>NC_083403.1:109425632-111825632 GCF_020745735.1 Hemiscyllium ocellatum | reverse complement strand
TGTGCTTTTTCCAGCACCACACTTTATCGACTCTTGTATTTTATCAACCAAAGGATGACCCAGCCAAAACGTTGACATGCAAAACAAAGCAGCAATCTGAAAGTTGGATAGTTCCAATATAACTTTAACGCTTTCTTTTCACAGATCTAAAGCTGTCTATTGCAAAAAAAAGTAAGCACTTTCCTTTTGATTTAATAGTTTATAATAGTGTAGTTTACTAATAATATAGCTTGCCAAAGTTTTTTGTCACATGGTATGACCATGAGATGAATAGATTTTTATCGTATACATTCTGGCGATGCTTACAGCATGAGCTGAAAATGTATTGCTGGAAAAGTACAGCAGGTCAGGCAGCATCCGAGGAGCAGGAGAATCGATGTTTTGGGCACGAGCCCTTCTTCGGGAATGAGGAAAGTGTGCCAAGCAGGCTAAGATAAAAGGTAGGAGGGAGAGACGTTGGAAATGCGATAGGTGGAAGGAGGTTAAGGTGAGGGTGATAGGCCAGAGTGGGGGTGGGGGCGGAGAGGTCAGGAAGAAGATTGCAGGTTAGGAAGGTGTTGCTGAGTTCAAGGGTTGGGACTGAGACAAGGTAAGGTGAGGGGAAATGAGGAAGCTGGAGAAATCTGAGTTCATCGCTTGTGGTTGGAGGGTTCCTAGGTGGAAGACGAGGCGCTCTTCCTCCAGCCGTCGTGTTGCTATGGTCTGGCGATGGTGGAGTTTCAAGGACCTGCATGTCGTTGGTGGAGTGGGAGGGGGAGTTCAAGTGTTGAGCCACGGGGTGGTTGGGTTGGTTGGACCGAGTGTCCCAGAAGTTTTCTCTGAAACATTCCGCAAGTAGGCGGAACAGGCCTATAAGAATATTTTCAAGTTTCAAAAATGTTTAGGATCACTAAACTTTTAAAATTCCTTTCAATTGTATTTATGTTAACAAGTTTTTGTATTAGACTGGTGGGACAGACTTTTGATTGACAGCCAATTATAAAAATGAAGTCCATATCTGGGGTTCCCCATGTCATGCATTCCCAGTTTTTGCAACCATCCAGGAAAGTGAGAAAGAAAATAATTTGCTGAGGTGAAATAGTTTCTCACGTTATCAATTTGGTTGCTTAAAATTACAGGACGTAACACTAACAATAGCAATGCCTCTGATTTACTCCTTGCTCAAGTTAAATTTTGGGACCAATCTAATGAAATGGGTCGATAATAACAATGCTATTAAGGTATTCAACCATTTAAAGGAGAAGCTTTATTTTGAGCAAACTGTAATAATGTGCTACAATATCTGTGAACTATTCTTTGAATAAGTTGCAATAAGTATTATAATGCTTTTATATTCTAATAGTGAGGGACCACTGAAACATGAAAGGTCAGTGCAGTGTGGAATTTAAGAAAGAAGGAACCTGCATTTATATAGCATCTTAAGGAATTATTTCACAGACAGTTAGAGGTTTTGAAGTGGCACCATTGTTTGAAGGAAATGCAAAAACCAATTTGCTCACAACAGGACCCAAAAAATGTATCCAGATAATCTACCTTAGTGATTTTGGTTGAGGTATATATGAGAGCACAGAGAAGTTTTCTCTTCAAACACTCCCATGATATCATTTGCATCTACCTGAAAAGATTGGGAGAAGTGTTTTTTTTGTGTAGATCTGAAAGATAGTACATCTAACAGTATGTTTGGGATTTAATTAGCATAACTTTAGTTGATGAAAGCCAGTGATTGATTAAGTTTGTTTGGTGTTTTACTAAAGTGCTGATTTAAGCTAGTAACAGATCAAGTAATAGATGACAAAAATGGCATGATTAGCTCATCTCTTTTGCCTTTTTTTGTGGCAGTTATGTTAATGTGAACCTTGAAAGAACTCAGGTTTGCAGTGAGAGATCAATCTCCTACCACAAGACAAGTGAAGTGAAAGAGAGGATTGGGACTTAGAATTTAGCCTCAAGAACTATATAGGGCAAGTACTTAATTTGACTTGAATTTGTTCATTTTGGGGTATTATTTGTTGATTTACCAATTGTCAAATTTAGTTTAAAGAACTTCACAACAGCAAAGTACAGTTTTGAAAATGGATGTTACTTTTCTATTAAAGTTTGCTTATTGTAACAAGTAACATTGGAAGTTGCTTTTCAAAATGAGTAGTGCAGAACTTTGAAAATTTGAGTAAATTATTAAAATTGTAATATTAGTTACCTTTCAATGATTTGAGGAACAAACATAGATATGGCTTTATCATGTGCAGACCACACTGGCAACTCTCAACTCTGATCTCAGTTCCAGCATTCTTTTGATTTCTGTGTGGTTTAGATTGCTAGAAATTTGTTAATAAGTTGTTCACATCATTAATTCCTACCAGCCCTTCTATAGGTTTTTGTTGAGTGTACATCTCTCATTGCGATCTTCCCCTTCCAATATTTTTACAGGTCTATAAAACACAGGTGTGTATTTGTAGGTATTACCCATGTAGCATTATAATTCAAGAGATATAACGTGAATAATCAGCTCTTTGTAATGTTTCTGTCATGCAAGTTGTTCAAACAATTATATTTTCTGAGCTTTCTACTAAAAATAAACAGTAGGAAGACGTGTAATTTGGATTGATTTACTCTCTGTCAGCATGACCATATTTAAGAACGGTGGGAGTGAACCATTTATCCAAGGCTCTCAAGTTCCTTTCCCACTGTAGATACTGCCATTACCTGAGTAGCAAGCATAGCTACAGATCCAAACAGGATGTCATCAAAACAATCAGCATGATGCTGAAATATGAGTTTTCCTGGAATCTTGAGTTTTCTCTGCCCCAGTTCATGAATCCGTTTTTTGAGAAAATCATATCCCCTTCTGAACACCTCCCAATTTTATATACTGGTGACATCACTCTCCAACCAGAGAGAGATTATTTTTCAATGGTTGTCATAAAATTGGAACAGACTCTGATTTCAGGACTTTATGGGAGTTAAGAGGAAAAGGTTAATTAAAATGAGGCATACAAAGAATGACTGTACACTCAATGTCAGGGTAAATACAATGTGTACTAAAGAGTAGGGGATATATAAAGTTTGCAATATTGCAGAGATCAGTTTGGAAATGATGACTGTACCTTGGTGAAAAACCTAACGACTGGATTCTATCCATGTGCTGGAGTCATTGCAGTGGCTGGTCTTCTCACTGGGAAGGATAGGAGCCAAAGGAACCTTTTACTTCAGATGTGCTTTTGTGTGTGCAGCAAATGAGGAGATGGTGACGCTGTGCTAATGTCACTGGACTAGGAATCCAGAGACTTCAGCAAAAGTTCCCTGGATATGGTTCAGATCCCACTGTGGCTCAAGTCATGGAATTTAAATTGAAGAACTAATCTGGAATATGAAGCTCATCTCAGTCATTGTGACCAGGAAACAGTCATTGCCAAATGTTGGCCCAAGCTTGGATATTGATCAGATCTTGTTGCATGTGGAAATTGAAATGGATTGTAAATTTTTGGATCCCTAGCACTGATCCCTGAAATACTCCACTAGCTACATTGTGCCAACCTAAAAGTTAGCCATTTAAATTTGATTGCCTGCTTTCTGTTAGCTCACCAACCCTTGATCCAACCTAATATGTTAAACTATGTGTAGTAACCTTTAATGAGGCCCTTGATGAAATTCTTTCTGAAAATTAAAGTCCAGTACATCCACAAACTTCCCTTTATCCAAATCACTTGTTACTTCTTCAAAGAACTCAAATTAATTTGTTGAAGATGATTTCTCTCCTCGTTGACTGTACCTGATCACTTTAAGACATCATGATGATTGAAGGAAATGGTGGACGGAGTGTAGCGTGGATCTCGCAGCTGCTCGTGAGATTCAGGCTTATTTCCAGATATACTTCTAGATTTCTTACCGTTATTACTATGTTTAAAAGACATTTAGATAAGTACATGAATAAGAAATGTTTGAAGGGATATGGGCTAAGTGCAGCCAGGTGGGACTAATTTAGTTTGAGAGTATGGTCATTATGGATTAGTTAGATTGAAGGATCTGTTTCCATGCTGTATGACTCTTAGATGGAATTCAGAGACTATACGTGAGAACTGTTCGGTAAGGTGGAAGAACTGGAAAGGGTGTGAGAAGGTGAGGTAGTTTTTTTGTTGTTGTTTGTGAACAATGTCATGGGAGATTTCTTTTAGAAAAAGGCGAGAGGGACTCTGGAGACAATGAACTCTGGAAAATATTTACTTATTGCCATTTCACTGAAAATGTTTTCTCAGCAGTGGACTGCAGCTGAATATAATTTTGGCAACTTCCTCTAAGTTTGACAATTGGTTCCCTTAAACCTGGTCTCCCAATTTTGTTTGATCAGTTAAAATTTTGGTCAGTTTTTGCATTTAAATGTAGTCATCCGATAGTTAGATAATGCAGAAATGAAAATGGGGCCATAAAGGACTTGATGAGTATTTTATGATTTTTATCCTTGTTTTTCAAACGGAAATAAGAAGAATTTGTGAATGAGTGGTTTTGTTCTGTGCTGTAACCATTATATGGTGTGTACAATATGTACATATTCCCAAATGTAATTCTTATTTGATTTGGGAATACTTACGAGAATACTTATAAAAGCCATGCTTTTAAGATAAGCTTTCAGAAGTTCAATGTTGATATCAAAACTGATCAATGGAAACAAAGGGCAGAACCTTTTCAACCACTGAATGATCTAGGCAAGGCAAGGAAGTTGGGAAAGTCACAGGTTATTGTCAGCAGGGAGATTCCTAACATTGAGAGCATGAATGTCCACTTTTCAACCTCTCCACACTACCAAGAATAATTGACCCAGTATTCTGCCTTCCTGTTGTTATTTCTAAAGTGAATCACCTCACATTTATCTGCATTGAACTCCATTTGCCACCTCTCAGCCCAATTCTGCAGTTTATCCAAGTCCCCCTGCAACCTGCAACATTCTTCCACACTGTCCACCACTCCACCGACTTTAATGTCATCTGCAAACTTACTAACCCATCCACCTATGCCTGCGTCTAAGTATTTATAAAAATGACAAACATCAGTGGTCCCAAAACAGATCCTTGTGTCATACCACTAGTAAAAGTATGAGATAATTATCAAGGGCTTGTGGAGTGAAAACTCTCCATAAATCTTGCTAAAATTGACAGCCAATTTCTGATAAAATTTGATCTAATATTCTATAATAACCGAATAATATATGGAACCAGCAGTCTTCGAGGTGATGGAAATAGTTAACTTGATTTGAATCAACATTATGTCAATACCTTGCTCAGGTGGGACACATGACTTGGAACAGGTAATTTCCAAAGCTCTTCACAGGGGATTTTCTTGTATGAATAGTTAACATTGCCATTATTGTTGAATTGTGTGAGTACCAAGATGCAGGAAAGGCAATTCAGATGGAGTTTGATTTTCTTTTGTTTAGCAGTTCTTGTTTATGATGAGCAGATTTAACTATGTAATTGTGAATTGTTTATTGGGAAGTTACTTATGCCCTTATTTTGGGCAATAAAAATTTCAAAGCAAAACCACATTTGTAAAAACCACTGTTACACCATTGTGAACAGATTGGGGCGCTGGGCAATTAAAATGATCAATTAATGGCTGAAACTGGTAATTGCATTATAATGAGTCAATTGAAAATGAAAAATGTTGTCATGAAAGCCTGACTAAAGAAATGAAACAGGGAAGGACGACCATAAGTTATGTTACTCTTCCACAGAATGTGAGCATAATTTGCAAGCCTAGCACTTGTTGCCCATTCCTAATTGCTGAACTTTTTTAGAGAGCATGACAAGATAAGAGTAGAACTCACTAATGTACGTTAGTGAACTTGATGAGTTTTATGATAGTTTCAAGGCCACCCTTACTGGGCTAGTTTTCAGTTCCCAGGTTTTATTAACTGCATTTAAATTCTATCGGCTGCTCTGATGGAATTTGAACCCATGTCTCCATTAGCCCGCACCTCTGGCTTACTGACATTACCACTACATCACCATCTCCACAAAAGTGTGTAGAATGAAAATACTTTTAAAGATATTTGGATGTTTTAAAAATTTGAATATTTTTTCTGTGTTGATTGCAGTAAACAGTCTAACATGCTGTTTTGAACGAAACATAGGAAGTAGGAACAGGAATGGGCTGTTTTACTCTTTGATCCTGTTCCGTCATTCAGTATGATCATGGCTGACCATCCAACTCAGGACTGTTATACAACTTTCTTTGGGTGTAGGACCATTCAGCGCAGCCACTTTGGCACAAGCGATTCGGGGCGCTGGTTCAGCGCGACCCATGTCGACGCAAGCGATTCGGCGCAGCTCTTATTTATTCCTTTTCAGGCTTACTTACAAGCATTAATGAAAGCAATAAAAAGAAAAATAATGTTTATCCTCTTCAGTAAGAATGTTAAAAAGAAAATAAAAATGAAAGAAATACGGTAAATACAAAATTGTTGCTGGCAGGTTTTATTTTAGTAATTTGTATATTAATGTTTTATTTCAATATATTTTAATAATAGCAGTTTAATAACTGCTACTGAATAACTACAAAAAGTTCTGTGCCAAAATATATTTCATTTTAATTAATTTTAATAATTTAATAATTTTAATAATAGTAGTTTAATAACTATTACTGAATAACTACAAACAGCTCTGCGCTGAAATAGCTCGCGCCAAATTGCTCGCGCCAAAGTGGCTGTGCCGAATGGTCCCACTCCGACTTTCTCCCCAGATCTTTTGATCCCTTTAGCCCGATCAAAGTCTTTCTTGTAAATAAAGTCATAGAGAAGTACAGCATGGAAACAGACCCTTTGGTCCAACCTGTCCATGCCAATCAGATATCCCAACCCAATCTAGTCCCACCTGCCAGCACCCGACCCATATCCCTCCTATTCATACACCCATCCAAATGCCTTTTGAATGTTGTAATTGTACCAGCCATCACCACTTCCTCTGGCAGCTCATTCCATACATGTACACCCTCTGTGTGAAAAAGATGCCCCATAGGTCTCTCTTATATCTTTCCCCTCTCACCCTAAACCTATGCCCTCTAGTTCTGTACCCCCTGACCCCAGGGAAAAGACTTTGTCGATTTATCCTATCCATGCCCCTCATAGTTTTGTAAACCTCTATAAGGTCACCCCTCAGCCTCCGACGCTCCAGGGAAAACAGCCTCACCCTGTTCAGCCTCTCCTTATAGCTCAAATCCTCCAACCCTGGCAAAATCCTTGTAAATCTTTTCTGAACCTTTTCAAGTTTCACAACATCTTTCCGATAGGAAGGAGACCAGAATTGCACGCAATATTCCAACAGTAGCCTAACCAACGTTCAGTTCTCTGGCCTCAACTGCAGAAAATTCCACAGGGTCACTACTGTCTGGGCGAAGAAGTTTCTCCTCCATCTTAAATGACCTATCCCATGTCTTTTGTCTATGACCCCTGGTTCTGGACTCCTCAATCATTGTGACCATTCTTCCTGTGTTTGTGCTATCTAGTCCTGTTAGAATTTTTAAGCTTCTGTACAGTTCATTCTTCTAAACTCCAGAGAATGTCGTACCAATCCAGTCTGTCTTCATGCATCAGTCCTGCCATCCTAGGAATCAGTCTGATAGACATTTCTTTGCATTCCCTCCACATAGCCAGAATATCCTTCCTCAGATAAAGGGACCAAAATTGCACACAATACCAGTTGTGGTCTTACCGAGGCACTGCACAATTGCAGCAAGGCATCCCTGCTCTTGTACTCAAATCCTCTTGCTATAAAGACCAACATTCCATTTGCTGCCTTTATCACCTGCTGCACCTCCATGCTTAGATTCATCAATTCGTATACAAGAATACTCTGATTCTGTTGCATCCCCCCAACCCCCCCTTCTCAATCTATCACCATTAAGACATTAATCTGTCTACTTGATATTGTTACCAAAATGGATAGCTTCTTTTATATGTCCACATTATACTTCATCTGCCATGAATTTGCCAATCCACTCAACTTGTCCCAATCACACTGATGCACCTCTGCATCCTCCTCGCAATTCACCCTCCCACCCAACTCTGGAAAAATGCAAATTTAGAGATATTGTATTTCATTCTCTCATCTGAATAATTAAATATATTGTGAAAAGTTGATGTCCAAGTACTGATACCTGTGGTAATCTTAATAATCTCTGTTTGCCACTCAAAAATGACGTGTTCATTCCTATTATTTCTTTTGTTTATTGTTTGCCAACCGGTTCTCTACCCAAGTTAGCGCATTACCCTCAATACGATGTGCTTTATCTTTACATGCTCATATCTTATGTTGGACTTAATGGAAGCTTTCTGAAACTAAGTAAACCACATTAATTGGCTCTTCCTTATCAATTCTACTAGTTACGTCCTCAAACTGTAGAAGAATTGTCGTGCATGATTTCCCTTTCAGAAATTCATGTTGACTCTGTCTGATCCTGTCACTTTCTCAAGAGCTATATTAAATCTTTTATAATGGATTCTAGCAATATTTCAGCTAACCAGTCTGTAATTTCCTCTCTTCGAGCAACTGTTCAAAAGTCTATAAAGTCTTGAAAGATCTCTAGGGTCACTCCTTGAGTAATGTGGAATATAGATTATCGGGCCCTGGGAATTTATCGATAATTTAATCCCATCAATTTCCAATTCACCCATAATCGTACTAATACTGATTTTCTTCAGTTCCTCCCTCTCACTGGACCCTGTGTTCCCCAACATCTTTGAGACATTATTTGTGAAAACAGAACTAAAATATGTATATAATTAGTCAGCCATCTCTTTGTTTCCACTTATAATTTTTTATTTTTCTGATTATAAGGCACCAGCATGGGCCTTCATTAGTATTGCTACTATGTAATTTTGCATAATTTGTTGTATATCTTATATTTTGCTGTTATTAAGTATTTGGCTTTACTGTTGAATGATTGTGTAGTAACATCAATCATTATTTGCTTTTCAAAGAAAAAGGTTTGCAACTGGAAGGTTGTTATAATTTTGTCTGCATTCAGAAACGAGCAAAATCAATTAATAACCTTGATCATTGGTTACAGAAAGATATCTTGGCTTAACTTTTGTTTGAGATCAGACAGAAAATGATACTTTATGATCTTGGGTTTTTCTTCTAAACATCAATTAAATGTGGTTCATCGAGTCATAGAATTGTGCAACATGGAAACAGACCCTTTGGTCCAACTCATCCTTGCCGACCAGATGTCCAAAATTAATCTAGTCCCATTTGCCAGCATTTGGCTCATATCCCTCTAAACCCTTCCTATTCATATACCCATCCAGATGCCCTTAAATGTTGTTATTGTACCACCCTCCACTATTTCCTCTGGCAGCTCGTTCCATATATGCACCACCCTTTGCATTAAAACGTTGCCCCTTATGTCCCTTTTAAATCTTTGTCCCCTCACCTTAAACTTATTCCATCTAAGTTTGGATACCCTCACCCCAGGGAAAATACAATATCCATGTCCCTCAAGATTTTATAAACCTCTATAAGGTCGCCCCTCAACCTCCAATGCTGTAGGCAAAATAGCTGTGGCTGATTCAGCTTCTCCCTAGAGCACAAACCCAGTGCTATAGGGAGTATATTAGCTCCCTTCTAATTCAGGTGCAATCTGTCCTTAAACAGATTAGTTCTACCTCAGAAGAGATTCCAATGATCCAAAAATATGAATCCTTCTGCCCTGCACCATCTGCTCAATCCTCCTATTGCTATCCTCAGTAGCTCGTGGCATGGAGTAATCCAAATATTATCAGGCTTGAGGACTTCCTGTTTAAATTTGTGCCTAACTTCCTATATTCTCTCCTCAGAATCTCATCTTTTTCTCGTCCTATGTCATTAGTTCCAATGTGTACAATAACCTCCTGCTGGTCCCTCTCCCCTTTGAAAATATTCTGCACTCTCTCTCTCCTGGCACCGTTCTGATATCTCTCTCTCAGCCACAGAAGCGCGTGTCTGTGCTTCTGATTAGAGAGTCACTGTTCACAATCGATTGCTTGGAACTTGGCATACCCCTTGTCACATTAGAGCCAGCTTTGTTACTAGAAACCTGACTGTCAGTGCTACATTGTCCTGAGAGTCCATCACCCACTACATTTCCCAAAACAACACATTTGTTTGAGATTGGGATAGCCACAGGAGACTCCTAAACTAATCGTCAGTAACCTGGAAACTCTCCCTAATCTCCCACATCTGACAGAAAGTGCACATCACTCCACTAAACAATTTACAGATCCAGAAAGTAGCCCTGCCCTAAAAACATTGCTCTATGCTAACTTAGTATCTCTATTTCTACGTTTTTAAAGTTTAATCAGAGATCTCAGTAGAAACATGTAAGTGAAAAATAACCCACTCTACCTTCTGTTGTAGATTTACAAAAACTGTAATACTTAAAAACTAGCCACTTAGCTGCTCCAGTGCTGTGTGCTTTCCCACACAGGTTTCTCCAAGGTCAGCTGTGAATTTCGCTGTTTGGGGTTCATCTAAGAAAAAAAATAAACAATGTCCAAAGATGTAATCAAACAGAGGCAGTTAGCTGTGTAGCTTCACTGTTGAGTCAAACAGCTTTGCAAGTTTATTGCTCTACTTGATTCACTTCCCATATAGTTACTACATTTGTCACTCTTCCTCCTTTTTAAAATGCAGTTTGTTTGACATTTTCTTCCAAAGTTCCAAAGCAATTTATAAAACAGTAATTACTGTCTCTAGAACTTGAGGAAATCCGCTTCAATTCTTAAAATACCTATTAAATAAAAAGCAGCTCTTACAGCCACATGTTATTTTTCCCCATCCTCCATCTTGGATTACACTGAATACAACTTTGGATTTCGAGTCAAGCTTGTAATTTCGCACAATGTGATGCACATCTCAGCAGTTTATAGTTTAAATTTAGTTTATACAGGGTACATCTCTATGACTGTATGACTATAAGCCTACATACAATGTTTCAAGTTAAGTTGTCCCTGTTTGAGTTGTGTGTATATTATCCAATATAAAACTTCATTATTTGTAAAGACTTAATCTGCACTTAAAAGGCTGGTCTTTTGACTATATTTATTCCGATCAACTTGGTAAACCCAGGAATTAATGTTTTAAATTTCTGAAATGCCATTGCTGTTTACTTCACCAAATTATATCTCAATGAACTTATTTAACTTCATTCCAAATGATGTAATCATGATGAGCTATGCAATGAATTAAAGCTTGCAAGAGTTTTCAGTTTCATTTTGCAACATTGTTTGCTCCATATAAAATGGAGATTTTATAAACCAGTTCTCTACCAATGTAAAAGTGTCAAAATACAATTGTGCAATCTACTGGTGTCAAATATGTGTATGTTGAAATGGATCCCAACTGAAAAACAAAACTGAAATTGGAATGCAGGAAGAAAACTAAGCCTGCAATTTGGAAATCAGAACTTCTCGGCAGACTGAAAGTAGTTGATACTATATTAGCAGTGCAGAGCCATTCAAACTTGGTAGTATCATTTGAATTGTCCAGTAGTAATTTGAACAGACAGGTACTTTGAACAAGTCAGAGTCCAGATCTAGATGCTGAGAGTGATCTCCTGTACCTGTTACTTGAAGATAACATTGGTGGAACTGTGCAATTCTCTGGTATACTATTTGCGGTGAAGACTCTGTGCCTGGAACTGAGGTCAGTTGTGCACAACTGTCAACTGAGATAGAGCTACATCCTGCAAAAGGAGCCAGAGTTCTTCAAGGGGAAGATAACCTTTTTTTAATTTAAAATACAGGATTAGAGCTGGCCAGGCAAGTATTTGTTATCCATTCCTAATTGTCCCTGAGGTAGAGCTGCCACCTTGAAGTGTTGCAATCCATGTGATGTAGATACAACTGCAGTGCTGTTAGGGAGGGAGTTACAGAATTTTGACCCAGTTCTTAGTGAAGGAAAGACAATACAGTTCTATGTTTGAATGGCTTGGAGGCGAACATGTGCATGGAATATGGTAGTGTTCCCATGTATCTGCTGTCCCTGATCTGGTAGTTCTGCTCGTGGGTTTGGAAGATGATGGCAAAGGCATGGATGAGTTGTTATTATGCACCTTGTAGATGGTACTTGCTGCTGCTGTGTGTTGATGGTAGAGGAAATTAATTTTAAAGGTCTTATGTGGGCCGCCAATTAAATGGGTTGCTTTTCCTGGGTGGTGTTGAGCTTCTTGTGTTGTTCATAGTGTACTTATGCAGATAAGTGCATCTTGATCCATCACGTTCCTGACTTATGCCTTGTAGATAGTAAGCAGGCATGGGCAAGATAGGACGTGAGTTCTTCACCACAGAATCCTTCTCTTCAGAATTACTCTTGTAGTAACCATATTTATATGGCTAGCTCACTTCAGCTACGAGTCAGTGGTAAACCCAAGATGTTGTTAGTGGATTCATCAGTAATGCCATTGAATTAGGGGCATAGATTGAATTCTGTCTTGTTGGAGGTGATTATTGCCTAAAACCTAGGACAAGTGGCTGAAGTGTTTGTGAGGGAGCACTTTGGGACCAGTGATTGTTGTTCTGTTAGTTTTAGAATAGTTATGGAAAAAGATAGGCCTTGTATAAAAGTTAAAGTTCTAGATTGGAGCAGAGCAATTTTGACTGTATGAGACAGAAACTTTTAAAAGTTGATTGGGGTAGACTATTTGCAGGTAAAGGGGTGACTGACATGTTGGAGGCTTTCAAAAATGAGATAACTAGAGTTCAGAGACAGAATGTTTCTGTCAGAGTGAAAGGTAAGTCTAGTAGGACTAGGGAACATTGGATGAATAGAGACATTGAGATCTGATCAAGAATGGAAACATACGTCAGGTATAGACAACTGGGATCAAATTAATCTCTTGAGGGATATAAGGGATGAAGAAATATGCTTAAGAAGGAAATCAGGAGGGCAAAAAGCTAAGGATAGTCTGAAGTGATTCTAGAACTACATTAAGGGCAAACAAACAACTGGAGCGAAAGGAGGGCCCCTTAAAGAATAACAAGGTTATCTGTGGACCGAAAGAGACGGGTGAAAAACAAACAAATTTTTTTGGATGTATTTACTGTGGAGAAAGACATGGAAGCTAGGGATCTCAGCAAAATAAATAGTGATATCTTGCAAACCGACCACATTACAGAGGTAGAGATGCTGGAGGCCTTAAAAAGCATATAGTGAAGAAATTGCCAGGCCCATACCCAATACATTTGTCTCATCTACAGCAGGAGGTGAAGTGCAGAGCACTGGGGGGTGGTTAATATTGTGTCTTTATTTAAGAAGGTCTCCTTAGAGAGGTATATAAAATCATGAAAGGCATAGATTAGATGGATAGCTGACAACTTTTCCCCAAGGTAGAGGAGTTTAAAACTAGAGGATATAAGTTTAAAGTGAGGGGGGAGAGATGCAAAAGAGTCCAGAGGAGCAGTTTTTTTTCACACATTGTGGTGATTGCCTGGATTGGGCGGCCAGAGGTAGTGGTGGAAGTGAATTGCATTTCACCATTTAAGAAACATGTAGACAGGTAAATGGATGGCATAGCAATGGAGGAATATAGACTAAATGCATACAAATAGGACTAGTTTAAATTGTGAAAATTGGACAGCGTGGGCAAGTTGAGGCAATAGGCCTGTTTCCATGCTGTCATATCTATGACTCTAAGAAAGACTCAAGCAGAAGCCTGGGAACTGTAGACCTGTAGGTCTGACATTTGTGAAGGCTCAGTTGTTGGAGAGAATTCTGAGAGCTAGGATGTACATCAGTAAGAACTGATTAGAGATAGTCAGCATGGCTTTGTGTGTGGAAAATTGTGTCTTGAACTTAACTGAGTTTTTTGAGGATGTGACCAGGAAGATGTGAAGGTAGAGCGGTAGACGTTGTCTGTTGACTTTAGTCAGGCTTTGACAAGGTTTCACCTGGTAGACTCATTAGTAAAGTTAGATCAGTTGGATAGGATTCAGAGAGAGTTTGCCAGTTGGACACAAAATTGGCTTGATAATAGGAAACAGAGGGTGATGGTGGGGGGTTGTTATTCGGACTGGAACACTGTGACCAGCTGGCCTCTGAAGCTTTTTACCACAGACTGCTCTCCACGCCTTGTTCAATCGCTTGCTATCTCAAAATAAATCAGGACAAAATATACCTCTTAAAGCCATAACATTGCCACAAGTGACCTGGGAGTTAAGGTACATAGTACCTTGAAAGTTGCAACACAAGTAGACAGGGTGGTAAAGAGGGCATTTGGCACACTCGTCTATGTTGGTCACATCATTGAGTTGGGATGTCATGTAGTTGAACAGGATGTTGGTGAGGCCACTTTTGGAGTTCTATAGGAAAGATATTATTAAGTTAAAGAGGGTGCAGAAAAAGGTTTATAAGGATGTTACTGGGACTGGAGGGTTTGAGTTATAAGAAGAGGCTGATTGGCTGGTACATTTTTCACTGGAGCGTAGGAGGTTGAGGGGTGACCATATCGAGATTTATAAAATCATGAGGGGCCGAGATAAGGTGAATAGCAAAGGTCTTTTCCCACAGGTGGGGGAGTTCAAAACTAGGATGGCAAAGTTTTAAGGCAAGAGCAGAAAGGTTTTAAAAGGACTTGAGGGGCAACCTTGTCCCACAGAGGGTGGTGCAGTTGGTAGATGCAGATACAGTTACAGCATTTAAAAGACATTTGGACAGGTATGTGAATAGGAAAGGTTTAGAGAGAAATGAGCCACAAGCAGGCAAGTGGGTCTAGTTTGAGAAACACAGTCTGCATGGACACTCATTGTTCAAATTCCTCTGTTTTAAATCATGGAAATATTGTGACTTCCTTTTGTTTAGTAAACAACTGATTTCTGATTTTTTTTTAAAGCAGTTTCTGCCAAGATTGCAACACCAGAAACATTATTTTGCTGATTCAGTTATTAAATGAGTATCAGCTAGGAAGTATAAAGCATTGTTGCTTAGTTTAGCACTAACATATATAGAACACATACATGATCTAACAGAGATTCCTCTGTCCATGTTTCCTCTCTTAATCCACACCAAATTAAAATTTCTTGCAGATTACAGGCTACAATGCTCAAACTTAATGTAGTATTTCAGCCTGTTATATTTCATGGGACGTATGTGTTCAAGCAACTCTCAAATTCCCTTCCTTTATGCTCCATACTTTTCCCCCTCAGCTGCATTTTAATTCATTCTCTTCCTTACCAAATCTTTGTTAAAAATCTAGTTTGTTGTCCTTCATATCATCACATTTATTTGGACAGTCAGTGTTTGCAAGCTTTTTCAAACAAGCATTAAAACTATTCTCTGACTCCATCTCATTTCATTGCTGAGTCTGAACCAAACTGCCTCTATTCAGCTTACCAACAGCTGAGACCTTCAGTACTTGCTCCAAGTAACTAATAAGAGCAATTCGTTCTTCTGTTAGCAGGTAGACAGTGAAAAAGATAACTATACTGGTGTCATTGCTGAAGAAAACGAAGGGTCTGATGAAGCAAACCTTCAGGTAGTAACCTTTGTTCATTTTAAAATCATTGAAATTAATTTCCCATATTGAAGCACACTACCAGAACTACAGAGAACATCTTCATTTACCAAGAAATTCTATTTAACAATCTTTAATAAGCCTAGTTGTGTTGTTGGATCATGATTGTTAACAGTTTATGCAGTAACATTATATGTAAAAATGTTTGTGAAATAGGAAGAAAAGGGAAAAAAATATATTAGAACAGTATCTTCCACTACTTGAGAGTATCCCAAAGTGCTTTACATGCAATTAATGATGGAATATCGTTATTGTACTGTAACAGAATCTGGCAAACAGCAATGTACAATGTCCAGATAATTTGTTTTAACATATTGGAAGCATCTTAGAAAAAAACTTCTAATCAAATCTCTATTCTCATTAGAGGGAGGTTTCATAAACTTTAAAACAAAAGGGTGAATTTTACTTGCACCTGTCACAATCTCAGGTTCTACCAACTAAAGATTTGCAGCTAAAGTTTTACTGTGACATGTCATTATTATGGTAAGAAACATGTATCTAAGTCCCAAAAATGGCAATCCGTTGGATGACCAGTTACTCCATTTTTTTGTAGTAGCAGTCAAGTGAACTTCCTGAGCTTCAAAAAAAAGTGCTACTTGATTCTTTTCCCATTTGCTTGCTCAGATACACATCATGGTAGCAAGTTTTGAGAAGGTTTGTAGCTCAAGTTGAGGGTCTGGATGCAGGTTTGCTCGCTGACCAGCCTTCCAGCTCAGCGAGCAAACCTACATCCAAACACAATGGTTTCAGGTCCCATCTGAAATCCAGCAACACTCATGATGAAACGTTTCATATGAGTCAGTTTACAGATTGGTATTTGAATTCTTGATCTACAAACTCAGCTGAAATTGCAAACAAATGGATAAAAATATTGTAACTGTAGTCAAATTGGAAATAATTAATTGTTCTGAATCAACACAGATGATTGACATCTTAACTAAGTTTAGCTCTCATCTGTGTTTGCTTATTGAATCACTTGTATTTCATTGAATTTTAATCCAACCGCGTATCATATCAAGCAAAAAGTTGCTGTATAAACATCTAGTTTTTGGACAATCAAGTAAATCAATATTTAATAAAGAAGTAAAAGGTTTCTGTGATGACAGATATAAACCATAACTGCTGCTGATGTCTGGAATAGGAATTAATATTGAGTGTCATTTAACGTATAGTTCTTACATTGTGAAGAACAAATTGAAAGGGCATGATTCAAATTTCAGGAAAATATTTCCACACAAACTTGTCAAAATTGGAGGTCTAGGCTTAAGGTTTTCATTCAATTCTCCATACTTGTATTGACAGGAGAACATCAGTGAGTAATCCAAAAGTTAATCAAATGTCATCTTGTGAACTAATACACATCAAAGGATAACAAGATGAAAACAGATGTTCACTATAATTCACCATGCAAATTTGTCTCGAAAATTGTTCATATTGAGAGGAAGAATTGTTAATTTTACTACAAACCATTAGGAAGCTTAATAGAACTAAGGTACTATATTTGCACAAGGATAACAATGGCTTAGGGTCATTTCTCTTAAAAACAAAGACAGGTTAATCTTGATAGACATCTTTAAGCATATGAAAGAGTTTTTCAGTTTTCAAGGTGACATCTACTATTATTTCACCTTAAATTATATATGTTTAATCAAGGATCACAGATCATCCAAAAGAGTCAAGGATTGACGTCATTTATTACAGAGCAACACTTCAAAATGTAATATGTAATCAGAACAGAGATATGACCAGAATCAGATGAAAACATTTACCAGTCCCAAGTCAGATGAATGGATGGTGTGAGGTAGACCAGATAGAAGATGTTCATCATGACAGCTCTATTCTGTCAGTGCTGGCAGGATGCGCTAGGAAGTTTGAAATTAATGAAGACCTATTTCTATAACACTTCTATTTCTCAGAATTCCTTAACACAGTTATCTCTCACAGTTAGTCATATAATTTATGGCACAGGAGGATATATTACCTATTTTACTCAACTGCATTGTGAAAATTCCCAATTGTAACTTTTTTTTCAGGTAGTAAAGCCAATGAGACACAGATGGTTGGTGTTGCCTCTTATTGTTTCTTCCTCTTTGCTTTTACATTGGCTGGATTGTAGTATTGAAAATGTGTTGCTGGAAAAGCGCAGCAGGTCAGGCAGCATCCAAGGAACAGGAAATTCGACGTTTCGGGCATAAGCCCTTCTTCAGGATTGTAGTATTACTAATTGTGCACCCACACAGAAAATAATGTCTGTTGCTTCTTGAATTATTTCATGTTGCTTTTGCAATAGTATGCCACCTGTGATTACATTACATGTCTTTTTATTTGTGAACAGTCTACCCATAACACAAGGGTTCAGTGTATGCATTCTGCACTTACTGCTGTTACAGTTCATTGAACCCTATTTTGATACCATCTTTTCAATATGCAACATGAAAATGAAGTTGGACATATATAGCAAAAGGAAAAATTTTGCATTCCCTTGGGGAAGAAACATATGGGTGGCGCTAATTGCATTGTTCTGAGCTACATGAATTTATGAAGTGTTGTCACAAAGTACATTTTACCACAAGAAAAACAAGTAACTAATAAATATTAATTTTTTTTCTTAAATTTGAGAGCACAAGTTTAATTATGGTATAGGTGAATCATACTTAATATTTATATGGAGGTGTCAATCTTCTTTTCAAGGAGGAACTTGATGTGTTTCGAGCCCAATGGATGTCTGAGCTGAATCCAAATGGAAGCTCCAATGGATCTGGCATGGAGCCTGGTAACGTCTCTGGCAAGAAATTTTCTTTCAAGTCTTCAGGTATAAAGGGGAAACAGGAGCTTGCTTGTGAAGAAAAGGTATTATGATAATCCTTATGAAATATTTCATGCCTAATTGCTTTGGGTCTGGAAATTATAAACACTAAGAGCAAATAGAACGTTACAGTGCAGTACAGGTCCTTCGGCCCTCGATGGTTTTGCAGGTCCGAGCAACAATCTGAAGCCCATCTAACCTACGCTATTTCATTAATGTCCATTTACATGTTCTGAAAGTTGGCAAGTCTACTACTGTTGCAGGCTGGACATTCTATGTCCTTACTACTCTGAGTAAAGAATCTACCTCTGACATCTGCCCAATTTCTGTCACCCCTCAGTTTAAAGCTATGTCCCCTGGTGCTAGCCATTACCATCTAAGGAAAAAGGCTCTCGCTATCCACCCTATCAAATCCTCTGGTCATCTTGTATGTCTCTATTAAGTCACCTCTTAACCTTCTTCTCTCTAACAAAAACAGTTTCAAGTCCCCCAGCCTTTCCTCATAAGACCTTCCCTCCATACCAGGCTATATCCTTGTAAATCTTCTCTGCGCCCATTCCAATGTTTCCACGTCTTTCCTATCATGCGGCGACCAGCACTATATGCAATGCTCCAAGTGTGGCAGCAGCAGAGTTTTGAACAGCTGCAACATGACCTCATGGCTCTGAAACTCAGTCCTTCTACCAATAAAAGCTAACAAACTGTACACCTTCTTAGCAACCCTGTCAACCTGGGTGGGCAACTTTCAGGGATCTATGCACATGGACACTGAGATCTCTCTGCTCATCCTCACTACCAAGAATCTTACCATTAATCCAGTACTCTGTATAAGTGAAAGTATTCCTGATGAAGGGCTTTTGCCCGAAACGTTGATTGTCCTGCTCGTCGGATGCTGCCTGATCTGCTGTGCTTTTCTAGCACCACACTCTTGATCTAGTATTCTCTATTCCTGTTACTCCTTCCAAAGTGAATAACCTAATACTATTCCGCATTAAACTCCATTTGCCACCTCTCAGCCCAGCTCTGCAACTTATCTATGTACCTCTGTAACCTGTTACATCTTTCTGCACTGTCCACAACTCCACCAACATTAGTGTTATCTACAAGTTTACTAACCCATCCTTCTACACCCTCATTCAGGTCATTTATAAAAATGACAAACAACAGTTGCCCCAAAACAGATCCTTATGATACACCACTTGTAATTGAACTCCAAGAGGAACATTTCCCATCAACCACCACCCTCTGTCTTCTTTCAGCTAGCCAATTTCTGATCCTAACTGCAAAATCACCCTCAATCCTATGCCTCCGTATTTTCTGCAATAGCCGACAATGGAGAAGCTTATCAAACACTTCACTAAAATCCTTAGACACCACATCAACCGCTTTACCCTCATCCACCTGTTTGGTCACCTCCTCAATAAATTCAATAAGGTTTGTGAGGCACGATCGACCCTTCACAAAATTGTGCCGACTATCGCTAATCAACTTATTCCTCTCTAGATGGTTATAAATCCTATCTCGGATTCCTTTTCCAACACTTTACCCACAACCAAAGTAAGGCTTACTGGTCTATAATTATCAGAGTTGTCTCTAATATCCTTTTGAACAAGGGAACAACATTTGCTATCCTCCAGTCTTCTGGCACTATTCCTGTAGACAATGACAACATAAAGATCAAAGCCAAAGGCTCAGCAATCTCCTCCCAATTTCCCAGAGAATCCTAGGATAAATCCCATTTGGCCCAGGGGACTTACCTACTTTCACACTGTCCAGATTGCTAACACTTCCTCCTTATGAACCTCAATCCCATCTAGTCAAATAGTCTGTATCTGAGTATTCTCCTTGACAACAGTGTCTTTTTCCTGGGTGAATACTGACGAAAAATATTCATTCAGCGCCTCTTCTGTCTCTTCAGACTTCACGCACAATGAACATTTTTTTTCTCATCCTTGATACAACACATTGTTCAGTGTAACATAAAATTGCATTATACACAACTTGTATGTCTTTGTCTGGAAGAAATGGGCAGGGCTGAGTGGTTGTGACTTGACTGAAGTTGAGAGGAAATGAAAATTAAAATTGCTTAGTTGAAATGGGTAGGTAAACAAAAGTGGGCATCTTGAGGAAGTTGTGATGAGGGCCATTTTGAATGAACCAGTGTCTGAACAAAGGGAATCACTAATAATGTCTGCAAAACAATTTACAATATATCAGCATGGTGGCCAGGTAGGTAATCAACTGCTTAGGAGTTAGCGGTCTGTGGGATTTCAGTGGAAACAGGGCCAAGTGACCAGAAGAGGAACCTGAAAGAAGCAGTAAGCCCGGAGATACTGTTACAAACAATCCCCAGGTGATATTTCTGAATTTATTATGGTTCTAGGAAGGATACCCCAAACTCGCAAATCCTAGGTGAAAAAGGATGAACTGACTCCCCTTTTTTATTCACCCGCTCCATGATTTGGCTGCCACAAGGTTAATTTAAAAGGATTCCTTACCTTGTGAATGCTTTTTCCTAAAATCAAATTGATTTATGTTTCAAAGGAGTCAATTTAACCTGGCTTTCTTAAGTTAAAACAAGAATGAACACATTAGTTAGTAAACACAACACAAAAACATAACAAAACTTAGATTAGAAATGAGAGACAAGTCCAAAAGTTTTTTTTTAATTTGATGTATAAATCAACATTTGAGTTCTGTAAAGAGTAGATGAGGATTAGTTGCGACCATTATGTTGGGTGATATCAGTGTTGTTGAGCTGTGGATCTCAGGATTTGAGTAACATGCAGGATAGATAAAGGGGAACCAGTAGATGTAATATATTTGGATTTCCAAAAGACATTCACTAAGATACCACATGTAAGGATGACTTAATGAAATAAGAGCCCATCATGTTTAGGTAGTATAATAGTATGCTTGGAGGATTAGCTAAGTAATAAAATACAGAGAGGTGAGGTAAGAGGGATATTTTCAAGACAGCAACCTGGAACTAATGGAGTACCATAGGGATCAGTGCTGAAACCCCAATTATTTACAATATATATTAATGTCTTAGATGAGGAAGGTGAATGTACTATAGTTAAATATGTGGATGACATAAAAATAGGTGAAAAGGCAAGTTGTGAGGACAACACAAACATTCTCCGAGGGATATAGGCAGTCAAACACTTGACAATCTAATGTGGGAAAATATGAAGTGGTGCACTTTGACAGGCAGAATATAGCAGCTTAATTGGAGAAAGCCGCAGCACTAGCATACAATTTTAGCAGGTAATAGGGGAAAGTAAATAGAGTGATGGCCTTTATTTTAGTAGAAAAGTATGGAATATAACATAAAGAAAACCCCTGAATCAACCCCAAGCTTGATTCAGGCTACACATGGAATACTGTGAAAAGTTTTGGTCTTTAGCTAAAGAAAGCTATACTGTACTGGAGGTACTCATCCCAAGAAAACTCAACAGGTTGATTCTGGTTGTGGAGGGATTTTCTCATGAGGACAGATTGGGTAGATTGGGCCTGTACCCATTAGAACTTAAAATAATGACAGGTGCCCTTATTGAAGCGCACAAGACTTTTAGCAAGCTTGACAGAATAGATGCTGAGACTTTTTTTTCCCCCTCATGGAAAGTTCAAAACCAGAGGGCAAAATCTCAGAGTAAGAGGTCGCCCATTTAAGACAGGGAGGATTTCTTCTCTGAGGGCCTTGAAATTGGAACTCTTTAGCGCAGAGGTCTATAAATGCTGATTCATTGACTGAATTCAAGACTCAAATGGACAAATTCATAATCAATGAAGGAAGTAAAGGTCATAGGGAAAAGGCTGGAAAGTGGAACTGAGGCTTATGGAATCATTCATAATCTCAGTGATTGGAAGAACATGACTCACTAGGCCAAATAGTTTAGTTTTGCTCCTGTGTCTTATGGTCATCTTTCCTGGGAGGGTGAAACACAAATATGTCTTTAAATGCCTGTCCCCACTCTGGAATAAAACAGGAGATGTTTTCCCACTGAGAAGTGCTTCTGTCTTATGCAATCTCTATCTCTTTGAAGTTTCCTTGGCACAGTATAGGGTGCAGCATCTTTGCTTTGCAGGATAACTGTGATTCTTATGCTGTTTCATTTCAACAGTGGCTGGCTTACAATACTCAGAGCAGAGGAGCATCTTTTCTTTTTTTCAACCTGCAATGCAGTGGCATTTAATACCTGTCCTCAAGTTGTGACCTTCACAGCACAATAGTACACTAACACATAGACCAGAGATTGCAATTCATTTTTAACCAAGTCCTGTATTTTCCTGCGAGGGTGAAACACAAATATGTCTTGAAACTCATGTCCCCACTCTGGAATATAACAGGAAATGTTTTCACGCTGAGAGGTGCTTCTGCCTTATGAAATCTCTATCTGTTTGAAGCTTCCTTGGCACAGTATAGGGTGCAGCATCCAGGGTGTTCACACAGTGAATTACATACTTCAAAGCTGCATTATCAACCAGGCTTGCCTTGGCTTGTAGTTGAAATAGAACACATCTTGCCCAAAAGTTCAATATGTTTGTGAATAATTTTGGAGTTCTGATCCATTATCATGACAAAATCAGAGGGGAGATAAACTAAATGTTTCAGCATCAGAAGCTTAAGGATCAGTCGGAATTGGAAGCAGACAATGATTTGGAGGTGTTGCCACTGCTGATTTCAGTACAAAAGATGAAAACATTGTGACTCTTTTGCATTTGATATCGCAAGCAATCAGCAACATTTAAAATAGGTCATTTCTCAATTATGATAAATATATTTCCAACTGTCTTCTTATGCTTAGACTGAATATCAGCATTAATTAATTATTTCACCAGTAGCCATTATCAATATAGAGTCATAGAGATGTACAGCATGGAAACAGACCCTTCGGTCCAACTCGTCTATGCCAACCAGCTATCCCAACCCAATCTAGTATATCTTGAAAAATCAGGACTGAACTGATTGTGAAATGCAAACAAAATTTGAATTGAATCTTAATATTGCAGACAAACCTTGCAGCCAAATGTGAACCCTCAACTATTTCTGGCCAAGTATCATTGCATTGCTTCCAAACCTTGCCCACAAGTGTAATAACTGACCTGTATACCTATTTACATTGCAGGCCAAAGAACTGTTCCTGAAAGCAGTTGAACAAGAACAGAATGGAGCAGTCTATGAAGGTAATCTGTATATTTATCACTTTGTTTTAAGCCAGAAACGGGCCATTTGTGACTTGTTTTTTTATTTTTGGGGAATCAAGTAGTTCAGATTGCCCCGCAGATTTTATATAATATTTCCAGGTTTTGTTTTTAAACAAGATATTACAATCTGGTGAAGAAAGATTAAATTGCTCCCTTCCTTGTTGACCACCACATGATTTTTGTTTTGTTTGTAAAGGATATGCTTGCCATTTCAGTGAATACTTAAATTCTTTGTATGTTGTGATCATAAAAGAAGCGTGGGGCAGTTTCTTTTGAGTTTTGATAAAGGAAGCAGTTAGGTTTATTATGCTTAAACCAATCTAGGTAAAATAATAGTTTGTGTACCAAATCGTTCTCTCACAGACTTCCAATGTTCTCACTCTCAAATTCGCAAATACAGTGTGGAGAATACATTGGCCAAGCAACACAATGTTTCTGGAAAGAAGTGCATCTCCTTTGGTGATTTCAGGCTTGACTCGATGGTCTCACTGCTTCAAATTTCTCATTGTAGACAAATGATTAATCTTCATCCACTCAGTTTAGCTACATAAAACACAATATCTTCACAAAAATATATAAATACTAGCATCAGTATTGTTGGGGGAGGGAGTTCCAGGTTCCCTACCTTTTGTGGGAGGAAGTGCTTCTCAACATTACCAGTGATCAGCCTCTCTGTAACTGTAAGATTCTCACCTCTTTCTCGGATTTGCCATCATACAAAATATTTTGACTCTCTTTACCTTACTGATTTTTTGAAAGCAGAAGTAAATCAAATGGCCACAAGTCTCAAGACCACAGATAATGGTCAGCTTGATGGCTCAGTGGTTAGCACTGCTGCCTCACAGAGCCAGGCCCCTGGGTTCAATTCCCACCCTGGGCGACTGTCTGTGTGGAATTTGCACGGTCTCCCCTTGTCTGCATGCGTTTCTTCCGGGTGCTCCGGTTTCCTCTCACAATCCAAAAGATCTACAGGTCAG
Source organism: Hemiscyllium ocellatum (assembly GCF_020745735.1). NCBI lineage: Eukaryota > Metazoa > Chordata > Chondrichthyes > Orectolobiformes > Hemiscylliidae > Hemiscyllium > Hemiscyllium ocellatum. The sequence continues at coordinate 111,801,101 of NC_083403.1, read as the reverse complement.
ATGAATTGGCCATGCTATATTGCCCAAAATGTTCAGTGCATTAATCAGGGGTAAATGGAGAGAAATTAGTTATATTTTTAGGAGGGTCAGTGTGAACTTGTTGGGCCAAAGGGCCTATTTCCCTACTTTAGGGAATCTAGTCTCATCTAATCTAATTAAAATAATCATCTTCTTCTTTAACACACACTTTCTGTATTCCTTGATTACCTGAGAGATCAAAAATCAGTATATTCCAGACTTGAATTTGTTACTTTATTTACTCATTCAATGTGGGATTCACTGGCTAGAGTGACAGTCACACAGCATGAAAACAGCATTTATCACCAATTTCTAACTGCCCTGGAGGAAGTGGTGGTGAGTTGTTTTCATGAATCACTGCACCATTGAGATGTAGGGACACACTCAATTAAGAATGGAGTTAAGAAAAAAAATCCAGGATTTCAAGGATACACTTGATAATGGAACCTCCACAATGCTCTGGGATAGACAATAACCTTTAATTAACAACCCTTTGAGTGAAGAAATTTTTCCTTACCTCAGTCTAAAATGATAAATCCCTTTATCTTAAACCTTTACCCTACCAGCCCCATTCTAATCTCTCCAGCAAAGAGGAAAATCTTCCACTGCCCATCCTGTCAAGTCCATTCAGATCTACTCAGAATCATATCTGTTTTAATGAGATTAATTCTTATTCTTCTGAACTCCAGAGAGTAAACACCCAATTTATTCAAATTCTATACTATCTCCATGACAAGAATATCCTTTCAAAGATAGACAAAATTGTGATCCACCAAAACCCTGTTTAATTACAGCAAAGCTTCAGTTTCCTGTAATCAATTTCCTCTATTAATGACCAACATGCCATTTTCTTTCTTAATTGCTCTACCTGAATGCTAACTCTGTGTTCCTTATATGAGTACAACTGAATCTCTGAACATCAACGTTTCAAAGACTTCAAAGATGATTCTTTAAAAAAAAATGTGCCGCGTTTCTACTCTTACTACCAAGTAAATAATTTCACACTTCCCCATGTTATGCTCCATCTGCCATCTTGTCATTAATTTAACTCATCGATATTTTTTCACAGCTTCTTTGTGTCTTCCTTTTAGCATAAATTGCATCTAGCTTTGTATCGTCAGTGAACTTGAATGCATTATTCTCATAACTTCAAGAGGAATGTCACAGTAACCGAGCAGTGAAAACCATGTCCAATTTTATCGCACTACTTGCTGCGTGAAGAATTTTTTCCTCACGTCACCCATGCTGCTTCTGCACGTCACTTCAAAGCTTTTTATTTTAATATTACAAAAATAGTGCCAGTACATCTATTTAATGCAGTGAGTTTAAGTTGAATGTTACAGACATCTTGTTCTATAGCCTCCCTCCTCCAAAGACCTTTATCCACCTCTCATTACAATTATTTGGGATTGCCCCACATCAGAATGGTTCCTATTTTGCACATGATTTATTTCCCATTACTGCCATTGCTCTCGGTCTCTTTTTTTCCCTTCCCTCACCCTCCAGTTCCCTGCTCTTGGTCCCTCTAATACACTGCACCTCTGTACTGGCTCCCATTCTGAACTTTCGTGGAGGTCCTGGATTCCACCTATTGGCAGAAATCACACAAAACCAGGTTATAATCGAACAGTCTATTTGAAATCACAAGCTTTCGGAGTGTAGCCCCTTCATGAGGTGAAGTGAGAGGGAAGCGCACATAACACGATTTATGGGCAAAAAGATCAAGAGCAGAGAGATCAGAAGATCATATAAATGGTCTGAGTGTTGAAGAATAACTCTGCTGGTGACAAAGGGTATTAGATGGTGTGAGTAAAGGGTAAATAGCTGAATAACAAGCAAAGGGATGACTTATAATCTGACTAAGTGAGGCAGAGAGATAATTACAAAAAAAAGTAAGATGATGCTAAAGACAAACCAAATGAGTGGAATAACATGAAACAGAAACTGGAGGAAAAGGCCAGGAGATCCAGCCGCATCTGTGAAGTAAAATCAGAGGAAGGGTCCCCGCTCCTGATCTACAGCATCTCCGTTTTCATTTGACTGGAATAACATGATCGATTAGATTAGGTTATCTATAGTGTGTGTACAGGCCATTCAACCCAACAAGCCCACACCAACCCTCCGAAGAGTAATCCCACCCAGACCCATTTCCCTCTAACTAATGCAGCTAAGACTATGGGCAATTTAGCATGGCCAATTCACCTGACCTGCACATTATGAACTGTGGGAGGGAACTGGAGCACCCGGAGGAAACCCATGCAAACACAGGGAGAATGAGCAAACTCCACACAGGTAGGAATCAAACCCAGATCCCTGATGCTGAGAGGCAGTTGTGCTAACCACTGAGCCACCGTGCAGCCCATAGGTGAAAGAGTCACATGTTGAGTGTCTAACCAAAAAAAAGTAATCCAAAACTGTACAATCTAATTAAGGTAGAGAGCTCAATTTATCAGTGTGTTGGTGTCAAAACAGGACAGTAAGGAAGATTTTACAGATACAGAACAGTGCGGTGGGGTCACATGTAGCACAACGTGAACCCAAAACCACGATTGAGGCTTGTCTTCATGGGTGTGGAACTTGGCTATCAGTTACTGCTCAGTGATTCTTCATTGTTATGCATCTTAAAGGCTGCCTTGGAGGACACTTACCTGAAGATCAGAAGCTGAATGTCCTTTACTGCTGAAGTGTTCCCCGACTGGGAGGGAACATTCCTATCTGGTGATTGTTGCATGGTGTCCATGCATCAGTTGTCTTGGCGTCTGCATAGTCTAGCTAGTATGCCATGCCTCAGGGCATCTTTGCCTGCAGCATATGAGGTGGACAACATTAACCGAGTCACATAAGTATCTGCCATGTACTAGTGGATGGTCTTCCTACGTATGATGATAGTATTCATGTTGATGATCTGACTTATATTGCAGCGGTTGCCGTGGCAGGGCTGTGTGGTGTTGTGGTTGATGTTGTCTTGAAGGTTGGGTAGTTTGCTGTGAGCAATGGTCTGTTTAAGGTTTGGCGGTTGTTTGAAGGTGAGAAGTGGAGGCATAGAGATGATCTTGGGGAGATGCTCGTAGTCATTGATGACATGTTGAAGGCTGTGAGACATGTTGTAATTTCTCCACATTGGGCAAGTACTGGATGATGAAGGGTACTCTATTGGACATATCCTGTATCTGTCTTCTGAGGAGGTCTTTGCAGTTTTTCCACTGTGGCATGTGGGAATTGGCAGTCGATGAATTGAGCACCATATCTCGTTCTTATGAGGGCATCCTTCAAAATATTCAGGTATCTGTCGCATTCCTCCTTATTGAGCAGATCCTGTGTATGGGCAGGGCTTGTCCTTAGGAGATACCTTCATTAATGTTTAGGATGGAAGCTAGAGTAGTGGAGCATCGGGAGGTTATCCATGGGCTTGTGGTAGACTGAGGTACTAACGTGTCCATCCTTGATGGAGATGCGTGTATCCAAGAATGAGATTGATGCTGAAGAGTAGTCCATGTTAAGTCTGATGATGAGATGAAACTTGTCGATATTGCTATGTAGTTGTTCAGTGATTCCTCACCATGAGTCCGGTAATTGGTGCAGTGATTCTGAATTTCGTAACCTGTAGTGACCAGTGTTTGGCACTAGATGGAGCTTGGTCAAATAAAACTTCAGATGAGTGTAATTTTAACAACTTACAGTATTTCCATTTTAATTATGTTTCTTCAAGTTTTTAACTTATTTATTTATGAATTTTGGCACTTAGGAATGTGCACATTTCATCTTGTTTTTTTTTTGCTGAGAAAGGTCCGAAAGTACTATATGGTGTCTTTTATATTTAATCACATTTTATTTTGCAAGTATTTTAGCTAAGAATGTACAGTTCTGCAACTATGGTACAGTATTTCAACATGTAAATTGCTTTCTCTGGGCAAGAAATGTCCAAAGAAACCTAAATACTGTTTTGAATGGAACTTCTTATTCACTTAAAATTATTTCACTTAATGTTGCAGTTTTCAGAAACATAGCCACTGTTTCAAGTGAGGACTTTGTGAATGCAATTCACTTACAAATGAGTGCTGGTAATTACAAATGTTATTTGTAATAATGTACAAATAATATTACATGTTAGACTATGTAGAGATATCATACAGTGCAGGAGAGACTTTTCAGCCCAATGAGTCTATGTTTTCTGGAATGTTAACAGCTCCTTTATCTGTCATATTAATGACTACCTCTCAAATTCTGACTACTTCAGTTAGTCATGGCCTATTATTTTCTTAAAACAGAAAATGCTAGAAATACTCAAAAGGTGAGGCATCATCCACCGAGAGTGAAATGGTCTTTTTTAGACCAGATTCTCCCTGACCAGTTTATCTATATTCCAAACGTTAGGCCATCTGTCTCGATTAATGAATTCTGATAACATTGCACCATCTCCGATAGGTGAAGAAATTCCCTAATGTTTTACTGATCAGAACTGAATTCAAAGTATTTAAGGTGAAGTTTGATGAAACTCCTGCTTCTAACTTCATATCTGGTGTTTCAGTTGTGTTATTTAACATACAGATAGTTTTGTTTGCTCTCTGCTTTTTTTGGCCTTTTTTGAAGTAAAGTTGACCAATTCTTTCAGTTTCATCTTCAGGTATTTTAACAATATCCCTGGAATATGCATATCAGAGGTTATCCTTAGTTAGCTACATTAAACTTTGTTTGCCACTCACCTGCCCATTTAGTTATTCTGCTCAAACCTGTCAGGCATTTTCAAGCTGCCTCTCCACTGTCCTCTCCACATTGGTGTCATCTGAAAAGTTGGAAATGTTTCTTTAAAGTTTTGAAGCTAGCTCACAAGCAGTTAGGAACAGTTGTAAACAGTAATGCCAAGTCTTAAGACTCACAGCTCCCTCCAATTTGCTTTATCATAACTCTCCCAGTAAGTATTTGTATTGTTTTCTGACCTGCAGCTAATTTCTTCTTCATCTTCGGGAGTTAATCTGAACTTCCACATCTTTGAGTTTAAACAGTAGTCTTTTACATAGAACCTGGTCAAATGCATTTTGGAAGTCAAGATATAGTGTGTCATTGACTTTTCATTGTATACATTGGATGTCACTTCCTCAAAAAAAAACCAAGGTAGTTGATAAAATGTTACCTTCCAGTTCTGACTTCCTATCGTTTTGTTATTACTATATGAATAATACCAATATTGGCAGTATCCCAAAGAACACAGTTTCATCTAAAGATTTTGAAAACCAGTTTTCAGAACATTTAAATTTTAAGAAAATTCATTATTGCTATTCAAAATGGTTCTGCTTTTGATAAAGTAAAACATTTCAGAGAATAGAACCTTGAAACAATGAAAGTTACTTCACCCAATTTTTACAGACCAGCCACAATACAAGTGATCAATGATCACCACAGTACAACAAAAAACAACTGTACAAAACAATTTCAACTTTAATAATTTTCCTGGTTATCAATAAATTGATCTTTCTATATCATAAATAGATGTAGAATAGCTTTCTATTTGTTTTAAGCAAGCGATCAAGAAGAAGCTGAATTATGGGAAATAAAAGTTGATTGCTAAGGGTTGCTAATCTGAATGATCAATAAGTTAATAGCTTGAGTATATTGGATAGTGTGGATGGCTGAAATGTGTTAGAGTGTTAACATCATCTCTATCATTTGTAATATTCTCTTAATTATATGTGTTCAAATTGCAGCTGCTCGGACAACCACGTTATTTTATTTTTAAATTATTGTTCATATTCTTTAGTATATCCCGATAATAATTATTGTCTTTCAATATATGGTAAAATTTATCAATCACTGATTGCTTCTGATTCTTTTAGCTATTTGTTGCAAAATGAAAATTTAATAACGGGATGCTGTGCATATGATCTAGATGCTGACAATATCTCTTTTGATTTCAGCCATCAAATACTATCGGAGGGCCATGCAACTTGTACCTGACATTGAATTCAGGATCAACTATGTCCATTCTCCCGAAAGTGATGGAAATGGCAAAGCTTAGTATGTGAAAAATTACTGCTCAGACTGTATTCTTGTAATTCAGGGTGAAAAATAGCAATTATTTTCATTAGTCACTAAGTTTGACTATTTGCATTTATGGTGAAAGAATTTTGTGAAAGGAGCTGTTAAATTTGCTTTACAATTAGTCTGTTAACTTCCATGCAGCCTATACTTATATTTACATGAAAACAATTCAACTTGAATACTGTCAGCACCCTCCCCTGCATTACTCCGTTAAATTATTTGGATTAGTTTTCTGCCTTATTGTTGGACAGATAACCTGCAAAAGAGAGTCATAAACAAAAACATCAAATAACCTTGGTGGGATAAAAGAGGAACAGGCAATAGAGAGATGGATGAGTTGGTGGGGGTGTTACTGAGTAGCTTGATGATCTCGGAGGAAACACCCTTACTATTCCCAGGCCTGTGAGCAGTGCTTTAAAAGCATTTCCCTCATTCGTTCAACCATTCTTGCACTTGCTAGATTTTTTTAAAAACCTAAGAAAGCTAGCATATTTTGATAAAAATTGAATACTTGTTAAAATGAATGCAGCCACATTACAAATCACCATTATAAACTTTTAATATTTAAAAGCTTGATGACCTGTCTGTCACCTGCTTCTGTTAAAAGTGAAATTGGATGGGTTCACATTTTTGCATTTTTACGAGTTAAGATTGAGCTCTAAATACCTGCATCAGTCAACTGAAAGAATTGCCGTTATGTTAGTTTGCTGAGCTAAGAAGAAGTTCCAGAGAAATTCCAAACTTTGCTCCATTTTTATAAGACTTGAATGAGACATCAGGAAGCTGTAAGCCAGCACTTTTAAGTCTTCAGCAAAGTCTTTAGAAATAATTGCTTAACATCTGGAAGAATGCAAATTGTTAAAAGATGATATAAGGTTCAAGAAAGAATGGACATGTTTAACCAACTTGGTGGAGATTTTTTGATTATATCAGTGATACAGAGGGGAAACAATTAGTTGACGTCCTCTTAAATTCTGCAAAATGTTTCAGATTAGCATGCAGATTAAGTGTTATAGAAAATAATTTAGAAATAGGTCTCAAAGTTGGTACTGGATAGGAAATTAGATTAAATACAGAAAATAGACAATAAGCATAGATTGAATCATTTCAGTTTGAAAAGATGTTGGGATGAATTACTTTCAGGATCATAATTAGTATCTTTTTTAAAAAAAATACATTTTCTTTGAGTGTGTCAATCATAAGAAAAATCTTCTAAATTGCAATATTGCGGGTGAAAACTCAGTCTGGCAGTATCTGTGGATAGTGTAACACTAAGTCAATATTTGATGACCTGATGAAGAGGCAACGTCATGAACCCAAAATCTTAAATTTGTTTTGCTTTCCACAGATGCCGTCCAAAGTTACTGTTTTAATTTTAGATTTCCAGTATCTACAGTGTTTTTCCCCTTTCATGTAAAACATATGATAAGGAACAGTGTAGGCAGGTTCAAAATAACTTGGTCAATAGTTGCAGATTAAACTTACCGTAGATAAGTGCAAATGTAATAAATATTGGTCAGGTTGGATATAGCTGAAAATGTGTTGCTGCAAAAGCGCAGCAGGTCAGGCAGTATCCAAGGAACAGGAAATTCGACGTTTCGGGCATAAGCCCTTCATCAGGAATGAGGAAAGTGTGTCCAGCAGGCTAAGATAAAGGTTGGATATAGGCCGTTTGGCCCCTTGAGCTTGCTCCACCCCCTTTCAGTAGAATTGTAGGTAATCTGATTGTGGCATTAACTCCCCTTTCATGACGGAGGAGCTCTATTATGTGAAGTAATATATGTTAGAACCAGGAACCAAGAGAACATGTAAGCGAAACAAGTACGCTGAACATGAAAGAAGGGAGTTACAAATGAGCAGCAATGGTAATACAGCATTTAACTGCAGTAAAACCAAGAAAATGACACTGCATTAACAGAAGATTAAATCAGGAATTCGAAAGCAAAGAAGTGGGTGGAACTATTCCATCATATAATTAAGCAAAAAGTTAGTTAGGTAAATCTTTGAAAATTTGCTGGATCCAATGAATTTTTAATGGGCCTAAAATGTGTTATAGTTTTTCGTTTGGAAAACCCATCACTCTGCAAAATAGCCACTAAGTCAAAGGTGTGTGTGTGTGTGTGTGTGTGTGTGTGTGTGACGAAACAACCCACCGCCCCATAGTCGAATACTTTAATTCCCCCTCCCACTCCACCAACAAGTTGCAGGTGCTGGGCCTCCTCCATCACCAATCCCCAACCACCCACATCTGGAGGAGGAACACCTCATATTCCGCCAGTTTCCTCATTTCCCCTCTCCCCCAACTTATCCCAAATCCAACCTTCTAACTCAGCACCACCCTCTTGACCTGTCCTACCTGTCCATCTTCCTTCCCACCGATCCTGTCCAGCTTCCTCTCAGACCTATTGCCGTTGCCCACTTTCATCTACATATTGCCCCTCTGAGCTACCTTCTCTCCACCCCCCCCCCCCCCCCCCCATTTATCTCTCCACCCCCTGGGCTGAGAAGCCTCATTCCTGATGAAGAGCCTAAGCCCAAAATAGCGATTCTCCTCAGATGGTGCCTGGCCTGCTGTGCTTTTCCAGCACCATACCCTTGACTACTCTCTGGATGGTCTGAGGTTAAATTCAGAGCATGTTTTGAAGAGATGTTAGAGATGTATAGATGTTGAAGTGCCACAAACAGGTGCAGAAAGTAAGCAAGGAAACTAATGGATGCTGGCCTTTATCACTAGGGGACTGCGGTATAAGAACACAGAAGATATACTGCAATTTTTTTTAAAGTGCTGTTTAGATGCTGCTTACGAGCAGATCTGCGTACCAAACCTTAGGAAGAATATTTTGGCCTTGGAGGGAGCTCCATGTGAGTTTATAAGAATAATATCTAGACCTTGGGAATTAAGTTATGAGGACAGATTATACAAATTAGGCCTGCTTTGTCTACAATTTTAGAGGCTTATGGACTGATCTGGTTGAAATCCTCAAGATATTAACAGGAAAAGATATGGTTAACAAAGTTAAATTACATCCACAGGTTGGAGTTTCTGCAACTCTCGGGACATAGTCTAAAAATTAGGGCCAGGTAATTTGGAAAGATTTTAAGAAGCAATTCTGCACACACACAAATTTGTACTCTCTCCCACAAACAGCAGTTGATGCTAGGTCTATTGTTAATTTTCTATCTGCAATATATTTTGTTAAGCAAAAACATTAAGGAATCTGAACAAAAGGATATGGAGTTATGATTGATCTGTGGCCTGATCTCACTTAGTGGCAGAACAGGCTAGAGAGGCTGAATGGCCTACTCCTCCTCCTATGTTCATATTTCAAAAAGCTTTTGTAATCATTAAAAAAAACTGTAAAAATAAACAATTCACTGCATTCTTAAGATACAGGCTTGATGTCGACAATAATGTTAACCAGTATTTTTATTAAATATAAAGAGATAAAATATATAAAAAGGAAGTCTGACAAAAATAAAATTGCTAGCAATAACAGGCTGTTTACACGTTCTTATCCCATCAGTAATCTTTTTGTAATTGTAATTGCTTGCATATCAGTGCTTTTGAAATATACTTGATGTCACTGCCATTATTTGTTTTGCTTAGTCTGAGAACATAGCTCCTTTGTCTCCTGCAAAGAACTGACGTGAAAAGTTAACCCGTTATTTGTCTTGGTTTACCGAAGGCCCTGCTATTTGATTTTGGCACTTTTTGTTCTTGTCTTATGTCATGACCTGTTTATGAAATCATTGGCTAATGGTTAACCTGATTGCTCCCAAAACTGATTTGTATTATGTCAGATTTTTTGAGGTCCTCAGTGTAAGCTTTATGACTAGTGAACTAGATCTGAAGTGCACACATTTGTGTTCTGTTTGTAATACAGCAACTATTTGCATACAGCAATCTCCCCAATCAACAGTGATAGTGAAAAGGTAATTTGTTTATTTCATCATGCTGAGTGAGGATTAATGTTGATCAGGACACAAGGAAAGCACCCTGCTTTTATCTTACAATATTGCTGTGGGAACTTATATCTCCACCTGATATGGCAGAAGGATCTCCAGTTTTTCATCTCATCCAAAAGGTTTTACTTCCAACTGTGCAGTCCCAAGGAAAGTGCTATGCCTTTTGTGGTTATTATGCTCATATCCCGCAGTGGGGTTTGATTTCCTGACGCAGATGAGAAAGTCTGCCACAGATGAAGCACATTGCGACTAAAAACGACCAATACTGGCAATCACAGCGGGTCAGAGAATGACTTCAGCTCTGATGAAGAGTCACCTAGACTCAATGTTAGCTTGCTCTCCATGAATGCTGTCTGACCTGCTGTGATCTCCAGTGTTAGTTGTTTTCAGTACAGATTCCAGTATCTGCAGTAATTTGCTCTGGTAATCACTCATCTGTTCACTTCAAATATGGTAAAAGCCATATGTAATTTATCAGTATGCCGTCTACCTTATTAAAAAGAGAATTATACATTGCACCAGAGATGATGATAATGTTGTGTTACTTTATGCCTCCATAACAATACGTGCCTAACAATGAAATATACAAAAATCACTTTGACAACTGCAGTAATAGACAATGGTCAATAGGTGGTGCTGTAGTAATACATTTTCTGCTGAATGTTGATATCTTGCTTTACATGAAAAGATTCCTCCTCTACTGTACCTGTCTTCTTTGCCATGCACTGTGGCTTGTGCTGCCATTTCCAACCACTTTCACCCAATTCCCAGTTTCTTATTGCTACTGGTCATTTCCCAGCTCTCTTTACCAGCTCTGGCTTCTCTTTTCTCCATCACCCCATTGCAGCATTTTGTTCTGTACCCCCTCCTGGGTGTCTCTTACCTTTCTGCATTGTCCCTGGCCTCTGTTACCTTACCTGCTAGCTCCATTTTCTGTAGTCTGTCACTTTTCTCCCCATTCCCAACACCACCATCGGCTTCTCTTTCTTTTATCCTTGCCTGCCAACTTAAATAATTTGCCTCTTGCACCTGACTTTGATATTTTTTCACTAAATGCTCCAGCCCTCAACCAGGTAGAAAGTGAAACTGACTAGTTTAATAGTAAGATCCATGTATAGTTTGGTTAAAAGATGGGATAATGTTTTAGGGTAAGATTAAGTTACGATCCAAAGCCTTCTGTGACCTTATCAGCATTTTCATTTTACTTTTTCAAGCATGTCACATGAAACAATGCTTTGAAAGTTTTAATGCTTATAAGACATTCTGATAGTATCTTGGGCAATTTGTGTCTGATTTCGACAGTAAATACAAGCTTGATATAACACAATGTAATCCATTCCTATTCATCGCAATTTAACAGATCGAAGATACGTTTATACCTGCTTTGTGGATTTCTGGTTAGATACATCCTTTTATGGCTTTGTAGTTCCCTGTTCAATTGCATTTGGTTGTATTTTAAAGAAGAAAAGGTTTATAGAGAGCCACTATTAAGGCCCATTTTGTAGCACATCAGCCCCTAAAAATCGGGGATAATTTTGGAGAGAGGTTCCAGTTCAGATTTTTCAGTCTTTCGATGTTTGATGTGCTTTAGTAGATACTTGTTGCAGAGCTTTAAACAAAAAGCAGATTTTTTTAGAAGGCTGCATGTGACTCAATATACAAAATCTCAAAGAAATAACTTGTCTATGTTTCCTTAACCTTATTGAAGTATTGTGTGCTACGCATAGAGATAGGAAACATACAAACATGAGTAGGGTCTCAGGATAATTAGATCATGACTGGTCTGTACCTCTGGCTTGGTCTTTTCTCTAGATCTACCATTAGCTTTACCTAATAAAAAATGCTTTATATGAATGCAAGTCAATCATCAAGGTCTAATTTTATGTCCTCTTCATTTCTCCCACTGCAGAAATTAACATCTCTATACCTATGCTATCAAATCCTTTGTCATCTTAAAAATCTTGATTAGATAATCCTCCAACTTTCAAACAACAAAAACTTTCATTTCTATTGCATCTGTAATCGTAAAGTATACCATGGATCTTCACATGAGTATTATAAATAAAACTTAGTGCCAAATCATGAGAGTGTGGAGCAAATGACTGTAAATGTGTCCATAGAGGTAAGATTTTAGTTATGTTTAAGGGAGAAAAAAGATGGCAAAAAGAAGAAGGTTAAGGAGGTAATTTACAGAATGTAGACTATTTCTGAGAATGATTTAAAGTATTTAGTATAAGAACAAACAGTAATATGAGGAAAAGCTTTGTCATGAAATGAGTGGTTAGGGTCTGGAATACACTGCATGAGAGTGCAGTGGAGGCAGGTTCATCTGAGGCTTTCAAAAGACAATTCCATGATTATTTGAAAAGAACACCGTGTAGGAGGAAATGGCAGGAGAATGACTCTAATTGAGACAATTATTTGGAGAGCTGCTACAGATACAATGACCTCCTCTGCATTAACAATTCCAAGATTTTGAATTTGAGCCTTTGAAGCTCATATTAGGGTCAGGAATAAAACAAAGGAACCAAAGAGCTTGATTCAACCTCCAAGAAAGTTGCCAGGGAGAGAGATTATGTTAGTGGCCCAGGACATTTATGATGGGAATTAATCATACTAATCCTAATCCATCTTGATACTTCGATGAATAAAACTTTTGCTCATCCAGTATTCACTAGGCAAATGAGGGGAGGTGGCAGAGGCTGCCGATCAGAAGGTCTCAATCGTGGTTACTCTCTGACTGTTACCAATGGGGTAGGTATTCTTAGCCAATCTGTTGAGATTTATTATGGCACACCACTGAGGCAGGTAGGACTTGAATCTGGGCCCTCTGACTCAGTGGGGGCTCTATCATTAAGGCACACAATCCCTTCTTACCAGTGGGATGCCAGGGTCAGAGTAAAGATATTTTGTTGCAAAATATTTATGTTCCTTGATAGAGAACAAGAATTTTAAATAGGATGTGAAAACTGCTAGAGGAGGTGGTGTGAGGTCTTTGGTGTCAATCAAGATATTGCTATGATGGAGGAGTGCACCTGTCTCTTCACACTACTCCATTCAGCACAGCATAAACCTAAGCTACTTTTTCCAGTTCTCAAGCAGACAACGAAATACCTTTTAACCAAAAAATCTTATCATCTAGATTTCTTAGTACAGAGGAACCTCGATTATCCGAACGAGATTGGCAGGTACCATTTTGTTCGGATAACTGATTATTTGGTTAATTCATTTCCTCTGGGGCTCAGTGTTTTCTGTGAAGTCTGCTCTCTGTTCAGGAGAATAGGCAGCAGCACATTGCGTGCGAGACCTCGCCCCTATGCCAGCCCCCAATTCCATCCGCTCCCACCACATCTGCCCCTAGCCCTGTCCACCCCCAACCGACCCCCAACCTCGTCCACTCCCACCCTGCCCTGTACAGGACAATGTTGGACAAATTTTCTGGGGAAGGAGGGTTCAGGGTACACCCCTGTGTAGGACTCCAGGGAAAGTGTGGGGAAAGAGAGGGCGGGAAAGAGACAGTGCCTGGACTGTCCTGGACTGGTCTCGGCAGCATTTCAGGAAGCCGAGTTCATTTTTAATCATTGTACCTATGAACAAAAGACACGATCAGAGTTGAGACAGCTCTTTGATGTGATGTTTCTATTGGGACCTCGAGATCTCCTTCGGAAAATCCGAAATTCGGATAATTGATATTTGGATAATCGAGTTTCCTTTGTAAAAAAAACAATTATTTATTTGTTATCAAAAAAAATTACCCAATTATTGCATCTTCCTTGAATAAGATACACATTCAGGTAATTAAAATTCTAAATACTTATCTCTATAAATATCCCCAAACAGAAAGACATACACATTCATACAGCCATTCTCTTCAGGAAATGAGAAAAGAATTTCAGTGCAAAGACTACTTTTCTGGAGGGGGTTGGGGGTACACTTTGGCCAATGGGATATTCTTTAAGGCTCAAGAATGAAATGTAGGATCTTCTAAAGTCTGTTGCTATGATATTCTGGCATGTATGGCCAAATATCTTTCACAGTCATAAAGTCATTTGGATGTACAGCACGGAAACAGATTCTTCGATCCAACTCGTCCATGCAGATCAGATATCCAACCCAACCTAGTCCCATCTCCCGGCATCTGGCCCATATCCCTCCAAAACCTTCCTATTGATATACCCATCTAGATGCCTTTTAAATGTTGCAATTGTAACAGCCTCCACCACATCGTCTGGCAGCTCATTCCGTACACGTACCGCCCTCTGCATGAAAACGTTGTCCTTTAGGTCACTTTTATATCTTTCTCCTCTCACCCTAAACCTATGCCGTCTAGTTCTTGACTTCCACACCCTGGGGAAAAGACTTTGTCTATTTTTCATTTTCATGCCCCTTGTGATTTTATAAACCTCTACAAGGTCACCCCTCAGCATCTGACGCTCCAGGGAAAACAGCCCCAGCCTGTTCAGCCTCTCCCCGCGGCTCAAATCCTCCAACCCTGGCAACATCCTTGGAGATCTTTTCTGAACCCTTTCAAGTTTCACAACATCTTTCCGATAGGAAGGAGACCAGAATTGCATGCCATATTCCAATAGTGGTTTAACCAATGTCCTGTACAGCTGCAACATGACATCCCAACTCCTGTACTCAATACTCTAACCAATATAGGAAAGCATTCCAAACGCTGCCTTCCCTATCCTTTCTACCTGCGCCTCCACTTTTAAGGAACTATAAAGCTGCACTCCAAGCTCTGTTTGTTCAGCAACACTCCCAAGGACTTTATCATTAAGTATAAGTCCTGCTAAGATTAGCTTTCCCAAAATGCAGCCCCTCACATTTATCTGAATTAATGATTACTTATGAAGTCTTGCAAACACAGTTCGCCCAGGAAATGCAATCTTTTGATATGTCTTCAATCACTTTCAAAAGAACGAATAGGCTTCACCGTAAACTCAATAAGAGTTTTTTTTCCCCCAGAAATGAGAGCTAGCGAGTTTTGACAAGATTTGTAGTTCAGGTTCTAAGTTTGCTCACTGAGCTGGATGGTTTGTTTTCAGACGTTTCGTCACCGTACTAGATAACATCTTCAGTGAGCCTCCAGTGAAGCCCTGGTGTTATGACCCACTTTCTGTATATTGTGCAGACAACAAGCAAAACGAACATCATTTACAAAATACCTTACAAGAACTGTAACAAACACTACATTGGACAAACAGGCAGGAAACTAGCCACCAGGATATATCAACATCAACTAGCCACAAAAAGACATGACCCACTATCACTAGTATCACTAGTACCCTTACATACAGATGAGGAAGGACGCCACTTTGACTGGATCAACACATCCATCCTAGGACAAGCCAAACAGAGACACGCACAAGAATTCGTAGAAGCATGGCATGCCAACCGTAACTCTGTCAACAAACACGTCGAATTGGACCCCATTTACCACCCCTGAGAAAAAGAACAGGAAATGACATCAGCAACCCAAGGAAACCTAAACACATAAATAGAAGGTGGGTCATAACACCAAGGTTTCACTGGAGGCTCACTAATGATGTTATCTAGTACGGTGACGAAACATCCGAAAACGAACCTTCTAGCTCAGCGAGCAAACTTACTTCCAGAAATGAGAGCTTTAAGCTAGTCAATATGTTCTTGGTAGGCTTTTCCCACCTTGGCTTCCTCCAAGCAGGCCCTCTTCCAAACGAGTTAGTTTTTAACAGACTTCCCTCCAACTGAATCGGATAAAACAAGACCTTTTCCAAGCGAATCACTGTTTAAGGCACCGCCTACAACAAAGCAAGTCATGGGATTGTCAGAAAATGTTGTTAAAACAAATCACCAATATCTGCAATGAACATCCAATGATCTTTTTTTAAAAGAAAACACTCCAGATATTGTCTACAGAACTCTAAATATACCAATTTTCCATAATTCTTCAAAACTTAAGTCCTTCAAGCAAAAGTAAACATAAAATGTTGGTGCCCAGAGTATTACCTGCCATTGCATTGATTTGGGTGGGACGAGTGGTGGAAGATCCTAGTCCATCCTAATCTATCCTAATCCAAGATAGTGACAGGCAAATGGCACTGTGAGCTCCTGGCCCAGTACTTGTCTGCTTTCATTGTTTCCTTTATTTTCCTTTTTACTTTTGCTTTTGCTCTTTTATTTTATATCTCTTTGAAGGCTTTTTTGGCGTTTTCAGCAGATCAGGAGCGAGTCACACATGTCCGCGAAGCTGGGCTTGCTCCTTCAGTTTCTGTTAAGATAATGAGTCGTTTTTGTCATCCAGAATCTACCAAGACGGATCATATTGGACTCAAGATGTTAACTCTGTTTCTTTCTCCTTGGATGCTGCTGGACCTGCTGAGTTTCTATAGAGTTTTTTGTTCAGATTTTACTCATTCATAGTATTTTGCTCTTATGTTCACAAGGAAACTCAAATTCTGGTTTGATTTGAACTCCGTGTGCCAGAATTCTGCTCACTTATCTCTGATGCTCATTTCTCAATGCAGTACTCACTTCCTTCATCCAAATAGAGATGTGCTCAGGGCTTAGCTCAGATCATCGTGGAATTCCAATCAGAGGAGGAGCTCTGTATTGTCGTTTTCTGCCTCCTGCCTCCCAACTAGGTACTACCCCATATGATGAGATGGGCACATTAGACCCCACAGATCAATCCTATCTAAATGATTGCTTTGAAGCATAAAAATGCCACCATTAATGATAACTTCCTGTAAATCTTGCTGTCCTGTAGTACACCTTATTCCTCTGTAATGGTCGACAACTGAAGAGTTACTTTGTCTGATCAAATGTGTTCTTTGTTCTGTTTTTGTTCAAGTTTAACTTAGTAGTACTTTAAGGTCTAATGATTTTACAAGCTTAGTATTAGTGTAAAGCTGAACTTTGATTTTAATTGCAATTTGATTTCAATGCGAAGGTTAGTGCCTGAGCTAACTCTAAAGTAAAGCTGTGTGAAATTATGTGATTGATGTGGTGTCGTGTGTTTTGCACACCACAGAGAGCCCAAATTCAGCTGTAAAAACTCACTTTTCAGAGTGCTCAAAGTCAAATTAATCTCTTGAACATTTGTAAAATTTAAATCAAAGAAAAATATTTCAGATTTCTAGAATCCTGAGTCAAACAGAAAAGTTTGGAAGCATTTTGGCAAACCAGGCAATATCGGCGGAAAGAGAAATAGTGCACCTTTTGTGTCGATGAGATTTCAAGAGAACTTGCCTGATTTTTAACTTAGTTTTAAAAAGCAGGATTCTGAACCTCGACTGCTAACTCTAAGTCTCAAATGTCACTAGCATGTATAACATATAGCCAGAACCCGGTTAATCTAAGAGGTGATGTTGGACTTCCTTATTCAGATTCAGGATAATTTGAAGCGACTGAATGGTTTGCAAGGTTGCTTTTTTTAGTGTTGACAACAGCAGAATGAGACACTTCAAGGCCAGATGGCTGAATTCCTTCCTTAAAGGGCATCTACCTGTTATTCGATGAAATTTCTAACATTGGGGAATGATTGCACTGATTTAAACATTTGTCAAGCTCTCTACTAAACAGGAGTTAAAACTTCCAGCCAGGCAGGAGCCATACAATGTAAACAAAAGTCTGATTGGCTGCAAGACTGAACTGTAGCAACTTGTTGAGTAGTTGTACAAACTGAGATAGAAAGTAATGTTAAGTATTACTAGTATTAAAGAAATGTACATGAAACTTTACTTGTCTAGTAATAAATTCTAAAGGGCTGGGAGGAGAAAAACTTAAACATTTCAGTATTAAAACAAAATTTGTTTAAAAGGTTAAAGGTCTTTTTCTCTGCTGCTGCATCTGAATTCACACCAAATATAAATAGTTCTGAAATTGCAAGATATTTATTTTAGAATGTCTGTATTTATGGCCAGATGTTTTAACATTGCAAATTGAACCTTTTGTGTTAACAACTTAATGTTATTGAATTGCAGTGTTTTACATGATGAAAATTTGTTTTCCATTCTAAGGGTAATTTTTTTTATAATTCACTTTTAAAAGGAGTTGAAGTTTTTAAAAGTTTATATATAATCAAGGATCAAAATTATAAAATTGGTAGTTAAATCCTTCGCTTCCTTGAAGTATCACAACTTATATTCCATATTTAAATAATTTTTCCCAGCTACATAAAGCTCAAGAAGCTGGGTTCAGTCTCCTATTTTAAGATTCATAACTTTATTCATCTGTATTAAGGATTTAAAATGACAATTATCTTCAGTTTTGGTAACCACTGATGTGTTTCACCATGCCTCATAAGTATAATTGACATTAGTTGACCAACATCTGAACGTTAACTGTTTTGCACTCTCTCCTGTATCTTTCAAAATGTTTACTGAGTGTAAATGAAAAGATGGGACGAATCAACGTCAGGTTTTTTTAATTGTCCTTGGTGGTCATGAAGGAAATTACTGCTTGTTTGTTTCTTGGAGTAACTTCAGGATGCAGCAATTTAAATTTCATTTAAATAAGCAAATCGGACTCCCTGGTAATTGCAAAACCTATGCTTCTGAATATTGGATATTTTTACACAAAGTTGGAGCCCCCTACAATCTAATTTTGGAAATTTATGGAATATCCATAATTTATTACCCTTTTAAGTAAAGGAAAGCTAATTTAGAGCAGAGTTTTGAATTTTGAGCATCATCCATGAGACTGCATTATGAATATTGTGACCCATTTTGATTGTCCATTGTGAAAAATATTAATGAAAAGCAAAACCAGGAGAAATTAATTTGTATGGACCTATTCTGATTATTTTAATGTAAGAATGTATTATTGCATAGTACACATTGTTAAATTATTTCATAGTACAAATAAATTTGTATTATAATTCCTTACATGACTAATTGCTGTGTTATATGCTTATTTGTGCAGCAAAGAAGATAAAGGGAAAGCCAAGGAAATAACTGATCTGTTACCATACTTTCAACATCAGCTCAGCTTACAGGACTCTTTCCACAAAATATGTCAGCCTGAGTTTGGTGTGAATCAGACACATATATCAGGTACAGTTTTCTTTGGGAGTTGCAATGAAACAATTGTACAAATCATTCCCTCATGAATTAATTTTGTAAAATTGAAATACTTTTGAAGTACAGCTCAATTCCATTACAGCAGGCTAAATACCCAGGAAAGTCATGAATTGAAACACTTGTTTGCTTTCAATAGAATGACTTTAGGCAGATTCAACCTAGTTTACAATGGATATGGGCTCATGTGTGAGACATATTGAGAATCTCCTCAAAATTAGGTGGCATGGAATGGAATCATGTCTGTTTTTCTGAGGATTGTTTCCTGGGCTGGGGCAGGGGTTGGTGCTTGTATATAGTTAAAACTACATAAAGAGTAATATGATCAATTATCCTTGCAATGTTTTGGGCACTTTTTACATAACTGAAACCTTTTCGAATAAAAGGAGGCTTTTTGAATTGCTCATTCAGGTTTCAATTTAACTTCCAAAGCTGTAACATTTTGTTGTTGTTGTTGTTGTTCAGAGTTTTACTAACACCTTGTTACACTACAAAGCTGTGCATTATGGTGATGCAAAGGCAGATAATGAGTAAGTATCCTGTTAAACAAATGTATAAAAGAAGTTTTCATATGGTTAGCAGGTTTCACAAAGTAATTGTCAAAATTCTCCCAGTGAAAAATGTTGGATTATAAAATTAAGGTTACTGCTGTAAGAGTGCGAAAGACGCTGAGTTGATTTTTCTCCTCAGTTTTCTTTTAAGAAAGACATCTGATGATACACAAACTTATTCTGGATCAATCATTCTTCAGTTTGAAATTTACACACCCGTAACTGGTACCAGTACTTTGGCCTGGGGAAGGCCATGAAAGAGCCAATCTACAATATAATTTGCGTAATTCCCTGGCAGCCATGCTATATGTAATCAGGGCCATTGTCTAGGTTTGTCAAAACTGATTAACCAGTCAATCAGTCCTGAGGTCAGTTTAGGATTTGGTTTTAGTAATTCTGTTCCCATTTTGCTAAATTGGTAATGACCAATCGTTTTGTCTGTTAGTGATCTTTAAAATCAACTAAAGCAAACTTCAAACATGACCAGAAATACTTAATGGCATTCCACCTGGTGCAATGTTTTACATGGGACTTTTCAAAATTTGTAACTGTAAAAATACGGCACTTCTATGCCACAGTGGAAAGGACTGTGTTCAGCCCTTCTACACAGTACAGATTTAGAAGCAAAGATACTATGACAGGTACTCTGCTGCTAAACTCACTTGATCAGTGATCTCTTCTGTAGTCTGATCAGGTTAGACAAAACTTCTGTGCTGATGTTCCAGGGGAGATCGTTTTTTTTCTGAGCTGCAGCCATCCCTCCAGAGCTATCAGTGATGACAGCCCTTTTGGCATGTCAAAAGGCTTGTGTTTTGAATTTCAAAGTTAGCTCTGATCCACTGTAAACTTTGAAACAGCATTCAGGATGATGATTAATTCACCTGAGTTGGACATGCTTTCATGAATGCATGCGCCAAACATAGGTAATCCAGAAAAATTTTGAGAGATTCATAATGAATCTTTTCACATCACCAGTGATTAATTTCACTGCATCAAAAGAATTTCACTGCTAGTCGTCTCCAATCTAAATTAAAAGGTTTGAAATTGTTATTTGGAATTCCATTCTCTAGGGATTGAAGGACTTTATCTGATTGATACATCTCAACAGAAGCATGCTGAGGTAGTATGATCAAAGCTGTTACCCAGCAGATGAGATGTTAGACCAAGGTCATAGAATCCCCACACTGTGGAAGATGTCTGCTACAATCAAAAAAAGGCCTTGAGGTTAAAAGACCACTCAGCCCATCAAGTCCACAGCAACCCTCCAAAGAGCATACCATCCCAAACGTGCATCCCCATCCTTGTTTCCCTGCATTTCCAACTGCCAATCCACCTAATCTGCACATTCTTTGACTGTGGGAGGAAACCAGAGCAACTGGAGGAAACCCACACAGACACAGGAAGAACATGCAAACTCCACAAAGGCATTCGCCCGAAGGTGGAATTGAACCCGGGTCCCTGGTGATATGAGGCAGCAGTGCTAACCACTGAGCCACCATGTGGCACCCGTCACGTCTGCTTGTGCAGGTGGATTTCAAAGCCCCATAGCTCATTTCAATTATCCATGCCAAATTAAATGAGCTGTTTGACTATCCATTGATGGGACTTTCCAATCTGCAAAACAGCAGCAGTAGTCACTTACAAAGTGAACACCACGACAGTCACAGCATTTAAAAACATTCAGTGAATTGTTTGCAAATAACTTCAAACAATGTGATGAAGGATTGTAACTGAAAATTCACAATTTCTTTATTAATTTATGTTGCTGATGAAAGACTTTGGACAATCAGTATGGAAGTCTTTAAGTCTTACCTTGAAGCAAGGTTGTTCTTCTTGCATCACTTTCTTGCCTTTGGTATCTAAAATGTGCAGAAAATTGGAACAAAGCAGATGGTGATGATGTCAGTGAAATCATAGGTTCCAAGGCTAGTATGATTCTCTGACATCTTGAATTTGAAAACTACCTGCTTGATATCATTGCATCTTAGGAGAAAACTCCTTTCACAACTACGTGGTCAGGTGTATCAATTCAGATTTGACAGAGCTACTTGAACTTTTAACGTCAAGGCCTTTATTAGATTGTAGCAGACGTCTCCCGCATCTCTAAATCTCATGAGCTAACTCCAACTGTTTTTTGAAGCACATTGGTTATTGCTACCAATTTCTAAAATAAAATAACTTTACTTCACACTCAGTAAACCAATTTCATTGTTATTTAATGTTTTCAAATAAAATACCCTTCAGAAATATCCTTGGACTTACAAGAATGATTTTTGCTTTGTTGTTTTTGATTATGGCAATTTTGGTAGGTCTGTCGTACTGAAGTTTCTGTTCCCCCCTGGGGATTGACACACCAATGGCAGGTAGAAAGAGCAGCAGAGATTCTTGTTCAGGCACATGATGGAAAAGATGTTTGAGCTCTATCATTACTATCCACAGCTCCAAGCTACAATGTTTATGTAAAAGTGCATGTCATTGCTGCAATATGGATTCTCTGATCTGTAAATCACACCACCACTTGGGGATCACCTCTTTTTCTGGATGTCACTGTAAGAAGTCTGCAACAATGTAACAATAAAGCATAAAGTTGCCACAAAAGATGATTATCACCTTCACCCTTCCAAGTGAAATGCATATTCTATTTAGTGTTTTCATTCATCCAACCATGCTTAAGGGTCCTTTCCAATTCAAAAAAGGCATTTTGTTTGTCTTCAACCAACAACCTTTTCACAAGTGCATTTCATGGTTAAGTATATCTTGGGAGAGGAAGAAAGGTTTATGCAACATTTCCAGTATCAAAGCATCAAAAACTTGTAAATTGTTGGTGGGGAATAGATTGACCTCTGCCTTTATAGTCCTCAGTGAACAATGCTGGTGCTGGCTGTTGTAATAGATCCCTTCAATTTAAAGAATAAATTCTACTTCAAAGATAGATAATCTGGCTTTTATAATCAGGTATTAAATATGAAATGAAGTAGTGTTCAATGGAAAAATAAAGAAACAGTTGAAGGTTAAGCTTTCATTATAACAAAGTTCCCCTCAGTTGGTCTTAACCTTCCTTGTCCTTAATATGTTGCAACATCAATGTTTAGTGTTTTTGACATAATTTAAACATAACTTTCCAGATAGAAACCTGATCTATTTAGAGTAATAAGAGATTTGGTGGTACAACTGCTCACATTAATGTGATAACATCTTTGTTTACTTTATCAACATCGAACTAGGAATTATTTCAAAAGCTAGACTAACCTGAATTTCATGACGACATTTAGATCTTTGACAAGATTAGCCTGACAGGTTCAATCAAGCGTGCGGTGTGACTGACTGTATAGACTAACAGCTGGTGCCATCTTCTGCTATAGTTTTGGCTAGATTACATTTTTGAGAAAGCACATAGTATGAGCAAACTATTTAACTGAAAGAGCAGTCGAGTTTGTAAGAGCATGTTCAAACCACAGGAAATGTATTTCTGGAACCTTTTAGTGTAGCTTTTGATTCAGGTTCTTGACTCCAAAGAGAAGCCGCATTTTGTTTCTTGTTTTGCCATCATCAGTATACAGAAGGAATCTTTTGAGGTCTGTATTGCAAAGAAAGAAAATGTTGTTGACTGAGGCAAGAAACAACTTTTGCAACTTGTAGATGTTGCTACCTTGAATAATGCTAAGTTGGTGTTCTGTGCCCTTAATAAACTGTGTCGGTTTTCCTCTAATGCTCTCCTGTTGTTTAATAAATGTGTTTAGATTGGTTGAGGGTAAGAAAAGGTCTTTTGACACATTAGATAAGGAGTTCTAGAATCCTACCTGCCTCAATTGAGTAATGAGTTTCTTGTTGAATGTACCTTGATTTTACTACTTTGACAGGTCATTCCAGACTTTTATCACCCTTTAAGTCAAAAGAAGCCGATTTAAATGTTTTACTTACAAAAATATACTCTCTTTCTACAAGCTTGATTTATTAATAAGATTTTCTACATTTACTTTATCCATAAAATTTGGTATTAAATACACCTTGGCTTTTATATTTTTTCCCTTTGTTTTTTCATGCATTGTGAATATTGCTGCCATATCAGCATTTGTTGCCCATCTATAATTAGCCTTGAACTGAGTGATTTGCTTGGCCATTTTAGACCATTGTTAAGATTCAACCACTATACAAAGTCTGGAGTCATATGTAAGCCAGGCCCAATAAGAATGGCAGATTTCTTTCCCTAAAGGACATTAGCGAACCAGATGATATTTTAAAGCAATCGATGATCATTTCATGATAACCAACACTGATGACTAACTTTGAATTCTGGATTTATTAATTTAATTTAAATTCTGCTAGCTGTCATGGTGGAATTTGAACCATATCCCCAAAACATTAGCCTTGGCCTCTCAATTGTTAGTCCACTGACATTACTATTCTCCTACGAGGTAACTGGAGATTAAGGTTTTCTACTGTTTCATCACAGCTGGAATCAAGTTTGCTGCTGTTCATTACATCTTGTCAGTCTGTACCTCTTATATGAAAGCAAAATTCTGAGGATGCTAGAGATTTGAAATAAAAATCGAGTGCTGGAGAAACTGCAGGATATATAGCAAGAGAGAGAAAAACAGTGGAAGAAACAATATTGGACTCAAAATAACTATGGACTGACAGCTTGTGGTATAACTTTGGTTAGATTATACTTTCGCAAAAGCTGACCTGCTGAGTTTCTTCAGCATTGCAATTTTATTTTATTTCCTTTAATTATGGTTCCTTCATTGTGATTGGATCAAAAACCTAACAGTTCTTATCTAATTTCATCATGGGGATCACTACAGCAGTTTAAGAAAGCCCCCTTGGTTAGACAGTCAATATGGTCTTGTCAATGTTCCCCATGTTCTGAGAACAAATAAATCAAATACTTGAAATGAGCAGCAAATCATGCACTTTGCAAATGCCATCTATCTTTTTGAATTTTAATGTTATCTCTCTGCACTGTTAGCTACACACTTCCCTCATCACATTTCCTCAGCAATTAAAAATAAATCTGCTTTTAATGTTTAGTGTCTTGTGCTCATTATTTCATTCAATTACTAATCAGTCACTTTTTATTTTCAACTACTTTGTTGTTTACTTTTGTATGTATTCTCTCACAAGTTGTCAGTTGTGTCCTGATGAAATAGGATTAACACATAAAGTTATTAGTGCAATGAAACAAAACAGCCTTGGATGAGGATCCAGCAATTACAGGAGTTTTGATAGAGCATTTTGCCTCTATTCATTCCTTCATTTCTTAATATTTTTTGCAGCTTTAATGCAACCTTTACTTAATTGTGCCGTTGGGTTACAAAGAAATCATCTTGGGATTTTTTTTTAAATAATCACAAAAATAGAGACTGTGGACTTTATTTGTTTATTATTTAAAATAAATTGGTTTATTATTTCGCAGAGCTCCCATTTGAAGTCCTCATGTATGTATTTCGATGGGTTGTGTCAAGTGATTTGGACCTACGATCTCTAGAACAATTGTCCATGGTCTGTCGAGCATTTTATATTTGTGCGAGGTATGATTTATGAATGAATAACTTGTATTAAGGGTCCATTTTTGTTGATCAGTCAGAAAATGATAAGATATTTCAGATTCTAAATAGCATAGCAATTCAGTAATTTTAACATTTAAAGAGACATTGGAACACCTTGTGTTCAATTAAACTCTGCCATATAGAGTCATGGAATCACATAGCATGGAAACAGACCCTTCGGTCCCACTCATCAGCACCAACCATGTTCCAAAACTAAATTAGTGCCACTTGCCTGCATTTGGCCTGTATCTATCTGATCCTTTCCTATTCATGTATTAATCCAAATGATTTTTTAATGTTGTAACGGTACCTGCATCCACCGCTTTCTCTGGCGCTTCATTCCACACAAGCCACTCTATGTTTAAAAAAAACAGTTGCCCTAGTTTGTACAGATATGGGCCAAGAGGAGGCAGTTCAGTTTGGGATTATGATTGATGTGGACTCATTGAACCAAGTTACCTTCTTCCGTGCTATATGAATCTAAAAGTATTCTTAATTCTATAAGTTTATATATATACCATAGGCAAAATTAAGTCTAGATTAGAGTGGTGCTGGAAAAGCACAACAGGTCAGGCAACATCCGAGGAGTAGGAAAATTGATGTTTCGGGCAAAAGCCCTTCATCAGGACTGATGGCAGGGAGCCTCCAAGGTGAAGACTCACTGAGATACTTGTGGAGAGAGGAGGAGAACTTCTATGCAATACACTCAGTTTTGTTCCTTACTTTCCCAAGCCTTTTCCTTCTAAAACACTTTTATCCCCCCTAAGTATGCTGCAGTCCAATTTTCCTCAGGCTCCAGCTATTCTGAGGGGTAAATCTTTCTTTCAGCATATCTTGACTTTTGTTACCTCAGTTCTCTGCTCTGGTTACTTTTCTAATATGTCAAGCTAATCTGATTGCTTTCTTTGCCGCAGTACTCTCTGGGGGGGCCCATTTCTGATTCTTTCACTAGTTTAAAACTACGCCAACTTCTAGCATCCATTTCCTCTTAAAATTCAAACTAAGGTTAATCCTGACTCATATTCCTAACAGTATTATGGATTTACCTACCACCCATGTACGATAGCAATTTACAAAGGCAGCTTGCCACCTTCCTCTCAAGGGCAGTTGAGGATAGACAGTATCACCCACATCATGTGAACAAATTAAAGAGAAAACA
This sequence comes from Hemiscyllium ocellatum, assembly GCF_020745735.1. Taxonomy (NCBI): domain Eukaryota; kingdom Metazoa; phylum Chordata; class Chondrichthyes; order Orectolobiformes; family Hemiscylliidae; genus Hemiscyllium; species Hemiscyllium ocellatum. The sequence continues at coordinate 111,774,757 of NC_083403.1, read as the reverse complement.
ACTCTTGGTGAGCTACAAACTACATGACATACAAACTACAACTCCTAAGCCTGAATACCTCTCCATCCATTTAATACCTCTTCATACTTCTAATAGCAACCAAATTCAATCTGCACTGAAGATTTATATTCCAAATTGTAGGCTAATGTTTTTGTCTCCTCAGAAACTCAGGGGGATAGTTTTCTTTCTGTTTCTCTTATCCCATTTCTTGTTGTTTTCAGTTACATCATGTGCTTTTTTCATTTCTCCACCTACTGTTTTATACCTCCATCTTTTCTGTTCTGATCTTTTAATTCCAATAAACTTTGGTTTGTTTGCTTTCCATTGACTCTATTTTCTACAGGTAAAAGTTTAATTCTTAAAATTACAAATAAACTGTAAAGCTAAAGTACATGGAACCTTGAACTATTGGCTTAGTGTCTATAATGCACATATAAATTAATAAGTTACTCATTTATGTTAGTTTAAGTAAGTAATTATTCAAAACACTTGTTTTCATAAGTTTACTTTTATTAATTTCTGTTTGTAAGAGATCCTGAAATCTGGCGTTTGGCCTGTCTGAAGGTATGGGGAAGAGCATGCAGTAGTTTGGTTCTGTACAGCTCTTGGAGACAAATGTTTCTGGAAAGACCACGAGTCCGTTTTGATGGTGAGTTAGCAACAGGAAAACCTAAACTTTAATGTTGTATTGTGTAGATGATATAACAATAGAAAAGAATATTTCACTTGCTTTGTTGGTACTGATTTTGTTGCTGTTGGTGTCCAATACAACTTTGGACATGTTAGAAATCAATTTAGTGATTTTTTTAAAAATCATGCATGAACGTCATGCGATTACATTAATAACCAAAATTATTTTGTTCATCTGCTAACTTCTAGAGAACTTCTGGCACACATCTAGAGTCATAGAAATGTACTGAAAATGTGTTGCTGGAAAAGCGCAGCAGGTCAGGCAGCATTTAAAGAGCAGGAGAATCGACGTTTCGGGCATGAGCCCTTCTTCAGGATTCCTGAAGAAGGGCTCATGCCCGAAAGGTCGATTCTCCTGCTCTTTGGATGCTGCCTGACCTGCTGCGCTTTTCCAGCAACACATTTTCAGCTCTGATCTCCAGCATCTGCAGTCCTCACTTTCTCCTCATAGAAATGTACAGCAAGGAGACAGACTCTTCGGTCCAACTCGTCTGTGCCAACCAGATATCCTAAATTAATCTAGCCCCGTTTGCCAGCACTTGGCCTATATTCCTCTCAACCCTTCCTATTTACATCCCCATCCAGATGCCTTTTAAATGTCATAATTGTTTCAGCCTGCTCCACTTCCTCCGGCAGTTCATTCCATACACGTACCACCATACGTGTGAAAACTTTGCCCCTTAGGGCCCTTTTAAATCTTTCCCCTCTCACCCTAAACCTATGTCCTCTAGTTCTGGACATCCCCACACGAGGGGAAACATCTTGTCAACCAATGCCCCTCATAACTTTTTTGGGGAGATATAAAATTATCAGATATCCCAACACTTCATTGTTCAAAAACCATTTATGTCAGGATTTCATTACTTGGTAATTTTAAAAACCAACCTGTTGTGTTGAAGCTATATGAGGCCCATGTAGAAGAGGATGGATTGGACCGTTGTACTGAAAAGGCTGGCCAAACAAAGAGTAATGTCCATCTCCTTTTGGTGATGATTGCTTTAAGTTATCATACACTTTTGAGGAGAAGGATGTTAATATTAATTTTCAGAGCAGTGTATTTAGAAATATATTCTGAAATAAAGAAATTTTGATACAGTTTCTAACAGTTTATATCACTAGCACCCCTTTTTCTATATTCTAACCTTTTTGATGATTCCGAGTTATTGCATATTTACAGTATTTAGTTCACAATCTCAAAATTTTGTTTGTCATATGAAATGTACTGCACACATTGTTAAACCTTGTGAAATTATTTCAATGTAAAACAATGTATGTCAACATTGTTGGTATTAGTAACCTAAAATCTAATTTCAGTATGTTTTAAAATTGTATGTACTGGCCATGTAGAAATTCTGATGTTCACTCTGCTCTCCTGTGATTGGGGATGATGTTGAATCACCAGATCTTTCCTACATATAGTTAGTTCTCTCCCTGTTTTGGGAGAGAAATTATTTGGGTTTATTTGGGTTATAACCACATGGTTAAGTGTGATTTGTATTTCACACAATGCATTTGCAATGTAACAAATACATGAGTCTGGATTTCCCAGTCAGCAGGAAGTGATGGTATTTGCTGTTGATCATGCTGCAAAATCCAGACTTGCACAGTTTGATGGCTAGAGCAAAATGCATTCTGAGAAATGCAATGACTGTTGATATCATAAGCTGAAGGCATGCCCAGTATAAGTCAACTTTTTCAATTTTCTCTAGTTTCTAGCTCATCTCCCCTTATCTTGTCCATGAGCTCCACCTCCTGTTATTTCAATCCATGAAATTGCTGATCACCCAATTTCCCATTCCAGTCCAAATTTTCAACAGTATTGTAATGCTCCCATCTCCAGCTGTGGTCTGTCTCCTCTGTCATCACCCTTGCCCCAAAAAAGAAAAAAAACTTCACCTCCTCCCCCCCCCCCCCCCCCCCCCCCACCCCATGCTCCTCCATTGTCCTTGAAAACTACTATTCCATCTCCAAAAAGTCTTTTTCATGTCCAAAATCCTTGAATGTATTGCCATCTCCCAAATTCATTCCCTTCTTTCCCAGAGCTCCGTGCTGTATTGTTCCAGTGAGATTTCCCCATTTGCCACAATGGAGTATTTAAGAAGGTCAGAAGTCACACAACAACAAGTTATAGTCCAACAGATTTATTTGAAATCACAAGCTTTCAGAGCACTGCTGCTTTGTAATGTGGAATGACAAAGGAGCAGCGCTTCGAAAGCTTGTGATTTCAAATAAATCTGTTGGATTATAATCCGGTATCGTATGACCTCCGACCTTGTCCACCCAATCCAACACTGGCAACTTCGCATCATGGTGTTTTACAAAGCCACAAATCTAGCCCACTCCTGGATGTCGACCGTCATCTGCCCTCCATCAACTTGAAGTAATCCAAAATTCTTAGCAAGTCCCACAGGGATATGGGCCAGGTGTTGGCAGCTGGGACTAGATTGGGTTGGGATATCTGGTCGACATGGACGGGTTGGACCGAAGGGTCTGTTTCCGTGCTGTACATCTCTATGACTCTATGACCTCTTTGTCACTCTTAATATCCAATTGCATCAGTCACCAATTGCTACCTAGGCATCTGGCAGGTACTGGCATAGTTTCCCCAAATGGTCTCCAAGACATTGCTGCAGTAAAATCATGTTGGATCTTTCATTTCTGTAAATCTTGCTCAGGGTGGAAGATCAGTTCTTCCTGTAAAGTTGTGCAGGAGTGTTTTCTGATCAGCTTATAGGCTGACCCTTTGTTATATGATATTTCACTACAATGAACAACAGTATTGATACAAATCTGACACACTGAATGGAAAAGGCATTGGCATTGGCTTGATCTCTAAGTATTGTATTACCTGATAGAAAGATAGTCTGTTATTTTGAAATAATTTACAGTGTCATACGCATGTCAACAAGATTTTAAAACATTGGATTTTTAAACAAATAAGTCACTTTAATATTGTTAAAAGATCTTTTACACTGAAATATCAAATAAATTATAAAGGTTGGTTAAAATATAATATGCATTTAAAGATCTTCTAGTGGTCACTTCAGGGAGGACGTGAGGACTGCAGATGCTGGAGATCAGAGCTGAAAAATGTGTTGCTGGAAAAGCGCAGCAGGTCAGGCAGCATCCAAAGAGCAGGAGAATCGATGTTTTGGGCATAAACCCTTCTTCAGGAATTCCTGAAGAAGGGCTTATGCCCGAAACGTCGATTCTGCTGCTGCTTGGATGCTGCCTGACCTGCTGTGCTTTTCCAGCAATACATTTTTCAGCTAGTGGTCACTTCAGTCTTGTTTTAAAAAATGTTCGTTAAAATTCATTAAATAGTGTGTTGGTATGCCAGGTTAATAAAAATAATGTAACTTTAAAATATCTGCAGTTCCCTCCTGCTGTTGTGCCTGATAGCATACAAATAAGGAACTGGAGTTGACTACTCATCTCCTTGAGCCTGCTTCGTCATTCACTAAAACCATGGCTGATGTGATTACTTCATAGTCCTGCCTACTCCCAATAAGCTTTCCTTCATTTTCTTATCAAAGATCTATCTACCACTGCCTTAAATATATTCAGACTTTTTTTTTCTTCAAAAGGCAATGGAAGCAGAGTTCCAAAGATTCCTAATCCTACGAGAAAATATTTCTCATCTCTGTCTTCAATTGGTAATCCATGACTTTTAAACAGTGCCCCCAAGTTCGAGATAGTCCTACAAGAAGAGACATGCTTTCCAGAGCACCCCTCTGCATCTCAAATTTTTAATCAAGTTGTCTCTTATGCTACTAAACTCCAAATACAAACCAAACTTCTCCAACTTTTACATGTAAGACAACACAACCATTCCGGTATTATTCCACTCAGCCTACTCTGTATTGCTTTCCGCACATTTGAACATACAACATAGAACAGTACAGCACGTACGGGCCCTCTTGCCCTTGATGTTGTGCCAGCCTTTTATCCTAGTCTAAAATCAGACCATACCATACCCTTCATTGTACTATCTTCCATGTGCCTATCCACAAGTCGTTTAAATGTCCCTAACGTAACTTGACTCCACGACCACTGCTGGCAGTGCATTCCAAGCACCCAAAACACACTGTGTAAAGAACCTACCTCTGATATCTCCCCATAATCTTTCTCCGGTTACCTTAAAATTATGCCCCCTGGTGATAGACATTTTCACCATGGGAAAAAGTCTCTGGCTATCCACTCTATCTATGCCTCTCGTCATCTTGTACCTCTCTATTGAGTCACCTCTCATCCTTCTTCATTTCAATGAGAAAAATCCTAGCTTCCTCAACTTTTCTTCATAAAACATGCCCTTCAGTCCAGACAGCATCCTGGTAAGTCTCCTCTGCACCCTCTTTAACACAGCTTTCCTACAACAAGGCGACCAGAACTGAATACAATATTCTGAGTGTGGTCTAACCAGGGCTCTGTACAGCTACAGCATAACCCCGCCGCTCCTAAACTCATCTCCCTGCTAATGAAAGCAAACACACCATACATTTACTTAAAAACCCTCATCAGAAACCGATGCTGTCTCACGAACTTGGTCTCACCGATACTCTGTAAAACTGAAGCATAAACCCCTCTACTTCTGTATTTTAATTGCCCTTACAATAGACAGTAACATTCCATTAGCTTTTCTAGTTATTTGCAGTACCGTATGCTAACCTTCAGCTATTCATACATTAGACCACAGAGATACCTCTGCATCTCAAAACTATTCAATCCCTCACCATTTCAATAATGTTTCTTTTTTATTCTTCTTGCCGAAATGGGCATTTCAACCTGATACATCCATTGATTTAACTATCCATGTCATTCTGTAGCTTCCTTATATCCTCTTCATAACTTGCTTTACAACAATCCTGCTGTCATTAGCAAATATAGCAACATATCTTTAGTCCTGATATGCAAGTTATTTATTTAAATTCTAAGAAGTTGAGGCCCCAGCACTCCTGTGGCACACCACTCATTACATTAATAATAGAAGCTCTAAATAAAATAGCATTAGTTCTGGGTCCAAATTTTTTTTTTAAAACTGCAGGTTCTTACCACTTTACACAGTAAGGCCTACCAGTGAAGGCTTCTCTGAGTAAACTCACAAGTATCACAATGTTGATGTACCAAGTGATTTTACTTGCTATTATTGGGAAATTTGTTATATCATACAGCCTGGCTTATTCTTCCCATAGTGACAGTCCCACTTTGCCTTCCGGAAAGCCAGACAAAGTAAATGGGGAGAAAATCCAATACCATCTAGTTAATGACATTTGACAAAAAAAAATTGCTGTAAGTTTTCTCTTAGTATGTAGTAGAAGGACACAAAATTGGGGAAAGGTGTTTGGGGAAGGAAGTGTGTTCCTAAGAGATTACAGAATGAAAAGTACAATCCTCTTAGGAGTTTCCAACTTGTTATTTCAGAAATGGCAGTGTCAAATTATGATATGTACAACAATGAGAAGCTATATACTTGACATCTCTTTTCAGTGTTTCAAACATAGTGTTACATAACCTAATATAAGCATGTCCAGTGTTTCATAAAATTATAGCTGAATGTATCGACAAATGAAATACCACGTCAGTAATGTAGAATCAGGTCTGTAGTTAATTTACTAAAAATGTAAATGGCCTTTGTTTGAAGGAGAATCTTTGTGAATCAGGCTTTTAATTTTAAATTTTTATTTAACCTATTCTTCTAATCAATCCATTCAGAAATGTCACACACCTCTGAAGTAGGTGGGACTTCAATTTGGCTTCCTGGTCCAGGAGTATGGATACAACAGGCCCCTCAGGCTTGTAGTTTTATTCACATGTTTTTCTTTCTTACCTCCAGTTCACTTCTCTCAAATGTGTTGATATGTTGTGGTCAAATCAATCATCGTAGAGGGCCATACAAAGCAAGCCACATAATGTAGAGTCCCTACATACAATTCTAGCCCTCGTTAAATAAAATTTGGGGGCTACAATTTTGATAGATTCATCCCAAAAGGAAACTTCAGTTTGTGTACCATCTCCCCGCTAGAACTGACTAGTTCAGCACAGCTTGAATGTGCGATCTTGCAAGCCACCACTTTGGCTGCTTGAAAACTTAAACAGCTGAACCATAGCAGAAGTTGAGATACCCTCATTCACGATAGTATGAATATGGTCCACAGGAGAAAAGATCGGATTAGGTGAAGCGCAAATGACTACTTGTGTATGGGAAAGCCTGAGTCTACTAATAGTATATTCCAGTTCCCATATAAAGGTGCTGATTGGAAGACAGACTTGTTTGCATTTGGTTTTTAAAAACTTGTTGATTCATAGAATGTGTGTGTGTGCTGGTGGTGAGCCACCTTCTTGAACTATTTCCTACCATGTGGTAAAGGTATGCCTAGGTGTTATAGACAAGAAGTGCCAAGATTTTGACATAGCAACAATTAATATATTTCCAACTCAGGATTTTGTATAATTTGGAAGTGCTGATAGTATCCATGTGTGTCTTGCAACCCTTGTCCTCTTAATGATGCTGGAGTGGTCATAGATTTAGAGCCTTTGTTAAATAAGTCTTGGTCCATCTTATAGATGGCACACACCTATAGCTACATTAAATTGGTAATGGAGGGTTAAATTTTGAAGCAATTAGCTGGGGTTTCAATCAAGTAGCCTGCCTTGTCCTGCATGTTGTCCAACCTCTTGTGTTGTTGGAGAGCCACATTCATCTATTCGTTTTGAGAGTTTTCCATTCAGCCGTCCTGACGTCTTTATTGATGGTGCAAAGGCTTTGGTGAGTGAAAAGATCAGTCACTAGTTGCAAATGTCCCAGTCTCTGATAGGCTATCACAGTATTTGAGTGTTTGATCCATTTGAGGATTCATAGATGGTAATGCCATCCACTTGTTTGGGAGGTATTTGAGAAGGTTGCATGTTGGAGACCTTAAGTTGCTTGTAATTGATCACTAAGGGCCTTCATGTTCCAAGTTGAGTGAGTTACTCATAGACATTCTAACTGAGCCCAAATACCTAATTATTTCATCTTGCCAGTTCTCTCCTGAGTCCAGGGAGAGGAAAATTCTCCCACCTGTGTCTCAAAATTTCAGAGAGAGAGAAGAAGCACCTAGTGTTAGCAAAGATAAGAGTTTACTGTTCTGTGGATTACTAGGCAGAATGTGAAGAGAAGACCACCTGTAATCAAAGACAATAATCGTGCAGCAATCCGATGATTCTAGAAGATTTGTCCCACTGTGGTTAGAAGGGGAAAGAATTGTCAGAGTGGGCTTTGCTGGTATTTGGTTTGAGATGTAGCTGGAAACTCAAGAGCTGCGCCTTTTTGTCATCACTCAATATTACATCTTGGTAAAATGGGGAATAGTGGATCCATTGGAAGCTGGGAGTGAAGTTAGATTTGATCATCTTTGAATGATGGAACAGGCTCGAGGGATGACATAGCCCACTCCTGCTTCTATATTTTGTATTCCAAGGGAAACTTCTGTTCAATGTTTTACATCTGCTTTATATTTACTGACAAACAGCTAGAACCCTCATAGTAGATATGTACCTTTTTCCTTATGTTTAGTTTTTGCGTAACTTTTTTTACAGTATAAATGTAACATTTTACTTCATGTTCAGTGCTATTTTTCAATGTTTTCTGTAGAAGTGAAAGCCAGTGCTATTTTTTTTGGATACTTGACAAGAACTGTTTATAAATTTTGTACTCCGTATTGGGGTGACTGTTTAGCAATTGCTGCAATTTGACTAGTGGAAAGATTTTATGAAACCTTGCCATATCGAACCTTCACTAATTGTGAACGTTTTAAGATCTAAATAACTAGAGATTGTGAACATTTTAGTCATGATGCTCATTACTTGTTTAAAACAAAATCCTTTCTGGAAGCAAAAATTCAGTTTCTCAAAGCAGACAACATTCATGTAGCTAATTTATAGGTAAACTCCTAAACCATATAAAAAGGGTATTTTGAAAGAAAAATGAGTATAATTAATTCAAAAGTTTTGAGATTTGCAATGTACTGATACTTGATACGTGCTAACAATGTTGACATTTTTGTAGGTGTTTATATCAACAAGACAACCTATATACGTCAAGGAGAGGAGTCTCTTGATGGTTTTTACAGAGCTTGGCATCAGGTAGAATACTACAGGTATGTTAGCTTTTCTGTCATCTAAAAGAACACAATCATGAGAGGAGAATGACATACATTTGATAACCAAATCCTTACTTGTGCAGGTGTTTTATTATCAGGTGCATGTTCCATCTTAGGCTGGTTTTATTGAAGTCAATCTCAGCAGTAGCTTAGTCTATAAAATCCAATTTGTAAAATTGAGCAGTTAAGATATAGATGGAATAAGTGTCATACTTTAAAAAGGAAAATTAAATCTTCATGTATTCCATGTGTTGTTAATTGCTAGGTGAGAACATCAGTGTTTAAAAAGGAATGCCCACTCTGATGTTGTGACTTTATGTTTCAAGTTAGGAAGTTAGCAAAGTTTCACAGTCACATCAATTTCACAGTCAGTGCAACAGATGACACCATTGATGTAGTGAGCCTTGACATCCAAGACCAATCAACAGACTCGCATTAGATGTGACATAGTCATCTCCCTCCTGGATTGATCAAATCTCCCCTTGCTGTTAGACCCTACTACCAATCTCTCAGTGAACCCAATACCCCTTTCCTACAGGAAACAGCAGTCTGCTGACCTTCCTGACCCAACAGCACCTCCCACTCATCCCCCCACACCAGCACCACCAAACCCTGATTAATCTGACCTACCCTAAGGCGCTCCATCACTTTCTTGGCACCCTACACATCTGACAACCTGGCACCTTGCACTTTGGGATCCTAACCCCTGAACCAACTTCCACCCTAATTGCCACTCACCTGCATGCTTACCCTTTCATGGGAGCAATCAAATGTCTACCTGTGTTGTTAGGTACTTAAGCAACAGAGTACGACATCTACTGCCATGAAAAAGTTATGGTGGGTATTTGGTTTCCCCTTGCTATCCTGAACCAGGAGGGAGCTGGTACATTCTGGTACCTGGACCTGAATTGCCGACATTAAAATGCCAACCTTAGTCCTGATGCTAAAATAGGAGGAGCGGATTGACAATGATTGTGATTCCATTCCTTGAATATCCAGGCCAGCAAATTTTCTCCAAGTTGTTTTTTTTAAACTGGATGTTTGCCAGATTTTTTGTTTCTCAGAACAGAAGGTGATATCTCTCCATGGTTCAGCAGCTGCATAGCTTGATCTGGTTAAGGTTATGTCCTGAACCCTTCAAGGATTTTGGATTAAGCCTACATCTGAACTGAGTTGGCTAGAACAGGAAATATTTTGAATTTTGTTTATGTTGTTCCTGTTAAATCTGTCTTGTTAAATTTCATATTCTTCATGCCTAATTATTGTTTTTAGACCAAAATCCATTTAAAACTCCACTTAAAAATTCAAAGATACAGCCAAAGTTGTTGTATGGGTTTTCATTAAAGAATGGATTTACCTTTGGTACAAAATGTGTGCATGTCAGTTGTGAGTATAGAATTTACAAGTGTTACTCCTTGTTTGCTATTCTTCATGCCATTAGATATCTGCGATTCTTCCCAGACAGTCAAGTAATAATGCTGACCACGCCAGAGGATCCTCAATCCATCATCCCTCGTTTATCTGTCAGGTCTCCAAGGTAATAATTGAATAGTATTGAGAAGTTCAGCAATCTACCATGCCATGTCATTCTAAAATTCTGCTAATATATGCATATGCATCTGCATCGTCTCTGCATTGTAAGACCAAATTGTTCAGATTGAATTGTTTATTCCATGTATATGTCGGAGGATGTTTAACTTCAAAATGTGAAAGGGATTTGGTCAGATTGGGGAATTAAAGTGTTACGAGTCTGCATCCTTACCCCCAACTTGCTGCCCCCTTTCAATTATATTGTATTTAGGCTGCCTGCATGTAAAGTTCACATGTTCAGTAAGGAGTGAATCCTGAGTGAGGCATGGCATAAGTGAGTTCGTATCTCTGGAATTTTGGAGCAGCATGGGAATTTGGTGCATATCAGAAGTGACTTTTACTTTTTCATTCATTGTCTTTTAACAAGATAAAAATGGTGGTGGGTCAGTGGTTATCACTGCTGCCTCACAGCACCAGGGACCTGGGCTCAAATCCAGCCTTGGGCGACTGTATGGAGTTTAAACGTTCTCCCTGTTTCTGCGTGGGTTTCCTACCACAGCCCAAAGATGCATGGTGCCAAACAATGTTCAAGCTAGATGGATTAGTCATGGAGAATGCAAGGTTACGGTCTTCGAGAGGTCGATGTGGACTCAATGGGTTGAATGGCCTGCTTCCACACTGTATGGATTCTGTAATTCTAACTTGAAGACCAGGAGAGAATCGAGGGATAAAGACCATGTGCAGACAAACAGGATTACTCAAAATAGCAACGTAGTTAATAATGGGCTAAAGGGCCTGTTCTTGTCCTGTACTGTTCTATCAAGCTCGGCAGAAAAACTGACATAACAGGAAAACCAATAGCTGCTAATTTGACAATCTATTATAAGCTACTTTCAGATCAAACATGAATAGAAAAAATATTTTATATTTTACAAATTAAAAACCAAAAGACCAATACAAAATAAAAAAAAACACATTAAGAACCAAGTAAATTGAGTGGCATAATGGTTAGCACTGCTGCCTCACAGCGCCAGGGACCCAAGTTCTATTCCAGCCTCTGGTTTCTGTGTAGAGTTTGCACATTCTCCTGAGATCTGCATGGGTTTCCAGCAGGTCTTCTGGTTTCCTTCCATACTCGTAAGATGTGCAGATTGGATGGATTGGCCTTGTAAAACAAAGAAAATAGCCTTATTGTATGCATGGTAGGTGGGTTAGCTGTGGTAAGTGCAGGGTTACGGGGATGGAGTTGGGGGGTGGTTCCTGGTGGGAAACTTTTCAGAAGGTCAGTGCAGACATGCTGGGCCAAATGGCCCCTCTGCTGGGATTCCAAACTCTCATAAACAATAGAGATGCAGGGCCAGGGGATGTGTTATACCTGCATGATATGAGAACTGGTGAACCTCATTGTCGTTCATAATGACCACATCGATATCAAATGTTGGTTAAACATAGACCAGTACAGCATACAAACTGGCCCTTCACCCACCATGTGTGTGCTGACCATTATGCTATTCTAAATTTCATCTGGTTGCTTGAGGAACTCTGGCTCAGAGTTAATGAGGTGGAATTATGAGTTTCATGCAGTGTGACACGCAAGGGAGGAAACATAGAAGATAGGAACAGGAGGCGGCCATTCAGCTCTTCGAAACTGATCCTCCATTCATCACTACCATGGCTGAGCATCAAACTCAACAGCCTCATCCATTCGTCCCAGGTGCTATATCGAGCTGGCCCTTGATTACATTCTATGCTTTGGCATCAATTACTTCCTATGGCAACGAATTCCACAGGCCCACCACTCTTTGAGTGAAGGAATGTCTTCTCATCTCCATCCTAATTGGTCTACCCCCGAATCCTCAGACTGTGACCCCTGCTTCTGGATGCACCCACCATTGGGAACCTTCACTGCACTCCCTCAAGAGCAAGAGCATCTTTCCTTGGAAAGGGAAGCCAAAACTGCACACAATATTCTAGGTGTGGACTCACCAAGGCCCTATATAACTGCATCCCTGCTCCTGTACTCGAAACCTCTCACTATGAAGGCCAACATACTATTTGTCTTCTTTACCACCTGCTACACCGGCATTCCTACCTTCAGCGACTGGTTTTCAAGGTCCCACTGCCATTCGGGTAGTGATCTGTTTTCTTGTATTTGCTTCCAAAGTGAATAACCTCGCACTTATCCAAATTATACTGCATCTGCCATTGATTTGCCCACTCAATCAGCCTGTCCAGATCATGCTACAGCATCTCTGCATCCTCATCACAGTTCACTCTCCCACCCAACTTGGTATCATCTGCAAACTTTGAGATATTACATTTAGTTCCTTCATCCAAATAATTAACATATGTTGTAAATAGCTAGAGTCCTCTCACTGATCCCTGTAGTTACTGCATGCCAATTTGAAAAGGATCCATTAGTTCCTACTCTTTGTTTTCTCTCTGCTTACCCGTTTTCTATTCATCTCTATAACTACGCCCAATCCCATGCATTTAATCTTGCACAATAACCTCTTATGTGGGACTATGTCAAATGCTTTCTGAAAGTCCAAATATACTACATCGACCTGCTGTCACTTGTCAACTATACCAATTACATCTTCTTGAAATTTCAACAGATTAGTCAAGGAGGAAGTGTTATCTGAAAACTGCTTTTCAGGAGGCAGATATACCTATTAGATTAACTGTCTCAAATTCAGTCAATGGTCAAGATCAGAGGTATGTAACGAAAGTGAGGCAGGAAAAGGAATCCAGGAAGTAATGCTGCTGGAGCCTCAGCCCTTTGCCGTGTCTAACAAGTTTGAACTTATTGTTTCCTGTCTGCATGAGAGCAGACACTACAGGGAAGATAAGCAAACTGACCTTACCACCATGATAAAGGGAGCATTCAAGAGTGGGGAAAAAACAGAAATGTAGTTCTAATCAGGGACCATATAGCCAGAGAATAGACTGCCCTCTGTGGCCAGGATAGTGGTTCTGAGGGCTGTGTTGCCTGCCTGGTGCCCGGATTCAAGATATCTCATCTGAGCTGGAGACAAACTTGGAGCAGAATAGGAAAGATCCAGTGTCATGGTCCATGTAGGTCCCAACAATATAGGTAAAATGACAAAAAAAGGGTTTTGCTGAAGGAATAAATTGAAAAACAAAACTAAAAATGTTCCCCAGATTAGTAACTGACCCTCAAGTTAATTGGCGCAACGTCAACAAGATTAAAGAAGTAAACATGTGGCTCAAAGATTGGTCTGGGAGAAATAGGTTCAAGTTCGAATGGCGCAAGTACTGGGGAAGGAGAAGCTGTTCCATTGGAAGTGGTTCTACTTGAACTAGGCTTATAGATAAGACTTCAAACGAAATAGTTTTATGGGAAGAGGTGGGAGTCAGTTACATGGAAAATTCGAAAAACAAAGCTGAAGGAGATGGTGCAGTTTGGGGCTGATTTTAAAGTGACAGCATTGTCACAGTAACAAGGTTATTTTGACCTTGGTTTTTTTTTCAAGAGAGGTCGTAAAGGCAGAGGTGCCAAATTGTCGCCTTTAACAATGGCAGGGCAGTGGTCAGTTCTCTCAGTTCAAGTTTTTCTAGTTTGGTTTACTTTCAGCAGGCAGTCAGAAGTTGCTGCAGTGCAAAAACGATGCCACGCTTCAGTAAATGGTTCTTGACTGGCTTCTTGCTCTGAAATCTTTCCTGCCTGCTATTTGAATTTAGCTTTTGCCAAGGAGTGTGTTTATGGATGTCACGGGAATTGGAACAGCTCCTTAATTTGCATTATCGAGTCGGTTCCGTTAAGTTATTCTAAATTCTCTTTTCATTTGTTCATGTTTCAGCTGTAGTGTTTAAATAAATTCTGTTCTGCTTAAAGCCGAGTGGTTTGACCAGCTGCATCACGCCTGGAATATTCACTTGCATCTGCCTTTAAAATAAGAAAAATAAGAGTCTAGGCTACCTTCTTGAAATATTTTGAGGGGGTATGGCCTGGTCCATCACATTATCAGAAAATGCAAGGAAGGATCAAATGTGTGAATGTTATCTTTTCCAAGCAGCTGTAAATGTGCAGTGAAATTTGATAATAAAACAAACTTAAAGCCTTTGTAGCTTAATGTATGAAGCATTCATGATAAGGTAGACCAACTGATGGTGCAAATCAAGGTAAATGGCTATGATATCTTAGCCATTACAGAAACGTTGTTAAAAGATCAAAACTGGGAACTTAACATTCAGAAATAGATGACTTTTCAGAAAGACAGGAGAGATGGAAATGGTGGTGGGGTGGCACTGTTAAGAGATGAAATGTGGACTCATGAGAGATGATTCAGATTCAAATGAGATGCAAAGTCCATTTGGGTAGAGGTTTAAAAATAAAACACAGCCCAAGGGAAAGAAGACATTGGTTAAAATAGTGTACAGAACCTCAAACAGTAGCCACTCTGTAGGAAAGACTATAGATTAACAAATAGTAGGACCACGTGAAAATAAAACAGCAATAATTATGGATGACTTCAGTGTTCTTGACAATTGGCTGATAAAATTAGAAACGGTAGTCATAACACCGAATTCATAGAGTGCATTAGAGATCGTTTCCTAGAGCTATATGTTGTGAAGCCAACCAGGGAGCAGCTATCCTGGATCTAATAATCAGTAATGAGGCAGGCTTAATAAATGACCTTTAAAGTAAAAGTTCCCCAGGAAGTAGTGATCCTAACAAGATAGAATTTAATATTCAGTTTGAGAGTGAGGAACTTGAATAAATAACTGTGTTTAAGTTAAATAAAGGATGTTAGAACAAAATGAGGATGGAATTAGTTAAAGTCAACTGGGCAGATAGATTAATAGGAATGGCAATGAGTGAGCAGTGGCAGGCATTTAAGGGGGTAACTTATGACCCTCAGAAGATTACATCCCAGTAAGGAGGAAAGATTATAAGAGGGATAAACCAATCATGGCGAGCCAAGGAAGTGAAGAAGAGTATTACGTTGAAAGAAAAAGCAAATAAGGATACAAAAGTTGGTAATAAGCCCTGATAACTGGATAAATTCTGAATCCAATAATGGAAGCCTAAAAAGCTATAATGAAGACAGCGAAAATAAACTACCAGGGCAATCTAGCAAGGAATATATAAAATGAAAATAAAACTCTTTTAAAGTCGTAAATAGGAAGAGAGAGGTAAAAGTGAACATCGGCCCCTGAGGAAATGAATCTAGGGAGATGCTTATGGGGAACAAGGAAATGGCTGAGGAGCTAAACAGTCTGCATAAGTTTCCCGGTATGGTTAGAACATGGAAGATGGTTAGAACATTCCATTAATACTAAAAAATACAGAGGAGAAATTAAGTGCCATCACCATCACTGGAGATGTAATATTAGACAAACTAATGGGGTGAAATGCAGATACACCTCCTACACCAGATGACTTGGATCCTAAACAAAGTAGCTACAAAGGTAGTGAATGCATTGGTTGTAATTTTTCACGTATCCCTGAATTCTGGAGAAATGCAGAGGATTTGAAAAAAAATAACTAGGTGACACCCCTATTCAAAAAGGGAGACAGACAAAGAGTGATAAGTGGATTAGCCTAACTATTGTTGGAAAAGTGTTAGGATTAATTATTAAGGATGTGACAGCAGAACACTTGGGAAATCATAATCTAATCAAGCAGAATCAGCATGACTTAGTGAAAGGGAAATCGCGTCTGACTAATTTATTAAGAGTTATTCGAGGAAGTCCCAACCAGAATGGATAGAGGGGAAACTGTACGTGTATTGCACTTGGAATTCCAGAAAGCATTTGACAAGGTTCCTCACAAACGTGAAGTTATAAAATAAGACCCCATGGTGTTGGAGATAGTGTATTAAAATGGATAGAGAATTGGCTAATAGGCAGGAAACTGCAAGTGGGTATAAGGGATTCTTTTTCAACTTGGTAACCTTGACCAGTGGGGTTCCACAGGGATTAGTGATGGGAGCTCAACTGTTTACTATATATATTAATGACTTGGAAGGAAGCGAATGTACTGGAGTCAGATTTGCAAATGACACAAAAAAATGAAAAAGCGCGTTGCAAGAAAGAAGCAAACAATTTACAGAGAGATATTTATAGGTTCATTAAGTGGGTAAATAGTTGCCAAATGGAGTATAATGTAGAAAACTGTGAAATTGTTCATTTTGGAAGGGAGAATGAAAGAAATATTATTTAAATGGAGCAAATTATAGAAATCTGCAACACAAAGGAACTTGGGGTTACTTGTGCATAAAACATAGAAAGCTGGTACACAGGTCATCAGGTAATCAGGAAAGCTAATAGAATGTTGGTCCTTACTTGAAGGGGATTGGAATATAAAAGTAGGGAAGTCTTATTCCAAATGTACAAGGTGCTATTGAGACTACATCTGGTGTATTGAGTGTTATTTTGGACCCCTTATTTATTTTCAAATTGCTTAATTCAAAGCAATTCAGAGAAAGTTCACTAGTACGATACCCAGTATGGAGGGGTTGTCTTGTGAGCAAAGATTAAACTGGCTGGGAATTATTCATTGGAGTTTAGAAGAATGAGAGGTTATTTTGTTGAATCATACAGGATTCTTAAGGCGCTTGACAGAGTACATGCTGAGAAGATGTTTTCCCTCATGGAGAATTTGGGATCTGAGGGGTGAAGTAGTTGGAGCTCCTTGCCACAGAGAGCTGTGGGAGCAGAGTCCTTGTGTACATTGAAGGCTGAGATAGATAGATTCTTGATCAGTAGGAGAATTAAAGGTTGTGGGGAAAGGACAAGAAAGTGGAAGTGAGAAATGTTGGATCAGCCATGATCCTGTTGTGGTGGAGTGAGCTCAAGGGGCTGAACAGTTTACTCCAATTCCTATTTCTTATGGTAATACCAGATGGTTGGTTCTCCCAGATCCCTGGTAATCCACCAAATAAACTAAGGTATAAGGCAGCTGTTTACGGAGGCAAGTGTCATCTCACCTACCTATTGAATTCAGCATGCCTCAGCAAGTTGTGACCAGACATCGCTCTGTTCCCATAAGTCTGTCAGTTTCCTGCATATCCCAATAAATCAGACCTATCATGTCATACAATCTTCTTCAGACTCATTCCTACCCACTGAAGCTAAGTCTGTCACTCTTCTGGCTCTCTGCATTCTTCCAACCTCTGCCATTCTCCCGGCAGGGTGAACCTCCTACATATCAGTTTTTAGTATCCTTTGGTATTATTCATGGTGAGTCCACCTGTAGGAAGTACACTGTATTTGTAATGTGATTTTATACTCCGACAAGACTTAATCCAGTTTTCAACTTAACCAGGTTTGAAGTGGAGGAAGGAGTTGGAGTGGGGAGCTATAAGGAGAGATGATTCAAAGGAAAGAAAGATTGTAGGTATGACGTGATTCGGGGAAAGGA
Organism: Hemiscyllium ocellatum; assembly: GCF_020745735.1. Classification (NCBI taxonomy): domain Eukaryota; kingdom Metazoa; phylum Chordata; class Chondrichthyes; order Orectolobiformes; family Hemiscylliidae; genus Hemiscyllium; species Hemiscyllium ocellatum. Next base: position 111,757,006 of record NC_083403.1, on the reverse strand, counting down.
TGAGATGATTAGAAGAAAAAAAGAGGATATACTAAACAGAAGGTGAAAGGGGACAATAATTTGTTCTCGGTAGTCCTTGAAAGTTCTGAAAGCTGCAAGAAGGGCTTAAAGGATGCTTTTCTTTGATGGGTCTGGAGGACGATACAAACGAAAATGACAAAGCAAAGAGTCATATAGCTCATAAGGGGCGCTTTGGCCAATCAAGAAACTGCCAACTATCTACACTAATCCCATTATGTAGTCATGATTTGGAGATGCCGGTGTTGGACTCGGGTGTACAAAGTTAAAAATCTCACACCACCAGATTATAGTCCAACAGGTTTAATTGGAAGCACTAGCTTTCGGAGCGCCACTCATTCATCAGGTGGTTGTGGAGGACACAATTGTAAGACACAGAATTTATAGCAAAAGCTTAAAGTGTGATGTAACTGAAATTATACATTAAAAAATACCTTGATTGTTTGTTGAGTCAAGACTCAACAAACAAACAAGGTATTTTTCAATGTATAATTTCAGTTACATCACACTAGACTTTTGCTATAAATTCTGTGACTTAAAATTGTGTTCTCCACAACCACCTAATGAATGAGCGATGCTCCAAAAGCTAGTGTGCTTCCAATTAAACCTGTTGGACTATAACCTGGTGGTGTGTGATTTTTTAACCCATTATCTAGTATTTGGAGAAAATATGGTCTGCAAATGCTGGAGATCAAAGTGGAAGAGTGTGATATTGCAAAAGCACAGCCACTCAGGCAGTTCCTGAGGAGCAGGATACTTGATATTTCAAGCATAATTCCTAATGAAGGGCTTATGTCAGAAAAATTGACTTACCTAGTATTTGCCCAAATCCCAAATGTTAGAAGACTTCAAGTGTCCATTCACATACCTTTTTTAAAAGTTGAGATTTCTGCTGTCCTCCCAGACAGTGCATTCCTGATTCTCACCACCCTCTGGATGAAAAATGTTTTCCTCAAATCTCCTCTCAACCTTTTGCCCTTAACCTTAAAACTATGCTTTCTCCTTAATGGCCCTTCAACTAAGGGAAACAGCTGCTTCCTATCCACTCTCTCCATGTCCCTCATAATGTTACACACCCCAATGAGGGACCAGAAGAGCTTGGTTCAGGTTCTACCTGCTTCCACGTGTTTAAGTCTACACCTCAATGAGATTTCTCCATTGCCTTCTCTCCTCTTAAAGAAAGCAACCTAAACTTCTCCAGCCTCTTTTCATAGTCAAATTGCTCCAACCCAGGCAACATTCTAGTGAATGCCCTCTGCATCCCTTCACTGTAATCATAGCTTCCCTATAGTGTGGCAACCATTATGGACATGATTTGGAGATGCCGGTGTTGGACTGGGGTATACAAAGTTAAAAATCACACAACACCAAGTTAGTGTGCTTCCAATTAAACCTGTTGGACTATAACCTGGTGTTGTGTGATTTTTAGTTATGGACATGGTACTGCAGTTGTCGCCAAACATTTTGTACATTTTGTCTGGTGCTTAACCTACATTAGCATCAACAAGGTTGAAAAAGAGATTACCTATGAAAATTAGTCATCTAAAGAAATATTCTGCATGGTTTTCTCGATCTGATTATATGTTGGAACGAGCAGGAAAGGATTGCTATGACCAAAACTTTTTTTTACTCTTGACTGGGCCAGCATGTATTGCATGTCCCTAGTTGCCCTTGAGAACGTGGTGTTCAGCTGCCTTCTTGAACTGCTGCAGTATATGTGCTGTAGGTAGACCCACAATGTCATTAGAGGGAGGGAGTTCCACGATTTTGACCAGTGACATGAAGGAATAGCAGGAAGACAATCAGGATGGTGAGAGGAACTCGCAGATAGTTTTCCCATGTATCTGTTGTCCATGTCCTTCTAGACAGAAGTGTTTGTGGGTTTGGAAGGTGCTGTCTAAGGACCTTTCACTCAGGAAGGCATTGGACAGACATGCAGATCCAAATCCCATGAGGGTTTTTGCTGCTACTAAGAGACTGCACAGCCTACTTCTGTTCTTTTGTACGTGGACTTTCAAAAATTGTTTGAAAGATAGTCTGATTACCAAAGTTGAGGCACACAATATTAAAGTGATAGTAATAGTCTGGGTTCGGTGTTGACTAAAGGACAGGCAGGGGAATATAGTGGTGAACCATTGTTCTTAATATTTAAAAGAATTATTAGTGGTATTCTCCAAGGGTTGATATTATGACCACTGCTCCTCTTGATGTGTATTAATAACTGGGCATGAAAGGTATAATTTCCAAGAATGTAGATATAAATCCTGGAAATGTGAGGATGATTGCAACTGAGGAAGATTGGAGCACTCATGTTAAATACATTTTAATGTAGAGAAATGTGTTGTCGCAGACTTTAGAAGGAAGAATGCTAAGATATGTTGTGAACTAAATGGTATAATTTGAAAGTGGATGCAGGGACAAAGAAACCTGGATATGTGCATAAGCAAATTCTTGGAATTTTGAGGAAATGTTGAGATATTGGATATATCGTCCTTGGTTAAGGATTTGCGTCCTTGGTTTTATAAATAGAAGGTCAAGGAAGTTATGCAAATGCTTTCATGAATTTGGCATCAACTGATCACCTTAATTTAGAAAGAATGTTAGAGCCTAGGAGAGGATGTTACTGAAATGTTGGAATACCTGGAATGCAGTGTGTCAGTAATGTGCAGAGACTGAATAACGTCAAAAATCTCACAACACGAGATGATAGTCCAATAGGTTTAATTGGAAGCACTAGCTTTCAGAGTGCTGCTCCTTCATATCAGGTAGCAGAAGAACCAGAAGCAATACAAGAAAGCATTTTACTTCCACAATGAACAGTGATCATCTGGAAAGCACTATCTGACCAATTATGGAAGCAGACCCAATAATAACATTGAAAACAGTAGTTAAAGACAGAAAAACCTGCAGAGCTATAGGAAAAGGGAGGGAAGTGAGAATGATCACTCTTTATATGCCATCCTCTTATTTGACGAATGGAATTTTGGGTGAACTCTAGAAGTATAAAGCCTGACTTTGCCTTTAGTGAATTTCTAGCATGTTATATTTCAATATGCTGTTTATTGTACTGTTGGAGCAAGTTTGTATAAATGTCTGGAAATTTGAAAATAAATCAGTTGTGCTTCATTAAGATGTTTAAACAACAAATGAAAAGTAGGTAGACATATTAATTGAAACAGAAGGTGTTTTTTTTTACAGCCAAGCCATGCGCATTAATTAAACTTACCTGACCTATCTGTGCATTATCTCATGGAACTTTCTGTGGAACTCATTCATCACATTCTTTTTGCTTCACCTTAGAATGGATGCTGTTCTCTTTGGTCACTATCGTCTCTCTCAAGAAACAGATAACCAGACCAAAGTATTTGCTGTTCTGGCTAAGAAGAAGAAAGAGGAGGTAGGTACTGGACATTGGGGAACTGAAAATTATATCACTCTAAACACAAGTTGCAGAAAATTCCTTTTAGAGATCTGTGGACTTGGCATAAATTCTCATTGTGATCATATAACCTCATGATTTGAAAAACAAATTTAGAAAAAAAATTACCTATTAGATGGAAGTTTTGTTAAGACACAACTAACATAATCAGTGGACAGTCTTAAGTGATACTTATTAAAGAGTGAGAGAGCATAAAATCAGTCCACTCTGTGTTAATGTAGTTTGTGTCTTTTGGATTAGCTAGGCTACATTTATCCTCATTTTCAGATTAGGAACGTCAGCCTTGATATTCAAGAACAAACGCAGAGAATGTTGGAGAAACTCGGCAGCTCTGACAAAATCCATGCAGAGAGAAACAGAGTTAACGTTCCAGAATGACTCCTCTTTAGAGTTCTGAGTCATATTAGACTCAAAACATCCACTGTGTTTCTGTATCCACATATGCTGCCAGACCTGCTCAATTTCTACAGCACTCTGTGTTTGTTTGTTTTTGCAGCATATGCAAAATTGTGCCTTGATATTCAGATCTTGAATTTCCTGTGCCAAGACTACATTCATGATGGTCATGACAGTAGTAGAGAATCAAGCCATTGGATGGAATTCATTAAAGCTGATCAACTTGCGCTTTTTGGTTGAGTACTGTATTTATAAGTGATAGCAACTAGAAAAGTAGAGACTAAAATTAGAAATTTTTCTGAGCAATTATGATGTACTGCTGTTGCTTCTTCAGAAGTGGCAAAGACATGTGGTTCCTGCTGTAGTTGGGCAGCAAATAAACTGGAGCAACTTTTATAAACTCCCAGTCCATGAAGAAGAATAAAATTTGCGTATTGCTTTTAAGTTTATGTCATAGAAAATGTAATTGCTGTTTATTTTTCTATTTATCATGCTCTAGTCGTTGGAAACATATTGTCAAAATCCCTTGTAGTTAAATAATAGCAGGTATAAATAAACAATTATCTCCTTTTCACAAGGAAATGTTCATTTAAAAATAAATAAAAATGTGACTTATTCTCTCTTTATGAAGCAGAAAACTCCAGACTATCAGAAATACAAATATTACCGCCGTGCTCCTGCTTCCTCTGAGACAGAACATAGTTTTCATGTGGGATTGCAGCTTTGCTCCAGTGGCCGACAACGATTTAACAAACTTATCTGGCTTCATCACTCATGCCTGATTACCTACAAGTGAGTATTGGAGTGTGTTGCTGCAATAATAAATATAATTTATTGATAATCCTGAACATAGATTCTCAGTGGTAAATGGGTAAAGCTATCATTAGTAGGCAATGATTCCTCTTGCCTTGTTATTGCACGCTATGCTTTTCCCAAAAGATGCACTAAAGAATTCAGAACTTATGTTTAATAGTCTGTAACGACTTTCTCCCACAACTAGTGAGCCGATTTTGACCAATATTAAAACACCAATTAAGTCAGTCCCCGGTAATACTAGATAGTGAATCCTGCATGTGAAGACCCATCGACATGCAGTGTAGAAGGACTGCTAGTTCATAGAATCCCTACATTGTGGAAGCAGGTCCTTCGGCCCAACAAGTCCACACTGACCCTTCGAAGAGTAACACACCCAGACCCATTTCCCCTACCCTAGTATCCTATATTTACTCCTGATTAATGCACCTAACTTACATATCCCTGAACTCTATGGACAATCTAGCATGGCCAATTCGCCTAAACTGCGCATATTTAGATTGTGGGAGGAAACCGGAGCACCCAGAGGAAGCCCATGCAGACATGAGGAGAAAGTTCAAATTCAGTTGCCCAAGGCTGGAATCAAACCTAGATCCTTGGTGCCATGAGGCAGCAGTGCTAACTCATGGCTAGTGGTGTCACTAGTTAAAAGGACTAGGTAAATAGAGACTCCGCAAAGCTCCATGGGTATTGATTCAAATCCCACCATTGTAACCAGTGGAATTTGTATTCAGTTAATGAATTGAGAACTTATAGTTAGTCACAGTGGTATTGACAAATCATCTATCATCAATTGTTACAAAATACCATCTGGCTTCCAAATCTTCTTTATAAAAATAAAATCTGTCACCTTTGCCTGAGTCATCATCCATGTGACCACAGACCTATGACAATGTGGTTGACTCTTAGCTGCCCTCTCAGTTAACTAAGCTAGTCCCTCAGGTCATGGGCAATTCGAGATGAGTGACATATTCCAAACTTGGAGGTTGGCAGGGAGATCAGGCAGAATCACATCTTCAATAGGTGTCCAGGGTTATTTAGACCCAGGCTTTAAGGGGCAGTGCTGAGTCAGGCAGGAAAGATCTGGATGCAAAATGCTGCATTTTCATACTCAGGATATGATTTGTGACTTTCTTCATGGAACTTAAGGTATGTTAAAGGAGCACTACAGGTTGAATTAGTATAATTTGAGTATGCAGTCAGTCTCATTTTCCTGCTGTATCTCCATAGTCCTGCAAGTTACCTAAAGATAATAAAGTGTGGCACTGGAAATAACACAAGAGGTCAGGCAGTATCAGAGGAGCAAAAGAGTCAATGTTCTGGGTTTAACCCTTCATCACTACTGGGGAGGGTGTTGAAAAATAATTAGTGAGAAGCGGTGGGGCTAGGCGAAAGGTAGTTGGGATGGTGATAGGTGACCAAAGGTAGGAGATGATTGTGATAGGTCGGTGGGATGTGTTACCTCAAGTGCCCATCCAATTTGCATGCCCCCTCATAAGTAGCAGCTTTGCTTGAATACTAAACTTGCACACCATAGAGGTGCATGCCGAATGCTAGCCATACTCTTATTGATTTCAGTGTTAGACAAGGTACTCCAGATTTACGCTTCACTGGCACTATAACTGCAGGATCAGTGTGATTTCATCCATACAAGTATGTTTACAAATTTTGGTACAAGAGTATACAGATTGCAACTTAGTTTGCAAAAAATACTAGCTTGATTTTTTTTTAAAATTAGTATGGGTTTTAAAAGATTTTGTATGGAAGATATAAAAAAGCTGTTGCTAATCAACTTATAATTCCCAGTTCATTCATTTTGTTTGAACAGTTCATGATTTTCTCTGAATAAAGTTCTAAATAGTTTAAAATCTGTTCCTTGGTTAGATGGTGCTATTTTATTTTTGCTTGGGAACATAGGAACAGGAGTAAGCATCAAGGTCATGGAGCGTGCTCCAATATTTAATAAAATCATGCTGATCAAACTTTATTACCCCACTAATCACAGTTTTTCCAAAGCAAGAATGACCCATTTATTCCTACTGTCTGTAGCCAATACTTAATCCATGCCAATACATTACCTCCTACTTTACTGTTTCTAACTAGCCTGCTGTGGGGGAGAGGGGGGAGGGGATCTTGTCAAAAGCCCTCTGCAAATCCATTGACACTCTCTATCAATTATATTAGTAACAAAATATTCCCAGCAAGTTTGACCGTCACTGTTTTCAATTTGCAAATCCATGCTGATTATGCCCAAACAGATCATTTTAAACCAAGTGTCCATTTATCACATCCTTTATGATAGGCTGTAACATTTTCCCTAATACCTAAAGTAAGGCTGATAGGTCTGTAGTCCCTTTTCTTCTCCACCCCCCCCCCCCCACCCCCCCCCCAACCCCTTGCTTCTTTCTTAGTTGGTAGGGTGACATTTGCGAGCTTCAAATCTACAACAATCATTCTAGAATATGTGGAATTTTAATGGATTACCAGTGCATCAACTATATATATATATAGTCCCCTCCTTCAACACTCTGGGATATTGACTATTAGGTCCCAGGAACTTGCCAACATTCTGCCCCATTAATTCATCCAGTACAACCTTTTTACTAATTTCCTTAAACTTCTCATTTTCCCAGTCTCTTGGGTCTCTAATTCTGGGAGATTTCTTGTACTTTCCTCGTGAAAACAGACACAAAGTGATAATATAGCTTCTCTGCCATTTCTTATTTCCCATTATAACTTATCTGACTTTGCTTTTAATTAATTTATATTTGTTTCAGCCAAATGTTTCCTTTTTACAATACCTGTTGAAGTTTTCTATAGTCCCCTCTGTGATATTTTGCTAGGTTGCATTCATATTCTGTTCTTCCTTTTCTTATCAGTTTGTCCTTGCTGTATTCTTAAAACTTCCTTATCCTCCGAATTATCACATAAGCTTTTCTTTCGGTGTTAAACAATCGTTAACCTCCTTTGTCAACTGATCTTTTTTCAGTTTTCCATCTTGATGGAATGTATAGATGTTCAAAGTCATATGATAGTTGTTAATAGTTCTTTCTGTCCATTGCCTTTTAATGTATTTTTCCAATCTACTTCAGTGAAGTTGTGCCTCATGATTTCATAATTTCCATTATTCAAATATAACACCTTTGCTTCAGATTGAATTAAATGCAGTAGTTGTCTTGGATCACAGAGTGTATCCAAGTGGATCTTTTGGATTCAGTTAAATGTAATTGAGAAGGCTTGACAACAGCAATTTTCCTTAATATGAATGTTTAAAAGTAATAATAAAAGAAAATGGAAAAGACAGGAAAAAAACAATACTGAAAGGGAAAAGAGAAGAAACAATAAGCCTCATGCCCTCCTGCCCATCGGAGACCCCTCGATCGACGGCTGGTCTGGAAGCTTAAGTTTGTTCCTGGCAGCATTCACGATCTGATCAGAGGTGAAGTCCAAATCTCTCGCTCTCTCTCTCGCTCTCTCTCTCTCTCGCTCTCTCTCGCTCTCTCTCTCTCTCGCTCTCTCTCTCTCGCTCTCTCTCTCGCTCTCGCTCTCGCTCTCGCTCTCTCTCGCGCTCTCTCTCTCTCCCCGTACAGGAATGTTCACAGGACTCATTCAAGGTTGTACACCTGTCGAATATCATCAACAATTTTAGCCCTTCAGCTCGTCCTATACAATCCACCCCGATGATTTTTGACATTGCATGCTACAACTGCAAATGCAGACGCATTTTGTGGTAGCAGTCCGAGAAAGTATAACAAGTGTATGTAACCTATTCCAAAAAATGAAAACCACAGTGAAAATAACCATCATTAATACGAATAATATGACAATCGGGTGTATCATCAAATTAATAATCACTATGGGCTTTCTCGTGAGATTAAGTACGGCAGCTGCCAGCTGATCAATCATCCACAGCAGCATCCATCTACAGCAAATTTGCCTGGTTCTGTGAAAAAGCTTTAACAACTCACTCTCTTTTCATTAACATCCCTCTATCTATACACTCTTGTACTTCCTGCCCTGTTATCAATACCCAATAGATATCACCTAGTCTATGGGCAAGAATCTCACCAAGCTTAAGCAGGTATTGTGGGTGGTATATCCAAACTCCTCCCCATGTTCATAGGTCTCCGGAAGTTGCAAGTTTATTAGGAGATGTAACTTGCCCCCTTCTTTAAACAGTCTCTCCCTCCACAGGTCGATTATTCAGATAAGACAATGCCTGTGGCAACACCCCTGTAACCTAAGATGAGGGATCAATAATTTAATTTTTTGTTTTAATAACTCATTCAGTCAAGCCAGCTGCTTGAGAGTGATAAGGAATGTGGAACATCCAATGTATCCCATTGTCTGCAGCCCATTGCTGCACCAGTTGACCTGTAAAGTGGGAGCCATTATCTGATTTGTATTTCTGATGGTTCACCATTGTAAGATATGAACTGTTCTAGGCCCTTAACAGTGTTACTCTGATTTAGCTGTCGAGAAAGCTAACATTAGCTCAGAGTAAGTGTCCACCATTATTAACAGATATTGATACCATTGTTGTAACAGTAATAAGCCAAATAGTCAATCTGCCAGAATTGAGCAGTCTGATCTCCTCATTTGATTTATGCCATTGGCTTTTTCAGCATCATACATGGCTTTCTTTTTGACATATTTCATGCCTGCCAATGATTTTTTCACCAAAGTGCAAACCTCAATCTCTTGCCCATTGCACAATGCTGTGACATCTTAAATGTCCTGACTGTTAATTTTCCAATGTGATACTCTTTGGTTGCATCTTCAGTTGTTCTGGCTTTTACTATTCCGTCTACAATATTGGTGTGATCAGAGATTCTGAACCATCCTTCATTTGGGCATCAGCATGATACACAGTAGTTTTCATATGCTGTGCCTGTCACCCATATTTGTTTCCATAGTTCTGTTCCCCACAGGAGCTTTCCAGATGACTGCCAAGTTGGCATCTGTACAGCCATCCCATAGGCTACTGTCCACGAGTCAGTATAAGTGTGCAAACACTGACTCTCCTCCTCCAGCGGTAGGACTTCAGCTGCTAATTCGGCTTACTGGCTCAATTCCCCCACCTCCTTCACTATGGATAATTCTCTGTGTGGATGGATTAAATACAACTGTTTGCCACCACCTTCGGCCATTCTTCCAGGTGGCTAGCCATCAGACAACCAAGTATAGTGATGAGTATCTTCAGACAGCTGTTCAAACGGTTCACCCCATTGAATGGGCGATGCAGATGTGGCCAGGTCAGAACTTGGAATTTGTTCACCTGGTGGATATTCAGCTATTTATTTATGGAGTTTGGGAACCCCATCCTTTTTCTTCTTGGTTCGATCACTTATGTACCATTTCCATTTTACAGTAGAACTTTGTTGAGTTCTACTGACCTTGTGGGTCGCAACGTCAGATAACACCCACATTAGAATCGGTAATTCAGGTCTGAGGAGTACTTTATCCTCACCCCTCTGTCCTTCAGTTTCTACTAGGGCCCAGTAGCAGTCCAGAAGTTGCTTTTCAAATGGTGTGTAACTCATAACTGCTTCAGTCAATTTTCTGGGCTAGGAGCCCAAAATTATTGCTTTCCCCTTTTAGCTCTGCCATAAGATCCATATGGCTACATCTTGTACTACTGATACTTGTAATTCAAAGGATAAGCCAGGTATTCGAGGAGCCAAAGAAGTGCAAGTGCTACTGCTTCTTTAGCGGCCATAAATGCTTCTGCTATTCATCACCCCATTCAAAATGAGCTTTCTTTCAAGTAATGGCATATAGAGGTCTCAAAAACGTGGTCAATGAGGTATATGTCTGCGCTAATATCCGAGCAGTCCTATAAATTTCTGTGCCTCTGCCTTGCTAGTTGGAGCAGCCATTTCTTGTATTTTATTCTTTATATTTTCAAGGATGACTCTATCCCCTTTTGTCCATTGAATGCCTAAACCTGCAATTATTGTGCTGGTTCTGTATCTTTGTCAGGTTCACCTTCCAGTCTGTATCTTGCATATGTTGCACCAGTGTGTTTAGAGCTTCCGCCACCACAATTTCTGTTGGTCTGCAGATCAAGATGTCATCAATATAACATGCTACATGAATGTCCAGTGGCAGCGGACACCTATCTAAGTCCCATGCTACTGCCCATGGCATAAGGTTTGGCTGTGTAGGTATTTTTGTGGTAGCTGACAAAAAGTATATTGGTGACCTTCCCATTAAAAGCAAACTGAGTTTGTGATTCTGGGGCTATCAGTATCAAGAAAAAGGCATTTGCTACATCAATAACAGTATACCAGGCATCTGGCCCCTGTGGCAAACTTTCTATAGCAGTGACCACATCAGGCATTGCCACCAACAGTGGAGGAGCATATTTGTTGAGTTGGCAGTAATCAACTGTCATTCACCAGCTTCCATCAGGTTTCTTTACAGGTCAATACTGAGCTATTGTACGCAGATACTGTGTCAATATCCCTGCAGCTAACAGGCCTGGTATTGTATCCCCAGTTTCTTCGTAAAATACGATACTGTTGATTGAAATCACCCGTGTGGGCAGAGAAATGATGAGTTCCCATTTTGCCTTGCCAATAGTAACCATCACAGCTTGTATACCAAAAGAGAATTTCCCCAGTAAGGTTTGCAAGGTGGTACCTTTTAATAATTCCATATCAATATTTTCTGATACTTTGGATATCAATGCCAAGACTACTCGTGGGAGTCCATTACGCAAGGTTAATATTTGTTCTAAATCCTGCTGTTACCACCCCACCAAACCCATTAATAGCCATTTTGAGCCCTGCATGTCTGTATGGATTGCCATATATAATAGTAACTTCTGACACAATGTCTAGTAGTGTGACATCTCATTGTACATTGCCTCACCTCCAATAAATGGTGATAGGAGCATGAGGCCTTGGGTCTCCAGTCGTCCCACCAAATGCCTTTACAAAGATCCCGGAGTCCTGGCCCCATCCATAATCAATTGGCTGGCTGGTTCGCCACAACTGCCCAACCTCCTCCAGGCTAGAATACAGTGATGTTGTGGGAGACACCGTCACTGTGGTTTCCTTTCCTCCCTCCACATCTGATTTAGTCTGTCTTACTTCCTTACCCTTTGGAGAGTTGTGTGTCCTCCACTATTCTTGAATTTTGTGGGTTTTGTCCTCCTATTTGATTTGCCTTATTCATTATTAGGGGTCGTACTATTAATCGTTTTCCTGAGGATGGCTCCAGAAGTGGAGCATTCCCTCCCCTGTCATTCCATTCATGCTATGAATCAGATGAATGCCAAATGCCTCCATCCCAGTGATCGGGGTCCCATTGCGAGGTTAATAATGTGTGCATTTTGACTGGGTCATCTTTCCAATTGTGCCATTTTGCTTTCTTTCTCTATTGTACCATTGCTAGACAGCGTATTATCTGGTTCTGTTCTCCTTCACCTTCTCGGCTCTTTCCTCTACTACCTTAACTGCTTCTGTTTGGATGATGATATGTTGTTCTACAGCCACCAGTGTGGCCTCAAGCTGCTTGCTTTTGGCCAGGCACTCTTCTAATTTTCTACAGGTAGAACATAAAGCTGTTGACAATATCCATCCCATTTGCAGTGTATTGCCCTTGCTTCATGGGAAACCCTCTTCCCACAAGAACGTGTGTATGGCAGCCTATATGAAGATCCATCCTTTCTCTCTTTTTCCAGTTGTAACCATTCACCATTCTTGCGGGGGTCCTAATTGTGCTAAAAATTTAGCTATGGATCCGAATCCAGAGACTGCTGCATTCCATCCTGGAATACGGAAGGTCTCCAGAGCATCAGGTTGTCTTTCCCTTCTCTTATATATTTTCCCGAATTCCTTGTCGCCGAAATTGTCTTGGATCACTGAGTGTATCCAAGCAGTTTTTTTGGATTTGGTTAAATGTAATTAAGAGAAGACTCAACAAAGGTGATTTGCTTAAGTATGAACATTTATTAAGTAATAATAAACAAAAAGGAATGAAACAATAATGAAAGATGAAAAAGGAAGAAGAAATAATAAGCCTCACAGCCTTCTCATCAGGAACTCCTCGATCAACGTCTGATTTGCGATCCTAGTCTGAGATGAAGTCTAAGGATTCAGAATAAAACTCTCTCTCTTATACAGTGTAACAAACAGCAAGTACAGAAAAGCAAATACAGAAGACAAGCCGTCTTCAGCCCACACAAATATGTTCCCAGGACTCATTCAAAGTCATGCACCTGTGGAATATCATGAAATAGTTTAGCCTTTTGGCCCATCCTGTACTGTAGTTCAACGTAAACATTTTTCACATTGTGATCATGCATCCCTAAAGGTTCGGTTACAATGAGGTCATTAATTAACCATTTTTCATTACATAATACTACATCCAAAATAATTTGTCCTCTAGTCATTTCTTCAACATGCTGATCTAGAAAACCATTTCTAATAAACTCTAGAAACCTGTCCTCCATAGCTTTGTGCACAATTGGTTTATCCAATCTATATGCAAAATACACTCACCCATGATTATTTTGTTGCACATACAACAATCTTCTTTCATTACGTAATAAATACCATGCCCACACTCCCAATGCTTTTTTTTGGTAGCCTGTAAGTACCTCCAGTTAATGTCTGCTTCCCCTTACTGTGCCACTACTAGAGAAGGGCAAAAAACAATTTACAAGGAAGTTGCCAGAACTGGAGGGTTTGAGTTATAGGGAGAGGCTGAATAGGCCTGGACTTTTTTCCCTGGAACACCGGAGGTTAGGGGTGACCTTACAGAGGTTTATAAAATCATGAGTAGCATGGATCGGGTGAACAGCCAAGGTCTTTTTCCTAGGGTGTGGTAGTCCAAAGCTAAAGGGTTTAAGGTGAATGGGGAAAGACTTAAAAGGGCTGAGGGGTAACTTTTTCGTATAGAGGTGGTGCACATGTGGAATGAGCAGCATGAGGATGATGAAGGTGGGTACAATTACAGTCATTCAGCTACAACCTGCATCTTGTTAACACACATTCACAGTAACACGCTTGACAAATTGAGGACTTTGTTTCTAAAGTGCAAAGTTTTAAAACGTGTTGGCTATAACGTGATTACATCAACAGTTTACACACTGTTTCTAAAGTGCGAATTTTCCATAATGCGCAGTTGCACAAGAATACAACTATAGAGTTGTAGAAGAACTACTTGTACAACCTTTAAAAGGCATCTGGCTGGGTATATGAATTGGAGGGTTTAGAGGTACAGTGGAAACTCGATTATCTGAACGTGATGGGCGGGCACTATTTTGTTCGGATAATCGATTATTCGGTTAATCAATTAAATGCCTTTCCTCTGGGGCTCGGAGTTTTAAAGTCTGCTTCCTATTCAGGAGACTGCAGAAGCATACAGAGCGTGAGACTCTGCCCCCCTCTCGTTCACACACCCCCTGCCCCACACATCCCTCCTCCCATCCAACATCGTGCCCTCCAGCACAAAGTGTGCGAGCCCCCGTCCCCCCACTCCCAACCCAGTCCAAACACCCGACTTCCCCCCTACCTCCAACCTCTCCCCCAATCCACCATCACCCCCTCTCCAGAGCATCGGGACTTCACATCAACAACAAAACTGCTGCTGCTGCCTTTGTGGGGTAATTCTCCCAATAGTGCACAGACACACACAGGCACAACCACACACACAACTTTTCACTGCAAAATTTGACAGGTTCCATGTTTGCCCTGTGGAGGATAATATTGGAGAGATTATTCCTGGGAAGTGGTGATGGGGGCTGGTTAGGGAACACCCTTCTGTATAACTCCAGGGAAAGTGTGGAGAGAGAAAGGGCAGGAGGTCAGTCATTTGGAGACTGTGCCTGTTTAATCACGAAACAAAATCACTGCTGGAAACACATCTTTGATGTAATGTTTCTATCAGGACCTTGAGATCTCCTTCGGATAATCCGATTTTCAGATAATTGGTATTCGGATAATCGAGTTTCCTCTGTATATGGGCCTAATGCTGACAAATGGGACTAGGTCAAATTGGGATGGCTGGTTAGTGCAGGCAAGTTAGACCAAAGGGTCTGTTTCCATGTTGTATGATTCAATGACTACTCTTGGGAAATAAGGCAAGGCAAGTGACTAAGATGTTAGTTGGGGAGCACTTTGAGACCAGTGACCAAAATTCTATTAGTTTTAAAATAGTTATGGAAAATGATAGGCCTGATTTACCAGTTAAAGTCAAATCAAGGCCAGTTTTGATATTAGACCGGAACTTTCAGAAGTTGATCATTGGTAGCTGTTCACAAGTAAAGGGATGTCTGACAAGTGAAAGCTTTTGAAAGTGAGGTAACGAGAGTTTAGGGACAGAATGTTCCTGTTAGTGAAAGACAAGGGCTGGCAGAACAAGGGAACACCAGATGACATAATTCTTTGAAGTTCGCGTCACAGGTAGACAGGGTGGTTAAGAAGGCATTTAGCACACTTTCCTTCATTGCTCAGACCTTTGAGTATAGGAGCTAGGACATCATATTGAGGTTGTACAAAGCATTGGTGAGGCCTCTTCTGGAGTACTGTGTCCAGTTCTGATCGCCCTTTATAGGAAGGATATTATTAAGCTGGAAAAAAAACAAAAGTTGTTGGAAAAGCTCGGCAGGTCTGACAGCATCTGTGAAGAGAAATCAAAGTTAATGTTTTGGTTCTGGTGACCCTTCCTCAGAACTGGGGAAGATTTACAGGAATGTTGCCAGGAATAAGATTTATAAAATCGTGAGGAGTATGGATAAGGTGAATGAATAAAAGAACAAAGAAAATTACAGCACAGGAACAGGCCCTTCGGCCCTCCAAGCCTGCGCCAATCCAGATCCTCTATCTAAACGTGTTGGCTATTTTCTAAGGATCTGTATCCTTCTGCTCCTTGCCCATTCATGTATCTGTGTAGATATATCTTAAATGATGTTATCATACCTGTCTCTACCACCTCCACTGGCAACACATTCCAGGCATTCATCACCCTCTGCGTAAAGAACTTTCTATGTGTATCATCTTAAACTTTTCCCCTCTCACCTTGAACTCATGACCTTTAGTAATTGAGTCCCTGACTCTGGGGAAAAAAACATCTTGCTATCCACACTGTCTGCACTTCTCATGATTTTGTAGACCTCAATCAGTTCCCCCCTCAACCTCCATCTTTCTAATTAAAATAATCCTAATCTATTCAACCTCTCTTCATAGCTAGCACCCTCCATACCAGGCAACATCCTGGTGAACCTCCTCTGCACCCTTTCCAAAGTATCCACATCCTTTTGGAAATGTGGCAACCAGAACTGGACGCAGTGTTCCAAATGTGGCCAAATCAAAGTTCTATACAACTGTAACATGACCTGCCAACTCTTGTACTCAATACCCCTTCCGATGAAGGAAAGCATGTAGTATGCTTTCTTGACCACTCTATCCACCTGTTTTGCTAAATTCTGGGTACAATGGACCTGAACACCCAGGTCTCTCTGCATCAGTTTTCCTCAGGGTTTTTCCATTTACCATATAGCTCTCTCTTGAATTGGATCTTCCAAATACCATCATCTCGAATTTGCCCAGATTGACCTTCATCTGCCATTTCTCTGCCCATCTCTCCAATCTATCTATATTCTGCTGCATTCTCTGATAATCCCCTTCACTATCTGCTACTCCACCAATCTTAGTGTCATCTGCAAAATTGCTAATCGGGGAAAGTAAGGTCTGCAGATGCTGGAGATCAGAGCTGAAAATGTGTTGCTGGAAAAGCACAGCAGGTCAGGCAGCATCCAAGGAACAGGAGATTCGACGTTTCGAGCATAAGCCCTTCTTCAGGAATGAAGAAGGAATTATGCCCAAAATGTCGAATCTCCTGTTCCTTGGATGCTGCCTGACTTGCTGTGCTTTTCCAGCAACACATTTTCAAAATTGCTAATCAGGCAATCGATACTTTCCTCCATATCATTTATACATGTCACAAACCACAGTGGTCCTAAACAAATCCCTGTGGGACACCACTGGTCACAGGTCTCCATTTTGAGAAACTGCCTTCGACGACTACTCTCTGTCTCCTGTTGCCCAACCAATTCTCTATCCATCTACCTAGCACACCCTGGACCCCATGCAACTTCACTTTCTCCATCAGCCTACCATGGGGAACCTTATTAAATACTTCACTCAAATCCATGTATATGACATCTACAGCCCTTCCCTGATCAATCAACTTTGTCACTTCCTCAATGCATTCTGTTAAGTTGATAAGGCATGACCTTCCCTGCACAAAACCATGTTGACCATTTTCTTCCAAATGAACATAGATCCTATCCCTCAGTATCTTCTCCAGCAGCTTCCTGACCACTGATGGCAGGTTCACCGGTCTATATTTACCTGGATTAGAGCTGAAAATGTGTTGCTGGAAAGGCGCAGTAGGTCAGGCAGCATCCAAGGAGCAGGAGCATCGACATTTCGGGCATGAGCCCTTCTTTAGGAAGGGATCATGCCCGAAACGTCGATTCCCCTGCTCCTTGGATGCTGCCTGACCTGCTGCGCCTTTCCGCAACACATTTTCAGCTCTGATCTCCAGCATCTGCAGTCCTCACTTTCTCCTAGAAGATTTACCTGGATTATCCCTGCTACCCTTCTTAAATAAAGGTTCAACATTAGTAATTCTCCAATCCTCCGAGACCTCACCCATGTTCAAGGATGCTATAAATATTTCTGCTAAGGCCCCAGCTATTTCCTCTCTCGCTTCCTGCAGTAGCTTCGGATAGATCCCATTTGGACCTGGGGACTTATCCACCATAATGCTTTTTTTAGAATACCCAACACTTCCTCCTTATGCTGACTTGATCTAGAGTAATCAAACATCTATCCCTAACCCTAACATTCAACATGTCCCTCTCCTCGGTGAATACCAATGAAAGTATTCATTTAGAATCTCACCCATTTTCTCTGACTCCACACATAACTTTGCTCCTTTGTCATTGAGTGGGCCAACCCTTTCTCTAGTTACTGTCTTGGTCCTTATATACAAATGAAAGGCTTTGGGATTTTCCTTAACCCTGTTTGCTAAAGATATTTCATGATCCCTTTTAGCCCTCTTCACCCCTTGTTTCAAATTGATCCTGCCTTCCATATTCTTCCAAAGCTTTGTCTGTTTTCAGTCGCCTAGATCTTATGTCCTATTTCTTCTTATTCACCTAGACCTTATTTTTCCTCTTAGCTAGTCTCTCAATTTCACTTGTCATCCATGGTTCCTTAATCTTGCCATTTCTATCCTTCATTTTCACAGTGACATGTTTCTTCTGCACTCTAGTCAACCTCTGTTTTTAAAAGCCTCCCACATATCAAATGTGGATTTACCTTCAAGCTGCTTCCAGTCCATATTCCCCAGCTCCTACCGAATTCTGCTATAGTTGGCCTTCCCCCAATTTAGCAGTCTTCCTTTAGGACCACTCTCGTCTTTGTCCGTGAGTATTCTAAAACTTACGGAATTGTGATCGCTATTCCCAAAGTAATCCCCTACTGAAACTTAAACCAGCTGGCTGGGCTCATTCCCCAACACTGCATCCAATATGGCCCCTTCCTGAGTTTAACTATTTACATACTGCTCGATAAAATCCTCCTGGATGCTCCTTACAAATTCTGCTCCATTAGTGGTGAGCACTGCTGCCAGGGACCCAGGTTCGATTCCAGCCATTGGCGACTGTCTGTGTGGAGTTTGCACACATTCCCCGTGTCTGCGTGGGTTTTCTCTAGGTGCTCCGGTTCCTCCCACAGTCCAAAGATGTGCTGGTCAGGTGAATTGGTCATGTTAAATTGCCCATAGTGCTAGGTTTATTAGTCAGAGGGAAATGGGTCTGGGTGGGTTACTCATCGCAGAGTTGGTGTGGACTTGTTGGGTCAAAGGGCCTGTTTCCACACTGCAGGAAGTCTAATCATAGACCTCTAACACTAAGTGAATGCCAGTCAATGTTGAGAAAATTAAAATCTCCCATCACCATCATTGTTGTTCCTACATCTTTCCATAATCTGTTTATATATATCTCTATCTCACGCTCACTGCTGGGAGGCCTGTAGTGCAGCCCCAACAGTATAGAAGAAGGGCTGTACTGTGCCCTTCTTCAGTATAGCTATGATATCCTCTCTGACCAGTAATACAACAACTCCACCCCTTTTGCCCTACTCTCTATCCCATCTGAAGCATCTATACCCTGGGATATTTAGTTACCAATCATGCCCTTCCATCAACCAAGTCTCAGTAATTGCAATAACATCATATTCCAGGTACTAGTCAGCGTCCTAAGCTCATCTGCCTTATCTACTACACTTCTCGTATTAAAACAAATGCACCTCAGACCACCCGTCCCTTTGTGTTCATCATCTGCTCCCTGCCTATTCTTCCCCTTAGCAGACATTGGTTCCAGTTCGGCCCAGGTGTAAACCGTCCAATTTGTAACAGTCCCATGTTCCTTAGAACTGGTCCCAATGTCTCAAAAATCTGAACCCCTTCCCTCTCAAGCCACATATTCATCTTACCTATTCTTTCATTTCTACTCTGACTAGCACTTGACACTGGTAGCAGTCCTGAGATTAGTACCTCTAAGATTTTACTTTTTAAGTTGGCTCCTAACTCCCTCAGTGTAGCCATCTATGTGTGGAATCAAAGGAAATGGGTGAGATCCTAAACAAACATTTCACATCAGTGCTACTGTGGAGAAAGACATGCAAGCTAGGAAAATCGGGGAAATACATCGTGATGTCTTGAAAAGAGTCCACATTACAGAACAGGAGCTGCAAGAGATCTTAAAATGCATAAGGATAGATAAATTCCCAGGTTCTGATCAGATGTAACCCAGAACACTGTGGGAAGCTAAGGAAGAAATTGCAGCATTATTTGTATCATTGACAGCCACAGATGAGGTGCCAGAAGACTGGAGGGTGATTAATGTTCTGCCATTATTTAATAAAGGTTGCAAGAAGAAGCCTGGGAACTGTAGACTGGTGGCCTGATATTTGTGGTGGCTAAGTTGTTGGAAGGGATTCTGAGACATAGGACCTACATGCATTTGGAATGGCAAGGACTGATTAGGGATAATCAGCATGGCTTTCCACATGTAAACTTATCTCTCTCAAACTTGACTTGAGTTTTTTGAAGAGGATGAAGACAACAGTAAATGTCTGCATGGAATTTAGCAAGACCTTCAACATGGTTCCGCATAGTAGACTGGTTAGTAGGGTTAGATCATGTGGGATCCAGGGGGAGCTATCCGATTGGTTACAAAATTGGCTTGACAGCAGGAGACAGAGCGGTGGTAGAAGGTTGTTGCTCAGACTGGAGTTCTATGACCAGCAGTGTGTCACAAGGGTGGTGCTGGGTCCACTGTTGTTGCCATTTATATAAACAATTTGGAGGCATGCTTAGTTATTTGGTGGAATAATTGATATTGAAGAAGGTTATCTAAGTATACAATGGGATCTTGATCAACTGGGCCACTGGGCTGAGGAATGACAGATGGATAAATGGGAGCTGTTTCATCTTGATAAGACAAACTGGCAGGAATTACACACTTGGTGGTAGACCTGGGGAGTGGTGGTGAACAGAGACCAAGGGGTGCAGGTACATAGTTCCTTGAAAGTGGCATCATTGGTAGACAGAGTAGTGAAGAAGGCGTTTGGCAAGTGTGCTTTCATCAGTCAGAACAATGAGTACACTAGTTAGGATGTCATGGCTTTACAAGACATTGTTAAGGCCATATTTGGAGTACTGCGTACAATTCTGGTCACACTGCTATAGGAAGAATGTTATTAAACTGGAAAGGGGGCAAAAAAAATTTACAAGGATATTACCAAGACTGGAGAGTTTGAACTATAAGGAGATGCTAGATAGGCTGGGACTTTTTCCCTGGAGCATAAGAGGCTGAGAGGTAATCTTATCAAGGTTTATACAATCATGAGGAGCATAAGCAAGGTGAATGCCGAGGCGTTTGCCCTAGGTTAGGGCATATATTTAAGGGGAAAGATTTTAAAAGGACCTGAGGGGCAACCATTTCACACAGAGGGTAGTGCAGATGTGGAACAAGCTGCCAAAGGGAGTGTTCATGGCAAGTACAATATTTACCAGATGTTTGGACAGGAAAGGATTAAAGGGATTTGGACAAAATACAGGCAAATGGGACTTGGACGAGCTTTTTCATAGTTCCACTCAAACAAATTCAATGCATTGCTCTAGATCTGAGATCCTCCTGTTCTAGTGTTCTGACCTATCTCATATTATCAATAGAACTAATTTTCCTTCTCATCTGCCCTTCCTAAATGTTCAATATCTTTTGAATATTCATTTGCCAGTCTTAGTCAGCATGCAGCCATGTTTCTGTAGTGGAATTATATTATAAACATTTATTTCTTTTGTGCCTTTAGACCATTTATCGTTGCGAATGCTGCGTGCATTCATATAGAGTGCCCTTAACTTGTCCCTTTGCTTCAAATGTGGAATTATATCAAACTCGATTCTCAACTATGTTTCATTGTATTTTAAATTGTTTTTCTACTTTCTGTTTCCAACTTCAGTTTGAGTTTCCCCTCAAGTTCCTATGCCCCTGACAAGTTAGATTAAACGATCTCCAACGTCATTAACAAATCTCCCTGTGAGGATATCAGTCACAGTCCTGTTTAGATTTAAATTGGCCAGCTTGTACAAGTCCCCTCAACTGGTCCCAATGCCTCAGAAATCTGAGGCCCTCCCTCCAACACTTGTTCTCCAGCAATGGATTCAATAAATCAGTTCTTCTAACTGGCACACGACACTGCAACTAATCCTGAGATTACTGTTCTTAGTCATATTTTAGTATTCCCAGGTCCTTGAATTCGATTTTCAGGACCTCATTCAAGTGACTTAGATATTTATATTTCAGATTTTCAGAATCCACAATATTCTGCTTTTTCATACAAGTAATTGGCCTGCTTTCTACTGCCTGAAAATATGAGAATGTGAAAACTGTTAAAACAGAGGACCATTTCAAATCCCCTTCAGTGAGGGAATGATTACTTCTCCTATATTAACCCCTGGTTTCTCATTGACTCATGAGGAAGCATTCAACCTTCAAGTCCATGATGCAATCCCTTTAGAACAGTACAACCACTCCCACTTTCCTGCTGTATCCCCCTGGTCCTGCACATTCCTTTAATTGTCCATCCAATTTGTTTTTGAAATCATTCACTGTCCTCACTTCTGTCTCCCAATGAGCAGAGAGTTCCAGGACATTACCTTTGCTGCTAAAACAAAATCTTCCTCAAATCTCTCTCGCACCTCTTGCCCAAAACCTTAAAACCTGTACCCTCTAATCCTTGTACCATCAGCTAGTGGAAACAGCTTTTCATTGTCTAGCTTACCTAAAACATCAAATTTGGCATCATTGTCAAATTTTGAAATATTATTCTTTGTTCCAATATAAATAAAAGCTGTAGTCCAGCGTTAATCCTTTAGGAGTATGACTGTGTTCCATCCTGCACTCTGAAACCAAATATCTTCTACAATTTGCTGATTTCTGTCCTCAAACCTTTTCCATTCAAGCTGATGCTGATCCTCCTATTCCATGGGTCTTAGTTTTATTAACTAGCTTTAATTTTGAGAGTTTGTGAAATGCTTGCTTAGAATCCACATAGGAGAAAGTGAGGTCTGCAGATGCTGGAGATCAGAGCTGAAAATGTGTTGCTGAAAAAGCGCAGCAGGTCAGGCAGCATCCAGGGAACAGGAGATTCGATGTTTCGGGCATAAGCCCTTCTTCAGGAATTCCTGAAGTAGGGCTTATGCCCGAAACGTTGAATCTCCTGTTCCCTGGATGCTGCCTGACCTGCTGCGCTTTTTCAGCAACACATTTTCAGTTAGAATCCACAAACCCAATATCCATTGCATTATCATCATTGACTTTCCTCACTTCATTAAAAACTTCAAATAGTTTGGTGAGCACCATCTGCTTTTTACACATCAACACTGTCTCTCCTTAGTTACCTCAAACTTCTCCAAGTTTCTGCCCATTTTGGTTTGTCTAAGTATTGTTTCTAAATCCTGAACCAACACTAATGTTAAACTAACTGGCCTCCAGTTACAAAGGATATTCCTACATATTTCATTGAATACTTTATTGTCACATCTAAAATTCTCCAATCATCTGGCATGCTTTTCCCCCATATCTAGGGAATTGTGGCAACTCCTGCTATCGTCATGGTAAGAATGGAAGCCATTCAAATTAGGCAATTTGTTCTAAACAAAACCAGTTAGTACACCCTTTTTATGAACTTTCAGTCCATCCGTTATTTCTGCCTCTTATAAACAGTATTCTTATACTCTTATACTCAAGTACCTTTGCACATCCTAAGCATAAATGACCTATCCCTAATAAGCCCAATTTGTCTATTACTATCTCTTAATTACATACTGGTAGAAGATTTTAGAGACCTTTTTATGTCACGGAGACACCAAGATACAGTATTTCTGTGGAATATTTTGATAAGGGTAATCATTGTATCATAATGATGAGCAGAGGGATCTTGGTGTCTATGTACACAGATCTCTGAAAGTTGCCACCCAGGTAAATAGTGCTGTGAGGAAGGCATATGGTGTACTGGGCTTTATTGGCAGAGGAATTGAGTTCCGGAGTCCTGAGGTCATGTTGCAGTTGTATAAGACTCTGGTGAGGCCTCATCTGGAGTATTGTGTGCAGTTTTGGTCGCCATACTATAGGAAGGATGTGGAAGCTTTAGAACGAGTGCAGAGGAGGTTTACCAGGATGTTGCCTGGAATGGTAGGAAAATCTTATGAGGAAAGGCTGAGGCACTTGGGGCTGTTCTCATTGGAGAAGAGAAGGTTTAGGGGAGATCTGATAGAAGTGTATAAGATGATTAGGGGTTTAGATAGGGTAGATACTAAGAACCTTTTACCGCTAATGGAGTCAGGTGTTACTAGGGGACATAGCTTTAAATTAAGGGGTGGTAGGTATAGGACAGATGTTAGGGGTAGATTCTTCACACAGCGGGTTGTGAGTTCATGGAATGCCCTGCCTGTATCAGTGGTGAACTCTCCTTCTTTATGGTCATTTAAGCGGGCATTGGATAGGCATTTGGAAGTTATTGGGCTAGTATAGGTTAGGTAGGATTCGGTCGGCGCAACATCGAGGGCCGAAGGGCCTGTACTGCGCTGTATCCTTCTATGTTCTATGTTCTAAGGTTTAGATTAATAATAGTGTAGAGTAAGAAACAGTCTGAAGTAGAACCTCCAAATTTAGCAGATGGCTAACTGATGTCAATAGGATGATAATGAATCTAGCTAAGTAGAATGGAACCAAAGAACCATAATGAAACAACAGTTGAGATGATCTTTAAATGGTTTAGCTACAGACTAGTTCCATTCCAAAAAGAGTGAAAGGCAAGAGAATCAAAGCTACAGTCTCATGGATGTATGAATTCTTAAAGTGAGAACTGGGCAAAGTATATGAAGTTGAGAGGGGAAATAATCAGGAAAATATGACTGGTAAAGAGAGAATATGACAATACTGTGGCAGGTGATATAAAAAAAACTCTAAATTCTAAAGATAGTTTATTTGTTCTAAACAAACCAGTCAGTATAATCTGAAATGCCATTGATATATTTCAAAGTTTTAGTAGTTTATTAAATAGTAAACAATAACTATTAATAAACTAACATACTCAGTCATTATACACTATTTTCAGGATAATAAGGAATATTCTAAATTATAAAAGTAGATTACTTTTATGCAGAATTTGCAAAATATGTCTAATTTTTAATTTTTTTTTAGGTCAACTGGTGAGACTGCTGTTACCACATTTGACATTGATAAAATGTACACCCCTTTGTTCTTTTCTCGTGTGAAGAGCTTTACAGCATTTGCTGAAACTCCTCTTTAATTTGATCCAACCTGTCAATTTAGGTCTAGATTCAAGGCAAAGCACTTTTATCTTCTACCTTTTGCATGAGTGGTGTGGCATTAACTCTACAAGAGGAAGCTGCTTTTTGGGTTTATATAGGATATTGCTGAACCAGTGCATTATTTTTTAAAGGAGAGTGTTGCAAAAATAAAGTCTGAAATCTTAAAAGTTTCAGTATGTTGAATCACAGACTGATTTCTTTAAGAGATATGCATTAAGAAAGTTAAATGATCTGTAATTAGACTCGGGGCTTTAAATACAAATCTTGAGGCTATTGTCTTTCGCATTGTTTCAATTTTACTGCCAATACATTGGTACTGTCAGAATTTTTACACTGGGTTATGAGAATGTAACTGTCAGTGAACTGTCTCATTTTTATTACAAATGGAATAATTCATGTTATCTGAGACTCTGCTGGACAACAGTCATTGTCTTTTCATGTCATCTGACTTCAAAACTTTAATTGATTTTGAGATTTTTTTCATTATTTACTTAAACTGAAATTATGTTTGGATACCAAGAAAATAAATGTTTTCTTCCAATTGGCTTTGCTCTTTCTTTATTGAATGTCTGTATATGACTAGGCTTGTGGCACTTCAAATGTCCTACACAATCTTGGGCAATCAGCCTCTTAATGAATTGTAAGAAAAACTATCTGAATTTTTTTTATTATTATTTGCTGATTTCTCTCACTTTTTATTGGATGATCTCAGTCAATTTCATAAGGCAATTCACAAGCCAAAGCCTTTGAAGAATTTTGCATCACAGTAGACTACACGATTCCTATTTATGCATTCAAAATATTAAGAATGCCTCTTTGAGGAAGGAGTTTGTGATTTTCTCTTCACAATTCACAATTTAGTATAAGGCCAGCCAAATCTCAATCCTTAAGTGAATGTTTTCCTGACTAATGACAGATATGGCTGCTCCTCCACTGTCTTGTACTAGCCATAAATTTAAGTTTTTGAACTTAGAGCTAGTCTCATGGTCAATTTATGCCAGTTGTCATAAGTACCCACCTGGTTTATCATGTTCTTTAAGGAAAGAAATTGCCAACCTTATCTGGTCTGGCTTCCATGTGATTCCAGAATTTCAACAATGGGGTTGATTCTTAACCGCCCACTGGACAATTGGGAATAGGCAACAAATGCTGGCATAGAAATGCTGATTTCTCTCACTTTTTATTGGATGATCTCAGTCAATTTCATAAGGCAATTCACAAGCCAAAGCCTTTGAAGAATTTTGCATCACAGTAGACTACACGATTCCTATTTATGCATTCAAAATATTAAGAATGCCTCTTTGAGGAAGGAGTTTGTGATTTTCTCTTCCCCATTTATGATTGTTTATACTCAGGTTTATTTTGTAGCCATGCTAGCTTTGATTTAAGCATTTTTCAGTTGCACAGGTGCAGACTACTGCGGGGCTGTGCCTTTCCTAAAACTATCAAATGCTGTCATTTTAGTGTAAGGCCAGCCAAATCTCAATCCTTAAGTGAATGTTTTCCTGACTAATGACGGATATGGCTGCTCCTCCACTGTCTTGTACTAGCCATAAATTTAAGTTTATGAACTTATGAACTGATTCTTAACCGCCCACTCGACAATTGGGAATAGGCAATAAATGCTGGCATAGCCACGTGCGAAAATTATTTCTTTTAAAATGTGAAACTTCATGCGGCCACCAATAGGAGAGCCTAATAGTATTTCTGTAAGATTAGTTTTCAGAACTAAATTAATTAACTTGGGCTTAATTATTTCATTTGCTGGAAAGAAGTTACTGAAGCAAGGTTCTGTGCTGAAAGCTCATTAAGATTTTGGCATATAACTGATGTGGTACTGCATTAAGATATTTCATTGTCTTGTTCACAATAGGTAGTATGTCAAGCTTGCCTTTGACTCCCACACATATTCAGCTTGACAAAACCTTACTCCCAATATTAAGGAAGTTAGGGATTGAGGAAACCTTTCCAGAATAATTGGTACAGCATTTCTGATGAATAATGTGGCATTAGCTCAGTACATGGTCAACTCTTGCAAGAAGAGCTTGATATTAATGCTATTTAATAAGCATGTCACAACAGCACTTTTAGACGTACAGTTTTGATTAAATACACACAAGTGACCCATGACCCATACCCCACACGATTGCAGGATCTTTGACTACTTCATTAAATTAAAACAAATGGCAATATGTTACAAGGATCTAAATGTTGAACCAAACTCGCATATCGTAACTAAAGTTGAACTCAAGACATTCATACAATATTTTTATGCTTAGCTTTATTTGGTATTCAAATATTAACACAATGCATATAGTTTTATTTCATGTAGGTATTTTTTAATGACATCACAACTATACGACATTATCTTCAGGCTGGTGCTAAGATTTGATAATATTTCCATATTATACATTATAAATTTAAAATGAAGCATTGTAATAAAACTGCACAAAGCAAAGTACTTTTAATCAAAAAAGGCACAGAGGTGAAATTTTCTAGAAAATGTGATTATATCTCCCTCCTGTTGAAGAAGAAACTTTAAAAGAATGATTTTTTTTTGCTGTCTCTGGCAATCAAAAATGATCCCTGTATGACATATGACATTGGTTAAATATAATGATAAAGGCACTTGTGACCTCAGTAAAGAAATCCCTCATAGGCCATCATTTCAGATTCTGGCAATACAGTTTTCCGAATGTAAGTGGATATCCAAACTGAGAACTTTCAAATAGGCATTGTAATGTACACTTTATGTACGATGTACTTGATTTTCTGTTTTCTACATGAGATAACCTGCTGGCACATAAAATTAATCCTGAGGTAACTTCTGAAAAGCAATAAATATTTTACAACCATTAATCCATTGTGCTACACGTCCTTTTTGAAAGTGACAAATGTGTCAGCCATGTGTGGATGAGTGAGCTGCAATTTATGTACATCAATGAATTGAATGAGTATTATACTACTTATACTACATTTCATCGAAATTTGGTTATAACATGGTGAATTTGTCTCACGGAACATGCTACAGAATGTCATACAGGGTATAGGCAAAAAATGATAACCTTAGTTATTGTTTGTTCACTGCAATCATGCTGCCGGATTTGCGTCACTGTTATTGATAGTCTTTCATATAAAGTTCATATAAATTTACCCAGTATTTACAATAAACTCTGGAGAAAAAATTACCACATGATTTGAACTGATGAGTTTTTTTTGTTTTTCTTTAAATAATACATGCATTTTATGTTTGAATTGATGTTTAAAAATTTGCAGTTGGAATGTTAAATATCTTCCAGTTGATGAGTGGTTTAGTTAAGACTTCTTAAAAAAAGGTTGGGATTCTTATTGATAAAATTGTGTGTTTCTGCCCTTCACATTGCCATAGCAGTTATGGGTTATTGTATGTGAAGAAACTCTAAAGTGGATAAATAGCAGCAGGAACATAAGCACTATTTTGATTTTGCAGGAACATAGCATCATATAGATAATCACAGTATTCATCCGGG
Source organism: Hemiscyllium ocellatum (assembly GCF_020745735.1). Classification (NCBI taxonomy): domain Eukaryota; kingdom Metazoa; phylum Chordata; class Chondrichthyes; order Orectolobiformes; family Hemiscylliidae; genus Hemiscyllium; species Hemiscyllium ocellatum. Next base: position 111,728,908 of record NC_083403.1, on the reverse strand, counting down.
TTGGGTTTGGAGGTCTGGTACATGGTTTTGTTCATGTTGTTTATTGTAGTTTGTGCATTCTGCATTGGGTCTCTGAAGTTCTTAGGACTGGCAGCTTCGTTGCAAGGATCTGAAGAACTTTGAGAATATCTAATAAAAGAGTTGCTGTAGCCATTCTTTCCCAATGTAATTTTATTCCAGTTGGGGTAATCTCCACACTCAAAACTTGTACTGCAGTTTGTTCCAGGGCCACCGTAATTCCCAGGATTATGGCACCCTGCATTAAGTTGTGCACATCTACTATAGATTCTGCTGATATCCATTTCGCAGTGTGGATCATAAAGGTAGGTGGGCTTTCCGAAGTCATGCCCATTTGTATATGAGAAGCACGGATTGCCAGAGATGTTCTCAACTGCTACACATTCTTCCAGGTTTCCATTTACATAGAGATTAGACAATACGCTTTTTGGATTAGAAGTAAATGTTGGCTGAGATCCTTCGTTTTCAATTGGACCTGTTATCAGCTGAGCAAACAAACGTCTTAAGTAACAATTTGATGTGCAATTTTTACCAACTTGTATTTATACACAACTTTGACATTGACTCAATTTAGAAAGTACTTTAATGAGTGATAAAGCTATTATGAGGGGCCATGGAAGAACCTGGTATAAAAGGGAGATTTTAAGGGTTTTATAGGAGAGGAAGGTGATGAAGCAGAGAGATTAAAGGAGGAATTTTCAGAGCCTGAGAAGCTAGTGGTAGTTTTTTTTTGGGCAGGGGTGCGCGGGAGATGTGTGAGTTGTGTGTAAAAGGCCACAGTTCATGGTTGTTAGGCTGCAGATGGTTGTGAAGAAAATGGGCAAAAGCCGTTGGAGATTTTGACATAAGATGAAGACTTTAAATCTGAGATACTGGCAAACTTGTGTGTCAGTCAGAACTGGCAACTTTATAATAGCTTATAGACAGCAAAGCCTGATTGTGTTAAAGCTTATGAAGGATGGGATATGAGAGAATGTCCAGAAGAGAATTAGAACAGTTATGTTTGGAGATCACAAAAGCATGAAAACGTGGAAGCAGATCATTCTTGTGATTATAGGGCAGTCCAAATAATGTGCATCGGGTAACCAGTACATTATTTCAGTTTCACAGCATGCAGAATTAAGATCTCAATACTGGGTTGTTTGATATTTGATGTTTCAGTGCACCATCTGCTGATTCCCCATTTCTCTTGTTAATTGTATTTTAGGAGTAAGATCAGTAAAATCTTACCAATTATATACCCAGGTCCCTTTGATACAGGGTACATTTTAATGTGTAAATGTTGCTCTGAAAATATTTAGGATTGGACTAATGGATTCCTTCCTGTCCATTCGATATTTTGACTGACCTTGTAGTTAAACCATGATGGAAGGCTATCAAGTCAATTATATGAATCTCCCCTAAGAGCAAGAATGAGGTTAGCTCAATCAGAACATCTTTATGGAATAATGTTGGTACTATTTTTCTTACTTAATTTTATCATCAAGATACCCTAATTATACATCTTCCCCCTGTTTCAACACCACTTGTATAGGACTGTAACAACATCATATATCATACCTGCAGGTCTCTTTTATTCTTATAGCAACTATTTTCACCATATGGTCTTTTCTTGTGGATTGATCTCCTTGCTTCAGCTTCTGTCTTTGTTTCTGGCCTGGGGTGATCGTGTACACCTTTTGCCTGTCATGTGAAAGAAATTGAGGGCAAAAAAATGTAATTCCTTTGCACAGAGGCTGTGTTTTACATTTATTCTAATGAATTTAGAAGCATAGAGCATGAAAACAGACCCTTTGGTTCACCCAGTCCATACAGACTATGTTCCCACACTAGTCCCACCTGCCTGCGCTTGGCCTATGTCTCTCCAAACCTTTCCTATTCATGAACTTATCTAAATGGCTTTTAAACATTATACCTATACCTACATCCACCAGTCTCTGATAGTTCATTCCACACATGAACCAGTCTGGGTAAAAAAAAGTTGCTTCTTATGTCCTTTTTAAATCTTTCTCCTCTCACCTTAAAAATATGTCCCCTAATTTTGAACTCCCCCACCCTAGAGAAATCACCCTTGTCACTCACCTTATGATCTATGATTCCCTTCATGATTTTATAAACCTCAATAAGGTAACCCCTCCATTTTGCCAGAGCGGCAAGGAGAGAAGGAGGAGCGAAGCAAGGGCTGCCCAGAAGGTAAGGGCTTAATTTATATTTGGGCAGTGGCTAAACCCGAGATACTACACGGGTAATATCTCCCTCCCGCGCCCCCTTCTCTAACCAGAAGAAAAAGATCCTGTAAGGTAAGGCTTTTATTTCTTATCTTTTTCATTTATTTAAGTGCATTGTTTGGTTTTAGTTAGTTCATATAAAGCTAAGCTTACAATAGCAGGGGACCTCAGACCTGTGGCATGTGACTCTTGCTTGATATGGGAGCTTAGGACCGTGTCTGACATTCCTGACTCGTACACTTGCAAGAAGTGTGTCCAGTTGCAGCTGTTGTTTGACCGCTTGACGGTCCTGGAGCTGTGGATGGACTCACTGTGGAGCATCCGCAATGCTGAGGAGGTCATGGATAGCACATTTAGTGAACTGGTCTCACCGCAGGTTAGGATTGCTGAGGGAGAAAGTGAATGGGTGACCAAAAGACAGAAAAAGAGTATGAAGGCAGTGCAGGTGTCCCCTGCGGTCATCTCTCTCCAAAACCGATATACCATTTTGGATACTGTTGGAGGAGATGGCTCGCCAGGGGAGGGCAGCAGTTGTCAAGATCATGGCATCGTGGCAGCCACTGCTGTTCAGAAGGGCGGGAAAAAGACTCGTAGGGCCACAGTCATGGGGGATTCTATTGTGAGGAGGCCAAAAATGGGACTACCAGATGGTATGTTGCCTCCCAGGTGCTCGGGTCAGGGATGTCACTGATCAGCTGCAGAGCATTCTAAAAGGGGAGGGTGAACAGTCAGTTGCCTTGATGCATATAGGCACCAACGATATAGGTAGAAAGCGAGATGAGGTCCTGAAAGAAGAATTCAGGGAGCTAGGAGAGAAGTTAAAGGGGAGGATCTCAAAGGTAGTGATCTCAGGATTACTACCAGTGTCACGTGCTAGCCAGTGTAGAAATGAAAAAAATGGGCAGGATGAACACGTGGCTTGAGAGATGGTGTAGGAGGGAGGGGTTCAGATTTGTTGGACATTGGGACCAGTTCTGGGGAAGGTGGGACTATTACAAAAGGGACGGTCTACATCTGAACCAAACCAGAACCAATATCCTTGGGGAGTTTTTGCTACTGCTGCTGGGGAGGTTTTAAACTAATATGGCAGGGGACTGGGAACCAGAAGAGAAAACAAATAGGCAGTGAGGTTGAGACTGGAGACTCTAAGAATTATGAAGATAGCATTAATAAAGGGAAGAATAGGCAGAGAACTGGTGGCCTGAAATGCATCTACTTTAATGCAAGGGGTATAGTGTGTAAGGCAGATGAACTTAGGGCTTGGATTGGTGCCTGGGAGTATGGCATTATTGCTATCACAGAGACTTGGTTGAAGGCAGGGCATGATGATTGGCAATTAAATGTTCCAGGATATAGACGCTTCAGACAGGACAAGGAGGGAAGTAAAAGAGGGGTGGAGTTGCATTGCTGGTCAGGGACTATATCACGGCTATGCTAAAGGAAGACACTATGGCAGTCTTGGGTAGTGAGGCATTATGGGTGGAGCTGAGAAATAAGAATGATGCAGTTACATTGTTGGGGTTGTATTACAGACCACCCAACAGTGAGCGTGAGGTACAAGAACAAATAGGTAAACAGATTATGAATAGATATAGAGGCAATAGGGTAATGGTGATGGGAGATTTTAATTTTCCCAACATTGACTGGGATACATTTCGTGTCAAAGGTCTAAATGAAGTAGAATTTGTACGATGCGTCCAGGAGAGTTTTCTAGAGCAGTTTGTCAATAGTCCGACGAGGGAAAGGGCCATATTGGACCTGGTACTGAGGAATGAGCCAGGACAAGTGGTAGAAGTTGCGGTGGGGGATTTCTTTGGGAACAGTGACCACAATTCTGTAAGTTTTAGAATACTCTTGGATAAAGAAGAGAGTTGTCCAGAGGGAAGAGTACTAAACTGGGCCAAGACCAATTATATCAAAATTAGACAGGAGCTGGGAAATGTGGATTGGACACAGCTATTTGAAGGGAAGCCCACATTTGAGATGTGGGAGGCTTTCAGTAGTGCGGGATAGGCACGTCCCGTTGAAGACAGGATAGGAAGGGCAAGATTCGTGAACCATGGATGACAGGAGAAATTGTACAACTAGCCAAGAGGAAAAGTGAAGTGTACATAAGGTCTAGGCAGCTAAGAACAGAATGGGCCTGGAGGAATATCGGAAGAGTAGGACAAGTCATAAATAAGAAATCAAGTGGGCTAAAAGCGGTCATGAAATAGCTTTAACAAGCAGAATTAAGGAAAATCCCAAAGCACTTTATGCTTATATAAGAAGCAAATAGGTAGCTAGAGAAAGGATTGGTCCACTAAAACATAATGAAGGAAGGCTGTGTACCGAACCCGAAAGAATGCGTGAGATTCTGAATGAATACTTTGCATCAGTGCTCACTGAGGAGAGGAACATGATGAATCTTGAGATTAGAGATAGAAGTTTGATTAGTCTGGATCATGTTTTTGCGGATGATACGAAAGTCGGTGGAGTTGTTGACAGTGAGGAAGGATGTGGCAGGTTACAGCAGGATATAGATAAGCTGCAGAGCTGGGCAGAAAGGTGGCAAATGGAGTTCAATGTAGGTAAGTGTGAAGTGATTCACTTTGGTAAGAGTAACAAGAAGATGGAGTACTGGGCTAATGGTCGGATACTTGATAGTGAGGATGAGCAGAGGGATCTTGGTGTTATTGTACACAGATCTCTGAAAGTTGCCACCCAGGTAAATAGTGCTGTGAAGAAGGCATATGGCTTTTATTGGTAGAGGAATTGAGTTCCGGAGTCCTGAGGTCATGTTGCAGTTGTATAAGACTCTGGTGCGGCCGCATCTGGAGTATTGTGTGCAGTTTTGGTTGCCATACTATAGGAAGGATGTGGAGGCACTGGAACGGGTGCAAAGGAGGTTTACCAGGATGTTGCCTGATATGTTGGAAGATCGTATGAGGAAAGGCTGAGGCACTTGGGGCTGTTTTCATTGGAGAAAAGAAGGTTTAGGGGTGATTTGATAGAGGTGTACAAGATGATTAGGGGTTTAGATAGGGTTGACCATGAGAATCTTTTTCCACGTATGGAGTCAGATATTACGAGGGGGCATAGCTTTAAATTAAGGGGTGGTAGGTATAGGACTGATGTTAGGGGTAGATTCTTTACTCAGCGAGTCGTGAGTTCATGGAATGCCCTGCCAGTAACAGTGGTGGACTCTCCCTCTTTATGGGCATTTAAACGGGCATTGGATAGGCATATGGAGGATAGTGGGCTAGTGTAGGTTAGGTGGACTTGGATCGGCGCAACATCGAGGGTCGAAGGGCCTGTACTGCGCTGTATTTTTCTATGTTGGCATAAGTAGGGAAGATAAATTGGGTATGCTAGAAGTTATTAAGGTGGCCAAATCCCCAGGACCCGATGGGATCTATCCCAGTTTACTAAGGAAGGCGAGAAAGGAAATAGCTGGGTCCCTGACAGATATCTTTGTGGCATCCTTAAACACAGGTGAGGACTGGAAGTTTGCTCATGATGTCCCCCTGTACAAGAAGGGTAATAGGGATATTCTGGGTAACCACAGACCAGTGAGCCTGACGTTGGTGGAGTGGAAGTTGCTGAGAGATAAGCTCATTCTTTTCTGAATATAAATAGATATTATCAGTGATAGGCAACATGGTTTTCTGCGGGGGAGATCATGCCTTACCAACTTAATAGAGTTCTTCGAGGAAGAGACCAGGTTGTTAGATGAAGGAAGGGCTGTTGATGTCATATACATGTACTTTAGGAAGGTGCTTGATAAGGTTCCCATTGTAGACTAATGGAGAAAGTGAAGTCACATGGTGTGCAGGGTGTTCTAGCTAGGTGGATAAAGAACTGGTTGAGCAACAGAATACAGAGACTAGTAGTTGAAGGGAGTTTCTCTAAATGGAGAAAGGTGACCAGTGGTGTTCCACAGGGGTCAGTATTGGGAGCACTGTTGTTTGTAATATACATAAATAATCTAGAAGAGGGCATTGTTGGTATGATCAGCAAGTTTGCAGATGACACGAAGATTGGTGGAGTAGCAGAAAGCATAAGGGACTGCCAGAGATATAGATAGACTGGAGAGTTGGGTGGAAAAGTGGCAGATGGTTTTCAATCCAGACAAATGTGAGGTGATGCATTTAGGCAAGTCTAATTATAGAGCGAATTATATAATGAATGGAAGAGCCTTGGGAAAAGTTGATGGGCAGAGAGATCTGGGAGTGCAGGTCCATTTTACCCTGAAGGTTGCTGCACAGGTGAATAGAGAGGTCAATAAGGTATATAGTATGCTTGCCTTCATTGGAAGGGGTATTGAGTATAAGAGCTGGCAAGTCATGTTAACATTGTACAAGACATTGGTTCGGCCTCATTTAGAATACGGTGTACAGTTCTGGTCGCCACATTACCAAAAGGATGTGGACACTTTGGAGAGGGTGGAGAGAAGCTTTACAAAGATGTTGCTTGGTATAGAAGGTGCTAGCTATGAAGAGAGGTTGAGTAGGTTAGGTTTATTTTCACTAGAAAAAAGGAGATTGAGGGGGGACCTGATTGAGGTTTACAAAATCATGAAAGGGAGAGACAGGGTGGATAGAGACAAGCTTTTTCCCAGGGTGAAGGATTCAATAACGAGAGGTCATGCTTTCAAGGTGAGAGGTGGAAAGTTTAAGGGGTATATACTCGGCAAGTACTTCACACAGAGGGTGGTGAGTATTTGGAACGCGTTGCCAGCAGAGGTGTAGAGACAGGCACAGTAGATTCATTTAAGATGCTTCTGGATAGATGCATGAGTAGGTGGAAAGCAGAGGGATACAAATGCTTAGGAATTGACCATCAGGTTTAGACAATACATTTGGATCGGCTCAGGCTTGGAGAGCTAAAGGGCCTGTTCCTGGGCTGTAGATTTCCTTTGTTCTTTATTTCCTACACTCCAGTGAAAAAGTCCCAATCTTTTCAATCTATTTTTTTTATCTCAAGCATTCCATTCCCAGCAACATCCCGATAACTCTTTTATGAACCCTCTCCAGCTTAATAATATCCTTCCTATAACAGGGCAACCAGAACAGCAAACACTACTCCAGAAGAGGCCTCACCAACGTCCACTACAACCTCAAAATGACATCCCAACTCCTGTACTCAAAGATCTGAGCAATGTAAGCAAAATGACTTCTTAACCACCCTGTCTACCTGTGACACAAATTTCAAAGAATTATGTATCTGAACCCCTGGGTGTCTCTGTTTTACAGCACTACCCAGGACCCTACCATTAATTGAATAAGTCCTATCCTTGTTTGTATTACCAAAATACAATACTGCACATTATCCAAATTAAACTCCATCTGCCACTCTTCGGCCCATTGACCCAATTGACCCTCTTTGTAATCTTCAGAGCAGTGCTCTGAAAGCTGGTGCTTCCAAATAAACCTGTTGAACTATAACCTGGTGTTGGGTGATTTTTAACTTTGTACACCCCAGTTCAACATTGGCGCCTCCAAATCATGATTTCAATAAAGCATTTGACAAGGTTCTTCATGGTAGATTGATTCGCAAGGTTAGATCACACAGAATACATGGAGAACAAGCCATTTGGATATAGAACTAGCTTGAAGGTAGAAGACAGAGGGTCGGAGGATTGTTTTTCACACTGGAGGCCTGTGACCAGCTGTGTGCCACAAGGATCGGTAGTGGATCCACTGCATTTTGTTGTTAATACAAATGATTTGGATGTGAACATAGGAGGTAAATGACAACAAAATTGGAGGTGTAATGGACAGCGAAGAAGGTTACCTCCGAGTACAGTGGGATCTTGATCAGATGGACCAATGGACCAGGAAGTGGTGGATAGAGTTTAATTTAGATAAATGTGAGATGTTGAATTTTGGAAAGGCAGGTCCTGGGGAGTGTTGCTAAATAAAGAGACCTTGGAGTCACAGGCTCATAGTTTATTGAAAGTGGAGTCACAGGTAGATAGGATAAAGAAAGCGGCTTTGGGTTGCTTGCCTTTATTGGTCAGTGCATTGAGTATAGGAGTTGGGAGGCCATGTTGCGATTGTACAGGACATTGGTTAGACCACTTTTGGAATACTGCGTATAATTCTAGTCTCCTTTTTATCAGAAGGATGTTGTGAAACTTGAAAGGGTTCAGAAAGGATTTAAAAGGATGTTGCCAGGGTTAGAGGATTTGAGCTATCGGGAGAGACTGAATGACTAGGGCTATTTTCCCTGGAGCGTCGGAGGCCGAGCAGTGACCTCATAGAGGTTTATAAAATCATGAGAGACGTGGATAGGGTAAAGAGACAAGGTATTTTTCCCAGGGAAAGGGGAGTCCAAAATTAGAGAGCATAAGTTTAAGGTGAGAGGGGATAGATTTAAACAGGACCTAATGGGCAACATTTTCACATAGAGGATGGTGCATGTATGGAATGAGCTGCCAGAGGAAGTGGTGGAGGATAGTACAATTGTTATTTAAAAGGCATTTGGATGGATATATGAATAGGAAGGGTTTAGAGGGGCATGGGCCAAATACTGGCAAATGGGATGAGATTTATTTTGGGTATCTGGTAGGCATGGATGAGTTGGACCGAAGGATCTGTTCCCATACTGTATATCTCTATGACTGTAAAAGGATTAACCTTGAATTGACTATATGTTCTGTTGATTATTTAGTCTTTGGAACTGAAAAAAATCCTTAAGCTGCACCAATTTTCTGAATATGAGGAATTAAAAGATACCTTAAATTTCTGTTTCCAGCAGTGCTAAATTCTCAATTTTCAGGTTATAATAAAATATTAGGAATATATCATTACTCATAGCAGGGATTTCCTGTAAGCTCTGATTGAAGATTGTAAAGAATAAGGGAAATCTTGTTACGAAAAGCTTGAAATGGCATTAAATTTAACTCTCAGCACTGAAATCCCAACCAAAATCTCTGTCTCCAAACCAACAAGCTGTTGTGTATTGCATTGGATTAATTAGTATACGCTATTTACAATGGTGCAATTTGTCAAATTTGACTTGGCTCCTTATTTTAGATGTAATGCATAAATCAGGTGTGCTTAGAACAGCCCACAATAACCACCTAATAACATTAACAGTTCTCCCACAAGCAGTAGGAGTTATTGAATTAAAAAGATGAAGTCCAAGTTCTTATTAAAACAATTTTGTCTCTTCTTATCTGAAAGCTTTAAAGACCCTCATTTATAATTGATTACTTTGGGGTTCAGTGACTTGCATAGACAAATATGGTAGTCCATTTTGAATACAGTAAGACCTTACAAAAAGATGAATGACCAATTGGAGTTTTTGTTGAAAGTTGACAGGATTCTTAATGGTAAGGTTCTGGGGAGTGTAACTGAACAAAGAGACCTGGAAATGCAGGTTCATAGTTCCTTGAAAGTGCAGTAGTAGATAGACAAGATATTGAAGAAGGCATTTGGTACGCTTGCCTTTATTGGTCAGTGCATTGAGTGTAGGAGTTGGGAGGTCATGGTACAGGACATTGTTTAGGCCACTTTTGGAATACTGCCTGCAATATACTCCTTGCTATAGGAAAGATGTTGTGAATATTGACAATCTTTTCTGAACCCTTTCAAGGATGTTGCCTGGGTTTGAACTATAGGGAGAGACTGAATGACTAGGGCTATTTTTCCTGAAGTGTTGGAGCCGAGCAGTGACCTCATCGAGGTTTATAAAATCATGAGGGGCGTGAATAGGGTAAATGGACAAAGTCTTTTCCTCAGGGAGGGCATAGTTTTAAAGTGAAATGGGATAGATTTAAATGCGAGGTCTTGCACTTTGGAAAAACGAATACCGGCATGGACTATTTTATAAATGGTGAGAAAATTCATAGAGCCGAAATACAAAGGGATCTGGGAGTGCAAGTACGGGATTCTCTGAAGGTTAACTTGCAGGTTGAGTATGTGATTAAGAAAGCAAATGTAATGTTGTCATTTATCTCAAGAGGGTTGGAATGTAAAAGCAGCAGTGTGTTTCTGAGACTTCATAAAGCTCTGGTTAGGTCCAGTTTAGAATTTTGGGCCCCACAACTCAGGAAGGTCATACTGGCACTGGAGCGTGTTCAGCGGTGATTCACACGGATGATCCCTGGAATGGTAGGCCTAACATACAATGAACAGCTGAGGATCCTGGGATTATATTCATTTGAATTTAGAAAGTTGAGGGGAGATCTAATAGAAACTTACAGGATAATGCATGACTTAGAACGGGTGGACGCTGGGAAATTGTTTCCGTCAGGCAGGGATACTAGGACTCGTGGGCGCAGCTTTAGAATTAGAGGGGGTCAATTTAGAACGGAAATGAGGAGACATTTCTTTCAGCCAGAGAGTGGTGGGCCTGTGGAATTCATTGCCACGGACCGCAGTGAAGGCCGGGACATTAAATGTCTCCAAGGCAGAGATTGATAAATTCTTAATCTCGCAAGGAATTAAGGGATACCGGGACAGTGTGGGTAAGTGGCATTGAAATGCCCATCAGCCATGATTGAATGGCAGAGTGGACTCGATGGACCGAATGGCCTTACTTTCACTCTTGTTTCTTATGGTCTTATGGCCTTGTTAAAAGGGATCTAAGGGAAAACATTTTCATGCAGAGAGTGGTGCGTGTATGGAATGAGCTGCCAGAGGAAGTGGGGGCGGCTGGTACAATTACAACATTTAAAAGGTATCTGGATTGGGATATAAATAGGAAGGCTTTAGAGGAATATGGGCCAAGTGCTGGCAAATGGGATTAGATTTAGTTTAGATATCTGATAGGCATGGACAAGTTGGACCAAAGGGTCTGTTTTCATGCTGTTCATCTCTATGACTCTATGGCTCTAAGAAAGTTGTTCAGGTGACTGGGAAACATAACTACATTTTGAATAATGTCATGGACTCTTTAACTTCCAGTGGGGAACAGGCAAATGAAGCATCAAGTTTAATATCACATCCAAAGGTGATATCGCCAAGATACTTCTTTGGAACTATCTCGATGTACTCAAAATCTGGGGTTGAGCTCCAACTTCCCAATTTGTCTAATGGTCAGCACTCACCAAATGTGCACAGTTGCACAGACACAACAGTGCATTAGAGTCATAGAGATGTAAAGCACGGAAACAAACCCTTCAGTCCAACTCATCCATGCCGACCAGATATCCTAACCTAATCTAGTCCCATTTGCCAGCACATGGCCCATATCCTTCTAAAGCCTTTCTATTCATATACCCACATAGATGCCTTTTAAATACTGCAATCGTACCAGCCTCCACCACTTCCTCTGGCAGCTCAATCCATACACTCACCACCCTCTGCATGAAAAGTTGCCCGTCTCACCTCAACCTATGCCCTCTAGTTCTGGACTCCCACACCTCAGGGAAAAGACATTATCTATTTATCCTATCCATACACTTTATGATTTTATAAACTTCTATAAGATCACCCAAATCCTCCGACGCTCCAGAGAAAACAGCATATTCAGCCTTTCCCTACAGGCCAAATCCTCCAACCCTGGCAACATCTTTGTAAACCTTTTCTGAACCCTTTCAAGTTTAACAACGTTCTTCCAATAGGAAGGACACCAGAATTGCATGCAATATTCCAAAAGTGGCGTAATCAAAGTCCTATACAGCCGCAACATGACTTTCCAATTCTGATACTCAATACTCTGACCAATGATGGAAAGCATACCAAAAATGCCTTCTTAACTATTCTAACCACCTGCAAGTCTATTTTCAAGGAACTATGAACCTGCACTCCAAGGTCTCTTTACTCAACAACACTCCCGAGGACCTTACCATTAAATGTGTAAGTCCTACTAATATTTGCTTTTCCAAAATGCAGCACCTCGCATTTATCTGAATTAAACTCCATCTGGCACTTCTCAGTCCATTAGCCCATCTGATCAAGATCCCATTGTAATCTGAGGTAATCCACTTCACTGTCCACTACACCTCCAATTTTGGTGTCATCTGCAAACATACATGTGAACCTCCTATGTTCACATCCAATCATTTATATAAATGACAAAAAGTACTGGACCCAGCGCCGATCCTTGTGGCACTCCACTGGTCACAGGCCTCCAGTCTGAAAAGCAACCCTCCACCACCACCCTCTGTCTTCTACCATTGAGCCAGTTCTAAATCCAAATGGCTAGTTCTCCCTGTATTCCATGAGATCTAACCTTGCTAACCAGTTTCCCATGGGGAACCTTGTCGAACGCCTAACTGAAGTTCATATAGATCATGTCCACTGCTCTGCCCTCATCAATCCTCTTTGTAACTTCTTCAAAAAACTCAATCAAGTTATTAAGACATGATTTCCCATGCTGACTATCCCTAATCAGTCCTTCCCTTTCCAAATACATGTACATTCTGTTTCTTAAGATTCCCTCAAACAACCTGCTCACCATTGATGTCAGGCTCACTGGTCTACAGTTCCCTGTCTTTTCCTTACCACCTTTCTTAAACAGTGGCACCACATTTGCCAACCTCCAGTCTTCCGGCACCTCACCTGTGACTACTGATGATAAAAATATCTCAGCAAGGGACCCAGCAATCGATTCCCTAACTTCCCACAGAATTCTAGGGTACACCTCATTTGGTCCTGGGGATTTATCCACCTGCATGCGTTTCAAGACATGTGGACATTTTTCAAGATCTATTTCCCCACATTCTATATCTTCCATGTCCTTCTCCACAATAAACACTGATGCAAAATACTCGTTTAGTATCTCCCCCATCTCTGGTGGCTCCACACATAGGCTGCTTGCTGATCTTTGAGGGACCCTATTCTCTCCCTAGTTTCCCTTTTGTCCTTAATGTATTTGTAAAACCCCTTTGGATTCTCCTTAACCGTATTTGCTAAAGCTATCTCATGTCCTCTTTTTGGCCTCCTGATTTCCCTCTTAAGTATATTCCTACTACCTTTATACTCTAAGGATTAACTCAATCTCTCCTGTCCATACCTGACATATGCTTCCTTCTTTTTCTTAAACAAAACCTCAATTTCTCTTGTAATCCAGCATTCCCTATACCTACCAGCCTTTCCTTGCACCCTAACAGGAATAAATTTCTCTGGACTCTCATTATCCCATTCTGAAGACTTCCCATTTTCCAGCCATCCTTTTTTTTTGCAAACATCTGCCCCAATCAGCTTTTGAAAGTTCTTGCCGAATACTGTCAAAATTAGCCTTCCTCCAATTTAGAACTTCAAAATTTTAGATTCAGTCTATCCTTTTCCATCACTATTTTAAAACTAATAGAATTATTGAATTGAATTGAATTTATTGTCACATTTACCGAGGCACAGTGAAAAGCTTTGTCATGTGAGCAATACAGGCAGATCACAGTAGTTTAGATAAGTAAGTAATAGGTAAACAGCGGCAAAAACAAAAACACAAATACAGGCGAATGTTAAGGATTTGTGAGTCCATTCAGTATTCTATCAACAGTAGAGTAGAACTGTTACGAAACCGACTGCGTGTGTTCAGGCTTCTGTACCTTCTCCCCAATGGCACTGGCCTTAAGGTACTCCCCCACTGACACCTCAGTTACCTGCCCTGCCTTATTTCCCAAGAGTAGGTCAAGTTTTGTACCTTCTCTAGTAGGTTCATCTGCATACAGAAAATTTTCTTGTACAGACTTAAATTCCTCTCCATCCAAGCTCTTAACATTATGGCAGTCCCAGTCTATGTTTGGAATATTAAAATTCCCTAATATAACTACCCTATTATTCTTACAGATAACAAGTCTCCTTACAAATTTGTTTCTCAATTTCCCACTGATTATTAGGGGGTCTATAATACAATCCCAATAAGGTGATTAACCCTTTCTTACTTCTCAGTTCCATCCAAATAACTTTTCTGGATATATTCCAGGAATATCCTCCCTAATTACAGCTGTAATACTGTCCCTTATCAAAAACATCACACTCCCTCTTGTCTTGCCTCCCTTTCTATCCTTCCGATAGCATTTGTATCCTGGAACATTAAGCTACCAGTCCTGTCCATCCTTGAGCCACATGTCTGTAATAGCTATGATGTCCCATGATCCTAACCATACCCTGAGTTCATCTACCTTCCCTGTTAGACCTCTTACATTGACGTAAATGCAGTTTAATTTATCAGTCCTACCTTGTTCTCTGCCTTGTCCCTGCCTGTCCTGACTGTTTGACTTCTTCCCTTTCCCAACTGTACCAGTCTCAGATTGATCTCTTTCCCTCTCTACCTCCCTGTGTCCCATCCACCCCATACCCACAATACTAGTTTAAATCCTCTTGAGCAGCTCTAGCAAATCTCCCTCCCAGTATATTATTCCCTTCCAATTCAGGTGCAATCTGTCCTTCTTGTATAAGTCATTTCTATCCCAGAATAGATTCCCAGGATCCAAAAATGTGAATCCTTCTTACACCAGCTCCTTAGCCACTCAATCATCTGCTCTATCCTCCTATTTCTACCCTCACTAGCTCATAGCAAGGGAGTAATCCAGATATTACTATCCTCAAGGATCTCCTTTTTATCTTCCTGTCTAACTTCCTATATTCTCCCTTCAGAATCTCATCCCTTTCCCTTCCTATGTCGTTGGTTCCAATGTGTACAATGACCTCCTGCTGGTCCCTCTTCCTGTTGAGAACATTCTACACCCTCTCTGAGACATCATTGATCTTGCTACCAGGGAGGCAATACACCATTCTGATTTTTCACTGCTAGCCGCAGAAACTTCTGACTGTGCCTCTGACTAGACAGTCCTCTAACACAATTGATCACTTGGAACCCGACATACCACTCATTACATTAGAGCCTGTCTCAATACCAGAAACTTGGCTGTTCATTCTACATTCCCCTAAGAGTCCATTACCCTCTACATTTTCTAAAACAGCATACTTATTTGAAATAGGGACAGCCACAGAAGACTCTTGCATCATCTGCCTAACTCTGCTACCTCTCCTGGAGTTAACCCAACAACCTGACTCTATCTGCAGTTTTTCTCCCTTCCTATAACTGCCATCCATCACACCCCCTATCTGATAGGATTCGCAGCCAAAGACATTTCCTGCAGACATGATCCTCGGTAACATGTAAACTCTCCCTAAACACCCACATTCAACAAGAAGAGCATATTACTCTACTAAAGGCCAACTTTGCTCCTTCACAATCTACAGACCCAGAAAATAGCACTGTCTTATTGCGCTAAAACAACACTGCTCCAGGCTAACTAAATATAGCTTATATTTTAAAAATGTAATCAAGGCACAGATCTCAATAAAACATACAATCAAGAAGGAACCCACTCTACTCACTATTGTAGATTTACAACAAGGCTACACTTAACTGTTTCTGTGCTGTGAGCTCTCGCGCACAGGTTCATCTAAGACCAGTTGTGAATTTTGCTATTTGTTAAGTTTTCCTAGACACACTCCGATGTCCAGAGTTACATGAATTCAAACAGCAAAGGCAGTAACTGCACAGGTTCACAGATGTGTGAGTTAGCAGCGTGGGTTTCTCTCTGTCTATCTCTCTCTGTTTCTCTCTATCTCTCTCCTTCACTGACCATGTGCTGCCTATTGTCTGTCCTTCTCCTTTTTAAAAGTGCTGTTGTTTTCACTAGTTTCATTCAAAGTTCCAATAAAAATACAACAGCATATAAAACAGTAATTGCTTCTCCTAGAATTCAAGGAAATCACCTCTAACACCTAAAATACCTCAAAAAAGGAGCAGCTCATACATCCACAGTTTTTTTTCCTGTCCTCCATCTTAGATTACCCAGAATCCTTTAATAGGATATTTTGAAAAGAGACTAAAAAAAAATTGGACTCATTATGATAAATACAGAATATGAATTTTTTAAAAATCAAGAATAAATGTAATTATGTTTAAAAAATTGAAAGGCTACACCTGTTTTACACTATACTTTTCTGAAACTAGATTTTTCTTTCATTTTTTGCTTACTTTTAACTTCTGTTGAGGCAGTCCTTTATTTTTCAAAATGCGGGAGCAAATTACTACTGATGCAGGAATCTGTACTGAAAACAAAAAATGCTGGAGATCACAGTGGGTTCGGCAGCATCCATGGACAGAGAGCAAGCTAACTGATGAAGGGAGGTCTAATGAAGTGTCATTTAAAATCAAAAGGTTGCTTGCTTTCTCTCAATGTAAACTGCCTGACCCACTGTGATCTCCAGCATTTTTTGTTTTTAGCCTTTATTTTTCATGTTGCCTTTATCCTGACAATCGGATCAATAATTGCAAATTTGTATTTTTGGGAAACATTTTCTATGAACTAAAACTTTCATATAAAGTTCGTAAAATGTCTGATATTCACATTAGTACTCTTAACCTTTTTTGACTTTACTTATTATTAAAAACATACACAAATGAGCAAATGTTAATTTGAGTCTAGTTGTTGCACCTTCCTATCCTGTGATTACTTGCTGCTACAATTCTTTCTACTGCATTCTCTGAAGCTCCATCAAAACAACAATCCAAATTTACCTTCAGTAAGGATATGCATACTTGCTGGACCTGGCAATCTGTGCAGGACAACATGCATTTAAAAGGAAAAACCAACCTGAAAAAATATGCATTTTCCTTCATGTCTCCAGAAGTTGGTGACAGGATAACCCCCATGTCCCCGGCACGGCATGAGATTCAAGGGAGCACCACAGTTTGGACAACATTTTTCTGCGACAGAAAAGAGGAGCTTGAAAACATTTCCATTTCACTGTTAGAACATGAAAAATATTACTGGGAAATTAAATGTACTATATATAGCACCTTTCTTACACCTTGGACAGCTCAAAGTGTCAAGTAAGACCAAATTTGAAATGTATGACAGTATTTTATGCTCTTCTCCCATGATGGGTTTAGTGTGGGGTTTGGGGGGAGATGGGGTAGGGTTGGCCAGGATAGTAGTGAGTGTGGAAACACAAAGGAACAGGAATAGGCCTTTCAGTCCCTCAAGCCTGCTCCTGAGATCATGGCTGATCTGTGACCGAACTCTGCGTCCCTGCCTTTGGCCCATATCCTTTAATACCTTCGCTGAACAACAACATTTCTAACTCAGATTTAAAAATTAACAAGTATTCTAGCATCAATTGACATTTGTGGATGGGAGTTCCAAACCTCTCCTGCCTTTATGTGTAGAAGTGCTTCCTGATATCTCTCCTGAATGAAGTGGCTCTAATGTTTAGAATATGTTTGTTCCTGGCATCAAACAAACCCCAATTAAGTTTAATGCCAGGAAGACCATGGGCTAGTTTCACACACTGAGATGCAAATTGAGGCCTTTAGAGAGTAATTATTGCTTACATCCTCGTCTCTTCACACCAGTGCTGGTGCTACCGCAGTGGAAGGGATCAAATAATGCAAGTTTGTACAGGTTTAGGGTGTAGGTTTGCTCGCTGAGCTGTAGGTTTGATTTCCAGACGTTTCATTACCTGGCTAGGTAACATCATCAGTGGTGACCTCCAAGTGGAATGAAGCTGTTGTCTCCTGCTTTCTATTTATATCTTTCTCCTGGATGGGGTTCCTGGGGTTGTGGTGATGTCATTTCCTGTTCATTTTCTGAAGGGTTGATAGATGGCATCTAGATCTATGTTTATGGCGTTGTGGTTGGAGTGCCAGGCCTCTAGGAATTCTCTGGCATGTCTTTGCTTAGCCTGTCCCAGGATAGATGTGTTGTCCCAGTCAAAATGGTGGGTTATTTTCATCTGTGTGTAGGGCTATGAGGGAGAGGGGGTCATGTCTTTTTGTGACTAGCTGGTGTTCGTGTATCCTGGTGGCTAACTTTCTTCCTGTTTGTCCTATGTAGTGTTTGTGGCAGTCCTTGCATGGAATTTTATAGATGACATTGGTTTTGTCCATGGGTTGTACTGGGTCTTTTAAGTTTGTTAGTTTTTGTTTGAGAGTGTTGGTGGGTTTGTTGCTACTAGGATTACGAGGAGTTTCAGTAATCTGGCTGTCATTTCTGAAACTTCTTTGATATATGGTAAGGTGGTTAAGGTTTCTGGTTGTGTTTGATCTGCTTGTCATAGTTTGTTCTTGAGGAATCTGCGCACTGTGTTTTTTGAGTATCCGTTCTTCTTGAAAACGTTGTATAGGGGGTTCTCCTCTGTTTTTCGAAGTCTGCCTGTGCTGCAGTGTGAGGTGGCCCATTGGAATAGTGTTCTGATACAGCTTCGTTTGTGTGTGTTGGGATGGTTGCTGGTGTAGTTGAGTAGGTCAGTGTTTGTCGGTTTTCTGTATACGCAGGTTTATAATTCTCCCTTGTCCTTTCTTTCGATTGTGACGTCCAGAAATGCAAGTTGCTCGTAGCCCTACACACAGGTGAAAAAAAACCACCATTTCGACTGGGACAGGCTAAGCAAAGACATGCCAGAGAATTCCTAGAGGCCTGGCACTCCAACCACAACGCCATAAACAAACACACAGATCTAGATGCCATCTATCAACCCCTCAGAAAACGAACCGGAAATGACATCACCACAAACCCCAGGAACCCCATCCAGGAGAAAGATATAAATGGAAAGCAGGAGACAACAGCTTCATTCCACTTGGAGGTCGCCACTGATGATGTTACCTAGCCAGGTAATGAAACGTCTGGATATCAAACCTACAGCTCAGCGAGCAAACCTACACCCTAAACCTCAACCTGAACTACAAACCTTCACAAACCTTTGTACAGGTTATTTCTGGTTTCCTGATGGGTTAGGGTTAGGGAGAGGCACCCACTGCCTGATGCAGGGACCTGGTATTGGGAAGGACCAGAATGGGGGCATGGGTTTGAAAGCTGGTGCTAAAACCTATCGCCCTATCTTTGCTACCAAACCACTCTCCTGCCCACCGTCACTTATCTCTGATCCTGGGTCACGCCACATCTTCCCAATAGTAGCCACAGCTGGCACAGCCAAAACAAAGGGCTGCTGGCCTGTAGCTGGCAGCTCTCAATAAGGTGGAACCTGGCACCACTGGCATTCCAAGCGCATGGAGTGCCCACCAGCAATCTTTCAACTCCTTGATCAGCCAATGATTGAAACACTGCCACTTCCATAAAATTCACCCACCATTGCAATGTAGATCCTGAAACTGAATTTATGCCCAGTATGATCGCATAAAGAAATAGATAATGATCAGATTCACTCATCTATGATTAGGCATTATTTGAAGGATTAAATATTGACCAAGCCACCAACAACAGTTTCAATTTATATGTCACCTTTCATATAGTAAGGACTGAAGACATCAAAGCGAAGTTTGATATTGATCCACAAAAGGTGATCTTAGTCCAGATGCCTACAAGTTTGCATAAAGAGATGGATTCTGTGGTGATACAATGGATTGAAGTGGGTTTGGGGGGCATGCAGGATGGAGTCCAGAGCTTCATATCCAGGCAGCTGAAGGTACATACACTCATGGTGGGATAGTTAAACATTAATGATATTCAAGACGCCAGAATTAGAAGATTGCACAAATATCTCAAACGGTCATGGAATAATTGATGGAATGGCCAGGAGTTGGATGGGTTTGAAATCAGGAAGGTAAGTTTTCAAATTGAACCTTTGCTTGACCAGGAGGTGGTCTACATCAGTGGGCAGAAGATGTTGGTAAACAAGAGCAAGGGCTCAGGCAGTAGGCCTTGGATGAACCAAAGTGATAGCACGTGGAAGGCTGGCCGGGAGAGCAATAAAATAGTCAAGTTTAGAGGTTTCAGCATATCCTGGTGGCTAACTTTCTTCCTGTTTGACACGGTAGCAGAGTGAGATGATGTTAGAGGAAGGAACAGGAAAACAATTACTTCAGTCTCGCAAACATCTCACTGAAGAAAATTTCTGTTCATACCTGCACAACCGTGCTACTTTTCTTCAATGAGATCTTTCAAATTCACTTAAGATGATAGATGAGGCTTCCGTTTAATATCCCATTGAAAAGAAAAATGTGTTTCATCAGGTCTAGCAATATTTAAAGATGAGTGCCGAATGAAAGGGACAGGAATGGTGGGATCACAGGTCAACAACTGATGTCTATTTTACTTCAGTTGCAGATTCTTAGAAAATCTTAATATAAAATGGCACAAGAAGTAGTGATGGGAATTGAAGGATAGTCTAATTTTGAAAATTGATCATCTTTATTCAGTTTACGTTTTAAATGTCACATATACCAAAGTAAGCAAAACCAAGATCAGTTTGCCATAAACCATACAGCTAAATAAAAAGTCTAACAATTCTTAATTACATACTTATGCTATGGAGAAGGAAAGTATAACTTGCGAGAGTTTTTCTGTAAAAACTTCATTTTTAATATAAATTCTGTCAGTGTGCATTTGTTGCACAGACGACTTTTATGGATATTACCACATGACTACTGAAATTTCAATAACCATACCAGGAAGCGAAAGTCTATATAGATTACTTACAGTATGGAAACAGGCCCTTCGGCCCAACAAGTCCACACCGACCCGCCGAAGCGCAACCCACCCATACCCCTACATTTACCCCTTACCTAACACTACGGGCAATTTAGCATGGCCAATTCACCTGACCCACACATCTTTGTGACTGTGGGAGGAAACCGGAGCACCCGGAGGAAACCCACGCAGACACGGGGAGAATGTGCAAACTCCACACAGTCAGTCGCCTGAGGCGGGAATTGAACCCAGGTCCCTGGCGCTGTGAGGCAGCAGTGCTAACCACTGTGCCACCGTGCCGCCCAGAGCACGTTCATGCAATACTGCATTGCACTGTGGAGTGTCAGAATGAGATTCTTTTCTGAAATCTTTGGTCAAATATTCATATCCCATATGGTGAATGCGGAGACATCCATATTATTGAGGGCTCCAACAGAGGATTGGAACCCTGAACTTCTGGCTGACCAGACATGATTCCGTGGGACCCACCATCTTCCACCTCAAATCCCCCTCCCCCCCTCGAGGGACTCTAGGTCAGCACATAGCAAACACCCAAAACCAAGCCCAAGCCTCAGCCAAACGTTTCGCATTTTCTTCAGGATCTGAGTTGGCAAGCCATTGGAGTTGCTGCTGGTATGTGTTCTCGAACAGCAAAATGGAATAAGAGAACTCATGGGCTGCTATCCAGAAGAGTGCACACCATGCAAAGTCCACCTACATCTGGTTTGCAACAATTAAATTGCTTAGCAACATCCAGATCAGAACCAATCAAAATGTTAAACCGTCACCCAGTTCTAAGGGAGGTTGATACCAGCACAGCCATTTCAGTGATCGTGGAACCAGTCTTTAACAACATTCACTCTGGATTACAATATTTAAGATTGTGGAAGACCTCAGCTAGACGGAGAACCTATACCGGGGAACCTTCACAGATTAAAGGTACAATTTCATTTCCAGTCTTTTATGAGAAGCAGCTGGTTCAGTTACCACTGATCGAAGGAGGAAGCTCAGGCTCAAACTTGAGGCAAAGGTCAGTTGAAAAGGATTCACTTTGTTGGCTCAACACTTTTTGATGAGAAAATGACTGCCTGAGTGAAATCCTAATTAAACACCCAGGTGTTTTTTCAGGAAGGTCTAGGAACTATCAATGGGGCCAATGTCACCTTGCATGTTGACCAGAAAGCAATTCCATGATTCTACAAAGCCTGCCCAGTGCCATTTGCCTTATGGGCAAAATTACAGGCAGAAATCAGGAGGCTGGAAAGTGAAGGAGTTCATCAAACCAGTCCAGTTTGTGCAATGGGCAACACTGGTCACGTTGATTGCAAAGCCCGATGGGTCGGTTCACCTTTGTGAGGATTTTAAACAAATGATAAACTGCTTTTTGCAGGTGGATAAGTACCCAATACCTTGCATAGAGGATCTATACACAAACCTGGCAGGGGGCTGTCCTTCACAAAGTTGGATATGAGTCATGGTTACCTGCAATTGCAGTTAGATGGGGATTTTCAGAAGGATGCTACAATTAATACCCAGAAGGGTTTGCACCAATATACTAGACTGCTATTTGGGGTATCATCAGCCTGTGTAATTTTTCAGCAGACAATGGGGAGAACATTTTACAAGGGCTACCCCAGGTCAACTTATATCTAGAGGAATTGCTAATAATAGAGACCAACAAGGAGCACCTACAGAACTTGGACATAGTCCTTAGACGTTTTTCCCAGGTAAGCATATGCCTTACAAGAGAGAAATATATGTTCCAGGCATCCCAAATGATCTACTTGAGCTACAGAATCAACAAGACTGGGTTACACCC
Source organism: Hemiscyllium ocellatum (assembly GCF_020745735.1). NCBI lineage: Eukaryota > Metazoa > Chordata > Chondrichthyes > Orectolobiformes > Hemiscylliidae > Hemiscyllium > Hemiscyllium ocellatum. The sequence goes on along the minus strand of NC_083403.1, from coordinate 111,706,461 downwards.
ATTGGAAGATAAAGCAAAGGCAATTAAACGTCACCTGGATCCCACGTCAGGACCAGAACTTAGGTCTTTTCCTTGGTCTGGTGAACTATTATGCAAAGTCCATATGTAACCTGGCATCTTTGCATCAACTCTTAAAAAGAGGGTCAGCCTTGGAAATCGTCTTATAGCTAAGCCATAGCTTTCAGGGAAGTGATGAAGCAGCTATGATCTTCTAAAATGTTTGGCACACTATGATCCAAAGCAAGGTCTAATTATGACATGCGATGCCTCCCCAAATTGCATCAGGGTAGTATTAGCTCATAAATTGCCCAATGGAGAAGAACACCAAATAGAGTATGCATTCAGAACTTTGGCTAATGCAGAGCATAACTATAGCCTGTCAGAGAAGAAAGGTTTGGTAGTTATATTTGGAGTCAGGAAGTTCCACCATTATCTTTGTGGATGTAAATTTGTAATAATAATGGACCACAAATCCCTGCTAGGTCTACTTAAAGAAGACAAGGCAGTGTCATCCATAGCTTCAGACCGAATTCAGCAGTGGGCTCTAATACTAAGTGCAAATAATTACTATTTGGAACACTGTCTGGAAGGTGAAGTAGCAAGAGTGGATCCATTGAGCAGCCTCCCATTAGCAGATATACCACCGCCTAGAGAGTCACAAAGGTTTTTAATTTCTGGACACATTTCCAATCACAGCTGACAATATCAGAGTTTGGATGCAGAAAGACCTGGTCCTGATAAAACTGAAACAGCTGCTGGTGATGGGGAAACCAAAAGGCCATCACAATCAGAACTGAACCCTTTTTGGACCCAGAGAGGCCAGATCGCAGTAGAGGATGGCACATTACTGTGGAGAGCAAGATTAATTATCCCGAGCAAAGGTTACTGACTGAACTCCATCAGGGTCATCCAGGGGCATCAAAAAGAATGATACTGGTGAGAGGTTATGTCTGGTGGCCAGGATTGGATGTAGACATAGCTGCATTGGGAGGGCAGTGCCCAGAGTGCCAACAAGGAGACAAACATTACCACCACCAGCTCTCCCACATTCGTGGAATGGCCAGATAAACTCGGGACTCGGTGACATGTCAACAATGCTGATGCTTTCAATGTTCTTAATGTGAACACACACGCAAAGTGGCTGGACGTGCAGAGAGTTCATTTATCAGTCACAGGGACAACAACAAAAAAACTGCACGTATCTTTCACAGTATATGGACTCACAGATAACAGGCTATCATTTAGCAGCAGGGAATGGTATTCGTCATATAAGGACAGCTCCATACCATCCATCGGCAGAAAGAGCTGTCCAAACTTTGATGGCAGGCTTAGAGAAACAGTCTGCAGCATCCTAAATAAAAAAAAAGAAAGAACTGCGGAATGCTATAAAACAGAAACGAAAACAGAAATTGCTGGAAAAGCTTAGCAGGTCTGACAGCATCTGCGCAGAGAAATCAAAGTTAATGTTTTGGGTCCAGTGACCCTTCCTCAGCTTCACTAACTCCACTTCCTATTTGAATATAGGACCATCCTGGATGCAACTACTAGGATAGCTCCAGCAGAGGTACTCGTTGTGAGAGGATTCCGCACCAGGTTAAATTTGATCTACCCAGACTTGGGGGGTGAAATGGCACCAGGAATGCCAAATGCTGGACACAAGACTCCACTAAGCAAGAGAGAGAGAGTTTAATTCAGGGAACAATGTTTGGTGTGGGAACCATAAGAATAGCCCTGCGTGGGGTAAAAGTCACAGTCAGCATGAGGTCAAATCCAGTGACATATAAAGTTTGAGTAGGTGTGACTGTCCTGAATAACCACATGGACCAAATGAAACCGGCAAACTCGCAATCAGTGTGGGAGCAAAACGTGCCCGATTCCTCAACTGCCTTTCTGATTGTTCCAGAACCCATGAGTTTTCCCTCTCCATCAAACATTGAAGATACCTCGGAATCGGAGATGGACATGGTGTATGTCGTCTTAATGTCTTTACCACCTGAAGAGGAGAATGAAGTTCTTCTGAGTTGAACTGGATACAAGAGGTAGGCTGCAGTGCATTACATGCTACCCGGATCCAAGGCATAGTCAGAGGAACCTGACGCAGTGCTAAAATGCCACAGGAGGAGCAACAAAAAATAACAAAAAAAGTCCTCAGACTCAGAGGGGGAGGGATGTAGTGATTGTAACGAGGTCAGCCAGGTGAACCTCGTAGAATATGAATTCCCTGCATAGGGCTTTTAATCTGGTCCAATCAGGGAGCCCTGGCTGACAGATATAAACAAGAATGTACGATCGAAACTTTACAGAAGGAAAAAAATTAAAGGAGCCACACGTCTCCGGGATCTCAAGATACTTGCTCGACAGAGAAAGAACCAATATAATCTGCTGCAACAGCACATTGGGAGAGAGAAGCAGCTGTTTGTAGTGGCCCAAAAAATACAGATCAGCAAAGACCTCATAGACAAGACCAGGAAAGTGAAAGTGAAGAAGGAAACTGTAAACTCTCCGGCCATTTACAAATTCCAATTTAAGAGAAAACGCTGACATCTCTCCAACGGGCAGTTAAAATATTAACCATTGAGCTACCCTTTTCATGCAGATTTTCTGAGATGATCGGTTACAAACTCTTATGTTTTTTGTAACATTTAAGATTTTATTGTCCCTGTTGCATTAAATAAATGTGAAGAGAGCGGTTTAAAAAAAAACAAACAAGAATGTGTGTCCACCAACACCCTGAAGTTGTTCAGGGAGAGGTGGGCATCGCAGGGAGTGGAGTGCATTATTTCCCCCTCCAACTCTATTTTGATTTAGTCCCTGCCCTCCCCTTCACTGTTTGATCACACAGCATTGCCCTTTGATGTGAAGGGCACTGCTTGTCACTGGCCACTCGGGTGTTTCCTTTCTTCCTGGTGGTGGAAATTTGAATAAGAATTTGTGCACCTTGTGTCTTTCACTGTGTTTCACACCTGCACACACACAACATGGGTGCTGGGGTAAAAATAAGCACTACCACAGTTAGGTGGCAGTGTGGGGGGGTTTAAAAAAATGAGAGTGTCAAAGGCTTTGTTCACTCTGAGAGCTGGCTTTGAGGCTGCAGGGAAAAAAAACAGGAATGTCAGAGGTTCTGTTCAGTCTGAGGGTTGACTTGGAGGATACTGGATCAATGTCAAGGGGTGACTTGGTGATGGGATACCTGTCTCTGTGAAATTATTTAACTAGGGATTGGAAATTATTTAACTAAGGAGGGATCAACTCCAGGTAATGTGAAGCTGGATTGAAAATTTGAAAGAAGTTTCCTTGAAACTATTTGGAAAGATTGAACAGAAGGCAGTGGTCAGGGATCACACCTTCAGTTCAGGACAACAAAGTGAGCAAAATTTTATCTAAACTACACTGCCCCACTACGTGTCCCGATGCACTGCAACAACTGAGCTTTCCCCCAGTCAGAAGAGGAAGTTCCCACTGCAGATGAGGCAGTCATTTTAAATGCAGTCAATGATAAATGCTCTAGCTTCCTCACTGACAGGATTATCAGGCACACTGGTGAACTCTCTGGTTTACCTGAAGCCTCTCAAAGAACATTTGAGCAAGAGACACGTCTAATGTAAGAGAATGAAAATTAGAATATTTTGACAAAGAACTAGTAATTATTCAACCACTCAGGCTGGCAGTGGGGAAAATCATACATTCTATGATAAGAGAGATTTTAAAAAATAAATAAAGAACTGAGGAGAACTAAGTGCAGACAGTAGAATCTTTCAAATGTTAAACCATGCACTAGAAAATGTACAGCTGGAAAGAAAGGCCTGTACCTTTATAACATTTTCAGAACCATTGGATATTTCACAGTGCTTTACACCGAGTTAAGTAATTTTAAAATGCAGTCATTATTGTAGGAAATGTGACAGCCAATTTACAGACAGGAAACTCAGACAAACAATATTATTATAAGGACGTTCTATTTTGATAGTTTCGATTGCGATGGATGTTAACCAGGCCTGCTCTTCCAAATAGTGCCATTGAAACCTTTGCATTCACCTGAACAAACACAATCGCCTTCAAGTTAATGCCTCATCCAAAAGACCTCACTTCTAAACTGCAGCTCTCCCTTGAGTGCTACACATGAGTAAAGGTGATATATACTATTGCTACATAAAAGATGGAACAATTAGGCAATGAGCAAGATGATACAAAATTTGCCAAATGGGAGCTGAATTGATTGCCAGTTTGTTGTCAGTGATGGATACAATAATATAGTATTGTATATTAATATAGTAAAGTATATTCAGATCTGTTTTAGGTCATCTCCCAAAGAATCAAAGTGGCATCTAATTGCCAATTGATTAGGTCATATAACTGGGAAACAACAAGTGGAGTTTCTTATTAATTACAATGAAGCAGGAGGAAGGTCACTGGTCCTGGAGCTTGTTCTACCACAGCTGATCAGATTATTTCACATTCTCACCCAAATAGTCTTTCACCTCCTTTCTTTATTCAATTTATTAATATCAATTCTTAAAAATCTGTATGAGCTTTTCACTTTTCCTTTTTTTTATTTCTGTCAGTACTGTACATCAGGATTCTAGTAGATGCAAACTTTAATGTCTGCGTGAAGGGCTTTCTGGATTTTAGCTCTTTTATTTGATGCTCTGTGTCCAAGCTGTATTTCAGCAAATGGGAACAATGCAAGTAGTTGATTTCTTAATTGAGCTGTGTTACTCATCCTACCATTCTCAAATTCTTGTTCTAGACATTCACCTGATTGGAACTTAAACCTACAGCTCTCAGTCATAATAACCAACTTTGTCATTGTTCTCAGGGTGTTACAACAACAGCCAATCATGAAAGGTTAGAATCAGGCATCATCTCTGTGATTTCTCATTCATAAAATTTAGATACTCTTGAATATAATGATAAGTTGAAAAAAATTCATTTCAGATATCTGTTTGACAGCAAAAAATTCCTTGATATTTCAGTGACTTCCTATTATTCTACAGCCATCTAATTGATCATTGATCATTTGGGATATCTGTATTTATGTTAACGTATCCCTTTACAAAGAATTGAAAGGTCTAATGTCTCTTAAAGAAACTTTAATAATCTGATTTGCACATTTATGACTAAACTCAACCTGCCAATTTCCCTCTTGCCCCCCACACGAAATGAACAGCTTTTGTGTCTGTATAAACACAGAGAATGCTTGAGAAACTCAGCAGGTCTGGCAGCATCTGTGAAGAAAGAAATTGAGTTAACATTTTGAGTCCAATATGATTCATTAGAACTTTGCTTTTATATCTGTCAATTTGCTTCATGTAGTCTTTTTGAAGACTGATGGAAACTTTTTTTCTGGAAAGAGTGACATATTTTCAAAGGTTATGGCCATGATTAATTCATTATATTGTTTTATAAATATGGAGATTTGGAAGAATGAAGCAGTGAAAACTAAATTATATTATTATCAAGCACAAAAATGGAGAGTCACTCTGTTTTTTTTTGGTTTGAACATATTATTATTCCCTTGAAGAATAATCTTCAGGACAGTACCATTAGAACCCCTTTCAAAAACGAGGCATTTCTAAATAAAGAATCTGCTCAATCTTAATTCATTTTTGTATATGTTTTGTAATTATTGTTCAGACTAAGTGCGCTAATGGTGTCACGGGTAAGGAGGGGTTGCTCCCAATACTGAGAGAAAATGTACACTTACAGGTCATTCCAAATCATCCTTTTATTTGCAATGATTTTTGATTTAATTAATTGCTGAGTGAGAAATGAAACTCATTGACAGTGAGGCAACAGTTGACCAAGAGTAACATTGAAAGACCCTAGTCAAATTGAAGATCTCAGGAATGAATCAAGGAAATCTAATCATTGGCTAGAGTCATTAGCTGGAATCATTATCATGCCCAAAGGAAAATAGATATGGATGTTGGTGACCAATCAGCTCAGCTCTAGGGCATTTTGTAGGAGTTCCTCAGGGTAGTCTCCTAGGCCAATGATCTTCAGCTGCTTCATTAATGACCCTGAACTGGGGATGTACGCACCATGTTCAGCAGCATTTTCAACTCCTCAAATGCTGAAGCAGTCCATGCCACATACAGGACTGCAGATGCTGGAGAGTCAGAGTTGAAAAGTGTGGCGCTGGAAAAGCACAGCAGGTCAACGCCACCCACCCCCCACCTCTTCCAGTTATCTCTCAGCCTCCTTCTCCCTCCACGTTCCTGATGAAGGGCTTATGCCCAAAATGTTGACCCTGCTGGTCCTCAGATGCCACATGACTTGCTGTGCTTTTTTGAGTGCCACACTCCCAACTCATGCCACATGCATCAACACCCTGTCACTATTTAAGCTTGGGCTGATTAGTTAGAAATGTACACAAGTGCCAGACAATGACCTAGGAATCCAGCAATGAATCAGTCAACTGGCTTCGTAGAGAGATTCTGCCATCTCCAAGGTGTCTGATGGTATACTCTACATTTGCCTGCATAAGTCCAGGCTGAAAAGTACAGGAAAAAGCAGCCCGTTGCCCATTAGTACATGATGGCTATAATGAACACCATCTCCAATTTGCCAAGGCTTTGTCAAAAGCACTTTTCAAACCCAAGATGTCTACCTGACTGGAATAAACTTGACTCCAATTTTGTGGGAACATGACAGCTCCATGTTACACAATACTCTGTTTGGAAAAGTATTATCAATCCTTCTTCATGGATGAGCCAACATCCTGTAACTTTACCTTTGGGTCGCATGGAGGTATCTACATCACATGGGCTGGAACAGTTTATAAATGTTCGTGAGGGCAATTATGGATGAGCAATAAATATTGGCATTGCTATCAATTCTCACATCACATGGATGAACAAAACTGTTCCAGTTAATGTAAACAATACTCAGTAAATATCAACACTTAATAATTATAAAAAGGGCACAGGAGAGAGGGCCAGCTAAATTGGCAAGTTCAGCCATGTCTCACCAAGTGGCGAGAATAACATTTGACCAATCTGAACATTCAATAAAGAATAAACAAAAAGCAAGTTTTTGTTTCTTCCACCAGTACAAAGAAAACATGAAGAAAGTAATCCTAACACCTCGGTAAAGCCATTAATAAATGCCAATCATGATACCTGCAAGTCCATTTAGCTTTCTGACTAAGCTATTCTAAACAAATAACAATGACAAACCAATGCATTGTGAAATATTGACAAGTAAACCTCATATTTGAAAAGATATCTGTGCCATCTTTGTACCCTCAAATTGTCTTATGTCAATGGAAGCAGAGTTGGGCAGGAATGTTGTGGCCATGATCCAGGTTTGACGAGGAGAATCATGTGTAGCCTCCAGTAGCTGTAGCATTGTCAGGTTTCACAAAGGAAAATTTCTGCACTGTGGAATCACAGTCTCCTGTGGATTTTAAATTTTAATTGTAATCGTATGCAAAATAGGAAAAAGCAAGGGTGGCAAGCACCCCTCAGCCTCTGACGCTCCAGGAAAAACAACCCCAAGTTTCACAACATCTTTCCAATAAGAAGGAGACCAGAATTTCACACTATATTCCAACAGTGGTCTAATCAATTATCTGTACACCCGTAACAAGACCTCCCAATTCCTGCATTCAATACTCTGACCAATAAAGGAAAGCATTCCAAACGCCGTCATTGCTATCCTAACTACCTGCAACTCCACTTCCACTTTCAAGGAGCTATGAACCTGCACTCCAAGGTCTCTTTGTTCAGCAATACTCCCTAGGACCTTACCATTAAATGTATAAGTCCTGCTAAGATTTGCTTTCCCAAAATGCAGCACCTCACATTTATCTGAATTAAACTCCATCTGACACTTCTCAGCCCATTGGCCCATCTGATCCAGATCCTGTTGTAATCTGAGGTAACCTTCTTTGCTTTCCACTACACCTCCAATTTTGGTGTCATCTGCAAACTCACTAACTTCACCTCTTATGCTCACATCCAAATCATTTATGTAATGATAAAAAGTAGCGAACCCAGCACTGATCCTTGTGACACTTCACTGGCCACATGCCTCCAGTCTGAAAAGCAAGCCTCCACCACCACCATCTGTCTTCTACATTTGAACCAGTTCTGTATCCAAATGGCTAGTTCTCCCTGTATTCCATGACACAAAGCCATGTTGACTATCTCTAATCAGTCCTTGCCTTTCCAAATACATGTACATCCTGTCCCTCAGGATTCCCTCCAACACCTTGTCCGCCATCGACATCAGGCTCACTGGTCTATAGTTCCCTGGCTTGTACTTACCACCCTTCTTAAACAGTGGCACCACATTAACCAACCTCCAGTTTTCTGGCACCTTATCTGTGACTATCGATGATACAAATATCTCAGCAAGAGGCCCAGCAATCACTTTCCTAGCTTCCCACAGAGTTCTAGGGTATACCTGATCAGGTCCTAGGGATTTATCCACCTTTATCCAGAACTTCCTCCTCTGTAATATGGACATTTTTCAAGGTGTCACCATCTATTTCCCTACATTCTCTATCTTCCATGTTCTTTTCCACAGTAAATACTGATACAAAATCCTCATTTAGTATCTCCCCCATTTTCTGTGGCTCCACACAAAGGCTACCTTGCTGATCTTTGAGAGGCCCTATTCTCTCCCTAGTTACCCTTTTGTCCTTAATGTATTTGTAAAAACCTTTTGGATTCTTCTTAATTCTATTCGCTGAAGCTATCTCATGTCCCCTTTTTGCCCTCCTGATTTCCGTCTTAAATATACTCCTACTGCCATTATACTCTTCTAGCCTGTCTATACCTGATATATACTTCCTTCTTTTTCTTAACCAAACCCTCAACTTCTTTAGTCATCCAGCATTCCCTATACCTACTAGCCTTTCCTTTCACCCTGAAAGGATATACTTTCTCTGGATTCGCGTTATTTCATTTCTGAAGGCATCACATTTTCCAGCCATCCCTTTACCTGAAAATATCTGCCCCCAATCAGGTTTTGAAAGTTTTTGCCTAATACCATCAAAATTGGCCTTTCTCCAAATTTGGAACTTCAACTTTTAGATCTGGTCTATCTTTTTCCATCACTATTTAAAATCTAATAGAATTATGGTCGCTGTCCCCAAAGTGCTCCCCCACTGACATCTCAGTCACTTGCCCTGCCTTATTTCCCAACAGTAGGTCAAGTTTTGCACCTTCTCTAGTAGGTACATCTGTATACTGATAAAGTAGAAAACATTGAAAGTACCCTTTGGGTCTTATGGACAGCACCTGTGGAGAGACCAATTTCATCAGAACTAAGAAATGTTAGAAATGCAGTAGATTGTGATTAAGGCGAAGGGCTGAAGGTGGAAAGAAGGTGGGATAGTTTGGAAGAGAGGAGAGGTCACATGATGGAAGGTTTCATGGTGTAAGGCCAAAGGGACAAGGAACAAAATAAAGAATTTGTCTTGAGGTATCAATAACAGGATCCTGAGTACTGTTTTTGGAAAGTAGAGTAATGAGAGAGAAATTAGACAGAAACAAACTATCAAAGAGAAACAAAACTAGATAGCATCAGGGCTTCTGATCTAAAATTGTTTAACTTAATGCTGAGGCCAGCAGGTTCTAAAGTGCATAGTCAAAAGATGAGGTGCTGTTAGGTTAGACTTCATTTCATCACAGCAAAAATCCAAGGGCAGAGCAGGAGCAAGATGAAGAATTAAAGTCTCAATCAATTTCAAGTTTGGGGTCTTGCTTGAAGATTGAAAACAACGTGTTCTGCTTTAGTTTCAAGTTCAAAGTCGGTGCAACTTTCATTCATTAATTACTTGATCTGTACATTTTTAGTTTGGTGTCAAATGTAGGATACGCGAAAATAAATTGAAGCACACTTTTCTTTCTTTCAAAATAATTATTCAAGCTGGCATTAATTGCATGTGTAAATATACAGATATTCCTTCATTGGGTCATTTAAAAGAACTATATTTTAAACATCTTAAATGTCTTTTTTTGATTTTACAACGTCACTTGGCTCATGGAGTATAAAGGATTATGTTTATTTCCTTCTCTCACATTCTGACAGCTATTATAAATCTGAAAAAAACAACTGGACAATTTCACCTGTCAGTTTGGAAAGTTTGGAATTAAAATTCAAGTAGTTTTCTGATTTTTTAAAAATGGGATTATATACCAATAACATGAAATCACACAACACATTGAAAATCATCTGCTACCTATAAAATCATTCCAATTTTATGAACAATAGAAAATGGATGTCAATTTTTATCTGTCTCTTATTACAATGTTAGAAAATAAAAATAACTATTCACAATATACAGTTAAGTGCAGTTTTCTTCTGAAATGAAATCTGACTGATGCATGAAAATTCCTAATTTTTTAATAAATAGAAAAGAAAAATAATTCTAATGTTGAACTTGTTAAACCAAGACATCACTGCTGTGTGTAAAAAGTAAGGTCTGCAGATGCTGGAGATCAGAGCTGAAAATGTGTTGCTGGTTAAAGCACAGCAGGTTATCTGCTGTGTGAACAGTTTCAGCAACCACCACTAAAATATTCACCCCAGAATTGACAGTAGCTGAAAATGTTTAATTCCCATTGTTCAATCATTTTCAATGTCCATGTGCAACAATTAACCAAAACCTACAGGTTTTAGGAAAATTATCCATAACTTTACTTTTAATATAAAGAAGATGGTATTAAGTTGGATCTGATTTTAATCCATTCAAAAGCAATCTGCTTTTACAGAGTCAACATCATGTCCATTCTGTACATAACCCTTAGTATACCAGTTGAGTTACTTCATCAGGCTGTTTTATAAGACATTTTGCACTAGCGAGTGCCTGATCATGTTTTAATCCTGCATGGTTTTATTGCTAATAAAGTTGGGAAATGTTGTTGTGCATCATTTTGACTACATTCAGCACATAGATAAGGAAAGCAAATTTCAGATGGAGGTCAGGCTCAGCAATTGAATTAGATTTATTTTTTTCCCACTTGAATAACAATAACATTGGTGCTAACCAATTATGAAATGGTTTCACTGATTGTCAATCCAACCATTCCCATTGGTCACTTCATTTTTACCTTTGGAGAGTGTATTTCTGTTTCTGTATATGTTTAAAGTAAAAATTGGAAGCCAGAAAAATCTGAAACAGGGTGGAAACAATCTTATTTTCATATATTATGGAATTTAATGTTAGTGAAAGTAAAATGATAATAAAGGTGGGTTACAAGCTACATGAAGCTGTTTCAGTGTCTGCTTTTGGCAAGATAACCATCACTTTTATTTGAATTTTTATTTTATTCACCCGTGGGATGTGAGTGTCGCTGTCCAGTCAGGATTTATTGCCCATTCCTAGTTGCCCTTAAGGAGGGGCAGCATTCTTGAACTGCTGCGGTGCACATCTGTAGGTTGGCCCACAATGCCCTGAGGAAGGATTTTGACCCAGAGACAGTGAAGGAATGGTGACATATTTCCAAGTCAGGATGGGGTGTTCCCACGTATCTGCTGCCCTTGTCCTTTTAGATGGAAGCGGTCCTGGGTGGTATGGTAATTTAGTTATCGAAATAACAATTTACCTTCCTTCATTATAAGTAACAAGTTATTTCTGTAACATATGATTTGGTTAAAACAAGCCTTTCTTTTATTAATCTGCCTTCCTGTGATAAAATGCTGAGACAGTGAATTTAATCTTTGTTGGATGCAAACTTAGATAAAGTAATTGGCTAAGGCTCAGTATTATGCAAAATCTCTGATAAAATGTGTCAAATATTTTAAGGCTATTAAATTAATTTGATTTAGTATTAATATATGTTGTTATTACAATCATTAATTTCAGTGGTTCATAAACCATCACGTGTTAATTTAAAAATATTGCTTAAACAGTTCAAGCATAGACTGTAATTCCATGTTTATAAGTTTTTAATACTTATGAAGAGATTATTCCTTATGTTTAAATGATGTACCAAACAGAGATGTACATTGCAAGGGCAAATGCAGTTATACTTATTAATTAATGGCTGTTCAACAATGTTGAGCAAAATTCCTCAGTTTAATATTTTACCTGACAAGTGCCAGGACCTCCCACAATTTAAGCTGTGATTATGATGATACTCAAAACAGACTGATTTATTGGATGACGCATGTTGCATTATTGTCTATTGGATGCACTTTACAATATTATTGTTTTGTTCCTCTTCATTGACATCTACGCAACTTTTCTTTTGTGTCCAGAATTTTATTCAAAATACTTATAGATAATGTTATTTCAGACAGTATGAATGTGAAAAAGAAAAGGCAGATGCACAGCAATAATTATTTCTAGCTTCAGAAACCTCCAACAGATGATCCATCCATACATCTCCTTACTCTATTCACTCGGCTGATGTGTAACTATGAACTACCTCAACATATCTGAGGAATAAAACCATCTTTGAAGTTAGATAGTAATCTGAGATCTCATTTATTTGTTCAGGCTGACATTAAATATCTGAGTTACTGTTACTGAGTGTGTTACTGTTCAAAGTGTTGGAAGTCATTCTAATGTTCTTGCCAGAATATCTTTAATAACAAATATAACCAGTATTTGTGTCAGCTTAGTTCCATTGGTAGTGAACTCACAAGTTGAGTCAATAGGTTATGGTTTTTGTGTTTTATCTCCTCTTTAAGGATTAAGCACATGATCTAGATTAACATTGTCTAATGAGATCCACAAAATGGCATTGCAAAGTCCTAATCTACCTATTCTCACGGGTTGAGCTGGATTGCAAAATCTCTTGTTATTTCATTGAAGAACAGAAAATCTCCTGGAGTGCTGGCTAGCAGTTCCCTTCATTTGACGCTGTCAAAAAGAGATTAACTAATTTCTCAATTTGTGAGGTCTTCCTAGTCACAAATTGGCTGCCACATTTTCCCTTTTAAGGGTATACCAATTCACTGAATTTATGTCATATTTCTTGGATTTTGCTAGCGTATCACAGTTGCCCTAAGAAGTCACTATACTCTCAAAGTAATTGTCTACGAGAGATCTTTTGGCAATGTGATAACTCATCATATAAATGCAAGGGTTTTTTAAAAAATATTTTCAGCATTTGAGAAGGCTGAATCAAATATGACTTCCCACAACACCTGGAAGAGAAAGACCTCCAGCCATACTCCAAATATCTGGAATACCTGGAGTACAAGAAGATGCTTTCTTTTATTTCTGACGTCTGTGGGTTGCAAGAAGCAATCATTTGCACTCATGGACCCATTTGGGGTCAACTCTTACAATGCAGTGGCTAAAGCAAAAACCTTTAACTGGTAGCAGGTAAAAGATCAAATTCATGTCCAAATTGCTAGGTTTACAAACTTGATGCAAGTATAGCAGATGATAACATAATATTTATCAATTATTGTTAACAGGAGACAATGGCACAGTATGAATATTACTGCATCAGTAATCCAAAGGTCCAGGCTAAAGGTCTGAGAACACAGGTTTAATTTGACTGATGGAATTTAAATTCAATTCATAAAATCTGGTACTAAAAACTAATTTTTCTAATGGTGAACATGAAACTAACACCCATTGAATATCCATCTGCTTCACTAATGCCTTTTTAAGGAAGGAAATCTGCATTCCTGGCTCAGTCTGGCCTACACGTGATTCCAGATCCACAGTAATGTGGTTAACTCACTCTCCCTCTGAAGTAGCCCTACCAAACCATTCAGTTCAAGAACATAAGGAATGAGCAACTACACTCACATCCCATTAAAGAATAAAGAAAAAAAAACAAATTAATCAAAAATAATTAATGTGGTGGTTGTGAAGTTATTTCTTCTTTCTGGTCTTTAGAAATTTTAGTTTGAGATTAAATTTGAAATCTGTGATTCTGAGAAACTCATTAGCTCATCTACTAGCTCAGAAAGGAAACTCCAGAGTAGTTTTTCCACTGAATTTGTTTATTCCTCTAGTACTTATTTGAATTTAATGGAGGAAAGGGCCCTGGAAATTTGCACCATTAAAGTTTTGCTCATCTAGTCATAGAATCACAGATTCAAAGAAGGGAATGACATGGATGGAGCCCACTTAGCTCATTGTCATTTGAAAATGTTTGCATAGATTCGATCTAATTCATACCATAGCACCACATTTCCCTGCTATTTCTCCTCCTGGAAATATTTAGAAAAGTTCTCCTGAAAAGCTACCATTGGATCTATACTCATTACCTCACAAAGCAGTGAAAACTAAATTCCAACCAACTATTATGTAAAACTTCTTACTTGCATCACTATTGATTCTTTTGTTAAACACAACAAGTGCCCTCTCCTTACTTGATCTAAATTCTGTATGATTTTGAGTACATCTGTCAAACTTCCTCTTTGGTGTCTCAGCTCTAAGAATTGTAATCCAAGCTTCCACAGTCTCTCCGTGTATCTGCAATCCCTACTATCAGGGACTATTTGAATACATTTCTTCAGTGAGGCCATCCATTTTCTTACATTTCTTATAATGCATATCTTGTTGTGGAAAATATAGCCACAATGGTTTGTCTATTTCCTTTTTGTTTCTTTTAAAATGGACACACTGTAAATTTTCTAGATCTGAAACAAAGTATATAGGTGGTGTATTAATTTAGTTACTTAAAGCAATAATAGAGACTCCAGTCATCCGGCAACTACCAAATACATTAATGGTTGTGAACTCCTCAGCTTCTTTACAATCTCTTTTTCAACATATATATATCCTATTTCAAGTCTAATTAGAAAATCTAAATGGAAATTGCTAGACATTCTTGGATGTAACAGAATTTGTACTTGCAAATGAATTGTGTAATTAACATGCCATCAAATGTATAGATTCCAGGTAATATCTTCCATTTTAAAATAAATATTTGAAGTGACTTATTATTTAATAAATCATACTCTCTGCTTACTGTTATTACAGCTTGAATCATATATTTCATGAACACTCAGAAACATAGATGATTAGGGCACATGACAAAGCTATTGACCTATTTGGTTTGTCACAGCTTTTTGCTAAAGCAATTCAAAGCCACCACTACTGCTCTGAGGTCATGGGTACAGATTCAATTGTGGCTTTCCAAGGGAACTTTCCTAAAAAAGAATTCAAGAAGGGAGAAATTGTAGGGAAATGGATGCTGCCTGCCCTGTTCTTTTCACACTGTCTCGGTGTCTACTCTACAAAAACCTTTCATAACTTTATAGACCTGTGTTAAGTCACACTACAGCTTTCTCTTTTCAAAAGAAAAGTGGCACAACATGTTCACCCTTTCCGGAAAAATATAACCTAGCCTCACTGTTCTGGTATATTTGATCCATTTTGTGTGTGTCCTTGTAAGTTCCTCTTATTCATTTAAAATTATCAAATATTCCAAACGTTCTCCAGTATCAAATTTATTTAGTTACCCAAACAGAGCAATGATAATGGAGAATTCCATTTTGAGTGTGTTGGAGTACTTTGTGAACAGCAGAAATAATGAGTTTCATAAAAGTTTTCCTTTATTCTGTTTGACAACAACCATAAAAATTAAACCTGACAAAGGAGCAGAGCTCTGAAAGTTTATACTTCCAAATAAATCTGTTGGACTATAATCTAAAAAAATCACAAAGGAAGACAAAACAATTTAAAATAAATGAAATAACCACAGAATTGATGGAAATTTAATAAGATGCTACTATCTTTTCTCTACTTCAAATATTTATTCAAAATGCACAATAATGTCCCTATCAATCACTTCTATAGCAAATACTTGAATTAATCATTAAATTTTCTTTTGGCCACCTCACCTTCAAAAGAAATAATCTCAGGTTACTGCTTACAACTGTGGGAGAATTATTTTGCATTCCTATTCATTGTTATGAACTCTCTGAAAATGTCTATTTTGAACATGGTGCTAAACTACATTCAGTCAAACAAAATTCCAAAAATTCTGTATTGACAAACGAATAAAATAACAATATCCCCACACCACCATCACCTGGAAAAATCACTGCGACAAACTCTCAATGGCTTTAGAGCTAGTTCGAGAATGGGGCATATAAAAATAAACGTAATATATGCTAACTATGCCCTTCTCAATGCTTTTGTACAAATTTATCTTTACTTCTGTACTCCATCCAAATTTTACAAAATTCAAACTAATTTGATCTTTCAGTATAGCTTTATCTATTTGCAGTTGCATAAGAAACAATACATTTATATAAACTTGTCTTATGTGGTCACAAAATTCATACATGAATTGCCACTGAGCAAATGCTGAAATAATCGCAGATTTCTGCACTTGCTTTACCTGAACTATGATTCGCATAATCAGTTCTTCTTCACTGTCCACATGTCTGCCCCCAAATTCCCACTTACTCTAAGGATTTACTCTGATTAATTTAATCGAAACACAGGTATAGATGGGGTAAGAAAGGAAATTAGAACAGATATGTAATGAAGTTGGAAAAGGAGATAATTTGACATACATGTAACAACAGGGGAAGACATAATTATAGGTTTCCAGTGATGAAATCCCAATGTGAGTATTTAATTTATTGTTACAGCAGCTTATTGAAGTATAAACATAATAGCCCTGGATTAAAATCTGATCTCCATCATGGGAATCTAGATGTTCATGCGTTGGAGGGTTGCATCTCATCAATGTCACCATAACAGGAGACTGCATTGGAACTCTTCGGACCACTATTATTTCTAATAGCTCAGAGTTAATCAGACCTCAACTCAGTTTAACACAAACATATCAAAACTATTTTAGACATTTCCCAATGCTTTAATAAGCTAGCTACTGAACTGATTAATACAAACTTTTTTACATAGAAGTACATAGAGGACAGTGCACAGAAATAGGACATGTAAGTCAACTGATTCATATCGATATTTATACACAACTCAAGTCTCTTCCCATCCTTCCTCATCTAATACTATCAGCATGGCCTCTTAATTCCCTTTTCCCTCATATCATTAAAAGTATCTGAACTATTTACCACTGAACCATTCCCTGTGGTGGAGAATTCCAGATTCTCACAATGTTATAGATAAAACACTTTCTAAGTAATTCCTTTTTTAACTTCTTGATGACAGTCTTACATTTTGATGGGCTCTGGGTTTTCACTGGCCCACAAGTCAAAGCTCTTTCTCAGTTTTGCTTAATGACACAAAGTGTTAACTGTTTCTCTCTACAGCTGCTGCCTGACGTTCTTTTAATACTGTCTCTGTGTCTATTATAAAAGTTTATTTAGAACTTTATAGACCTGTATTAAGTCACACTTTAGCCTTCTCTCTTCAAGAGAAAAGTGACCCAGCTTATTCACCCTTTCCTGATAAGTATAACCAAGCCTCACTGTTCTGGTGTATTTGATCCTTTTTTGTGTGTCTCTGTAGATTCCTCTTAGTATAAAAATTCTTCTTAAATGATCAAATATTCTGAAAATCCTCCTGTGTTAGATGTATCTAGTTGCCCAAATAGAACAGTGAAAGTGGAGAATTTCATTTTGAGTACAGGAATAATGAGTTTCGTAAGTTTTCTTTTATTCTGTCACAAAAGTGAAAAAGGAAGAGAAAACAATTTAAAATAAGTGAAGTAACCATAGAAATGATAAAGAAAATTGATAAGGTGCTACTCACTTTGTTGCTTCTGCCGTGCCTTATCACATATGGCAGGTCTCTGATATATCTTTTTCCCATCAGGCAGGGAGCAATCATTGCTGCAGACCACTACTCCTAGACAGGATTTCTTCAGTATGTGGCAGTTGTGGTTGTTCGTATTCCTCATGGCCCATCCACTCTGATGTCTTTGTGCATTTTTATCATCTGAACTATAAATAAATTTAACATAGGAATCCGTCCATTCCTGGAAATGATCCAGTTGATGCACATCCTTTAAAGAGAAGTTAAACAACGAATAAAACTTAGTTTGTTTTACAAAAATATAGACATATGCATTTAATCACAATCTGCAGTGAAAATGAATATGTCAGAAATGACTCTAATGGCATAACCATGCCTCTCGTTTGACAAATTCATTCAAAAATTAAATTTGATGCCTTTTAAAAGATAATTTTGGTGAAGAGCAGTTATCATGAAAGTTATCAACTTATATAGCTGCACCAAAACATTATAATTTGTACAAAGTTAAAAATCACACAACACCGGGTTATAGTCCAACAGGTTTAATTGGAAGCATACTAGCTTTTGGAGTGACGCTCCTTCATCAGGTGATAGTGGAAAGCTGGATCATAACACAGAATTTATAGCAAAGATTTGCAGTGTGATGTAATTGAAAGTATACATTGAAAAATTGATTGTCTGTTAAGCCTTTCATCTGTTAGAATACGGTGATACTTTCACTTCTTTCATGTGTAAATCACAAAACTTTTTAAAAAGTTTTTACATAAATTCATGTATGTAAAACTCTGTTATCTTACTTTTTAGATTAGAATCAATCTAAACATTAGGCCATAGAGAACACAAGGGGCTAACACCTTCAACATATTGTCTAGCTATCACCATTGTAAACAGCAACTGGAGAATGCAACTTTGTTAAAAAAAAGGTTTTGTGATTTACACATGAAAGAAGTGAAACTATCACTGTATTCTAACAGATGAAAGGCTTAACAGACAATCAATTTTTCAATGTATAATTTCAGTTACATCACACTGCAAATTTTTGCTATAAATTCTGTGTTAGGATCGAGCCCTCCATTATCACCTGACGAAGGAGCGTCGCTCTGAAAGCTAGTGTGCTTCCAATTTAACCTGTTGGACTATAACCTGGTGTTGTGTGATTTTTAACTTTGTACACCCCAGTCCAACACCGGCATCTCCGAATCATTATAATTTGTGGCAGCAAAGATCGTTGCCTCACGAATAATACTCTTGACCGAAATCTTAGATTGTAAATCAGAGAGCAGTCAATAAATCGTTTAATATAATTAAAAAGCAATTTGGTTAACAATCCAAAACTGTAATGCAATAAATGGACACTTTCATATTTTCAGGTGTTGGGATTGTATTTAATATGCTTTAACAGGAAATCACCCGGCCATTTTTGTCTGTACTGACTCTGGTGTTATTTGAAAAAGAAATTATTAAATTCATATCGTTTCTTTTTTCAACAGATGCAGACATAACTGATCAACATCTTTTGTGGTTACTTTTAACAGTCCGTATTAAAGCACAATGTGCAGTAATCAATGGGAAACACTTCAACAAGTAGAGTGTCTGATACAGAGCAGCTGAATTAATTTATATAAGGCTAAACAATGCTAACGCATTCCAGATTAACAAAGGACAAACTTGCATTCATATAGCAGCTGAGACATCCATCAAAACTGCTTCAAGGTAGTTCCCCACCGCTCGAATTAAGCTAACAATTAGCATTCAGCCCAGCTTTCCTAGGAAGCATGCTCGGAAACATGTAGCTAGTTAGTTCCCAGTAAGATAAAGCCAGGCTTGTATTAAGATTACTATAATAGCAATCACTTGTCTGTTTAAGTTGGGAGGGGGTCAGGGACCTAATACAAGTTCTGCATTTGCCGTTTGCTCTGAAGGTCATTTTTGTGCTGTCACTTTTGTCAAGAAATAAATCGAAATATTCTTCAGGCGAACTTCTCACATCATGTACAAACGATTGTAAGAAACATAACCCAGGTTTCACAACTTAAAGTAAGGAAAGGATGGGAGAATGTGCTTTGGAATGGACAGAATATTTTGGTCTAGAATGGTAACACTTCAGTGAGTAATGCTTAAGGTCGGTACGCGCCTTTCGAGTGATTCTCGGTTTTTGTTTTAATGAATCTATTCGGATTTGTTGTGGCACACCTCAGGGGAAAGTGAGCTTTGAACACAAACCTCCTAACCTGGGGGTTGGGACACAACCACTGCTCTACAAGACCCTTCTGGCGACTCGATACTTGCCCCTTGCACACTCCGAATTGTACTTAGATCTTCTAAGTGCGAGAGGTTCTGGAAATGGTTCCGTTCAATGCAATGAAATTAATAAAGGGACATGGAGAATCTGAAGTTAAAACAGCAAATGCTGGAAATACTCAACAGGTCAGGTCGCAACTGTAAAGAGAAATATCAGAACGTTGAGTTTAGCCAGACGGGAAAGTGATCTGAAGAAGGGTCACTGAATCCGAAAAGTTAACTCCGCTTTATCTCCACCGACCTGCTGAGATCTCCAGCAATTTCTGTTTTTATGTCTGAAAGTCTTGAGCTGGGGCTATCACTTCTCATTGAAGTGGTGAGTAAATGGTTTCATGTCTAGAATTTAAATCAATTCCACTTGGTACGCCCTGTAATGTAGTGATCCTTATTGTACATGTTTCAGAACGGAGGGAGCACGTTAAGGTTACAGGTAACATTCTGATGTAAAGTGGCTGGTATTGTGGGGAATATCCTGGTCCAGTAGCAGTCCCGAGTAAGACCCGCTCACCTGGGGCAGTTTGGGGTCGTTGATGTCCCAGGATATGGGCGATTCCAATGCAGAGATGTACTCGGAGTCCGGGAAACAACGCTCCCCGCTTTTCAACATCCTCTTGGCTGGTGCAAACTCGAAAGAAAAGCCTCCTGCTAACCTCTTTCGAGAATCCCCAAACCGGTTTAGCAGAGAGGTTTGAATTCCCCTTCTGAAAAGCAGATCGAAAATAAGTGTCAATTCCGCAAGGCTGACAAGACTTGTTCCACGGAATCGTTTATGTTACAGATGGGAACAGAGCGTACAATTCAGACAATTAGTTTATCTGCGCAGAGGAAAACAAATCAACATAATAGACTAAACCGTTTCTCCCTCCCTTGTAGCATCCTCCAAACAGATGTGTCAACCCATCACTAAAAATGCAGGTGAGGTGCAAGAGGAATACCAGGCTGAGGGATTGTGTAGAACTGAAGGAGGCACAATATTAAGCACAGCTCAATTTAATTTCATTCCCAAATGGACAGAAATCACAAATTTTTTATCTGCCTGCGTGCCAGTGACTTAATCTCACCTCCGAAAGAGAAAGTTAAATCACTAACGAATTACACACACAACTAGAAAATTACTGAGTGACAACCAACGGCAAACGAAAGCCATACGAAATTTAGTCAGGTACGTTTAAAGTGATCACCACCTCAGCCAAAAAAGATTAATAAAAGTTTGAAAGATGAGGGTAACACGATCTGAACAATTACTCAATGAATTGGCTGTGAAAAATAACATCAATTCCACAATAACAAGTGAAAATACCCAAGCTGTGACACTCAGTCAGAAGAAGAGTCGTTTCGCTTTACCTGACTGCAGCCGGCTTTGAGGAAGCAACTGCTCAGTCCGCCAGCTGAATGACTGAGACTCCGAGCGAAAGGGAGCAGCAGTCTGGTGAGTCACCTACTGCAAGAAGAGGAGCCGCAATTTTCCTCGGAACAGCAACTCTATGGTATGTCATGCAAATATGCTCAGCACTCTGTCCAATGAGCAACTCACAAGGGACCGACTTGAGGTTTGGCGCAAAGAGGGCTCAACTTTGGAACTCCCTGGAGCTGTTCAGGGAGAGGTGGGCACCGCAGGGAGTGGAGTGCTTTATTTCCCCCTCCAATTCTATTTTGATTTAATCCCTGCCCTCCCCTTCACTTTTTTGAACACGCAGCATTGCCCTTTGAGGAGAAGGGCGTTGCTTGTCACTGGCCACTCCAGTGTTTTCTTTAACCCTGGTGGTGGAAGTTGAACAAAGATTTGTACGCCTGTTGTCTTTCACTGTGTCTCACACCTACACACAA
Source organism: Hemiscyllium ocellatum (assembly GCF_020745735.1). Taxonomy (NCBI): domain Eukaryota; kingdom Metazoa; phylum Chordata; class Chondrichthyes; order Orectolobiformes; family Hemiscylliidae; genus Hemiscyllium; species Hemiscyllium ocellatum. Next base: position 111,684,722 of record NC_083403.1, on the reverse strand, counting down.
CATGGGTGCTGGGGAAAATATAAACACTACCGCAGTTAGGCGATAATGTGGGTGTAAGGGGATAAAAGAGAAAATAAAAAACATTAATAGTCCTGTTTGGCTGATGGGGGATTGGAACCACCTTGGTCAGTATGGACTACTTGTCAAAAAGTGTGGCGCTGGAAATGCACAGAAGGTCAGGCAGCATGCAGGGAGCAGGATGTTGCCTGATCTGCTGTGCTTTTCCAGAGCCACACTTTTCCACTCTGATCTCCAGCATCTGCAGTCCTTACTTTCTCCAAGGATGACCTGTCCCTGGGCAGGCTGCTGGACCTTCACCTGCTTAAAGTGCAGCAACCCTCCAGTGTAGATCACTCCTGTACTTGCTATGTCCTGCTCATAGGGGACAATACCTTAATATGCTTAAAGGTACGCTTGTGTTCCTCATTTGCTTCAGTGATCAGACTGTATTAGCCTAAAAGTACAGTTTCAAACAACAACCTCCATTTGGATAGCACCTTCACATAGGAACTGAGGGCAGGAGTGGGCAATTCAGCCTTCCAAGCCTTATCCACCATTCAGTATGATCATGGCTTATCCTCTACCTCAATGCCATATTTCTGTATTCTCCCATAATCCTTGAGGCCTTTAAGATCTGAAAATGTATCCACCTCTTTCTTGAATATATTCAGCCACATGGCCTCCACAACCTTCTGTAGTAAAGCATTCCACAATAATTTCACAGGATAGATAAACCAAGAGAAGGTTTTGAAGAAGCATCTTAAAAAGAACAGAAGTGGCTGGTGAGGCAAATCATTTCAGGAAGGGCATTCCAGAGCCACAGCTGTCAGTAGTGGGGAGAAGGAATTGGTCTGCGCAGTAGCCATAGATGGAGGAATGCAGAATGCCCGGGGAGTTGTCAGACAGAAGGAACTTACAGGGATTGGAAGGATTTGGACTGCTCTGTCTGTAAAAATGAACCTGAGCTTCCATTTGTTGCTACTTGAACACACCACCGTGTTCTCTGACCAACATCTCAATCTTGGGCTTTCTGGAGAGCTGCAGTGAAGCTCAGTGCAAGCTGGAAGAACAGAACCTCATTTCTGCTTGGGAACCCTGCAGCCTTCTGGACTTAATATCAAGTTCAACAATTTTAGGGCTGGAGCATCTTTCGCCATGCTTTCCCCTACCCACATACACCAAGCCTTGTCATCACATGAACTATTAATACACCCTACCCATTGTCAGCTACTAATAGTCTCCATTAGCAGCTACTCATTCCACCCCCCAGACTGACCTTTAATTCCCTTGTCTGTTCTCACTGGATATAGGTTTGCTCACTGAGCTGGAAGGTTCATTTTCGGATGTTTCGTCACCATACTACGTAACATCTTCAGTTAGCCTCCAGACAAAGCACTGCTGATGATTCCTGCTTTCTATTTATATGTTTGGGTTTCTTTTGGTTGGTGATGTCATTTCCTGTGGTGATGTCATTTCCTATTTCCATCATGGTAGCCCACAAACTCACCGACACACTAAAACAGCAGCTAATGAACTTGAAAGTCCCTATACAGACAACAAGCAAAACTAATGTCATTTACAAAATGCCATGCAAAGACAAACAGGCAGAAAACTAGCCATCAGGATACATGAACACCAACTAGCCACAAAACGACATGACCCTCTCTGACTAGTATCCTTACATACAGACGAGGAAGGATACCACTTCAACTGGGACAACACATCCATCCTAGGACAACCTGAACAGAGACATGCACAAGAATTTCTAGAAGCACGGCATCCAAACTGGAACTCTATCAAAAAGCACATTGACTTAAACCTGATTTACCACCCCCTGAGAAAAAGGACAGAAAATGACATCACTATAAGAAATGACATCACCACAGGAAATTATATCACCAACCCAAAGAAACCCATACATAAAAATAGAAAGCAGGAATCATCAGCAGTGCTTTGTCCAGAGACTATCTGACCATGTTACCTAGTATGGTGACAAAACCTACGTGTAAAAACTCAACCTGAGCTACAAATCTTCTCAAATTTTTCTCTCTCTTTGGGCTCTACCTCCATCTATCATTTATTGCCTCCTCTCTTCTCCCCTCTCTCCATCTTCTGTATAAAAACCATCCTTTTACTAGCTACCATCAGTCCTGAAGAAAGGTCACTGGACCCAAAACATTAACTCTCATTTCTCTCCACAGATGCTGCCAGACCTGCTGAGATTTTCCAGCAGCAATTTCATAGAATCTGATGAAAGTTTCAGTTTTTGTAACACACTAGTGGGCCAGGTGCTAAAGAAAGTTGGCAAAAAATTCAGCTCACTCCTGCATTGAAAGAAAAGTTGAGCACGTTGGACCAATTTTCTTTCGTATTTCTAAAAACGAGATGGGATTTTATTGACATGTTTGAAATTGAGTGAGGGCTTGACAGGGTGAATGCAGGGACAATGCTGGAGAATCTAGGAATCAGGACAGAGTTAATAAACAAAACACCTTTTTAAGATGGAGATGAAAGGGAACCATTCCACTCAGAGGGTTATTAATCTTTAGAATCCCTTTCCTGTGAGAACAGCAGAATTTGATTCTTGATTGAATCAAGACTGATTTTAGACAGATTTTTGATTGATAACAGAGTCAGACATATGGGAAATAGGCAGTAAAGTGGAGTTGGTGCCACAATCAGATCACCCATGATCTTAATGAATGTAGGCTTGGTGAGCTGAATGGCCTACTCCTGCTCCTATTTCTTTGCTGTTATGGGTCTTGGAGAAGATTGCAATATGTCTCACAGCATTTGAGTTGGAAAAGTAGCAGGCACAGCAAGTAATAAGGAAGACAAATGGAATTTTGGCTTTTATTGCTAAAGGAATGGTGTATAAACATAAGTGTACAGTTATTGCTAGAACTGTACAAGGCATTGGTGAAACCCCACCTCGGGTATTGGGTATAATTTGTTACCTTTAGTTGAGGAGGAATGTATTTGTATTGAAGGCAGTTCTGACAAGGGTTACGAGATTGATTACAAAAAGGAGGGGTTTGTTTTATGGAAAGAGATTGTGCTGTTTAGAATTCCACTGTTTGTAGTTTAGGAGACTGTGAGGAGATCTAATTGAGGTGTATAAGATGCTAAAGGAGGTTGACAAAGGTGAAATTGAAAAGATGTTTCCTCTTGTGGGGCAATCTGGAACAAAAGGTCATAGTTTTAGAATACATGGTAACAGATTAAAAACAGAGATGAGAAGAAATTATTTCTTTCAAAGGGTCATAGATTTTGAAATTTATTATCCCAGAAGTGGATGCCAGGAAATTGAGTAAATTTACAGAAGAGATAGGCAGACTTTTAGTTATTCATGGTTCGAAGGGTAATGGGGAATGGACAAGAAAATGGAATTGAAGCTGAGATGACATCAGCCATGATTATATTGAATAGTGGAGTCATCTCGAGGGGTTGAATTGTCTTCTCCTACTCCTAGTTCTTATGTTCTTATGACCTCCATGTGGATTGCTTGGGAAGCTTATACTACTAACATGCAATTGCCTTGCTCTATGCAACCACCAACAAAAGTCTCTGACTCTGAGCTAGTCTTAGATTTTTCTGTCTACCATTTCTTGATTAACACCCACACACCCCCCACCCCCCACCTCACTAATCACTCATGCTAATCCCATAACTTACCCTGACAGTCCCCAACTAACCCTCCCTCTGAAATCCTCCCCCACTCCACGGGTTCCTTCCAATTCAATCCAACCTGACTAATTCCCCCTAACCTCAAATCCTGACCGCCAAGTTTCTCCTTGACAACCTTACTACCCCACCAGGCACCACCTCTTGACTTCCCTTCCAGACCATATTACCCTCTGACTTGACTACCCCACACAGATCCTGCTACTCAACACGTTTAGCCCCAACTCAGTGATCGATCCTGAGCAAACACAAAGGGCCAGGTCTTCTACCCCACCCACCTACCAGTTCACAAGACATTCTACCCAACTCCACACTCCCTATTCACTAACATTCATCCGTTCCCTCAGTCACTAAAATTCATCAACTCCCTCAGTCACAAACACCCACATCAACATTGAATTTTACCATATAACAGCTAGTGTTGTAATAAGGAGGGGAGTGTTGTGTCTTTCCTCCCCCGCCCCCCGCATTCCAATTCTGTAATGGAGCACCTGGACAATTGCTGCACTCCACATTTCTGAAGACCAGCTTGGAAGATCTGGCATCAAATGCAGAGTGGGAACAATGCAGGAGACAATTCAAGTAGAATGGCAATCTAACAATAATTTCTACTCTTCAGAAGATCTGAGCCAATGTCTTCAGTGTGCCCACAATGTAGCTGAAAGTAATTTCAGCCTCTGTACCTTGTGACATTATTGAATAATGTGGGACGTGATTTGATTTGATTTGATTTGACTTGATTTGATTTGATTTATGATTGTCACATGTACCTAGGTACTGTGAAGAAAAATTGTTTTGCATGTAATACAGGCAGATCATACCATACAAAGTGCATTAGGGTAATGGAACGGGGCAAGGAATACAACATGACGGCTGCAGAGAAGGTGCATAAACAGTGAGATCAACATTAAATTAAATTTAAGAGGTCCATTCAGAAGCCTAATAATAGCAGGAAAGATGCTGTTCTTTAATCTGTTGGAATGTGGTTAAGCTTTTGTATTTTCTGTTCAGCGAAAGAAGTTGGAAGAGATCAGAAACAGGGTCAGAGAGGGTCTTTGATTATGGCTGCCTTCCCAAGGCAGTGAGAAGTGTAGATGGAGTCAATGGATGGAAGATTAGTTTGTGTGGTGCATTAGGTGATGGAGAAATCGACGTTTCGGGTATAACCCTTCTTCAGAACTGGGGCGGGTGGCTTGCTGTGTTCTTCCAGCCACTGCCTGGCTTGTTGAGTTCTTCCAGCCTCCTGCCTGTCTACTTTGGATTCCAGCATCTGCAGTTCTTTTTTTGTCTACCACCTCCTCTGGCAGCATGTTCCAGACACCTGCCACATTGTGAAGAGTTGAACAGAGATTTGACAATTTCTAATATCTAACACATCCATGTAAAACTACAAATTGTTATTCTTAGTTTTGTTACTATTTCTTTGTGGTAATCCCTGAGACATCAACAGAGGTGGAGGCAGGTTACTGAGATTCAGCTCTGACTGCTCAAGTGCTCTTGTGCTCAGGGCCAAAGACTGCCAAGAGGTATCTGATCAAAGGCAAAGTTGGCCATGAGGCCAGGAAGCAAGGTGTTGGATTCTGAATGGGTTGGGAGTGAGGGGCTATGATGGGCGCCTGAAGCTGAGCCAAGTTCCCACATCCAAGTCCCCTTTTATTACCCGACCACCCATAAGTTGGTGAGCATTTTGCCACATTTCAGTAGCTCTTTAAGGACCAACACTCACTTTCCATTCAAGTTGAAAGATTGCAAGTTTTGTTGAAGGCTTGCAATGTGATTGCTGTGTTTGATGTTCCACACAGGTGACCATTTTCCTTGGATGAAGATATCATCCTTAAGACCTGAGTCTTGCTGGCACTCACCCTTGATGCGGACACTGTCAAACTCTCCACATGCTTGTACACCGTAGATGCAAAGGCTGCCAGCTGTCTCATCTCCTTTGTGATACTGCTCCAGAATTATCCTCTTCACAGAGGGTCCCTTAGAAACAGCTCCAGAGTCCAACTCCTGAGTGGAGTTTGTAGTGTTAAGTGTCCTCTGATGGGAATTGCCCAATGCTGTTCCTTGTCTCCAGCACCATGTCTTGCTCAGTAATTCTGTGAGACCCATGTACTGGGCTTCCTGGTCACATCAAGCTGTGTTATCCCTGAGATGGGAGAGTTTTGATGAGTTCTTCCTGGGGATAGAACACTTGACTGGCTTTTAGGAGATGAAAGACAGTAAGTAGAATTGTTAAGTTAAGGAGTATGTCAATCATCACATATCCATGGGCACTAACATCAAGTCACCATGAGTGAGTATTTTTTGCGGCTTCTCGCTGTGAGAAGTTTACAGCTGTCACCAGGTTCCCATCTCCTCAGCTCCAATGGATAGACATTGCCAAGATTCAACCATCTCCAGAACCCCCTCTTCTGAAACTGATACTGTACTGCACCCTGTTCCCCTGTAGAGATGGAAGAGGTAGTTGAAAAAAGAGAGCTAGGAAAGAGAGTAACAATGTTTTCCCTAAACAGATGGGTGTTTATTTGAGGGGTGCATTAAAATGAGGTGTTGGTGTATATGTGAATGTGAAGAGGGGGATGGACAGCAAGGGGTGAATGCACCTACAAAGTAGGCAGGCATGAGGAATGATATGGGGAGATGATGGCCTAGGGATAATATCAGTAAATTATTAATTCAGATACTCAGCTAATGTTCTGGGGACCCAGGTATGAATCCTCGCATAGCAGATGGTAGAATTTGAATTCAATTTTTGAAAATCTGGAATTAAGAAGCTACTTGTGACCATGAACCTGTTGTCCATTGTCAGGAAAACCATTTGGCTCACTGATTTCCTTTAGGGAAGGAAATCTGCCATTCTCAGTAGGCCTGTGACTCCAGACCCACAGCAATGTGGTGGACTTTCAACTGGCCTCTGAAATGGCCTAGTGTGACATTCAGATAGGAAAGAACGAGGACTGCAGATGCTGGAAACCCGAGTCTGGATTACTGCAGGTCAGGCAGCATCCAAGGAGCAGGAAAATCAATGTTTCAGGCAAAAGCCCTTCATCAGGCCTAGTGAGACATTCAGATGTATCAATCACTATGAAGTCTCAACAAAGAAATGTAACCAGATGGACCATCTGGCATTGACATAGGCACCTGAAATGACAATGGCAGAAACAGCCCTGTCAACCTTGCAGAGTCCTAATTCCCTCCCTGAGGGGATTGTGAGTTAATCTACAGCACATGGAATGCTACAGTTCAAGGTAACAGCTCCTTCTCAGGGGGAACTATGGATGGAAATAAATACTGGCCAACCATGATGTCCACATTCCATGAGTGAATTAAATAAAACTGGAGTAGACTTGGGAATGCGGAATGAGGGTCTTGTGTTAGACGTACATCAGGATTTAATAGATAGTGGCTTTACACTCACAATTCTGGACCTGATCAGATCGTAAAATCTCTTCCAGCATAGTATCTAGGAGCAGTAGCCCATGTGGATCCTGTGCAAACTCCAGCTACATCTTCTTGTTCTCTTAAGCAGACTTTTTCTGCTGTCATGAACACAGAGAACCTCCCTCACACAATGTAGCATCATTGCTGAAGAATTTATGTGAAGTGTAGCTTTACAATATTCAAACAGTTTCTTCAACGTTCAGTCCCTTTAAATTGTTTTGCATGGTATGCCTGTGCAATGTTCACCTAGACTGCTGTGTGTCACACATTTGTGCAGTTCATCTGAGCATTGTCCTTACACTTTAAGGATCTGTTATTGCAATTTCATCAACTTTCCACACTGATAATATGTTAGACTTCAGTCAGTGAGTGTGAGCTATTGTATTCTGGAGCCATGGATAGTAATGGTAAGAATCTGCAATCTTCCTAACCATCACATGGAGGTGTGCTAGAATCTCTCCTTCTCATTGGCACGTGTTGAAAGATTCGCAGTTAGATACTCAACCTGCGTGGTCGCATTATGAACACACCTTCCTTGTCCAGGTTCATAACCTGGAGCTTCTGAATCAGGGGCAGGGACTCACCGTGCCACAAACAGTCAACTATCTTCTTCAAAGTGTACCTTTCAATAACTCAACTGAAGTAGATTCATATGGGTCAATGTTACTTTGATGTGTGCTAATTACTTAGGCAACTGGACACCAGATACAAGTACAGTGGCTGAATTTATAAGCCACTGACAAAAATAGTCCAGAAATTTCTAGGCTCTCCACAAGCTTTATTGAGCTCATCCTGACCTAGTGCATTACCAAGTTAAAATTGCCCCCGGATATTTAATTCAATAACTTTTCATCAGAACTGAAACTGAATTATTCCTTTGATAAGCCAATGCTATGATCTTCCACACTCAACCTGCATAGTTGCAGCAAGGTTAATATGGTTGGAGATTATTATCTCACTGATACTTACGTTCTGGCTGACGTGGATATGAAGTATGCTGGTAGCAAAAAAAAATGTTCAACCTCTTGCTCCTCCTTCAAGTCACCTTCTAAAATTAGGCAAAAGACAGTTTCCTCCACTTTCTCAAATTGTTACGCATAGTGATCATGGAATAATTGAATCATTACAGCACAGAAGGAGCCTATGAAGCCTTCTGTCAGTGCTATTCAGATAGCACCAGTAGCTGCCTTTTCCCCATAGCCCTGCAGTATTTTGCTTCCGTTCTGATAATTACCCAATTATCTTTCAAATGCCAAGTTTGAACCTGCCTCCTCCACGCTTTCAAGCAGTGCATTCCAAATCCCAATCACTCACAGTTTAAAAAAAGTTTATCTTCATGTCATCTCTGTTTACTTTGTTATTCATCTCAAATTAGTATTCTTTGATTATTGACCTTTCCAACACAGGGAACAGCTTCTTCCTAAACACTCCACTCAAACACCTCATGATTTTGAATGCATCTCCCAAATCCCCTCTCTTAACTTCCTCTTCTTCAAGAAAAACAACCCTAACTTCACCACATAAAAGAAATTCCTGCTACAATTTTAGGATATCTGGTCAGCATTGACAAGCTGAACCGGAGAGTCTGTTTCCATACTGTAATTCTCTATGACTATACAACTCTATGTGACTCATTCTTGTGCATCTTTTCTGCATTCTCTCTAATGCTTTCAAACCTTTCCTAATATGTGATGCCCTGAATTGGACAAAATGCTTCAGTTGAGACTGAATCCATGTTTTAGAAAAAAATTGCTTTTATACACAATGACTCTCATATACCCAGGGATCCTGTTGGCTTCATAAACCACTTTCTTGAGCTATCCTTCAACCTTCAGTAATTTGAGAACATACAGTATATCCCCAGGTCCCTCTTTTCCTGCACCGCCTTTAGAAGTATATCCTTTAGTTTATATCTCCTCTCCTTGATCTTCCTACCAAAGCAAATTGTTTCACACTTTTCTGAATTTAAGTATTTGCTATACCTCTGCCCATTGCGACGCTTTCTATGTTCTGTTGAAATTTATCACCAACCTGCTGACAGTTTACAAGTCTTCCAAGTCTTGTATTATCTACAAATTCTGAAACTGTGCCCTGTACACAAAAGTCTAGATCATTAGTACTGATTAAATAGAGATCATAATGACTGTTGGCGAACTCCACTTAATACCTTAGTGGGTGGCACGGTGGCACAGTGGTTAGCACTGCTGCCTCACAGTGCCCGAGACCCGGGTTCAATTCCCGACTCAGGCGACTGACTGTGTGGAGTTTGCACGTTCTCCCCGTGTCTGCGTGGGTTTCCTCCGGGTGCTCCGGTTTCCTCCCACAGTCCAAAGATGTGCGGGTCAGGTGAATTGGCCATGCTAAAATGCCCGTAGTGTTAGGTAAGGGGTAAATATAGGGGTATGGGTGGGCTGCGGGTCAGTGTGGACTTGTTGGGCCGAAGGGCCTGTTTCCACACTGTAAGTAATCTAAACTAAAAACCTTCTTTCAGTCTGAAAACCAACTTTTCAAGACTTCTTTTTGCTTCCTGTCATTCGTTCAACTTTGTGTATCCATACTGTCGACTATGCCTTTTATTTCATGGATTCCACATCGCTGACACCCCTATTACATAACACTTTACTAAACACCTCTTGGAAGTCTGTGTACACCACAACAACCATGTTCGCCAAAACAATCTTCTCTTTACTCTCTCTCCTTTCTCAGAGCTAATCAATGGTATTATGATTACTGTCCCCCATGTGTTCCCCTAATGACATTTGACTGGCTTGACCTACCTCCTTTACCAAGTTTGTAGACAACACTAACATAGATAGGAAGGCAAGTGGTGAGGATGACACAAGGGATCTACAGAAGGTTACAGAGAGGTTAATGAGTTGGCAAAAACTTGGCAGATGTGGGAAAATGTGATGTTGTACATTACAGAGTAGAAGATCTGAAAATTATTAAAATTGGGTAAGACTGCAGAAAGCGAGGACAGAGGTATTTTGGGGTTCATTTACATGAATCACATAAAGTTAGCCTCCAGGTTCAGCAGATAATAGGGAAGGCAAATGGACTGTTGGTCCTTTCAAAGAGAATGGAGAATAAAAATAGGTCATGATAAAACTGTACAAGCCACTCTTCAGATCACTCATAGAAAGCTGTGAACAGTTTGATTTTCTTAACTAAAGAGAGATATATTAGCACTGGAGGTAACCCAGAGAACGCTCACTTGATGATTCTGGATACGGAGGGATTTGATTATGAGGAGGTGTTGAGTAGGTTGGACTTCCATTCATTTGAATTTTGAAGAATGAGAGGAGACCATTTTGAAACATGTAGGTTTGTTAGGGGGCTTGACAGAGTACATGGAGAGAAGTTGCTTCCCCTTTTGGGAGAGGTCAGGACCAGAGAGTATAATCTCAGAGTAAAGAGTCATACATTCAAAACAGATGAGCAGGACATTATTCTCACAAAGGGTAGTGAACTTCTTGAATCGTTTACCACAGGAGGCTGTTACGGCTGGGCCGTTAAGTAAATTCAAGTCTGAAACAGACAGATTTCTAAGCAGTAAGGGAATCAAGGGTTATGGAGAAAAGGAGAAGGAAAGGGGATTGAGAATGATCAAATCAGCCATGACCTTACAGAATGGTGAAGCAGACCTGATGGGACAACCGACTTAGTCCTGCTCCTGTGTTTTTTACATTCTTACTTAGATCCAGTAGTACTTCCTTTCTTTTTGCTTTAGTGAAAACTGATCTGGAACATTTTCCTGAACACACGAGAAACTCCAGCATTGCTGTTTACAGTACTTCTATCCATATGTCTTTTAGTCATTTGTTTTTAATTTGTGAGAACCAAGATAATAAAGCAAGGTCTATATGTTATAGGCTAAAAGTATGATTTCTGGCTACTTTGCCTACTCCCTTCTCTCATACTGTATTCAATGTGATGATGTATTCTGCCATTCTAGCTTTTGTTGTTTACTGTATCCAGTAGCAAAAACAAGATTGGCTTATGAGAGGTAGAAAAAAAGAAGAGTAAGAAAAATGTTATTTATTTATTCTAAATCTCTGGTGATAATTAAAATCTAGAAGAATGAGAATCTCTACATGTTAAAGTTACTTGTCAAAGGCAGAGAGGGTGCATGTTATTAATGATTTGGAGACGCCAGTGTGGGACTGGGGTGTACAAAGTTAAAAATCACACAACACCAGGTTATAGTCCAACAGGTTTATTTGGAAGCACTAGCTTTCAGAGCGCTGCTCCTTCATCAGGTGGTTGTCCGCTTCGAAAGCTAGTGCTTCCAAATAAACCAGTTGGACTATAATCTAGTGTGGTGTGATTTTTAAGCTTGTTCATAATTAAGATTTATTCTACCATTTAAAAGGGTTCTTAAACTGAAATCAGCAAGTTCTAATCTTCTGTAGTGATTTCAATCCATGCCTGTAACATTAGGACAGGAATATGATGCCATATTTGATTGGGGAATCAGGCAGTAAGGGTGGAGCAGGGAATGGAATATTTCCCTGTAACTAACAGCAAAATGTTTTTTTCTATGTAAATGCCCACTTACGCTCACCAGGCAATTTATACAGAAAGAGGTGTGAATATTGGTAATCTCAATATTATTTTTACAGTGATTCTGATTCAGTACTTTATTTTGAATATTATTTGTTGACGGTTTTTGAACAACTTTCATAACTTTCCATTGTTTATTTAAGAAAGGTGAACACCTCACTTTTGATTGAGTTTCTGTAGTATAGTTGTGTTGAGACATGTTTTCAATATGTCTGTATTTTACTAGATAAATCTCAAATAATATGCAAGCAAGAATAATTTTTTTAACATTGCCAAATAAGTTGTTTATATGTACTCAAACTTATCGAGAAGTGAGGTCTGCAGATGCTGGAGATCAGAGCTGAAAATGTATTGCTGGTTAAAGCACAGCAGGTCAGGTAGCATCCAAGGAACAGGAAATTCGATATTTCGGGCCAGAGCCCTTCATCAGGAATGGATGAAGGGCTCTGGCCCGAAACGTCGAATTTCCTGTTCCTTGGATGCTGCCTGACCTGCTGTGCTTTAACCAGCAACACATTTTCAGCTCTGTACTCAAAATTAGCCAAGTTCTGAGCCTTGTTCATTACACTGAAAGATCATTATATGGAGGACAGACACTACACACATCTATTTTTTGAAAATAAAAGCAAACTGAAAAGCAAGTTACTTATGGAACAGTTAGTTAATACAGATAGTTAACACAGAATTCTTGAATATTGCTGAGAAAAGAGGCAGGTAGTAAAAGTAAGCATTCTTCGTTTGTCTCTAATGATTATTAAATTCTGGAAGAATGACTCTATGCTTGCTATAGTTCATTTTCTGTTACTGATTAAGACTTAGCCTGCCATTTAAAAGGGTATATTCCATGTCCTTCTTTCATACTTCTGATACACAGATGATATCTTTGCTCTATATTCAATTCTGCAGCTGCCATGCAAGAATTTCCATTGTGGCCTGATGACCTCGATCCTGTGCTCAAACCACTGTTTAAAATGGATCAGTCAAATGAGTTCCATTTCCTTGATGTCCTGTTTGAGAAATTGACCAGGGAGTTCACTGTTACTGCCCACTGCAAGCCTACCTTCACACACATTGAGATTTGTTCACTTTCACACGCTGTAAAATTGATCTTATCAGCAACGTTGAGGAGAAAGTGAGGACTGCAGATGCTGGAGTCCAGAGTTGAAAAGTGTGGTGCTGGAAAAGCGCAGCAGGTCAGGCAGCATCCGAGGAACAGAAGAATCGACGTTTCGGGCATAAGCCCTTCTTCAGCCCGTTATTTCTGCCACCCCCAAACAGACCCCACCACCAGGGATATATTTCCCTCCCCAGTCCTATCAGCGTTCCGGAGAGACCACTCCCTCCACGACTCCCTCATCAGGTCTACACCCCTCACCAACCCAACCTCCACTCCCGGCACCTTCCCCTGCAACCGCAAAATGTTCAAAGCTTGCGCCCACACCTCCCCCCTCACCTCCCTTCAAGGCCACAATGGATCCTTCCATATATGTCACAAATTCACTTGCACCTCCACACACATCATTTACTGTATCCACTGCACCTGATGTGGTCTCCTCTACATTGGGGAGACAGGTCGCCTACTTGCAGAATGTTTCAGGGATTACCTCTGGGACACCCGCACCAACCAACCCAACCGCCCCATGGCTGAACACTTTAACTCCCCCTCCCATTCCGCCAAGGACATGCAGGTCCTTGGCCTCCTCCATTGCCAGATCCTGGCCACACGACACCTGAAGGAAAAGCGCCTCATCTTCCGCCTAGGAACCCTCCAACCTCATGGGATGAATGTAGATTTCTCCAGCTTCCTCATTTCCCCTCCCCCCACCTTATCTCAGTCCCAACCCCTGGATTCAGCACTGCCCTCTTGACCTGCAATCTTCTTCCCAACCTCTCCACCACCACCCCCTCTCTGGCCTATCACCCTCACCTCCTTCCACCTATCGTATTCCGAGTGCCACTTCCCCAAATTCCAACCCACCCCCCCCCCCCCCCCCCCCACCGCCACCTTTTATCTCAGCCCGCTTGGCACACCAGCCTCATTCCTGAAGAAGGGCTTATGCCCGAAATGTCGATTTTCCTGCTCCGTGGATGCTGCCTGGTCTGCTGCGCTTTTCCAGCACCACACTTATCAGCAACCTTGTCAATGAGGCCTGAGCTTTATGGTTATCAGAGGTAGCAAGGTGGTTCAATGGTTAGCACTGCTACCTTACAGCACCAGGGACTCAAGTTCAATTCCAGCTTTGGGTGACTGTCTATATGAAATTTGCACATTCTCCCCGTGTCTGCATATGTTTCCTCCATGTGCTCCAGTTTCCTCCCACAGTCCAAAGATGTGCAGGATAGGTGGATTGGTTGTCCTAAGTATGGGGCTAGGATAGGATGCTCTTTAGAGGGTTAGTGTGAACCCAATGGATTAACTAGATTCTTTCCTCCTTGCAGCGATTCTACGATAACTTAATGCTAAAATAGGACACATCAAAATTATTTTAATGGTTATAATGATCAGATTATTTCCTTGCTGCATACTGTGCAAACCCATGAAATGCTGTGTTCAAAGGTGATTACCTTTGGTCTTGAGTTTAGCTCGGATTACTCTGAAAAGGTATAAGGCAAGTGCAGTTGATGCATTTCAGCATCAGTGTGATTGCAGTTATGTACGCACCCTCATGTGGGATGTGAAAACTTCTGTTCACTGGCTCCACACTTCCTGGACTGCTACATGATTCCCTGCAACAATGGGATGAGGTGATCCTATCCACACAGACCTGGCTCAATACATATTCTGCTTTTCACACAGATTTACTGAGAGCTATTCCTAGCAGGCGTAAAGTCCGCTTGGGAGCTCAACTTGAAGATCAGAAGTCTTAAAGTACTGTAATACAAACAACAGTACAGCTCTGTACCTCTCCTGACCCTATCCTAACAATGCTCAATCCCCCGTCCCCTAACAAAGCTCACCACCATTCCAAACTCTTTACCCCCATCATCTGACAATGTTTACCACCTACTCCCCCCACCATCCGACAATGGGGCATTTCTGACTGCCTGGATTAGGTGCAATCAAATGATCATATGAGTTTCCAATCATATAAAATATTAACAAACAAATGAAAGCCTGTTTCCTTAAATATGACCAATTTCGAGATAATGGGTAGAATTGATTAAATAAATCCAGGGAAACCTGCCTCATTGTCCAGGTTAGAAATGTAACAACTTATTTTGAGAATATTGGTAAGCTATTTCACATTCCCAATCACTCAGAGGGCATTCGGAATCAATAGCATAGTTTGACTCAAGTTCATGTAGACCGTGTAGATTTGGCAGATTATTTTATTAAAACCAGAAAAAGTTGGAGAAGTTCAACACATCTGGCAAAATCTGTAAAGAGAGAAACAGGACTAACATCTCAAGTAAGTTTTTTTCAGAACTGAAGAGAGGTGGAAATGTGATGGGATTTATGCTGTCACAAAAAGAGTTGAGCGGTAAATGGAACAACAGGAAGTTTTAGGGAAAGGTTAGAGGTTGAGGGTGGTCCAAGATCAAAGGTGCTATGGAATAAAAGGCAAAGGGAGTGGTAATGGCTGCAATGAAGCAACAGAACATTGGTTCAGAATTGATGTTAATAGCAAAATGACTGAAAGCAAAAAAGAAATGAAAATATACAGATACTGGATAAACAGAAGTGAGGAAAGAGTTCACCATCTAAAGTTGTTGAACACAATGCTGAGTCTGGAAGACTATCAAGTGTCTAATCAATAAATGTAGCGCTGTTCCTACAGTTTGCATTTGGTGTCACTGAACACTGCAGCAGGCCAGCAACAGAGCAAGTGGGCATGGGTACAAAATATTGTGTTGAAATGGTGACCAGAAAGTTTGGATCACGCTTGCAAATCCTTTCTTTCAAGGACATAAGTGTAAAATGATTCTTTTACAGCAATACTGAAATCTTTATTATTATTTTCTGATGCATCCCATGAACTGCCAGATTTAAAGTTAATTCACAACTTTTCATGATTAGATTTTAATTCTACATATCTTCTAGATTGATAACAAAGTTTTAGAAATGATTTATTGTTGAGATGCATGCATAATGGGCAGGAATGACATTTATTCCTATCATTAGTTACTCTGAGAAGGTGATGTGGGTCTTTTTATATTGATTATTTTGTACTGATGTTGTATTGTTATCCTCCAGTCCCATAACCACTAGTGCTCCCAAAGAAGAAATGAGAAGTGTCTAAATGGACAAGAAATTGATGTAATCAGCACTGGTAGAATCTTTTTCCAGAGTAATATGGTGATAACATGTCAAGAGAGGAGTAAAACTGAGTTTCATTTTTAAATGGAAGCATATGTTTATTGAAAGAATTACAATAAACAACCTTACTTATACCAGCACTTGCACATCATTGTGATACTAAATATAGTTCCTCTCATGGAAAAAAAAATCACAAAGAAAAATAAAGACTAAATATATGATTTTCTTTTCCTAAAGAACAATATCATCTTTCATGCAGCCCAAGCTTGAGTGATAACATTAGGGAGTGCAAGGACATTCTTTGTGACTTTAAGTGGTGGAATCTTTTGTTTATGTGGTATTGTTTTAACTTTGAAAGAAAAGAAAAAAGCCGAACACAGATGCCAGTAAAAAAGTAGACAAAAAAATGGATGAGCACTGAGGCTACAGAAGTTTTTTTGCACTTGTCTGTTGCTGGTATGAGGACTGTGAAATCACTGTCATTGCTATCATCAGTCTTCCTTTCTCTCTGCTGCCTCACCTTGTATTCGATGACAAGCTGTGTCTGGCCTCAGGTGCAGTTATTGCCCCTTTGCAGTGACACAGCACCTTGGTGACATATATACTTCTGGTATAACACTCTTCCAAAATACACTGGAATTTTTTGAACTTGTAGAAGGATCGCAGAGCTGCCCATGAAAGCAGTTAAACTCAGTCACCTATTGTCTACAAAATTCTCCTTAACAGAATTCCATTCATGATCTCAACACACTTAAGCAATGAATTTAAATGAAATAACTAATTTCCTCAAATAATACTATTCAAAGGTATTTTCTGGTTGACATCTAGCCTAATGAAGTTTGATAAATACTGAAATGATTTTTACGTTATTGATCGACAATTGGAAAATAGAAACACAATGTTTTGGACATTGTCATTGTTTTAAAAATCAGAGCCATGCCTACTTTAAAATATCTGGTCATAATTTTGTTTCAGTTATAGGATTGTCTTGTTTTAAAGAGTGCACAACTTTGACTGGCAGTCACAATACGTTGCAAAGTTTATATCATTTACTCAAAAGATAGATGACCAGAATAAATGTTATATAAGTCTGGTCTTCTGTATTTAAGTGAATGTACTTTATTGCTTTAACCCAACAACAGCTGCCTTTATTTATCTGTGAGGTAATATACGCTCATTTTGCTTACCATAGGAAGAATGCCAGCTGTAGAAATTGCATTGATATTACAGACTATTTACATTTATTTTCTGTGCGTCCCTCATGTTGTCTTACTCTCTTTGTCAGCAACTCTTTTTGCCTCCTTTTGAGCTGTGAGCTGATGCGTGTAAAAAGATATACCAAAGCTTTCATCAGCATCCTGGAGAACAGTACATTGAATACACACTTTCTAGTTTTAAGTATTTGTGTTAAATATTACAAGGTTCTCTCTGTATGAAATAGTTTTTCAGGTCAGTGCAGATGTCTCATGAAAGGATATTGCACAATGGTTGATTGCTATTTGCACTTTTAAGATTAAAGTATTGGCTTTCTGAGTTTTTGAGCAGATTAAACAGTTTACAAGTAAGTAAACACTTTAGTTTTGGGGTTATAAGTTCCATTTTTGTATAATCTGCTTTAGGCCATGGTGTATGTGGTAGTTATGGTAAATGGTTAACAAACTCTAAGCACTGCATTTGAAATCAAACCGGACATATCATGGTTTTAGAAATGATTCATTGTTGAGTTGCTGGCATAATGGACAAGATTGGCATTTATTCCTACCATTACTTTCTCTGAGGTGATGGTGAGTCTTTTTGTATGGATTAGGTACAATTGATTGACTTCCTCGACCATTGCAGGGGGAAGTTCTGAGGACAGTAAGAATCATCCCACATTTAGATCAAAGTCGAAAAGGGTGGCGCTGGAAAAGCACAGCAGGTATGGCAGCATCCAAAGAGCAGGAGAGTCGATGTTTTGGGCATAAGCCCTTTGCCGTTCCTGATGAAAGGCTTATGCCTGAAACGTGAACTCTCCTGGTCCAGAGATGCTGCCTGAAGTGCTGTGCTTTTGAAGCGCTACTCTTTTTGACTGATTCTCCAGCATCTACAGTCCTCTCTTTCTCCACAGGAGGCAGCACAGTGGCTCAGTGGTTAGTACTGCTGCCTCACAGCATCAGGGACCCGACTTGGGCAATTATCTGTGTGGAGTTTGCACATTCTCCCTGTGTCTGCATGGGTTTCCTCCAGGTGCACCGGGTTCCTCCCACAGCCCAAAAAAGATGTGCAGGTTAGGTGAATTGGCCATGCTAAATTGCCCATAGTGTTAGGTGCATTAGTCAAAGGTAAAAGCAGTTAAATGAGTCCGGGTGGGTTACTCTTCGGAGGGTTGGTGTGGACTTGTTGGGCCGACGGGCCTGTTTCCACACTGTAGGGAGCCTAATCTAACTTTAGGTCAGGTCAGGTAAGGGCAGCAGGTTTCTTTCCCCAAGGGAGGTTCAAGAACCACTTGTGTTTTTATTTTAATCTGACACTTCACCGTCACTTATACTGAAAGCATCTCCTATTTCCAAGTATCATTTGAACTGAATGCAATTCTCAAGTGGCCACAGTTGCATTTTTAAATACTTTCAGATAAGTTTATCAAAGCATGGGGTTGGCTGCTGGATCTTCAAAGTGGGGAAAGGAAATTGGGCCATTCATGTTTTTCACTGAAGAGAACTTGTAACTCAAACCAGGGATGATCTCCCAGTAATTCCAGCCCTCTGCATAAGACTGGCTATTAAGTTTGGTTGTATAGCATAAAGTTCTAAAAACATTAATGCTGAAGATTGCATTAAGCTCAAACCAGTCTTGAAGAGGATAGAACTGTAATCCTAGGTCACCCAATAGTTTTAATTATGATGTCCAGCTCACTAATATAACTTGTAACTGATTGCTATCATACAATAAACTTTGTCTTGTTTAAGTCACTAACCCCTTCTCATTAGATTACTGAGCTGTTTTCCTCTCCTACTTTGGACCAATTAATCCATGGTGATCCATTTGGAAATGGAAGATGTTGGCAGCAGTCTAACCAGCAATATGTTGCTGT
The DNA here is from genome assembly GCF_020745735.1 of Hemiscyllium ocellatum. Taxonomy (NCBI): domain Eukaryota; kingdom Metazoa; phylum Chordata; class Chondrichthyes; order Orectolobiformes; family Hemiscylliidae; genus Hemiscyllium; species Hemiscyllium ocellatum. Next base: position 111,665,706 of record NC_083403.1, on the reverse strand, counting down.
CCCATACTCTAATCTGGTCTTCCAATCCCATTTAGAATCAATTGCTTTAGTAATTGGAGACAGACAATAATTATGACTTTGCTAGTATTACCCATTTTCTGTGAAGAATTTGCCTGAAAGTAGCAAACCTCCTGAATTCTATCCTATAAATTCCATATCCGCAATTTCAAAGTAAAGATCAATTTGTCTTAAGATTCAGCAGACATTCGGTATAAAATACACATAACAACAAAATAGAATTACATGTAATACCATAATTTTAACCTGTTCAATAAAACATTATTTGAATTGAGCAATTTTTGTTTGCAGAAGTACATGTGCAGTTCACATTGAACTTTGTTCTAGTGTGACAGAACACCCTTAAATAACTTAAACTAGATTGTTTGGCAAGATGCTTTCCACTTTCAGAAACTCGACTGATAACACCCTTTGTTCATTTTGCAACAACAACAAAAACACATTACCTTAACTTTCAATTGAGTGAGTTTGATGTCAAGGATTGAGTCAGAGCTCCATTTGCCAATCAAGACTCACCTTCAACAATTGTCAAGATCAATCTCCTTCAAAGTTTTGAAAAAAGTGCTGTTTATAATTATGCTAAGCCACATTGATTGCAATGTGAAAAACATTCTTTGAATAAGATCCCTGTACTGATTATATAAATACATTTGTTAAAAAATGTCAATGTTATCTGTTTGTTTGCTAAAGTCCTCAGTTTGATTCTGAATCAAATCTCCCCATTGCATGAGGGAAGCAAAACTGCAATGATGGTAAATCAGGAGTTGCCTTCATTCCTTGACCAATATTTCACTGTACCTGAGCCAAGCATCTTTAAACTAGCTAAAATATATCTGTATCCTACTTTGAAGTTATAACAAGTTGAAATGGAAAAAAAAATACCGATTAGATAATTCTTAAATAATTTAAGTTGACATGGATTCTACTTTCTTTGTTGAAAAGGTTGTTGAGTACATTGAGGAATGTTTTTTTTTAACTTATATTTTCTGGTCCCTTTACATCTGAGAATCAAGACCAAGTGTAATCGTCAGTGGTTGAAATCAAATTTCAGAGCTGGAGTTCATTCAATTGGAACATGCAAATTCAGTCTGCATTTAAAGTTATATATTCACCCCAAAGGTGATGTATTCATTATAAGTTCCTACATCCACCACTATAATGGAAGCTGTGTATATCAATGAGTTCCTCTGGCATTATATTCTCCTGCCAGTAGAATGGGAGACAGCACATAGTAATTGTAGTGTGACAGTTTCCATTACAAGGCCCAACATAGGGATTAATAATGGAAGGCTTGTCAGAAGTCAACACAAATGGAAAAATCTCAGATGTTCCAAGTTGATCTGCTCTGAATGACACATGATCAATCAGATAATGTGATCACTCTCTTAGTGGTCTGCACTTTCTTTTCTTAGTCTGTTTATTTCTGCCTTTGCTTTTACCCTTCTGACTGAGTCTCTTTTCTTCTACATTTCCAATGTCAACACTTCTTTTTGCTTCTTCTTACTACATGTCCTTCTGCTTCTGCCTTTCCTTTTCTGTTCTTTCAAGTAGTATGGAGAATGTGAATTGCACAGGACCCACCAATGGATGCAGGGCATAAAGAAATTAAAGTTGCCTGTAAGGTAGCAGTTACGGTGTCAATGTTGCCACCTTTATCATTGGAAGCATCTATCGCAATATTACCTTCAAAACACCAACAGATAGCCCAGGCATTTACAATACATTCATTACAACATGCACCTCACATTTCAACTTTGATTGTAAAATAGATTATGATCCTGCTAAGATGTGACCGTGCTATTTTAAGTGATTAAATTCACAATTGAAATGTTTGATCATACTATTTCAGCTCATAAGACACTGTTGTTTTTGATGCTTGAATTTCTGATCTGTAATTTTTAAATGCCAGCAACATTTGGTCCCACTATCATCCATTGTAAACTACAACAAACTGTGTAAACTGCAGCTATCGATACTGCAAATGGGGCATTAAAAATCACAAGTACATAAAGATAGAAGGTGCTGGAGAAACACAGCAGGTTTGGCAGCATCAGGAGAAGAGTTTTTCTGAAGAAGAGTGATATCGACTCAAAATGTTAACTCTGTTTCTTTCTTCACAGATACTGTCAGTCCTGCAGAGTTTCTCCAGCACTTCCTGGCTTTATCTCAGCATCTGCATTATTTTGCTTTTATTTGAATGTCAGAAGATGTTGCCATATTGTTTACAATAATACCAATTTTGTTGCTAGTAAGATGTCAATGGAAATTACACTTGCTTGTTTATAAAATAGCAAGAAACATGAAAATACAGTGTAGTCTGCAGAGATAATCATACTATGTGCTAAAGGAATAAAATGGGCAATATTACACTGGCCAAACCAGCTTTGAAGTTAGAAATATTTTGACATTTCTTTGAGGCTCACTCAGTTTCCCTGAGATCTCTCTAGAAACTGGGGAATAAGTCCTCACCAACGTTTCACTGAGAGCTTCCATTCCACTATATTATTCCTACTATTGGCAAAATTGCCAGTGTCCCAAAATGAACATCATCTTCATTTTCAACAGACCTATTGCAGTACTGGTGGCCACAGTTTACACACAGTTTTCATAAAGCTTATACTGTTTCATATAGTTTGGAAGATGATATATTTCCTACTCTGAGACATTCACACCACCTCAGTTTTATTAGCAGAATCAGTATACTGATAGGTTGATGCAAAAGTAATGATTCACCATTGCCTCCTTATAAATTTTCAATTATGATATATCAAGAGATTTGTTTTGCTTGAAGTGAAGATTAAAGTATAACCTAGACACAGTCTGGTTGAGTACACTTGGGAGATGTGGATGTTCTAGTCAGTCCCTGCACAAATGTCCACCCTTGTTCTCCCTGAGTTAGTATTTTGCAAGGTTTTTATGCAGGTACTCAGCCTATTTTGGCCAAATATTTCTTACATCATACAGCTACATAACATATCACACACCACCCGAAACCGTGCACTTACTCAAGACAACGAACATTCAAAAATTCTGTTGACACTGGGATAGCTTCATGTGGTGACCTGTTGCTGACGAGACCAATTTGGGAGAAGCACATAGTGACTGACACTAGTGTTGGATAGAAGGTGATCATTAAATATTGCTGTGGGTTATTAGTTTCAATATTGGTGCCTGTCACCATTAATCGTCGTGATGATGCATGCCAGCCTACTGATGATGTCATAGGGCTACAGGTGCAAAAAGGTCAATTTATAGGAGGTTCTCATCACACATGCAAGTATCCTCGAAGTGATCTTTGGGTGTCCCACTGCTCTGCTGGCTCTGAATTTTTTTTGCCAGACAGAAACACCTTAGGAAAGTATCTGTCATCCACCATGTGAACCTGCCCAAGCCCAACACATAGTCACCTCTGCTTCATAGGAGATTTTTCTGTGAGAAGACTGTTGTGTTCATCATTTCTCCTTCCATTTGAAGCTAGGAATGGGCTGCAGACATCAAAGATGAAAAGCATACAGCCATCTTTCTTGTGGGAACATTACCATTCAAACATCACCTTTGCAATTGTTTTGCTGCACAGGGTTTAAAGATTTTGGCTCCCACCCCTTCCCATCACGTGTGCATTTTTTAAACATGTCTTTTCACTTGTGACTCCTGTTTTTGAAGCAATATGATTTATTGAGTTTAAACTAATTGAGCATTATCTTTCTACAAGTAATTACTGGTTTACAAAGTGGAAAAGCAGGTGTACAAACTGTAGTTCATCACTGTTCTGACAGCCTCACTTTAAGTCTCCTTGAAAACATCCTCTAGTCATCAGGCTGATTCCAATTGCCGTTCATGGGAGGAAAAATGTTTCCATCGATTGGCAGAAAACAATATGATTCCAACCACAGCCCTTCTTCAGGTTACAAGTAACAGAATTTACACTTTCCTAAAATTTCAACCATTTAAATAGACTAATGACTAGGTTTTGGTTACATTCTTCGTATTAACCTATTCAATTAATAATTCTTTAGAGTATAATGTTACACCTTGCACCTGTTGAAACTCTTTTACAGAGGTTCATCTTACCTGTAGGTCACATAACCTGCAGCTTGACTCAAAACATTTGCGAATTTGTTATGATCTGCAGTCTGGAGCTTGCTCAGCAGACCCAGCTTAACCTAACATATTGAAAACAGCGAAGGCAAAAATATAAGATGGAAATGCAACAACATCAAGCAGTTTTGAATGCAAAGGATACAGCTCTGTTGAAAACTTTTCATCCAAAGTATTGACATTGCTTTCAATGCTCATTATTCCTAGTTTTATGGTGAAAACTGTAACTGATGCAATGATCCTTTAAAACACAAATTAGATTAAAATTATGGAAACGTTGTAATTTTTTTTGTAAAAGCATAAATGAGAAATGGCTGGGTTGTTTTTAGCTTTTTAGGTTTAGCTTTTTGTTTTTAGGTTATTTTTCAGGAATATCATTTGTTGAGATGTTCAAGAACATTCAGAGGACATAGGGCACTGAGTATGCTTCAAAAATGTGAAGAGGAATAATATCAAAAAAGTAAAGATAGTGGCACTCTACCTGAATACATGCAGCAAGGTAGGTGATGTAAGGCAGAAATAAAGATGCATGAGACTGATCTAATTCAATTCAGAAGCATGGCTGCATGGTGATCAGGATGGGTATTGAGTAGTCAAGGATATTTGACATTCAGAAAGGATTGACATAAAAGAAATGGTGGTAGAGTTGTGTTGGTAATAAGGGGTGAGATCAAGACATTAGTAAGGGAGAATCTCAAATCAGAACAACAATGTGTGGAACTATGAAAGTGTGAGGTGCAGCAGACATTGGTTTGATTTATTTATAGTCCACTAAATAGTGTGGCCATGGGCACTTGGATGGGCCCGAGCTACACCTGCCTCTTTGTCGGTGTCTCTAATCAAACAGTGTGGGACATGCTATAAATCAGAAGATGAGATAAGCCTGTAACAAAGGCAACACAATATTAATAGAGGACTTCAATCTGCTTTTAGACTAGGTAAGCCAACTGAGCACTAAAAGCCATGGAGGATGAATCTTTGGTGTGTGTGTGTGTGTAGCTTTCTAGAGCAGTATGTTCAAGAGTCAACTAGACGATATTCTATTTTAGATATAGTATTATGTAGTGAGAAAGGGATAAATAATATTCATCTGTGAAAGAACTTTTAGGGATGAGTGACCCCAATAGGATAGAATTTTACATTAAATTTGTACAGGAGGGTAGTTCATTCTGAAGCAAGATTAATTTGTACAGGGGAAATTATGAAGTCATGACGCCCACTATAAAGCATAACTAATAAGCTTGAAGTTAATGGGATCAAAAGTTGATAAATTCCCTAGGACCTGGTTGTCTACATACCAGAGTGTTAAAGAAGGTGGCTATACAAATAATCAATACTTTGGTGGTTATGTTCCAAAATTCTATAGACCTGCAATGATTCCTGTGGATTAGAAGGTAGAATGTGTCATTTCACTAGTTAAGAACAGAGTGAGAGAGAAAGTGGGAACTGCAGATTTGTTTATCTTCCAATAAAAGAAGAAAAATGCTGGAATCTATTATAAAGAATGTAATAAACAGATACCTGTTGATATGATCTGATTGGACAAAATCAACATGGGTCTGCAAATAGAAAATTATATTTGACAAACTTGTTTCAGTTTTTAAAAAATGTTACTAACAGAATTGTTCCTGAGATGGTGGGAATATGAAGAGAGATTAAGAGTCTGTGTTCCCGGGAGTCCCGACTCAGGCGACTGTGTGGAGTTTGCACGTTCTCCCCGTGTCTGCGTGGGTTTCCTCCGGGTGCTCCGGTTTCCTCCCACGTCCAAAGATGTGCGGGTCAGGTGAATTGGCCATGCTAAATTGCCCGTAGTGTTAGGTAAGGGGTAAATGTAGGGGTATGGGTGGGTTGCGCTTCGGCGGGTCGGTGTGGACTTGTTGGGCCGAAGGGCCTGTTTCCACACTGTAAGTAATCTAATCTAATCTAATCTAATGAGAGATGATCTCATTGAAATTCATAAAATATTTGAAAGGATAGACAAGGTAAATGCAGCTAAGTTATTCCCCCTAGTATGTAAATCTAAAGCCAAAGGTTACAGTTTAGAAATAAGAGCAATACCACCTAGGTGTAAAGTGAAACATTTTTGTTTACTTAAAAGCTTGGAGTCATTTGGAATTCTTGCCACAGAGTGCTGTGGAACCTCAGTTTTTGAGCATGTTTAAGGTAGAGATTTATTGTTTTCTGATTAACAGTGGCATACAGGATTATAGGGATGAGGTGATTAAAAAGCATTGAAGTATTTAATCAGCCATGATTGTATGGAATGGTCAGGCAGACTCGATAGGCTGAATGGTCTACTCCTGTTTCCATGTTCCTTTATTAAAGAAAGCACTTGCATTGATATAATAATCATTGTGTCTCCAAGTTCTGTAAAAGAGAACTTATATAGCCAACAAAATATTTATTGTACTGTAGTCACTGTAACTAAATAGATGTCAGCAATAGCAACCATTTCACTGAATATCTCATAAACAACAGCGGGTATACTGGAAGATATATCTCACTATCTAACATGGCTGGATAGAATATAAACAGACTGCTAGGCCATTCAGCCTAACTAATCCATGTTGGTATTTATACTTCATTTGAGCTTCTCATTCATTGTAATTCTCCCTTCTCAATTGTGTAGCTTCCCCTTAAATCCACCCAAACTATTCACTTCACCCACTCCTTGTGGTTAAAAGTTCCACAGGCTCACTGTTGTTAGTAAAGACGTTCCTTCTGAAGTTTCTACTGGATTTGTTATACTCTTCTTCACAAGAGGAAATATTCTCTGTTTGCATTCTAATAAATGCTTACCTAGTTTTAAAGACTTCTATGAGGTAATCCCCCAGAATTCTTTCATTTTTCAAGAGAAAAAGGATAAAACCTGTCAATCCTTTCCTGATATTTCTAGTGCAATCCTTGTGAATCTTTTCTGCATCCTCACTAAACTCTCCATATAATATTGCAGCTACATGTCCTAATGGATGTATGTGCCATTTGTCATGAATGGCCAGAGGATGTGCTCTTTTATGACAGGAACATTATATCATTTAATATACAGTTGGTTCTGCTATAATGTGTGCTAATTCAATGCAAATTGAAGAATTTAGACCATCCTTTGTAGAACACAAACCCTCCTAACCTGTATTGGCAACAATGCAATTCCGGTATCATGAGTTTAAATGGTGCTGCTTATGCAATTTTCTTATAATGCAGGACAGTACAGAAGCGGGACTATTGTGTTTTATCAGAACAGGTTGTAGTTACCCTGTTGTGCTTTAACCTGCTGCTAAGACAGTTTGCATTTAATGCATTTAGCTTGCTCTGTTTCAGAATGACCACAGGATTGAAAGGGGCCTACTTGTTTGTAGCCTTGAGCACGGGAACATGGGGAACATTGTTTTATTTTTCATTCATTTAATGCTTTATCTTTCTCGTGTCACATTTGAACCATTTGAGTGCAAGGAAAGAAATGTTCAATTTCAAATCCTCAATTTCTCACTAATTTTTCTCACTAATTAGAGTGTTCATTTTATTCATTGTTGTGACCCACCCACCACAGAGAATAGCCTGCTTTCTCTTTCCATCACATGTTCCTGCCTGACTGTTGAAACTCCAATAATCCATGTCCAACTCTTCAAGCTCCCACCCCCTTGTTTATCATCATCCATTTCATTAACCCTGGGCCTAATCATCACCCACAATTCTCCAAGCGCCTTCGTCCACATTGCTGCCTTCATGTGTCATTGAATTGATTGACAATCTTCCATGTGATATTTGTTATTACGCAGCCCCTTCAGCCTTAAGCCTGTTGTCAAGCACATAGAAAATCTAATCAAAATAAAACCAGAAACGTGACTTAGCTTCTGTCCAGGAATTAGATTCAGTAACATCTGCACCACCCAAATGCCAGGAGAAAGTGAGGACTGCAGATGCTGGATATCAGAGTCGAGAGTGTGGTGCTGGAAAAGCACAGCAGGTCAGGCAGCATCCGAGGAGCAGCAGAATCGATGTTTCAGGCAGAAGCCATTGCCCGAAACGTCGATTCTCCGGCTCCTCAGATGCTGCCTGATCTGCTGTGCTTTTCCAGCACCACACTCTCAAACACACAAATGCCAGACAATGATAGATTTGGGTCGGCATGGACCGAAGGGTCTGTTTCCATGAGGTACACCTCTATGACTCTATGACTCTAATGACCATAGAGTCATACAGTCATAGAGATGTACAGCAAAGAAACAGACCCTTCAGTCCAACCCATCCATGCTGACCAGACAACCTAAACTATTCGAGTCCCATTTGCCACATTTAGCCCATATCCCGCTAATTCCTTCCTATTCACTTACCCATCCAGATGCCTTTAAAATGTTGCAATTCTACCAGCCTCCACTACTTTTTCTGGCAGCTCATTCCATATATGTACCACCCTTTCCTTCTTTTTTAATCTTTCCCCTCTCACTTTAAACCAATGCTCTCTAGTTTAGACTCACCTAACCTGGGGGAATGAGTTTGGTGCTGGAAAAGCACAGCAGGTCAGGCAGCATCTGAGGCAGCATCAGATGCTGCCTAACCTGCTGTGCTTTTCCAGCACTGCACTCACGACTCAAATCTCCAGCATCTGCAGTCCTCACTTTCACCTAACCTGAGGAAAAGACCTTAGCTATTCACCCTATCCATGCCCCTCATGAATTTATAAACTTCTTTTATGTCACCCCTCAGCCTCATCATCATCATAGGATGTTACCTTTGACCCCTATCACCATCATAGGATGTTACCTTTGACCAGAAACTCAACTGGACTCACCATATAAAATCTGTGGCTACAGGAGCAGGTCAGAGGCTAGGAACACTGTCGAGAGAAAAACACCTCCTGACTCCCCAAAGTCTGTCCACCATCTACAAAGCCAACACAGTAGCATGATGGAATACTCCTACTTGCCTAGATGTGAATATTCCAAGAAGCTTGATACCACTCAGGATAAAGGAATCAGCTTGATTGGCACCACATCAACAAGCATCCACTCCCTCCACCACTGATGCTCAGTAGCAGCAGTCTGTACAATCTACAAGATGCACACAGAAATTCACCAAAGATTCTCAGACAGCGCATTCCTAACCCATAACCACTTCCATCTGCAAGTACAATGGAAGACAATAGATGGGATCACCACCGCCTGGAAAATCCCCTCCAAACCACTCAGTGTTCAAACATGGAAATACGTCAGTGTTTCTTTGGTGTCACTGGATCAAGATCCTGTAATTCCACTCGAAGGGCACTGAGGGCCAACCTGTTCAAGAAGGCAGCTCACCACCAAGTTCTTGAGGACAATTAGCAATGAGCAATAAAAGCTAGCCAGCAAGTGATGTCTACACCCTACCAGTGAATAAGGAAAAATGTTACGACATAGGCACATTGAACCCAATCAATCTTGTTGAATTCTATCCACTAACATCTGGCTGCTTTTGTAAAAAGCAGATTGACAGTCCTAGAGACTAGTCAAGGAGCACCTTGAAAGACTCACCAAATCGGATCTTACAGACTGTAACCCACACTCCTCCAATACCATCCTGGGATATGTCATGTCTGAACAGCAGAATGGACACCACAGGGGTGCTGGTACAGTGATACATAGTTAAGATGGAATGAGCTAGATGTGTTAAACAATAACACAGTATCCCTGAACAAGAACACTTCCTGCTGGTCACCACCAACTGTCCTCATTCAACTGCTCAGAGAATCAGCTCAGAGAAAGTGAGGACTGCAGATGCTGGAGATCAGAGTGGTGCTGGAAAAGCACAGCAGGTCAGGCAGCATCCAAAAAGCAGGAGAATCAACGATTTGAGCATAATCCCTTCATCAGGAATAAGACTTGTGACTCAATGGGGTAGAGAGATGGAGGGAGGTGGGACTGGGGGCAAGGTAGCTGAGAGTGCAATAAGTAGATGAAGGTGGGGGTAATGGTAATAGGTGGGGGAGGAGAGTGGAGCAGATAGGTGGGAAGAAAAATGGACAAGTAGGACAGGTCATGTTGGTGGTGCCAAATTGAAAGGTTGGATCTAGGATAAGGTCGGGGGAGGGGAATTGTGGAAACTGCTGAAATCCACATTAATCCTATGTGGTTGGAGGGTCCCAAGGCAGAAAATGAAGCGTTCTTCCTCCAGGCGTCAGGTGGTTAAGGTTTGGCGATGGAGGAGACCCAGCCCCTGCATATCCTTGCCAAAATGGGAAGGGGTGTTAAAGTGTTCGGCCATGAGGTGGTGGGGTTGCTTCGTGCATGTGTCCTAGAGATGTTCTCTGAAGTATTCTGCCAGTAGGCGTCCTGTCGCCCCAGTGTAGAGGAAACCGCATCGGAAGCAACAGACACAGTAAATGACATGTATGAAGGTGCAGGTAAATCACTGATGGATGAGGAAGGCTCCTTTGGGGCTTTGAATCAAGGCGAGGGAGGGAAGAGTGGGTGCAGCATTTGCAATTCATGGGGTGGCAGGGGAAGGTGCCGGGAGGGGAGAGTGGGTTGATAGGGGAATGGACCTGACAAGAGATTTGTGGAGGGAAATATATCTCTGATGATGCGGTCTGTTTGTGGGTGGACAAAATGGCAGAGGATGATTCAATGTATCTGCCAGAAGTTGGTGTGGTGGAAGGTGAGGACTGGCGTGAGGGGGTTTGGGTGTCTATCCCTGTTGTGGTTGGAGGGGTGGGGTTTGAAGGCGGAGGTGCGGGAAGTGGAGGAGATGCACTGGACGGCATCATCGACTTCGTGGGAGGGGATATTACAGTCTTTGAAGAAGGAGGCCACCTGGTGTGTTCTGTGGTGGAACTTGTTCTTCAGGGACCAGATGCGGCAAAGGCGGAGAAATTGGAAATAAGGGATAGCATTTTTCGAGGAGGCAGGGTGGGATGAGGTGTAGTCCAGGTAGCTGTTGGAGTCGATGGGTTTGTAGAAGATGTCAGTGTTGTCTGTCACCATTGATGGAGATGGAGAGGTCCAGGAATTGGAGGGAGGTGTCTGAGATGGTCCAGGTGAACATGAGGTCGGGGTGGAAGGTGTTGGTGAAGTTGATGAACCATTCAATCTCCTCATGGGAGCATGAAGTGGCACCGATACAGTCATCAATGTAGTGGAGGAAAAGATAGGGAATGGTGCCAGTGTAGCTGCGGAAGATGGACTGTGCCACGAAGAGACAGGCATAGCTGAGGCCCATGCCGGTTCCCATGGCTTCCCCTTTGGTCTGGACAAAGTGGAATGATTCAAAGGAGAAATTATTGAGGGTGAGGACCAGTTAAGCTAAACGAATGAGATTGTCAGTGGAAGGTACTGGTGGGGACATTGGGAGAGGAAGAAATGGAGGGCTTGGAGGTAGATAGAGATGTGTAGCGACTGAATGTCCATGGTGAAGATGAGGCATTGCGGTCAGGGAAATGAATGTCATGGAGGAGGTGGAGGGCGTGAGTTGTGTCCCGAATTTAGGTGGAGAGTTCCTGCACCAGGGATAGGACAATATCAAGATATGTGGAGGTGAGTTTGGTGCGGCAGGAACAGGATGAGGAAGGATAGGTCAGCTGGGGAAGTCAGGTTTGTGAATCTTGGGTAGGAGATAGAACCGAGCAGTGCGGAGTTCCCGAACTATGTGGTTGGAAGCTGTGGATGGGATATCCCTTGAAGTGATGAGGTTGTGTATGGTCTGGTAGATGATGGCTTGGTTATGGGAGGTGACGTCATGGTCAAGGGGGTAGTAGGAGGAGATGTCTGTGAGTTGGATCCTGGCTTTAGCGGTGTAGAGATCGATGTGCCAAACTACAACTACAGCCTCCTTGTGCACTGGTTTGATGGTGAGGTTGGGATTGGAGTGGAGGGAGGTTGCAAGGGTGAGAGGTTGGAGTGGGGGAAGGGGGTGAACATGTTGAGGCGGTCAATGTCACGGCAGCATTGGAAACAAAGAGATCGAGACTTGGTAACAGACCAGCACAGGGTGTCCAGATGGATAGGGTGTGTCAGAGAAGGGATCCTCGGAGGGTGGGTGGGAGTCCTGATAGAAAAAGTAAGTCCAGAGGTGGAGGCGGTGGAAGAAAAGTTCAATGTCACAATGCTTGCCGAACCAGGTCGTAGCTCCCAGCCCTGCCGTGTTTTCACCATTCCCCCAGACCTCGCCCTCACTGAGGATGAACAATCAGTCCTCAGTAATGACCTTAGCTTCATCCCCGTCCGCTCCCAGATCAATGAATTCAACACTCGTTGCGACATTGAACTTTTCTTCTGCCACCTCCAGGTTTACTTTTTTCCACTAAGACTCCCACCCATCCTCTGAGGACCCCTTTTCCCACCTCCGACGCATTCTATCCACCTGGACACCCCATGCCAGTCTGTTATCCACCCTCGATCTCTTTATTTTCAACTGCCGCCGGTACATTGACCACCTCAACCTGTTCACCCCCCTCACCCATTCCAACTTCTCACTTTGCGACTTACAGCCCTCCACTCCCTCTGCTCCAACCCCAACCTCACCATCAAACCAGTGGACAAGGGAGATGCAGTGTTGGTTTGGTGTACCAAATTCTACACCGCTAAAGCCAGGCACCAACTCGCAAACATCGCCACTTTCTGTCCTCTTGAGCATGATCTCACCTCCCATCATCTCCCAGACCATACACAACCTCATCACCCCAGGGGATCTACCATCAACAGCTTCCAACCACATATTTCGGGAACCCCGCACTGCCCGGTTCTACCTCCTACCCAAGATTCAAAAACCCAGCCAACCTATTGTTTCGGTCTGCTCCTGCCCCACCAAACCCATCTCCACATACCTTGGTACTATCCTATCCCCACTGGCCCAGGAACTCCCCATCTACGTTCGGGACACCACCCACACCCTCCATCTCCTGCATGATATTCGTTTCCCCTACCCCCAGTGCCTCATTTTCACCATGGACATGCAGTCCGTATGTACCTCCGTCCACCATGACAAAGGCCTCTAAGCCCTCCGTTTCTTCCTCTCCCAACATCCCCATCAGTACCCTTCCACTGACACTCTCATTTGTTTGGCTGAACTGGCCTTCACCCTCTATAATTTCTCCTTTGAATCCAAGCCAAAGGGGTAGCCATGGGCATCTGCATGGGCCCTAGCTATGCCTGTCTCTTCATTGCCAAACTCTAACCACCCAACGCCTGGAGGAAGAACATCTCATCTTCTGCCTTGGGACCCTCCAACCAAGTTTCACCAGTTTCCACAATTCACCTCCCCCGACCTTATCCTAGATCCAACCTTCCAATTTGGCACCACCCTCATGACCTGCCCTACTTGTCCATTTTTCTTCCACCCTCCTCCCTGGCCTATCACCATTCCCCCCATCTTCATCTACTAATGGCATTTCAGCTACCTTCTCCCCAGTTCCACCTCCCTCCATTTCTCTACCCCATTGGCTCACAAGCCTCTTCACTGATGAAGGGCTTATGCCCGAAACATCGATTCTCCTGCTCCTCGGATGCTGCCTAACCTGCTGTGCTTTTCCAGTACCACACTGATGGATCAGCTCTCCAACCTGTTGTACAGCACGTGGAAGAGGTACTGAGGGTGGAAAGGGTACAAAATTTGGAAAATTTCAATATCCACCACTGAGTGGCTCTGTAATGCCATTACTGGCCAAGTTGGCTAAATTCTAAAGGAGAAAACAGCCAGACTTAGCTTGTAGCTAGTGATGAGGGACCCAGCAAAAGGGAGAAACATGCTTGACCTCATCTTCATCAATTTACTTGTCTTAGACACATTTATCCTTAACAGGTTGGTAGGAGTGACCAATACAGATGCCTTGGGAAGACATACTCTTATCTTTTTACCGGGGATACCCTCCATCGTATTGCGTGGCATTGCCATTATGCTAAATGGGATAGATTCAGAACGAGTAACTCAAAATTGGCATCAGTGAGGTTCTGAGGACTATCATCAACAGCAGAATGATATTAAATCTGTAACCTGATGGCCCAGATTATCCTCACTTACCAAATCAGGAGAGACAAAGAAGAACACATCAGGAACAGTGCCAAAAACGCTGAATGATGAGATGCAGGGCAACATGCATGCCAGATATCAAAAGCAGTATGCTAAGATAACAGCTAAGTGGTTTGTTAACCAATGGATCAGATCAAAGCACTACATTCATCTTGAATCCTGCCATGAATGATGGTGGACATTTTTTTAAAATGGGAAGAGGTGACTCCACAGACAACCCCGTCCTCAAAGCTGGAAGAGCTCAGTGGATCTATGCAAAAGTCAAGGCTTGAAACATTTGCACCATTTTTAGCCACAAGTATCCGGTGGATGATCCATCACATGGTCCTCTAGCATCACAGCTCAATCATCAGCCAATCAATTTTCTATATGGGTTATTGAGAAATGGGTGATAACTCTGGATGTAAGGCCCTGGGCCTTGAAAACATTTCAGTCTGAACACTTGTGGTCCTGAACTATCTATATCCCTAGCCAATGTGACAATCCCTGGCAAAGTGGAAAATTTTTTACAGGGCTACAATTCCCATCTTTAGAGCTAGCATTGTTATTGACAGGAAAGGTGGATTTTCAACCATGCACTAGCAACTGGCCTCAAGCAGAACTGAGTGGAGAAGGAGGGTGGCATTTTATAAGAGCAAACAAGTGACAGTGATAGTAACAACAAGGTGAGTTAAGTTGACTGACATTGAGAATAGTGCTTGCGGAAAGGAGAGAGAAGTTACGTGCTGTAGTTTATTGGGAGAATTAAGTAGGGTGTTAGCCACACCAGAGAAGGAGTGGAGTTAAAGCAGGTTACTATGATCCCTCTTGGTGAAGAAAGCATGCTAGCTGACAGTAGGGGAATTGAAAAGGATTAAGTTAGAGGAAGAATAATGTGTAGTTTGAATTGAATTAAAAAGAAGGAACATTTCCAACATGACCTGTGAGTGACAAAGGAGAAGAAAGAATTCATCTCAAAGGATGGTGAGCTGCATGATGTACAATATTTATGAATTGGATCTGTTGGAATTAAAAAAACCTTTTTGAATTGGAGCTAGGAAAATTGGACATGAAAAATGCCTTTTGTGATAAGTTTTGGGATGATTGGGCTGGTCTGTTGAAAATGGAAGTGCCAGTCTGAATTTAATGAATTGGAAAGCCTATTAATGACAAAGTAATACTCTGACTAAAATGAACAAAATGCATAACTTTTATGTAAAAGTTTAAAGTTTTCAGGAGAGAATATAAAAGAGGGGAAGGTTTGCATTCATATTGCATCTTTTACAAACACTGGATGCTTCAAACATGTCATGACTAGTGGAGCATTTTTGAATTGTAGTTACCATTGTAAATTAGGAAATACATACACACCAATCCTCTACAAACATCAATGTTGTAATAACCAGATAATCTGTTTCTATGATACTGTTTAAGGAAGAAATATCAACCAAGACACCAAAGATAACTCCACTGCTCTCAGTGGCTAGTGTTCATTGACAACCACCCACACAGGCAGATGGGGTCTTGGGTTAATCTGACAGACAATACTTTCAGGTTTGAGTTTTTTTATTCAAGAACTGGGAGCAGCATTTGGATCTGCAATCTTGTGATTTACCATAACAGTATGACTAATTAACACTTAAATTGTCTCTAAACATCCTACCAGAATTCCCTAGGAATCCATCATGACCAATGCTGTGCTTTCTATATTTGAGTATTCAGCCTTTCACATACTTCTGTTTTCCACCAACCCAATTGGAGGAATGCTGTGCATCATTCTGAATTACAGTCTGCATAACTGTGTTTCACAGGGCAACTTCTGTCTTGTCAGGTTCCTGTAGGTTGCATCACCTTTTTATTAAACTGTTTCGGTTTTGCTAGTTGTTAGGCACACATGAAAGAGTGTCTGATACTCAAGACGGACATTTGCTGAGGACAGTGAAGGGAAATGAATTGTTATTGTTTAATAAACAGTCACAGGCTGCGATGGAGTATGTACCAAAATGGTGAGCAGGATAGGTCAGATGTGGAGCTATATTTTTGTCCGTCTTGTATGGCCCAACCGATCCACATACCTTTGACATTGTCACCAGACCACCTGATAGCCAATAATGATCTTAAAAAGCAACAAAATCTTTAAAATGACAAAAATCTCAGAAAACTAGTGAAGCAAACTGTTTTCAAAATGCAAGGATCATTGCCATTATCTTTATGACAGTACAGCTCTGTTAATTAGACAAAGTTCTGCTGAAAATTAGTTACATATCTAAAAAGAAAGTGAGGACTGCAGATGCTGAGGTCAGAGCTGAAAATGTGTTGCTGGAAAAGCGCAGCAGGTCAGGCAGCATCCAAGGAGCAGGATGCTGAAGAAGGGCTCATGCCCGAAACGTTGATTCTCCTGTTCCTTGGATGCTGCCTGACCTGCTTCGCTTTTCCAGCAACGCATTTTCAGCTACATATCTAAAGATCCTGTCTATGGTTGGGTAGTGAGAACCAAGTGGTGGCCAAATCTATCAGCCGCGAAGGCTGTGCTTCAAGGATGCTTATGTAAGTGTGACATGAGGCCCTCAACATTGATGATCACTCCTGGAGTCACTAGCTGACGTCAGAGGAAAATGGCAACACCTCTTATAGACTGGAGTGCATCACCATGATGACCAGTAGCTACAGTAGTTTGGCAAAAGGTACCAATGATAACCACAACCTCACTTGGCAGCTTTATGTGCAGTGCTTGTAACAGAACCATCCTCCTGAGAATTGACCACTTCAACCACCAGTAAATGCAGACTATGCGAAGACATCCACTTGAAATGAATGGTTTGCTGCTTCCACATTCTCTTTTATAGATGGAAGGATGCTAACAACAAGAATGCAGCAAATTACACCTCCACTATTAAATCCAGATTGCTCTCCTCTTGGGTTTGCTCCTGGACCTGGCCAAACTGGTCATAAACAGATCCAGGCAGCGGGCTGTGAAGGGGGTCGTTATGGCCGATTACCTGCCCCTCTTCCGTGGCTACGTCCGAGGCCAGATGTCTCTGGAGAAGGAGCACGCGATTTCCACCAACACCATGGAGCTGTTCAGGGAGAAGTGGGCACCACAGGGAGTGGAGTGCTTTATTTCCCATTCCAACTCTAATTTGATTTAATCCCTGCCCTCCTCCTCACTATTTTGATCACTCAGCATTGCCCTTTGATGAGAAGGGCATTGCTTGTCACTGGCCACTCAGGTGTTTCCTTTCCTCCTGGTGGTGGGAATTGAATAAAGATTGGTACATCTGTTGTTCTTCACTGTGCCCTACACCTGCACACATGACATGGGTATGAAAAAGAAATTAAACCCAGATTGCTTACTGAACTTACAAAACAGCCTGTAAGAATGATGAATAATTTTATTGTCATGTGTATTTACAGTGAGAAAAACAAATAAATACAGTGAAAACCTTTTCCACTGTCACCATGATCCAGTACCATTTTAAATAGTTTAAGAATTTAAAAAAGATGGATATAGCTAAAAGAGAGTCAGTCAGTCTTGAGCCAGTTCATCAACTACGCTTGCACCATTATCCCTCCTCCACCACGTCTCCAACATCTATACCAAACCAACCAGTGTTAAAGTTACCACTCTTCAGGCATCGTCCTTCACCCCTGGGTCGATTCCCCTCCACTGCCACCACCTCACCAATGCTTCCACCGAACCCACCAACATCACCAAGATTTTACTGCTGTGCCCACCCCATCAATGGGATGCTTTTCTGCCACCACTTCCTCACCACTAATGCCAGACCCAACCAATCATGGATCCTCAGGCACTGTCTTACGCTACTGGGTCTACTGAGCTGACATTGCTTCCTCCGTAGTAGCAGCCACCAGTTCCAACACCAGGTCCCATTCTATCCTCAGAAAAATAAGGAGGAGCGTACTTGATTCTGCTCTGGGCCCACTATCTGCCGCCACAATGTCTGCGCTGGACTCACTATAGTCCTCATTGGGCTCGCTCTCGTCTAGATTGGGCTCAATCTAGTCGGCACTGGGCTCACTCAAGTCCAGGCTGGGATCAATCTCGTCCAGGCTGGGCTCACCCTAGTCCAGGCAGGGCTCACTCTAGTCCACTTTGGATTCACTGTAGCTCACACTGGGCTCAGAGATCAGAGTCAAAAGGTGTGGTGCTGGAAAAGTACAGCCAGTAAGGTAGCATCCTGAGGAGCAGAGAGTCGACATATCGAGCATAAGCTCTTCATCAGGAAAGCACTCTAATCTGTACTGGGCTCACTCTCGTCCACGCTGGACTCATTCTAGTCTGCACTGGGCTCACTCTAGTCCACACTGGGCTCACTTGAGTCTACACTGGGCCCCACGTAGTCCACACTGTAATCATTCTAGTCCATACTGGACTCACTGTAGTCTGCACTGGGCTCACTCTAGTCCACACTGTGCTCACTCTAGTCCACACTGTGCTCACTCTAGTCCGCACTGGGCTCACTCTAGTCTGCACTGGGCTCACTCTAGTCTGCACAGGGCTCTGTCTAGTTCGCACCTGACTCACTCTAGTCCACACTGGGCTCACTCTAGTCTGCCCTGGGTTCACTCTAGTCCTCACGGGCTCACTCTAGTCTGCACTTGCTCACTCTAGTCTGCACTGGGCTCACTCTAGTCTGCACGGGGTTCACTCCAGTCCACACTGGGCTCTCTCTAGTTCACACTGGGCTCACTCTAGTCTGCACTGTGCTCACTCTAGTCTGCACTTGCTCACTCTAGTCCACACTGAGCTCACACATGTCCACACTGGGCTCACTCTAGTCTGCACTGGGCTCACTCTAGTCTGCACAGGGTTCACTCCAGTCCACACTGGGTTCTCTCTGGTCCACACTGGGCTCACTCTAGTCTGCACTGTGCTCACTCTAGTCTGCACTTGCTCACTCTAGTGCACAGTAGGCTTACTCTAGTCCACACTGGATTCACTCTAGTCTGCACTGGGCTCACACATGTCCACACTGGGCTCACTCTAGTCTGCTCTGGGCTCACTCTCGTCTGCACCTGCTCACTCTAGTCCACACAGGGCTCACTCTAGTCTGCACTTGCTCACTCTAGTCCACACAGGGCTCACTCTAGTCGAGACTGGGCTCACTCTAGTCCACACTGAGCTCACACATGTCCACACTGGGCTCACTCTAGTCTGCACTGGGCTCACTCTCATCTGCACCTGCTCACTCTAGTCCACACAGGGCTCACTCTAGTCGAGACTGGGCTCACTCTAGTCCACACTGAGCTCACACATGTCCACACTGTGCTCACTCTAGTCTGCACTTGACTCAATCTAGTCCGCACTGGGCTTATTCTCGTATGCACTTGCTGACTCTAGTCTGCACTGGGTGCACTCTAGTCCGCACTAGGATCACTCTAATCCGCACTGGACGCACTCTAGTCTGCACTAGACTCACTCTAGTCCGCAGTGGACTCACACTAGTCTGCTCTGGGCTCACTCTAGTCTGCACTGGACTCACTCTAGTCCACACTGGGCTCACTTTCGTCCACACTGGGCTCACTCTAGTCTGCGCTGGGCTCACTCAAGTCTGCATTGGGCTCACTCTCGTCCACACTGGGCTCACTCTAGTCCACACTGTGCACAGTCTAGTCCGCACTGGGCTCACTCTAGTCCACACTGGGCTCACTCTAGTCCACACTGGGCTCACTCCAGTCCACATTGGGCTCACTTTAGTCCACACTGGGCTCACACTAGTCTGCACTTGCTCACTCTAGTCTGCACTTGCTCACTCTAGTCTGCACGGGGTTCACTCCAGTCCATACTGGGCTCTCTCTAGTCCACACTGGGCTCACTCTAGTCTGCACTGTGCTCACTCTAGTCTGCACTTGCTCACTCTAGTCCACAGTAGGCTTACTCTAGTCCACACTGGATTCACTCTAGTTGAGACTAGGCTCACTCTAGTCCACACTGAGCTCACACATGTCCACACCGGGCTCACTCTAGTCTGCACTGGGCTCACTCTCATCTGCACCTGCTCACTCTAGTCCACACAGGGCTCACTCTCGTCTGCACTTGCTCACTCTAGTCCACACAGGGCTCACTCTAGTCGAGATTGGGCTCACTCTAGTCCACACTGAGCTCACACATGTCCACACTGTGCTCACTCTAGTCTGCACTTGACTCAATCTAGTCCGCACTGGGCTTATTCTCGTATGCACTTGCTCACTCTAGTCTGCACTGGGTGCACTCTAGTCCGCACTAGGATCACTCTAATCCGCACTGGACGCACTCTAGTCTGCACTAGACTCACTCTAGTCCGCAGTGGACTCACACTAGTCTGCTCTGGGTTCACTCTAGTCTGCACTGGACACACTCTAGTCTGCACTGGACTCACTCTAGTCCACACTGGGCTCACTTTAGTCCACACTGGGCTCACTCTAGTCTGCGCTGGGCTCACTCAAGTCTGCATTGGGCTCACTCTAGTCTGCACTTGCTCACACAAGTCCGCACTGGACTCACTCTCGTCCACACTGGGCTCACTCTAGTCCACACTGTGCACAGTATAGTCCGCACTGGGCTCACTCTAGTCTGCACTGGGCTCACTCCAGTCCACATTGGGCTCACTTTAGTCCACACTAGGCTCACACTAGTCTGCACTTGACTCACTCTAGTCCACACTGGGCTTACTCTAGTCTGCACTTGCTCACTCTAGTCTGCACTGGCCTCACTCTAGTCTGCACTTGGCTGACTTTAGTCTGCGCTGGGCTCACTCTAGTCCGCACTGGACTCACTCTAGTCCATACTGGATTCACTCTAGTCCGCAGTGGACTCATTCTTCTGCTCTGGGCTCACTCTAGTCTGCACTGGACTCACTCTAGTCTGCACTAGGCTCACTCTAGTCCACACTGGACTCACTCTAGTCCACACTGGACTCACTCTAGTCCGCACTGGACTCAATTTAGTCTGCACTGTGCTCACTATAGTCCACACTGGACTCAGTCTAGTCTGTACTAGGCTCAATCTAGTCTGCACTGGACTCATTTTAGTCTGCACTAGGCTCACTCTAGTCTTCACTGGACTAATTTTAGTCTGCACTAGGCTCCCTCTAGTCTGCACTGGGCTCACTCTAGTCTGCATTGGGCTTACTCTAATCTGCACTAGGCTCAGCCTAGTCTGCAACAGGTTCAGTCTAGTCTGCACTCGGCTCATTCTAGTCTGCACTGGGCTCAGTCTAGTCTGCACTAGGCTCACTCTAGTCTGCACTGGGCTCAGTCTAGTCTGCACTGGGTTCAGTCTAGTCTGCACTAGGCTCTCTCTAGTCTGCATTGGGTTTACTCTAATCTGAACTAGGCTCAGCCTAGTCTGCACTAGGCTCACGCTAGTCTGCACTAGGCTCAGTCTAGTCTGCACTAGGCTCAGTCTAGTCTGCACTGGGTTCAGTCTAGTCTGCACTGGGCTCAGTCTCGTCTGCACTAGGCTCACACTAGTCTGCACTGGGGTTAGTCTAGTCTGCACTAGGCTCACTCTAGTCTGCACTGCGTTCAATCTAGTCTGCACTAGGCTCATTCTAGTCTGCACTGGGCTCACTCCAGTCTGCACTAGGCTCACTCTAGTCTGCACTAGGCTCACTCTAGTCTGCACTGGGTTCAGTCTAGTCTGCACTAGGCTCTCTCTAGTCTGCACTGTGCTCAACCTAGTCTGCACTGGGCTCACTCTAGTCTGCACTGGGTTCAGTCTAGTCTGCACTGGGCTCTCTCTAGTCTGCACTGGGCTCACTCCAGTCTGCACTGGGCTCACTCTAGTCTGCACTAGGTCACTCTAGTCTGCACTGGGTTCAGTCTAGTCTGCACTGCGCTGACTATAGTCTGCACTGGGCTGACTCTAGTCTGCATGGGGCTGACTCTAGTCTGCACTGGGCTCCCTCTAGTCCACACTGGACTCAATTTAGTCAGCACTGTGCTCCCTCTAGTCCACACTGCTCTGAGTAGTCTGTACTAGGCTCAATCTAGTCTGCACTGGACTAATTTTAGTCTGCACTAGGCTCACGCCAGTCTGCACTGGGTTCATTCTAGTCTGCATTAGGCTCACTCTAGTCTGCACTGGGCTCACTCTAGTCTGCATTGGGCTCACTCTAATCTGCACTAGGCTCAGTCTAGTCTGCACTAGGCTCACTCTCGTCTGCACTAGGCTCACTCTAGTCTGCACTGAACTCACTCTAGTCTGCACTAGGCTCACTCCAGTCTGCACTGCGCTGACTCTAGCCTGCACTGGGCTGACTCTCGTCTGCACTGGGCTCACTCTCGTCCGTACTGGGCTCAGTCTAGTACACTGGATTCTCTCTAGTCCACACTGGACTCATTCTAGCCTGCACTGGGCTCACTCTAGTCTGCACTGTGCTCACTCTAGTCTGCACTTGCTCACTCTTGTCCACAGTAGGCTTACTCTAGTCCACACTGGACGCACTCTAGTCTGCACTGGGCTCACTTTCGTCTGCACTTGCTCACTCTAGTCCACACTAGGCTCACTCTAGTCCACACTGGACTCACTCTAGTCTGCACTTGCTCACTCTAGTCCACACTAGGCTCACTCTAGTCGAGATTGGGCTCACTCTAGTCCACACTGGGCTCACACATGTCCATACTGGGCTCACTCTAGTCCACACTGGACTCATTCTAGCCCACATTGTGCTCATTCTCGTCAGCGCTGGGCTCACTCTAGTCCACACTGGATTCACTTTAGTCTGCTCTGGGCTCACTCTAGTCTGCACTAGGCTCAGTCTAATCTGCACTGGACTCACTCTAGTCCACACTGGACTCACTTTAGACTGCTCTGGGCTCACTCTAATCCGCACTGGACTCACTCTAGTCTGCACTAGGCTCACGCTAGTCTGCACTGGACTCACTCTAGTCCACACTGGGATCACTTTAGTGTGCACATGCTCACTCTAGTCCACACTGGACTCACTCTTGTCCACACTGGGATCACTCTAGTCTTCACTTGCTCACTCTAGTCCATACTGGGCTCACTCTAGTCTGAACTGGGCTCATTCTAGTCCACTCTGGACTCACTATAGCTTCTACTGGGCTCACTCTAGTCTGCACTTGCTCACTCAAGTCCACACTAGGCTTGCTCTATTCCACACTGGACTCACTCGGGTCTGCACTTGTTCACTCTAGTCCACACTAGGCTTACTCTAGTCCACGCTTGCTCACTCTAGTCCACACCGGGCTCACGCTAGTCCAAACTGGGCTCACTCTAGTCCACACTGGGCTCACACATGTCCACACTGGGCTCAATCTAGTCCACACTGGACTCACTCTAGTCCACACTGGGCTCACTCTGGTCCACACTGGGCTCACTCACATCCACACTGGACTCACTCTATTCGACACTGGGCTCACTCTAGTCTGCACTTGCTCACTCTAGTCCACACTGGGCTTACACTAGTCCACACTGGACTCACTTGAGTCTGCACTTGTTCACTCTAGTCCACACTAGGCTTACTCTAGTCCACGATTGCTCACTCTAGTCTACACAGAGCTCACTCTAGTCCAAACTGGGCTCACTCTAGTCCACACTGGGCTAGCAGTAGTACGCACTGGGCTTGCTCTATTCAATGTTGCGTTCACTCTAGTCTGCACGGGGCTCTACCTAGTCCGCACCTGGGTCACTCTAGTCCACACTGGGCTCACTCTAGTCTGCACTGGGCTCACTCTAGTCTGCCCTGGGTTCACTCTGGTCCTCACTGGCTCACTCTAGTCTGCACTTGCTCACTCTAGAGTGCACTGGGTTCACACTCGTCCACACTGGGCTCACTCTAATCTGCATGGGGCACACTTTAGTCCACACTGGGCTCACTCCAGTCAGCATTGGGCTCACTTTAGTCCCCACTGGGCTCACTCTAGTCTGCACTTTCTCACTCTAGTCTGCACTTGCTCACTCTAGTCTGCACTGGGCTCTCTCTAGTCTGCACTGGGCTGACTTTAGTCTGCGCTGGGCTCACTCTAGTCCACACTGGACTCTAGTCCACACTGGGCTCACTCTCGTCTGCACTCTGGGCTCACTCTAGTCCACACTGGGCTCACTCTAGTCCACACTGGGATCACTCTAGTCTTCCCTTGCTTACTCTGGTCCATACTGGGCTCACTCTAGTCTGAACGTGGCTCATTCTAGTCCACTCTGGACTCACACTAGTCCACACTGGACTCACCTTAGCCTGTACTGGACTCACTCTAGTCTGCACTGTGCTCACTCTAGTCTGCACTTGCTCATACTAGTCCACACTAGGCTTACTCTAGTCCACACTAGACTTACTCTAGTCCACACATGCTCACACTCGTCCACACAGGGCTCACTCTAGTCCACACTGGGCTCACTCTAGTCCACACTGAGCTCACATGTCCGAACTGGGCTCACTCTAGTCTGCACTGGGCTCAATCTAGTCCACACTGGGCTCACTCTGGACCACACTGAGCTCACTCTCGTCCACACTGGGCTCACTAAGGTCCTCACTGGACTCACTCTAGTCCACACTGAACTCATGTAGTCTGCACTGGGCACTCTCTTGTCCACACTGGGCTCACTCTAGTCCACACTGGATTCACTCTAGTCTGCACTGGGCTCATTCTCGCCCACACTGGGCTCACACTGGTCCACACTGGGCTCACTCTAGTCTGCACTGGGCTCACTCTAGTCTGCACTGGACTCACTCTAATCCACAATGGGCTCACTCTAGTCTGTACTTGGTTCACTCTAGTCCACACTGGGCTCACTCTAGTCCACACTTGCTCACTCTAGTCCACACTGGGCTAGCAGTAGTACGCACTGGGCTTGCTCTATTCGATGTTGCGCTCACTCTAGTCTGCACGGGGCTCTGTCTAGTCCACACACCTTGGTCACTCTAGTCTGCCCTGGGTTCACTCTAGTCCTCACTGGCTCACTCTAATCTGCACTTGCTCACTCTAGTCTGCACTGGGTTCACTCCTGTCCACATTGGGCTCTCTCTAGTCTGCACAGGGCTCACTCCAGTCAACACTGGGATCACTCTAGTCCGCACTGGATTCACTCTAGTCTGCTCTGGACTCACTCTAGTCTGCACTGGGCTCACTCCAGTCTGCACTGGGCTCACTCTAGTCTGCACTGGGTTCAGTCTAGTCTGCACTGCGCTGACTATAGTCTGCACTGGGCTGACTATAGTCTGCACAGGGCTGACTCTAGTCTGCACTGGGCTCCCTCTAGTCCACACTGGACTCACTCTAGTCCACACTGGACTCATTCTAGTCTGCACTGTGCTTCCTCTAGTCCACACTGCTCTGTCTAGTCTGTACTAGGCTCAATCTAGTCTGCACTGGACTAATTTTAGTCTGCACTAGGCTCACGCCAGTCTGCACTGGGTTCAGTCTAGTCTGCACTAGGCTCACTCTAGTCTGCACTAGGCTCACTCTAATCTGCACTAGGCTCACTCTAGTCTGCATTGGGCTCACTCTAGTCTGCACTGGACTCACTCTAGTCTGCACTAGGCTCACTCCAGTCTGCACTGCGCTGACTCTAGTCTGCATTGGGCTGACTCTCGTCTGCACTGGGCTCACTCTCGTCCAAACTGGGCTCAGTCTAGTCCACACTGGACTCACTCTAGCCTGCACTGGATTCTCTCTAGTCCATCGGGCATACTCTAATCTGCACTAGGCTCAGCCTAGTCTGCACCAGGCTCACCTTAATCTGCACTAGGCTCAGCCTAGTCTGCACTAGCCTAGTCTGCACTGGGCTCAGTCTAGTCTGCATTGGGCTCACTCCAGTCTGCACTGGGTTCAGTCTGGTCTGCACTAGGCTCTCTCTAGTCTGCACTGGGCTCACTCCAGTCTGCACTAGGCTCAGTCTAGTCTGCACTAGGCTCAGTCTAGTTTGCACTGGGCTCAATCGAGTCCGCACTAGGCTCACTCTAGTCCGCACTGGTCTCAGTTTAGTCTGCACTGTGCTCACTCTAGTCCACACTGCTCTGTCTAGTCTGTACTAGGCTCAATCTAGTCTGCACTGGACTAATTTTTGCCTGCACTAGGCTCACTCTAGTCTGCACTGGGCTCACTCTAGTCTGCATTGGGCTCACTCTAATCTGCACTAGGCTCAGTCTAGTCTGCACTGGACTCACTCTAGTCTGCACTGGGCTCATTCTCGTCCACACTGGGCTCACTCTGGTCCACACTGGGCTCACTCACGTCCACACTGGACTCACTCTAGTCCACACTGGGCTCACTCTGGTCTGCACTTGCTCACTCTAGTCCACACTAGGCTTACTCTAGTCCACACTGGACTCACTCGAGTCTGCACTTGTTCACTCTCGACCACACTAGGCTTACTCTAGTCCACGATTGCTCACTCTAGTCTACACAGGGCTCACTCTAGTCCACAGTAGGCTCACTCACGTCCACACTGGACTAGCAGTAGTACGCACTGGGCTCGCTCTATTCAATGTTGCGTTCACTCTAGTCTGCACGGGGCTCTGTCTAGTCTGCACCTGGGTCACTCTAGTCCACACTGGGCTCACTCTAGTCTGCCCTGGGTTCACTCTGGTCCTCACTGGCTCACTCTAGTCTGCACTTGCTCACTCTAGAGTGCACTGGGTTCACACTCGTCCACACTGGGCTCACTCTAATCTGCATGGGGCACACTTTAGTCCACACTGGGCTCACTCCCGTCAGCATTGGGCTCACTTTAGTCCCCACTGGGCTCACTCTAGTCTGCACTTTCTCACTCTAGTCTGCACTTTCTCACTCTAGTCTGCACTGGGCTCTCTCTAGTCTGCACTGGGCTGACTTTAGTCTGCGCTGGGCTCACTCTAGTCCACACTGGACTCACTCTAGTCCACACTGGGCTCACTCTCGTCTGCACTCTGGGCTCACTCTAGTCCACACTGGGCTCACTCTAGTCCACACTGGGATCACTCTAGTCTTCCCTTGCTTACTCTGGTCCATACTGGGCTCACTCTAGTCTGAACGTGGCTCATTCTAGTCCACTCTGGACTCACACTAGTCCACACTGGACTCACCTTAGCCTGTACTGGACTCACTCTAGTCTGCACTGTGCTCACTCTAGTCTGCACTTGCTCATACTAGTCCACACTAGGCTTACTCTAGTCCACACTAGACTTACTCTAGTCCACACATGCTCACACTCGTCCACACAGGGCTCACTCTAGTCCACACTGGGCTCACTCTAGTCCACACTGAGCTCACATGTCCGAACTGGGCTCACTCTAGTCTGCACTGGGCTCAATCTAGTCCACACTGGGCTCACTCTGGACCACACTGAGCTCACTCTCGTCCACACTGGGCTCACTCAGGTCCTCACTGGACTCACTCTAGTCCACACTGAACCCATGTAGTCTGCACTGGGCTCACTCTAGTCTGCACTGGGCTCACTCTCGTCCACACTGAGCTCACTCTAGTCTGCACTGGGCTCACTCTAGTCCACACTGGACGCACTCTAGTCTGCACTGGGCTCACTTTCGTCTGCACTGGACTCACTCTAATCCACACTGGGCTCACTCTAATCCACACTGGGCTCACTCTAGTCCACACTGGGCTCACTCTAGTCCACACTGGGCTAGCAGTAGTATGCACTGGGCTTGCTCTATTCGATGTTGCGCTCACTCTAGTCTGCACGGGGCTCTGTCTAGTCCACATACCTTGGTCACTCTAGTCCACACTGGGCTCACTCTAGTCTGCACTAGGCTCACTCTAGTCCTCACTGGCTCACTCTAATCTGCACTTGCTCACTCTAGTCTGCACTGGGTTCACTCCTGTTCACATTGGACTCTCTCTAGTCTGCACAGGGCTCACTCCAGTCAACACTGGGCTCACTTTAGTCCGCATTGGGCTCACTTTAGTCCACACTGGGCTCACTCTAGTCTGCACTGGGCTGACTTTAGGCTGCGCTGGGCGCACTCTAGTCCGCACTGGGATCACTCTAGTCCGCACTGGACTCACTCTAGTCCACACTGGACTCACTCAAGTCCGCAGTGGATTCACTCCAGTCTGCACTGGGCTCACTCTAGTCTGCACTAGGCTCACTCTAGTCTGCACTGGGTTCAGTCTAGTCTGCACTGCGCTGACTATAGTCTGCACTAGGCTCACTCTAGTCTGCACTGGGCTCCCTCTAGTCCACACTGGACTCACTCTAGTCCACACTGGACTCAATTTAGTCTGCACTGTGCTCCCTCTAGTCCACACTGCTCTGTCTAGTCTGTACTAGGCTCAATCTAGTCTACACTGGACTAATTTTAGTCTGCACTAGGCTCACGCCAGTCTGCACTGGGTTCAGTCTAGTCTGCACGAGGCTCACTCTAGTCTGTACTGGGCTCACTCTAGTCTGCACTAGGCTCACTCTAGTCTGCACTGGGCTCACTCTAGTCTACACTGGACTCACTCTAGTCTGCACTAGGCTCACTCCAGTCTGCACTGCGCTGACTCTAGTCTGCACTGGGCTGACTCTCGTCTGCACTGGGCTCACTCTCGTCCATACTAGGCTCAGTCTAGTCCACACTGGACTCACTCTAGCCTGCACTGGATTCTCTCTAGTCCATCGGGCTTACTCTAATCTGCACTAGGCTCAGCCTAGTCTGCACTTGGCTCACTCTAATCTGCACTAGGCTCAGCCTAGTCTGCACTGGGCTCACTCCAGTCTGCACTGGGTTCAGTCTAGTCTGCACTGGGCTCAGTCTAGTCTGCACTGGGCTCACTCCAGTCTGCACTGGGTTCAGTCTAGTCTGCACTAGGCTCAGTCTAGTCTGCACTGGGCTCACTCCAGTCTGCACTAGGCTCAGTCTAGTCTGCACTAGGCTCAGTCGAGTCTGCACTAGGCTCAGCCTAGTCTGCACTGGGCTCACTCCAGTCTGCACTGGGTTCAGTCTAGTCTGCACTGGGCTCAATCTAGTCTGCACTGGGCTCAATCTAGTCTGCACTAGGCTCACTCTAGTCCACACTGCTCTGTCTAGTCTGCACGAGGCTCAATCTAGTCTGCACTGAACTAATTTTTGCCTGCACTAGGCTCACTCTAGTCTGCACTGGGCTTACTCTAGTCTGCATTGGGCTCACTCTAGTCTGCATTGGGCTCACTCTAATCTGCACTAGGCTCAGTCTAGTCAGCACTAGGCTCACTCTCGTCTGCACTAGGCTCACTCTAGTCTGCACTGGACTCACTATAGTCTGCACTAGGCTCACTCCAGTCTGCACTGCGCTGACTCTAGTCTGCACTGGGCTGACTCTCGTCTGCACTGGGCTCACTCTCGTCTGTACTGGGCTCAGTCTAGTACACTGGATTCTCTCTAGTCCACACTGGACTCATTCTAGCCTGCACCGGGCTCACTCTAGTCTGCACTGGGCTCACTCTAGTCTGCACGGGGCGCTGTCTAGTCTGTACTTGCTCACTCTAGTCCACAGTAGGCTTACTCTAGTCCACACTGGACGCACTCTAGTCTGCACTGGGCTCACTTTCGTCTGCACTGGACTCACTCTAATCCACAATGGGCTCACTATAGTCCGGATTTGGGTCACTCTAGTCCACACTGGGCTCACTCTAGTCCACACTTGCTCACTCTAGTCTGCACTAGGCTCACTCTAGTCTGCACTGGGCTCACTCTAGTCTGCATTGGGCTCACTCTAGTCTGCACTGGGCTCACTCTAGTCTGCACTAGGCTCACTCTAGTCTGCACTAGGCTCACTCCAGTCTGCACTGCGCTGACTCTAGTCTGCACTGGGCTGACTCTCGTCTGCACTGGGCTCACTCTCGTCCATACTGGGCTCAGTCTAGTCCACACTGGACTCACTCTAGCCTGCACTGGATTCTCTCTAGTCCATCGGGCTTACTCTAATCTGCACTAGGCTCAGCCTAGTCTGCACTAGGCTCACTCTAATCTGCACTAGGCTCAGCCTAGTCTGCACTGGGCTCACTCCAGTCTGCACTGGGCTCAGTCTAGTCTGCACTAGGCTCAGCCTTGTCTGCACTGGGCTCAGTCTAGTCTGCACTGGGCTCTCTCTAGCCTGCACTGGGTTCAGTCTAGTCTGTACTGGGCTCTCTCTAGCCTGCACTGGGCTCACTCCAGTCTGCACTAGGCTCAGTCTAGTCTGCACTAGGCTCAGCCTAGTCTGCACTGGGCTCAATCTAGTCTGCACTGGGCTCAATCTAGTCTGCACTGTGCTCACTCTAGTCCACACTGCTCTGTCTAGTCTGTACTAGGCTCATTCTAGTCTGCACTGGACTAATTTTTGCCTGCACTAGGCTCACTCTAGTCTGCACTGGGCTCACTCTAGTCTGCATTGGGCTCACTCTAGTCTGCATTGGGCTCACTCTAATCTGCACTAGGCTCAGTCCAGTCTGCACTGGGCTCACTCTAGTCTGCACTAGGCTCACTCTAGTCTGCACTGGACTCACTATAGTCTGCACTAGGCTCACTCCAGTCTGCATTGCGCTGACTCTAGTCTGCACTGGGCTGACTCTCGTCTGCACTCGGCTCACTCTCGTCCGTACTGGGCTCAGTCTAGTACACTGGAATCTCTCTAGTCCACACTGGCCTCATTCTAGCCTGCACCGGGCTTACTCTAGTCTGCACTGGGCTCACTCTAGTCTGCACGGGGCTCTGTCTAGTCTGCACTTGCTCACTCTAGTCCACAGTAGGCTTACTCTAGTCCACACTGGACGCACTCTAGTCTGCACTGGGCTCACTTTCGTCTGCACTTGCTCACTCTAGTCCACACTAGCTCACTCTAGTCCACACTGGACTCACTCTAGTCCACACTGGGCTCACCCTCGTCTGCACTTGCTCACTCTTGTCCACACTAGCTCACTCTAGTCCACACTTGCCTCACTCTAGTCCACACTGGGCTCACACATGTCCACACTTGGCTCACTCTAGTCCACACTGGACTCATTCTAGCCCACATTGTGCTCATTCTAGTCAGCACTGGGCTCACTCTAGTCTGCACTTGGCTCACTGTAGTCCGCACTGGACTCACTCTAGTCCACACTGGACTCACTTTAGACTGCTCTGGGCTCATCTAATCCGCACTGGACTCACTCTAGCCTGCACTGGGCTCACGCTAGTCTTCACTGGACTCACTCTAGTCTTCACTGGACTCACTCTAGTCCACACTAGGCTTACTCTAGTCCACGCTTGCTCACTCTAGTCCACACAGGGCTCACTCTAGTCCAAACTGGGCTCACTCTAGAACACACTGGGCTCACACATGTCCACACTGGGCTCACTCTCGTCTGCACTGGGCTCAATCTAGTCCACACTGGCCTCACTCTAGTCCTCACTGGACTCACTGTTGTCTGCACTGAGCACTCTTTTGTCCACACTGGGCTCACTCTAGTCCGCACTGGACTCACTCTAGTCTGCACTGGGCTCATTCTCGTCCACACTGAGCTCACGCTAGACCACACTGGGCTCACTCTAGTCCACACTGGGCTCACTCTAGTCCACACTGGGCTCACTCTAGTCTGCACTTGCTCACTCTAGTCCACACTAGGCTTACTCTAGTCCACACTGGACTCACTCGAGTCTGCACTTGTTCACTCTAGTCCACACTAGGCTTAGTCTAGTCCACGCTTGCTCACTCTAGTCTACACAGGGCTCACTCTAGTCCAAACTGGGCTCACTCTAGTCTGCACTGGGCTCATTCTCGTCCACACTGGGCTCACTCACGTCCACACTGGACTCACTCTAGTCCACACTGGGCTCACTCTAGTCTGCACTTGCTCACTCTAGTCCACACTAGGCTTACTCTAGTCCACACTGGACTCACTCGAGTCTGCACTTGTTCACTCTTGTCCACACTAAGGCTTACTCTAGTCCACGCTTGCTCATTCTAGTCTACACAGAGCTCACTCTAGTCCAAACTGGGCTCACTCTAGTCCACACTGGGCTAGCAGTAGTACGCACTGGGCTCGCTCTATTCAATGTTGCGCTCACTCTAGTCTGCACGGAGCTCTGTCTAGTCCGCACCTGGGTCACTCTAGTCCACACTGGGCTCACTCTAGTCTGCACTGGGTTCACTCTGGTCCTCACTGGCTCACTCTAGTCCACTCTCATCCATGCTCGGCTCAATCTAGTCTACACTGGGCTCATTCCAGTCCACACTGGTCACACTCTAGTCCACCCTGGGCTCACTGTTGTCCACCCTGGGCTCACTCTAGCCTGCATGGGGCTCACTCTAGTCCACACTGGGCTCAATCTAGTCTGCACTGAACTCACTCTTGTCCACACTGGACTCACGCTAGTCTGCATGGGGCTCACACTTGCCTTCACTGAGCTCACGCTAGACCACACTGGGCTCACTCTAGTCCACACTGGGCTCACTCTAGTCCACACTGGGCTCACTCTAGTCTGCACTTGCTCACTCTAGTCCACACTAGGCTTACTCTAGTCCACACTGGACTCAATCTAGTCCACACTGGGCTCACTCTAGTCTGCACCTGCTCACTCTAGTCCACCCTGGGCTCACACAGGTCCACACTGGGCTCACTCTAGTCTGCACTGCGCTCACTTTAGTCTGCACTTGCTCACTCTAGTCTGCACTTGCTAACTCTAGTCCAGACTAGGCTTACTTTAGTCCACACTAGGCTCGCTCTATTCGATGTTGCGCTCACTCTAGTCTGCACGGGGCTCAGTCTAGTCTGCCCTGGGTTCACTGTAGTCTGCCCTGGGTTCACTCTAGTCTGCACTGGGATCACTCTAGTCCGCACTGACTCACCCTAGTCCACACTGGACTCACTCAAGTCCATAGTGGACTCACTGTATTCTGCTCTGTGCTCACTCTAGTCTGCACTAGGCTCACTCTAGTCCACACTGGACTCACTCTAGTCTGCACCTGCTCACTCTAGTCCACACTGGGCTCACTCTAGTCCACCCTGGGCTCACTCTAGTCTGCACTGTGCTTACGCTATTCCACGCCGGGCTCACTCTAGTCCACTCTTGACTCACTCAAGTCCTCACTGGACTCACTCTAGTGCACACTGGGCTCACTCTAGTCCGCACTGGATTCACTCTAGTCTACACTGGGCTCACTCTACTATTCCTGATGAAGGTTTTTTGCCCGAAACGTCGATTTCGCTGCTCTTTGGATGCTGCCTGAACTGCTGTGCTCTCCCAGCACCCCTGATCCAGAATCTGGTTTCCAGCATCTGCAGTCATTGTTTTTACCTCACTCTAGTATGCACTGGGCTCACTCTAGTCTGCACTGGACTCACTCTAGTTCACACCTGGCTCAATCTAGTCTACACTGTGCTCACTCTAGTGCACACTGGGCTCACTCTAGTCTACACAGGTACACTCTAGTCTGCACTGGGCTCACTCTAGTCGGCACTGGGCTCATTCTAGTCCACACTGAGCTCACTCTAGTCTGCACTGTGCTCACTCTAGTCTGCACTGTGCTCACACCCATCCACACTGGGCTCAGTCTAGTCCATACTGGGCTCACTCTAGTCTGCACTTGCTCACTCTAGTCCACACTAGGCTTACTCTAGTCCACACTGGACTCAATCTAGTCCACACTGGACTCAATCTAGTCCACACTGGACTCACTCTAGTCTGCGCCTGCTCACTCTAGTCCACCCTGGGCTCACACAGGTCCACACTGGGCTCACTCTAGTCTGCACTGCACTCACTTTAGTCTGCACTTGCTCACTCTAGTCTGCACTTGCTTACTCTAGTCCAGACTAGGCTTACTTTAGTCCACACTAGGCTCGCTCTATTCGATGTTGCGCACACTCTAGTCTGCACGGGGCTCAGTCTAGTCTGCCCTGGGTTCACTGTAGTCTGCCCTGGGTTCACTTTAGTCTGCACTGGGCTCACTGTAGTCTGCCCTGGGTTCACTCTAGTCCTCACTGGGCTCAGTCTAGTCTGCACTTGCTCACTCTAGTCTGTACTGGCTTCACTCTCGTCCACACTGGGCTCACTCTAGTCTGCACGGGGCTCACTCTAGTCTGCACTGGGCTCACTCTTGTCCACACTGGGCTCACTGTATTCCACACTGTGCTAGCTCTCCTACGCACTCGACCTGCTGGGCTCACTCTATTCGATGCTGCGCTCACTCTCGTCCGCACTGGGCTCACTCTAGTCCGCACTGGGCTCACTCCAGTCCGCACTGGGCTCACTCTAGTCCGCACTGATCTCATTCTAGTCTGCACTGGGCTCACTCTAGTCCATGCTGGGCTCAATCTAGTCTGCACTGGGCTCATTCTAGTCCAGACTGGACTCACGCTAGTCCACACTGGTCTCACTCTAGTACATTTCCTGAAGAAGGGCTTATGCCCGAAACGTCGAATCTCCTGTTCCTTGGATGCTGCCTGACCTGCTGCGCTTTTCCAGCAATATATTTTCAGCTCACTCTAGTCCACACTGGGCTCGCTCTAGTCTGCACGGGGCTCACTCTTGTCTTCACTGAGCTCACTCTAGACCACACTGGGCTCATTCTAGTCACACTGAACTCAGTCTAGTCCATACTGGGCTCACTTTAGTCTGCACTTGCTCGCTCTAGTCCAGACTAGGCTCACTTTAGTCTGCACTTGCTCACTCTAGTCCAGACTAGGCTCACTCTAGTCTGCACTGGGCTCACACATGTCCACACTGGGCTCACTCTAGTCTGCACTGGGCTCCCTCTAGTCCACACTGGATTCACTCTAGTCTACAGTGGGCTCACTCTGGTCCAACTGGGCTCACTCTAGTCCGCACTGGGCTCACTCTAGTCTGCACTGGATTCTTTCTAGTCCACACTGGGCTCACTCTAGTCCGGATCAGTGGTGCTGGAAGAGCACAGCAGTTCAGGCAGCATCCAACGAGCAGTGAAATCGACGTTTCGGGCAAAAGCCCTTCATCAGGAATAAAGGCAGTGAGCTGGAAGCATGGAGAGATAAGCTAGAGGGGGGTGGGGTGGGGAGGGAGTAGCATAGAGTACAATGGGTGAGTGGGGGAGGAGATGAAGGTGATAGGTCAGGGAGGAGAGGGTGGAGTGGATAGGTGGAAAAGGAGCTAGGCAGGTTGGACAAGTCCGGATAAGTCATGGGGACAGTTTACCTCACTCTAGTCTGCACTTGGCTCATTCTAGCCTGCACTGTGCTCACTCTAGTCCACACTGGGCTCATTGTAGTCTGCACTTGGCTCACTCTAGTCCACACTGAGCTAGCAGTAGTACGCACTGGGCTCGCTCTATTCGATATTGCGCTCACTCTAGTCTGCACGGGGCTCAGTCTAGTCCGCACTGGACTCACTCTAATCCGCACTGGGCTCACTTTAATCCGCACTGGACTCACTCTAGTCTGCACTGGGTTCACTCTCATCCACATTGGGCTCACTCTAATCTGCATGGGGCTCACTCCAGTCTGCACTGGGCTCACTCTTGTCCACACTGGGCTCACTGTATTCCACACTGTGCTAGCTCTCGTACGCATCGGCCCGCTCAGCTCACTCTATTCGAGGCTGCGCTCACTTTAGACCACACTGGGCTCACTCTAGTCCACACTGGCTCACTCCAGTCTGCACTGGGCTCACTCTAGTCTGCACTGTGCTCACTCTAGTCCACACTGGGCTCACTCCAGTCCGCACTGGGCTCATTCTAGTCTGCACTGGGCTCACAGTAGTCCGCGCTGAGTTCATTCTAGCCTGTACTGGGCTCACTCTAGTCTGCACTGGGCTCACTCTAGTCCATGTTGGATTCACTGTAGTCCACACTGGGCTCGAAGATCAGAGTCAAAAAGTGTAGTGCTGGAAAAGCACAGCAGGTAAGGCAGCATCTGTGGAGCAGGGATGTCGACATTTCGAGCATAAGCTCGTGGGGCGGCACGGTGGCACAGTGGTTAGCACTGCTGTCTCACAGCGCTTGAGACCCGGGTTCAATTCCCGACTCAGGCGACTGACTGTGTGGAGTTTGCACGTTCTCCCCGTGTCTGCGTGGGTTTCCTCCGGGTGCTCCGGTTTCCTCCCACAGTCCAAAGATGTGCGGGTCAGGTGAATTGGCCATCCTAAATTGCCCGTAGTGTTAGGTAATGGGGTAAATGTAGGGGTATGGGTGGGTTTCGCTTCGCGGGTCGGTGTGGACTTGTTGGGCTGAAGGGCCTGTTTCCACACTGTAAGTAATCTAATCAAAAAGCTTTTCATCAGGAAAGCATTCTAGTCTGTACTGGGCTCAGAGTCTTCCATGCTGGACTCATTCCCTCCGCTCTGGGCTAACTCTAATCCACAGTGGACTCACTCTAGTCCAGGCTGGGTTCACTCTCGTCCACACTGGGCACAGTGTATTCCGCACTGGGATCACTTTAGTCTGCGCTGGATTAGCTCCATTCCACAGTGGGCTCACTTTAGTCCAGGCTGGGTGCACTCTTGTCCACACTGGGCTCACTCTAGTCCGCAATGGACTCACTCTAGTCCGCACTGAGCTCACTCTATCTACTAGGAGGAAGTGAGGTCTGTGGATGCTGGAGATCAGAGTTGAGAGTGTATTGCTGCCTGATCAGGCAGCATCCAAAAATCAGGAAAATCAATGCTTCAGGCCAGAGTTCTTCATCAGGAATGAGGTGGGGAGCCTCAGGGGTAAAGACATAAATGGGAGCGGCGTGGGCTGGGGAGAAGGTAGCTAGGAGTGCAATAGTGGATGGAGGTGGGGGTAAAGGTGATAGGTTGGAGAGGAGGGTGGAATGGATAGATGGGAAGGAAGATTGACAGGTAGGATAGGTCATGTGGACAGTGCTGAGCTGGAATATTGGAACTGGAGTAAGGTGAGGGGAGGGGAAATGAGGAAACCGGTGAAGTCCACATTGATGCCCTGGTTTTGAAGGGTCCTGATGCAGGTGTCGGGTGGTGAGGGAATGGCGATGGAGGTGGCCCAGGACCGGCATGTCCTTGGCAGAGGGGGAGGGGGAGGTGAAATTTTCGGATGCAGGATGTTGGGGTTGATTGGTGCGGGTGTCCCAGAGATGTTCTCTAAAGCGCTCTGGGAGAAGGTGTCCAGTCTCCCCAGTGTAGAGGAGACCACATCGGGAGCAATGGATACAAAAAAAATGACATGTGTGGAGCTGCAGGTGACACTTTGATGGATGTGGAAGACTCCTTTGGGTCCTTGGATGAAGTGTGGGGGGGAGGTGTGGACACAGGCTTTGCAATTCATGCGGTGGCAGGGGAAGATGCCAGGAGGGGAGGGTGACTTGTTAGGGGGCATGGACCTGACCAGGTAGTTGCGAAGGGAACGGTGTTTGCGGAAAGTGGATAGGGGTGGGGAGGGAACCATCTCCCGGGTGGTGGAGTCCATTTGTAGGTGGTGGAATTGTCGGCGGATGATGCGATTTATGCGGAGGTTGGTGGGGTGGAGGTTGAGGACCAGGGGGGTTCTGTCCTTGTTGCAGGCATCATCAACCACGTGGGAGGGAAAGTTTGGTCTTTAAAGAAGGCGGCTATCTGGTGTGTTCTATGGTGAAACTGGTAGCAGTTGCGGCAGAGACGGAGGAATTGGGAATATGGAATAGCTGGAGGAGGTATAATCCAGGTAGCTGTGGGAGTCGGTGGGTTTGTAAAAAATGTCAGTGTTGAGTTGGCCCTCATGGATGGAGATGGAGAGCTTTAGGAAGGGGAGGGGGGTGTCAGAGATGGTCCAGGTGAATTTGAGGTTGGGGTGGAATATGTTTGCGAAATTGATGAACTATTCAGTCTCCTCGTGGGAGCACGAGGTGACGTCGATGCAGTCATCAATATAGCGCAGGAAGAGATGGGGAGTGGGCTCACTCTTGTTTATGCTGGGCTCACTCTAGTCCATACTGGGCTCACTCGCCACTGCAAATGCTACCCAAGCTTAGGACTAGAAGTAATTAAAACAAAAGAGGTAAAATAAGCAAGAAAAGAGATTTAAAAAAAGTAAGAAAAGTGTTTGGTGTAAACAAGCCTCAGATCAGGAGCTCCACTCTGCCGTCATCTTATGTTCCTCAAGTTCATTGGTAAAGGATCTAGAAAGGAAAAGCATCAATCCTTCTCCTCCCCATATAAGTTTAAACTTAGTTAATAGCATAGAAGAGTTTTGTTGAAGGTGATAGGTAAGTGTTATAATTGCTTTCTTTCTTCTGCTCCTTTCCAACTTCAATCACCTTTGAATGACCCTTGTAGCAGGAAGAGAGGTAACTTCATCTGCCAATTTTTTCTGAGGTGTTTACAAAATCCTGATCCAACCACAGACTCCAGATCTAACAGTGTTAAAAAAGATTGATTTTGTAGATACTTCAGTTTGAGAGCTGAGGAAATATTTTATTGTTTTAAGATGCAATAGGATGATAAAAGGTGGAACCGATGTGCATGAAGTATGATGTTCTGAGGTTCAACTTGTATCTTGTTTACATATTAGTCATATTTGCCCAGGTTATGTCTGGAGATGTTTCAGCATAAATGTGACACGTAACATTAAAGGCTTTTTCAGTCTGAACAGAACACAGCGATAGTAATCTGTCTAATCTGAAGATTCACTGAAGTTCTGTAACTATGATTGATACACCTTGTTTTTCTTTTTCAATTTTATTAATTCCGGCTCTAACTGATTTAATCCCAAACTTGGAAAAGGCTAACATTTCGGAGGCATTTTCAAGGTTATCAGTTATCAACAGCCAACATCGATGAAAGGATGAGGTCTGCCAACCATAATTTATAGTATCATGTCCGGTAACCATTTCAATAGGTTAAAGCTAGATGCTTCCTAAATAACTACAATTTTATAAACCTTGACCATATTTTTACACTTCATGACGCCTATCAAAAATCAACAGAGAAATAGAAACGTGGACTGATTGTGGTATTACCAACAAAGTGTTTTCAGAGGTTTAACAGATTAAAAGCAAAAATGCTGCTGGAATTCAGAAGAACGCGTTCTGGAAACGAGCTAAAATGTTAATTCTCCACAGAAGCTGCCTGGCCCTGCTAAGTTTCTACAGCTTTTCCTGTGTTTGCAACAGATCTACTCCCTAGTCGCTAGCAAACAACTTCAAAAACCTTCAGCACTCAATGTTGCGTTCAATAATTTTAGAGACTGAACACCTTCATCTCTGCCCTTTACCCACACTCACACCCCAGCCCTGTCATCACATGGCACAGCCAATTCATTCTCACCTAATTATAATCCCTGTTGTCAGCTCTTCCTTCTCCCTGGCCTACCATTATCCATCTCTTTATCTGCCTGTCTTTCTGTCACTCCATCTCTATCTATCACTCATTCCTTTATCTCCCAACCTGCTCACTGCAGCATATATACCACGTTTTCCTAGCTATCATCGGTTCTGAAGAACGGTCACCATGCTCGGAAAGTTAACTCTGCTTTCTCTCTGTAGATGCTGCCAGACCTGCTGAGTTTCTCCATCAATTTCTGTTTTTGTTGCAGATTTTCAGCATCCACAGTTCTTTGTTTTATATTTTTGTATTTATATAGCACCTTTCTTGACCGCAACACATTGCAAAGTGTTCATTACTTTTGCACTCAGCGAACTCTCAGAAACGTCAGTTTAATAATGACCAGATAATCTGTTTCTGGGTCAGTTTCTCACCTTAATGAAATGATATTACACAACACCATCATGTTGTTATATAAATGTCAGGAGTATATTGAATTCTCTGCATGCTTTGCCATATTCTAGATATGATAGATGCAAATGTACATCATCTGTGATTAATCTATACCTTTGTCTTTTATGTTGGAATGTTTTGGCTTTTAGAGTACTGTTTACATAGGACTCTATGAAGGATCCTGCCAAATATTTCATGCCCTTTCTGCTCTACTGTGTAGGATCTAAGCAACAGCTATGAGATGTGCTCCCTCTGATTAGATCTTTCATAGGTGCACTCACTGTCTTTATTCTTTCTCTGGTCTGTGGATATCTGTAAAAATAGCAGCTCAATTGTCCCTTATAAAAGGGGTCAACTGGACAACATAATAAAGAGACCTTGGAGCGCAAGTTCAGTGTTCCTTGTAGACAGGGTGGTGAAGAAGGTGTTTTCTATGATTGCCTTTATTGGTCAGTGCATTGAGTCTAGGACATGGGAGATCATGTTGTGGTTGCATAGAACATTGGTTAGGCCACTTTTAGAATACAAGTAGTTTTCCTATAACATCATAGTTGTGTTTCAGTTTAATAAAAAAAACCCACTTTATATAAATAAAGGGGCCTATGGGAAAAGTGAGATTGGGGCAGATCAGCAAAAAACATGATCGCTTAAAAATCACCAAAAGTCCAACCCATTAAACATGGTGAGTTGGATAATGTGGAAGAGCAAAAAAATTTCAGAGACAGTAAAAGCAAAACAAAAAAAAATTCTGATGTGATAAGTTAAAGCTAAGACTTTTCAATTTCTTTTGTCTTTATTGTTCTGCAAACCTTGAGTACCAATTTCACCACAACAGCGGTTTCAGGAGGTGGTGATATGGAGGCCATGCACTCTCCAGGAGCTGTTTTTGGTGTGGAGACATGGTCCACCTTCTTCAGAACAGTGCCCAGAGGGGTGACCTCAGGTAACACTTGTCAGCCCAAGCCTGGAAATTGTCCAGATCTTGTTGAATTTGGACATAGACTCCTTCAGTGTCTGAGGAGTCATGAATGGTGCTGAACATTATGCAAACATCACTATTTCTGACCTTGTGATGGTGGGAAGGTCATTGATGAAGCTGGTTGGGCCTAGGACACTGCCCTGAGGAACTCCTGCAGAGATGTTGTGGAGCTGAGATGACTGACATCCAATAGCCATGACCATCTTCCTATGTGTCAGGTATAACTCTAACCACTGGAGAATTTGTCCCTGATACCCATCGATGCCAGTTTTGCTCCTTGATGGCACACTCAATCAAATGCAGCCTTGATGTCAAGGGTTATCACTCATGCAGCAATTAGCACCACTTTGAGTCCACTGTGATTATGGGATGAATTAAGTCCCTCTACAATTGCCATAATATCAAACTTGAGGAATAGCAACATCCAAAGTGTTTCACTGAGTCTTGCATTGAATCTGGAAAATGGGATAATGGTCCATTATTCCCAAAAATTATATTGTTACAATTCCAAACTTTTAACATTTACTTTGCCAATTTGATTTTATTTTAACATTTCCTCTAAAGTTTTCATTCATGTGTGTATTTTGTGTTGGCTTTGTGCTTTGCCTGTAAGAGGGAACCATTGAGAATAGTAGGTTTTGTTTTGGTTTTTCTAATATCCACATTAGCCTAACTGCAAATGAGAAGGATTCCTCCTGTAGTTTGATCAAACTAAACCTCAGAGATTAGACCAGGGGCTGGATTGGTGCTTCCAGTACATTTCAAGGTGTGACAACAACAACAGTCCAGTTCAGCCAATTAGAAACCTACAGCTGATATCTTACCCTAGCAGGTTCACATCAATTGGAAAACTGGCAGTTTCAGTTTTATGTGGTAACATCACACGAGGAATGGTCCTCTTTCATTGGCCCCCTGGACCCATAAGTGGATGATTGCCATCCTCAATCCCCCCCCACCCCCCACGTTCCCCCATTGCTTTAACGTTCCGCCCAACCTTCCAAACCCAATCTTCCACTCCCATGCCCACTTCACTGGACCATGCCAACCTGGAGATGGCAATACTATAGACCCTGGACATAGGAGACAGTGAGGTCTGCAGATGCTGGAGATCGAAGTTGAGAGTGTGTTGCTAGAAAGGCACAGCAGGTCAGACAGCATCTGAGGAGCAGGAAAGTTGATGTTTCGGGCTGGAGCCCTTCATCAGGAATGAGGCTGAGAGCCTCAGCTACCTACTCCCCAGCCCCAACCCTCTCCCCCCTCCCATTTATCTCTCCATCCCGAGGCTCCCAGCTCCATTCTTGATGAATGGCTCTGGCCTGAAACAT
This sequence comes from Hemiscyllium ocellatum, assembly GCF_020745735.1. Classification (NCBI taxonomy): domain Eukaryota; kingdom Metazoa; phylum Chordata; class Chondrichthyes; order Orectolobiformes; family Hemiscylliidae; genus Hemiscyllium; species Hemiscyllium ocellatum. Next base: position 111,623,746 of record NC_083403.1, on the reverse strand, counting down.
CAATGCTCCTGCTCCTCGGATGTTGCCTGACCTGCTGTACTTTTCCAGCAACACACTCTCAGACCCTCAAAATACTTGAGCTATTCAATGTGGTGGCACTGTGTTTAATTCCAGTAACAGCACACTCCCAGTGTTGCTACTTTCCCGGCAGATCTGCCAGCCATCCAATCGGCCACTGAGGAGAGGGGTGAAAGACCCTCTCTCCATGCCCAGCTGCTCCCAGCATTTAATGACAGGAGGTGCAGCCACTGGGATGATGGGCAGGCTCACCTCCCTTCCATTCCCATTCTCCAGCTGGGCCTACAGCACCAGTCCAATCCAGCCCAGGTTTGCCATTGTTCTTAAAGTCATAAACAGATCAACTTATTCATTTCAAGCATTGTTTACACTTAGTCTTTTGTACTTGTACTTCTTGATCATGCTTCATATTGACTATCATTAGAATGATATTCGTAAACATTTTCGCAACAAAGAAATATAGAAAATATTCATCACGAGAGCCGTTTTGTCCCATCTAGTAGTTCGACCTAAAACAAGCCTCCTCTTTCCCATTTAGAACATAAGATATTACAGTGCCATACAGGCTTTACGGCCCTCGATGTTGTACTGATTTGTGAAACCAATCTGAAGCCCATCTAATCTACATTATTCCATTATCATCCCAGTCTCTGTAAAAGTTGCAACTTAGCAAATTTAATAAGAGGCCTACGGTGCTTGATAAGTGATCCAAGCCAACCATTAAGCCTTTGCAGTATTTGTCTAGGCAACAACAATGGCAACATTCTCATAAGGTATAGTAGGAAAGGAAGAACATTAATTTTAATCAGAGCTATTCGACTTAACCAACTTCTCAAACAGCTGTACTAAATTGGCTGTGTACAGTTAGTGAAAAGCTGGGATGATGAAAATGCCCAGATACAGGAAAGCCATCAAAAAGGAAATCGAGTTCCACCTTGCAGGTCAGCTACTCCCACAGGCCTCCCATGGGCATGGCCTCCAATAACATAACATTAATTCTGTACCCCGAAAAGGTACCACATAAATTAATCTTTTGTATAAGACCAGGCACAGACCTTGTCGCTTTAACCAGAAAGAGAAAAACATCGTCTGCATAGAGAGTCATTTTATGCTGTTCTATTCCCATTTCTGGGGCAGCTATTTTAGAGCCTTCCAAATAACCTCTGCCAGCAGTTCAATCACTAAAATGACTAGCAGCGGTGAGAGAGGGCATCCATGTCAGCTGCCTCTCCCAATACTAAAGTTATCTGATTTTATTCTGTTTGTAAGGACCACCGCCATGGGATTGCTATATAACACTGCCGCCCACCTGATGAGGGCATTCTAAGACGTTAAAGAGATAAGGCCACTCCACCCAGTTAAAAGCTTTTTCTGCATCTAAGGAGACCACCAAGCCCAGGACTGAGCTCTGCTGGCACGCTTGTATCATTTTTCTAATGTTATTGGAAGGACTGTGACCCTTAATAAAACCAGTCTGGTCCTCCTTTACTATAGAAGGCAGTACCTTCTCCAATTTCAATGCTAGCATTTTAGACAGAATTTTAAAATTTATGTTCAGCAACAAGATAGGTCTGTACAAAGCACAGTCCTTAGGATTTTTCCCTCTCCTAAGAATAATGCTTCCCTAAGGGAGAGCAGAAGGCAGTCCTGACTGTATGAATGATTATACGTTCCCAAAATTGGCTCAGCTAGTATGTTAATGAACCCCTTGTAGAACTCACTTGGGAACCCATCCGGGCCAGGTGCTTTGCCACTTCGGAGCTGCCTTACTGCCTCTTGAACCTCTTGTGTTGTTAGTGGGCCATTCTGCAGTTATGCCTGGGAGATCCAGGTTCTCAAGAAAGGATCCCAGCCTTGCCAACCCATCCTCACATCCCTCCGACAGGTATAACTCTTCATAGAATTTCCTAACTGTTGTGTTGACCCTCATGGGTGACAGTACCCTCCCTAATGGAAAGGATAGATTGCAGGGCACTCTTTTTCCTGGTCAGATATGCCAAGTATCTATCTGGCTTTTCACCTTACTCAAATAAGCTTTGCTTTGTAAAGGAGTCTTCTCTCTTCACTGCCTGAGTGAGTACTGAATTCAAAGCAGCCCGGAGAGCCATAACCCACTGCAATCTAGTCACAGACGGTCTGTCATAGTGCACCTCCTTGGCTGCCTTCAAGTATACACTGCTGCTCTCTTCTCTGCCTCTTCCTGGTCATTGAGCACAAAAATATTATAGCCCTTAAATAAGCTTTGGTGGCTTCCCGGAGCACCAATGGATTACTGGCCATACCTGAGTTAATGTCCCAGAAAGTCTTAAATTCCCTTGTGAAGTGCTCAATAAATTTACTGTGTTTCAAAAGAAACATCCATGTGCCAGTGCCGTGTATCTGTATCATTATCCCTGATCATAAGCTCCACATACACTGCTGCAGGGTCCGAAATGGCTATATCCCCAATTCTGCAGGATAATATCGAATCCAGAAAGATCGATGGAACAAAGAACAAATCTATCCTTGTATGGCACTTGTGCAGGTTGGAGTAAAAGTTAAAATCCTTCCCCTTAGGGTGAAGACATCTCCACACATCTACCAGTCCCAACTCCCCACACAAATCCACCAACGGCTTGGATTGTGGGGAAATGCCCAAAAGACCACTTGGCATCCAATCCATCTCAGGATCCATGAGAAGGTTAAAGCCTCCCCCTAAAATCATACAGTGCACCCCAAGAGCCATCAACCTAGAAAGTGCATCAATTAAAAATTTGAGGGGGTGTGCAGGGGATTAGTAGATATTCAAGGTGCCATATTCCTCCCCGTGTATTAAGGCTTTGAGGATCTTCAATTTGGTCTGTTAATTGAAATAGAAGGTTCATCCATATTAATATAGCCACACCTCTACTTTTAGAATCGAAAGAGGAAAAGAAACCCCGGTCCAACCCTCCCTGCTGTAGTTTTAAATGCTCCTTATCATTCAAAAGTGCTTCCTACAGCAGAGCAATATCAACCCTCTCCCTTCTGAGATTTGAGAGCAGTTTCTTTCTTTTGACCAGTGAGTGGCTACTCTTTACGTTACAGGTGCACCATCTAAATGAACAACTAGCTATAACTGTCTAAAGCGACCGTGACCTGCCCCACCCCCATCTCCCCGATCCCCATCCCAAGATGAAGAAACCCAGTCATGCTGCTCTGAGTAAAGACAAAATAGGATTCATAAAATCTAAAAAAAAATCCCAGTACAAACACTACAAAAACAAAAATCCTAAATACTACTTTTAAACTAAACACAAAACCAATAACTGGAGCTATCCGCCCCCCCGCTTGCCCATAGGGAGAAGTCATCCTACTCCCTAATACTACCATAGCTCCTTTTCACCAGAGCTGCGTCCCAAACTCAAGCAATTCAAAAACAAAGAAAACATCTACTTTATACACATAGAAATTAAAAGTGGGTTTCAACCCAACCACCCCGCTTGTAATCATTTAAAGTAATGACTATCCCAATCCAAGAAATAGCAAAGGGAATAACAGGAATTAGGAAAAAAATATCCACAAGGAAGGGAAAGGCAGATAAGAAACCGTGTCACCCCCAAACCCCATTCAGTCTCAAAACAGAGTCAGGCATATAAAATAAACAATCAAGAGAGCAGAAGACACACAATCTTCCATAATGTTTAACCCAGCCAGTCAATTTTAAAGACATCAGAAAATCCTTTGCCTTCTGTGCTGAGTCAAAGTTATGCACGTACCCTTCATGGCTGAAGCACAATACAGCTGGGTACCTTACTGAATATTGAACGTTCAGGTCTCTCAGTCTCTTCCTTACTTCATCATATGATTTCCCTTTTCTAATCAAGCCCCAGAAAAGTCTTTAAAAAACATCATTTTTGATCCCTTGCAAATTAGGGCCTGTGAGTCTTTCCCCAGCGTTCTGGAGGTTTCCAATAGCCATTTGTTTCTCTTTATAGCACTGGAATCGCGCCAAAACCGGGGGGGGCGCTGATCCAACCTGGGCCTGCCCACCACAATTCGATGGGCCCACTCCACTCACACCCGGTCCGGCTCGACTCCCAGTCCCCGGAGCTGCAGGAGCTATTGCTTCAGGAAGCTGACCAGGTGCTCGCCTTCTTCGTGCTCTGGCAGCCCGATTATGTGCACGTTCTTTCTTTGACCACGATTTTTGTGGTCATCAACCTGTTTGATTAAGGCCTGCACCTGATTATCCAGGGCCTGGATCCACCCTGCCGAGGTCTCCGCCACGGTCTCTGACACCACGGCTCTCTGCTTGACTTTGCCCACATGTTGATCAAGACATTGGATCGCCTGCTCAAGATTGTTTTGCATGGCAGAGATCGGTTCAAGTCCGGTGCGAGACTCCTCCAGCACTGCCTGAATCTTCTCTGGGAGTTTCACGGTCCCCGAGACTCAAGTTCTGCTGCTTCGGTGAAATCAAAGGCGCCTCCACAGGAGTCGGCACAGCGGCCGAGGGCGGGTTCGTTGCTGCAGAATGTTGCAATCCTCACGATCCCTTCCCTTTTGTCATCATCCTCTTATTCCCTCAACGTTAAAGTTAATATTTGAAGGTTCTGGGCACTTTATGCTCCCAATTTTTTTCAGAAATGGCTAGTAAGGGGAGGGTGGGACCACCGCTTTACTTGGATTTTGATGCAAGGCTCAGCCAGACAGATCTGTTATATCACCGTTAGCTTGGATCCCCCACTATCCACCCTATCTAAACCCCTGATCATTTTGTACGTCTCTATTAAAGCACAACTCAACCTTCTTTTCTCTAATGAAAACAGCCTCAAGTCCCTCAGCCTTTCCTCATAAGGCCTTCCCTCCATACCAGGCAACATCCCAGTCAGTCTCCTCTGCACCCTTTCCAATACTTCCACTCCCTCCTATAATGCCGCGACCAGAACTGTACGCAATACTCCAAGTGCGGCCACACCAGAGTTTAGTACGGCTGCAACATGACCTCATAGATCTGAAATTCAAACCAATAAAAGCTAACACACTCACACCTTCTTAACAACCGTATCAACTTGGGTGGCAACTTTCAGGGATCTGTGCACATGAACACTGAGATCTCTCCACTCATCCACACTACCAAAAATCTTACCGTTAGCCCAGTACTCTATATTCCTGTTACTCCTTCCAAAGTGAATCATCTCACACTTTTCCAAATTAAACTCCATTTCCACTTCTCAGCCCAGCTCTGCAGCTTCTCTATGTCCCTCTGTAACCTGCAACATCCTTCAACACTGTCCACGACTCCACTGACCTTAGTGTTATCCGCAAATTTACTAACCCATCCTTCTACGCCCTCATCCAGGTCGTTTATAAAAATGACAAACAGCAGTGGCTCCAAAACAGATCCTTGCAGTATACCACTAGTAACTGAACTCCAGGATGAACATTTGCCATTAGCCACACCCTCTGTCTTCTTACACCTAGCCACTTTCTGATTCAAACCGCTAAATCACCCTCAATCCCATGCCTCCACATTTTTTTGTAATAGCCTTACACCACATCAACCGCTTTACCCTCATCTACCTGTTTGGTCACCTTCTCAAAGAACTCAAGAAGGTTTGTGAAGTATGACCCACCCTTCACAAAACCATGTTGACTATCCCTTCTAGATGATTATAAATCCTATCTCTTGTAATCCTTTCCAACACTTTACCCACAACCACAATAAGGCTCACTAGTCTATAATTACCAGGGTTGTCTGTACTCCCCGTCTTGAACAAGCAGACGATGTTTCCTGTCCTCCAGTCTTCCGGCACTGTTTCTGTAGACGATGATGATGTAACGATCAAAGCCAAAATCTCTGCAGTCTTCTCCCTAACTTCCCAGAGAATCCCATCTGACTTTTCTGTTTTCACACTTTCTATAATTGCTAACATCTCCTCCTTATGAGCCTCAATCTCGTCTAATCTAATAGACTGTATCTCATATAGAGCTCGACAACATTTTCCTGTGTGAATGCAAATAAAAAGTACTCATTTAGTGCTGCCCCATCTCTCTGACTCCACGCACAATTTCCCACTACCGTCCTTGACTGGCCCTAATTGTATTCTAGTCATTCTTTTATTCCTGACATACCTATAAAAAGCTTTAGGGCTTTTCTTGATTCTACCTGCCAAAGATGTCTCATGTCCCCTCCTGGCTCTTCTTAGCGTTCTCTTTAGGTCGTTCCTGGCTAACCTGGAACACTCAAGTGCTCGAATTGAGTCTTCATGCCGCATCTTTACATAAGCCTTCTACTTCCTCTTGACAAGAGATTCAATTTCTTTAATAAACCATGGTTCCCTTGCTTGACCTCTTCCTCCCTGCCTGACAGATACATACTTATCAAGGACAACACAGTAGCTGTTCCTTGAATAAGCTCCACATTTCAATTGTGCCCATCCCCTGCAGTTTCCTTTCCCATCCTATGCATCCTAAATCTTGCCAAATCGCATCATAATTTTCCAGCTCTCAGTCTACAACCACGTAAATTCTAATATTCTAAATGGTAACCCTCACTTAAATACAATATGCATTTCTGCCTCTAACAACCATTTCAGGCAGTAACTACCAGAGCCCCACTACCCTTTGGGTCAAAGTATTCTCCTGCAACCAACTTTAATACTTCCCCAAATTACTGTAAACATATATCACACCCACTCACAACTCTGTGACCCTGCTAAAAAAAGAAGTGTCCCTACTTATCCAATCTATCCAAGCTCCTCAAAACTTTACTCAGCTCACTTAAAATTTCTCAGCATCCTCTATTCTAAGGAACCAACCCCAGCCCGCCCAGTTTTACAAAACTTTGAAATTTGAACCCGTTTCAAAATAGGTTCGATAATTTTGTGGATACCACATTCATTCCTTTTATCTCTTCATTTTGCTATTCTTTTTGGATTCCAGTTGATTGCTTACCTAACCTCCTTATTTACAGAGATCAGCGGCATTTTGCTGGCTCCTACATTTAGTGAGGTACTTATAACGAATGCATTTTGACCTATAATAGCTGAATCTGCCAAATTGTGTCCTCCATGCTTTCCAGTTGGAAGAAAATGTTTAAATAAGTTATGTAAGTAGGCAAGCTGTGCATGTTGCAGTTCTCCAGTAATGGTACACAATTAGTAGCATATTTTGGGGTATTATTAAGTAAATTAAAAAAATAGTAAATTTTTTGGCAATAATAAAGCCTGATGTTTTACAGTAAACATGATGCTAGTGTTTTAAATGTTGGAATTGGATCCAACCTCTATCAGTGAATGCAGTTGGTATAGCTGCTGCAGTTATTTCTTTGTTAGTACCTTTTTCTTGTGTTAAATGTGATTCAGGACCAGCACTGTAACCTTATCACCACATCACTACGGGTGGAATTTTCCCAGTTTCAGTTAAACTAGTTTGTTGAGTGAGATCCAGAGTGTGTTCTCTGCCCTGACTTGGAACAATTTGTCTCTCTCAATCATCTACTGTTCACCTTGTTCATTAGCAACAGTGCTCTCGGGGAATCTCACAGCTGGAGAGTGACATTGCTCACTGCTTCCGGTACCTTCCAATGTTCACATCACTGGTACCATAATCAAAGCCCAGCTACATGTCACTTCAGATGCTTCCAGTCAGGAACTGCCTCTCTTCCTGTGCTAACTGACTGCTATCACTGAAAACATGGCCAAGACAAAAGGCGGTGCAGTCCTCGCTTCGCAGACAGGAACCTGAGCACGCCAGTTGACAGGATGATGAAGAGGACAGCAGCCGTTTTTCCAGCCAACTGCTACAGGAGACCACAGAGTATCTAATCATGAATAGAGATGGGAAACTGAATAACTAAGAAGGAGAAGACCTCAAAATGTTGAAACAGAATCAGGCAATTCAACCCATCGAGTCTGCTCTGTCATGTGATTGTGACAGATATGTTTCTGCCTTCTTCCAAAAACTCTTGATCCTCTTACTAATCAAGAACCTATTTATTTTTGTTTGAAAGACACTCAATAACTTGGCCTCCACAGCCTTCGGCAGTAATGGGTTCCACAGATTCAACACCTTCTGCTGAAGAAATTCCTCCTCATCTCAGTTCTATAGGGTCATCCCTTCACCCTGAGGCTGTGCCCCTCGGTCCTAGTCTCTCCTACCACTGGAAACATTTTTTTCAATGTCCATTCTATCCAGCCCTCTCAGTATCCAGTAAGTTTCAATCAGATCCTACCAAACCTTCTAAACTTCATTGAATACAATCTCAAAGTAGTCTATCGCTCCTTATATGACAAGCCCTTCATCCATGTAACCATTCTTGTAAACCTCCTCAGAACCCCCTCCAACACAAGCACAGCCTTCCTCAGATATTAGAAGTATCACAATATTCCAAATGCGGTCTAATCAAAGCATTATACAGCCTTGGCAGTACATTTCTGCATTTGTATTTTAGCTGTCTCGAAATGAGTGATATCATTACATTTGCCTTGCTACCGCCAACTGAACCTGTATGTTAACCTTAAGAGAATCCTGAATTAAGACACCCCAGTCTCTTTGTGCTTCAGATTTCTAAAGCCTTTCCTCATTTAGAAAATGGTCTACATCTCTACTCTTCCTACCAAAGTGCATTACCTCATACTTTGCCACACTTGTATTCCATTGCCAACTTCCATGCCCATTTGTTTAGCCTGTCCAAATCCTTCTGCAGCCTCCCCATTTCCACAATCCCACCTTGTCCCTCCACCCATCTTTGTGTCATCTTCAAACTTTCCCACAATGCCCTCAGTTCTTTCATCCAGATTGTTAATGTATAACGTGAGTAATTGTGGTCCCAACACTGACTCCTGCGGAACTCTGCTAATCACTGGCTGTCATCTGAAAATGAAACCTCTATAAGGTCACCCCCCCTCAGCCTCCGATGCATCAGGGAAAACAGCCCCAGCCTGTTCAGCCTCTCCTTATAGCTCAAATCCTCCAATCCTGGCAACATCCTTGTAAATCTTTTCTGAACCCTTTCAAGTTTCACAATATCTTTCCGATAGGAAGGAGACCAGAATTGCACGCTATATTCCTACAGTGGCCTAGGGTTGGGGAGTCCAGAACTAGAGGGCATAGGTTTAGGGTGAGAGGGGAAAGATATAAAAGAGTCCTAAGGGGCAACTTTTTCACACAGAGTGGTATATGTATGGAATGAGCTGCCATAGGAATTGGTGGAGGCTGGTACAATTGCAACATTTAAGAGGCATTTGGGTGGGTATATGAATAGGAAGGGTTTGGAGGGATATGGGCCGGGTGCTGGCAGGTGGAACTAGATAGGGTTGGGATATCTGGTCAGCATGGACGGTTGGACCGAAGGGTCTGTTTCCATGCTGTACATCTCTATGACTCTATGACCCTATGTCCTCTGGCTCTTCTTTGTTTAACTTGTTCCCTCCTCAAAGAATTCTAACAGATTTATCAGGCATGATCTCCCCTTAATGAAGCCATGCTGAATCAGCTCGATTTTAGCATGCACTTCTAAGTACTCCACAATCTCATCTTAATAATGAACTCTAAAATTGTACCAACAATCGAGGTCAGGCTGACCAGCCTATATAGTTTCCTGTCATCTGCCCTTCTGAAGCAAGGCGACTTTCCAGTTCTCTGGGGCTTCCTTAACTCCTATGATTCCTGAAAGAACGCCATCAATACCTCCTACGATTTCCTCAGTTATGTCCTTCAGAACCCATGGATGTAGTCCATCTGGTCCAGGTTATTTATCCACCTTCAAGCTTTTCAACTTACTCAGCCCCTTCACCTTAATGATGGCCATTACATTCACATCTGCCCCCGACTTTCTTGAAGTTCTGGCGTGCTGCTAGTGTCTTCCATTGTGCAAAGTCCCTATTCAATTTCTTCACCATTTCTTTGTTCCCCACTACTACTTCACCAGTCTCATTTTTTGAGCTGTCCAATGTCCACATTTGTCTGTCTTTTTACTTTTTTTAATAGCTAAAAACACTTTTGCAATTTTCTTTTATATTACTAGCTAGCTTACTCTCATGTTTCATCTTCTGCCCCCTTATTTTTTTTTAGTTGCCCATTGTTGGTTTTTAAAGGCTTCTCAATCCTCTGGTTTTCCTCTAATCTTCCCTACCTTGTATATTTTTTCTTTTGATTTTATGCTTGCCTGACTTGTCTTGTCAGCCATCATTGCCTCATCCTCCCCGTAATATATTTCTTGTTCCTTGGGATGTATCTCTGCTGTGCTTCCCAAGTTATCCCCAGAAACTCCTGCATTGCTGTTCCACCACCTTCCCTTCTAATCAAGTCTGGCCGGCTTGTCCCTCATGTCTTTGTAGTTACCTTTACTCAACTATAATACTGTTACATCTGATTCCAACTTCTCCCTCTCAAACTGCAGAGTGAATTTGATCATATGGGTGCGGCACAGTGGCTCAGTGGTTAGCACTGCTGCCTTACAACACAATGGACCTGGACTTGATTCCAGCCTTGGACAACTGTATATGTGGTGTTTGCATATTCTCCCAGTGTCTGCAGGAGTTTCCACCTACAGGTTAAGTGGATTGGCCATGCTAAATTGCCCACAGTGTCCAGGGATGTGTTAGCCTAGACAGATTAGACATTCCTAATGAAGGGCTTATGCCCAAAATGTCGACTCTCCTGCTCCTCGAAGGTGCCTGACCTGTTGTGCTCTTCCAGTGCCATACTTCTCGACTCTGACTCTCCAGCATCTGCAGTCCTCACTTTCTCCTAGATTAACTATAAGAAACTTAGGGTTATAGGGATAGAGTAGGGAGGCTCATCAGGGTGAGATACTCTTCGGAGGGTCAGTGTGGCCTCGATGGGCCAAATGGCCCATTTCAACACTGTAGGGATTCTATGATGTTAGGATTACTGCCTCCAAAGAGTTCCTTTATGTAAATCTGCCTCATTGCCCATCACTGAATCCAGAATTTCCTAAACCCTAGTGAACACTACTACAAGCTGCTTCAAAAAAACATCTTGTAGACATTCCACAAATTCCTTTCCTTGACATCCGCTACCAACCTGAATTTCCCAGTCCACTTGCATGTTGACTTCATCTGATTATTGTCATAGTGCCTATTATCTATCTCCTGATTTACTTTCTTCCCCACATCCTGACTACTGCTAGGAAGCCTATACACATCTCCCATCAGGGACTTTTTCCCTCTGCAGATCCTCAAATCTCCCTACACAGATTCTACATCTTCTGACTCTATATCACGTCTTGTTATTGATTTAATTTCATCTCATACTAACAAAGCAACCCTGACCCCTCTGTCCATCTACCAGTCCTTTCATTAAGATGTGTTTCTTTGGATATTAAGTTCCTAGTCCTGATCTCCCTGCAGCCATATTTCTGGGGTACCCACAATATCGTAGATGCCAATTTTAATCTGCACTACAAGCTCATTTATCTTATTTCACATACTGTGTGCATTTAAGTATAACACCCTCGGTCCTGCGTTGACTCTCTCCTTTTCATAGTTGTCCTGAAGTTAGATTCCTGAGCCTTTCCATACTCTATTTGTTCTGGAAACTTTAACCTTTGCTGAGCCCTCTCCCACTTTAACTCTTTCCATAACTTTCCATGTAACTGATCCCATCCCACTATATAACTTATAGCCCTAGTTATTCAATTCGCCAGGACCCTGGTCCCAGTATGATTCAGGTGGAACCCGTCCAAGCTGCCCTCATTCCCAATACTGATGCCAACATCCCCACACCAATCTTTGAACCATGCGCCCACCTGTTTAATCTTGTTGACCTAGTGTCAGTTTGCTTATGGTTCAAGATGATAAACCGGAGATTATTAACGCTTTGGTTCTGCTTTCTAATTTAACCCCTAGCTGCTCATATTCCCTCACCAGAACCTCTTTCCTCTTTCTACCTATGTAGTTGGTACCTACATGGATCATCACAATGGGGGTTTCCCTTTCTGGTCTAAGTTACTATGCTGCCCAGATGTAATATTCTGAACTCAGGCACCAGGCACACCACACAGCCTTTAGTTCTCACAATCCTGGCCACAAGGAACATTGTCTATTCCCCTTATTATACTATCCACAATTACAACTACATTGCTATTTTCTCCCCTCTCTTGAATAGCTCCATGTACCACTGTGCTATGATGAGTTTGCTCATCTTCCCTCCAACCCCTACTCTTATCTACAGAGGGAACGAGAATCCTAAAACTGTTAGACATACTCAAGAGCTGAGGCTCCTTCAGCACTACCACCTTGATCCTTTCCCTACCTCACTCATAGTCACACTGTCTGTCCCTGACCATATTTGAGAGAGGTAATTCAAGGGATGTGACTGCCTCCAGAAACATTACATCCAGGTAACTCTTCCCTTTCCCTAATGTGTTGAAGTAGTCAAAGCTCAGATTCCAGCTCATCAAGTTTGAGCCAGTGTTCCTCAAGCACAAACACTTGCTATATATGTGGTCACTGTGAACCACAATGGGGTCCACCAGCTCCTACATCATGCAGGTACAACATATCGCCTAGCCTGGCATCTCTATTTTAATGCCTTAGTTCTTAATTTGATTTTTAAAAAGTTTGTACAGGTCTTTTAGTTTGTAGTTTATACATATTTCCCCTATTTACCTTCAATCTGAAAGTAGCATATAATAAATAGTCAAATTGGTCGCTATCACCAACCAATCAATTTTTGATTTTCCTGGGATGTCATTCATTTGTGCTGAGCCCCTGATCCTGTGCTTCAATTTATCCTGTTAACAACAAACTGTACAAACTATGGGCCAAAAAAAAAGCAAGCAAAAAGCTTCTCTTCCCCTCCACATCAATTTCCCACTTTGCCAACAAATTCCCCAAACTATATATTCACATGGGTAGAGTCTCAATCTGAATGGGATCTCCCCTTCCTGACTGTGTGAAGCTATTGTCTTGTAGTCTCATGGTATTGATGCACAAAAGCTGCTTTGATAACACCTTCCTAACTCCAGACCTCTACCATTCTGAAGAACAAGAGGACCAGATTCATGGGTGCGCCACCATCTGCAAGTTCCCTTCCAAGCCACTCACCATTCTGACTTGGAAATATATCACTGTTTCCTCACTGTCACTTGGTCAAAATCCTGGAACTCCCTTCCTGATAGTATTGTGGGTGTCACTACACCCCAAGAATTGCAACAACTCAAGAAGACAGCTCACCACATCATTCTCCAAGGCAACTAGGTATGTGCAATAAATGTTGGTCTAGACAGCAATGCTCATAACAGATGAATGAATAAAAAAATGCATTGCTTGGTTATTCTCTTTAGAATGGTCCTCTGGTCAATGTCCTGAGCCTCATTCTCATCTTCATCCTCAAAAAGCTTGTTGTCCCTTTCCTCTGTGTCCTGGACAGAGCCCCTTTGTTGGTTACAGTTAGAGACATAGAGTCAAACACCATAGAAACAGACCCTTTGGTCCAACTCGTCATTGCCAACCAGATATCCTAAATTAACCTAGTCCCACTTGCCAGCATTTGGCTCATATCTGTCTAAATCTTTCCTATTCAAGTACCCATCCAGATGCCTTTTAAATCTTGTCATTCTACCAGCCTCCAGCATTTCCTCCAGCAGCTAATTCCATGCATGCACCCCCTCACATGAAAACATTGCCTCTTAAGTCTCTTTTAAATCTTTCCCCTTCACTTTTAACCTATGCCCTCTAGTTTTGGACTCCACCACCTTGAGACAAAGATCTTGGCTATCCACCCTATCCATGCCCTTCATGATCACAGCATGCCACAGTGATGTGAGCATCCTTTCTGGATCAAGTTGTTCCAGAGCAATTTAAACATCAAAACCTCATCTTGCGGAGACCTGTGGTCTGTTCCACTGTGGCCCTGGTAGAAGTGTGAGTAGGATTGTATCTTCAGTCTATCAATCTGAAGACTTCGCAAAACTATCATTAGCCATGTTCAGAGGGAGTAACTCTTGTCTCTGAGCTGATATCCCTGTGTGACCCATGAACCTTGAAGGAAGGCAGGAACTTGTGTCTGCTATAGTATGTAAGAGTCAGAGAAGCTCCCAGGATATCTGGAGCAGTCCTCCAAAATTTAACACAGAAAGTCACATACAATTTCAACTTTAAGTAGAAATATTGATGAACTCTGCACTTACTTGGACACTCACTTTACCCTTACTGCCTGCCTGCCCCTGCCTACTTCTCTTTGCTTTTTTAATGTATGTTCAGTGCCTTTAGATGTCAGCATCTGCGTGGCTTGCATTATTTTCTTAGTACACAGGGCCTTTAGTGTCAAGTTAGAGGCTGCCACCTTGAAGGGTTGCATTGGTTTTGAGGGAGAGACAGACAGTTTTTCAGTGTGGGGAACATTGAACAATTAAGGGGGTGAGCATGTTGGTGTGAAGCACTGTGCTATGTCAACATCACAGTTTCATGTGCAGCAATTTAATCCCCCTCCCTCACAGTACATCTGCTTCAAACAATGGTCATGTGTGAAAGTCAAAGGCAGTTCTTGGTGCACGAAGAAAAGTAGGGTCATTCATGGGGCCACCTGAACAGTCAGTTAAGGAGCTCCCTCCATTCATGTAGGAAGGTTTGCCACAGTTAATACAGTGGTTGGTCCTACCACTGCAGTTTGGAGATTTGGCCACATCAGTCCTGTAGGTCAGGTGCAACCAGTGTAGAGATTATACGTAGATCAATCAGGGTGTTGTGGAGATATCAGTCCAGAAGGTGAACGATGGCCAATTGTTTCACTCTGGGCAGAGGACCCTGACCACTCCTGGGGATTTTGCTCAATAATGGTTAAGGAGTTTACCGGTATGAAGTTCATGGAGTCTTAGGGGCACGTTGGCAAATCAGATCTGGGAATAGGCTTCATTTTACTGGATCACTGAGGAAATGGTGGCAATGACAGCAGTGCAAGTGGAGATGGTTAACTAGAACGGCATAGTGAAAAGAGGGTTGGGAGGTTCTTGGAGCTCCAAAAGTCAGTCTTAAAGAGGTCAAAGTGACTCTGGCCTTCACATGGAGAGCGTGTATGGCCAAAAAGGGAATTTCCAAATCATGAGCTCAAGGAATCAAACGGCCACATTAACAGTTACGTAAAGTGGCTCAACAGAAATGGAGCAGTGAATGCTGAAAGGTCGCAGGGGTCTCAGATAGGGCACTTAAAAGATGGGGAATATGTTTGTGTCATGGTGCATTGAAAGTCAACTGTATACTGAATGCACACAATGGGTGCTACTACATGGAAACTGAGCAGAGTAAGATACTGCTTTTTTTTGTCTTGGGGGTGGAGTCAAACTGATGGAATTTGAGGCCCTGTGAGGGCAATTTCAGTATCATGCCTCCATTAGTTCAGTAAAACATTCATCTGTCTTCAATTCACCATTTATCAGCAGGTGTTCCATTGTCTAAGAATCCAGATTAAAAACTGCAGCATCAAGCAATGATGCCCCTAACTCTAATTGCTTCCTTGCCGCCTAATGGAGGTATGTCAATAACCTCCTTGACACGCTTATCTGCACTATTGAGTTAGGGCAAATCATGAGGCTTAATTTTGATGATTGTGAGAGTCAGGAGGTCCTTCAATAAGACTGTCCTATCTTTCTGACATTCCCCACAAATTATCTGCTCATTGATCTCACGTGGAGATTGTAATAGTTGGAGTCCTTGATGCTTGATCTAATTATGAAAACAATTAAAGCAATTGTTACTACCTGGTCAGGAACTCCATCCAGAACACAACCCTCCAGGGGCTGCTGAACAGCTCCTGAGACACCAGATCTACAAGCCTCACTATCATTTTCTTCAACTGAGTGACCATGCAGGTGCCTATTGAGTATGTCCTGGGCCATCATCACTCAAACAGTATCATCTGCTTGAGTGGGGCTTGCACTCACAAGGATTGATTGGAAAAATCAAGGTCATAGTTGACCTGAATTTTGTATGCTGGGGACCTGTGTGGCATCATGATCAGAGCTTCGAGAGTAACCCAACTCCAAATAATGCAAGCCACATAGAGGCTGACAGGTGATAAGTCAATGTTGAAGGCACTGAGTGTACATTAAAGAAGCAATGAGAAGTAGGCAGGGGCAGGCAGGCAGCCTCCAAGTAAGGGCAAAGTGCATGAGTGTTAAGAAAGCATTTGAGGAGCCATAGATAGATCATGTACAGATGTATGAGATTCATGGGTGCCCCCAAGGACAATATGACCTGGCAGAAGCCTGCAAACTGAAGGTGTCCCTGAGTTCCAAGGCAAGTCGGTTGAAGGGTTGAAGTGGTAGGTGAGTTTGTCTGAGAGCTGATGTGGTGATCTGGTGAGCAAGTTGGCAGTTTCAGGTGTCAAGGCCTCTGCTGCCAGTCCTCCAGGAAGGTGGCATCTCTCCTTTGTACCAGGCCTTCCATCTGGACCTCCAGGTCTCTGTCGAAGAATTCCTGGTGCCACCTTCCCCTTCTCCGACATGTTCAGATTCTGTCCTTGACTGCTTTAGAATGCCAATGCTCTGTCAGGTGCATTTCAAAATGGCATGGGTTCAAAGGATGCCAGTCTTTCAGCAGGTATCCAGTGAGTTGGGAATTGTTCTGGGAATGGTGTGTGGTAAGATGGGGCTGGGATCAGATGTGAAAGAAGCCGTGGGGCAGGGTTAATTAATTAGGCAAATTTGGTAAAATAGGACAACAAATCTCACTAGGTCTTGGGTCGAAATCCTGCAAAAAACTCAATGTAATTCAAACTTAGCCAAAAACAAAACACAAGATTCAGTCCCTGGAAATAATTATTTGGGATAAAGTTAATAGATACCTGGAAATACATGGATTTATTTGAAAGAAACATTATGAATCTGTTGAGAGAAAATCATTTCTATCTAACTTGCTAGAGTTCTTTGAAGAGGTAACAGCAAGGGTTGATGAGGATAATGTTGTTGATGTAGTGTATATGAGCTTCCATAAGGTGTATGATGCAGTGCCAATCTACAGACTTGTAAGGAAAGTACAATAAACCTTTTATTATCTGACACCTGTGGGACCAGAAGTGTAAAGATTGATCAAATATTCTGCATAATCAAGAGGTCCATATTCTGCATAATCAATGTAAGAACATGGACTAAGTAATAAACACGTAATGCAGGAAGTATACACATATCGCTGTTAAACTTTATTTACAGCCTAAATCTCTTCAATAATACAACTTTGCCTTAAATAAAACTAACTGGAAGGGAGTCTTCTCTCTCACACCCTCAATTCACTACTCAGACATCATGGTATTTGAGGAGAAATAAACTTAAAATTGAGTCAACTGTTGATTCTTTGTGATACCATTCAATTGAACAAGAAGTACTTTTATATTTAAATAAATCTTGAAAACTATAATAATTGGACAGAATAATGCAGTAAACTTCATGGTATTTTAGGTATATAATTTTTGCCGATTTATGGAGAGTGCCAGTTCATAATGGAATCACTACAGTGTGGAAGTAGGCCATTCGGTCCATTTGGACAATTGAGTCCACATCGACCCTATGAAGTGTATACCACCCAAACCCACCCCATTCTTGTTGTCCTAAGTTGTCCCATGGCTAATCCACCTTGCCTGCACATCCCTGGACACTATGGGCAATTTAGTATGGCCAATTCCTCTAACCTGCCATCTTTCAACTATGGGAGGAAACCAGAGCACCCGAAAGACACCCGTGCGGGCATGGGAAGAATGTGAAAACACCACACAGTCACCTGAGGGTGGAATCAGACCCAGGTCCCCTGTGCTGTGAGATAGCAATGGTTACCACTGAACCACAATGCCAGCCTTTAAGGTGCTGATTAAAATGAGGTTTGCTGTAATAGGCATGAAATAACAATACAGATAGAAAATTGGCTGAGAGATGGGAAACAGAGAGTAATGGTTGATGGGTATCTATTGGGTTGAAAGAAGGATTGCAGTCAAGCTCCCAGGGGTCAGTTTTGGAGCCTTATTGTAGCTATTCCTTATTGACACTTATTGCAGCCATCATTACCCTCATGATGCAGTGAAGGTGCAAAACTGCCACAGCCTGTTCTTCCTCAGTCAGCAACATGGACCTGGCAGTGAAGTGCTCACCACATTGCGTTCCCGGTTCTGATTGAGCATAAGTCACCATCAAAGTGTTTGTCAGTATCTGAGCTGGTTAGAGAGTGCAGAAGGCTGCTGCTTCTTCCTCAGAGGTGAAGCTGGAGATGTCTTCAGGGGCCAACTTCTTGTTGGTGGAGACAATACAAAAAACACTTGGACTGACAGGAGACAAAAGGGACAACACATTTCGACCTGTTTAGAATTTCTTTTCATCTTCATGTGGAGATGTGGATGTCAGCACCTAGGCCAGTATTTGTCACCCATCCCTTATTGGTTAATGAGATATGAGCTGTCATGATCCTCTAACTCCGTAACATGACTCCCTTTCTTTTGGGATGAAGAGATGAATGTCAGGCACCCCATCCTAGATCTTTCTATTGTGGGATTTTTCCTCCTACAATGGAACAAGGCAAGGGAGATCATGCAAGGTTAATAGTCTGACATGTTTGGGTGGGTTGCAGTGAATGAGTGAAGATGTTGCATCCAATAGCGAGAGTGATAGAATATGAGCCTTAGCGGGTGGTGGGTGTAGTAGCAGAGTTAGAGTTAGAATGAATATGAGGTACCAGCCAGAGATGGTGGCACTTACCCTCACGAAGCAGAGAAGGTCATTGACCTTCTTTTGACGGTCCTGGAGCATTGATACCTCATTGACTTTGGAGGTCAGTAAGGCATTTGATAAGGTTCCACACAGTAGGCTATTACATAAAATACAGAGTTTCGGGATTGATGGGGATTTAGTGGTTTGGATCAGAAATTGGCTAGCTGTGAGGAAGACAGAGGGTGGTGGTTGATAGGAAATAGTCATCCTGGAGCTCAGTCACCAGTGATTTGCCACAATGATCTGTTTTGGGGCCACTGCTGTTTGTCATTTTTATAAATGATCTGGAGGTGGGCGTAGAAGGATGGGTTCATAAATTTGCAGATGACACTAAGGTAAGCAGAGTTGTGTATAGGGCCAAAGGAATTTGTGGCTTGCAGAGGAACATAAATAAGGTGCAAAGCTGGGCTGAGAAGTGGCAAATGGAGCTTAATGCAGAAAAGTGTGAGATAGTTCAATTTGTAAGAAGTAACAGGAATGCAGAGTACTGGACTAATGGTAAAATTCTTGGCAGTGTAGATGAACAGAGAGATCTCGGTGTCCAGGTGCATGAATCCCTGAAAGTTGCCATCTAGGTTGATAGGGCTGTTAATAAGGCATATGGTGTGTTGGCGTTTATTGGTAGTAGGATTGAAGTTTGGAGCCACGAGGTCATACTTCAGCTGTACAAGACACTGGCAAGGCCACACCTGGAGTATTGCGTGCAGTTCTGGTCACCGTATTGTAGGAAATACGTGGAAGCTTTGGAAAGGGTTCAGAGGAGATTTACTAGGATGTTGCCTGGTATGGAAGGAAGGTCTTATGAGGAAAGGCTGAGGGAACTGAGGCTGTTTTCGTTGGAGAGAGGAAGGTTGAGAGGTGACTTAATCGAGACGTATGAGATAATCAGAGGGTTAGATAGGGTGGACAGTGAGAGCCTTTTTCCTCAATGGTGAAGGCTAACAAGAGGGGACATAGCTTTAAATTGAGGGATGATAGAGTTAGGACAGATATTAGGGGTAGCTTTTTACTCAGAGAGTAGTGGGCATGGAACGGCCTGCCTGCAACAGTAGTAGACTCACCGATGTTAAGGGCATTTAAATGGGCATTGGACATAAATATAGATAATAGTGGAGCAGTGTAGGTTAGATGGGCATCAGATTAATTTCACATGTCGGCACAACATCGGGGGCCGAAGGGCCTGTACTCCATTGTAAAGTTCTAAGTTCTATGTTCTATGTAGCTCGCTGAGCTTGAAGGTTTGTTTTCAGATGTTTCATCACCATACTAAGTAACATCATCAGTGAGTCTCTGGTGAATCGCTGGTGGTATGTCCCACCTCTCTCTATATATGTCTCGGTTTCTTTAGGTGGGTGATGTCATTCCAATTTTTTTTAAGGGTAGGTGGTTAGGGTCTAAATCGATGTATTGATTGATGGAGTTCTGATTAGAATGCCATGTCTCTAAGAATTCTCGTGTGTGTCTTTGTTTTGCCCGTCCTAGGATGTGTGTGTTGTCCCAGTCAAAGTGGTGTCTTTCTTTGTCTGTATGTATTCAAACTAGTGATAGTCATGTCTTTTGGTGACCAGTTGGTTTTCATGTATCCTGGTGGCAAGTTTCCTGCTAGTTTGTCCGATGTAGTGTTTTTTTTACAGTTTTTGCATGGTATCTTGTAAATGACGTTAGCTTTGCTGGTAATATCTATTGGATCCTTCAGGTTCATTGGCTTCTGGCCACTAAAAGACACGACTCACTATCACTAGTTTGTATACATACAGATAAAGAAGGACGTGACATTGACTGGGACAACACACACATCGTCAGACAGGTGAAACAAAAACACGCATGAGAATTCTTAGAGGCATGGCATCCTACCCAGAACTCCATCAATAAACACATCGATTTAGACCCTACCTATCTTCCCTTGAAAAAAAACCAGAAATGACATCACCGACCTTAAGAAACCAAGACCTATAAATAGAGAGGCAGGACATACCACCAGCACTTCACCAGATGATGTTACCTATTATGGTGATGAAATATCAGAAGACAAACCTTCAAGGTCAGCAAGTTAACTTACATACTTATCAACAACCTAAGCTACAAATCTTCTCAAAAATTGCTAACTGCCTTTCCTATATATCTTTGTACTGGCAGTAAATGTAGCTGCAACACAGTCAGTTCTTCATCCACACTTCCTCACAACAGTCTGTCAGACAGTGAACAATGTGCTTTGAGTCCTCTGAGCTTTAGCTTCAAGTGATTGATGACATGGTTTCAAATATCTTGATGTATGCAAAGCCACTGAAATTAGAGGTTCACTTTACAGATGGATCTTGTACCGTATCAACTCTGGTTCAACCCTTAGCCGTCCAAATGCAACTCAAAAACTTTTCTCACTGTTGAATAATACAAATAATGCTCCTACCTTTTCTAAAAGAGAAGCCAGTTTTAATAAACACCTTTGACAAGCTAGCTTTAATTTATCAAATTAGCTAGATGCACCAACATCTCCAACTGCTTGTGATGCAGTGGTAGTGTCCCACCTCTGGATGAGGAGACCTGTGTTCAAGCCCCATCTGTTCCACAGGTGCGTAATCACATCTCTGAAACAAGTTGGCTAAAAAGATCCAGCATTTCTGTAATTAAACTATCTTATCTGCTTTTCGGAATTTGAGGTAATTCACACAACTCAACAGGTTTATAAATCTGAAACCTTTTATCGAGTTTTGAGAATATTTGTAGCTCAGGTTGAGGTTTTGGATATAGGTTTGCTCACTGAGCTGGAAGGTTCATTTCCAGACGTTTCATCACCCTACTAGGTAACATCTTCAGCGGGCCCCAGGTGAAGCACTGCTGAAAATTCCTGTTTTCTATTTATATGTTTAGGTGTTTTTGGGTTGGTGATGTCATTTCCTGTGATAATGACAGCTAGACCATTCGAGAGGGTAGTTAAGTGTCAACCTCATAACTTTGGATCAGGACTCACATGTATGTCCGACCAAGTAAGGGTGACATTGGTGAACCAAATGGGTGTTTAGAACCATCATGATCATCAGGACTGATACCAGAAAGAGTCATAGAGATGTACAGCATGGAAACAGACCCTTCAGCCCAACTCATTCATGCTGACCAGATATCCTAAATTAATCTAGTTCCATTTGCCAGAATTTGGCCCTTATCCCTTGAACCCCTTCCTATTCACATACCCACTCATTATTCCTTTTAAATGTTGTAATTGTACCACTCTCCACCACGTCCTCTGACAGCTCATTCCATACATGCACCACCCTCTGTGTGAATAAAATTGCCCTTTAGAACTTTAATAAATCTTTCCCCTCTCACCTTAAACATAAGCCCTCTAGTTTTGGACACTGCTAACCTGGAGAAAAGACTAAGGGTGAATACCCAATCTATGCCCCTCATTTTATAAATCTCAATAAGATCACCCCTCAGCCTCGGATGCTGCAGAGACAATAGCCCCAGTCTATTCAGCCTCATGCCCTTCAACCCTGACAACATCTTTGTAAATCTTTTCTGAACCCTTTCAAGTTTCACAACCCTATGCAGGGTGACCAAAATTGACTGCTGTATTCCAAAAACAGCCTAACCAATGTCCTGTACAACTGCAACATGACATCCAAACTCCTATACCCAATGCAGTGACCAATAAAGGGGGTAAAAACAATGACTGCAGATGCTGGAAACCAGATTCTGGATTAGTGGTGCTGGAAAAGCACAGCAATTCAGGCAGCATCCGAGGAGCAGTAAAATCGACATTTCGGGCAAAAGCCCTTCATCAGGAATACAGGCAGAGAGCCTGAAAGGTGGAGAGATAGATATTGTCTCTTCACCCTTCAAGCATTCTGCCTGTATTCCTGGTGAAGGGTTTTTGCCCGAAACGTCGATTTTACTGCTCCTCGGATGCTGCTTGAACTGCTGTGCTTTTCCAGCACCACTCTAATCCAGCACTGACCAATAAAGACAAGCATACCAAATACCTTCTTCACTATCCTGTCTATCTGAGACACCACTTTCAAGATTTTTTTTTATATTTCAAAAATATAATTTAATCGTAAAATAATCATAAAATAATTTGATGGTCTGTACATTTGGTCATGCCATACATATGTCAACATTTACAGACACAGATCAGTAATTATCATTGTTATATACAGGTCTGTGCATTTCTCACTCATATGCCCATATAATTAGCTGAGGCGTCAGCAGAGCCCAAAAACGATCGTATGGGCCCCATGTTCTTCTTTAGGTAGGCAGATGTTAAACGGTGGTCTTTTCCCACTGCGCCTTGGTGGCAGCTGCCCCAAGCTTCAGCGCGTCCCTCAACACGTAGTCCTGGACCTTGGAATGTGCCAGGCTGCAACACACAGTCGGGGTCAACTCCTTCAGCTGGAAGATCAATAGGTTTCGGACCACCCAGAGAGCGTCCTTCACCGAGTTGATGATCCTCCAGGCACAATTGATGTTCGTCTTAGTGTGCGTCCCGGGGAACAGGCCGTAAAGCACCGAGTCCCGTGTCACGGCGCTGCTCAGGACGAACCTCTCAAACACCACTGCATTTCTCTCCAGACTTCCTCTGCATAGGCACATTCCAGAAGGAGGTGTGTGACAGTCTCTTCTCCCCCGCAGCCGCTTCAAGGGCAGTGTGCGGTGCGGCTGAGAGTCCGGGCGTGCATAAAAGATCTCACGGGCAGAGCCCTTCTCACCACCAGCCAAGCCATGTCTTGGTGCTTGTTGGACAGTTCTGGTGATGAGGCATTCTGCCAAATGGCTTTGACAGTCTGCTCAGGGAACCGCTCGATAGGATCCGCCCTCTCCTTTTCCCGAAGGGTCTCGAGGACACTACGTGCTGACCACTTCCTGATGGACTTGTGGTCAAAGGTGTTTTCCTTCATAAACTTCTCCACGAAGGACAGGTGATATGGAATGTCCAACTACTTGGAGCGTTCCGCGGCAGCGAGGCCAGGCCCATCCTTTGCAACATCGGGGACAGGTAGAACCTCAGTACGTAGTGACACTTGGTGTTTGCGTACCGGGGATCCACGCACAGCTTGATGCAGCCACACACAAAGGTGGCCATCAGGGTGAGCGTGGCATTGGGTGTATTTTTTCCTCCGTTGCCCAGATCTTTGTACAGTGAGTCCCTTCGGACCCAGTCCATCTTTGAACTCCATATAAACTGGAAGATGGCCCGGGTGACTGCAGCGGCGCAGGTTCTGGGAATAGGCCAGACCTGTGCCACGTACAACAGCAATGACAGTGCCTCACACCTGATGACCAGGTTTTTTCCTGTGATGGAGAGCGACCGTAGCTTCCATCTGCCCAGTTTCTGTCTCACTTTACTGATACGCTCCTCCCAAGACTTGGCGCACGCCCCAGCCTCCCCGAACCAATCAGTCCTGACGGTGAAGGGGATCGAGGATTGGTCGGCCCAGTTCTCGAAAAGCATGGCCTCGCTCTTGCCTCGGTTTACCTTGTCTCCCGAGGCCCGTTCGAACTGGTCACAAATGCACATGAGTCTGCGCACGGACAGCGGATCCGAGCAGAAAACGGCGACGTCATCCATGTACAGGGAGGCCTTAACCTGCAGGGCCCCGCTGCCAGGAATAGTCACCCCTCTCAGCCTCGTATCCTTCCTGATGGACTCGGCAAATGGCTCTATGCAGCACACAAACAAGGCAGGAGAGAGAGGGCAGCCCTGCCTGACTCCAGATCTGACTGGGAAGCTATCTGATTCCCACCCATTGATTGAGACTGCACTGACGATGTTGGTGTAGAGCAGTCTGATCCAATTGCAGATTCCCTCCCCAAAGCCCATTTTGGAGAGAACATCTCTCAAATACCTGTGTGATATCCTGTCAAAGGCTTTCTCCTGGTCCAGGCTGATCAGGCAGGCGTCCAACCCTCTGTCCTGCATGTAGGCGATCGTACCCTGAGGAGTGCGAAACTCTCAGCAATCTTCCTGCCCGGCACAGCACAGGTTTGGTCTCTTTATTCAGCAACACTCCCTAGTACCTTAACATTGACTGTATAAGTCCTGCCCTAATTTGCCTTACCAAAATGCAACACCTCACATTTATCTAAATTAAACTCCTTCTGCCACTCCTCAGCCCATTGGCCCATCTGATCAAGATCCTGTTGTCCTCTGTGATAATATTCTTCACTGTCCACTACATAACCAATTTTGGTGTCATCTACAAACTCACTAACCATCCCTCCCATGTTCAATGCAAATCATTTACACAAATGACAAAGAGCAGTGGACCCAGCACCAATCCTTTTGGCACTCCACTGGTCACGGGCCTCCAGTCTAAAAAGTGCCACACTCTGTCTTCTACCTTCAAGCCAGTTCTGTATCCAAATGGCTAGTTCTCTCTGTATATCATGTAATCTAACCTTGCTAACCAATCTACCATGAGGAACCTTGTCAAACACCTTACTGAAGTCCACTTAGATCACGTCCAACACTCTATCACTCTGCCTTGTCTTCAATATACCAATTTTACTTCATTTACAGAATTTCAATTTCACACTGTCATGGAGGGATTTAAATGCAGGTTTCTGGATTACAAATCCAGTCATTTAACCACCCTGCTAACTATACCCCCAACAAATTCTCAATCCCAAACATCAGGAGGCAGACTTGCTTATTCCATTGAATTTCCTGTCTGCCCTTGAGATGGCCATATACAGAATATCGAGGATGGGTTCCCAACAGGAACAGACTTGTTTTACAGCCATCTCCAATTTAAAATTAGCCTTCCATTACTGTGTTTGACCAGTGCAGTACAATTATTAATGTATTGGAGAAAATTACACTCCTACAATTGTTCATATTTCTGTAAACTTACCTATGGCATATAATTAAATAACATATGTTTTGAGGTAGCAGCACAATTTAAAGTTTGGATCATGTTCATAAAGTGCTTGAATTTCACACTCAAGTTTGTTCCCTGACATGAATCCCCAACAGAAATACTATGTCATCTTGCTGGTAACTCATGTGCTGTCCTCCATCATTAACTTATAACCTTTGTTGTTCTGTATGTAGCAGAGCTGAAAACTATTTCTCTACCATTGTCCGATTCTGAATACTACAATAAGCCCAATCAGGGATGTGTATTGATTTCATTAAAAATTCAAAATCAACCATTTTATTTCTCATGACAGTAAATTTTAAATGTTAGCTAAATACACTGATAGGGAAGAATACAATTCTCAAATCTATGGCTATATGGAAACCACATTAGAATTGTAACTCTTGCTATCAGCACACTGCTATTTGTTGATTAGTAGTTTTACTTGTGTTTATCATTATTTCAGTTAGCATTCTTCCACCATCAGCACTTCAAAGACTGTCTCAGCACATCCATGGTAACTGCAGCTCTGCAGCATGAAGGTGACCCGATGGGAGGCCACACCTACCAGGTATTACAGGTTTTAAGCTGTGACTGTCAGCAAGTTCTAAAATAACATGGCTGAGAGCTCCTTGTAGGTTGGGGCCATGAGTGACTTACATACAATCGTTTAGTAACAGCAGCAGGTCAAGTCATGACCCTACAAAGCAATTCATGACAAAACTCAATTCTCTCTTTTTTTTAATCCTTTGAGCTCCTATATAGCTTTTCATCAGCTTTAAAAGGAAAAAAATTATTTCCCTGGTCTGTCAGTCCTTCGGTATTTAGTAAAATATCTCTTGAATTGTTCAAAGTGTACTTAAACTGTGATTGCCAAGGGACACTCTAAGAATAAGTGCATTCTGCTTCAGAAAGATACACTTAAAGTAGCAAGATACCACTTGATACGTCTAGATACCACTTATTTTGTTGTAATCTTATTAGTCTGTTAATATATGCAGTTAACATATAGATTGGGTTAACAACTGGAATTTTTCCATCACTATTTTAGTAACTCTGTTATAATCATTCCTTCTCTGAATGTTTCTCACTGATTTTTCTGTGAATCTCAAACACATCTACATACATTTTCTCCTGCCGCATCCTCTCTCTATTGATCCCATTTTTCCCATTATTTGGAAGCTTCGTACCTCCTTCAATCTTTGCTTTCTCAAATAAATAAAAACAAACGCTGGAAATCTGAAATAAAAGTAGAAAGTGCTGGAGAAACTCAGCAAGTCACAGAGCATCTTTGGAGATGGAAACCCAAATCACACCCAAGTTACCACCTTGCTTAACCTCCTGAAAAGGCTAACAAGAAATTGAAATAAATCAAAAGAATAAATTGCAATCAGAGAGAAGTTAAAGATAGAACTGTAACGTAGAATATTTTAGCTTTTTTTCTTAATTTCTCTATTTTTGTACCTAATCTATGTTATTACCTAAGATTCATAACTAGGTACTTTGTACCTAAGGTAGCATCATGTGTGACAACATTGTACACTTTTTGCTATACTCCTGTACTTGTGTACTTGAGCACATGTGACAATAAAACCTACTTCTAATTCTAATTCTAATGATCTTTGTTCCCTAAAACTGTGCTTCCTCCTGCATTTTAGTTTGTTTTGTTATGATCTAACATCGGGTGAACAAAAAATAGAATGAAACCAATTTTTTTTTTCTGAAGCATTTGATTTTATGAGTAAATTTTGTTAAAATAGACAATAACACTTTTGCGGCTAAAGTGTTTTAATGGACATAGTTTCCAATTTTGCTGATTTTCTATGTCTCCATGTTTTTTTCTCAGGCCTTGGGCTCTGTTCTACTTCTTGTCTGCTAATGATGTATTTGCTTTGCTTCTAGGTTATAATTTTAGACGCAGTGCTTTTCACATCAGTTGACTGGTATTTTCAATATGTACATTGTAAACTCTAGAATAAAAAGTGGACATTTTTGACTGCAAGTAGTATATTTTATTCAATTGAGTCTTATTACCATACCATATTGTTTGCCTGCTTTCGTGCAGCCTTGGGTTTTGCAAGGGAGTTGGGGGAGTGGTTGGAAGGTGAACTGTGAGCATTCACCACCATTACTGTCTGACCACTGCCTCGGGATGTCAAGTATGAACAGATGAGAAACCCTGAAGTTGCATTCTGTCACTGAGGTTGTCCATTGTAGGCCCATTCCTGCCAAGCCAGAAATCATTTGAAACAGCAAGAATAACAATGTCCCACTCCTACGTCACTCCTCGAAACCCCTTTAAATATTACTCCATGTTAATTAGTGTAATTGCAATACCATTAGACTTAGACTTACAGTGTGGAAACAGGCCCTTCGGCCCAACAAGTCCACACCAACCCGCCAAAGCGCAACCCACCCATACCCCTACATTTACCCCTTACCTAACACTACGGGCAATTTAGCATGGCCAATTCACCTGACCCGCACATCTTTTGGACTGTGGGAGGAAACCGGAGCACCCGGAGGAAACCCACGCAGACACGGGGAGAACGTGCAAACTCCACACAGTCTGTCGCCTGAGTCGGGAATTGAACCCGGGTCTCAGGCGCTGTGAGGCAGCAGTGCTAACCACTGAGCCACCGTGCCGCCCACTGAGCCACCGTGCCGCCCACTGAGCCACCGTGCCGCCCACATTGTAATGAATAAAATTTATTGATCAATGGAACTGACTCTGGAAAAATAATCTTGCATTTCTGAAGTGCTTTTAAAGGACTAATTGAAAATTTATAATCTAATTTTATTAATAATTGTGTTGAATTCTTTTTCAGAAAATTTTACCTTTGATGTTTGCCCGTATGTGCCAATCTTTAATCTGCTCTACATTAAGGAAGTGATTTATTGCGTTTGGTTTCCTGCTTGCTGCCAGCAGGGTGTCATTTGACTCATTTTTATTTTCATATAGTCTTGGAAGGTTTGTTATTCTGAACTTTTCATTCTTTTATTTTCTAATTTTTTCCAAAGAATTTGTGCTCAAGAATATGTATCTAGGTACCTTGTACCTAAGTGGCAACTCATAAACTTATTACTGCACTCATGTGAGCATGTGACAGTAAAGCTAATTCAATTCAACCCATTAACTCTTGAGCCCACTGCAGTTCAGGGTTGACGCAGGAATGAATTGAGAACAAGCAGGCTTTTCACTGCCTTCCTGGGGTACCAAGCAAACTAGCTTGGGTATCTCCCAGATGGGCACCTCAATATTGGACACTTTGTGCCTCATTGAAAGATCCAGTATTTCTAAAGTGGGAAGGGCCACTGAAAGCCACCCTTCTCCCCTTATGATCCATATCCCCTGATCCAACCCTTCCTTGCTACCTCAAGCCCGATAAAAGTCTCACCCTCGCTCACCTTTGACCTGAGGCCCCTCAGTAATTCTGAGTCTTGGGTGGATGTGATATCTGCTGCAGTCACTGCTGCCAGTCATGTTAATGAGCATTTGTTAGGGGCCTCTGTTTGGTTGGCAGCTCTTGACAGGACAGGATTACACCCCCTAGAGTCCTGAATCTTGGGGAAGGCTGAATGGTGGCTATCATCAGACACTTAGTACTGCTGAAGCTCTTCCATGGAACTGACAGCTGCTCTCCATTTGTTCTCTGGTCAATAGATGACAGCCTTATGACACTGACAAAATCCAACCCAATGTCTACAGATGCAAACTTTTTTTATATATTTCAAAAATATACTTTATTCATAGAAATCTTCATATACAAACATGGTCATCAAAGCAATACAGTTCTGTATAGTAGCATTTGAAGAAACAAACATTGGAGTCCAACAAACAAACCAAAGGCATTTCTTCCATGTACAAGATTATATTTTCATATATTTGAGGCACCAGGAGAGTCCGATAAATGAACAGATCCCACTTTACCTTCAGCAGAAAGACCTTAGATAGTGCTCTTTCCGCATCTTGCTTTAGTGCATCCCTCAACACATGGTCCTGGACCTAGGAATGTGCCAATCTCCAATGCTCAGTCAAGGTCAACTCCTTCCTCTGGAAGACCAACAGGTTTTGGGCATGCCAAAGAGCATCCTTCACTGAGTTAAGGGTCCTCCAGGTGCAGTCACTGTTTATCGCAGACTACATCCCAAGGAACAGCCCACAGAGCAAGTTTATTGCCAATATAGGATTCTTTACTATTTATCAGCTGCATCTGTATGTGAGACATGACAAAGGAATGAGGCATAGTGTTAACAACATTACAATGGATGGAAGAGAGTCAGCATGGATAATTAACCCTGCAAATACATAAAACCAAATCCCAACTGGTCATGATTATCCCTACCTCCAGCTTAACCACAGTTGGATTGGAAAACACTCAAGTAATCCTTGCTGAAGAGTTTGCTCCATAGTAAAGATAGTTAATGAGAATCAGATCCTCGGATTTAAGTATCTATTTGTACTTGGAATTCACTGGAAGGCAGAAGCTGCTAACTCCAACAGGTAAGTGCTCTTTTTACAGCACAGCTTGTGGGTCAATTTATGCAGACCGGAGATTGTTGACAAAAGCCCTTTCTTTCACTTCTATTCTACTGGATCTAGTAGCACTAATCCTGACCCTAGAATTAATACCACTGAGTCTTGGTGACATGTATTCTTTTAACTCAACTCGCTTACCTAAAGATTAAAGTTAACAACTGCAGCAGGTCAACTACGATGAGGAATATAGACTAGAATCATTGAATCCTTACAGTGTGGAAGCAGGCCATTCAGCCCACACCAATCCTCTAAAGAGCTTCCCTCCCAGATCTGTTCCCCCTACCCAATACCCTCCAATTCCCATAACTAATCCACTAACCTGAACATCCCTGGACACTATGGACAAGTTAGCATGGCCAATCCACCTAACCTCCACAGCTTTGGACTGTGGGAGAAAACCAGAGCACCTAGCAGAAACCCACTCAGATACAGAGAGAAAGTACAAACTCCACACAGACAGTCACCTGAGGCTGGAATCAAACCAAGGTCCCTGTTAACCACTGAGCCACCATGCCACCCCTGACTACCAGATCAGCTCTTTTTACTTATGAATGAAGCTGAAGATGTTCAAGGTTAAAAATGTTATAAATACTGCAGTGGGCTATGACAATCAATGAGCAACCATTACTTATTTCCTTCACAACCTAATCTTTGATCGTTACTAACAGGGGTCATCAGTAGGTTAAAGACATTTCCCAGACTGATATGGTGTGTAGCCTCCTGTGCAGGGGTGTGTCCATCTCTCACATAAATTTCCACCTATCTCAGTCATGCACCACTGCATTACAGCACCATAACATAAATGTGTTTATTTTAAACATTACTTTAGATTCCAGTTTCCTGCTAAACAGTCTGTGGGAACAGCTCCATCTATTGCTTGCGTCCTGTCAAGAATAACACCATACTTCAAGCAGAAATGTCTTCATTATCCCGGCACATGAAACTAAATATGTCACAAAGAGCTCTGAGAATGTTTATTGATAATAGAAATTATAAACTAATGCACATAATTGTACCAGTTGTGCTTAAATCAACCATTCTGAACAGCACAAGAGCTTCTTGAATTTTATCTCACCCACTTTAAGTCCTTTATCATCACTAAGATAATGGCATTTTAATCATTCTTACATCAACTGAGAATTATCGAGTAAATTATACATTTGAAATGCTCAGCAAAAAAGATGATTTGCCTTGTTCAATCATAATCTTTCAATAGAACAGTGAGGAAGAGTGTTTTTACTGAGGCTGGAAAGAATGTAAGTATTTTTGTGGTTTTGTTTTAATCGTTTACAGTAAATGGTTTACTCTTGAATTGTATCAGTCATCTCCACACTGTGTACACTGTCCACACATGCAGATTATACAAACTGCACATCTCAAGATTGGGCAAGATTACAAGATAACTACTGGCAAGGAAGGTCATTCAACTTATCTTAATGCATTCATCCAGAACAACCTTACATGCAATCATTTCTGCATTGGTTGTCCATTGAGTGATCTAAGGGTCTTCACCTCCACTACATGGCTCAGCAATCTATTCCAAGTACTGACCATCCTTTACATGAAAACATTCGCCAGATTGATCCTGAAATTACCGTTCCCTAGTACCATCATATATCCCCTTGTTGTACTCCCCCTGTGTTATTTAAAGGGGTTTTGACATTTTGTATCCCTGGCTAAAACCATTTCTCTGACTCTCTTTTCAGAAATGAAATATCTGTGTTTCTCCAGTCCTTAACTCAGTGCACTGACCTGAAAGTGGATCTTACCTACTCCACACCAAGTGCTTCAGTATCTCCTTCAGTTCTTGGTGAGCAGATCTGGTGTGGATCCTCTGTCAACTCCATGCTCCCATCACATAAATGTTGAAAATCCATGTGCATGGACTCCTGGCAATATAGATTAGATTACTTACAGTGTGGAAACAGGCCCTTCGGCCCAACAAGTCCACACCGACCTGCCGAAGCGCAACCCACCCATACCCATACCCTTATATTTACCCCTTACCTAACACTACGGGCAATTTAGCATGGCCAATTCACCTGACCCGCACATCTTTGGACAGTGGGAGGAAACCGGAGCACCCGGAGGAAACCCACGCAGACACGGGGAGAATGTGCAAACTCCACACAGTCAGTCGCCTGAGTCGGGAATTGAACCCGGGTCTTCAGGCGCTGTGAGGCAGCAGTGCTAACCACTGTGCCACCGTGCCACCCACTGAAGGTGAACCTTCAGTGCATCCTGGCCCCAGATCTTACCAAAATAACTCACTCCAGTGTAAACGGATCAAAAGCATCAGCCAGTGTGTTTCCACAGAGAGTGGGTAATTGAGAGACATGAAGAAAGAAATCTGGAATAGTTTGCCTTTTGGTGAGGATTGTACTTGCGGAACTCAGGTATAGCTGCTGTTAGCTGGGAATCCGACTGACTCTTTGACCAGGAGCTGAAATTCCTCATGAGGAAAACAGAGTACTATGGAATGTCTGTGACTGAGTGACAATTGCGTCTGGGTGAATTGCTGAGAAATTTGTGGAACTGTCTTGGTTGTGTTTGATAGTTACTGTGCACCTTATGGTGTGACTCTCTCCAAATTATCCTTTAATTCATTTCATTCTGAATGTTAGAGTATAAGGTTGATAGTGCTGGCTGTGTGCTTTGTTAACCTGTGAGCTGTAATATTTCTCTTGTTTGTTTTAAAACTATGGAATCTTGCAGCTTTTGCTATTCATTCGTGGAGTGTCCAACATTTATTGCCTGTCCCTAGCTGCTCCTTGAGAAGGTGTTGGTGAGCTGCTTTCTTGAACCGCAGAATAAATCCTAAAGTCTCATTCAGGGCTATAACAAAATTTAGGTGTGTGGCCTGAACTATTAGACTGTGATTGAGAATTTCACCTTTGACTGTTCTTATTGTTATATTTCCTTTATCACCTTGTGTTTCCTTTCTCTTTGTTTATCTTTAAGTCCATGGCATCAAAACAAACAAAAACTGTTAACAGGTAAGAAGTAGTTTTTCAAGAATGGTTGCAATTTCATTAGACAAAGGTCAACATTTGAATCTCTCCTTGTGTGCAAGTTGAAATTAGGAACACAGACACAGGAGCAAGTATTTCAGCTTGGCTTGAATCCAATGTCCCCATTCGAAAGGACACTCATTGGACTCAAAAAGTTAACTCAGTTTCTCTCTCCATAGATGCTGCCAGAGCTGCTGATTTTCTCTAGCACTTTCTGTTCTCTTTTACATTTTCCACACATTATATTTTGTCTGCCAGGTTCGATTCCACTTACGTAACCTGTCCAAATCCTGCTGAAGCCAGGTTACATCTTGCTCACAACACACATTCTCCCATAGCTTTGCATCATTGGCAAACTTGGAAATAGCACCTTAGGGGCTTACTGTGAACAACAGGAACAACAGTAGTCACAGCCCACCAACACAAGAATGTCCACTTGTTCCTACAGTCTGGTTTCCGTCTGTAGGTAATTCTTAATCTATGCCAATACATGTCCTTCTAAAACATGTGTTTTACCTTACCAACCAAACTTGTGAGGCACCTTGGAAAATCTATCTATACTCTGTCCATCAGCTCTCCTTTATGAATTTTGTGAACAACATTTCCAAAAAAAAACTCCAGCAAGTTTGTCAAATATGAGTCTTCATTCACAAATCCATGTTAACTGTGCCTAGATGGTTCGAATCACCCCCAGATCCTTGGATCTGACACTGGACATATTTAGGAAAGGTGAAATGAAGAAGGTAGTAGATAGGTGTTTCAGGGCAAAAGAATCTGTGTTTATTTAAATACAAAAAGTATAATTCAAGAAATAAAGGTAAATGCAATAAAGCAGTGAAATTAACACAATTATACAGAGGACAGTAATTAAATATACTCTCAAAGTAAACAGAGCTGTTTTAATCTAAACAGCAGCTTTAATCATAGACAATTTAATCAGAACTCCTAACCTTAGGGCTCCTGCACAGTCTCCACCTTCCCCTCTCTGCTAGCTAGGGTGGATGCTTTGGGATCCCTGGAATGCTCTCCTAAGAGTAATTAATGTATATGCTCCAGCAGGTAGGAGTGTACAGTTGGCCTACTTGTAGCAGCTTCCACTGTTGCTGGCTACGTTCAGGTTTGTCATTCTGGCTGGAGATTTCAACTGTATCATTGATGTAGACAGTAAACTGAATGCCGTGTCCAGAGTCCTGATGGAAACACTCAAAGATGCCAAGCTGCACAATGTCTTCAGCACCCCTGCAGACAGAGCGCAGTGTAGATACACCTGGTCACAGGCAGACGGGTATATCCGCTCAAGGATAGATTTCCTGTTTGTGTCCAGATGTTCTCAGTCAGATCCACCAACATCAAGCCGGTGATCTTCTCTAATCATGCCTCCTGCTGGCCAACTACAGGATGACCAGCGGGTCGGCAAGGGAACGTGGAAGCTGAACACAAAAATTGTTGGTGCCAGAAAACCTTGAGGGGCTCGAAAGGGATTATAAATTGGAGAACCGTGAAGCCCCCTCTTTGCATCTCCAGCAGACTGGTGGGAAAGAGTCAAAGGGAACATCAAGAGGTTCTTTATCCTCAAAGGTGAGCAGAAGGTGAGGGAAAGGCAGGGAAAAACTGTCCAAACTCCAGAAAAATTATGCAGAGCCTACTCCTGCTGCAGATGATGGGGATCGATGTCATGGAGGACCTCCAGAAGGTGAAGCACCAGCAAGCCTCGCTCTTTGCCTCGGAGGCCTAAAACAGACTTAAGGGGCAACCTTTTCACGCAGAGGGTGGTATGTGTATGGAATGAGCTGCCAGAAGAAGTGGTGGAGGCTGGTACAATTACAGCATTTAAAAGGCATCTGGATAGGTATATGAATAGGAAGGGTTTAGCAGGATATAGGCCGGGTGCTGGCAGATGGGACTAGATTGGGTTGGGATATCTGGTCAGCATGGATGAGTTGGACCCAAAGGTCTGTTTCCGTGCATACATCTCTATGACTCTAATTCACTTATTTATTTAGTCCATGGCCTTCTGGAAGACTGATTTGATGCCAAAAGGAAGTCGCTTGTCGATAAAATGTCCCCCTGTGTGTTGCTATTGTAAGCAGCAGCTGGGACACCTCCATGAGCCCCATCTATAGGTGGGCCTGCAGCAGATTCATTTCCAGGAATTTCTTTCCTCCAGGTAGTCCGCTGAATAGGTCCTTGATGAGTGGAAGTGGGTATTGATCTGCACACAGGGCTGGGTTGGCTATGACCTTAAAGTTGCAATCGTGCCATCTGTTTTTAAGACACAAACAGTGGAAGTGGCCCTTTCACTGGTGGTTACTGGTTTCAATACTTCCAGATTCAACAGTTGTTCCAGTTCCACCTCCGATTTAGGCTGGATGGTGTATGGTACCAGACACACCTTCAGACTCCTTGGGGTCTCCCACTTCTGAACTGAACTTTAATTTCTACTCCTTTTAATTTCTCTTGAGAACATCTTCATATCTGTCCAAAATCTCTTGCATA
This sequence comes from Hemiscyllium ocellatum, assembly GCF_020745735.1. Lineage (NCBI taxonomy): Eukaryota > Metazoa > Chordata > Chondrichthyes > Orectolobiformes > Hemiscylliidae > Hemiscyllium > Hemiscyllium ocellatum. The sequence continues at coordinate 111,588,145 of NC_083403.1, read as the reverse complement.
AACGTTTTTGTGTTTGCCAGCCTATTACCCACACCCTCATCTAACTTTAATTTCTGTAACCAGGAGCAACTGAATAATCAGGGTAATCACCTCTCATTGTGTAAAGATTCAGTTCGGCACACTGGTCCCTTAGCTGTACTCTTACCTGAACATAGCCCTTCAGAAGCACCATTTGTTCCATGTATGCCCTGAGTGTAATCTTGACAGGCTTCAATTGCAGAACCATTAACTTCTCCCAATACATTGATTCAGGATTCAGTGACACTACTTTACCCAGTTCCATCTCCATCTTTATTGTTTTCCTCTCTATTTTGGAAAGAACCCAGAAACAATCAGCTTCACCCTGTACCGAAGGGATGTTTAACCAAAACTCTGCTGACTCTGGGCCTTCTGGTTCTCTCACAGATCTGGCTGACTCTCTGTCTACTCCCTGGCTGATGGCTTGTACATTATGCCTTATCCTCTGAATTGTCTTCTTTAGACACCTCTTCTATTGCTTGGATTTTACCTGACAATTTTGGAAAATATGACCCATTCACTTATACCTGTGGCACTGGTCTTCTTGAGTCACAGAAACTCTTCAGCCACGTTCTCAAACAGACTTGTTACCACAGCCAAATCTCCTTCCTCAGCACCGCCCTCCTAACCTGCAATCCTCTTCCTGACCTCTCCGCCCCCACCCCACTCCGGCCTATCACCCTCACCTTGACCTCCTTCCACCTATCCCACCTCCATCGCCCTTCCCCCTAGTCCCTCCTCCCTACCTTTTATCTTAGCCTGCTTGGCTCTCTCTCTCTTATTCCTGATGAAGGGCTTATGCTCGAAACGTCGAATTCTCTATTCCTGAGATGCTGCCTGGCCTGCTGTGCTTTGACCAGCAACACATTTGCAGCTGTGATCTCCAGCATCTGCAGACCTCATTTTTTACTCCAACATTTGTTGACTCCTCGTGGCCATTCTTGCTATATCAGCAGCATTCTGTGCTTGGTACCACATCAGTTGAGTAACATTACTTTATGCAACTGGGCATTGTCACTCAACTTCAATAGCGTCAACTCCATCGAGGTAGCAATTTTAAAAGCTACCTTAAAATCTAGGTCTCTCCTTGTTAGTAGCTTCTATTGGATGGCTCCAAGTTGGAGACCACAAATCAAACACTCACACAAAGCATCTCGTTGGATCCCTCTGAAGTTTCTATGTTCTACGAACCACTTTGAGGCGGCTTAAAACTGGCTGATGGAATCTCCTTCGTGCTGGATCCATTTGTAAAAACGGAAGCATTCCATGATTGTCAGTGGCTTGGGTGCAAGATAATTCCCCAATACTTCACGTAGCTCTTGGAATGCCGCCTTTGTGGATTTCTCTGGTTGTACCAGAACCGCAAAGGTCTCACTCTCAATGTACTCAAGAAAACAGGCAGCATTATGTCTTTAGCCAATTTGTTCATCTTTTAAGTAAAACATTCAGTGTTCAGAATCCAACTTTCTGTCTCTTCATCAAACGGTTCTATTGTTCCAAATGGACCCACCATTTTGTTTTGCCACATGCTGGAAAACATTCCCACCACTTATGTCTAGTAGCCATTCGCAGCTGGAGCCCCCAGGTGAACACACTCCATTTTGGCCACTCCTTCACTGACTGTGTTAGCGTAGCAATCCTCCCCGGGATCCCCCAGAGTCCAAGTCCTCATACACCTGGCATGCTCCACAGTGAATTCTGTCCTTTCCTGAAATGGACTGCGGCCCAAGTTCCCTCACAGTCACTTCCCTCGACGTCACCTCCACAATCCTGTACCGTTTTCAAAATCTGGGCAATATCCTTCATCCCAACAAAAATATTTGGTATCTACACACAGTTTGTGGGCAGATCTCACTCTCATCACTATGGTTATGCTGTGATTCACTACAAAAGTAAAGAGAACAGGAGCTGGATGGAGGGTAACCTTGAACAGAGAATACGTTATTGTGGGTCTCTCAGCTCCACAATCAGATTTAGACTCCCTTATCTCCAGCTCCAGGTCACCTGACCTGCTCTCTTAAAGGGCCAGCATGCACAACTAACATACACAACATTTACAAATTGGGATACACAGATTCACCTTCAGCTATCTTTTTGTTGGTACATTAAACCGCGATTCCAGACGAGTCAGGTCTGTACCTTTCAAACAATTACATGACATCACAACAAGTGACGTTCCAATCCAAAGAAGCCCAGTCACTCTCCCTGTCAAGTGGAGTCAGTGCAGTCAGCTGTTTATGGGTGTGCAATGTACAGTAACATCAATAAGCCCAGGGCCCTTTTTGGGGCAGCTGCTGCCAAGGTGCGGTGGGGAAAGACCACCATGTAACATTTACCTGCCTAAGAACAGGGGACCCACCCAGTAAGTGGGCTCCGCTGATGCCTCAGCTAAACATATGGAGGGGTAAATGTACAGACTTATATATATGAATAATTACTCGATCTGTGTATGCAAAGAAATGGAATGTCTATGTACATATGGCATAACAATTGTGCAAATCATCAAAATATTTTTATGAATAATGTATGTTTTTGAAATTTAAAAAAATTGTGATATTGTAGCCTTGTAAATAGATATTGCTTTAAATCAGTTACAAAGTATCTTACTTGACAGAATCTATTTTTGGTATTTTTTTGTGGGGGAATATACGTTAAAAAACGCAAACAGGATCATGGCGGCAGCAAAGGGCCACTAAGATCTGATTATGACAGCTAGCTAATGGCAGTAAGTGGATGATGAACTGATTACTGTACAAATGAGGACTGCAGATGCTGGAGATTAGGGTCGAGAGTGTGATGTTGGAATGGCTTTTGCCCGAAACGTCGATTCTTCTGCTTCTCGGTTGCTGCCTGACCTGCTGTGCTCTTCCACACTCTCGACTGATTACATATATGTCTTCCTCCCTCTTTGTAAAAAAAAGGAGAAAACAATTATGAGACACTGCTGATCCAATTTTAAAATAAATGGTAGTTTTAAATGGTTCAGAAAGGACAGCGCCAGCATGCTTTTTGAAGAAATATAGCTTTAAAATGTGGGGAATAAAATCTCTTTTACATTAAAAAGGCTAACTTGTGTTCAAACATTGGTTAATTCTGCCATTTTAAGAACATAAGAACTAGGAGCAGAGTTGGCCATCTTGCCCTTCGAGCCCGCTCTGTCTTTCAATAACATCATGGCTGATCTTTTCGTGGCGTCAGCTCCACTTAACCACCCTCTCACCATATTGCTTAATTCCTTCATTGTTCAAAAAAATGCTCTCTTAACTTTAAAAATATTTACTGAAGAAGATTTAACCACGTCACTGGGCAGGGAATTCCATAGACTCACTACCCTCTGGGTGAACAAGTTCCTCCTTAATTCAGTCCTAATCTGATTCCCCCTAATTTCGAGGCTATGCCTTCTTGTCCTAGTTTCACCTGCCAGTGGAAACATCCTCTCTACATCTTTCTTATCTATTCTCTTCATAATTGTATATGCTTATACAAGATTCCCCCCTCATTCTTCTTAATTTCAATGAATATAATCCTAATTTACTCAGTCTCTCCTCATAAACCAACCCCCTCAACTCCGAAATCAACATAGAGAACCTTCTCTGCACCCCCTCCAGCACCAGTACATCCTGTCTCAAGTAAGGAGACCAAAACGGCACACTGTACCCCAGGTGTGATCTCACTAGCATCCTATACAGCTGCAACATAGCCTCTCTGCTTTGAAACTCAATCCCTTTAGCAATGAAGAACAAAATTCCATTTGCCTTCCTAATTACTTGTGTACTCACAGACCAACTTTCTGTGATTCACGCACAAGGACAGTCAGGTCCTTTTTGCACAGCATAAGTCCTTTTGCACAGCAGCATACTGCAATTTCTTACCATTTTCTTCCAAATCAGCACAAAAAAAATTGACTCCATCTACACTTTCCACTGCCTCGGGAAGCACCCAACATCATCCAAGACCCCTCCCACCCCGGTTATACTCTCTTCCACCCTCTTCTGTCAGGCAGAAAATATACAAGTTTGTAGACACGGACTAACAGATTCAAGAACAGCTTCTTTCCCGCTGTTATCTGACTTATGAACAGACTTCTCATATATTAGAACTGATCTTTTCTGTAACTGCAACACTATATTCTGCATTCTGTTACCATGATATTACTTCCGTAATGTGTAATATGCCTGAATAGCACACAATACACTATTTTTCACTGTATCACAGTACATGTGGCATTAATAAACCAACAGTTCTGGTCACCTTGTATAAACTGGAGAGGGCTCAGAAGAGGTTTATCAGGATGTTGCCAGGACTGGAGGGTTTGATAGGCTGGGACTTTTTTCCATGGAGAATGGGAGGCTGAGGGGTGACCTTACTGAGATTTATAAAATCATGGGTAGGGTGAGTAGGCAATGTCTTTTCTCCCCAGGGTAAAGGAATCCAGAACTAGAGGGCATAGGTTTAAGGTCAGAGGGGAAAGATTTAAAAGGGACCTAAGAGGCAACCTTTTCATGTAAAGGGTGGTATGTGTGTGGAATGAACTTGCAGAGGAAGTGGTGGATGCAAGTAAAGTTACAATGTTTAAAAGACATTTGGATAAATGCATGAATAGGAGAGGTTTGGAGGGATATGAGCTAGGAGCAGGCAGGTGTGGGACTAGTTTAGTTTGGGATTTTGGTCTCTCCCTGCTATATGAAGGTTGTTGTGAAACTTGAAAGGGTTCAGAAGAGGATGTTAGAGCATTTGAGTTACAGGGAGAGGCGGAATAGGCTGGGGCTGTTTTCCCTGGAAGATTGGAGGCTGACGGGTGACCTTATAGAGGTTTACAAAATCATGATGGGTAAGGACGGGCTGAATAGACAAGGTCTTCTGCCCCGCACTCTGTTCAGAACTAGAGGGGCAAACATGAGTGGGGAAAGGGACCCAAGGGGCACCTTTTTCACGTAGAGGTGGTGCGTGCATGGAATGAGCTGCCAGAGGAAGTGGTGGAAGCTGGTACAATGACAACATTTAAAAGGCATCTGGATGGGTATATCAATAGGAAGGATTTAGTGGGATAAAGGCCTAGTGCTGGCAAGTGGAACTAGATTAATTTAGGATAGCTGGATTGGCGTGGACAGATTGGACTGAAGAACCTGTATCCATGCTGCACATCTCTATGACTCTATGGCTCCATATTTGGCATAAGTGCCACCTTCAGGCCCCAACGTGTTACTACATGGAGCAGTTTAAGAGCAGCTACAGGAAAGAACAGAAGAGTCGAGGTACGCTAAAGGAAAATAAAAGGGAAGAGAATGAAAAAATGAAGAGAAAAAGCACAGGCAGAGAGAAGCAAAACCAATAAACAAAAAAAAACAAATGCTGAACTACATTCTGTGCCAAAAGAAAAGCAAAGATCTGCAAAGAGAAATTGGGGGCAAACAATTAACTATGGATTAACACACTTATGACATTATTTAAATAAATAATTAGTCTTTACTTCATGGATTAGCAGATAACTGACAAGCAGTAATTCTTTTTTCTCACTTTGGGCACTGAAGCATCAAGAAAACTAAAATCTTCTGGTATTTCTGATGACGATCGTAAAGATCCTGACAACCTTTTTCAGATTTTCGATGATTAGATTCAGGATGCATGGGCTTGAGTTCATGTCAGGTAAACAAATGGAACAATTTGGAGGCAGGAGTTGACGAAAGATACAGAACCGGTTTTCACTGAACGGTCTTAGCTGAAAGGTTTGTGAAACTGGCCATTACCTCTACACCTATCAAATCTGTTAGAAAAAAAAGCCCTTCTTGGATAAAACTAAAAAGTATACTATTGAATCCTTACTAGAAGAAGGACATAGGTTTGAAGCAATTGTAGCAAACTAGCAACATCTGCAAGTGTTTGACTTTGGACCAGCATATGCAACCATCAACAGATTTAATGGAACATCCAAATCTTGCATAAGATTCTGACTGGGCTTATCCACCAAAACAGTGTCCAACATTTCATACATTTTGTAAGCTAGCTTCTACAAGAGAACATTAGGCTAACATGTGTAGGAAGTCAAGTTATCTAGAGATTCCAAAGTACAATATAATATTCCATAGCAGTTCATGTTCTGGGGAGCCAGGTTTGAATTCCACCACAAAAGAATTTGAATTCAATAAAAATAAAGCCTCTGAAATTAAGAATCTTAGCAAATTTCGAGAAGACTTGTAGCTCAGGTTGAGGTTTTGGATGTAGATTTGCTCACTGAGTTGGAAGGATCATTTCCAGACATTTCATCACCCTACTAGGTAACATCTTTAGTGGGCCTCAGGTGAAGCACTGCTGATAATTCCTGCTTTCCTAGCCACTCTCCCCTACATCAAAGATATCTCCAAAATGACTGCCAGACTACTCAGACCCCTTGGCACAATGGTAGCTCACAAACCCACCAACACACTAAAACAGCAGCTAATGAACTTAAAAGACCCTATACAGACAAGCAAAATTCACGTCCTTTACAAAATCCTGTGCAAGGACTGTCTAGCAACCAGGATCCATGAACACCAACAAGCCACAAAAAGACATGACCCTCTCTCACTAGTATCTTTACATGCAGATGAGGAAGGATATCACTTCAACTAGGACAACACATCCATCCTAGGACAAACCAAAAAAAGACACGCACGAGAATTCCTAGAAGCATGGCATTCCAACCGGAATGCTATCAACAAACACATCGAGTTAGACCCCATTTACCACCCCATGAGAAAAAGAACAGTAAGCGGCTTCACCACAGGAAATGACATCACCAACCCAAAGAAACCCAAACATATAAATAGAAAGCTTGAGGCCCACTGAAGTTGTTACCTAGTAGGGTGATGAAACGTCTGGAAATGAACCTTCCAGCTCAGTGAGCAGACCTACATCCAAAACATCCATTAAGAATCTTTCAATGACCATGAAACCATTGTCAATGTCAGAAAAAAAAACATCTGGTTATTGATGTCATTCAGGGAAGTAAATCAGCCAAGCAATAAGAAGTTTATTTGCATTGCTGCAAACTTTATAAAAATTACATGAGTAGTCCTATTTGTCCATCGTTCATGCTAGAAGCCTCTTTCCACTGACTGTCTGAAACTGACCATGTGACTTTGCAACATCAACATACAAAATTGGCTCAAAGGTAGGAGACAGAGAATAGTGGATGATTGCTTTTCCGACTAGAAGCCTGTGAACAGCGGTGTGCCACAAGGATCGGTGCTGGACCCACTGCTTTTCATCATTTGGATGTGAATAGAGAAGGTATGGTTAGTAAGTTTGCAGATGGCACTAAAATTGTTGGTGTAGTGGTCAGTGAAGAAGGTTACCTTAGAGTACAGCGGAATCTTGATCAGATGGGCCAACGGGCTGAGGATTGGCAGATGGAGTTTAATTTAGATAAATGAGAGGTGCTGCATTTTGAAAAAGCAAATCAGCGCAGGATTTATACACTTAATGGTAAGGTTCTGGGAGGTGTTGCCAAACAAAGAGACCTTAGAGTGCAGGTTTATAGTTCCTTGAAAGTGGAGTCGTGGGTGGATAAGGTAATGAAGAAAGCGTTTGGTATGCTTGCCTTTGTTGGTCAGTGCATTGAGTAGAGGAGTTGGTGGGTCATATTGCGGCTGTACAGGTTAAGCCACTTTTGGAATACTGAGTTCAATTCTGATCTTGCTGCTACAGGAAAGCTGTTGTGAAACTTGAAAGGATTCAGAAAAGATTTATAAGGATGTTGCCACGGTTGGAGGGTTTGAGTTACAGGGAGAGGCTGAATAGGCTGGGGGCTGGTTTCCCTGGAATGTCAGAGGCTGAGGAATTATCTTATAGATATTTATAAGATCATGAAGGGCATGGAAAGGATCAAGAGCCAAATTCTTTTACACATGATAGGGAGTCCAAAATTAGAGGATATAGGTTTAAAGTGAGAGGGGATGGTTTTGGCGCACAAAGGTGCACAGTGCATGCATGGAATGAGCTGCCAGAGGAAGTGATGGAGGCTGGTACAATTACAATATTTAAAAGTCATCTGGACGGTTATATGAACAGGAAGGGTTTAGAGGGATATGGGCTAAATGTTGGCAAATAGGAATAGATTAATTTAGGATATCTGATCGACATGGATAATTTGGACCGAAGTGTCTGTTTCCGTGTCTTACATTTCTATGACTCTGTGACTCTATCACAATGGGTGTTGATCATCATACTCTTCTAAATATTAATCCTTTCATACTCACATCCTGCACTATCCACATTGTTTGCTAAACATTTTGAGCAGATACTTGATGTCTTATCCAGCTTGCTACCTTCTGCAGAGGACCAGTCACATATATGAACAGGATAAGAAACAGTAAGGTTCTTCAGGTAGTCATAAAGTAACCCTCCACCACCACCTTCTGTCTCGTACTTTGAAGCCAATTTTGTATGCAAATGAATAGTTCTCCCTCTATGCCATGTGATCTAATCTTGTTAACCAGTTTACCATGCGGAACCTTGTCGAACGCCTAACTGAAGTCCATATAGCCAACTGCCTTCATCAATCCTCTTCATTACTTCTTCAAAAAACTTATTCAAGCTAATGAGACATGATTTCCTATGCACAAAGCGATGTTGACTCTCTTTAATCAATCCTTGCCTTTCCAAATATGTGTAAATCCTGTCGTTCAGGATTCCCTCCAACAACTCGCTCACTAGTCTATAGTTCCCTGGATTTTCCTCACCACGTTTCTTAAATAATGGCACCATGTTAGCTAGCCTCCCATCTTGCAGCACCTCACCTGTGGCTATCAATGATAAAAATATCTCAGCAAGATGTTTAGCAATCACTTTCCTAGCTTCCCACAAAGTTCTCAGGTGCACCTGATGTGGTTCCATGGATTTATCCACTTTTATGCATTTTAAGATACCCAGCACCTCTTCCTCTGTAACATGGAAACTTTTCAACACGTCACTATTTATTTATATCATTCTATGTCCTTCTCCACAGTCAGCACTGATGCAAAATACTCACTTAGTACCTCCTGCAGTTCCACACATAGGCAGCATTGCTGATTTTTAAGGAGCCCTATTCTCTCCCCAACCCTTTTGTCCTTAATGTATGTGTGGAAACCCTTTGGATTCTCCTTAACCCTATTTGCCAAAGCTACCTCATGTCCCCTTTTTGCCGTAATAATTTCCCTCTTTAGTATATGCCTACTGCCTTATACTCCTCGAGGGATTTGCTTGATTCCTGCTGAATATACATGACATATACTTCCTTCTTTTTCTTAACCAGAACCTCAGTCAGATTGAAGATGCACAAAGAGCTGAAATGAGGTCATACAAAGCAGGAAATATAATTTGAATTTAAATCATGTGTGGGAGCAAAACTAAGATTGTGAGACACTAAGATAGAGGAGATAAAAGAGACAGAAAATGTTAGCGTGTTAAAAATTTAAAAATGTTAAAAATATTACATTTTCAGAGAGGCTATGTGAAATATGCTTAAGCAGTTTTTTTTCTGGTGCATTTAGTGGGTAACTTTACATTCTGATTCCAGTGACTTTTGAAAAAATATTCTTTCACAGGGTATGGGTGTCACTGGCTAGGCCAACATTCATTACCATTCCTAATTACCCAGAAAGTAGACCAGGTAAGGACAGCAGACGCCTTCCCTGAAGAAGATGGGCTTTTCCTTAACTATTAACGTTATTAGACTCTTAATTTCAGATTTTGACGAATTCAAAAAAATCCAAGACCTGCCATGGCAGGATTTGAGCCCAGGTCCCCAGACATTACCTAGGTCCCTGGATGAATAACCTAGTGACAATACCACTAGGTTGTCATTTACCCTTAAGTGTGTTAGCAAGGCAGAGTTACAAAGCAGTCTGTGAAGGACCAGGCTATGTACAACAGCAACTTCCAGACTGGTACATTTAACTGTGTACAGTATATGTGCAGATGCTGGAAGCTGCCATTGACTGTCAGACAACACACTTTGAGAAAAGTAACTCATTATCTGTAAAACAACTTGGGAAGTAATAACAAACATTGCATGAAGACATGTTTGTGGATTCATTCCTGTTGCCAGAGCTATGCAAAAGAAAATAGTATTGTTTTTGAATGCTTAAGATCTGAAGTAAACCTTTACTTTAGTATGATTTTCAAATTTCTCAGGAGTAACCATTAAATCAATTAAATCCTTTATGAATTCTCACTGAACCAACAAGAAACATTCAATGGAACAGAAAATCCCTTCTGTAATTTTTGAACTAGCCGTGATGGCCTCTGGTTAACTAGTGGGATCATAGTGATGAAACCTGATGATTAATTGTATACAATGTAGGCTCAGCCTGCCAGCCCAAACATGTTTCAATATCATCCACATCTTGAAGCTACACATCTCCTGGATTTGCTGAAGAATTTCCTTCACCCTGTGAAGTTAAGAGACAAAATAGATAGCAATCGATATAGTAGATCATATAAATTTACTTCTTATAAACTCTGCAGCTTTTTTTTGTTCTCTTTAAAACATTTTGTTGTGGAATGTTTTGCCTGGAGCTAAAGTAAACATCAATTGCCAGTTTGAATATGTCATTGAATAAGCCAAATGAATGAAAGTGTGGGAGGTTGAGGGTTGATCTTATTGAGGTTTATAAAATTGTGAGGTGCATAGCTAAGGTGAACGACAAGGGTCTTTTCCCTAGACTGGGGAATACAAAACATGGGACAAATTTTTAAGGTGAGAGGAGAAAGATTTAAAAAAAACACGAGGGGCAAGTATTTGTACACAGAGTGGTTCGTGTGTGGAATGAACTGCCAGAGAAAGTGGTGGACGCGAATACAGTTACAACATTTAATAGACATTTAGATAAATTAATGGATAGGGTAGATTTGGAGGAATATGGGCCAACGCAGATGAGTGGGACTAGTTTAGTTTGGGAGCATGGTCAGCGTGGACTAATTGGACCAAAGTTACTGTTTCCATGTGTTATGTCTCTATGACTCTAAGTTCTAGACACTTGCACCTCAGCTTCATATTTTCTTAAATAGGCTAACCCCAGTCCCCTGTTGTCAATCTCAGATGAATCATTGTCCCTAGTTACAGCAAGACCTCCTTCTCACACTCCCCAGTCCTTGTTGGTTGTGGCTTCCTCCTGCATGTTCTCTGTCACCCTCTGCCCTCCCATTCAGGCTCACCAGAGGGGCACTGGGAGTCTGAAGTCTTCTGTAGCTTCTGCCAACCCTCCAGGTTTGGAGGTTCCAAGACTTGAAGGTCAATTTCCAGCTCAAAGCTGAGTGCAACCCTGGAAAAACTCATTAAAGTATTGAGTTTTAAAAAAATATATTTTCTTTGAACGACTCTCTATTCCAAATCTAAAGATATTGAGAACAGGAAAAAAGTAGGCTATTGGCTGACTGTTAAGCAATGCATCTTTTTACATTCTAACTGGTATGGAAAAGCCACTTGGAAAAGTTAATAATTTGAAAGAATTATGGGTAAAAGGAGTGCTGGGAGACAAAGAGTGACCAATCTTTACAAAGAACCAGCACAGTCAAGATGAACCAAATGGCCTTCTTTCATGCCATAAGCTTTTTAGTTTCTTTGACATTTTACCATGGATTTAGGATGTCAAGGTCATCCTTCTCTAACATGCAACATTTTTCCAAAGGTATTATTGGCTTGTTAACTCAAACAATGGATTTGAAAGTTTGTGCCAAATTTCCACAATGATGATTCCAGAAGGCACCTTCTCAGCTTCAGTCATGTCAGTATTATCACAGCTCAATGCTCATATGTTAGTTGTGCCACCACTTCCCTCTATCTTCTTGAAAAGCAGTTCCAATAACATAGCTTTGCAATAATAATACCCACTTAACCAGCTACTACCAAGACCTTTCACTTGTGGTTTCTTTTTCAAAGGGGAAGGTCCAGCCTAATATCACTCTATTTGATTTGATTCCTTATTCCATTCAATATGTTCCTGTAAAGCACCTTGAGATGTTTTAATCTATCTGAGGTTCTACATAAAGTGTTTTTCCCTGAAGGAACCTTGATTTTGCTTAAAGGGTCTCCACCATTGATAATATTCTGGTGTCCAGTTCATACTAGCCCAGCTGAACAGTCTTGAATGTGTCCTTTAAGGCCTAGAAGGTGAGACCAAGATCTTAAACCTTTTAGTTAAAAATCACACAACACCAGGTTATAGTCCAACAGGTTTAATTGGAAGCACACTAGCTTTCGGAGCGACGCTCCTTCATCACTACCACCTGATGGGTGATTTTTAACGTTGTACACCCCAGTCCAACACCAGCATCTCCAAATCATGACTACTATTAAACTTTTTATGTTCTGACTAAGATTAAAGATTCAAACATTTTAAGCTTAAAAAAAGCGACTCCCATCAGTGTAGGAACTTTGTTTTATTGGCAATAATCTACAAAAATATGATTTTGTTTCCATCCACAACTGCTTCTCTCTCCCAACTCTTTCTTACAATACGTTGTGATTTGACCTTGCTTTCAATTCATACTGTTCTTTTACCCGTTGTCATGTTGGTCTATTGCTCACTTTCACTTATGAGATCTTACCCTCAGCTGAAAAATGTCACTGTTTCAGAAAGCAGCCACAAAGTGGAACAAGTCAAAAGGTACAGCCTCAAAGGCGGTCCTCCAGCACAAGCTCCTGATAAATGCCAACCAATTCCATTTGCCTTTGGAAATGTTTTTATCAATAATGAAATAGAATTGTGGATAGTGTTAACATAACTTTATTGGACTTACAGCTGCCTCTGCGAACAAGTGTATTTCTCAACTGCGTTCTTACCGTGAAGTTTTAAATCCTTGGTTCTAAACACATCTATCAAAAAGAGACAATTTACTTCTCATCATCTGTGTTTGCTTCATAAAATTAATGGTTTAACGGCACTGGTCCCATACTTGATGACAGCCAAAGTAATAGTGTTCTTTATCAACATGACAGCCTTAGAGTTATTCGAATGCTTGAGATGCCAGGTGACCATTTTCTATCTAAGATTTAAATGTCAGGTCTTGAAGCATCACTGCTATCTATGCATGGTTGAAAACACCTTCCTGAGTTGTTTACATGAAACACTTAACAGCTGTATCCTGCTATGGTATCACAAGAGCTTATCCCTTTCATCACCCAGTGTACACTTCAAACATCTGCCACAGATCAGAAATAGGAAGATCTTTTTTTTTAAACTGAAGCCAATTTAGATTTTATTGTTCAACAGAATCGCAGCTTTGTTTCCTAAGTGACTTCTGTTCTCAGTCTGATCTAGAACAAAAGGGGAATGGTTTGATTTATGACTATGAGACAAGTGTTCACTTGATTGTTAATACAGATTGTATTACAATTTTTGATCCAATAATTTCACTTCAATTCAGTCGGGTGGATACAGTTGGCATTCTCCCATCTTCTCATTTCTGATCCGCCGCGGCTGGTTCAGTATCTCCTTATTTCCTGCTTTAAATTATATTTGTACCTATTTTTTATCAAAAAGGGAACATCAGTCCAAAGTATTATGAGAGCAGCTTTATTCTTGTAGGTCCCAATAGGAATATTACTGCAGCCTGACAGTGAAATTTCAATAGACTATTGTACACTTCAAGTTGACTCATTGAAATCCAGCCAATTGTTGTTGGGTTTCTGCAGACCAGCAGCAAAGTGAGAGGGACACCAATATCTGGAAATGAATTCCACTGAAAGCCAGTGAAACTTCAACCCTGGCACTTAGAGTCATACAGATGTACAGCATGGAAACAGACCCTTTGGTCCATGTCATTTACGCTGTCCAGATATCCTAAATTAATCTAGTGTCATTTGCTGCATTTAGTCCATTTCCCTCCAAACCTTTCTTATTCATGTACCCATCCAGATGTCTTTTAAATGCTGCAATTGTTCCAGCCTCCATCACTACCCCTGGCAGCTCATTGCATACACGCACCACCCTGTGCATAAAGAAGTCACCCCTCGGGCCTCTTTTATATCTTTCCCCTCTCACCTTAAACTTATGTCTTCTAGCTTTCCACCACTCTACCCCAGGGAAAAGACCATGTCTATTTACCTTACACATGTCCCTCATGATTTTATAAACCTCTATAAGGTCACCCCTCAGCCTCCAATGCTCCAGGGAAAACAGCCCCAGACATTTCAGCCTCTCCTTGTAGCGCAAACCCTACAATCCCAGCAACATCCTTGTCAATCTTTTCTTAAGCTTTTCAAGTTTCACAACATCCTTCCTATGGGGGGGGACCAGAATTGAATGCAGTCTTCCAAAAGTGGCCTAACTAGTGTCCTGTACAGCTGCAACATGTCCTCCCAACTCCTATACTCAATGCACTGACTTCATCATTGACTCTCCACATAGACATTGTGGATGGCGACAGAATATTGACAGATGACTGACAGCAGTTTTTCAGTTCTTCTTATACCCTGGAACCTTATAGTTTACAAGTATGTCTCCCACATTTCCATGAGGGTGTCATTAATATAATCTCCCTGGTGGGATGCTGCTGATTTGACCTTGTAGGTTGTGGTAGAACATCAGGAAAAGCCTTTGGGAATTGGGGGATACAGTTTGTGGCCTTTCCATGCCCACTGCCATTAAGGCAGACAGTGCAGAAAGTTGGTGCTGCCTTTCTCACTTCCAAAGCATTGGGTGCTCTTCTTAAAGGCAGTCTTAAAGGGAAGCTGAATTGAATCACAGGCAGCGGCTGCCCAGTGCAATTACTGAGATTCTAAACGAGGAAGGTTTAACACTCAAGCAGAAAGGGGGTTACAGGGTTCACAAAATGTAGACACTGATCTGGATAGATGGAGAGAAGTCATGTTTCCACAGAGGTCAGTGCAGTCAAGGAGAACCCCTAGAGGAAATAGGTGCAGGGTTCCAGAGAGAAATCTGACACTAAGGACCCAGCATCAGAGACTTGAAGGATTCAATGAATTCACATGAAAAACCAAGTTCATGTGATGTCACCTCCCCGTGTCTGCGTGGGTTTCCTCCGGGTGCTCCGGTTTCCTCCCACAGTCCAAAGATGTGCGGGTCAGGTGAATTGGCCAAGCTAAATTGCCCGTAGTGTTAGGTAAGGGATAAATGTAGGGGTATGGGTGGGTTGCGCTTCGGCGGGTCGGTGTGGACTTGTTGGGCCGAAGGGCCTGTTTCCACACTGTAAGTCTAATCTAATCTAATCTAATTCATCACCAACTGCTCATGCTGTTCAATGCATCATATCACCATCACTCACCTAGCAGCACTACCCAGCTCTCAGGCCTCACACCTAAAACCCAGGTACTCAATTCTTACACACCTACCAATCCTGCCAGCCTCACTCTTACCTCTCACTACCTCTACATACCTCCAACGAATCAGCTATGTCAGGTTCATCACCCAATACAGCACAGCACAATTACTGACATGCTGCTCTCTTTAAATTGCTCTGTAATTGCAAGTTTTCATGTTGCCTGATAAGTGAATCTGTGTGAGGTTTTCAATTAAATCTAGCCTACATTAATGATCAATTCAGTATGAGGACTAGACAGGAAGCAGAAGGCATGTTCCCAAAGACATGGGGAGTCCAGAACCAGGTACAGTTGGTTCTGTCATAACACATGTTTCCTCAAGGCAAATTGGCTTTAACAGGTTTTGAAGAATTTAGGCGGTTACTTGTAGAATGCAAAAATGTATTGGCAATAACACAATTCTGGCCTCATTAGTTTAAATAGCGTGGATATTGCGCGATTTTCTTTTAACATGAGATTGTACGAGAATGGGACTATTGTGTTATATCAGAACCAACTGTAAAACAGTCGAAGGATATGGAGTGGGCCATGTAGAATGGAGATGAGGAGAAATTTCTTCACCCAGAGAGGAGTGAGCCTGGGAAATTCACTGCCACAGAAAGCGGTTGAGGGCAAATATTGAATATTTTCAAGAAAGAGTTAGATATAGATTTTGGAGCTAAAGGGATCAAAGCGGGTGGGGAGAAAGTGGGAACAGGAGACTGAGAAGATAGCTCGGCCATGGTTCCATTGACGGGCTGAATGGCCTACTCCTGTTCTTATTTTCTATGCTTCTATGGGAGTGGCTCTGAAAAAGTGTCATAGTGGACTTAGAGTCATAGAGATGTACAGCATGGAAACAGACCCTTCGATCCAACCCATCCATGCTGACCAGATATCCCAACCCAATCTAGTCCCACGTGCCAGCACCTGGCCCATAACCCTTCAAACCCTTCCTATTCATATACCCATCCAAATGCCTTTTAAATGTTGCAATTGTACCAGCCTCCATCACTTCCTCTGGCAGCTCATTCCATACAAGTACCACCCTCTGCATGAAAAAGTTGCCCCTTAGGTCCCTTTTATATCTTTCCCCTCTCACCCTAAACCTATGCCCTCTAGTTCTGGACTCCCCAACCCCAGGAAAAAGCCTTTGTCTATTTATCCAATCCATGCCCCTCATAATTTTGTAAACCTCTATAAGGTCACCCCTCCAGGGAAAACAGCACTAGCTTATTCAACCTCTCCCCATAGCTCAAATCCTCCAACCTTGGCAACATCCTTGTAAATCATTTTTGAACCCTTTCAAGTTCACAACATCTTTCTGATAGGAAGGAGATCAGAATTGCACATAATATTCCAGCAGTGGCCTAACCAATGTCCTGTACAGTCACGATATGACCTCCCAATTCCTGTACTCAATACTCTGATCAATAAAAGAAAGCATACCAAACACCTTCTTCACTATCCTGTCTACCTGCGACTCCAAGGTCTCTTTGTTCAGCAACACTCTCTAGGACCTTACCATTAAGTGTATAAGTCCTGCTAAGATTTGCTCTCTCAAAATGCAGCACCTCGCATTTATCTGAATTAAACTCCATCTGCCACTTCTCGGCCCATTGGCCCATCTGATCAAGATCCTGTTGTAATCTAAGGTAACCTTCTTCACTGTCCACTACACCTCCAATTTTGGTGTCATCTACAAACTTACTAACTATACCTCTTATGCTCGCATCCAAATCATTTATATACATGACAAAAAGTTGAGGACCCAGCACCAATCCTTGTGACATTCCACTGATCACAGGCCTCCAGTCAGAAAAAACAACCCTCCACCACCACCCTCTGTCTTCTACCTTTGAGCCAGTTCTGTATTCTGTGAGATCTAACCTTGCTAATCAGTCTCCCATGGGGAACCTTGTCGACTGCCTTAATGAAGTCCATGTAGATCACATCTACCACTCTGTCCTCATCAATACTCTTTGTTACTTCTTCAAAAAATTCAATCAAGTTTGTGAGACATGACTTCCCACGCACAAAGCCATGCTGACTATCCCTAATCAGTTCTTGCCTTTCCAAATACATGTACACCCTGTCCCTCAGGATTTCCTCCAACAACTTGCCCACCAGCAAAGTCAGGCTCACCGGTCTATAGTTCCCTGGCTTGTCCTTACCACCCTTCTTAAAGAGTGGCACCACGTTAGCCAACCTCCAGTCTTCCGGCACCTCACCTGTGACTATCGATAATACAAATATCTCAGCAAGAGGTCCAGCAATCACTTCCCTAGCTTCCCACAGAGTTCTACGGTACACCTGATCAGGTGCTGGGGATTTATCCACCTTTCTGCGTTTCAAGACATCCAGCACTTCCTCCTCTGTAATATGGACATTTAGCAAGTTGTCACCATCTATTTCCCTACTTTCTATATCTTCCATATCCTTTTCCGCACTAAATACTGATGCAAAATACTCATTTAGTATTGGAATGTTAACTCTCTTTTCTTCGCTCCACAGATACTGCCAGACCTGTTGGCTTCTCCAGCAATTTTTGTGTTTGCTTCAGATTTCCAGCACCTGCAGTACTTTTGCTTTTATTTACAAGTGGTAATTCTATATTGCAGAAAACAACACAAGAATACAACAGGTTAAGAAAACTCATCACCGACATTCTGAAGCTCTCCTTCAAGTGCCACAGAATTGACTATTAACAACTTGGAAGAGCTTGCTTCAATCATTCCATTTGTCCATCAGGCTACATTGTAATGTGAACTACAACATCCTAATGATAAGACAGAGCAGTAACAGAGAAGGACAGAAAAGTAAGTACACCTTGCACTCCAGGTCTCACCAATGAATAAAGACATGTGGCTCATTAAACAGCCTGATCAGACACAAGAAGACCATCAGCAGAAACTCAAAACCCAGAGCAGGAACCATGCTCCAGTTGAGGGACTACCACAGATGACAACCACATTCCTTGCCTTTAGACCGTTCGCAGCTGCTCGCGCGTCCTCATCCTGCAACTCGACACAATGACCCAGCTGCTGATGCCGTGACCTCCTATCTTTAAACTCTTCCCTCACTCCAACCCTTCCCTTCCGAGTTCCTCTTTTCAGATACTCAAGAGCTATTTGCTACTCAGTCACAGCAGCATGATGATGATGAGGAGGAGAGTGACGGGGGCAACAGCACTAAACTGATGAAGATGCCACATCGTTCAATCTGGTTAGTCACTCGCTCCAATATTGGCACTGCACGGACCTTACAGAATGGGAAAGAGTTGGGGTCAACAGATGTGAGCCCTTAGACATGAGTGGCCTCTAGTCAAACCAGGGGATAAACAGAGTTTATTTGCCAGCTCAGGAGGAGCAGTGCTCCTGCTGCATGGTACAAGTTTATAAATTGTTCATCAGCACATCCAGAATGGTGACTTGACGTCACAGTCTGGCTAGGTGAGCAACGTCCAGTACATGTAGGACATGCCCACTTGAGCACCTCTCCCAGCAGAGGGCAGCATATCAATTACATTGGACGTGGAGACCTCTGGTGTCCAGTCACACTACCTATGCTCTACACACCCATAATGTGCTGTATGTACCCTCCACCCCATGCAAAGACTATGACCTTTTTGGAACCAGTTACTGTTCTGATTTTACAAAATTAGGCTGTTACAAACTTTTGACCCAATCCAAAGCTCAGTTTTATGCAGCCCAGGATTTATCTGGTCTACTTACTAACCCAGGCTCCATGTGATTCCAGGACCCACCTTCACTTGATCCTAAATCATCCTCAGTGATTTCTCGCCTGCCTTCATCCTACTTCTGTTCCCTTGTTGTTTGTGCTTTCGCCTCATTTCTGGACCTCCTTCAACTTATTTTGCCACAAGAAGAAGTAGGTCAAGTGGAGGAGGAGAAATAGGTTCTAATCAATAAAAAATATCCAAACATGCAAAAGAAGAGAGAAATGGAATAAATGAAAACAGGAAAATGGAACTTACGTACAAGTGTCTTTATCAGGCAGTGTCAATGTGAGTTGTCTGTCTGTGATGTTTATCCATGGTTATTGTGACTTCACTGCAAGAACTGATTCATTGACATGACAGAACTATTCATTTAAAGAGAATTAAATCATTTATTAAGGTTAGCTATTTCGGCAGCTCAAACTAAATGTATTCAGTTTATTTTTAAACTATTGAGCATAGTTTTTGAAAAGTGAGAGTAATTTTCTAAGTTTTACCTTTCTACTAGATTTTGACTGCCTCATCATCTCTTAACATGAGATAGAGTTGCACAGAGTATGGAGAATGCAAGCTGACTATTCAGTCTAACTAGTCTGTGCTAGTGTTCAACTGCAAACAAGTCTCCCTTTGCATCAATCTCATCTCTACCTTTCTTTGTATTTCCTATTATATGCTCACGTTTGTTCACTTAAGCAAATTTATTAAATAAAATGTTTATTCAGTTTAGTTTTCTCAAAAATACATCTCAGTTTTACAATTTCAATGGTTTTATCAGACCAGCCACGATTACAACAAAAACTGAACTCCAAGAGCAAGAAATGTTACTATGATGATGATCAATCACTTTATTATGCTCATTTTCATTGTAAATATGGTTATGTGGCTGCATAATAATTAAAAGTACTTGAGATTAAATCAAGAGGTAATTTACTTAGACTTTAATAAAGCCTTTGACAAGGTTCCACATAGTAGACAAATTAGTAAAGTTAGGTCACATGGGATTCTAGCTGAGGTTGCCAGTTGGATATATAATTGGCTTAAAGGCTGGAGGCAGAACATGATGGTGGAAGGTTGCTTTTCGGACAGCAGCTGTATTCCGTGGGGGTCCGTTCTGGGTCCTCTTTTGTTTGTCATTTATATAAATGATTTGAATGAGAATATAGAAGGCACAGTTAGCAAGTTTGCTGACAACACCAAAATTGGTAGCATAATAGACAGTGAAGAAGGTTTTCTGAGATTATAAAGGTATCTTGATCAAAAGGGTCAATGGGTTGAAAAATGGCAGATGGATTCCAATCTAGATAAATGCAAGATATTGTACTAAAATGCAAGATATTGCACTTTGATGCAATAAACAGGGCAGAACTTATACAATTAATGGTAGGGCTTTGGGTAGAGTTGTAGAATAGATGAACCTAGGGGTTCAGGTACATAATTCTTTGAAGTTTGCATCACACATAGACAGTGGTTGAAAAAGGTGTTTAGCACGCTTGCCTTCATTGCTCAGTCCTTTGAGTATAGGAGTTGGGAAGTCATGTTGAGGTAGTAGAGGACCTTGGTGAGGCCTCTTCTGTCTTACTGTGTCCAGTTCTGGTTGCCCAGTTACAGGAAAGGTGTTATTAAGCTAGAGAGGGTTCAGAAGAAATTAACCCGGATGTTGCTGGATGTGGAAGTTTTGAGTTATAAAGAAAGGCTGGATAGGCTGGGGCTTTTTTCACTGGAGCGTAGGAGGTTGACTTACAGAGATTTATCAAATCATGAGAGGTATAGAAAGGAGTTATCTTTTCCCTAGGATAGGGGATTTCAAGACTAAGTGGCATATTTTTAAAGTGAGATGCAGGCGATTTAAAAAAGACATGTGGGGCAATTTCTTTTCACAGAGAGTGATCCACATGTGGAATGAACTTACTGAGGAAGTGATGGATGTAGGCGCAAATACAATGCTTAAAAGACATTTGGTTAAGTACATGGATAGGAAAGACTTGGAGGGATATGGGCCAGGAGCAGGCAGGTAGGGCTAGTTTTGTTTGGGATCATGTTCAGCATGGACTGGTTGGATCGAAGGGTCTGTTTCTATGTTGTATGACTGTGTGGCTCTTCTAGCTAACTGCCATGTATGGGAGCTAATTTAATTGCCTCAAGTCAGTTAACGATTGAACTGAAGATTTCTCAAATTAAATTTGCAATTAAAAGAGATCCAGATTTAAGTAAATCAAAGCTGCAGGCGATGGCTATTAAATGAAGCGAGCTTGCATTTGTTCTGACATAGTGGTGGAAGGATGTATTAACAACATTCACACCCTATGTTGTAGTTCTGGAATTTGAACAGCAGAGACCGCCACAGTCAATGCCTCTACTTTCTTCTACAGCGTTTGTACTTAGATTCAAAAATCCTAAAGGAAATTAAGAATGGGCAAAAGATGCCATTCACATCAACAATGTCTATGGCTCATTAATGAACTTAAGAAAATAATAACAAGTGCAAAAACCACATCGCAATAATTCAGCACTTTTATCCATATTTGAACCAAGGCTGCAATGAGGTCGGGTGCTGAGTGGCCCTGGCAGAACCCAAACTGGTCACCACTGAGCAGCTTATTGCTGAGCAGATGCTGCTAAATATTGATGACACCTTTCATTACTTTATTGATGATCGAAAGTGGACTGATGGGACGGTAATTGGCCAGGTTGGATTTGTCCTGCTTTTTATGTACAGGACATGCCTGGGCTATTTTCCACGTTGTCGGGTAGATGCCAGTGTTGTAACTGTACTGGAGGAGCTTGGCCAGGGGACTGGCAAGTCCTGGAGCACACACCTTCAGTGCTATTGCTGGAATGTTGTCAGGGCTCATAGCCTTTGCAGTATCCAGTGTCTCCAACTGTTTCGTGATAACATGTGGCATGGTGCTCTTGACACGTCAGGCTGAAGACTGAACAGTGCATTTTTCAGAATTATTAAGGAGATCGGATATACTGATTTCAGGAACTTCCTCTGATCCCCAGAAAATATTTCACTGAGATATCTCTTCAACAGATTTACATTTAAATGTTGCCTCTTGCTCACTGAGAGAAAATGTTTTCCCTACTGCCAGTTTTCTTCCAATTGCTAACAAGTCTGGGAAAGCATAAACCAAAATCCAGGGTCTGTTGCTAGGTAACAGGTGCAGAGATCTGAGATTTATCTTCAAGTTTTTTTGACAAGTCATTAAGGGTGATAAATGCAATCTCTCCTCTTCTTAAGAGGTTTATGTTATTTCCTTGCCCCAAAATGACTTGCTATTCCAGTTCTTCTTTTGACTTTTACCAAGAAAGAAAATGAAAATCCCTCTCTGCCCTAATAATATCCAAATAGTTTAACTTTCAAATTCTTTTAATCCCTCACAGATGAGGATGACTCTCTTTACACTCTCAGGGTGAGTCTGTTAGGTGGCTGTATAGACCGATATGGCTTCCGTGGGCTCTGTTACACTTGGGGCAGGTGGTGGTCACAGGAAAGGGGTGGGGTATTGGTGTGTCAGTGCGTTCCTTTTGCTGTTTTCGCCTGGCTTCTGCTTTTCTCCAATGGCAGATCAACACTTTCCCAGATGCTTGTCCTCCAGTTTGAGCCAGTGATTCCCAGCTGGCTGTGGGAATGTCTCACTTTGCCAGTGAGGTGTATCCCTGAAGTATTTCCCCTGTCCACCTGAGGCTTGCCTGCCATTTTGAAGCTGGGATTAACGCAGCTGGTTGGGGAGTTTCGTGTCTGTCATGCGGATGGCATGCCCGGCCCATCGTTGCCTATCAAGGAGTCAGTGCCTCAATACTTGGTCTGGTGGAGGACCCTGATGTTGGTGCATCTTTCTTCCCAGTAGATTTGCAAGATCTTGCACAGTCAGCATTGATGGTACTGCTGCAGCACCTTGAGATATCTGCTGTAGACAGTCCATGTATCAGAGCCATAATAATGAATGTATAGAACCAGCAGAGTATACCAGTTGTGAGATGCACTGTAACAACTCACTTAGGTTCCTTCTGTAGCTCTTCCCAAACCTATACCCTTTACCATCTAGAAGGATGAACACAGCAGGGGATACCTTCACCTCTACGTTCCCTGCAAGCCACCCACCATCCTGACTTGGAACATTACTACCATTCCTTCACTGTCATGAGATCAAAATCCTGGAACTCCCTTACCAACAGCACTGTTGGTGTCCTTTCTGTGATGCTGGTAAACATAGCTTCATGGAAAATGCTTGTGTTGGTCTGGCAGTTCTCCAGTTTGATTGTCAAGAATTGATGTCCATGCTTTGTTGCAGTAAAAGAGGGTGGTCAACGCAACAGTTTTCTGAATCAGGACCTTTGTTGATGTCCAGTGGTCCCTGTTACCAAAGACACATGGCACAGTTTGAAGAAGGCAACACTGCCACAATTATCTCAATACTGGACTGTTTCATCAATTCTTCATCAATGGTCGTCCCTTAGGAAAGGTGACTGCCAAGCTATAGGAAATACTTCACATACTTCATATCTACATAGACACAGCAAGGAATGCCCAACTGGTCCAGGGAAGGTTAGTGGAGGACCTTCATCTTGGCACAATCTAAGGATAGAGTTGAGGATGTATTAGGCAAGGGATTGAAAAGTGTCCCTTTCGTGTCTTGCAGATAGCAGCCATCCACAAACTGAAGGTTGTGGATATCCAGGGTAGCGAGTTGTGGTTTTGCTCAGAGGTGTCCAGGGTGAAGAGCTTCCATGCAGATGATATTGGATGGTGGCATCATCAAGTGAGATTCATGATGACCCTCAGGTAGATGACAAACATGCTGGTGGGTCAGGGGAGATCATGCAACTTGTTTGACCCTGGTCTGGAAGTACAAGGTGACAGTTTCAGTCCCTTCACACAGGTAGATCCAGATGTTTAAGACCACCTCTCTCAGTAGGTTCTCTTCCCCCTCAGCTCTCTGCTGGTCAGTGCTCAAAGAACAAGCATAGGGAAAGGTTACAAGGATACACTCTCTTGAAGATAGCCTTAAAGCACAGAAGCACAGAAGCACAGAGACTGGGAGAGGAATGCTACCAAGCGTTCAGGCATGGCACCTCCTGATATATCAGCCACTTCAAGGCTCACTTCAACAGCGAGAGGGAATACTGGATACAGAGGAAGGAGAAAGAAGACAATCTGGGTTTGTGGTTTCCACTTCCCTGTAACACCGTGTCTCCCACTGCAGGAAAAACGTCTAGATCCAAAATTGGATTCAGCAGTCATGTGAGAACTCATGTGAAACCTGACAGATCCTCAATGCCAAGGGACGGTCAATAACAGGAGTGAAAGTCAAACCTACAAGGCCTGACACTCAAAGAACTGCAGGTGGGCTCAAGGCAGCAGCTGCCCATCACCTTCTCCAGGGCAGTGAGATATGGGCAATATATGCTAATCTAACAACTGATGCTCACATCCCATGACAGAGTAACAAAGCAGCTAGTCACCTTCATCGTCAACATCCAAGTGGCCTGATTGAGGTGAGGCTATAGAAATCAGAAAGAACTGAAACCAACATGGTCATTCTAAAAGATGAGACACTTAACAAACAATCCAGGTCTTTTTCAATATATAGTTGCAGCACACTGCAAAATTTTTGCTATAAATTCTGTGTCTTATGATCTTATACTCCACTGATGAAGGAGCAGCACTCCGAAAGCTAATGCTTCCAAATAAACCTGTTGAACTATATCTGGTGTTGTGCGATTTTTAACTTTGTACACCCCAGGCCAACACTAGCATCTCCAAATCAGAAATCACCCCGATAGTTTAGTAGAACACTGCACATGAGAGCAGCCGGTACAATGTGGAATGTGTGAAGTAGTATCATGGTAAACCATGACTAGCCTGATACCACCTTCTGCCATGTGGCATTAGGAACTGAGAAGTTGTGCAAACTATATGTGAATAAATAAAATAAAAACATTAGTATCACAGCCGTTTTAAGGAAAGCTATCAGTCAGCTTTATCAGTGGAAAGAAATAAGTAAAATCAGTAGTATACCTCTGGCTCACAGTGGGTTTATTATCAGAGAAAGGACATGTTTATTGTGACTCTTACTTCTCCAAAGGTAAAGGAAGAGATAGGGCTTCAAAACTTGTGACACCCTAAATGTTTAGTGCCACTTACGATGACAGTGCATTTTTATCAATGTACAGTAACAGATAATGCACCAATCAGGGTAAACAATTAATCTATTATATAATAATATAATCTCTCTAGGTACCGGTCTTTATTATGTTGTGGTAGGTTATGGTCTAGTTTGCAGTCATGACGTTTTATTTTGCAATGATCATGTGATGGTACAATATAAGAGTGCAAATGTTGGCACATTGGATACTGGAGGCGATGAACAAGTCTAGCACCAACATGCTGGCCCCTACAACCAGCTGGAAACTTGGGGACGGGTCCCACTCCCCAGCCCTGAACACCCACGAGCACACCTTGATGTTTGTCAGGAAGTTAATTTCCTGAGGTGGTGGTCCATGCCAGGAGCAGTGGCCAATGCTGACACTGCAGTCAGTATCCTCATCACTGAAAGTCAAACCTACAAGGGCAGTCTCACCAGGACAGGAGAGAAAACCACTAGAAGACTAGGAGCTACTTGACCATGCCGATCCTCATTGTACAATGTCTCCTTTGGGCCCACACAGAGTCACACAGTGACCTCCATCCTATTTCCCAATCTGCTGATAAATATCAGTTTGCAGGGGCACTAAGCCTCAGGTGCTGAAGACCCTCAGTTGATCCAAGGGCAGGTGGAAAGTAACAGTGGCTCTCATCGCTGCCACCCAGCATCACCACTGCACCTCTACATATCAGTGACTATCTAATCAAAGGGTCACCTCAGCCACAGAGCCACCACCCAGACAACAGATATCGAGAGCCTCGGGCATTATCATTGGTCCTGGCGAGGTGGTATGGTAGCTCAGTGATTAGCACTGCTGCCTCGCAGCGCTAGGGACTGAGGTTCAATTCCTGCCTTGGGTGACTGTGTGGAGTGTGCACATTCTCTGTATGTATGTGTGGGTTTCCTCCAGGTGCTCCAGTTTCCTCCCACAGTCCAAAGAAATGCAGATTAGGTGGATTGGCCATACTAAATTACCCAAAGTGTCCAGAGATGTGTAGGTTAGGTGGATTAGCCATGGGAAATGCAGGATTACAGAAGGTTCTGAGGGTGGTGCAGACTCAGTAGGGCAAATAGCCTATTTCCATACTGTGGAGTGCTATGATTCTATGACATATACAATCTTCCAACAACTCGTTTGAGTGGATGGGGCTACTCTGGCAGCCCCTGAATGGGGAACATCTGTCTTTCTGTCTTCTTCCAAGTGGGAGGGGGGAGGGGGGGATTCCTGCCCCAATCTCCAGAAGGCTCCTGGCCTTAAATGCTGGGCCTGCCATCCCGGGGCCAGGTCTCTTTGAAGGAGTGGCCTAGTTTGGTTATGCTCCTTGGCCCCAGGTACCTCCCCATGACTCTGCAAATTGTTTACCCTCATCTATAGTCCATCTGCAATTCCCTTTTGAGAGCTATGATTTGGAGGTGCTGGTGTTGGACTGGGGTGTACAAATTTAAAACTCTCACAACACCAAGGTATAGTCCAACAGGTTTATTTGGAATCACTGGCTTTGGGAGCACTGCTCCCTCATCAGGAGATTGTGGAGAATATGGTTGTAAGACACAGAATTTATAGCAAAAGTTTACAGTGTGATGCAACTGAAACTATATATTGAAAAAAACCTAGATTGTTTGTTAAGTCTCTCATCTTTTAGAATGACCATGATGGTTTCAGTTCTTTCATATGTAAGTTGAAAAACCTTTTTTAAAGAATGAGAATGTAACTTGTAGAAAAAGTTTTGCGATTTACAAATGAAAGAAATAAAAACCAACATGTTCATTTTAAAAGATGAGAGACTTAACAAACAATCCAGGTCTTTTTCAATATATAGTTTCAGCTACATCACAATGTAAACTTTTGCTGTAAATTCTGTCTCTTACAGCCTTATTCTCCACAATCACCTGATGAAGGAGCGTCGCTCCGAAAGCTAGTGATTCCAAATAAACCTGTTGGACTATAACCTGGTGTTGAGAGTCTAGATTAGAGTGGTGCTAGAAATACTCAGGCAGCATCCGAGGAGCAGGAAAATCGACGTTTCTGGCAAGCGCCCTTCAGCAGGAATGAAGTGTGATTTTTAACTTTTGAGAGCTATGACTGAAGCCTGGCCAAAAGGCTGCGCTTATTTGTGCTGCAACAGCAGGGGGAGCACTTATTGCACACAGGCAGAGAAAGAGTCATTCACAGAGAGTGAAGAGAAGCTGACTTCTTCCAGAGCTCATTTTTATCATGTGTGACCAGATAGACTGCCTGAATTAAATTTTGAGATTTGATTTAGGAGGGAGTAAATTAAAACAGAATTGAATTGGGATTGACTGCTCTGTTCTGTTGACTTGTCAGTCATTGGCATTAAAATTCTCATCAGAAATCCTTTGGGATATTGCATTTTTATGAGGAATTTTTGCATAGGCTGCCTATGACAAGAGCATTTATTCACTATAAACGAAAAATATAAAATAAAATACTCTCGCAAGGCTCAAGACATAACTCTGCGATTAGGAACCCCCTTAAATATCAAAGGAGCTGACCAGGGTTCAGCACGCATCAATCATTGTACAGGAGGTGGACTTGCCACAATATTCCTTTCTATTCAGTGTGAGGAGTTACAGTGCAAGCAAGAAGAAAAACTCACTTTTATGTTATGTCTGGCACATTCCAAGGCACAAGACTGTGTGCTAAGGGAGAAAGATCACTGTCTGAGGTCTTTCTGCAGAAGTTAAATGGGGATCCATTCAGTTATCAGACTCTCCCAATGTTTCAAATGTATGTAACCACAATCTTGTTCGAGTAAGGGATGCCTTTACTTCATTTGCTGAATAGATTCAAACTCCAATGTTTGCTTGTTTCCTCATGTAATACTGTACAGGACCAAACTGCTTTAGTGACTATGTAAATATATTGAAAGTTTTTTTTAATGAATAAAGTACATTTTGAAATAAATAAATGTCTTACAGCATTGTAGGATATATCAAAGCATGTTACGGTCATTGACGTTCTCCTCAGGTTAATTACTGTTGTAATATGGGAACATGACGAAACAAGCTGATTCAAACATTAAATAAATATAAATCTTCATCCTGTTGCCAGTTGCAACAGGTTTTCTCATTTCGACTTGCCTTGATTAATTTGCCCAACAAAAGTCACTGCACTGTATCACCATCATAAAATAATGAGAATCAGAGACTCAAAACCTTTGACACAAAATAGATTTTTTTTATTGCCATAGAGAGGAAATGTTTATGGAAACTTTGATAACAGTGTGAGTGATTCCTAATCTTAGGCACCCTAACTGTTCACTAACAGTTAAACAGGGGATATTTTTGATGATTACAAGGTTAAAATATAGTGCATGCAAATTAGAATGGGATTCAGGAGCTGCTTTAAGCACACTGAGGTCTGGGCAAATGAAATAATGAAATACCAAAGCAACACACTGTGGATCCAATCGATCTTTAAAAAAAAATGAAAATGTTGGATGTGATCAACAAGTCTAGAGTCATCCTTGTAGAGAAAGCAGGCAGAATCTTGATGAAGTGTTGGGGTATGGCGGGGGTGGTGACCTGAGGACTTATGTTACCTCTTCCAGGGAACCACACTGCAGTCAGACTGCCATTCCCCTGGAATAAAGAGATTAGACTGGATGTTCTGCCCAGCAAGAACCACTAACTTCTTGAGCTTAGTGGCCCTACAGAGAAGGCTGTCACAGCTACCATAAGAACAGTCCTCTTTCCACCCACCAACCCCAGGCTCATGGCATTATCTAGACATGATGTGGTAAGTGATGGGGGATGGTGGGAAGGCCGTTCTCGTGTTGGGGAAGGTGACAGGGAGAGTGAGGCAGGGGTGTAGATGTGCAGGGTGTTCAAACGCTAAGATGAAGGTGTGGCTCCAAGTGGGCATTCCACTGCCCAAAATTGGGTCCCTCAATCAAGCTCTGATTTTCTTCAATCGATGGGTCCAATCCCCTGAATTCCAACTTCACTCGGTGGCAAGCAGGCCCACAGGGTAGCAGCTCCCACGAGCGTCACCTCATGGCAGGCCCAGTCGCCATGGGGCTAATCCCAGAGGGGACATTTGAGGTCCCAAAGTGGTCCTTTCAAAGGCCAATTAAGGGAATCCATTGGTGAAAAGTGATGGGCCTTCCCACTCAGAACCTAGTTCAGGTGGAGATGGTAAGTTGCCACGGTTTGGGTCTGCAAAGCTAATCACCCTTTATACTTCCAAGTTCATCGTAAGCATAAGATTCCAGCCAATTATTCAGGTTGATGCATTTTTATCAAGACTGACATTTGGACTTGAGAATGAAGGTCATTGTTGTGAAACATTAGCTGTACTTCTCTCTCTGCTGTTGATGCCAGTCCTGTTGAGAATCTGCAGCACTTCCTGGTTTTATTTTAAATTGTTAAACAAATTGTTGCTGTTTAAAAATGTGAGTGCTTGTCCACATTGAAATTGCTGCTCTGGTAACAAGAGTACCCTCAACTTTTAAGCGAACTTCACTAATTCCATAATGGAAAAAAAAGTCGGACTTTGTTTCTTAACCTTTTGGACCTTGAGTTTCTATCACATTGCCAGGTTTGTGTTCATATGTTTTCCTCTGCTCCCAGCAACTATCGAGGTCATTTCTGCATTGGCTGCACTTTATTGCTGGATAGATCATATTGAAAAAAATAATAGTATCATATCGCAGTTATTTTGACTGTACAAGGATACAAGTTATTGATTGTCTTGCTGATAATTGCATGTTGTTCTTGAGGGTGTTGGCCCTGAAGTTATGCCAAGGAATACTCACTTAAAAATACTTTTTTTAGTTAACATTTCTTTCCCTTCTGCTGCATTAGAAGTGCTGCATATATCTGAAGCACTACCTCAGCTCATCAGTTGATGAAACCTTCATTGCTGTCTTTGTTACGTTCAGGTTTGACCGTCCCAGTGATCTTCTGATTAACCTCCCACTGTGCACCCATTTTACATTGAGTTGATTCAGATCTCTGGTGCCCTCACACCGAATCCTATCAACCCTGTGTATGCCTAAGAAATACTGCCTTGCAATTCTAAAAGTCTCATCATTGTTTTCAAATCCCTCAAATGGCCTTTCTTCTCTCCTTCCTTGTAATCTCCTTCAAGACAACATCACAACCCTCCAACCTATTCAATTCAGGTCCTAGTTATCTTTTCATCACTGTGTTGGCAACTGTACCTTCAGTTGTCTAGGCTCTAAGTTCTGGAACACTTTCCCTAAACTTATGTCCCTCCCCATCTTTCCTCTTTAAGACATTCTTTCAAGGCTATTTTTTGGCCAAGCCTATTTGTCCTAATGTCTTGATGAGATGGATGGGTTAGCTGGATGGAAGGATAATTAATAAGAATGTTTGATTACTGAGAAGTGTGAGGTGATGACTTTTGGCAGAAGAGAGGAAATCCGATATAGGGGACAGTGTTTAGCAATCGAGGGACCTGAGGATGCATATGCATTGATCTTTAATGTTACCAAATGCCGTTAATGAATGGTTTCAAATGAGCGCAGAACTAAAGTAATAGAGTCATAGGGATGTACAGCATGGAAACAGACACTTTGGTCCAACCCATCCATGCCGACCAGATACCCCAAATCAATCTAGTCCCACCTGCCAGCACCCAGCCCATATCCCTCCAAACCCTTCCTATTCATATACCCATCCAAATGCCCCTTAAATGTTGCAATTGTACCTGCCTCCATCACATCCTCTGGCAGCTCATTCCATACACGTACCACCCTCTGTATGAAAAAGTTGCCCCATAGGTCTCTTTTATATCTTTCCCCTCTCACCCTAAACCTATGCCCTCTAGTTCTGGACTCCCCGACCCCAGGGAAAAGACTTTGCCTATTTACCATGCCCCTCATAATTTTGAAAACCTCTATAAGGTACATGAGAAGAAAAATCAACTCAAGTCAAGGTCAGGTAGGCCGGCACTGAGGGTAAGGCAAAAAGAGCCAGCAAAGCACTAAAATAGACTTTTCTATCTTTAAAACATTGGATTTAAGCTTGTAATAACAAACTAAAAGCAGATAATTTCCTGCTGTAGTGTGAAACATTATGACAATCAATAAATGAAATCTAAAACTGTCAGCCAGAAAATTGTGAGCTTGTGTTCCATACCATTAATAAATGAAAAAAAAGACAGAAACGTGAAGATCTCTTTATCCACATGTGGCCTGTCACAATATCTTGGCTGTCTGAATAATCTATTGATCTATCAGTCAGGCTTCAAATTTTATTAAACTTCAACTCCCACAACCATAACAGATATTTGCTTTCATGAGACTTGCCAATTTTACGAAGATTTTTTCAATGAATGAGAGTTGTAAGAATTGATAAAGTAGTAGGAGTTTAAATTAATTGCACAGGGGTTTGGCTGCAAATGGAAGAATAATCCAGCAAAGGACAAGCACAACATGATGCCGACTCTAGCCTGCTGACACCTGTGTATATGAAGCTGGTTATGAACAAGGAGACACAGGTTGCCTATTAACCAGTGCTAATCACTCAACTGGGATGACATTGCAACATACTTAAAAATTTAACATTGTTTCCACAAGTTTCCTGAGCTTCCTGAATTTTCCTGTTTAATGCAAGGTGAGAGAACAGAGTGGCTATTGAGGAGACTGATTCAAACTCCTAGAAACATAGCACCAACAGAGCTAATGGGGAAGATTTTGTTCACAATACTTTGCTTGAGAATTTACTTTCAATACTTTGGAGATCTGTTCTATCACATCAGTATGGATAGTGCCTTGGCTGCCTTAGATTAGACCTTGGCTAGGTACTGATATAAGCAGCAGCCTATTGGTCATAGAGACATGGAGTTATACATTGTGGAAACAGACCCTTTAGTCTAACCCATCCAAGTTGGCCAGATATCCCAAATCAATCTAGTCCAATTTGCTAGCATCCTGAAGCTGGAATGACCTTGAAATAGCTCCGTAGAGGCCAGTATCTCGTCATCTTTATTTACATGTGCACAGTACACTGGCTGTGGCCAGCAAGTTCGAGTCAGTTCCTGAAGTCAGGAGATTCTCTGAATTTCCTGTTTGTTTGTTTTTTTTTGTACACTGGCTGTGGCTACCCAGCTCAGAGTCAGCCTCCTGAACTGAGGGGATTCTCATCTCCTGGTTATATATATTTTTTTCTTCTTTTTTTTCCAACAGACCCTCTGACACCCCTGTTTCTTTTTTTCTCCCCCCACACTACCACCTAATTATGGTCGTGCTTATTATTTCCCCAGCACCCATGTTGTGTGTGTGCAGGTGTGAGACACAGTGAGAGACAAGGTGTACAAATCTTTATTCAATTTCCACCACCAGGAAAAGTAGGAAAACACCCGAGTGGCCTGTGACAAGCAGTGCCCTTCACATCAAAGGGCAATGCTGTGTGAACAAACAGTGAAGGGGAGGGCAATTTCCTGTTTATATCTGTCAGCCAGGGCTCCCTGATTAGCAACCCCAATCAGGGATCTCATAGTCAATAAGATCCATTTGGTTCCAATGACTACAGTTCCAATGCTGAGCTCTTTAATAATGGCAAGGTCTCATTTCCTTCTTGATTTTCATTTTGACCTTTACTGCTTTTCTCTCTTCCAATTTAGGATGTAGGAGAAATTTGGATTATATAAGGTTAATCATGCTCAACATTTGTCAGATTTCCTCTTTCAAGCAAATGATTTATAGGGCTCAGATGTAGTGTCTCTCCAGTCTTCACTAGATATGTGCATGCATCTAGTTAGTCTCTTTCCAACAAATTGTCATGATTTAATTGGGAAGAGCACATTAATAATATTCCCCCAATGTTCCACATTCTATTCACAAAATCTCAGTGGACTACAGCGATTTACACAAGGTTTCATCATTAACAGAAAATAACTCTTTTATTGAACTACAATTAACTTTAACTAATTGCAATGAAAATAACTCATTTCTTATCAACTTACAGTACAGCTTAAATGATACCTTTTTAAAAAACACACTCACTCATTCACGATTAACATGGTCAAAAGACAGACAGTTTGACACATATTACGGGTGGAGAAAGCACTGAAGACATGGCGAAACATTTTGAAGATCCACATGGAAAGAGAGGGGACAAGAAAAAGATGGAGAGGTAGTTTCATTTTACAGATTTTAGAGAACTCTGGCTGCCCCATGCATTTACAGCTTTGTACCAACTGCAAGTCAACCAATGAAGTACTGTGTGCCACATTTCCTAAACTAAAGACTCTCAGTGCCACTCTAATTTAAGGTATCCCCATCATTGCTTCGATAAACAATGTTCTCTCACGCAGCTAAAAATGTGCACTGCTTGATTTCCCCAAGTTGAAACTGCCCTGGTAATGGAGTCCATCTTCTTTATCCGCTTATAGTTCCAAAAGGAAAAATATGTGATTCTATTACAAAACCTCATCATGTATTCTGCTTCTCAGTGGTTTTTCACCTTCACCTTCTGACCAGTACTGAATTGTCTAAGCCTTATCCTTGCGTTTCCTGGCACACCTTCACGTCTTGCTTCACTCTTACTTTGTTATTGATAAAATATTGTCCCCACATTTAAACATTAACTCATGAGGTGAGTAATCTAATGTGTGCTGTGAGGTCAATCTGTCAGAGATCAGAAACTTGTCTACCCTGTGTCATGAAGAAATATGTAACTTGTTGCTTGGCTTGCCAACTTGAAAATCCTTCTGCAAAGGCCGTCTTCAATATGGGATGATATATGAAGAGACATTGTATCAGTTAGGACTACATTCAGAGGGGTTAAAAGAAAGAGGGGGGAATCTCATAGAAAACTGTAAAACAGGAGTAGACAGGGTAAACACAAGAAGGATGTTCTCTATGACCAGTAAGTCCAGCACCAGGGGTCCTGGTCTAAGGCTACATGATGAATCATTTAAAGTTGAGATGAGGAGAAATCTCTTCGCTCAGAGGATGGTAAACCTGTGGACTTCTCTGCCACGTAAAGAGGTTGAGGCCAAAACATTGATGATTTCAAAAATGGGTTATATGTAGTCTTTTTCGTTAAAAAGGACCAAAGGCATGGAGAGAAAGTGAGAACAGGATACAGAACTGGATGATCAGCCATGATCATAATGAATGGCAAAGCATGCTTCAAAGGCCGAATGGACTTTATGCTCTTATTTCCTATGCTTCTCTAAGTGCACTTTGTTCTGCATCATCATTCAATATTGAGTGATCTGCTGGTATTTGTGTGTGTTTGGCTGCTTCTTACTCAAAAATATTTCAGAATCTTCTGAATTAAATTGGGTACCATTATCTGATACCAGCACCTGTGGTGATCCATAAATTGCAACCCAAGTGTTTTAATGGTTTTGTCACTTGTGGCAGTAGGCATAGACTCAGCATTTTCCACCCATCAGAGACTCTGATGAAAACAAGGCACTCTATCACTTCCATTTCAACTGACGTGTCTTTGTTTCCAGTTTCCTCATGTTAGATCACAATTTTCCTCATCTAGCCCATTCTTTATTTATTGCATCTCACTATGCATGAGGTATTGGAGTAGCCTTGTAAGGTGTACATTGTTGTTTATCTTGAATTCAACACATGATATCAGGATAGTGATTCTTAACGTCAGGCATTTTCCTATTGGTTCCTATTGTAAATAATTCAGTTTTTGGCCTCATTGATCTTAAGCCAATACCTGCCCATCTTGGAAATTTTGCTCCCTCCTCATTCTACCAGCAGTGAGTAATAAGATGGATCATATCCGACTGACTCTGACTTGGCCTGGCTCTGGAATAATCTCATTGGAATAACTAGTCAGCTCCACATCAGTTTTAAGCAAGGGAACTTCACTTAGGGATTTCTTATATTGTCCTTTCCAAGTTAGCAGATGTTGCTGATGTTATATCACTGATGAAAGTTGATTGTGAATCTCTGACTTGCATTTTGACAGTAAGTGTAGGAATTATGTCTTCAATCCTTCCACTCTCATCTTCTATGCGCTGCCTTCTCTTGCTGTCGGACAAAGCACAATGCTTGGTTTTCCTGCTCGTTAACATTAGCTTCTGTTTCTACGTTTATCATTTGAGCATTTCCAGATTCCTGAGTCAACCATGGCCTTGGCAAGTGTGTGGCTGTGACGTAAAGTGTAAACCTCTATCTCTGTACACTATCTGAATAAAGCGGACTTTCCCACAGAAACAGTGCTGCCTCTGAGGCTGTGAAGTTGGCTACTGTTGCCTTGATCTTACTGAAATCCAGTGGACGTTCTCTCTGCCAATTCAGATAAAGAATCCCTGCTGTCTGAGTAAGAGAAGTTTTCAGGCTAATGATCCTCTCTAAGAAAAAAAATTCCCCCTCATCTGTATTAAAAATGAAAAACACTTAACAACACAAGCTCCATAACTATCATCCCTCCATACTGGATGATAGTGCATATAGGAAAGTTGCAAATGAGGGAAATTTGGTAACAGCTTCAAAAACATAGTCTCAACCTTAAAAACTCTGACTGCTGAAAAAAAGCATACAATTGTGGATAAGCCCAGTATAGAGACCTTTAACCTCGGTGTCTGCTTAGAGCCAATTAAAGGCATCCATATAACATTGGACTTGAGCAATTCTCAACTTTTGTGCTTTGGCAATAGATTCAAGAATTCCGTTTTATTGTTCTGTAAAACATCAAAGCCAAAGATCTATTTTTCCTAGTAGCCAGTTGATCACTGTCAGATTGCAGCTGTTTGTTTTAGGCACCTCAACTATAGATGAGTCAGGAATCAGTCAGTGACTCACTCATTTCTAAGTTCTTGCCAGTTCTGCTTGAGTTCCTTTCTGTGTGTGTGTGTGTGTGTATCTGAATTTTGTGTATGTACATGTGGGTGATTATGCATTAGGGTCACCCTGGTTTCAGCAGAGTTATAGACAGCCCTGTACCTTTCAACCTGTCACAATATCACAACATGTGGCATTGTGATATAAAGTTACATGCCTCACTTCCAGTTTCTCTTTCTCTCGCTGTATTAGTTAGTGCATTCAGTTACATATCTCCTCTAAGTGAGAGAGGCAGTTTACTTCAGGGGGCAAAGTTTGGTGCTGGCATGGGTACGAGGTGAGGTCGACATGAGGTCAGGTCGGGTGATGTACAAAGTTCAGATAGGTGAGGCAGACCTGAACAAACATGTGGATTGCCTGAAAACTGCTATCTCGCAAACTGAGGAGAAGCAAAATATACCTGCCCCGCCCCCCCAGAAAGCCTGTCAGAAACAGTGGGTTCTTCCCCTCCATCTAGCATTGAGGAAGCTTCCGAGTCCAAGGTAGATGCAGCTTTGATATTGTTACCACCAGAAGGAGAGGAAACTCTCCCAAGATGTCCCGGATGCAAGAGACAGGCTGCAGTGCAGTACATGCCTCCTGTGTCTGAGTCAGAGGGACCGGACCTGGGTTCCCAGAATTAGGCAAGGAGGGATGTAGTGATTGGAATGAAGGAGAGGTGAACCACATTGACTGTGAGATCCTTGATTGGGGTTGTTACTCTGGACCAATCAGGGAGCCCTGGCTGACAGATATAATCAGGAGATTCAGAGAATCTCCTCAGTGTAGGGATTGGCTCTAAGCGCTAGTCACAGCCCATGTTCAGTGCTCATGTAAATAGTGGTGGACTTGGTGGCAGGATGACACCCTCTGTGCAGTTATTTCAGTAACATTATATTGGAGAAACTGTCCGGCAGGCATTAACACAGGAATAGCTAAATCAGGAGAAAGAAAATCATCTGTTTCAAACCACATTAAAACAATGTTCCATTAGTATTATCAGGTGCAGATAAAGCCAAGGTTGTCAAGCTGACAGATTCAAGGAACAGATTTTGTGAGTTTCAAGTCTCAGACTTTTGCATTGGACAGCAAAAGACAAGCTTTCAAAGTTTTCGGAGGGAAGCACGAGGAAGTGATGACCAATTTGGCTCAAACTGCAAATGCTTCAAACTCAAGATCCTTCCTGTCGAAAACTTGGAAAAGGAGAGAATGGGAAAAGGGGTGTCTCATAGAAAATG
Source organism: Hemiscyllium ocellatum (assembly GCF_020745735.1). Lineage (NCBI taxonomy): Eukaryota > Metazoa > Chordata > Chondrichthyes > Orectolobiformes > Hemiscylliidae > Hemiscyllium > Hemiscyllium ocellatum. The sequence goes on along the minus strand of NC_083403.1, from coordinate 111,550,931 downwards.
GTTGAATACCTGTAAAGTTTGCCATCAAAATGACAGAGGACTTATTTTTTGATGTTTACCACATTACAGCTAAATTTTTCACTCACTTTTAAGTTAACCTCAAAAATTTCAGTTGTCTTTCAAGGCTGGGAAATTACTATCTTGAAAACAACTCTCACTACTGGCTTTTTTGGAATTTAGAGTAGAATTCAGGTTATGCGTCCAGGTGCGATTCCTGACTTTCCAAACCATGGGAGATTCCTGCCCATTTTGATCTTGTTAAGAACCCCCAACCCACTGTGAATGTAGGAAACAATATTATTTCAAACAGGTTCTATTAGAAATCAAGTGAAAACAATAAAAGTACTTTTTCTAAAACAAAAAGCATGACAAACTGCACAACACAAGGCTAACTATGCATTGAGATTGTCCTTTGCAGATGTTGATCATTGGACCTTCTTGCTTCAATTGCTAGAACTCACAGATTTCATTTCTCTAATGAGATTGTCAATGTGTTAAACTGAAGACAGGTTGAGCAAAAAATGCTTAAAAAGAATATATGTTACTTCTTGCAAAAAAATAGTGGCGGAAATCATACGATGCATGGTAGAAATACAGGATGCACATTGAAGGTCGATTTCTTCAAATTCTAATTTTTTTTCTGCCTGCCTGACCTAAATCCACCCACATCAGGAGCTAAAAAAAAGTTTCATTTATTGCCTCTTAAGAAGGGAGCGTTCTAAGAAAGGCATTGCTGTATAAGTTGTCAGGCTCTGAAAGGGTTATGGCTGAGGGATGCATTAAGCACTTCCCAGTATGATGACGTCATGTGGATTTGAGTTGGAGAACATTGGATCTCAAAGGAAGTCAAACGATCATCTAAGTCTCCCTCAGAATCTCAGTAAGATTACCTATCATATCAATGTATGATCTGTTCAGACATGTCATGACACAGTTTTGAAGCATGTGAGACTTGAGTCCAGGCCTCCTATTTCAGAGACAGGGACACTATCATTGCACCAGTGCAACTGTTTGCTATCATACAATAAACTAAATCTTGCTTCAAACATAAGCCACTTCTCATTACACAATCAAATGGTTTTCCTTTAGCACATTCACACATCAGACCATTTGGATCCCAACCTACACGAGAGACTTCCTGAAACAAATCCACCAAATACATCCTTCACCAAGGTGACTGTGGTGAGGATCCATGACATAACATATATGGTGAGCCATTTCTCCACATTCCAAACTTCTGTCTTTTCTGATTATATTTCCACCAACAGTAGTTACTGTATCTGTGAGATCTTTAATCAGAGGAATATGATGATAGGGTTAAGTTCAATACGTTGTGAGGAAGTTCATGTGGCACATAGCCACTGTAATAGACCAGCTTGGTGAAACAACTTGTTTCTGCCTGATGGCTTCTATCTTAAAGAATGAACAGCCACATTATTCATTCTCAAAATCAAGATGGAATCCCTAATAGATAAGAATCTTGAGACTTTATTTGGAGGGTGTTGCCAGCTTTTGAAGGCCGTGTCAGCCATGACAAGTCTCTTTATGGGGTTGGTTCATCCAATTCCTAAGTTAAATCACTTTATGTAAAGTTTGTAGTGATTGGAAACAGATGGATCTCATAGGCAATGAGATCCTTGACTTGGGCTGTTAACATGGGCCAATCAGGGATCCCTGGCTGACGGATATAAACAGGAGATTCAGAAGGTCTCTGCATTCTAGGTACTGACTTTGAACTGTCTAGTCAAGTCCAAATGGCCTCTATGCGGTTTTTTTCAAGATTTCAATATAAAATTCAATTGCTACTGAGTGACTTCTCATAGAACATCACCCTGATGTACTAAATGATCTTAAAGACGGGTGGAAATTTGTACATGGTCAAAGCGCAAAATGGATAATATTAATCAGAGACAAGTTTTTGCATTCTGTCTGATTCACTTTTCCAGTGAAATCAATTTCACTGTTATGTTGCCTTAGGCAATTCAACAGCTCTGCCACCTACGCATAGCCTTGTGTCAAGGTGTGGAATTCAGAGAAATAGGCCAAATGTGTATCTGAAACCTTTCAGACTAGCCTTCACCAAACTCCCACCCAACAGCAAACTCCCTGAAGTTGGCACTCCCCAGGTCTGGCATTAATGAGATGAGCACCAGACTGGAGAATATGTGCCTCCCATCCCCACCCTCCCAGAGGAACAGATGGTAAGTGGATGAATGTTCTGTCTGTAAGTGGGTGAATGTTCTGTCTGCCCAAGGTCTACCCCTAAAACTGCATTGTTAGCAAAATCAGAATAAACCAATTTTATGTCCAATAATAATTGAGTAGCCATACTCACTTTGGCCTTCACATGGTGATGTTTAATGTGAGTATATCAATTGTTGCCTGTGACACTGTGCAAATTCATATAAAATTATATACAGCTTCTTTATAAAAGTGAGATCAAAACTGTTCACCTCTCAGAAAGAGACGTAGGCTTCTATACTGCTGAGGAAAAGCTGTTGATTCAATTTAAGCCAGTGAGCACAGACCTGGAGAAGATGACTACGAGCAATTAACTACTAAATTAATCAATAACATTTTTCTCCACACGCAGTGGATATACACTAGAGACTGCCAACCAAAGCATTTAATATTGTGTCAATTATAACCTTTCATAAAGAGCAAAATGAATAGCTGGTTAAGAAGATAATAAGATAATTACAGGTGGGGAGATCCAATACAGTTTGAGGTCTTGAGGCACTGAAATCGTGGATATATGGCAACCAAAACCAACAGTATAGAACATCTGTTTTCTTATCTTAAGGTTTTGACAACACAAATATAAGTGAACTGGTCTTTAAACTCTTTTCTGATTGAAGGACACTGCTGGTTGGTTGCTCTATTTGCCAATAATACAACAGTCACCACATAGGTCATTCATTCGTTCAGGGCACTGTGATCCTTTAGTTGACATGACCTACTAATTTATAAAATAAGACAAAGTGCATTGGGAATAAAATGTCACTTCTCCCTTAAGCTTTTCTTCCAATCTGTTTTTTATTTTCTTGAGTTAAAGTTAAGTGGTACGTTTCATATAAATATGCCTATGATATGAATGTTTCTTGTCCTGGAAGCACATTTAGGTCTCTAAACCTTTGTGCTGTTTACAGACTGAATAATTTTGGTGATAGAACACAGCCTCGTTGTACTCCTCCTATTACTTGAAACATGCATGATTGTCCAATTTCTATCCTGATGCTCATTAGTTAGTCTTAACAAAGACTCTGGATAAACCTCAAAAGTTTTAGTTTCAGTATCATATTTCAGTAACATGTCTATTAGCTGTTAATGATAAACACAACCAAACGCTTTACCACAATCTGTGAAGTATGTGTAGATATTCTGGCTCAATTCTAAATATTTATTGAAGAATTATTCTTGAGTTAAATATTCCATTGAATTACTTGCTTCACAGAGTTTTTTGTTCATTCGCGTAATGTGAGCATCACTGGCTGGGCCAGCATTTGTTGTCCATCCCAAATAGCCCTTGAGAAAGAGGTGGTGAACCGCTGCACCCATAATGCTCCAAGGGACGATTTTGACCCTGCCAGAATTCAGGAGCAGCAACACAGATCCATGTCAGGTGGTGAGGTGAGTTATATAATGCCTTCTCTCTCAGATAGAGACATAGAGTTTTACAGCATGGAAACAGACCATTCAGTCCAACTCATCCTTGTTGAACAGATATACTAAGTAAATCCAGTCCCATTTGTCCTGCATTTGGTCCATACCCCTCTCAGTGCAAGTGGGTACTGCAGATGCTGGAGATTAGAGTCCAGATTAGACTAGTGCTGGAAGAACACTAGCAGGTCAAGCTGCATCCAAGATGCAAGAAAATCGACATTTCGGGCAAAAGCTCTTCATCAGGAATACAACCCTGCCAGAATTCAGGAGCAGCAACACAGATCCATGTCAGGATCATGTTCTGGCTTAAAGAGGATCATGCAGGTGAGTTATATAATGTCATCTCTCTCAGTTTTACAGCATGGAAAGAGACCATTCCTGATTAAGGGCTTTTGCCCGAAACATCGATTTTCCTGCTCTTTGGATGCTGTTTGACCTGCTCTGCTTTTCCAGCACTACTCTAATCTTGACCCATATCCCTCTAAGCCCTTCCTATTCATATACCCATCCAGATACCTAACTAAATGCTGTAATTGTATTAGCATCCACCACTTCCTCTGGCAGTTCATTCCATACACACACCACCCTCTGTGTGAAAATGTTGCCCCTCCGTTCCCTTTTAAATCTTTCTCCTCTCAACTTAAACCTATACCCTCTAGTTTTGGACCTCCACCCCCCAGGGAAAAGACCTTGCCTATTCACCCTATCCATGCCCCTCGTGGTTTTATAAACCTCTATAAGGTCACCCCTCAGCCTCCAATGCTCCAGGGAGAAAAGCCCCTCCCTATTCAAACTCTCCCAACAGCTCAAACCTTCTAACTTTGGCAACATCCCTGTAAACCTTTTCTAAACCATTTCAAATTTCACAACATCCTTCCTATAGCAGGGAGACTAGAATTGCTCGCAGTATTTCAAAAGTGACCTAACCAATATCTTATACAGCTACAACAGTACCTCCCACCTCTTATACTCAGTGCTCTGACCAATAAAGGAAAGCATACCAAATGCTTTCTTCAGTTTCCTGTTGACCTGGGACTCTGCTTTCATGAAACTATGAACCTGCACTCCAAGGTCTCTTTGTTCGGCAACACTTCCCAGAACCTTTCCATTAATTGTATAAGTCCTGCCCTGATTTGCCGAAGTCTCCTCCAGTAGACTAGTGGAATATTGTTGGGAAGAGTCATTCCAATCTTTAGTATTTTATTGCAAACCAGGCTGCAAAAGACAATAGAATTCTGGGAATGCCTCAGAAAGGTTCTGTTCTGAGGTAGACAGGTATAAGTGACATGGTAAAAACAATGACTGCAGATGCTGGAAACCAGATTCTGGATCAGTGGTGCTGGAAGAGCACAGCAGTTCAGGCAGCATCCAACGAGCAGCGAAATCGACGTTTCAGGCAAAAGCCCTTCATCAGGAATAAAGGCAGTGAGCTGGAAGCATGGAGAGATAAGCTAGAGGGGGATGGGGTGGGGAGAGAGTAGCATAGAGTAGAATGGGTGAGTGGGGGAGGAGAGGAAGGTGATAGGTCAGGGAGGAGAGGGTGGAGTGGAAAAGAAGATAGGCAGGTTGGAAGTGACATGATCTGTAAAGACCCGGATCTGATTAAGATCCAGGGATAGAATTAAGAGAAAATGTAATGACTGATCTAGTGACAAAGTATTGTCTGTTGATGAATTAGTGTTCCCTTGCAATTTTGCTTGTGATGCAGAAACAGTAGAAGTGGTTCCTATTTTGTCAACCTTTTGCAACTTATAAGGCCGAGTTTATTGATCAGCTTTCATACAGGGATTGTTGTGGTGTTGTGGTAGTGTTCCTATCTCTGAGCCAGGGAGCCCAGATTTAAGTTCCACATGTGCCGGAGATGTGAAATAGCATCTCTGAATAGATTGGTTAGAAAATATCTACACAACCTTCATGAGCAGATTTTAAATTAAATGGCAGTTAGATATAAGAGAAACAAATTATACAGAATGTTTGCTGCACAGGCAGATAACTGATCAGTGAAAGCAAAACCTGGCCTTCAATATTTTGTAACAGTAATCATGTTTCAAAAGGGAGAGATCAAAGCAGCATTGAGTGTGTTTTTCTGTGTTGTGTTCATGTTATAAGGGTGAAGTGTGAACTGCTGCAGAGCCTCACCCAAGTTGTGGTTTTACACGTGATTTACAAAAATACACTCTATAAATCATCTGGTGTGAGACCTGTTCCAAAATCACCATCAGGAAAAGCATCCGACAGCAATTCAGTTGCACAAATTGCTTTCCTGATCCAAAGTGTTGTGTTCTGTGTGAAATGTTAGCTCTCTTTTCGTTTCCACAGCTGCGGCCAATCCTGCTGAATTTCTCCAGCACTTCGTATTTTGGAGCTCCAGTACTTTGCCTTTGTTTGAAGTTTGTTGGAAAGCATTCCATGGCTCAAAAATGTGCACCACCACAAAGTATTGTCTCAAACATCCTGCTAATGTCTTGCCACCACACCCAGTATATTCATACAATTCCATTTGATGTTTATCTCCTGGCATTACAACAAACAGTTTCTCATGTAGAGCTTAGAATTGACATTTTTCCCACAATGAAATTGTAAAGGGATCTGAATATTATTTCATATACAGGGTACCTGTATGTATATTAACTAAAACAGATGAGGCAAACATGTACCACTGTGAGTGCTACATAAACTTGTAGCCATGATATGGAAGTGCTGGTGGTGGACTGGGGTGGACAAAGTCAGAAATCACACATCCAGGTCCAACAGGCTTATTTGAATTCACAAGCTTTAGGAGTGCAGCTCCTTAATCAGGTGGTGAACTTCAGATACTTCCTTTAAAAGAAGCACACTATTTTGGTGGTGGCCTCCATGCTTTCCCAAACATAAGACAGTCCAGTTTAGGGCAAATGACTTTATACAGGGACCCTCAAACTGGCCTTAGACTGTAAGAATGGATATACTGAGTAGAACAAGCAGCACCAAAGCAGGCAGGATTACAGCAGTGGCAAAGGTGATTAGAATGCAATTGGTTTGCGAGTATAATGGGGTGTAGGAACCAGCACAAATGCAAGTGTAAGTAAATGTGTCTTTAAAAAGTGGACAAGTTGCCAGTGTGTCTGGAGAACAGAAATGGAGTGTGACCAAATAATGATATATTTTCATGTAATAAATATTGGAGATATATAAAACGTAAGATTTTATAAATAGATGCAGTCACTCATTCACAGATAATATTCAAACAGAAATAATAAGATATTGAGGGTTGTGTGCATGTACATACTAGAAAATTGAGCAATTTGTTTTATTCTTTCACAGGATTTGGTTGTTGCTGGCTCGACCAGTGTGTGTGTTGCCCGTCCTTAATTACTTACAAGTAAGTGGCAGTGAACCGTACTCCTGAACCTCTGCAGTACGTGCGCTGAATTTTCTCCCCATTTAGAAAATTCAGAAATCTGAAGTGCAAAGGGATTTGGAAGTCCCAGACCAGGTTTCTCTTGCAGGTTGAGTTAGTAGCTAGGAAGGCAAATACAAATTCACTCATCTCAAGAGGACTAGAATATAAAAGCAGGGATGTACTTCTGAGGCTTTACAAGGCTCTAGTCAGACCACATTTAGTGTATTGTGAGCAATTTTGGGCCTCAGACCTCAGGAATGATGTACTGGCCCTGGAGTGGGTACAGAGGAGGTTCACGAGAATGATCCCAGGAATGAAAGGTTTAACATGTGGGGAACATTTGAGGACTCTGGGTCTATACGTGATGGTGTTTAGAAGGATGAGGGGGGATCTGATTGAAATTAACAGAATACTGAACAGCCTGGACAGAGTGGACTTTGGGAAGATATATCTATTGACAGGAGAGACAAGGATTTGAGGGCACAGCCTGAGAGTAAAGGAAAGACACTTGAACAGAGACAAGGAGAAACTTCTTTAGCCAAAGAGTGGTGAGTCTGTGGAATTCATTGCCACAGAAGGCTATGGAGACCAGGTCATTGAGTATATTTTAAACAGAAATAGATAAGTTCTTGATTGCCAAAGGGATCAAAGCTTACAGGAAGAAAACAGGAGAATGAGGTTGAAAAATCTATGAGCCATGCTTGAATGGTGAAGCAGACTCGATGGGCCAAATGGCCTAATTTCTGCTCCTATGTTTTATGGTCTTATGGTTTTATGCTGATGCATCAGGGCTGAATGTGCACTAATGTGGGCAGAGCATATTTACATATGAAATGGAACATTTACTCTTGTAAAGGCATTGTAACTTTAGGACCTTCACTTAATCTAATTTGGGCTAAAGTATGCATAAAGGCAGCATCACTTGCAGATCCCAATGACCCAGAGAGAAGAGCCAGAAGCATGGACCAGTATAAGACCAGTATAAGACCAGTACACTCTGGTATTTGGAACTGGCCCCAGGAGTGCTGGTCTTTGCATCAGTGATACTGGTCCTGGCACCAAGAACACTGAACTACTCACTTTGTTTGTGAGTACTGATGGTGCTGGCTTGAGTGGCACTCCATCAAATAGGTTACCAACTTGTTTGTTAATTATGATTAGAAACTGCACATCTCCCTAACTCTGGAGTCCCCATACCAATAACATAAGCAAAGGATGAAGAAATATTCAGAAACCCAGGCAAAGACAGTGACAACCAATGTTTGCTAATACCCATATGGTCGGTGGCATACGCTTGTATGATCGTACACTTTGGCATCTGTTTAGTAACTGAAGAAAAAAGAAGCTGAACTGTTGATCTTTTATGAGTTCAAATTCTGCTCCTTCATTGGAACATTGTGAAGGCAAATAGATCTGAAGTAGAACAGAGCGTGGAAGTGACAGACCTGTCACCTTCTTTAATGAGATCATCCTGGACATCAGTAACTATGACAGAATCAAGGGAGCTGGGTAGGGTAAAGACAAAGGGGATAGTATTAACCCCCAACAAGAAGTTAAATCTTTCAAAATTCCAAACCTGACTACAGAACTACCTAGATTGGCACTAACAAAGTGCCCCAGACTCTGCTGTTTGTATCTGCCGAACATATTTTTGCAGCAAAAAGCTCTGGATGCCATGTTGGTGAGATTACTCTTGAGTGCAATGATGACAATCAGAAGTATGCAAAGCAATGTATTGATGCCGGCATTGCCATTTTGGAGCTCAAACCTTCAACTCTCCTGAACTCACATAAATAAAACACTTGGGATTAGGAAGTTTTGTCACCAGCTCTATTTAAAGGAATCATCGTCTTCTTCCAGGTTAGTTCCTGACTGATTTCTTCTGGTTTTGCTTTGATTCACAAATGTTTGGTGCTTTCTGCATTTATCTAATGTTACAGAAGTTTACAAGTAGTGCTGGGGCAATTACATGGACTTTTGTTGACTTCAAGGCCGCTGCATAACTTCAATTTGGGTGTAGAAATGGATCTTCTTCCAAGGATGTATCATAACCCGATCAATAAAGTGAGTTCATACAGAGCAAGAGCAGCTGCTAGAAGGTGGAGGAGGAGAATGGAGGGAAAAGTTCACAGCATGTCAAATCCACCCAAGTTGCTCAGGCAGCAATTCCTCTTCTTGAACCTATCAGGAGCATTGTAAGCAATGGGGAGGCAATGGCTTAGTATTACCGCTGGACTGTTAATCCAGCAACCTAGGAAATGCTCTGGGGACCGGGGTTTGAACCCTGCCATGGCAAATGGTGAAATGTGAGTTCAATATGTACCTGGAATTAAGCGCTTAGTAATGATTGTTAATCCGTTGTCGGGAAAGGCCCATCTGGTTCACTAACATCCTCTTGGGAAGGAAACTGCCATCCTTACTTGATCATCCTTACCCACATGTGACTCCAGACCCACAGCAATGTAGTTGACCCTTTACTGCCCTTTGGGCAATTAGAGATGGGCAATAAATGCTAACCCAGCCAGCAGCGCCCTCATCCTGTGAATGAATAAAGAAAACAACATGTCTACATTTTACCAAGGAGGCCTACACTGAAATCTGCCACTTGTTGTAGCCACAACAGCAATTTCAGAGCAGGACAAAGATCATAATGCTAGTGGTAGTGAAGGTGACCAGGCAATGAACATTTATGGATCTGAATTCTTCCAGGCTGGAGGTGGAATTTTCTGCAACACCTTGCAGTTTGCCATCGACTGGTGTGTTAAGCAGGCCACTGTGACCCTCTGTTTAAAGTGAGCTTGCTGTATTTCCATCATTTTTTAATCAAAGAGAAACAGGCAGAGCAAAAGCGTGGCTTTGTTGGGCTTGGAATTTTCCCAATGGCACTGAATGCACACACATTCATTTACAGGCACCGTTCATCAACTTTGCTTTGTACCGGAAACATAAAGTATTCCACTTGGTCAACCTCCAGCTGACATGTGACTGCTAGCAGCACAATCCGCAGGACAAAGCCTGGAATCCTGGCAAAGGTTGTGATACATTCATTCAGTAGCGCTGTGCCAGCTGTAGTTCAGTCACCACCGGAAACAAAAACCAAGTGACCAGGCCGTCCTCTGACAACATGACAGCATGGAAACAAAGAAAGCAATGCTGCCACATAAAATATCACTGAGCAGACTACTTTGAGTACTGAAGCAATGTTTCTGCTACCTGGACCACCCTGGAACAGCCCTGCAGTACTCAGCAGTGTTGTCCACTGAATGCTTCATTTTGCAATCATCGGGAGACAGCACTTGCCACTAGCTACACAGAATTGGGATGAGGAGGAATATGAGGAGGAAATGACGATGGAAACCCAGCACCCCTGCACTGCCCAAAAGGTCCTTGAAGAACTTTTAGAATACTGCGTACAGTTCGGGCCACCCTTCTATAGGAAGGATGTTGTTAAACTTGAGAGGATGCAGAAAAGATTTACAGGGGTGTGGCTGGGATTGGAAGGTTTGAGATATAGGAAGTGGCTGAATAGGCTGGGCTATTTTCCCTTGAACATCAGAGGCTGAAGGATGACCTTACAGAAGTTCATAAAATTGTGAGTGGTTGGATGGGGCAAATAGCCTAAGGTCCTTTTCCCAGGGTAGGGGAGTCCAAAACTGGAGGCCATTGGTTCAAGGTGAGAGGGGAAAGATTTAAAAAGGACCTGAGGGTAATTTCTTTTTCACGCAGAGAGTGGTGCATGTATGGAATGGGCTGCCAGAGGAGGAGGTTAGATGCACAGTGTGGAAACAGGCCCTTCTGCCCAACAAATCCACACTGACCCACCGAAGCGCAACCCACCCAGACCCATTCCCCTAGACCACAGGTAATTCAGCATGGCCAATCCACCTAACATGCACATTTTTGGACTGTGGGAGGAAACTATAGAACCTGGAGGAAACCCACGCAGACACGGGGAGAATGTGCAAACTCCACACAGTCAGTCGCCTGAGGTGGGAATTGAACCTGGGTCTCTGGTGCTGTGAGGCAGTAGTGCTGACCACTGTGCCACCGTGCTGCTCAGAGGCTGCGACAATTAAAACACTTAAAAGGCATCTGGATGGGTATATGAATAGGGAGGGTTTAGAAGGATATGGGCCAAATGCTGGCAAATGAGATTAGGTCAGATTGGGGTGTGTGGTCAGCACGGATGAGTTAGACTGAAGGGTCTATTTCTGTGCTATATGACCTGAATGATACAACAGTCAGATACTTCCAAATACAAAAAACAGAGCAGCTAATTTGTGCAATGCAAGCTCCCACTAACAACAGTGTGATTAAGGCCAGATAATTTGCTCTTTGAATCTTGACTGAAGGTTAAGGACACCAGGAACAAATGACTCACATGCCATTCTTTGAAATGGTGCCATGAGATCTTTTACATTCATACGAAAGGACAAATGAATATTTCCACTTAACATCTGATGCAAAAGATAGCACCTCTGACACAGCAGCATTTCTTCAGCATTGCACTGGTAAGTCCTCTTGTGTGCTCCCCTGCAGTAGGAATTGAACCCAGAGACAAGAGTGCTATGAACTGAGCCACAGCTGGTGACCACATCTAAGTAAATGTATCTTAACCATAACTGCCTCATTTATGTTTCTCTACTACCTAGCCAGGTTGGGTACCTGAAAGGGGCAAGACCCAAGGACCTGGTTGTGGTGCAGGGTGGGCATTGAAATGAGCCGTATGCTTATGGTATGAGAAACAAAGCAATGTGGGAAGTGGAGGCATGCAGAATATGAGGAGTAGTAATGAGGATGACTGTGGCCTTCAATAGCAGCTCCACCATTGTGCACAGCCTTAGCAATGGACGGCCCCAAAAACGTGAGCCCGAATGTGTAGTTGCACCTGCCTCTCTCTGGTGAGTCCCTGTCGCATCCACTTGTGCACCACTTTATCCTGCATTATAGACTGCGTTACTGAGTGTTGTGAAATCCGTTGGGTGATGAGGCTTTTGTGGTTGAATAGCTGACAGCACGTCAAAGCTGAGAGATGTGGGTGCCTTTTAAAGCTGTATGAGACATGTGAATGTCAGTTAAGAATCCGGACCTGACAGAGATAGCAGCATTCAGGAGTTGGCTGAGGTTATTTGTAAAGATGCTTTTCTCTCACGATGATTTCAGTACACGTGAGGTTAATTCAACTATACCGAGGACCTGAGCATTGAGCGTCTGCTCCCTTTGATTTTGGAGCAAGTGTCTGAAAGATGCTCTCCCCACTCTCTGACTTGGCCTCTACAGAAACACAACATCTCTCCTGTTTTCTCTCATTTATAAATGCCTCCAGTGGGATCTCAAAATCTTGCAGCTCACTTCACAGACTAGACTCACTTCCAGCCACAATACATTGTCCCTTTAAAAGGTGCTAGCTTCAAGCAACCGGATCTGCCTGCCATACACTGTCAGAATATCTCAGCTATCTGTAAGAATAATAGGGTGGTTATGATAGGGGACTTTAACTTTCCAAACATCGACTGGGACTGCCATAGTGATAAAGGTTTCGATGGAGAGGAATTTCTTCAGTGTGTATAAGACAATTTTCTGATTCAGTATGTGGATGTACCTACTAGAGACGGTGCAAAACTTGACCTACTCTTGGGAAATAAGGCAGGGCAGGTGACTGAGGTGTCAGTGGGGGAGCACTTTGGGGCCAGCGACCATAATTCTATTCGTCTTAAAATAGTGATGGAAAAGGATAGACCAGATCTAAAAGTTGAAGTTCTAAATTGGAGAAAGGCCAATTTTGACGGTATTAGGCAAGAACTTTCGAAAGCTGATTGGAGGCAGATGTTTGCAGGTAAAGGGACGGCTGGAAAATGGGAAGTCTTCAGAAATGAGATAACAAGAATCCAGAAAAAGTATATTAATGTCAGGGTGAAAGGGAAGGCTGGTAGGTATAGGGAATTCTGGATGACTAAAGAAATTGAAGGTGTGGTTAAGAAAAAGAAGGAAGCATATGTCAGGCATAGATAGGATAGATCGAGTGAATCCTTATAAGAGTATAAAGAAAGCAGGAATATACTTAAGAGGGAAATCAGGAAGGCAAAAAGGAAACATGAGATAGCTTTGGCAAATAGAATTAAGGAGAATCCAAAGGGTTTTTACAAATATATTAAGGACAAAAGGGTAACTAGGGAGAGAATGGGGCCCTCAAAGATCAGCAAGGCGGTCTTTGTGTGGAGCCACAGAAAATGGAGAAGATACTAAATGAATATGGAGGAAGTGCTGGATGTCTTGAAACCGTTAAAAGTGGATAAATCCCCAGGACCTGGTCAAGTGTACCCGAGAACTCTGTGGGAAGCTAGAGAAGTGATTGCTGGGCCTCCTGCTGAGATATTTGTATCATCGATAGTCACAGGTGAGGTGCCAGAAGACTGGAGGTTGGCAAACGTGGTGCCACTATTTAAGAAGGGCGGAAGAGACAAGCCAGGGAACTATAGACCGGTGAGCCTGACCTCGGTGTTGGGCAAGTTGTTGGAGGGAATCCTGAGGAACAGGATGTACATGTATTTGGAAAGGCAAGTACTGATTAGGGATAGTCAACATGGCTTTGTGCTTGGGAAATCATGTCTCACAAACTTGATTGTGTTTTCTGAAGAAGTAACAAAGAAGAGTGATGAGGGCAGTGCAGTAGATGTGATCTATGTGGACTTAGGTAAGGCATTCGACAAGGTTCCCCATGGGAGGCTGATTAGCAAGGTTAGATCTCATGGAATACAGGGCGAACTAGCCATTTGGATACAGAACTGGCTCAAAAGTAGAAGACAGAGGGTGGTGGTGGAGGTTTGTCTTTCAGACTGGAGGCCAGTGACCAGTGGAGTGCCACAAGGTGCTGGGCCCTCGACCTTTTGTCATTTACATAAATGATTTGGATGTGAACATAAGAGGTACAGTTAGTAAGTTTGCAGATGACACCAAAATTGGAGGTGTAGTGGACAGCGAAGAGGGTTACCTCAGATTATAACAGGATTTGGACCAGATGGGCCAATGGGCTGAGAGGTGGCAGATGGAGTTTAATTCAGATAAATGCGAGGTGCTGCATTTTGGGAAAGCAAATTTTAGCTGGACTTATACATTTAATGGTAAGGTCTGAGGGAGTGTTGCTGAACAAAGAGACCTTGGAGTGCAGGTTCATAGCTCCTTGAAAGTGGAGTCGCAGGTAGATAGGATAGTGAAGTTTGGTATGCTTTCCTTTATTGGTCAGAGTACTGAGTACAGGAGTTGGGAGGTCATGTTGCGGCTGTACAGGACATTGGTTAGGCCACTGTTGGAATATTGCGTGCAATTCTGGTCTTCTTCCTATCGGAAAGATGTTGTGCAACTTGAAAGGGTTCAGAAAAGATCTACAAGGATGTTGCCAGGGTTGGAGGATTTGAGCTATGGGGAGAGGCTGAACAGGCTGGGGCTGTTTTCCCTGGAGCATCGGAGGCTGAGAGGTGACCTTATAGTGGTTTACAAAATTATGAGGGGCATGGATAGGATAAATAGACAAAGTCTTTTCCCTGGGGTCAGGGAGTCCAGAACTAGAGGGCATAGGTTTAGAGTGAGAGAGGAAAGATATAAGAGAGACCTAAGGGGCAACTTTTTCACACAGAGGGTGGTATGTGTATGGAGTGAGTTGTCAGAGGATGTGGTGGAGGCTGGTACAATTGCAACATTTAAGAGACATTTGGGTGGGTATATGAATAGGAAGGGTTTGGAAGGATATGGGTCGGGTGCTGGCAGGTGGAACTAGATTGGATTGGGACATCTGGTCAGTATGGACAGGTTGGACCGAAGGGTCTGTTTCCATGATGTACATCTCTATGACTCTATGTATTGATACACCAGCCAATCAGCAGAGGGGATAATACCACTGAAAGCATTTAAAACAATAAACAGCATGGAAGTGGTATACTGTCTCATTTACGATGAATGAGTACTGGTTAACTGTGCATCCCAACCTAGACATGTTCAGGGATATCTAATTTAACTACTAGCCTGTGCAACTATTGATCCTGAGTAAAACAACTTCCCTTTATAAAGACCAGTAGTGATCATCTTAATGAAACCTCTACATTAACTGTTGTCCAAATATTGTGAGTTTCCATTTTTTATGCAGTTGTCAGTTCACTCCCAAAGCTGAAGAACATGTTATCAACAAACAGCAGTTGGATTATTCAGCTTCCAGACAGCAATGCTGCCTCTGCAAATGGTGACAGAGATCTACCATCTTCAGTTGGCTCACAGAATCCCTGGAAATAGACTCATTGTACAGCACTGTCAGCACTTAAATCAGGACTTCCACCCCAGTAGAGACCAATAAGTAAACACCATCTTCAGCATGTGTTAGCAGAAACAATTTTAAGTGGGAGCTAACTGCCCATGTGCATGTGTTACGCATATCACCAAGTTATAAATGGACTGGGACCACATTTCAAGTTTAGTAAAGATTTTAATTTAGTGAACTTTGAGTCCATTTGCAGATGTTACAACTGGTGAATGTACAAGTTACTCAGACACAGGTTAAACCAGCACACTCATGATTAAAGTTGTTTTTTTAAATGTAATTTGAGGTTTGAGAGCAGCATTACCCGAAATATTCAGTGCCTGTATGAGAAAAGAGATACAGAATGTTGTACATCAGTAAGAACGGCATTGCTTATAGGCTGTAATGCAGTCTTCAATTAAGCCCCACAAATCAAGTGGTTACTTTCTTTTGAGATATAGGGGGGAATCTAATGCAAAACTCTGAAGAACCCAAGACTGTTACTCTGCACCAACATTTGAAATGGAAAGAACTGCTTCAGCAATTCAAGCAAGTCTCAACATTGGCTGCATATTCTGGCCCATCTGAAGATACTGCTCTTTGATATCCCATGGTTTAGTTTGTATGTATGTGCGTTCTTATCCTACATTGCATTGTATAAGCATTCACAGTTGGGCTTTGATTCTTGTCTTTGCAGCATTTACAGCAACCTCAAACCTTTTATGTAATCGACAGACCCTGGCTCTTTAGAAAGTTGACCATTGATAACTCTGTATTCAAAGCTTTTGCTCCCATTATAAATGTTATTTGTGGAACCACGAAAATGTACACTGATTATTCTCTTGTACTAAGGCTAGTAAAACATGTTGTCATTTGATGAAACACGTGCCTTTCAGGATATTTTCACAAAGTGAATAATTGTTTGACTGACTAGAAAGACTCAAATTGTATTTTCAGGTACAGTTTCAGTAACTTTTATCCAAATTAGTAAAATTCAAGTAGAATATTGGTTAAACCTTTCCATAAATTGAATCACATTAGAAGATGGATTGCTGCTTCTTATGATGAAGGGGATATAATGTGAGGCAACTTCTTTTCCCATGCTACCGGGAACAGGGTTTGCACACTTTACCTGTAAGTTGGGTTTTTTTTAAAAGTCTGAAATTGTCTGCTACACTTTGGATAATGACTGACAGCTGTAACTTCTGCCTTAGCTTCAGCTATTGCTTACGAGCCCAGAACTTACAGGTAAAGTGTGCAAACTCTGTTCCAGGTAGGATGGGAAAGGAAGTTGCTTCACATTATATCCCCTGTATGGGCTGTACAAAGCATGGCAATTTTAATGAAATGTTCATAAATAGAATCACCATGACCAAAGACTCACTCAGTATATAACACCACCAAAAATAAGACATCCAATTAAAGGGATCAGGTTTTTTTTTAATATTTAGGGATAATATTTCATTAGCTATGACACTGACTCATTAGTAATAAAGATCAATATGTTGTTTGTTTGAGAGTATATCACAAAATCTGTTAATGTAACGTTGAAGCATTTGAGACCTACTGGTTATTAATGAACATTTAATTCAAATATGGATAAGAGAATTAGGGTCATCACACTGCTGATTAATGCAAATTAGAAATTGCATGAACTTTGTTTTTGCACAGTCTTCACTTAAACCATTGGGTAAGCCTGCAGCAAAACCTTGGACCCTGCAATTTATTTTTAAGGCATATGTGTAACTGCAAAAAGTTATTTAAAGTGACACTGCTGCATAAATGTTATACTTTAAATACATTTGATACCTCAGAAACATTAGTTCATTTTAATAAATAGTGATATTCACTGCAACTTTAAAATAAAATTATTTAGATAGAAAAAAAATCAACTTTCCAGTGTGTGCTACGGCTTAAATGTGTTTCAATTACAGCAGGCTTTTCAGTGCACCTCCAGAAGATATGGAACCTTTGCACTTCTTTTAGCTACTCATCCATGACATTTACTGCCTGATTAAAGACATAATGTGCTGCCCCAGAATCAAGAGACAATCAAGACATTCTCATATAGTGAAAATTCTCTATTTACCTATCAATTCAAGTTCACCCCTCACAAAAAGGCTGAAGGACTATACCCCATCAAATATTTTGAACATGCACCGAGTGAAAAATGTTACATTTACTTCTAGGGTCTCAAATTCTTCATAAACTAACAGTGCTGCTGCACCTACACAACAATACGCCGCACAAACATCAGTATACGCACAGAAATGTTTTGCATTTTGGATGTAATGAGACCATGACCACATGTACATCACACAACCTGGCCACTGCAATTAAGGTACAATCCTGACAGTTAATTCACCTCATTCACATGACACAGGTAAGTATAACCACATAATTCAGTTACTTCATAACCTTTATTTTTGCATGATGCGCCACAAATAGGCTTTAGCCAAACAGCCAACCCTTCAAAATAGGAGTGTCCCCTTGAAATAAAAGTGTGTCTCAGCGTAGGTCAACAGCACAGAATGGTTTTTGTTTACGAAAAAGAAATCTGAAATAAAAGTAGAAAATCTTAAGGATACAAAGTAGCTCAGTCAGTAACTGAAACAAAAACAGTTTTTTTCTCTCTCAGATCTTTATCAGACTTACTCTGCATTTCTAACTTTTTAAAAAAAAAACTCAGCAGCACACAAGGCTTTCAGCATTTACACAAAAGCGGAAGGTCTCGGGTGCTAATAAACTACAGCCTTAATTCTGCACTACCAGTGCAAACTGTCTCAATGAACAAACAATTGTGGAAATTCCTGAGAAGAACGACTGGAATTTTAGGCCAGTAACAAGGCGTACATGATGAAGGGCTGTTAACTTGGAACTTGGTCCAGGAGCAACAGTGACAAGAGTAGGCTTTCACTCAATTGTCGACCATTCAGTTGAACTGGATGCATAAGCTGGGTATGCTCAGCAGTTGTCCATTGTTGGATAGTCATTTGCACTTAAGAGAATTTGATCGTGTAAAACATACCACTGCAGTACTCAGTTATCTGCTCCTACACTGTGGCAGCAACTCAACACACCTTATGTTGTTAAAACAAGCAAGTCAGTTATTTATAGTCAAGAAAGAGGTATGGATTATCGAAACATTTAAAACATAATAATTATGCAGCATTGCAACTTTAGCTAAAACTAAGGCATGTGGGCCAACACCCTGTGCCAAATTACATTTCAGTTGAAACATATAAATATGGTTTAAGATTAAAGTAAATACAAGACAGTACCTAACACACAAAACGCAGTAAGGCAACAACAGTGTTGTAAACTAAAATCAACCACATTTTACCTGATTCACACTGGGGTCCATTGCTCTAGTGTAGGAAATATCCTATCATTTTTGAAACTATATAGGGCTGATATTATTTTCCATACCTTTCTATCACTTAGGTACGCTTTCACATATGGAAGTTTCTCTAAATTCATTTTTCTATTGATCACAACAATATTCAGTTCCAAATCCCTACCCTATATGGCTATATAATGCAGACTGGATATAGTTAACACATTGGTAACTTTTGAAATTGCCTCAAGACATCACAAAACTCTTAGTGTGCTGACAAAACGCGGTTCTAGCCCTGGGATCGATCTTAGTGAGTTTTCTTTTCTGAATAATGATCCATCTGTGTAGAAAGGCCATTTGTGTGTCCATTCGCAGCTATTGTAGAACCATTTAGACAGTCTTTGCTTTTGAAAGCACTCTTTTTCTTGTAGGTCTGAAATTGTTCAAACACAAAAGAGCAAAGAAATGAATGGAGTTTCTTTTGCAAAGCATTGCACAGTGAGCTCACTTGTGGGCAATTCTAATGAATACGTATCTTGTACACAAGCAATTTTTCTTAAAGGCATAGATAACAGTTTTTTTTAAATGTGATCCCATAAAAAAAAGAACAATTACAACCTCTTACCAGTGTCTTACATTTTATATAGAAATGCATACATAGGTTTGCCAAAATGATTGCAGCCCCAGATAATGACATTTAAGATTTCAATTTTAACAAGAATTATATTTACCTGCAGCGCTTGGTTTGCAAAGTCCCAGTCCCAGACAGACTCACTAACTGGGTAAAAACAATGACTGCAGATGCTGGAAACCAGATTCTGGGTTAGTGGTGCTGGAACAGCACAGCAGTTCAGGCAGCATCCAAAATGCAGCGAAATCGACTTGAAGGAATATTGATGGGCTTTTGCTCGAAACGTCGATTTCGCTGCACTTTGGATGCTGCCTGAACTGCTGTGCTCTTCCAGCACCACTAATCTAGACTCACTAACTGACTGAGGGGCTGAGTGGAGACCTGAGACAGCACATGACTCTCGGCCAACATGCCCTAAAAGAAGACACCAGGTTTGGAAGGGAGTGAAGAAACCAAAGCCCAAATCTCCAGCATGAGGCTCTGAGAAACACTCCTACTCCACAGGGAAACCTAAAGTAAAACTTTAAATTCACCTTCTGAACCTCTCCCATATCTGGCTCTTGATGGTTTAATCATAGAGGCATCTCTCTGCATCACCACTACCCAAGCCCTCAATTAATTCCAACCCCAGCCTTCAATTAATACTACTGATCAAAAGAAGAAGTTTGGAAACTGAATATCAGGACATGACAGGAAGATAGATCAGTAAGTTATTCTAACAGCTCTCTCCCACCCCCACTGCCTTGTTTCTGTCAGGCAGTTAAAATTAGGGCCTAATTCTCTGCAAGGGTCTAACCATGAATTGGTGAGGTATTATACAGATATTATATCAGATGAGTCAATCATGCTTGTATTTTATACGTAAGTCAGAGTCACAAACAATCTAGCCTAAACACGTGGACAGCACCCTCTCCATCAGGAGCAGTGCTCAGAATACAGCAACGCAGGTCAATTCGTACATGAAACGCTCAGGGCATCTGGAAAAATTCAATCATGGCGCCAATCGATGGAAGAAACATTGCTCTGTGCATGGAATGGAAAGTTATCTCTGCAATCACAGCCTGATTCTCTCTCCCATTTACTGCTGATAGGCTCACTTCCAGCAACAAATACGAGAAAGAAAACACCATGTGAACAGACAGTGAATAAGAAAGAAAGGACGGAAAGTGAGTGAACAAGGGGCTGAGGAATCTGGAGAAGCAGGATCTGAGGATGAGGCTGGGAAATGGGGCTACTGCGGCTGGGAATACACAGGTCGTGGCAGAAGATATAGAGGCTGTAAGTGAGGTTGGCAAGAGAAGGGACAGGAGGGAGAAGGCAAACCACAGTGTTAGGATGGACGCTGCAAAGGATGCATATTGTTTGAACTTGTCAACGAAAGACCACTCAACTCGTGAGAAGCCAGGGAAATCTGAAATCACCGAGGTAATGAATTCTATCCAAATGAATGTGGAATCTTTGGCTTAAGACCTTATTAGCTCAGGAGCAGCCATGTGAGAGGATACAAATAGAACACTGTGTGAATTGTTATATTTAAATCTCTGACTGAAATCTGAGGTGCAGTAAAAAGGATGGTAACTGCCTTGTTAAACTCTTCCAGTTTTATGTATATGCAAAGGAAACACATTAGCTGCGACTTCACCCCTTTTGTGGAAGATGTGTTTAGGGTGCTTTTTTTGTGTGTGTGAAGAAGTGTGTGCCAGTTATTTTGAAAAATAACTTGCTAATTTATGCCTGTTGTCTCGTGTCAGTTTAAACACTGAGGTGTCTAATAATGCTTTCTTTGTGGCCTTTAATGGAGGATTAATAAAATATTGATGAATTCTTCTAATTTTGTTTTTGTGCATGCCCCAATACTCCAAATGTCAACATAAATTCAGAAACTATTGTTACTTCATGACTGGATCCTCTCATAAATGATTTACTGATAATGAAGAGGAGGGCCGGAAAACCAAAATAAAGCTCCTCTAAACCAAAGAGTAGCCCTCAAGAAAAATCTCAAGAAGAAGGCTTCAAGAAGAAAATTATTTTGGTGCCCTGCTCAAGACCTCACATTCCTGATATCGAATATGAAAGTACCAAAACTGTTTGGAAAAAAAAACAGAATGAATGGCTTTCTTTAAAGAGGTTTGAGACCAGTAATCTGAAACCTTTCCTCACAATGTCGATGTGACATGTTCTGAGTTTATCTGGGATATGGTCATGCATTATTTAAATCAAACTTCATTATTTTGATGCCAGTATTTCTTTGCTAGACTATACATAGTATGTCATTATTGTGATGAAATTGTTGAGGAGATCCTCTGCTCTCCTACTGTCAATACTGTTTAAACAACCCCAAATGCAGTAGAGACCAGAATAACTAAGCCACACTGTTTTTAGTGGTTTCACTAGTCTCTCAGCAGAATTACATCAAGAGCTGGGTTAGCGCCAATGTGTTTTTACTAATTCTAACTGGTACTTGTGAATTTGTAACTATCGCTTGCCTGGTCAATGGGCCAGTTTGGTAGAAATGTTTTTTGCAAGATCTAGAAATCTGTCTGTCTTTCCTCTTGCCTGGCTTTCAAAGTGGATCTCCTGGATAATTTCTACCGGGAATGATTCTAAATGAGAGACCAAATTCCTTTTGATCAAGTGTTATGCTCCATGAGCTGACAGCCTACGATGTGATGTCCCTTGATTTTCAAAACAGACTTGGGCAAAGTTCTGCATCAAAGGCTGTCAGGTGAGATGAAAGCTGTGAAGGTCCAGATTAAATTCTTGGCTCAAGAGAAGAAAACGCGTTTGTTTTAAAAGTTACTATGTCAGTTTAGAAGTTATGAGTACTCGCTGGGGTCAGTGATAGGGACCATAACAGTTTCTGATTTACAATGGTTTACATTCAGAAAACAGTACAAATTGGTCAAATTTACAGATGGTATCAAAATACCATGGGCAGTGGAATCAAGGGAGGCAAATCAGAAAATATTTAATTGGAAGAACGACAGAATAAAATTTAAACAACTGTGGAGGACTCCTTGAAAAAAGGAAATGGTCAAGTTAAGTATTCCATGGATGATGTTGAAGGTTAATTTGAAAGAGGTTGTTTAGTACAGTTAATGTTCAAAATTTCAATCAATGAAGAGTAACACCTAGCAAAGCCCAGAGGATTTACATGGCCAGAGCAACAGACTAGAAGTTAGAGCAGACACTGGTCAAAGCCTCCTAAGACTGTTTACCAGGACTTCCTACCATGGACAGAGAGTGAGAGTGAGCGTGAGTGTGTCTGTGTGTGTGTGTGCCTGTGTGCGTGTGTGTGTCTGTGTGTATGTGTCTGTGGTCTGCGTGTGTCTATGTCCGTGTGTGTGTGTCTGTCTGTGTGTCTGTCTGTGTCTGCGTGTGTGTCTATGTCTGTGTGCGTGTGTGTGTGTCTGTGTCTGTGTGTGTGTGCGTGTGTGTCTATGTCTGTGTGCGTGTGTGTGTGTGTGTCTGTGTCTGTGTGTGTGCGTGTGCGTGTGTGTCTATGTGTCTGTGTGTTAGAGTTAAAAGAATGTGTTTCAGAGCTGATCCAGAGGAGGTAAATGAAATAGTTAACAGAACACTAAAGATAAATCCATAAAATTATTTTAAATTCAATTGCATAACACAAGTGAGCATACATTAAAGATAATAAAAGGCAACTTTAAGATTGATATCAGAGAATTCTTCTCAATACAAAGCCTAACAGTGCATGTAAAAGTGCAATGCAGCTGCAAACCACAAAAGCATTAGATGCTTTAACAGAGACTTTCTACAATGGGTCAAATAGCTTTCTTGTCTTCAATACATGATGATTTTAAGTGATTTACTTACAACTGGTAAGACGACTAGTTGGAATGAATACAGATGATTAGATATCTTATTACTCAGTTAATAAAAATTAGTATGTGTTAATGATGGTAGAATAAAGAAAGTCTGTGCGGAATCTGTCTGTCAAAACAGCCCAATATCTCTCAAGCATCAGGTAATATATCTCTTTCAACCTAAAAAGACTGCACTTGTTTACATAGAGTCATACAGCATGGAAACAGACCCTTCGGTCTAACCATAATCCCATGCCGAACATAATCCCAAAATAATCTAGTCCCACCTGCTTGCTTCCGGCCATATCCCTCTAAAACTTTCCTATTCATATGTCTATCCAAATGTCTTTTAAAAGTTGGAATTGAAACCGCACCCACCACTTCCTCAGGAAGTGCGTTCCACACATGAACCACCCTCTGTGTAAAAAATTGCCTTTTAAGTCTTCTTAAATCTCTCTCCTCTCACCTGACAAATGTGCCTCCTAGTCTTGAAACCCCCCATTCTAGGGAAAGGACAACTACCATTAAATCCATCTCTCCCTCTCATTATTTTATACACTTCTATCAGGTTGCCTCTCAACATTCTATGCTCCAGTGAATAAAAAGTGCCAGGATAAGCAGCCTTTCTTTGTAACTCAAACCTTCCGTATCTGGCGACATCCTGGTAAATCTTTTCGGAACCCTCTCCAGCTTGATAATATCCTTTCTATAACTGAGCGACAAGAACTGGACACAGTATTCCAGGAGAGTACTTACTTTAAAGGAACTCGCAGCATATATAGCGGTTATAATATCCCAAAAACTCCCTGTATTCTGAAAAGGTATCAGTGGATTGGATAAAATCTAATATAAGGTCCTTATTCAATAAAGGGAAGCACAAATTAGGAAATTATACACTAGATAGTTTAATGTCTCAAAGGGAAATGGTTGGAATCCGTTATTAAGAAAGTCAAAACGCAATTCAGTAAAATTAGTATGGTTTTATGAAGAATAAAACATGCTTGACTAATTTGCTAGAGTCCTTCAAAGATGTAACAAGCAAAGGAGGGTCTTATGGATTGAATATACCTGGATGTCCAGAAGATATTTTGATATGGTGCTGCACAACATGTTAACACACAAGATCACAAGGGGTTAGGGGTAATTTATTAGCTTGGATAGAGAACTGGCTAGCCAACAGAAAGAGAACCAGGATAAAGGGGTGTCTTTTTGTTGGCAAACTATAACTAGTGGGATGCCACAGGATTCATTTCTCAGGCCGCACTACTTACAATCTAAATGAATGACTTGGGTCAGGGATGGGAGGTACTATAGCCAAATTTGCAGATGACACTAAATGAAGTGGGAAAGAAAGTTGCAATGAAGAAACAAGAAATTTACAAATGGATATGGATTGATTTGGTGGATAGGCCAAAGGTTGACAGGTAAAGGTAAAAGGCAACTTATTATCTAAATGGAGAGAAACCTCAAAGTGCTTTAGTGCACAGGAATCTGGGTGTTTTCGTTCAGGAATCACAGAAAGCGAAGCATGCAGGTACAGGAGGTATAAGGATGGCAGATGGAATTTTGGCATTTATTGCTGAAGATATGGAGTATGGAGTAGAGGAGCACTGTTGCAACTGTATAAGGCATAGGGGAGACTACTCCTGGGTACTATTGGAGGTTTGGTCCATTACTTGAGGAAGAATGCAACTGCATTTGAAGCAGTTTAGAGGAAGTGCATAGGTCATTCCGGAGTCATAGCACATAGAAACAGACCTTTCGGCCCAACTCAGCCATGCCGACCAGGTTTCCTATTTGAACTAGTTCCATTTGCCTACACTTATCCCTCTCAACCTTTCCTGTCTATGCACCTGTCCAAATGTTTTTTGAATATTGTAATTTTATCCGCCTCTACCATTTCCAGTGACAGCTCATTCCAAATTCGCATCAGTCAGATGAAAATTTTGTCTTTTGAAGAGAGATTGAACCGTTTAAGCCTATACTCACTGGAATTGAAAAGAATGAAAATTGATTTGATTGAGACAGATAAGATGTTAAAGGGATTGACAAAATAGACACTGAACAAATGTTTCCCCTTATGGGACAATCTGGAACGAGAGGTCACAGTTTTAGTCTGAAGGGTGGCAGATTTGAGACAGAGACAAGGAGCAATTACTTCTCTCAAAGGGTCACAAATCTGTGGAATTCACTAACCCAGAATGGAAGATCGAGTAAATTTAAGGACTAAATTGACATTTTAATAATTAGTAACAGATTAAAGAGTTATGGGGAATGAGCAGAAAAGTGGAATTGAGGCTGAGCTGAGATCAATTATGATTGTATTAGATGGTAAATGAATTGCCTCCTCCAGCTCCTTGTTCTTATGTCCTAAACCACGCAAAACCACTTTGACTCACTCGCCACAGATCAGGATTTTCATATATAATTGAAAATATTAAGTGGCACATAGTGTATGGGTGCAGATGAAACAGATGCCGAACATAATAACTTACCTGTATATAGAAATTAGTGAAGAGTATAATCAGAGAGATCATGTAGCCAATCTGGAAGTACAGCCAGCCACTTGGAAATCCACACGGCCAGAAAACACCAAAACTGGTCTGAATTATCGTTAGAACAAACTGGAGCTGGAAAAATTGCAAATTAAAATCAGAATTTTTGAATCTCTATATATATATTTATAAAACAACAAAGTAAATACAGCTTTAGAACACCATACTAAAACTAATACTACTGAACTAATCACAGGTGTGTGTGTGTGTGTGTGTGTGTGTGTGTGTTAGTGTGAGTGAGAAAGAGAGAGACAGAGAGAAAGTACAAGACAGAGAGAGAACTTCGCAGGCTCTGTTATAACTGCTTTGACTTATTTACACCTGGAAACTGAAATTCTGCTGAGCTTATAGGAAAGTAACAGTAATCAGTTATTGCTACTTATTAGCACAGTTGACAACTCCTTCTTCGATGTTCGCACACCAAATGTCAGACTGTAATTTTACCAGTATGTTTTTTAAGTCTCTAAATTAAGCTCAGCACCAGCTCCAGATTCCTTCTTTAACAGCAATTTAGAGTCACAATGTAGTTCTTGGTTAAATACCACAAAGTAGATCTTTCACTGACCCTTTACCAAACAGCTCTGACAATGCAAAAATACTTCAACTGCTGCCCATACTTGGTCATGAAAGGGTGAAAGGAAAATTGCACAGCCTTCAGTACCCTAATGACATCTTAGACAGAGATCTCTGTTCTTTGATGGTTATTCCTAGCCAAATTGAAAATGCATTCTTTAAGAATCTGTTTGTAATTTGCCAGAAATAGAAATTAAAGAGCACATTTATGGCATGTTTATGATGGCATTAACACATAATGAGCATCAGAAATCTCCTCGCCAACCCACTTTCCACACCCAGGTGACCCCATTTTAACTCTTGCCTCACCCCAACTCACAAAATAGATCCTTCTTATAGATCACTTTGGTTTGAAATAAAGTGAAACCTCTGAGCTATTATTCCACTTCTCAGGCTTGGCCCAATAATGTGGCAGAGGACAAATGCATTTTTAGCAGCATGAAAACCAGGCAAATTCCAATAGACAAGCCCCAAAGTGGAGAAGTTAAAATTGCCTGCCTCATCTCTCTCTCTCTTTCCCACCCCTTACATGCTTCTGCCTTCCTTAAAACATCTCATATACTCAGTATATTGCTTTATCGAAGTGTGAACCACATAAATTAACCCCGCATGCTTAATATTTCATCCCACTGCTTCATTTATTTCATTGATTGGTATAAAACTCTTCCATTTGATTCGTTCTCTTCCCAGCCCACTTTTATATTAATTCTCAAACAGCTTGCCTTCAACTAACGAAATAAATCTCTCCCTCTCTCTAATTTCTGAGAATGCACTCAAACAATATCTGATTGGAAATGATAGTCTCAATGTTGCAGTCAGCCCTTGCTTCTTACTTTGCTGAAAGCTATCCACTCAAGAAAGGATGCCTCTGAGATGGATTCTTAGAACAGCTGGTGCTGGAGCCTACCAGGGAGAAGGCAATTCTAGATCTGGTATTGTGCAATGAACCAGAATTGATCAGGGACCTTGAAGTGAAGAAGCAACTGGGAAGTAGTGACCATAATACAATAAGTTTCAATCTTTAATTTGAGAGGGAAAGGGTACAATCGGAAGTGACAATATTTCAGTTGAATAAAGGGAACTATGGAGCTATGAGGGAGGACCTGGCCAAAGTTCAATGGAGCAATACCTTAGCAGGGATGACAGTGGAGGAACAATGGCAGATATTTCTGTGTATAATGCAGAAGATGCAGGATCAGTTCATTCCAAAAAGGAAGAAGGAATCTAGGAGGAGGCATGGGTGGCCACAGCTGACGAGGGACGTTAAGAAACATATAAAGTTAAAAGAGAAAAAGTATAACATAGCAAAGATAAGTGGGAAAACGGAAGACTGGGAAGCTTTTAAAGAACAACGGAGGATTACTAAGAAGGAAATACTCAGAAAAAATGAGGTATGAAGGTAAACTGGCCAAAAATATAAAGGAGGATAGTAAAAGCTTTTTTAGATATGTGAAAGGCAAAAAAATGGTTAAGACTAAAATTGGGCCCTTGAAGACAGAAACAGGGGAATATATTACAGGGAACAAAGAAATGGCAGAAGAATTGAATGGGTACTTCAGATCTGTGTTCACTGGGGAGGACACAAGCAATCTCCCTGAGGTAACAGTGGCTGAAGGACCTGAACTTAAGGGAATTTATTTGCCAGGAATTGGTGTTGGAGAGACTGTTAGGTCTGAAGGTTGATAAGTCCTCGGGGCCTGATGGTCTACATCCCAGGGTACTGAAGGAGGTGGCTCGAGAAATCGTGGATGCGTTGGTGATTATTTTCCAGAGTTCAATAGATTCGGGATCAGTTCCTGCGGATTGGAGGGTGGCTAATGTTGTACCACTTTTTAAGAAAGGTGGGAGGGAGAAAGCAGGAAATTATAGACCAGTTAGTCTGACCTCAGTGGTGGGAAAGATGCTGGAGTCTATTATAAAGGATGAAATTACGACACATCTGGATAGTAGTAACAGGATAAGTCAGAATCAGCATGGATTTATGAAGGCGAAATCATGCTTGACTAATTTTCTGGAATTTTTTGAGGATGTAACTCTGAAGATGGATGAGGGAGATCTAGTAGATGTAATGCACCTGGACTTTCAGAAAGCTTTTGATAAAGTCCCACATAGGAGGCTAGTGAGCAAAATTAGGGCGCATGGTATTGGGGACAAAGTACTAACTTGGATTGAAAATTGGTTGGCTGACAGGAAACAAAGAGTAGTGATAAATGGTTTCATTTCGGAATGGCAGGCAGTGACCAGTGGGGTACCGCAGGGATCACTGCTGGGACCACAGCTTTTTACAACATATATTAATGATATAGAAGATGGTATTAGTAATAACATTAGCAAATTTGCTGATGATACTAAGCTAGGTGGCAGGGTGAAATGTGAAGAGGATGTTAGGAGATTACAGGGTGACCTGGACAGGTTAGGTGCGTGGTCGGATGCATGGCAGATGCAGTTTAATTTGGATAAATGTATGGTTATCCACTTTGGTGGCAAGAACAGGAAGGCAGATTACTACCTAAATGGAATCAATTTAGGTAAAGGGGCAGTACAAAGAGATCTGGGTGTTCTTGTACACCAGTCAATGAAGGTAAGCATGCAGGTACAGCAGGTAGTGAAGAAGGCTAATAGCATGCTGGCCTTCATAACAAGAGGGATTGAGTATAGCAGCAAAGAGGTTCTTCTGCAGCTGTACAGGGCCCTGGTGAGACCGCAACTGGAATACTGTGTGCAGTTCTGGTCTCCAAATTTGAGGAAAGACATTCTGGCTATTGAGGGAGTGCAGCGTAGGTTCACGAGATCAATTCCTGGAATGGCGGGACTACCTTACGCTGAAAGACTGGAGCGACTGGGCTTATACACCCTTGAGTTTAGAAGACTGAGAGGGCATCTGATTGAGACATATAAGATTATTAAAGGATTGGTCACTCTGGAGGCAGGAACATGTTTCCGCTGATGGGTGAGTGCTGAACCAGAGGACACAGCTTAAAAATACGGGGTAGACCATTTAGGACAGAGATGAGGAGAAACTTCTTCACCCAGAGAGTGGTGGCTGTGTGGAATGCTCTGTCCCAGAGGGCAGTGGAGGCCCAGTCTCTGGATTCATTTAAGAAAGAGTTGGATAGAGCTCTCAAGGATAGTGGAATCAAGGGTTATGGAGATAAGGGAGGAACAGGATACTGATTGAGGATGATCAGCCATGATCATATTGAATGGTGGTGCAGGCTCGAAGGGCAGAATGGCCTACTCCTGCACCTACTGTCTATTGTCACTCACTTTTCTGCTGGTCTTTGGAGGGGAGTTCTGTTGTGAGGTAGCATCCTGATCTGGTGCAACACTATTGGGGAACTGTGACATTTGTGAGCAGACAAGAGGTAGTGAGGCTCGTTAATTAATCCAATTAAAGGATTATTACCAAGGCATCTCAGCGTTTAAATGTGGCTCCTTCATGTCTGGATTTTTGGTGCTACCGGTGTCATACTGCCTCCAAACTGACAGCAATGGTGTGTGTGTCAATGAGTGCAGGCACAATCTATTCAAACATTTCTCACAAGAAAGTCTCATCAATGTTTTCATAATGACACACTTTAAGCTAACTGGCCCATTGTTCACTATTTTTCTCCCTCACATTTTGAAAACTGGCAATTTTCCAATCCTCTGGGACTTTTCCAGAGTCCTGGTTTAGATTTTTTGGTAATCTTTTGTTGTATTTTAAACCATTGCCAATCTTCTGGTTTACCAGCAATCCTTTGCCACATCGTGTGTTTTTCAATTTGATACTAGCTTAACTTTCTTACATTTCCCTCTGTAAATGGAAATGCAAAATGAAACCCATAGCATCCAATACTGTATGTAATTCTATTAGATGACATTTATTAAATAATCCAGACTGTGCTAAGGATTACATTGGAAACCAATTTAGAATATCAGTTGGGGTCACAATATGTTTCATTTGTATGTGTTAGAATTTGCATTTACTAACATACACAACCCTGTACAGGAGTTGTGTATGTTAGTAAAAACACAGAGACTGCCAATCTCTGTTGCAGTTGCCATGGCAATGCTGTGGCCAATCAGTGTCTGGCTGCCTGTTCAGGAAGTTAATCAGCACACAAGGATTGACATTACACAGTTCTTCATGCTGCAACCAATCAGCATCTAGCCTTTTCTCATTTGGTGTTCAACTTTCAAAGTTTGGTTTCTTCATCCATGATGAAATGAGTGCAAAATGTAAAGCTTCCATTTTGTGTCTCTTTCTAGCAATGTTTAAGTTCTGCACTGGCAAGCAATTATTTGATGTGTGGAAATGGTTTTTAAATAGAGCATCAGTCATGATCTAGAATAGTAGGGCAGGCACAAGGGTGTGAATGGCCTACTCCTGTTACTAAGTTCTTGTGGCTACTTATATTTATGTAACATATTTTTTGGTCTGAGGCATTTCACAGAAACATTGTTAAGCAAACTTTGTCATGGGGCTAGACAGGGCATTATTGAGACAGCTGACCAAAATCTTGGTCAAAAGTTAGGTGTTGAGCAGCATCTAAGAGGAGGAATGAAAGGAAGAGTTGGAGACATTACATAGAACATAGAACATAGAAGGATACAGCGCAGTACAGGCCCTTCGGCCCTCGATGTTGCGCCGACCGAATCCTACCTAACCTATACTAGCCCAATAACTTCCAAATGCCTATCCAATGCCCGCTTAAATGACCATAAAGAAGGAGAGTTCACCACTGACACGGGCAGGGCATTCCATGAACTCACAACCCGCTGTGTGAAGAATCTACCCCTAACATCTGTCCTATACCTACCACCCCTTAATTTAAAGCTATGTCCCCTAGTAACACCTGACTCCATTAGCGGTAAAAGGTTCTTAGTATCTACCCTATCTAAACCCCTAATCATCTTATACACTTCTATCAGATCTCCCCTAAACCTTCTCTTCTCCAATGAGAACAGCCCCAAGTGCCTCAGCCTTTCCTCATAAGATTTTCCTACCATTCCAGGCAACATCCTGGTAAACCTCCTCTGCACTCGTTCTAAAGCTTCCACATCCTTCCTATAGTATGGCGACCAAAACTGCACACAATACTCCAGATGAGGCCTCACCAGAGTCTTATACAACTGCAACATGACCTCAGGACTCCGGAACTCAATTCCTCTGCCAATAAAGCCCAGTACACCATATGCCTTCCTCACAGCACTATTTACCTGGGTGGCAACTTTCAGAGATCTGTGTACATGGACACCAAGATCCCTCTGCTCATCCACACTACCAAGTAGCCTACCATTAGCCCAGTAATCCATCATCTTGTTATTCCTACCAAAGTGAACGACTTCGCACTTAGCTACATTGAATTCCATTTGCCACATTTCCGCCCAGCTCTGCAACTTATCTATATCCCGCTGTAACCTACCACTTCCTTCCTCACTATCCACAACTCCACCGACTTTTGTGTCATAAGAAAGTAAGTAAGTAAGAAAGCAAATTCCAAAGTTTCAGTTCCTGTACAGCTGAATAAACTTTCACCGAGTTCAATGATTTAAACCACGGATGCTGAAGAGGTCAGAATCCACCAGCTCAACAAACAGTTATACAGTTTCGTATCTGATATAAAAGACACTCCTCAAGGGCTACAAGTATAGTTTAAACCATCCAAATTTGGACCCATCTTTGACACTTCACACTTGCAATACCTCCAACACCTCCATAAACAATTCTCTCTTCGGGTTCTTCACTCTATCCTCTCGGCTATGTGGAGGCACCTCCATTCCATCTCTCCACATCCATCCATCCGCTCAAGGCCTCCCTTTTCCAAATGCATGGAGGACCGCTACTATTCTACATCCAACACAGAGTCCACCAGCCCAACAAACAGTTTTTCAGTTTCATATCTGATATAAAAATCAGAAGTTTGCCATTCCTCAAGAGGTCAGAATAGCAGGGCCAGTGAAGATTACAGAAATTTACAGAGGTAAACCCATGGCGGGAAGTGAAAATAAAGATGAGAATTTTAAAATCGATGTGTTGCTTAACATGAGGTAATGTAAGTCACAGGGGTATTAGGTGAAGTCAGAACATGGACAACAGAGGTGTACAATACCTCAAATTTACAAAGAGTAGAAACTGGGAGATGGATCATTTAAGTGTAGAAATAATAAATAATGGATGAGGATTTCAGCAACAGATGGGCTGAAATAAGGTACAGTGTCAAGCAATGTTACAGTGGTGGAAATAAATGGTGTTAGTGCAGTGCAAGAACATGGTCAAAAACTCATCTTAAGCTCAAATATGGCACCAAGATTCTTAACAGTCTGGTCAGCCATACACAGTCTCCTGTGAGAGGGATGAACCGGTTGGCTAGGGAACAAGAGTTTGCGAAGGACTTCTGTCGACCTCATATTTTACAGGAGAACATTTATACTATTCCAGTGCTGGAAATCTGACAAGTAGTGTGATAATTTAGGAAGGGCCAAGGGAGTCAGATGAGATGTAGATCTAGATCCTGCCTGCTATGTTTGCAGGAGGTTACAATAGGGAATACCATGCAGATTGCTAAAATAGGTCCTCGAGGTCAAAGAAAAGTCCTCATCTTAAATCTGAAAAGGCAGGGCAACTCTGACAGTAAATTCAGGATTTTGATGGATACATACTCTGGAATATTATGTCCAATTTACTGTATAATAATGGTAATGCTGTTATTTACTTTAGCCCTTCTTTAGGTACCAGTATATAATTTTTCTACATGACCGCCCTCTCGTACATTCTTTGTTCATTTTGTTTAATGTATTTCGCTCATCATTTTTGTATTAATATACTTATTTCAATTGCTGTTACAAAAGCATTGTCCCAAAAACATCTTAATCACGAGTAAGATTAAGCCTTTTTTCAACTCAGCATCTCTTTACCCATTCAGCTACAACAATGTGGTCTACTTAGGCTACGATCGTTGCTATTCTGCATCTTTCAAGCCCTTCATTTGGCCTGAAGTTAATGCTTTGTGACTTTCTCTGTTAGCTCAGGCATCCTTTGAGATTCTATTCTCTTTCCCATGCTGCCCTTCCTCTCCAGCAATAGCCTTGGCTCACTCATCGCTCAAGCCTATACAAACCTTTAATAATGATGCTGCTCTGTATTTAACAACTTATTGAGACTACACACAGCCTTCGTAGCATTCTTACTGCAGGCACAATGAAGAATTTGCTTTCTTTCAATTTTTAAAATTTTAGTTTGCCAGTTTTTGTCACCCTTGACTGCCCTACATTTGGTCAATCATTGCTCGACACACAATTTCCAATCATTTAAAATGGAAATTCCAATCCATTCAATTTTTAGAAATTGATTCAACTCTATTCATTCCTGTCAGCTAGATCTTTCCCCCTCAATAAATCTCAGGGTTTGGTAAACTCCAAGACTTTTGCATTTCTAGGAAAGTCTTTTTAAAATCTCTTCCAGTCTCTGGACACAATACAAGATAATGTTGTTGTCAGATAAGCCCCAATCTAAGCCCCCGTGTGGGCGGCACGGTGGCACAGTGGTTAGCACTGCTGCCTCACAGCGGCTGAGACCCGGGTTCAATTCCCGACTCAGGTGACTGACTGTGTGGAGTTTGCACGTTCTCCCCGTGTCTGCGTGGGTTTCCTCCGGGTGCTCCGGTTTCCTCCCACAGTCCAAAGATGTGCGGGTCAGGTGAATTGGCCATGCTAAATTGCCCGTAGTGTTAGGTAAGGGGTAAATGTAGGGGTATGGGTGGGTTGCGCTTCGGCGGGTCGGTGTGGACTTGTTGGGCCGAAGGGCCTGTTTCCACACTGTAAGTCTAATCTAATCTTCCTCTCTCCATTGTAAGCCTATTTCATGATTATACTGAAATTAGCATGATCATTACTTCTCTGCACATTCATTTCTTCTTATACCCTTACATCAACTATTCCATTCGAAGCATTAATTTCCACGCCTCTGTCATTAGTAGCTCCTAGGATGTGCAAGCTTTACAAGGCCATTTATGACCATTCCTATTTTCTTCAAACTCCATGGGCTGCAGAAATATAGAGAAATGTAGACAGTTCAGAAAACCTCCTCTCCCCTGAAAGATTATATCCAACATCAGAATTTCACTTTTCAATTTTGACAATCAAAGATGTCCCAGTTTTCTCTCATTCTGGGCAGTCTTCCCTACTGAACCTGCTGGTCTTGACAGAATGTTTTCCCTCATTATTTCCTTTTTAGGATTATTGCACTGTTAGAACTCTCTTTTTTTCCCTCTTTCTTATATACACATCAAAGTTATTTACCATCTTTTTACGGGTTGGTACATAGATAAAACAGATTCTGTAAAAGTCAGTCAAGAACATATCAGCTACCAATTAGAAAGTATGCTGTGTCATAAATAGTAGCATGGAGATCAGATACCATTTGAGGAGGAAGAAAACCACAGATAAATATAGGTATAATGTGCATTTCATTAACACTAATTGGCTGTAACACAATTGACAAATTGTTTGGATAATGCAAACTTTCTACTGATTGGGTATAGCAATTTTCTATGGCAATCTTGTACAGTGTGATTCTCTACAGCAGTTTTTCATAGTGCGATTTTCTACAGCACGGTGTTGAAGAGGAACGTAACTGTTGTTTTATAGCAGAATGACCTGTATTGCACTAAATAAAACTGAAAACTTTTGTGCAAAATAACGAATTCAACTGTCTGCAAACAAGACATGCACAAGATAAAATACAATAATATAGGAAATAGGAGCAGGAGTAGACATCTGGCCTGTCGAATATGCTCTGTCATTTAACAAGATCATGGCTGATCTTTTCATGGTCTTAGCTCCAATTACCCCACCTGCTCACCATAACCCTTAATTCCTTTATTGTTCAAAAATCTATCTTTGCCTTCAATATATTCAACAAGGTAGCCTCACTGGGCAGGGACTTCCACAGATTAACAGTAATCAGACTCAGTACTAAAGCTGCTTCCCCCTTATTTTGAGGCTATGTTCCTAATTCTTTTTTCACCTGCCAGTGGAAACAACCTCCCTGCTTCTATCTTATCTATTCCCTTCATAATTTTGCATTGTTCTGCTGGAAATTTGAGATTATTCACAAATTACTGGCATTTGAATAAAATGACGTTGCACTCACCAATTGTCCTTGAGTAATGTATTTTTTCCACCAAAGATAAGGTCGCATGGCTGGGATAGCAGAAAGACCATAATAGGAATACATCAGCACGTGAATGAAACTATTGAGAGTGGCCCCAAAGAAAGCTGCAAACCAAGACAGAGTATCAGTTGAACACAACAGAAATGTATGCAAGAAAATACATTGCCGTTAAAATCTGGAAAAATACAAAAATTGAGAAACACTATTTTTGTTTGTCGTGATATAATCGTTTCAAAGGGATCCAACCTCAACCTCCTGCATTTAAATAGATAAGAGTTACTATTACCAATTTTGAAAAAGATAGTGCCTACATTTTGTAAGTCACATTGTGAAATTTTAGTAGGCATTCTATTTCCCTGATTAAGCTCTAAAAATGTACAATCACCTTCAGTTTGGAGGTTACATAGCTGCAAAATGGGTTTTCTCCTAGTTGGGTTCGCATGTGTACAACCAACTTGTAGAATTGGATGTTGGATAAAATAGAATTTAAAGTTTATATGTACATGGCAGAAAACGTCAAAATAGTCCATATGCTCAGCATAAGGCTTCAGAATTAGCTTTGGCTTCCCAAAGATCTGGTCTTTATGAAGCTGAGTCAATCTTCAAGCCTGTTTTTAATTTCTCAGGTTGACATACGTACTACCACTAACCAGATTGCTTTCATGACAGGAACATAAAAGATTGCAAGCATATTCAAGATGAACATTTTGCTGGCTGACTGTCAAGAATGTGACAGGCCCCACAATACTGTCATGACTGTCTGTGTCTGCAAACTCCTCTCAGTTAACAGAAAAAGCAATAAATGTGACTAGGCATGAAAAATGACTTCTCATTTGCAATCAACAATGACTGAATAGGATATTTCGTATATCTACTTTTGTACTCTATTGTTTTTTTCAAAGAACTAGGCAGACCTAAATCAAAACCAGTCAGAATTGTGCAAAATTAGTTCATTGATCATCTTAAATACTTTTAAAAGGACTTTTATTCACTTAACGAGAAATACCTCAAGTGTATAAAGAGGCAATGAAAATTTAATAACCTCTATTTGATCAGTGGATTAAGCAAAAGTAATTGTGAAGTAGTGTTTTATGTTTAAATGGACGGAACTATATCATTTTCAAGCAGGGCGTGTTTTCAATTCAAAAGAATATTAAAATTTTATCTAACAGTAATTTTCAAGTAAACCATTTCGAAGCACAGATGCCTGGTTGTTAAGTTTGTAAAACTGTCAATTTGAAAAGGAACACTGCAGCTTTAAAGAGCAACTAAATCCAAAATGCTTAGAATTTTTTTTTTGGTTTCAATTTCCCAGCAACAGTCATCTATGAGTGATTCGCCTTTCAACAGGACATGGGACAAGCCCAGTCACTGTTTGATACTGAAGGTGGTCATAAACATTCAGTTCACAGCCAATTGTAGGAGGGTTCACAGAAGATGTACAGGTTGCCCAACACTGAGCACCAGACATAACTAAAATAAGCTTTATCACCTCCTGTAAAGAGGCACTGTGCTCATGCACCAACTCCAGCCAAAGCCACTGAATTTCTGCTTCACACAATATCGTGGCAAAAAGTTCCAAATATACTCAGTGCCAAAGTGTTGACCTATTGCACCAACGACAGGAATAAAATCAAAGATCCAAACAAGTCTAGGTTTAGTTGCCCTTTGAGAAAAAAACAAATCTCCTAAAAAAAAAGACTGTTTTCTTTCTTACAGTGACCACAGGGCACCCAGTTCATAACAAACCACCAGATGTTGAACATGGTGGCGTGGTGATAGACATGCAGAACAGTGATCTGATGGTAGTTCTTTCGTAAAATGAAGAAAAAAGTGTCCATGAACTCTATGACTTTAGAGAAGTAGTACCACCATAGCACACGGATAATCTGTGAAAAAGAGGGAATAATGCTGAAATGTAGTTTATTATTGATGCATCATAAAAACCATCTGCAAAATAGCCGGCACAAGGTCTATAAGTGCATCCATTCATTTGATGAAGTAGGCTGTAAAGCATCATGGGACAAATGTCATTGTGCCATCTGGCAATTTCTGTGTTTCACAGAGGACAATAAGTGAAGGCTTCAGTAGTGGTTCCAAACAAAATTTTCTTCTATCCTTTACCGGGTTAGGTTAGGTCAGCTTGATTGCTCAAGAATTTCAAGTGAGATCAAAAAGATTTTGACTACAAACCGATTACGGCGGATATACATTTTGAAGAAAAAACAACAGAGGCACAACTGTCCTTTTTCACTTTGGAAGCTCCAGATTTTGGAATGTGGAACTGATATGGACCCCACAGCAACGTGCAAAAATCCACAAGAGGTTTTTGTGGCCCTCAGCATCAAATCAAAAGCTAGCGTTGAAATCATCAAAAGGTGTAGTTTTGTGCCCCTATGGGTATTCAAACACAGCCTTTCTGTGCTGTAAACTTGTCAATATCTCATGCTATCAAGTGATTGCACCAATATGTGGTTTATACACTGTTATATTTAAATGGCAAAATAAAGCCAAAAGCTACTTAGACGATTTCCCAGTAATTAAACCAGGTTTTACAACCCAAGTTAATTTTAATCCAGGTTATTATATATTCACAAAAGCCTAGAAATTACTTTACATAAATCCAAAAAAGCATCATCTATGTTTTATCTGGATAATAAAGTTCTCATATGACTATGTCATATTGTACAATGTGATACCTGCATGATGGAGGAGCAAGTACTGGGCAGAGTGATTCTACAGCACAAGCCAATCTGTCAATCTGTGTCAATAACCTAAGGGAGCAGCTTAGGGTGAAGGAATTTAACTTTCAGACCCCTCTCTTGACTAGCTGGCAGAAGCAGGTTGTGACAAAGGTCACTCATACCCCTGCCTGAACAACTGACTGACTTCACATGGTAGGGTGTGATTGAGAGTGGAAAGATGGTGACAGCAAGCCTTCTGAGCCTGGGAGGGTATCTGCAAGGAGAGATCAGGCTTGAAAGTAATCTACCAAGGTAGCTAATATACTGCAGAGGCAGCTGTCAAAAACAGGTGGGCATAAATGGAAATGAAATGAACTCCACTCTGACAAACTGATTACTCAGAACAGCTTACCTGTGACAAATAATTATGAGGAAGTTAACAAGTGCATTGGTGTTACAGCAGAGAAATGCAAATCAATAAGATAAATGGGAAGGATAAATAAACGAAAGAGCTGGTCTTAAAGTGGGTTATGCTATCAACTTTGTAGAAACCTATGTACCTAAATCTGGAATGAATAACTAATCCCAGTAACAGTGGCCATGAAACTAATGGACTGAGAGGAAAAGCATTTGATTCACTAATGCCGTTCAGGGAAAGCAATCTGCTGCTGTTATCTGACCTGAACTTGCAACTTCTCCAGTCTAGAAGGACAAGGGCAGCAGATCCACAGTAACACCACCAACTGCACATTCACCCCAAAGTCACACGCTATCCTGACTTGGAAATATACTAACATTCTTCCAAGCTTGCTGTTTCAATAACCTGGAACTTCGGCCTGAACAGCACTGTAGGTGTACCTACATTATTGGGACTGCATTGCTTGAAGAAGGTAATGTACAATCACCATCCTAAACAACAAGTGAAACTTGTTTTTTGTTTCATTACTGATTATGGCTGTAAGATTGTTAACTGATAAATGTGTGGGACACTTCTCCCAATTTCAAAATTTGTCCCCAACTTTATTGAGGAAGCCTTTGTCAAGTTAACTGGTTTGGGTATGCCCATGTCAAATGTGAAACTGGATCATTTAAACTGACTGCGGATATCTTCCCTCTGTTCAAACATGTAGAAGCTATAAAGAGCAGGCCAACATGTTAAAAAAGGAAATTGCATGAAAGAATTGATTCTTCTCAATAGTAATGCAATTAACATCTCCATTCTAGTTCCCATATAATTGTAAAGACTCGGACCAAGGGATGACCAGGAGGTAATTAAGAGAATATGTGTTTCAACTATTTTCCAGTAATTCCCATTGTTAACTGAACTATTCAGAGGTTTCATCCAGACATTAATTGTTATCAATAATCAAAAACATCAAA
This sequence comes from Hemiscyllium ocellatum, assembly GCF_020745735.1. Taxonomy (NCBI): domain Eukaryota; kingdom Metazoa; phylum Chordata; class Chondrichthyes; order Orectolobiformes; family Hemiscylliidae; genus Hemiscyllium; species Hemiscyllium ocellatum. Next base: position 111,511,461 of record NC_083403.1, on the reverse strand, counting down.
AAACCCAACTCAGATGAGCAACTCTACTTCCTTGCCAAAGTCCTTGAAGTCACTGTCACCTCCCAAATCTGTGCCCTCAATTCAATTCAATTCAAATCAATTCAATTCAATTTAATACCATGTCTGAATGCCTCATTAAGCATCCAATACCATTACAGTTCCATAATGTTAAAAATCACACAACACCAGATTATAGTCCAACAGATTTATTTTGAGGCACTAGCTTTCAGAGCACTGCTCATTCATCATGTGGGAGTTGTGGAGTATAGGATCCTATATGATTTTTAACTTTGTACACCCCAGTCCAACACCGGCTCCTCCACATCACGAGTTCCATATTGGCTCTTATTAAAGTTTCAAATAACAACCTATATGACTTTCACCATAGTAAACTATCACTTTTCATCTTTCTCAAAAAGTGCACAAAATCTAACACTCAAGCTATCCAAAACTTTTTGCCAATGTCTTTACTCGGCCTAAGTCCTGTACACCTCGTGCATACCCTGCAGCACTTCCAGTGAAGAAATAGCCTGATTTCGAAATTCTCATCCCCTCCTCCCTCTTCAATTACCTCCAGCCCGACAACCCTCAGAGATATCTTCACTCATATAATGGATTGTCATAATAATCAAGGAGCAAAATGAAGAGAGTAAGTCATCATAGAGTCTCAGGGACCTACAGCACAGAAAAAAGCCCTTTGGTCCACTGAGTCTGTGCCGATCAAACACAACCATCTAACTTTTCTAATCGCATTTTCCAACACTTGACCGACAGCCTTGTATCTCAACTGTACATCTAAATACGTCTTATATGTTATAAAGGTTTCTGCCTCGACCAGCCTTGAGTTCTAGATTACAGTGACACCCTGGGTGAACAAGTTTTTCTCATATCTCCTCTAACTAAGCTTTCTGTCCCTTATCTTAAGTCAATGCATTTTGGTCATTGATCATTACATCAAAGGGAAAAGTTTTTTATTTTTATTTACCTGACCTATGCTGTTCATAATTTTATACATCTCAGTCATGTGCCCTCTCAATTTCTTCTATAATAAATACAATCACTGTTGCTTGAGAAAATGTACTAGAGAAAATAATGGGGCCAGCGACCAATAAGGCAGGGTGGCACAGTTGTTAGAACTGCTGCCTTACAGCGCCAGAGACCAGGGTTTGATTCCAGCTTTGGGTGAATGCCTGTGTGGACTTTGCACATTCTCCCCGTGTCTGCGTGGATTTCCTCTCAGTCCAAAGATGTGTACATCAGGTGGATTGGTCATGCTAAATTGCCCATAGTGTCCAGGGATGTTCAGGTTAGGTGGATTAGCTATGGGAAATGCAGGGTTACAGGGAAATGACGGGACCCTCTTCAGAGGGTTAGTGTGGACTTGCTGGGGCAAATGGCCTGCTTCCACACTGTCGGAATTCTTTGATTCCAAGTCCCCTGGACCTGATGGGATGCATCCTAATATATTAAAGGAAGTAGCTACAGAGATAGTGGATGCACTGGTATTAATCTTGCAATAATTATTAGAATCTGAAAACGTCTAGAGGATTGGAAAGCTGCCAATTAAACACCCTCATTCAAAAGGGAGGGGTTCAAAACAGGCCAGTTAGCTTAGCTTCTGTCATTGGGCAAATGTTAGAGTCTATTTCCAAGGATGTAATAGCCAAGCATTTAGAAAGACATCTGATCAAGAGTCAGCACAGCTTCATGAAGGGCAATCATGCCTGACAGATTTATTAGAATTTTTTGAGGAGATAACAAGCTGTTTTGTTAAAGGGATGCACTGAATGTAATATATGTGGATATTAAGAAGGTGTCTGATACAGTGTCATACATTAAGCTGCTTAATAAGGTTAGAAACCATGGTGTTGGAGGTAGTAGCATGGATGGAGAATTGACTAACTAACACAAGACAGGGAGTGAGGATAAGAGGAGCATATTTACAATGGCTACTATAACTAGTAGAATGCAAAAGGATCAGTGCTGGGCTACAATTATTTATGATATATATGAATGACTTGGATGAGGAAAATGAACATATTATCACCAAGTTTGTGAATGACGTAAAAATAGGTTGCAGGGCAAATGGTCAAGATGGCATGAGAAGAGTCAGCACAGGGATACAGACAGGCTAAGTGAATGAGCAAAAACTTGCAAGTGGAATGACATGGGAAAATTTGACAAGAAGAATGCAGGAGCTGTATATTATTTAAATAGAGAAAGACTGCAGAAAGCTGCAGCACAGAGGGATTCAGGACTCCTTGTGCAGAAATGACAAGAAGCTAGCAAACAAATTCAGCAGGTTACAGGGAAGACAAATGGGATATCAATGTTTAGATTAGATTAGATTAGATTACTTACAGTGTAGAAACAGGCCCTTCGACCCAACAAGTCCACACCGACCCGCCGAAGCGCAACCCACCCATACCCCTACATTTACCCCTTACCTAACACTACGGGCAATTTAGCATGGCCAATTCACCTGACCCGCACATCTTTGGACTGTGGGAGAAAACCGGAGCACCCGGAGGAAACCCACGCAGACACGGGGAGAATGTGCAAACTCCACACAGTCGCCTGAGTCGGGAATTGAACCCAGGTCTCAGGCGCTGTGAGGCAGCAGTGCTAACCTTTCTGAAACTGTACAAAACACTCGCCAGGCCAAAGCTGGAATATTGACTATAGTTTTGATTTTCTTATCTACAGGAAGATATACTGGCATTGGAGGCAGTGCAGAAAAGGTTCACTTGGTTGATCCTGGGTGTGAAGGGATTTTTTAATGGGGGGGGGGTTGTGTAGGCTGGGCCTTTACTCACTGAAGTTTAGGGGAATGAGAGTCAACTTTATTGAAATATACAAAATTCTTAGTGAGCTTGACAGATAGATGTAGACAGATTATCTCCCCTTGTAAGAGATTCTAGAACCAGAGAGTATTATCTCAGAATAAGGATTGCACTGTTAAAAGAGAGATGAGGATGAATTTATTCTCTCAGAGGAGAGTGAAACTGTGGAGTTCCTTACCACAGAAAGCTATTAAGACTGGGCTGCTAAGTATATTCAAGGCTGAGATAGACAAATTTTTGAACAGTAAAACAAACCAAGGGTTCTGAGACAAAGGTAGTCAAGTGGAATTCTGCATTATCTAATCCCAATGAATGGTGGGGCAGACTTGATGGGCCAATCTGCTCCTAATTCTTATGGCCTGTTAGTCCAAACACCATTACAAAACCAACTAAAATAAACTTTCAATTACTTTATCCACTTAGCCACATGAAAGTAATATTGCATAAATACACAATCTAAGAACATCACACCTACACAGAAGACAATTATGCTTAAAGTGCTTTAAAACAAAGGTAATTATCAAAATTTTAGCAATCTGATTAATGGTTATTCTGCTTGAAAACTGAGCATTGACTTTTGGAAACAGTGATAAAGGTGGGGAGGGGAACGGAATTCATTATTACATGACGCGACTTAAATTGCTCTGCATGACAGAATCTTAATGCACAAGTTAGGTTTAATGACTAGAGTAATGTCTAGGCTTTTGTGGGAATTCAAGCAAAGAAACAGACTGAAAATCTCATCATATACAAAAATATTTATTTCTGTTTTCAATTAATCAAACCAACAGGCTGACTTTTTTAAAGAAATTGTGCCATATATAATGTGTCTTTCTTGGCAAGTTTTTTAAGGCTGGATTGGGTTCTGCAACAAACAAGAGAAACCCATTGCTAAGTTACAGAGATGGGGAGTTCAATTGGAAGGCATTAGATTTTTGTGGGCAAAGATGAAGACTGCACTTTCACAATGAGATCATATCAGGGCAAAATGAAAATGAGTAGATAAAATTTCACATAATTTCATATCAGGTTCAGATTAAATTCGTGTTTTTTTAACCTTCTCCGTGAACATGAAACCTTAAACAGAGAAGCATCATCACAATTTAGCTATTGTAATAAAAATCAGTAACTGCTTATGCTGTCTTGGCAGTTGGTTACGTCCTTGACATGGTCTACTCAAGGACATCAATTAAATCCTGCTTTCTCTGAGATTATAAAATGGAGACATTAGCATCCTTTCAAAAAGGTTACAATCCTGGGCTTGGCTCTGGGCATTCATTATTCTCTTGTTATCAGGCAAATGCAGACTAAATTTAACAGTTACATCTAGATATTTTGTCACAGAGCATCAAGGACAGAAAATGATTGGGGAAAAAAAAATTACTGGCAAACCTCCTTACATCACTGTTTAGTGTGAATGATATTCCAAGGCAATTGTGGTAAATTTGAAAGTTAAAGAAAAAGACATCAGAAAGCATCATAGAAACAGTGGCCACAGTCATAATATCTGGCTGAGGATTTTACCAAGATGTCAATCCAGCAACAATTCTGTCCTTGCACAGCACGAACATATGGAATTTTACCTTCAGGTCGGCTTCACCAGCATTGTGTGTGTTCTGACAGAAAATACTGTATCCTCCATCCCAAACACCTCTGACCAACTGAGAAAACAAACAGACTTTTTTGTAGTTACTGATAGTTTATCTCGCAGGATTAACAAAGGAAAGGGTTTATTTCGAAAGGTTGCAAAGGAAACAATCCACTCCATACAAAAGAAATACATGAACAAGGAAAGGGAACTTGTTCCAGCAACCTTATCTCTTAATGGGGCCCAGGGGCAATTCAATCTCCCATGGACACTGCCAACTCATTTCAATTTCCTGGCGAACAGTTAAAAGTCTTTCCATGACATTCAAATCAGATTTTGAAACCTCAGTGTGGGGACAACAACCAGAATGGTGCCTGCATTACTCGCTGCAGTGGGAACACTTCTTAGTGATGTGCTAGAAAAAACCCACCAGAATGAATTATTGCGTCTACGAGTGAGAGAGGTCCTAAAAACTGGCATGAAATTCTTAATGGAAAAGCAATTGTATGTAGTTGTGCCCTGAAGATGGTAAAAAATCTTGTTTGTATATGAAGAATGATGAACAAATGCTTGAATCCCAAGCCAGAAAAATAAAGAATAGGCCAGACCCTGCTACTTTAATCTAGAAGGGAATGGATTTTGAATGAATCGAACATGATTTAGGTTATTTTAACTCCCAAATCTACACTACATCCTGTCAACTTGACCGCATGTTGGAAAGAGCTGATTGGGTTTGGCCTCAGGAAGAGATCATGCACTGGCCTCAAAGTTGTGGACCATGGAGGGAATTTGGAGCAGATATATTCTACAAATGGGCCAGTGGACCAGATGAAGCACGGATGTCCGTTCTTAACAACTCACTCTTCTCAGCCATTAAAGAAATTTTTCGGACTTCCCCTTAGCAATTAAAATCTTCTTCCCCACCAGATCCTAGTGAACAACAAGTTGCACCTGTGCACAGCTTTCAGTGAACATATCTCATAAAGGAGGTTCACAAATGAAAGCAGATGGTAAGATGTGAGTTGGAGAGAGTGATGGATTCACCGCCAAGGAGCTGAACTCATAATGGGGCCTGTTCACTTCAGTCTTCCTGAAGATGATGCAACTCAATTATAACTCGATGTTGGTAAGCTACTCTGAGAGTGGCCAATTAAGGGTTTCAACCTGCTTCCAGGAGGATTAAGCTACATTATAAACTCAGGAGGGGAATGGATAGGGTGAAGAGCCAAGGTCCTTTTTTTTAGGGTGGGGAGTCCAAAACTAGAAGGCACAGGTTTAAGATTTAACAAGGACCTAAAGGGTAACCTTTTCACCTGGAGTGTGTGTATGGAATGAGCTGCCAGAAGAAGGGTGGGGATGGTACAATTACAACATTCAAAAGGCATCTGGATGGGTATGTAAATAGGAAGGATTTATTGGGATATGGGTCAAGTGCTGGCAAATAGGATTAGGTTAGATTAGGATTACCTGGTCAGCTTGGACGCAATTGGACCGAAGGGTCTGTTGCCATGCTATATAATTCTATGATTCTATAAGAGGGTCTGCTGCCATGTGGCGTGATCTATAAGTTATCTAATGTGGGCAGCTTAAGGTGAGAATCCTTTGATCAAAGGTAATTTGTGGAAGACTGAAATGCCTCTTAGGAGTAGTTTTCCTGCTCTTGCTTCTAGCTCCTATGTCACCTCCCCTCGTCCCCTACACTGTGAGCCCAATCACTGGATCGTTCTAGCCTTACCCTCACAAAGCACACTCCTGCATCCTAGATTGTTCCCATGATCCTGGGAGTTGAGGGATGTTCTGGGCCTTATCCATGGTGCTACTGAATGCCAGAGCTACTAGTCACTAATGGGTCAGCAGCTCTCGCTGGCTCAGACCCCCATCCCAACCCCCATTCCACCACAATGTCTTCATTCTGGGGACAGGTTTGTCAATGCTTGTTCTACAAGTCATTTGGTAGGCTTTCCCTAGCACCAAGCAACAGCCTCGAAACCACCACCAAGATTCCCAACATTGAATCGTTCCACAGAGGTCATTCATCCCATCATGACTGTGTTAGCTTTGTGAAAATGAAATCCTCATCTCTTTCTGACCTTTTTGTCCATCCACTTAAAGACGGGTCTTCGTATCTACTCTATCAAGGCCCTTTCTTAATTTTAACATATTAAATCTCCAGGGAAACTCCTAATTGTAAGGACGACAACGTCAGCTTTCCAGTCTCTCACTAATAAATGCAGTCCCTCGTCCATTGAGAATGATGGGAGGGGCAGACAAAGATGTGGTCAATGTCAGCGCATGTATGGAAACTAATGAAGTTAACAAAAAAGTAGTATGCCAGTGATGAAGGGGAAGGAATTAATTTTAAAATCTTGAGCATATCTTGAGAATTTTATGGGGGTAGAAGTGGAGCCAGAGAGGCAACGTGCCACTGGAAATACATTGACTGAGAAAAACAAGCAGGCGTGTAACATCCTAAAGGCAGCTCCTAGGAGCTAGACAAGGTCAGTGAGGTGATGACATGGTTCTACAGTATGGACGACAGCAGTGACACTTCAGGTGGCTCACCTGGTCACCGTAATAGCTCATAATTGGCAACTTTAGACAGAATGTGACAAGGAATTTTAAAAAAGGATGGGCAACAAAGCATTTGAGCATGCATAAGGAAGTGATACTCCACTTCAGCTCTTCCAGCAGTGAGGGACAAGTGGTAAGTTTTATTCTTCTAGCTATGGTCGGACTTAAGTGGAAATTCACTGCACCTCTACCACTCATTGTAACAAGGAAGTGGTTACAAGACTTCCATGATCATTCAGAAACACTGAGTGATACTCATAACTGGACAGGGAATTCATATTTAATGAAAGGAACATAATGTGATACAAATTGCTCCAGTCACTTGACGGCTACATTGCTTTATATCAATTTATACCTGAAAATTCATGAATATGCACAACAAGCAAGTTCCAGGTTGTGTTTTAATATTTTACCATAGCTTTCATTAATGATACTTATCAACTGAATGTGAAAACATCTGGAGAAATTTGCATCACATTACTCCCAATGATTTAAAGAACTTACCAAAATTCAAAACTAATTTCCACGTACACTGCTCATAGGTATAAAGGAAGCTAAGGAATTTCAAAACCTCCACCACGTGTCCAATGTATGAGCTTAGTTCTAAGTGAATCATTAATCAAACAATAATGCAAGTTTAACAAATGCTTTTTTGTACTGATAATTATTAATTTATAATCAATTTAACCTGTTCTTAATTTTTCCCGTATTTGCACACGGGCCACAGTGGCTCCTTTGGTCATTCTTTGGGCTGGGGGATGTAATTAATAAATGGTCAGGGTAATACGATGCTTGGCCTTTCGGCACAGAATCATCAAAATCAATCAGGTCAGCGCTGAATGTGTTTACTAGAAGATTCCAGTCAATATGAAGCTGGTGTCACTGGAAATCACTAAAAACTGATCCTATCAACATTTCCATCAATAAGTTACCGGATTGTTTCAAGCTAGTGGGTTAGTAAAAAGTATTTTTAACCAATTTTGATCTTTGATCAGTATCTACTTCCTGATGGATCTGAAGATGCACAGACAGCATTCTTATGACATCAGCAAGTGGTGTACATGATAACATCACTGATACCATGAAATCACAGACTAATTAGCAACAGCTTTAATTACACTATAACATCACTGGTGTAATATGGGCAACTTGTTACTGGTGTGATTAATATATACCACCGATACAATGTGCGCTTGATACCACTGGCACAAAGAACATGGATATCACTAGTTTAACAAACAGAGAATATCACTAAAATGATGATCACGGGATGTCACTGGTGTAATGATCATGGGGCATCAGTGATATGATGAACACTATCTCACACCAGTGCATACGTTATCACTGCTGTTGTGTTAGCACTGGTGTATGATTAGTAACAGCAACATAGTTGAGAGGTTCATGATGATATCCTGAGTGTAATGCATGTTCATTCCAGGATGGCTTCAGTGCCAAATTGCAGAGGTAAAGACATTTTATCTCATCCTATCACTTCAGAAAATCGACTAATCAATACAGAATGCAAAATGCCCTGAATTGCTGTTTAACTGATATTTTTAATTTGGATCAATTGCTTGCATAAACCCTATAAATATTGACAAGTTGTCTTAGCTTATTAGTGAAAGTGAGGACTGCAGATGCTGGAGATCAGAGCTGAAAATGTGTTGCTGGAAAAGCGCAGCAGTCAGGCAGCATCCAAGGAGCAGGAGAATCGACGTTTCGGGCATGAGCCCTTCTTCAGGAATGACGTTTTGGGCATGAGCCCTTCTTTAGGAATCTTCCTGAAGAAGGGCTCATGCCCAAAACGTTGATTCTCCTGCTCCTTGGATGCTGCCTGACCTGCTGCGCTTTTTCAGCAACACATTTTCAGCTTTAGCTTATTGGTGCCTGTTATTCCCTTGCTCACTTCCTTTACATTTGTTCAACATAAAACAAAAAAGATTTTCATAAACTTTCTCCAAATTTGCTCTATTTTTGTTGAGTTATTTTTCATTTTTGTGCCTCTCTGATGCTGGAAAACATCAGAAAAACCTTGGCTTTAAGTCCTCATTAAAATCTGATTGTAAAAATTCTTATTTAATTCCAAAAAAAATCTGATTTATTGGAATTCATCTCAAGGGAACAAGTGATTATTTGGATCCTGATGACAGTAAGATATCTAGAAACCCCTCTCTTCAAAAGGGAACCAATGTGTTGAAGAACTGGAAAGGTAGTTGGGTGCCTTGGAACATTATTCTTTTGTATGGACTAGAACAGTAATAAAGAGCCATTTCAGAGGAAGCTGGAAAAATGCACCGCAATTAAAACTCTTTTTTTGAGACACAAAAAAAGTTGTAGGTTCAAGCATTTGAGCACACAATCTAGATTAACTCTGCAACTTAACACCTTGGGAGATCTGCATGGTCACATGAGCACAACTCAAAAGAAAAGAAAATAACTACAGATGTCCTGATAGTCTTTTTTTCCTTCACAATCAGGATCTTGCTGCAACTAAAATGGCTATCATACTTGCAAACACTGGAAGAGTAAGGCTCTTCAAAATCATTCACTACATACCTCGAGTTTTGAGTTTGTTTTCAGAAAATATGGTAAACTGCAAAAAATTTATTTTTGTACACTACCTATAAAGACAGGCTTGGAGGAAATAATCTCTTCTTTTCGGTTTTCTTGCATTCTCTCTTTGACTATTCAGTTTCATTTATTTCTTCAGCAGCTGAATACAGTATACAATAATAAATCAAGAGGAATTCAAATGAGTACACGGGACTTTTTTTTAAAAACCAGCCAGTGCACAGATGTAGCATCACAGAAGGTCAGTACTCTTTCAGCTGAATCGGGGTAATGTAACTGCTGAACCACTCACAGACCATTTGAGGAAGAGAAATCAAGTTGCATCCGCACAAAGAATTTTAAAAATGATTAATTGAAAAAAAAACCTTGAACACACTGAAACAAGACAAAAAAATGGCCCAGTGTAAGCATGATTAGTTCTCCGTATAATCTTACCCAGTTCAGTCATACATCACAGAAACAGACTCTTAGGTCCAACAAGTCCACACCGACCATGTTTCCAAACTACACTAGTCCCACCTGCCTGCACTCGGCCCATATCCCTCCAAACCTTTCCTGTTCATGAACTTATCCAAATGCCTTTTAAACATTGTAACTGTACCTGCATCCACCACTTTCTCTGGCATTTCATTCCACACACGAACCAATCTGTGTAAAAAAAAGTTGCCCCTCGTGTCGTTTTTAAATCTTTCTGCTCTCACTTTAAAAAATGTCTCCTAGTTTTGAACTCATCCACCCTAGGGAAAAGACCCTTGCTATTCACCTTATCCATAAACCTCATTATTTTATAAATCTCAATAAGGCACCCCTCAAACTCCTAAACTCCAAATAAAAAAGTCCCAGTCTATCTAGCCTACTTTTATAACTCAAACTCCCCATTCCTGGCAACATCCCGGGAAGTCTTTTCTGAACCCTCACCCCAGTTTAATAATATCCTTCCTATAAGAGGGTGACCAGAACTGCACATAACACTACAGAAGAGGGCTCACCAATGTCCTGTATAACCCCAAGTCCTATACTCAAAGGTCTGACCAATGATGATCAACTCATCTACATAATGTGCATTAGCAGAGAGAAATACAGTACTAGAAGGTAATCTATCCTTTGGTTGTTTGCACTTATCGAATTCTCCCTCCTTCTCACTTTGTTTCTGAAAGTAGCAACTCACACCAGTATGTTATCTTACATGGGGGCTCTTTTTTTATAGCATAGCCTGAACAATGAGTGTAATGGGTTAGCCATCCTCAGAAGCTGCAGAACTTTCCCACAGTGTACGATTCATCAATGGTAACACCAAGACAGCACTAACCCTGAGAACCTGATTCAATGGCTCAGCATCAGGCCAACTGCCTCAGTTGTCTCCAAGTTGTTTTTATCAAAAACAGATAATCACGAGAAACTGCTGGACCACAAGGTAGAGAAAGCAATTCATGGGGTAAATATCTGTGGGGGTTGAGGGAACAGATTAATTCATAAATGTTGACAAAATATTTAGATTTCTCACCTCACAAAACATATATAAGGAAAGGAGCGTTAATCCAATGTTATAGACCACTAGTATTCCCCTAGAAGATAGAGGTGCTTTGTTCTGCATGTACTTCGGTCCAGCCCAGATCACAAAGAGGTACAGGAGACTAAGTATAAAAGTAGGAAGATACTTATCTAGAAGGAAAAAACCTTCAACTCTGGAATCTGGAATAAAAGAGAAATGGGTGTGAGAATGACTCCTCTAGAACAAAAAGCAATTCAATCTGCAACTATACATTAAATAATAAATTCATGTTTCGGAAAAGCAAGCTTTAGTTCCAGTTAATTTTGAACTGATGCATAATGCATAAGACACAGCTTGGCATGTATGTGATTTGCACAAAATAACTTATAAAGTTGTGATCTTTTACACGAATTGTGAAATCGTGTGGAAAAATGTACATATCAACTTAATACAAGGTACATTTTCGCCCCCCACCCCTCACCCTCAAACACCCCACCCCAGCTGCTGACTGTGTCACCACACTAAACAATGCAAATGAGAGAACCATGGATGAAATTACATTTTTTAAATTGCTTTTTTGTATTATGTTCATAATGGACAGAAAAACTGTCATTATCTAAGCTAGAAACTGAATAAACCCTAATTCCTCAGCATTAAGCAAATTGCTACGGTTCAGCGCTCTGCAAAGCACAGCTAGGCAACAAGTTGTTCACATTCACCGGACAGACAACAGAAGAGGAAGCTTTCAGATAAGAAACAGAATGCTACATTGATAGAGTATCTCAAATAAATGAAGCAGCACACAAACTGTTAGGCAACCTTTTCCGATAAGCTGCCTTCAATAATCCAAAAGGTTTCAATGTAAGTACTTTAGCAGCAAGGCTGAATGAAGTTGAACGAAAGCTGAATGACATTCTGTTAAATTGGGAACAGTCTGTCCTTTTCTCCTCATCGCTCTGTCATTTCATACATGTCACGTTGCTTACTATAGATAATGGGGAAGCATAAATAATTGTTTTGATTGCAAAGTGAGCTCTCATTTAGTACAGGTGGCAAAGATTCCTTACAGGACATGGGAAGATAATACAATGCTTTCTCTGTACAGAGTTCAGACCTCCCCAGTTGCATCCAGTTCTCGTGGGCGAAACTGGACAGCAATGTTAGTCGTTAATAGCTGTAAGTAGACTTAAATAACTGGTGGCAATAAAATATCTTTCACAATCTGTCCTGTTCTGCAATTCACTCATTTTGTTTAACTTGACTCTATTTTTACCTGTTTGAAACATTTTACAAGGACAGATTGTAAACTAAAAGAATCTTGTCTTAGAATCCCTACAGTGTGGAAGTAGGCCATTCAGACCATCAGATCCATACCAACCTTCCAAGAAGCATCCCATGCAGACCCAACCCCCTAGCCTATTCCTGTAACCCTGCATTTCCCATGACTAATCTACCTAGCCTGCACATCCCTGGACATTACGGGCAATTTCAGCATGGCCAATCCACTTAATCTGCACATCTCTGGAATGTGGGAAGAAACTGGAGGAAATTCCTACACAGAATGTGCAAACAGCACACAGCCTGAGATGTGGAGTCAAACCCAGGTCCCTGGTTCTGTGAGGCAGCAGTGTTAACCACTGAAACACTGTACCGCCCCATTTTAGCCATGTCCATTCCACATAACACTGAGGATTGTATGTTAACAGACTACGTATCTTGTTATGTTCCTTTATCCTGTACCTCCCCTTCTTTATTATATTCAATGAGCTGCCTTTTTCAGAGTCAGTTGCCTTTTGTCACTTCAGTAATTTTGAATTTATGAGTTGCGTCTTACTTAGAAGAAAAACCTAGGGCTATGGTGTTCTGTTTGCCTGTGTGTGACAAAATAGTAGAGAACACAGTGAAATTTGAAAAGACTGTGGGGCTGCCAGAGAGCAATCTATACAACAGCACAAAGAAAAAAAGTCTATAATTTACGTATCATCTTTCACAGCCTCAGGGCATCCCAAAGTACCTTGCTGACAAACAAATAACTTGGAACCACAATCACTGCCATGAAACAGAAGTATCTAATTCTATTAGCAGGACAAGTCCAAAAGACAAACTCCAAATACTCGAATTGCCCAAGTAACAGTCGGCAGAACCACGATCAGGTAAGAACTGTTGAGTGCTTCAGCTTTGTGCATTCAGGCTGCAGAACTGCAGGGTTCTGAAGGAGATAGCTGCGGAGGTTGTGGGAGCATTGGTGGTGATCTTTCAGGAATCAGAACAGGAAATTGCTAATGTGACACCCCTATTTAAAAAGGGAGGGAGGCCGAAGACAGGCCAGTTAGCTTGACCTCAGTCGTTGATAAGACTTTAAGTACTTGGAAGGCATGGTAACATACATCTAAGTCTGCACAGCTTTGTCAAGGGAAGGTCATGCCTAACAAATCTGATGGAACCCTCTGAGGAGATACTGAGCAAGTTAGACAAAGGAGAGCCAGTGGATATGGCTTACTTTGACAAAATGCTACACAAGACTGCTAAATTAGATTACAGCCCACCGTGTGAGGGGCAAGGCACTGGTATAGAGAGAGGATTGGCTGACTTACAAATGGTACAGTGGGGAATAAGAGGTCTTTTATGCGATAGCATCCAGTGACTAATGGAGTTCCACAGGGCTCAGTGTTGGGACTATAAGTACTCACATTTTACATTAACAATGTGGATGAGGGAACTGAGGGCATTAAGTTGCAATGACACAGAGCTAAGAGGTGAGACAGCTAATGTTTTCTAAATGGGGAAAAGCTTCAGAAATCTGAAGCACAAGAGGACGTAGTAATCCCACTTTAGGATTTTCTTAAGGTAACGTACACATTCAGTTTGCAGTAATGTTAGCATTAATTTCAAGAAGGTTAGAATACAAGAGCAAGGATGTACTGCTGCGGTTGTGTAAGACTCTGGTCAGACCACATTTGGAATATTGTAGGCAGGTTTGGGCCCTATATTTAATGTAGGGTTGCTGGTGTTGGAAGGGATACAGAGGAAGTTTGCAAGAATGTTCCCAGAAATGAAGGTCATATCATATGAGGAGCAGTTAAGGCCTCTGGGAGATTTGAATAAAGTGCACATAGAGACAATGTTTCTCCTAGGAGGAGAGACTAGGACACAGGAGCATAGCCTCAGAACAAATGGATGACCTTTTAGAATTGAGATACGGAGGAATGTTTTGAGCCAGTGCGTAGTGAATCCGTGGGAGAATAGAATTGAGAGCCATGTCAACTGGGGTCAAATGGGAGAGCAGACTGGATGGGCTGAATGGTCTAATTCTGTTTCTATATCTTATGGTCTGGAGGGCTGGCTTTGAATTCTACTTCTGACAGATCTACTACACAAAGCGATACTGATAAAATATCAGTTGAAGCAAAGACAGAAGAGGCAATGTTTGTGGTGAAAATATTTTTTGGAAGGATGCACTTGCTATACTTGGTGTGAAAAATGTCTGGTCATAGAATCCTACAGCACAGAGACAGGCCCTTTTTTCCCAAACTGGTCCATGCCGACCAAAATGTCCACCAACGCTAACAGCATTTCCCTGCACTTGGCCCATACTCCTCTAAACCGCTCCTACTCATGTATTTGTCCAAATGCCTTTTAAATGTTGCTAACGTATCCAAACGACTGATGTTGTTGCATTCCCATTTTGAAATGAAGTGGAGGGAAGGTAGTGATAGGTCTTGTTATAATCTTCCCTAGAGACAAGATGAGGGGTCAGAGGAACAAAAGGTGGCAATGGAATCATGGAATGACACTGCACAAAATTAAGCCATTGAACCATTCCTGCCCCAGTCAATCTTTCAGCGATCCATTCAATTAATCCTATTCCTATCATCCTTTCCTCACAGATGCGCAAATAATTCCCCTTCAAGTTTCCCTGACAACGCATCAGAATCCCAATTGAATCCGTATTGAATTTCTAATTGCAACATGTGTTTTCTTTCAAAAAGAGTCCACACTGAAATTATGTCTGTAGCTGTAAATTCAGTGGCTGACTGGAGAGGAACCCTGGACTATCATATTTGAAAGTGCCAAGAGAACTTCAAAGGGCAACTCATCAAAGGGAGACAGGCAAGTTACATCAAACTAAATGTCACCTCCGATGGCTACAGAGATAACTAAGGAGGCAGACTATCATTCATCGCTGCAAAAGCTAATCTCTTACAGATTAAGTCCCAAACTGCAGGTATGTTTTTCCCTTTTAAGAATTAATAAGAAAAGGAGTTTAAAAGACAGTTCGGATCTGTATATTATAGCGAATGAAGATATTTGCTAAGGGTCACAACTGAGAAAATCTAGTTATCCCTGTGCTGCAGGAAGTCCCTCACTCTTTGTTGGTAGCCAGAAGGTAATCAAAATCACAGTCAAAAGAAACAACAGCAAAGGCTTTTCAGTTGACCTGTAAAGTCAACCACCTCAAAATCAATTGTTCATCTACGAACATCATTGCTAACTGAATCATTCAACTTAACAGCCACTATGTCCCATCATCTATTCTTCAGGGAATGCAAAAATTGACCAGCAACATTTTTCATGTTTACCTTTTCCGGATAAGCTTCTTACTGATAACGTGGTGAAAGTGTATTGAGTGATTAATTCTTCTTGCACTTAGCAACCAATAAGCTCACTTTTTGATTTTGTAGACTTGCAGTAAATCTCTTCACATGGCTCAGCTCTGAGAGGAATGACATCACCTACTCCGGTGTCTCCACATACCTGAAGTCTGACCATCTGTGCTACCATTTTGATAAAACTTGTTTGCACCCTCTCGATGTTGTTCCCAAAGTGTGGCATTCAGGTAACAAACACCACACTCTAGATGAGATTGACCTAGTGAATGATGGAACAATCTCTCTTTTAGGCCCATATCAAATCCCATCCTTCCTTGGACTACTTATACATTATAAAATATGTTTGAGTTTCTTTTTATACAACATGCTAAATCTACTAAATACTTTCTCTGTTCCTCATATTTCTGTTTTCAGTTCTCCTTTGCACTTCCTATATTCAGTTTGTCTCTGAGCCTGGTGCTTATCATAAGCTTGCTTTCCCTATTTCAATTCTACCATTGTAATCATGAAACCGAGGGAATAAAAAGGCCAGTGACAGGAAACAGCATCACAAAGCCTGCTTTTCAGACTGGAGGAAGGTATAGAGTGGGGTTTCCCAACAGTTGGTATTAGGACCATTGCTTTACTTGATTATACAGTGAGGACCTAAACGTGGTTGTACTGGGCACAATGCCAAAATTTACAGATGGTGCAAAACCTGCAAATATTGTGAACTGCAAAGAGAACAAGAGGACATGGGTGGGTGGAATGGGCATAGAAGTGGCAAATGCAATTTAATGCAGAGGAGTGCAAACTAATACATCTGGTTAGGAAGACGGAGGAGAGGCAATATAAAGCAAGGGCATTAGTCTAAACTGGGTGCAGAAACCCAGAGAGTCCTTGGGGGCATCTGTGCACAAATCTTTGAATGTGGCAGATGAGGTTGACAAAGTTGTTTAAAAAGACATAATAATGAATGCAAAATACAGTGGATGCTGGAAATCTGAAATAACAAAAATGCTGGAGAAATTCAACACGTCTGGCAGCACCTGTGGAGAAGGGAAACAAAGTTAAATTTTCGAATCCAATGACTTCTTCGAAATTAAAAAAAAAGCATAGTGCTGTACTGTATAATTAGAGGCACAGTGCACAAAAACAAAGAACTTATGACAAACATTTGCAAAATACTAGTTTGGCCTTATCTAGTGCTTTATGTCCAGTTCTGAGTGCCACATTTTAGGGAAAGATAAAGGTTTTTGAAAGGGAAGGGTAAAGAATGGCTCTAAGAATTGCAGGAGAGGTTTCCCTTGCTTGGATAGATTGGATAAGATTGTTGTCCTTCAAGAAAAGAGGAATGAGAGAAGATTTTATACAGGTGTCTAAAATCATCAGGATTCTAGATAGAGTGAAGAGAGAGAGAGAGAGAAACTCAGTTTCTTTGGAAGAAGAATACATCACTATCTTAAAGTGATTTGCAAAAGAAACAAAGGTGACTTAGGGAACATTCTTCATCATTTGCTATGATACCTCCTAATATCTCCTTTTGTAACTATGTGTCAAAATTTGGTTGTTGTCACTAACGTGAAGAACTTTGGACATTTTACTATGTTAAAAGCAGTGCATAAATGTAAGCTATTATGCTGAGCAAAACACGCTGAGGCATCTTTCAGGTTCACACTGAAAATGAGACCGGTAATGGGAATGAACACTACGTTGCCCAGAAGAATGTAGCTCCAACAACACTCAAGAAGCTTTACATCATCAAGGTCAAAGCAGCCCATTTGACTGGCAACAGATCCACAAATATTTCCGAATGTTCAGTGCCAACACACACTAGCAGGAGTGTGTACCATCAACGAGGTGCACTGCAGAAATTCATCAATGCTTCTTCGACAACATCTTCCAAATCCACAAACAGTACCGTCTAGAAGGACAAGGAGGACAACAACAAGCAGATGCGTGGGAGCAACACCACCATCAAGTTCCCCTCCAAGTTGCTCACCATCCTGACTTGGAAATATATCGCCATTCCTTCATTGTCAGTGGGACAAAACACATCTCGCTCACTAATACCTGATCTCGGCTACATGTGACTCCAGACCCACTGCAATGTGGTTGACTCTTAACTGCTTTCTAGGCAATTAGTAATAAATGCTGGCTTAGTCAGAAACCTCCACATCTTCTAGAACAAAAGTAAATAAAGTGAGTACCTAAGGGCCATAATTGCTGGCATGTCAAGAAAGATGGCTATGCGCTTTCTAACAGCATTTATTTGTAGAGGTCGCAAGAAAGGGGTGAGTTCCTCCCAAGGGTCAACTTGCCCCATTATTTCCCCTACTCACCAACTCCAGGGTGAAGAGAAATCCTGACCTGAGGTTATAGAGAGTGCAAGTTGGGGAACAGTGGCGACCTACTGCAACCTATCGTAACATAATTTGGTGCTAGATTTATATGCTTAAATCAGGATAGATTCTGTACCAGGCGAAAGTGAGGACTGCAGATGCTGAAGATCAGAGTCAAGATTAGAATGGTGCTGGAAAAGCACAGCAGATTAGGCAGTATCCAAGGAGCAGGAAAATCGACGTTTTGGGCATAAGCCTGATGAAGGGAACCTGATGAAGGGCTTTTGCCCAAAATGTCGATTTTCCTGCTCCTCGGATGCTGCCTGACCTGCTGTGCTTTTGCAGCACCACTCTAATCTGGACTCTAGATTCTGTACCAGATGTACCACGCCTGCCGATTGTCCCACATTTGTGGCCAGACATAAAACATTCAGAAAGGCTACACATACAAAGAAATTGCCTGTACACAAAAAAAAACAAATGTTGGCCTCTACTCAAATTATTTATCTAATGTCCCAAATCAATCCCCTCTTAAACCAGGCTTTGATAAAACATCTATATTAGTCACTAGCACATGACATTCATTCAAGGGATCTCCATTCTGCGAGGTGGATAGAATCCAACCGAAGTATAGCTGCTGCTGAATTCTTTTGGAAAGCATGTGTGAGGAACATTGCAAAGTGTTTCTGCTCTTTTGGAGAAAGTTAGGGTTTGGAGAAGGAGAACGGAACCGCAGTTACAAGGAAGGAGATATGCCATTTCAGAAAGCAGTAAAACGCAATTGACAAACTATGAGATGGAATTTTGGGTTCAACTATACTTTGTGATCTGAGGATATATAATCACAGCGATAGAGCACAAATCCCAGGAGGTGATAATGAATCCATGCCAGTATCTGATGTGGCCACACCTAGAATATTGTGTCAATTCTAGTTGCTGTACAGAAGTAAGAGAAATGAAGGAAATGCAAAATGAACAACTGAATTGATAGAATTTGTTAATGTTCTGTTACTTGTATTGGTAAGATTAAGGACAATAAGTGGACAGTATTGACTGATCAAATACCATCAACATATATAAAAAGGCAATGCCACATGGGATGGAGTGTATTAATTTAAGAAGCTTAACTTGGTAAATTCCTTTGAAGATATGGTTTATACAACAGTCCCCTTTATGGGGCTGTCAATTTGTTAACAAATTTATTTATTTAAATGACTTAATAAACAGGGTGTAAAAACAAACAGCTGGAACACTGGGCTGTTGCGAGGCAAGAAAAAGAGGTATGTAAGACTGTGTTCTGCAAGTAATTTTGCCGTTAATACGTATAAGTCTCGTTTCACACTTCACCAGTTGAGTTTTAGGAAGGGTATGAAGGTTTATGAAAGGGAAGGGAAAAGACTTCAAAGAATGGCTTGGGTCCACTTAACTATGGACAAGGAACTTGAAGCCAGTATATTTTAAGTTGTCATGAACTCTGGAACTTGTGGACTTTGGCTCAAACTAATACCATTAGACTGAACAACTTTGTGTAAAGGTTACTAAATATGTGGAATGAAGGCACAAGGGAGACAGACAGCATGGAAACATTTTAAGAAAGAATTTGATAGATATGTGTGCGGGTGATTGAGAGGCATTAGTGTTTGGGGAAGGTCAGGTAAACAATTGAATCTTTTTCACTTCTGCACTTTCCTGACCAGAGGAACTTCCAACTGAAATAAAACTGAATCAAAGCCCAATTTCTGACAGAGTCCAGTACAATATTGAGACATTATAACCTATGTTGCTTAAAACTATAATGTATCAGAAAGAAAAAAAAACGGTGCAGGTAGAAAACTTATAGAAGTGTGAAGAGATAAAGGGAAAGAGATACGGACAAAAAAAAAACTAAAAGTCATTAGGGATATGAATTTGCACCAAATGGCTATAGATAATTAGCAAAGCCAGAGGGAGTGGGGAAGGAGGGAGGGAGAAAGGAGGAGGAGATGGAATGAGTGGGAACAAACACTGATAGAAAGGAAACAAAAATTCCGGAGTGAGAAGCAAGAAATAGCCACAGCAAGAGGGTTATTTTTAATCATGACATCAATTATTTATTTCTGTGCGGTTATACTGGAAGAATAGGAGGCTGCTTATTGGAACAAGTGGACTGGAAGTATGAGTTCAGGAGCCTCATGATCATGTTGTCAAAATCTGACCTGAATCTAACCTCCCCGATCCTTCACTGCAAAACTATAAATAGAAACTAGGTGACACCACCTTCTTTGGTAAAAGCTGCAGGAGAGGGTTGTTAGGTTCAGTGGTTGTTAGGCTGTCATTCCAATTTCTGCATAATTCTTGCATGTTAGATTCAGCAGTCTACACCCATTTTGCTCTTTCAAAGAATCTGAATAGTCATTTCAATTCTTTTTTTAACTAGCTTCTTCTGAGTAAAGCAAGGCATTGCATCCAAAAAAGATCAAAGCCATGTTTGGGGACAGTATGTAAGGCACAGAAACACCACTGATCTCATAGCATACAGTTTCCCAGGTACATTATAAAACAATAAATAAGCAGGCAGCAAAAGAAGGGGTTGTTTACCTACAGAGCACAGTTCATTCCAACTGACTGAGCAGCAATACTAAACCACTGCTAATGGAAATGGAAAGAGAACTGGTATAACACAGAGCAAAGGTACAGTCATGAGAGGTGGCAGCCAGAGAGTGGGTTTCTCTCATTATTCACAAAATTGCAACCAGATTGAGACAATTAACTCAGGAAAAATATAGCTCGAGTAATTTAAAATAAATTAGCATATTCAATTTTTTGATATAAATCAATAGACGATTAAAAGAGCAAAAGGTGTTGAAATCTCTTCGTTTGGCAGCTACTTTAATGATTTTCTGCATGTGCAGCATGACAGGTCACCCAGAAAAATGCAACACTGAAGTAATGTTTCCATAAATGGACATAATACTATAAAGGAGGCAGTGTTTAAAACACAGAAGGATTATTGTAAATTATGTCAACATATTCCTTTGCAGCATTTTCTTTCTAACATTACAATAGGCAAAGCTGCTCTCTGACCTCTTAAGCTGTTGCCTTTGTAACATTTCACTAAAGTTTTTTTTCACCTATAGCTTTTTCTCATTTGAAAAAAAATCCCGAAGACAATGAGTATTGTTTAAGTTAAGAAAGACATAGATAGCTTTGAGGTCATTTGTTTCAGCAGGATTTATACTGCAACTATTCAACTCTTCAATCTGTGGTTTCAGCAGATTTGTACAGCTGTTACACTCTGGTAACTAAACACAAATGTTTCTTTCTTGTCACTTGCTTTGCAGTTTTTGCCTCTTTTAGCTTATTCGGCACATGCCTACTGAACAAAACATCCTCTCATGACTCAAAAGTCTATACTGTACCCAAACCGTAGGCATTTTAGAGTACTGAGCATTTTCATTGGAAAGATAATTGAAGATAGCAGGTAATTTTTCAAGTGTACATGCCCAACAATTATGAGGCTAAAAATTAAATCTAAAGCTTTCAAGGTCACAAACCGCAAGAATTAAGAGCTCAAGTTGTACTGACAAAATATTTTAAAATTGCAAGTACTAGAAACATGGAGTAAATGTCGAACAATCAATCTTTCAGTGTTTTATGGCTCTACTTCTGATATTCAGTCTCATTATGTGTGATGGATAGGTATGTGGATAAAAAAAAAGTGCAGATACCACTAAGTGCCTTTCCTATGTACCACAAAGGACTGCACATTGTCATGATTAATTCCACACACTGTCTGCCTCAGTAAACAAAAGGGACATAGATGCTCACGCTCAGATGTCACAGGAGATATGTGTACAGGAATACACTCATGTGCAGAGGTATACATCTCTGAACATTCTTGTCCTTTTGGAGGCATTTCCAACCTTTTCAGTGCAGCTCAACACCTCTGAAAAATTTCAAGATGGAATCTGGGACTGACCACACACTGGTAAGTCATTGGACAATAAGGAGTGAGAGTATTAATGTGACATAGTATGTACTTCCAACACTTTCTGTTTTCTTTGTCATGCTAAGTTCAATATAGCTGAGACTGAACCTTCCTATTGACCTTTCCAACTTCCTTTTAAAGTCTTGCTTTTGTTGCAATGACATTGCAGACTGTTAGCACAACATAATTGAAAATCCACTTGCAATCTGAACTCTGTCTTTCCCACGAAAGAAAATGCTGCCCACCTTCATGGTACCTGAGGAGAAAATTCAGATATAAAACAAAAAGAACTGCAAATGCTGGAAATCAGAAACCTGACGAGTCTAAAATTGATAAGGAGGTACTGGATAGGCTAAACAAAAACCGAAAGAACCACAGATGCTGTATATCAGAAACAAAAACAGAAATTGCTGGAAAAGATCAGCAAATCTGGCAGGATTTGTGGAGAGGAATCAGAGTTAATATTTCGGGTTGAGTGGTTTGACCTGAAACATTAAATTGATTTCTCTCCATCGATGCTGCCAGATCTGCTGAGCTTTTCTGGCAATTTTGTGTTTTGGTACTAAATAGATTGTCCTCTGAACTTAAAGTTGATAAGATACCAGGGCCAGCCGAATGCAGAACAGAATCATGGAAGCAGGTCATTCAGCCCCCTGAGTCTTACACTGACTCTCTGAAGAGCACCCCACCCAAACCCACACCCTGTAATCCTACATTTCCCACTGCTAATCCACACTCCCTGGATACTATGTGCGATTTAGCATGGTCAATCCACCTAACCTGCACATCTTTGGACTGTGGAAGGAAAGCAGAGCACCCAGAGGAAACCTACACAAACACGGGAGAATGTGCAAACTTCCCACAGAGATTCAGCCAAGGGTGGAATCGAACCCAGGTCCCTGGCGCTGTGAGGCAGCAGTGCTAACCACTGAGCCACCGTGCTGCCCACTACATCCAAGGATGTACCCAAGAATTCTAACCATGGCAGCCTATAGTAACCAATAATAGAGTCAAACATTTCTGTTCTATCCTGACTTGTATTCCAACCAGTACAATGTAGCTGATGGCAGTTAATATCTCATAAGACTTTAAATGAATGAGAAATCCATAATACAGGTGCAAGGACAATACAAATGGATAGCTAAAGCCTCACATCATGGTACCAAGAACAGTGTTATCAGATCTCTAAGAAATTATATCGTAAGCTGCAAAAACAAAATTGGTTATGTATGAACCTGCAGTATTACTGACATGTAACCCGAGTTGCATGTCACGGCACAACCTATTGACAAACTCCTTGACATCCACACAAATATACTTTCTACAGACAGGTCACTGAATAACAAGCAAGCATGTGGAGCTTGCACAGTCACTGAATTGTTAAAATAGAGGACAAAGCCATTTGGCCCATTGCATTTGTGCTAGCTCTTAGAATATGCACACCACCGTGCACCATCCTCCCACCTTGACTTTGCAATCAAATGCATTCTAGCTTTGCAGATATGAATCTAATTCCATTTTGAATGCATAACGGAATCTGCCACCAGCACATCTCACACAGTGTATTCCAGATTATTACCACTTCTTAAGTGAATAATAATCTCCTCACATTACCACTTTTTTTTGTCAATTATCTTAAATCTGTGCCCTCCCGTTCTCAATTCTTCCACCAGTTAGAACAACTTTTCCCCATCTATGCTATTCTGACACCACATGATTTTGAATACCTTTATCAACTTTCTGAACCTTGTCTTCTCCAAGATAAATATTACCTACCTCTTTAACTTATCTATGCAACTAAAGTTCCTCATCCCTCAATCATTCTCATGAATCTTTTCTGCACCTTCTCTAACTTCTTCACAACCCTTCCCAGAACTGGACGCAACACTCCAATTAAGGCCAAACAGACTTACCTCTTCTTCCTCTTACAAGCTATTCCTTTATTGTACTGTACTGCAGTTTTTTATTAACTGTTCTCGACCTGTCTTGCTACCTTAAATTACAAATGTACATTTACACCAAGGTCCCTCTCATCCTGCGCCACCTTTAGAATTAAGCCCAATATTTTATATTGTCTTCCTGTGCTCTTCCTACCAAAATGAATCAATTCATAACTCACAGCACTAAATTTCATTGCCATTTTTCTGCCTACCTTCATCTGTCCATGACTTTTTGAAGTTCTACACTGTCCTTCTTGTAGTTCATAATATTTCTGAGTTTTGCATCATCTGTAAATTTTGAAATTGTACCTTGTATACCAAGGTATAAGTCATTGATGGATACATAAGGAAAATCAAGTATCCCAATACTAACCCCTGGAGAACACCACTACAAACCATTCTCCAGCCCAAAAATAATCCATTAACCACTATTCTCTGCTTTCTGTCACTCAGCCAAATTCATATCCCTGTTGCTACTATCTTTTAAGTTCCATATGCTATAGTTTTGCTCACAAGTCTGTCATGTGGCCTTTTGGAATCCCAAGTACATCACGTCGAAAGCATTGCCCTCATCTACCCTCTCCGATAGCCCTTCAAAAGCACTAACGAATTAGTTCAATGTGACTCGCCTTTAAGAAATCCATACTCGCTTACTTTAATTAACTTGCATTTGCGCAAATGACAGCTAGGGGCTTCTCACCACTGAAGTTAAACTGGCTGGGCCATGATTGCTGGGCCATGATTGCTGGGCTTTTCTATACACATTTTTTTTAAACAAGAGTGTAATAGCAATCCTCCAAGCCCCTCTGACCAGCTCTGAGTCTAAGAAAGACTGACTCTACGGTCAGGACCTCTTGAATTACCACTTTCAGTTCCATCAGATTCCTCGGACACATCTCAACTAGCTCAGTAACTATGTACAAGTGACAGCCTATCCAATAACTCCTTTTTCTTTATGGTAGACTCTTCAAGTGTCTGAATTATCTTCTCTCTCACCATGATCTGGGCAACACCTTCCTTGGGAAAGAAAATGCAAAGTATTAATTTAAAAGCTCAACCTTGATCCCTGCCTCGATGTGTAAGCCCACATTTTAGAACACGGAACATTACAGCGCAGTAGAGGCCCTTCGGCCCTTGATGTTGTGCTGACCTGTGAAACTAATCTGAAGTCCATCTAACCTAGACTATTCCATTCTCGTCCATATGCCTATCCAATGACCATTTAAATGTCCTTAAAGTTGGCAAGTCTACTACTGTTGCAGACAGGGCGTTCCATACCCTTACTACTCTCTGAGTAAAGAACCTACCTCTGGCATCTGACCTATACCTATCACTCCAATTTAAAGCTTTGTCCCCTCATGCTAGCCATCGCTGTCCAAGTAAAAAGGCCCTCACTGTCCATCCTATCTAAGCCTCTGATTATATTACATGTCTCAATTAAGTCACCTCTCAACCTTCTTCTCTCTAATGAAAACAACCTCAAGTCCCTCAGCCTTTCCTTGTAAAATCTTCCTTCTATATCAGGCAATATCCTGGTAAATCTCCTATGAACCCTCTCCAAAGCTTCCACATCCTTTCTACAATGCAGTGACAGAACTGTATGCAGGTTTTTTATAGCTGCAACATGACATCATGGTTCTGAAACTCAGTCACTCTACCAATAAAAGCTAATGCACCGTATACCTTCTTAACAACCGTATCAACCTGGGTGGCAACTTTCAAGGATCTATGCAGCTGGTCACAGAGATCTCTCTCTGCTCATCCACACTACCAAGAATCTTACCATGAGCCAGTACTCTGTATTCCTGTTACTCCTTCCAGGTTAATCACCTCACACGTTTCCACATTAAACTCCATTTGCCACTTCTCAGCCCAGCTCTGCAGCTTATCTGTGTCCCTCTGTAACCGACAACATCCTTCATCACTATCCACACTTCTACTGACCTTACTGTCATCCGCAAATTTACTAACCCACCCTTCTATGCCCTCATCCAGGTCATTTATAAAAATTATTAACAGCAGTGGACCCAAAACAGATCCTTGTGGTACACCTCTAGTAACTAAACCCCAGGATGAATATTTCCCATCAACCACCCCCTCTATCTTCTTTCAGCTAGCCAATTTCTGATGCAAACGCTAAATCACCCTCAATCCCATGCCTCCATATTTTCTGCAATAGCCTACCCTGGAGAACCTTATCAAACACCTTACTGAAATCTATATACACCATATAAACCACTTTACCCTCATCCACCTGTTTGGTCACCTTCTTAAAGAACTCAGTAAGGTTTATGAGGCACGTCCTACACTTCACAAAGCCTTGCTGACTATCCCGAATCAATCTATTCCTTCCTAGATGATTATAAATCCTAACCCTTATAACCCTTTCCAACACTTTACCCACAATCGAAGTAAGGCTCACAGGTCTATAATTACCACGGTTATATCTACGCCCCTTCTTGAACAAGGGAATAACATTTGCTATCATCCAGTCTTCTGGCACTATTCCTGTAGATGATGACAACAAAGATCAAAGCCAAAAGCTCAGCAATCTCCTCTCTGGCTTCCTAGAGAATCCTAGGATAAATCCCATCCGGCCAGGGGCTTATCTATTTTTACACTTTCCAGATTTGCTAACACCTCCTTGTGAACTTCAATCCCATCTAATCTAGTAGCCTGTATCTCAGTATTCTCCTCAACAACATTATCTTTTTCTAGTGTGAATACTAACGAAAAGTATTCATTTAGCGCTTCCCCTATCTCCTCTAACTCCACACACAACTTCCCACTACTATCCTTGATTGGCCCTAATCTTTATCTCGTCATTCTTTTAGTTAAAAATCACACAACAGGCTTATTTGGAAGCACTAGCTTTTAGAGCGCTGCTCCTTCATCAGGTGGTTGCGGAGTAGAAGATCGTAAGACACAGAATTTGAAGCAAAAGTTTGCAATGTGATGTAACTGAAATTATATATTGAAAATCCAGATGTTTTCAATATATAATTTCAGTTACCTCACGCTGTAAACTTTTGCTATAAATTCTGTGTCTTACGATCTTCTACTCCACAACCACGTGATGAAGGAGCAGCGCTCCGAAAGCTAGTATTCCAAATAAACCTACTGGACTGTAACCTGGTGTTGCGCGATTTTTAACTTTCTACACCCCAGTCCAACACCAGCATCACCAAGTTATTCTTTTATTTTTGATATACCTATAGAAAACCTTTGGGTTTTCCTTGATCCTATCCGCCAATAACTTCTTATGTCCCGTCCTGGCTCTTCTCAGCTTTCTCTTTACGTCTTTCCTGGCTAACTTGTAAGTATCTATTTGGCCAAGTCGAAAAGTGTGGAAAAAGCACAGCAGGTCAGGCTGGTGAAGGGCTTATGCTCAAAACGCTGACTCACCTACTCCTCGGATGCTGCTTGACCTGCTGTGCTTTTCCAGCACCACACGTTTTGATTCTGACTCTCCAGCATCTGTACTCCTCCCTTTCACCTATTTGGGCCAGGCTGACTGTTTCCAAACTGTCTGATCTTCAAAATGTAGCCCAATATTTAGTTACTATTCTGCCCGCCAACCTATAACTCTAATTGATCTGGTCCAGCTGTTATTAACATATCCAAGTTGGCATCTCCCAGTTAATGTTTACTCAGCAATGTTCTTTGTCCTTTTGCATAGTTAGCCTAAGTCAATGATTAATCACGTATGGGCTGAGGAGGAGGTTGGGAGGGAGGCAGTAAGGCTACTGGGAAATTACATGTCTTTTGCCCCCCCTTCCCTCAAATGTTCAAGACGAAGACCATAAGATTCTACCAACTGTCAACAAGTTGCAGACAAAAGGTCCCTGAACAGCACTAAACAAACAGTTCAAAGGGTTGTATAAGGATTCGATCCAATCTTTGGCTTGCTAAGTCTGGAAGCAGTTTCTCTTCCCTCAGGATAGATTTCTGTAGAAAAGGTACAGAGAAGGGAGACGTGTATTTATAGTCTCAGAAATATAAAGAAGAGACAGATTTGAGGGGATGTTATACAGGCATCTATAGAATATCGAGGGCATGGACATCATGCAAGGAGATAGTGAACATGAGGTATTGAGGTCAGGAAGAATGAAATGTCACAAATCCAACTGAAGTGGAATATTTGAATTTAAGAATGGAAGAGAACTTAGGAGAAGGTAGTGAAAGTTGTTTCCCTTCAGTCTTCAAGAAAACCCTGGATAAACTTTGAGAAAAATGGTGATCTAGGCATTTGGAAAATAGCCAATGAGGCTTGCATTACTGTCTGAAGAGGGCCTGAATTGGTTTTAAATAAACCATGCTGTATGTCTCAATTTTTTTCAACTTTGCCTAGAGCTGAGGATTGGTAGATTGTGGGGGTGAGGATGAAGTTTGAGGCGGGTAACATTTTCTTTCCTGGATGTAGAAACATAAGCTTCACACAGTACAGAAATAGAGTCAAACCTCAGCTTTATTTAATCTATAAGGCTCAGTACCATCCCAGGTCGGCCAATAAACTATCCAAGGAGCATCAGAGGATTCATTTATTGATGCATCATTCTGTGTTCTGGTCATCCTAGAAATAATCAAAATTTCCACTGAGTTTCTCTCAGGAAATGGACAGTACTCAGCCTCTCTGTACATTGGAGTAAACACAGGGGATATCGCAACTGCATACTGCAGTTCTCAGTGAAGACAGAGGATGGGTGACATGGATGAATCACTAGTGGTTAGCACTGCTGCCTCACAGCGCCAGGGTTGGGGATTTGATTCCACCCTCGGGTGACTGTCTGTGTGGATTGTAGCCAAGATGTGGAAGTGCCATTGTTGGACTATGGTGGTCAGAAGTCCAACAGGTTTATTTGAAATCACAAACAGACTTCACTTGATGAAGGAGCAGCACTCCTAAAGCTTCTGATTTCGAATAATCCTGTTGGATTATAACCTGGTGTTGGGAGACTTAACATCGGATGTGTGGAGTTTGCAAATTCTCCCTGTGTCTGCGTGGATTTCCTCAGGGTGCTCCAGTTTCCTCCCATAGTGCAGGTTAGATGGACTGGCCATGCTAAATTGCCCATAATGTGCAGGCGAGATGAGTTCACCATGGGAAAATGCAGGGATAGGGTAGCAGAGTGGGTCTTGGTGGGATGCTCTTCAGAGGGTCAGTGTGGACTTGACGGGCCGATGGCCTGCTTTAATACTGTAGGGAATTCCATGATTTTAAGACCTATCTGGCTCACTAAAGTTTTTAAAGGAAGAAAAACTGCCATCCTTACATGGTCTGGCCTACTGTGACTTCAGAGCCACGAATATGGTTGACTCCTAATGGTCCTCAGAAATGGCAGACCAAACCATTCATTTCTTGGGCAGTGACTCCCATATATCCCAACAAATTAATTAAAACAAAACCCATAGTGAGTATAGCTATCTCTTTGGTGAACTTATTGAGAGCCCAAATGTGAGCCAAAAACAGCAAATTCCCTTCCATGTTTCAGGGTAGCCTTTATTTAAAATCACATCATAGCTATAGCCCGAGCTAATGAAATAAAACCCACCATTTGATAAGCCTAGAATCCAGAATGTCAAAAAATTTAATTAGAAGTTACAAGTTATATTTAGTTTTAAAATTAAATCCATTTCATTAATAAGTATTGACACAAGGACTTCGACCTGAAACTTTTAATCGGCTTTGCACTCCACAGATGACAGCTGATGTGCTAAATGTTTGTACTAGCACCTTCTATTTTTAGTCCTGATTTTTGGCATCAGAAAGACCACCGCCTCTCACCTCCATAACATCACCTGCCTTCGCTTTTATGCCAACCCATCTGCTGCTGAGGTTGTCATCATCTGGATTCAACTATTCCATTGCTCATATTCATTGAATCTCTACAGTGTGGGAGCAGGCCATTCAGCCAATCAAGCCTATATTGACTCTTCAAAGAGCATCCTACCCAGACCCACCCCACTACCCTATCTCTGTAACCCTGCATTTCCCGTGGCTAACCCACCTAGCCTGCACATCCCTGGACACTATGGGCAATTTAGCATGGCCAATCCACCCAACCTGAACGTCTTTTGGTTGTGGGGGGAAACCAGAGTATGCGGAGGAAACCCACGTAGACACAGGGAGAATGTGCAAACTCTACAGAGTCACCCAAGGGTGAAATCGAATCAGAGTCCCTGGGGTATTGCTGGAATTTCTTCCTCCAAACTGTAAATATCAACACAGCTGAAATACTGCTGTTGTTCACCCCTCCCACATGAAGTCCCACACACTCAGCACTTGTTAACCAACTCACACTAGTGCTCTGGTGCCTCAAATTCAATACAGCCAGTTCTGCTATAATGCCTGTTCCTTCAACGTGAATTGATTTTAACACAGTTGAAGAATTTAGCCCATTATTTATAGGACAACTTTCCTTACTTATATTGACTATAACGTGATTCCAGCCCCATTGGTTTAAATTACGTGGCTACTGCCCAATTTTCTTATAATCCAAACTCACGCAAGAACGGAACTATTGCGTTATATCAGAATCAACTGTATTCAACATGTGTAAATTCCATCGTTGCTTCACAACCTTTCCCCTTCTTACCTCTAATATCCACCAGCCCAATAGCTCCCTTCCTAAACTCTCCAGT
The DNA here is from genome assembly GCF_020745735.1 of Hemiscyllium ocellatum. Classification (NCBI taxonomy): domain Eukaryota; kingdom Metazoa; phylum Chordata; class Chondrichthyes; order Orectolobiformes; family Hemiscylliidae; genus Hemiscyllium; species Hemiscyllium ocellatum. The sequence goes on along the minus strand of NC_083403.1, from coordinate 111,480,916 downwards.
TCCAGATTTGTTTTAATTCATTCATGGGATAAGGGTGTCACTGGCTAGATTAGCATTTATTGCTTATCCTTAATTGCCCAGAAGGTTAAGAAACATCCACATCACTGTTCATCTAGAATCACATGTAGACCAGAGCAAGCCCCTACATTAGGGAATGAGATGGCTTTTTCTGACAATTGACAACTGTTTCATGCATTTCATTAGATTCTTACCTCCCAATTGGTTTTTATTAAACTGAATTCAAAATTCACCATCTCCCACGGCAGGATTCAAACCTGGGTCCCCAGAACATTGTGGGGAGCTCTGAAATAACAGGGCAGTAATAATACCACTAGGCCATCACATCCCTGATTCTTGGACCCTTTTGCACTCACCTACCAGGTACAGTTCTTAAAACTAAATGAATCAAAGGTACAGGGAGAAAGTGGGAAACGGGCATTGAGTTGGATGATCAGCCATGATCATACTGAAAGGTAGAGCAGTCCTGATGGGCTGAATGGCCTACTCCTGTTATAATTTTCTACATTTCTATTCATGCCTAAAACCACATCATTTTCTACACCATTCCAGCCAATTTTCAAAGCTTCTTTAAAATCTTGCACTTTGATTATGTTCTTGGTCACTCCTCTTAATACTTCCTTGTCTGACTTGGCATCTATTCTTGTGGAGTGCCTTGTGGCATTTTTCAGCATAAAATATGCAAGAACAGCAAGTTTTTAATGCGTGTAAAGCAACTGGAAAAATGATCACTGTTCAAAGTGACTCCAAAACAAAGAGGAGTGAGGTTCCCACTCTGTTCAGCTTCCAATCAGCTCAGTCATTTCTCCCTTTGACCTGAGGCAATTTTGACTTTCTAATGACACAAAAAGAGACTACACTTCTGTAAGCCAGCATCAGTTCTTTCAGCCAATAACTAAATCATTCTGAATTATCGGTTTCAATATGAAGTTGATAAAACTAAGCATGCAGTGGATTTCATAAACTGCCAAATGAAGGGGTTATAAAAAACACAGAAAAGGGTCAGTGTGACCACAGTGGGCTGTAGAGTTTTTTTTCTGTGCTCTATGACTGTGGTTGAAGACTTTCCTGCTTTCAGGAAAGCAGTAACAACATCTCTTTAGGATTAAAATCAATCGGTGGGGGGGAAGCAGAGAGAGGCTGGGCAACTTTTCGCTTCTTAGAAGTGGATAGAAAAGAGGATCTGGTGTAGGCCCTTCAGTCCTTTGAGCCTGCTTCTCCATTCAGTTTGGTCATGGCTAATCATCCAACTCAGTCCCCCATTCCCACTTTCTCCCCGGACCCTTTGATCCCTATGGCCCTAAAAACTATAACTAACTCCTTCTTGAAAACATTCAGTGTTTTAGCTTCAATTGCTTTCTGTAGCAGAGAATTGCACAGGCACACCACGCAGCGGGTGAAGAAGCTTCAAAGCTTTGGCACTGGACTGGACCACCTATCAATTATAGATTTTATTTCTATACAGGGTGGCTATTTTGTCATACTAACTTACGACCCAAACAGTGAGGGTGGGGATTATTGGAAAATAAGCTGCGATGGTAGGTTTCACTGACCTCCAAGGAGGAACGAAAACTAAGATGCCCAACCTGACCAGAGTGAAGCTGCGCATTCTAGGATGGGGGAAGGGGTGCAGAATCTTTGCTCAGAAACCTGGAAGTTCAATTTTCCATGCAAAGCCATAGAGGTTTTGGCTTCACAAGGTGCACAGTACAATTCTGAGACATGATCCCTGTCTGGATATTAGTGTGAATGATATCCACTTCTAGTCAAGTGTGAGACACTCCAGAGAGTGTCCATAGCTTCAGTTTGGTTACCCATTGCTAATGAGAGCACAGATGATGGAGAAAATCTGATCTCTGACCCTGGAGGGAGGTTGGGGTTGGCTGTTCAATTCAGGAAGGAGCGTTTTGAGGGCCGCGGGGAAAGCAGGAGCAAGATCTTATACTGTCCTCTATAAACAACCCTTTTGAAGCTTAAATATCAAAATCAAATGCTGCAAGAGAGAAACAGAAATGGACATTCAAACGGACAAAGATTTGAACATTTCTACTAATTGGGATGCTAAATGCCAGTGCTTTGAGGTGGAAACGTAGACTACCCTGAGCAAGAATGGCAGACATGTATCTCACAGAATGAGTTTGACATTGCTGGGAAGAATGATTGGATTGAAATCTCTTGATGGATATGAAACACAGGCAGCCACATTAGAAGTTTTAAGCCCTTCGATGTGTGAGGTTGTATGGAGATTCTCAATGCCCCCAAACAACCAATAGGAGTAAGGAATTAATACTTGAAAGAATAAGAGCACAACAAGATCTCAAATGGGAACTTCCAATTTTTTGTGCTTTAAGAGACAGACGGATTGAAGACCAGCTAGACAAGACAATCATGCTGGGACAAAAAACTGAAGACAAGGAGGAAGACTGAGCAGATGGTAGATTGCCAATTTCAGAAAACAACAAGAGAGTCCTGTAAATACATGGCATTATGGTTTGCGGTCTTTTTTTTAAATCTCGTAATTGGACAGAAATGCTAACCAGAGAAACAGTATCAATAGCACACACAAGCAACACTGATAATTCAGCTTCTTTATGGCTATAATAGTTCAAGACAGTAAGCAAAACAAAACGAAGCCTAACCTACTTCAGTGGGTGTCATAATGTATGCCATGAATCAGCAGCTATTATGTTGTTTTGAGAATGTGTTACCCCATTATCTCATAATCTATTACCCAGAATTCTCATTCAACCGGCAATCAATGGGGACAGGATTTCTTGCTATGGGAACTGATGGTTTGATCTCCTGTCTCTCTCTCTCTCTCTCTCTCTCCTTTTGATCAAAACTCGCTGACAATATGTATGAGTAATCCTCGGAGCAATCAACACACCTCATTTCCTACGTCTACTTGATACCAGGCAGTTTACTTTCACTTGCTCCCAAAGTGTCATCGCTTTCTTAAGCAGCCAATTTACTGCAGTTTTGCCTTACAGTAGAGTATTATACGACGTATACTGGATTGGAAAGCTTTTGACTCTTTACCCAGTGTTCAGAAAACCAAAATCACACTATGGGGAGAAGCTTCTTGAAACTCTCTGTATATGTCTCCAACTCCCTTGTGTAGACATTTCTTTCTGCGACTGGTATTAATTGTTAAAAATTTTTTAATTTTTCTTCTTTTCAAGTATGAAGACAAATGACAGCAGGACCAAAGGAAACAGAAGTGGTTAGAAATGAGACAAAATCTAAACACTGGAAAAAAATCAAGGCAGAGTCTGAAAAATGAAATCAAAATGTGCAAAGCAAGACTGGCGAAAGTATGGTAGGATGTGAAATATTCATGAAAATGTAAACCTGGACACTTTCAGCATTGTTTAACAGCAATAACAAAAGAATCCTACAGGTGCAATGGTCCTTTTAAGTCTCTTGGTAGATCTGAACAGGAGCCTGCACAGAACTATTAAATGAATAAAAACTGATCCAAAGATGCTGAGGAGTTGTAAAATGTACACCAGACAGCCATTTTGGCCACTTGTCTCACAACTTGTGATTTACAGAATCTGTACAGATTTTAACAATGAGGAGTTTAGAGATTCTCTGGGTGACAATTTGTTTCTGTTGGTGAGAAAATAAGATATCCATAAGTCAGCACCTGATCAGTGCATGTGATATTTTTCCCATCTGACAAAAGAGGTAAACAACATAAAATGACACACAAAACGCAAGGCTGCAAACTAAACGCTCTGCCGCAGCTTTAAAAGAGATCTTATGGAACAAACCTTCAAATTACAAGATTTATTTTTAAAAGCCACAAATGAAATTCCAGCCACATGGGGGCAATTAAAATGGTCAGCAAGTTATTGTCAAAAAAGAAGAGTTTCAGAAATCTCATTCAGAGTTGAAGACTGTTGAAATTGGATATGCGTCTAATATAATGCAACAGAAAAAGGTCCCATTTAACAACTCAGCAAATTGGAAGGCATGAGGTGTCAAAAGTGAAATAGCATGGGCAGAGGAAACAGAGCTTTGAGAATCACCTCGTGGAACATCTGAACTGACACTCATGACAGCTTTGCTAATTTATCCAACAATCCTCTTTCACTTTGTTCATTAGTCTTAACTGTCATCGTTCTTCAATTCCTAATGTATAAGGTGGCAAAATATCACACATGTCTCATCGAGTCCTTGTTCCTACTCCAAGATCATTAACTTTTCTGTATATAATCTCAACAGCCTTGTTTGATGTTCAAAAATGGCTTAATGTGGTACCATGGCAGTTTTCTGCAAACCCCAAAGTTAAGCAAAATGATTTCTTTATGTCATGATTCGAACATGCCAGAGAAGGAGACAACAGTTCATTGTCATGAAGTTCCATTGGACCAGAGACCAAAGACCAACAACAAGATCCACAGAGCGACAGCCCTACAAGACGTTTCTTGTACTGAGGACATCATTGACTGGTGATCTCATTGTTCTTAAGAGGTAATGTTCTTAAGAGACATAGATGATTTGGTGTTGGGGACAAGATGTAGTGTGTCAAAGTTTGCAGATGACATTAAAATGAGTGGTAGAGCACAGTGTGCAAAGGGACACAGATAGTTTAAGTGAGTGAGCGAAGGTGTGGTAGATTGGAGTACAATGTTAATAGACGTGAAGTCATCTGTTTTGGTAGGACTAACAGTAAAAAGGACTATTACTTGAATGGTAAGAAATCGAGCATGCTGGTTTGCAGAGGGACCTGGGTGTCCTTGTGCATGAATCACAATATGTTGGTCTGCAGGTGCAACAGGTTATTAAGAATGCAAATGAAATTTTGTCCTTCATTGCAAAAGGGATTGAGTTTAAAAGCAGAGAAGTTATGTTGCAGATGTATAGGGTGCTGGTGAGGGCACGGTTGGAGTACTGTGTGCAGTTTTGGTCTCCATATTTGAGAAAGGATGTACTGGCGCTGGAGGGGGTGCAGAGGAGATTCACTAGGTTGATTCTGGAGTTGAGGGGGTTGGCTTATGAGGAGAAACTGCGTAGACTGAGATTATGTTCATTGGAATTTAGAAGAATGGTGGGGGGGGGGGGACGGAATCTTATACAAACATATAAAATTACAAAGAGAATAGATAAGATAGAAGCAGAGAGGATGTTTCCACTGGTGGGTGAAGTTAGGACAAGAGGTCATAGCCTTAAAATTAAGAAGAGCAGATTTAGGATTCCTGATTCTATGGAATTTCCTGCCCAGTGAAGTAGTTGAGGCTTCCTCAGTAAATGTTTTTAAAGCGAAGATAGATAATTTTGTGAACAATAAAGGAATTAAGGGTTATGGTGAGGGGGCAGCTAGGTGTAACTGAGGCCATGAAAAAATCAGCCATGATCTTACTGAATAGCAGAACAGGCTTGAAGGGCCAGATGGCCAACTCCTGCTCCTAGTGCTTTATGTTCTTACATTATGTTCTAATGTTCAGCCTCACACACTAGCGTTTAGATATAGCTTACAGGCTCTACTAGCCACACAGTGCTGAGAGTACACTGCACAATGTTTCACACTATAGCTGGGTACAGCCCATCCCACTTGTTGAAATGCAGCCTACAATAATGAAAGTGCAGTACTGCCCGGTAGCACCCTTAGATATTGACATTCAGACAATCATTAGTGAGGTGTAGGGCGCAACATTATTATACAATAGCTTGCAAGACACTACGTTCTGGGGTTACTGCGACGTCACCTCTACAGGTAATAACTCCCAGAGGTCCACCTGCAAATGAAAAGCATGTTCACAATACAATTATATAAACTGGTTCATTACAAAAAAGAAACACTACCCATCTTTGAGAATAAAGCTTGTCTCAAATTTCTGCCTTTATTAATAACATCCTCGGGTCAAGCTGATTAGCATGCCCAGCACAATTCTTCGCAGCCAGCATTTGCTCAATATTTGAGTTTAGAGGATAAATAAAGTACAGTTAAATGCCTGGATGCATTAAAATAGCTGCACTCACAATAAGATGCATTTTACTGCTATCAGTTGTGCCACCAACTGGATTACTACTTGCATAATGATGGTTTACATCTTGTAATGTACAGTCAAATATTAATCATATGCCTGCGGAAACACTTTCAATACATTTATAGGTTACTTCATCATTTATCAAAATGCTCACTTACCTCTTGGTCCAAACCATGATACAAAATAGTAATTTAGCGTCCGGTCCACAGCTTCCATTTTTAAAATCTATAGTAATTAAATAAAAACAATTAATAGAATGGAACAAACAAAGCAACTCATAGATGTTTCAATAATGCTCAGTACATGTAATAGAATTGCTCATTTTCTGTACCATCTCCAGAGAATACACATTGGTTAGTAAGCAATAGGGCGACCGAAAAAGGGATCTGCTGCAACTTGTTTTATTTGTCACTGAAGGGTGCAGTCACTCACCTTGCAGTCAGTACAGAACTGCAGCTAATAATCTATATATATATATATATATATATATATATGTGTGTGTGTGTGTGTGTGCGTAACTCTTCAACTTTTCTCCTCTTCCACTGAAGCATCCAGAGCTACTAGTGTAAACTTGGAGCCGATTCCATCCCATGCTATAACTTTCCTAAGTTAGATTCTCTTCTCAAACCATTTCCAACTCATGTCCCAACCCCAAAGCACCTTGCAAGGTGCAAATTAGCAGGTTGCGCAGGTTACCTTTGAGTGGTGCTAACAAGACTCAATTCTCTGCCAATGAACAATATGGTCAACATTGCCTGCCACAGCAATTGCTGGAATAAAGTTGCCATGCTGTCTGCACGACATTACATGGGAGCAGGGTGATAGCATATTGTGATCCCACACCTGTTTCCAAGGATTATCCAACATAGCCCTGTACATAGTAAGGGGGGGGGGTTGAATTCCATTATCTAGTGCATGGACTGGGAAGCAACTCTTCAAGGGAGTCCACCTCAGGACGTTGAGGCTGCACAGTTTAGCGTTTTGCAGACCTAAATTATTAAGTGGAGATTCACAGCTGCGTAGTGACAATTGGCCAGTTCTGCTTTCTGCACAGCCAGGACCTGACAGATCATGGAAGCATCCTCTATATTTCAAACAATGCCTGGGGCATCAATCAGTTGACGCTTTGATATTGAATATTTGATTACTAGATTAGTAAAGGTTTTCAGCTTTCAATTATGAATTATGAATAATTACATCAAGATCTTTGTTTTCAAATTGGGCATTCAGATCTGCCCACAGACTGGACAGACCAACCTTGTTTAATGAGAAGCATTTGATGATTACACTCACAAAGGCTCTAGTTGAACAGAAGGAACAATCTGTGAGTAAAAAAATCTCTCAACCGTAACAATAGTGGAAAGCCACTAAGTGTGAATATAAAAAGAAAACTGTGAATGTGGGAACATTAAATGAAAATAAAGAACACAACTAAGTTTTGAAAGAAAGATTGATTTAGAAATGTATACAGCAGCCTAAAATCTTTGTCTTTCATTTGCTAACTGCCAAATACTGCCGACATCTGTGGAAAACGTTCATGCACATGACAGTAATCTGGCAGAGTGAACCAGCTCCCCATTATACATAGTACTCAGTCTTCACCCCACTGATTTCAATGGATTCATAACAGTCAGATTTCCACTGTATCAAGTTACCGGCCAAACATTGAATGTAAAAGCATTGTTCTCACTAATAGCAGTTTCGCTGTTAATTATTTCAATGAAAAAGGAAATGAAACCAAAACAACAACAATGGTCAAAATCCAGTAGTGCAAGCAGCTAATACTTGACTTCCAACCAGACATTGAGTGGTTTCAAACTGCTGGGTCAACTATGCCACAAATACACTTACTCGACTCCTTTAGGTCTTGGCTGGATCATAAGATAAACTATCACATGGAAGGAACATCATCTATCTTGGGAAAGAGATGCACACCCATCCATTCCACTCCCCACCCCCTGCCCCAGCCATTCTGACTTGAAATAAACCATCTGTCAGAGTCAGATAAAACAAGGATGAAATCTACAGTTCAGACTTTGTCTAATTCAAACAGCACAGAAGAAGGATTGATGATGGCATGTCCATAATGTTGCACTTTCTCATAGGTTGATGCTGGCATTATCTTATTTATTTTATAAAGGGTTAACTCTTCCATTAAAACAAGAAACTGGGGTTTGTCATTCACCACCAGTAACTTCAAGGTTATTACCACTGAGCACTGTCCAAATGAGAAATAAAATATCCAAAATTAAAAATCACAACACCAGATAATAGTCCAACAGGTTTATTTGGAAGCACTAGCTTTTGGAGTGCTGCTCCTTCATCAGTGGTTGTGGAGTATAAGATCTTAAGACACAAAATTTATAGCAGAGGTTTACAGTGTGATGCAAGTGAAATTATATATTGAAAAGACCTGGATTGTTTATTAGGTCTCTCATCTTTTAGAATGACTATGTTGGTTTCAGTTTTTTCATATGTAAATCCCAAAACATTTTTTAAAAAGTTACATTCTCAAGTGAACTTTAACAATACGTGCCATATCAGCTCTGATAATGCACTGAAGGTGTGAGGTGTCCTGTGTGAGACAGACAGACAGGCATTCAGACAAACAAACAGACAGACACACACACACACACACATTCTCATACACAAGCTCTCTCTCATATGTTCACACATACACACCCACACACCTACCCTCTCACAGACTTATATCCCTTTACACTCTCACACACTCTCACACTCATACGCTCCCCCCCACCCTGCAACACACACACACACACACACACACACACACACACACACACACACACACACACACACACACACACACACACACACACATATAAGTTTACCACTCTACACTTTTAAACTGAAAAATAAATTGCTCTCGATGCTGTCCCCATCAAACTCTCCCAGGAGAGGTATAGCACGGGGTGTCTGTCATTCTCCACTTACCAAATAAATGCTTCCTAATATACCCCACAAGGTGGGAGGTTCAAGTAGGGATCCACCTACATGGAAATGATCTCTTTGCACACGATTTTCGCTCTGAGGCAAAGTGTCTGTCGCCACCGCAAGGTTTAGAGTGGCCCCAGAGGCCAGTGAGTGCCAAAGTTGGCCGGTTAAAAGGTCTTTCCCAGTTCTCTGAGACTTCAGCTCGGTTTTATAACAGACTGCTAGGCACTCTAGACCTCTGCCATCCCCCCGCGTACTCATCCGCAAATCCCACAGCCATTTAACCCATAACTACGGCGGACAGACCTCAGAAGCCACATAAATCTGGAAACAAAACTCAAAGCCAACCTAACTCTGCAAAGATCTCACCTGGTAACTCCACATTGGGAGCAACCATGTGGAACTGGAACCCTCTTGACAAATTTGTCTATAAACGAATGATAATTGAAATGCATTTAATTTTTGACTGCAGTTGGTAGAATGGTTGATTTGTGACGCCGAGTAACGCTAACAATGAGGGTTTAATTCTCACACAGGCTAAGGTTATCATGAAGGATCTCAACTTTTTCCCTCACTTGATGTGCGCTGACCCTCAGATTAAACCACCATCAGTTATCTCTCTCTCTCTCTCTCTCTCTCAACCCTATTGTCTAATAAGACTATGGACACTTTTATCTTTTTTAATAAGCCAATCGCAATCAAGTAACTGATGTAAAGAAAAACAGCTGAAAGAGACCTTTTGGGAAAACGTTTCTTTTCAAGGATGAAACTTCTTAAACTTGAATTCCTTCTCTTCTCAAAACACATCAAGCATTCGGATAACGACTCCATGTCAGTAATCACAGAGCATGGGAGCCACTTCCCACTCTACATCAAAACATTCCTATTTTTTACCAACTATTTCTTTCCCCATCTTGAACTTATAAACAAGAGATGTGGATATTTCATGGATCGGTATCTAAGGTAAAGATTCATCTCATCTTTGTTAGGTGTCTCAACTACTCCAAATATCACATTCTAATTGATCCAAATAAGAAATGTTGTTCTGAAATTTCAGACTGGATTTGTTGGAAATCATTGGCTGGGTTTTCATGGAGTCAAGCCTACTTCATAGACCCACCTGCTATTTCTGAAAGACTCCAATTCTGTCAGCAGAGTATGGGTGTGAGAATCATGTAAGAGGGGCCGCTAGAACTTACTGCTGAGTCAAACTGACCCCATCCTGGCTTTCCCAAGAAATTGAACTTGCAGTGTGGGTCTCACAAACCAATAGAATAGTTACAAAAGTTCCCAAAGGGCAGATAACTATAATGATCTTAAGATGTTCAAATCTGCTCCTCTCTAAACTGAAGAATTACAGTGTATTAGCCACAACTATTAGTGATTGCTAAAACAAAACTCTGCTGGATTGCTTTGATTTACAAGCCAGCTATGGCATTATTCTGTTTGATAGAGTCAAATGGGCGGCACAATGGCACAGTGGTTAGCACTGCTGCCTCACAGCACCAGAGACCTGGGTTCATTTCCCGCCTCAGGCGACTTACTGTGTGGAGTTTGCACATTCTCCCCGTGTCTGCGTGGGTTTCCTCCGGGTGCTCCGGTTTCCTCCCACAGTCCAAAAATGTGCTGGTTAGGTGAATTGGCCGAGATAAATTGCCCATCGTGTTAGGTGAAGTGGGAAATGTAGGAGAATGGGGTCTGGGTGGGTTGCGCTTCGGCAGGTCGGTGTGAATTTGTTGGGTAGAAGGGCCTGTTTCCACACTGTAAGTAATCTAATCTAAAGCATGCTCTATTGCAACGTGGAGTAAGTCAGCTTTTCCAAGAGATCAATTGTGTTAGGGGATTCTGTAGGTACAGACAGACGTTTGTGTGACCAGCAGAGAAAAAGCAGGATGGTGTGTTGTTTCCCTGGTGCCAGGTTCAAGGATATCTCAGAGAGGGTGCAGAATGTTCTCACAGGGGAGAGGGGTCAGCAAGAGGCCATTGTCCACATTGGAACCAACGACATAAGAAGGGGAAAGGTTGAGATTCTGAAGGAAGATTACAGAGAGTTAGGCAGAAATTTAAAAAGGAGGTCCTCAAGGTTTTAGATTAGATTACTTACAGTGTGGAAACAGGCCCTTCGGCCCAACAAGTCCACACCGACCCGCCGAAGCGCAACTCACCCATACCCCTACATATACCCCTTACCTAACACTACGGGCAATTTTAGCATGGCCAATTCACCTGACCCGCACATCTTTGGACTGTGGGAGGAAACCGGAGCACCCGGAGGAAACCCACGCAGACACGGGGAGAACGTGCAAACTCCACACAGTCAGTCGCCTGAGGCGGGAATTGAACCCAGGTCCCTGGCGCTGTGAGGCAGCAGTGCTAACCACTGTGCCACCGTGCCGCCCCAAATTCATTGTAAGATTACTTTTTGAGATTAGATTATTTACAGTGTGGAAACAGGCCCTTCGGTCCAACAAGTCCACACCGACCTGCCGAAGCGCAACCCACCCATACATTTGCCCCTTACCTAACACTACGGGCAATTTAGCCTGGCCAATTCATCTAACCCGCAGGTCTTTGGACTGTGAGAGGAAACCGGAGCACCCGGAGGAAACCCACGCAGACACAGGGAGAACGTGCAAATTCCACACAGTCAGTCGCCTGAGGCGGGAATTGAACCCAGGTCTCTAGCGCTGTGAGGCAGCAGTGCTAACTGCTGTGCCATCGTGCCGCCCTAAGGTTAGTAATATCTGGATTACTCCCAGTGCTACGAGCGAGTGAGGGCAGGAATAGGAGGATAGAGCAGATGAATACGTGGCTGAGGAGCTGGTGTATGGGAGAAGGATTCACATTTTTGGATCATTGGAATCTCTTTTGGGGTAGAAGTGACCTGTACAAGAAGGACGGATTGCACCAAAATTGGAAGGGGACTAATATACTGGCAGGGAAATTTGCTAGAACTGCTTGGGAGGATTTAAATTAGAAAGTGGGGGTGGGACCCAGGGAGATAGTGAGGAAAGAGATCAATGTGAGACGGGTACAGCTGAGAACAGAAATGAGTCAAACAGTCAGGGCAGGCAGGGACAAGGTAGACTAATAAATTAAACTGCATTTATTTCAATGCAAGGGGCCTTGTTAGGGAAGGCAGATGAACTCAGGGCATGGTTAGGAACATGGGACTGGGATATCATAGCAATTACGGAAACATGGCTCAGGGATGGGCAGAACTGGCAGCTTAATGTTCCAGGATACAAATGCTACAGGAAGGATAGAAAGGGAGGCAAGAGAGGAGGGGGAGTGGCCTTTTTGATAAGGGATAGCATTACAGCTGTGCTGAGGGAGGGTATTCCCGGAAATACATCCAGAGAAGTTATTTGGGTGGAACTGAGAAATAAGAAAGGGATGATCCCCTCATTGGATTTGTATTATAGACCCCCCAATAGTCAGAGTGAAATTGAGAAACAAACTTGTAAGGAGATCTCAGCTATGTGTAAGAATAATAGGGTAGTTATCGTAGAGATTTTAACTTTCCAAACATCGACTGGGACTGCCATAGTGATAAAGGTTTAGATGGAGAGGAATTTCTTCAGTGTGTATAAGACAATTTTCTGATTCAGTATGTGGATGTACCTATTAGAGAAGGTGCAAAACTTGATCTACTCTTGGGAAATAAGGCAGGGCAGGTGACTGAGGTGTCAGTGGGGGAGCACTTTGGGGCCAGTGACCATAATTCTATTCGTTTTAAAATCATGATGGAAAAGGATAGACCAGATCTAAAAGTTGAAATTCTAAATTGGAGATTGGCCAATTTTGATGGTATTAGGCAAGAACTTTTAAAAGCTGATTGGAGGCAGATGTTCGCAGGTAAAGGGACGGCTGGAAAATGGGAAGCCTTCACAAATGAGACAACAAGAATCCAGAGAAAGTATATTCCTGTCAGGGTGAAAGGGAAGGCTGGTAGGTATAGGGACTACTGGATGACTAAAGAAATTGAGGGTTTGGTCAAGAAAAAGAAGGAAGCATATGTCAGGTATAGACAGGATAGATCGAGTGAATCCTTAGAAGAGTATAAAGAAAGTAGGACTATACTTAAGAGGGAAATCAGGAGGGCAAAACGGGGACATGAGATAGCTTTGGCAAATAGAATTAAGGAGAATCCAAAGGGTGTTTACAAATATATTAAGGACAAAAGAGTAACAAGGGAGAGAATAGGGCACCTCAAAGATCAGCAAGGTGACCTTTGTGTGGAGCCACAGAAAATGGAGGAGATACTAAATGAATATTTTGCATCAGTATTTACTGTGGAAAAGGATATGGAAGATATAGACTGTAGGGAAATAGGTGGTGACATCTTGCAAAATGTCCAGATTACAGGGGAGGAAGTGCTGGATGTCTTGAAACGTTAAAGGTGGATAAATCCCCACAACCTGATCAAGTGTACCCGAAAACTCTGTGGGAAGTTAGAGAAATGATTGCTGGGCCTCTTGCTGAGATATTTGTATCATCGATAGTCACAGATGAGGTGCCAGAAGACTGGAGGTTGGCAAATGTGGTGCCACTGTTTAAGAAGGGCGGTAAAGACAAGCCGGGGAACTATAGACTGGTGAGCCTGACCTTGGTGGTGGGCAAGTTGTTGGAGGGAATCCTGAGGGACAGGATGGACATGTATTTGGAAAGGCAAGGACTGATTAGGAACAGTCAATGTGGCTTTGTGAGTGGGAAATCATGCCTCACAAACTTGATTGAGTTTTGTGAAGAAGTAACAAAGAAGATTGATGAGGGCAGAGCAGTAGATGTGATCTATATGGACTTCAGTAAGGCATTCAACAAGGTTCCCCTTGGAGACTGATTAGCAAGGTTAGATCTCACGGAATACAGGGGGAACAAGCCATTTGAATACAGAACTGGCTCAAAGGTAGAAGACAGAGGGTGGTGGTAGAGGGTTGTTTTTCAGACTGGAGGCCTGTGACCAGTGGAGTGACACAAGGATCGGTGCTGGATCCTCTACGTTTTGTTATTTACATAAATGATTTGGATGCGAGCATAAGAGGTACAGTTAGTAAGTTTGTAGATGATACCAAAATTGGAGGTGTAATGGACAGCGAAGAGGGTTACCTCAGATTACAACAGGATCTTGACCAGATGGGCCAATGTGCTGAGGAATGGCAGATGGAGTTTAAGTCAGATAAATGCGAGGTATGCATTTTGGGAAAACAAATCTTAGCTGGACTTGTACACTTAATGGTAAGGTCCTAGGGAGTGTTGCTAAACAAAGAGACCTTAGAGTGGAGGTTCATAGCTCCTTGAAAGTGGAGTCGCAGGTAGATAGGATAGTGAAGATGTTTGGTATGCTTTCCTTTATTGGTTAGAGTATTGAGTACAGGAGTTGGGAGGTCATGTTGCAGCTGTACAGGACATTGGTTAGGCCACTGTTGGAATACTGCGTGCAATTCTGGTCTCCTTCCTATCGGAAAGATGTTGCGAAACTTGAAAGGGTTCAGAAGAGATTTACGAGGATGTTGCCAGGGTTGGAGGATTTGAGCTACAGGGAGAGGCTGAACAGGCTGGGGCTGTTTTCCCTGGAGCGTCGGAGGCTGAGGGGTGACCTTATAAAGGTTTACAAAATTATGAGGGGGGCATGGATAGGATAAATAGACAAAGTCTTTTCCCTGGGGTCGGGGAGTCCAGAACTAGCGGGCATAGGTTTAAGGTGAGAGGGGAAAGATATAAAAGAGACCTAAGGGGCAACTTTTTCACGCAGAGGGTAGTATGTGTACAGAATGAGCTGCCAGAGGATGTGGTGGGGGCTGGTACAATTGCAACATTTAAGGGGCATTTGGATGGGTATACGAATAGGAAGGGTTTGGAGGGATATGGGCCGGGTGCTGGCAGGTGGGACTAGATTGGGTGGGGGGATATCTGGTCAGCGTGGACAGCTTGGACCGAAGGGGCTGTTTCCGTGCTGTACATCTCTATGACTCTACGACTCTATTTGGGTCAAAATGTTTCAAGTGTTCTCCCTCCTTTACAGTATTTATAATTTGCTATTTTAAACATGATTTTTGCATTGTGCCTTAACAATAGCAGTGGCTGTAACAGGCATGAGAAACATCTCAGGAAAAAGATAAAGCAAGAAAGAAATCAGCATACTACATACAGCTGGAAAGCAATATTCCAACAATAACAAATTTATGTACAAGATCATAACAGTCAACACACCTGAGACAAGATCCAGCATAAACAACACAAAACAGGACAACAGCTACCGTTTCAATAACGATGAAGAATAGCCAAGAGAAACCTAACTCAGTCAGAAATCGGTTCAGGTCAGAGTGAGTATAACTTGTCGTGAGGGACAAGAAAAGGTTTTAAAATGGGTTCTAGGCTTGCACCACGAGGGAATATTTTCGTGGAGCTAGGGAGTGTGATAAGCAACGGGTCGCTAAGCAACTAATTTGAAAAAAAAAGAAACCTGCAATAATGGTGCTGAAATCACCTGTTAAGTCTTTTAATTAACACACATTGTAGAAATAATTCTCAGTGCATGCACGAATCAAGGTGCAGAACATGCCATCTGGAGCACGAGAATGGCTGTTTGACTGTGTACTGGCCCTCGAAGCTACTACAGACAGCAGGAGAAAACAGAGAAAGGCCCTTCACTGAGGAGAAAGGCATATCCACCCCATATACAAACACACACACCAATACGTATACACACTCACACCAATAAGTGTACACACTCACACAAACACAGAGTTCTGCTGCAGAGGAGGTAACCACATGGGAGATCAGCACAGTCTCTACAAACTGCCTTATTTGGAGCGACGGGAGGAAGAAGGTGTCCAATTTCAAATAAAAGAGCCCAGTGAAGCAAAAACAACTATCAGTTCTCTGACGCTGTATTACATGGGTGCAGCTATGAACGACCTTATGACCTTATATTTATACATGAGTGTTTGTGTCAGCTGCCTCACATTAGTTGAAGTTGCTATCAGAGGGAATTAATGGAGTCAGCTAATGTCGGTTCACTGAAAACATAGGAAGATAACAGCTAGCCTGAATTTAGCCAGCACTTTGCTGAAATGGCAGCAAGAGAGGAAGAGAATGAAGATCTCCCTCAGCCATTACGGCAGGTTAATTTACTCTCTTTATATCTACAGATGAGAAGGATTACTCACAGGCTATTCTGAGGGAGATACAGAACTATGTTAAACTTGTCCCTTCCATGCTTACCTGGCTCAGATTTACTGGATCTGGTAATATATTTTACTGTTTAGAGTTGGTTTCACATCTGAAGCAAAGCGTACTATTCTCCGATAGTAATTTATTTGATACTATCATAACCCATCTCACCAGCATGAACAGAGATTTCACCCTGGTGAGACGGGTTATGATGGGAACAAATAAACCTCCAATGCATTTCACATGGGCACTTATGGATGTTACAGATGAGGAGGTCATAAACAGCACGAGGTGCTAACCATTGTAGTGTCCACAATGTCCCTGGATGCATGATTATAACCACAACTACTCACTATGCTGTTTGTTTATTTGAATCACTGAGAAAGTACTGTATGCTAATAACATTACAGCCAACACCAATGTGCTGACCTTGTACCATCATGTCCTTCAGAAAAGGTACAATCCCAGGATAATTAAGTCATTTGAAGCATTCGTCGATTCAAACACAAACACTTCAGTGGGCATAAGCAAGTTCATTTTGCGTTCTTTCATGTTTTGTAAGTGCATTTATTGCCTGTGCCCTAAATTGTTCTTGAGAAGAACAGATGGTATAGAAACAGGATAAGGCTGTTCGGCTAATTGAGCCTGGTCAGCCAGTCAATAGGATCATAGCTGATCCAAGATTCATCATGTCCACTTTCCTGCGCTTTCCCCATAACCCTCGATTCCCCTACTGATCAAAAATATAGACAAAAACTCTGCTCCCACAGCTCTCTGTGGTAAGGTAGTGGTGAGCACCATCTTAAACCCTGTGGTTTATATAACTTCACAGTGCTGATAGGAAAGCAGTTCCAGTCATATGAAGGGACTGTGATATATTTCCAAGCCAGGGCAACTTGCAGGGGAATTTGCAGGTGGTGGTGCTCTCATCTATCTGCTGTGCTTGTTTTTTCTGATGGTAGTGGTCAGAGGTTTGGAAGATGCTGTTGACAGAGCCTGGGTGAGTTGCTACAGTGCTAAGTGAATACAGGTCCAGTTGAACCATACTTCTGGCCTCTTGTGGGCACTGATGAGGATCTTTCATAAAAACAGCAAATAAGTTTCCTTGCTGCACTATGCAATGGTGTCCGGATAAAGTGCAGAATCCTAATAAGCACTCGGGCATGTTCATGCAACAGGATCTGCTTCCAGTCTTCATTCTGCTGTATAGCACTAGTGGGAAAAGCTCAGATGGTATCAACATCTCTCAGGCACCTGCCTATGGATGCTGATGTCCATTGATTAAGATTGGTTTCAACGTCCTCAGAAACGCAATGGGTCCAGCAATTGAGCAGGGAGTCTAACGCCTTACAAGGCTACAAACTGTTGTATAGAAATAATTCAGTGCAGCCTCCCCATCCATTATGGCCTCAACAAATGTGTCCAAATACTAATTGGGAATCATGCAACCCCTTCAGAGCCACGTGCTTTGACAGTACACCCTAATCATCAACGAAGCTTGAACGTTCATAAAGACTCACAAGCATTATGTAAAAGTTAGAACTCGGAGCATCCCAGGCTTCAAACTTACGTGCAGCTCCTGAAAACTTTTGGCTGCATTTGCACAAACCACGGTGGATACAAATACCTGATGCACAAACAACAAAACAGAAGTCACCCAGATCAACAACAAAACATACAACAACTCAATGGCCGATTCACAAGTAAGAATGTGATATCACATTGATGGATTCCACTACTCAGGAACAGGGTGTCTGGACAGAAGAGATAGGGAAGAAAACGTTCCCACCGGAGGGAGGGTCAAAAAGCAAAGAACAGTGGTTTATGCTGAATGGCAAAAGAACCACAGGGAAAGTGTGGAAAACCTTTTTATGCAGCGACTGGTCCAGGATCTGGAAATGTGCTGCCTGAGAATATGGTTGAGGAAGATTCAATCATGGCTTTCAAAAGGAAATTGGATCATTAAATGAAAAGGAAAGATTTTCAGGGCTCTGGGGAAAAGGTGGAGGGAGTGGGGCGAGTTGATTTATAGAGGGTCAGTATGGATATGATGGGCCTAGTGGCAACCGTTCAATTATTTTTTTTGATTTCAGATGAAATGATCAGTTTTATCCACAGAATGTAAAGTCATAGCTGTTGCTCCACATATGCATCAGTCACAAGAAGGAAAAACCTCAACTTAGATGTCCTTATAAGTTTTGGGCACAAAAGCACACATGCTTTCATAGATATTCTGCAGAAAAGGTGATAGGGTCTGCACCCCATTGCTCCCAGCAAATTAAACAGGCCCAGCCTCTGGCTTCCCAGCTCATCGCTGAGGATGGAACTAAATGCCGCACAGCGACTATAATATTGCACAAATAATAATTCTTTAATCTCAGCTAATAGCAACTGCTTGGTGAAATTGTCTGTGCAGTTGGTACAATGGACCAAGCTTGTGCAAATGAGTTTTTGTTTCTGGTGTTACATGCGTGACAGGAAGAAGAAGATTTAATATCTCTGGAAAGTGTGATCCTTTCAAACATGAAGTGTAATGTTAAAAGCAATCAGCGTGTTGTTGAATAATTGGCTTCATGTCATAATACTGATTCTCAGCTAGGGCAAGAAATCTAGGAAATATGTCCAGTGCACTTTACAATGAGCTTCATTGTGATGGTTCTGGAGCCCACTATCCAATATCAGGATAGATAAATACTTGGTAATAAAGGGATCCTCTAGATACAGGAGATAGTGTTAGCATTGAGTCCAAAAGATATCTAGGGCAGTCCGTAACTCTGTGTCATGCAATAATCAGGTAATTTTCAGATGAGGCACAGTCCAGTCAGGCAGTTACGATTCTGTTGTGTAACATTCTGTGATGCTTTGTTACAAGAGAAGAGAATTCTGTTCACACATCTAAGTATGTATGACTTTATCGCTTACTCAACCTGATTCTCCAAAGCAGCATAACCATCACATTATACAGATTCCAGGCTGAGACCAGAATCTCTGGTATAAACAGCTGCATCAGGCTTGACACAGATTACAGAGGCAGCATTCTTTTGTGATATTCATCAGCAACACTGCATTACTGATGCTGCGCCATAGAGTTGTATGGCATCGAATCAGATCCTTTGGTCTAACTCGTCCATGCTAACCAGATATCCAAAATTAATCTAGTCCTATTTGCCAGCATTTGGCCCATATCCCTCTAAATCCTTCCTATTCATGTACCCATCCAGATGCCTTTTAAACGTTGTTATTGTACCAGCCTCCACCACTTCCTCAGGCAGCTCATGCCACACACGCACCATACTCTGAGTGAAAACGGTGCCCCCTTAGGTCCCTGTTATATCTTCCCCCTCTCACCTTAAACATATGCCCTCTAGCTTTGGACCCCCTTACGCTGGGAAAAGCACCTTGACTATTTATCCTGTCCATGCCCCTCATGATTTTATAAACCTCTATAAGGCCATCCCTCAAACTCCGAAGCACCAGGGAAAACAGCCGCAGCCTATTCATCCTCTCCCTATAGCCAAACCCTCCAATCCCGGCAATACCCTTGTAAATCTTTACTGCACCCTTCCAAATTTAATAACATCCTTCTTATAGCCGGGAGACCAGAATTCCGAAAGTGGCATAACCAATGTCCTGTACAGCTGCAATATGACCTTCCAAGTCCTATACTCAATGCACTGGCCTATAAAGGCAAGCGTAACAAATGCCTTTTTGACTATCTTGCTTACCTGTGACTCCACCTTCAATACATTATTTTGACAAAGCATAAAACAAGTTGCATACAAACTGAATTTGTATGACAACCATGATTGGACTATTTTCAATGACTGTTCCCTAAAAACAATTTACTCCAACTTTAATCTTTGCCCTCAGGTCAACAGAACATTAATCTAACAGGTTGCTTATTTTGACCAGCCAAAACAAAATTACCTGAATATATACAGATGCCTGCCTTTTGTGTATAATTTTTCCCGTGACAGTCCCCATATATCTTTTCCTCATGGGCATATAGACATTCAAAATGTCATTTTTGATTAATTATGCACAGATTTCATATACTTATACAAAAGAACGGACTTGCAGCTGGGATCAAGTTTTAAAAAGGGCCCAGGCTAAATCTTCCTATCTGATCTTAATAGACTCCAAATGAAGAGCTTTTGCCCAAAACATCGATTTTCCTGCTCCTCAGATGCTGCCTGACTGGCTGTGCTTTTCCAGCACCACTCTAATCTGGACTGTGGTTTCCAGCATCTGCAGTCCTCGTTCAAATGGATACAGACAGGCTAGTGGAGCAGAGCAATGGCAGAGAAGTATAAGGTGAGTCCTGAGGGTGGGAAGAACAGAGAGACACAATGCATCCTAAATGCTACAATTGTAAAGGAACTGCAAAAACGGAAATCTGGAGTGCTTGTGTAAAAATCTCTCAAGAGGTTAGGACAGGTTAGCAAATCAGAAATCGGGATTCCCAACTTCATAAATAAACAGTAAATTACAAAAGCCAGGACGTTATGCTAATTAAAACTAGTTAGAGTACTGTGTCCAATTCTGGGCATGATACTATAGGTTTCGGAGAGGCTCCTAGGATGAGGGATTGCTGTAGTGCAGAATAAGAGTGGTGATGATGGGATTGTTCTCCTAACAGAAAGAAAGGCTAAGAGGATATTTGACAGAGATGACTACAGTAATGAGGTTTAGATAGAGTAAATGAGAAGGAACTGTTTGTAATCTGAAGAGTTGATAACCAGAGGGTACAGACTGAAAGTAAATAGCAAAAAAAAATGGTGACGCAAGGAAGAAACCTTTTTCTGTAATGAGTGCATTACAAAGTAGACTATTCCACCAATTCAGTTGATGCATTTCTGTGTTCCAGGATACTATTTATAATATTGGTCACCTTATATAAGGGCAAATGTAAAGTGCTGAAGGCATTTCAGATGTTTACCGGACTAATACCTGAATTTGAAAACACTCGACTTATATCCACTGGAGTTTAGAACAGATGATTTGATTGAAATAGGTCAGAGTGCCGAGAAGATTTTGTTTAATCATCATTAAAGCTATAGCTGGTCACAGATTTCTGCCTACAGTGGGTAACAGCCCAGAAAATGGAGTGACCTTTGAAATTGGATAAGGTGAAAATAATCTTTCATTGTAATAAAGAAATGCTAGAGAAAGGTTTCACACTGTTCTTCCTGTAATTTACAGCAAATTTGTTCTATTATGTAAAAGCAGGTTTATATCCTTCTTAATACTCACTTGTCAATTGCTTGTATATGAGCAGAAAGTCAGCTCTTGAACTTGGATACAAGTCGGACCTCTGAGACAGTAGGAAGTGCTTCCCAAGAACATATGATCCTATTTATTAAAGTTAATAGTGCAGCATTGTACCATCCACTCAGTACTTGGCTAACATTCTGAATTTCTCTTCACAGCTTGACAACAGCATCTTACACTTGATAATGCTTCTCATATGGGACATGTTGGAGCCTTCTATGTGTGAGAAGACTACATAATTGAAACAATTACAGAAATGCTCAAAGTACAGAGGGAAAGATTGATTACTGGCTTTTTTGAAATATCCACAGTGTAGATGTCTACAGCCATAGTGGTTGAAGAAATTAGGAGAGGTCATAAATGGCTTTTTAATCTTTGGAACGATCTCTATGACATCTCTATGACTAATAATAGAAATGTGAGGAAATTAGTGTTCAGAATGACATTAGAGAATAAGAAAATGAACGGCCAGAGGAGAAATAATCATGAAAGTACTAATAGTCAGAGAAATACTTGTTTATGATGATGCAGGCTGGATGGGCCAAAGGGCCTTTTTCTGTGTTGTAGACCTGTATGGCTCTATTACTGACGTTCAGAGGAAGTGAGCATGACAATAGTTTTGGGTGTTAGAGAAACATTAAATGTTAGCATAGCGAGAAAAGATAAGTTAAAATTCACTTATAGAGTCATAAAGCATGGAAATAGACCCTTCAGTCTAACTAGTCCATGCCAAACATGTTCCCAAACTAAACCAGTCCCACTTGTATGCATTCGGACCATATCCCTCCAAATTGTTCCTATTCATGCACTTATCCAAATGTCTTTTAAATGTTGTAAATGTACTCACATCCACCACTTCCTTGGCAGTTCATTCCACACATGAACTCTCTGTGTAAAAAAGTTGCCCCTCATGTCCTTTTCAAAACTTTTGGCTTTCACCTAATTTTAAACTCCCCCAAACTAGAGAAAAAAAACCTTGCTATTCACTTTATCCATGCTTCTTTCAACTTCCTTCAGTAAAATTTTCCCAGCTTATTTTTATAACTCAAACCCTACATTCCCAGGCACATCCTGGTCTTTCCCAAACACTCACCAGTTTAACAATATCCTTCCTATAGCAGGGTAACCAGACTGCACACAGTATTCCAGGACAGGCCTCACCAATGTCCTGTATAACCTCAACATGACATCCTAACCCCTATACTCAAAAGATCTGAGCAATGTAGGTAAGCGTGCCAAACACTTTCTTAACCATCCTGTCTACCTGTGACATAAATTTTGAAGAATTATGTACCTGAACCCCTAGGTGTCTCTGTTCTACAGCACTACCCAGGGGTCTACCATTAGTTGAGCAACTCCTGTTTGTATTACCAAAATGCAATACCTCATATTACCCAAATTAAACTTCTTCTGCCACTCCTTAGCCCATTGACCCAAGAGATCAAGATCTCTTTGCAAACTTAAATAACCTTCTTTGCTATCTTTTGGTGTCATCTGCAAATGTACTAACCATATGTCCCATATTCTCATCCAAGTTGTTTACATAAATGATAAACAAGAGTGGATCCAGTACCCATTCCGATGGAATAGCACTGATCATGGCCCTCCAGTCCGAAAAACAAAACTCCACCCACCACCTTCTGTCTCCTACCATCAAGCTAATGTTGTATCCAGTTGACAATCTCACCTGAAATCCCATGCAATCTAACTTTACTAATTAGTCAACCATGCGGAACCTTGTCAAAGGCTTTACTGAAGTCCATCTAAACAACTTGGTGACTTGCACGGTTGGGGCTTTTGGAAGCCACTTAAAACCTAAAATCCTCTTCCTTCGTGTCAAATCATTCTATATTCTTCTCCCTATCTCTCAAACTATACAAGCGTCCCTTGAAGTCTGTTTCTCTAATTCCAGTCTCTTGTGCACACCTTTGACTAAGCTCTCCTAACATAACTTATCTATTATTCATTATGCTTCTGTGAAGTATCCAGATGTTATCTATGCCAAAGGAGTTAAATAAATTCAGGCAATTGCTTCAAAAATTAGCTTGACAATTTTATTTTGTTTGATTGGCCACGGATCTACTGCACAACACTGGTTTAATTCAACTATAAACGACAATCTTATACAAACTCAAGCTGACTGATGTAAGCCATGTACGAAATGTTCAACTGATGTAGTAAGGAGTGCTGGACGGAGGTTCAGTCTAATGAATCTGAACAACAAGTATCATTATGTAAGTGTTGAACAGGAAAAAGCTGTCATTTACAATCATAATGCTATCTACCCACCCACAGTCATGTGATTAGGGAGCAAAATTTGGAAAATTTCCCTTTTGTGACTCAATGTAATCCCAGAAGGCTGCACTATCCCAGATATTTAAGACACAGAATCTATTCCTGGACAAACTGATCTCTTTCCCAACTAGAAGCTGAGCCAGTTCTCACTGGAAGATACAAAGTGATTCAGTATTCATTGCAGAGGCCAGCAAAGACTTCTCTCAGAAACTTCATTACTTTGTACTACTTCTGTTTAAACCTATCCATACAGCCAACAGTATTTACAGCTTGGCTTGAAATATATAATTTGACAGCATGCTGATTTTCTATCTATCAGAACTGTCAATCCTAGTGAAGTGCACAATATGAAACACAGTAAGTTTCAGTTCACAGGAGATAAGGGTCCCTTTGCCATGCTGTTGCAAGCATGAACAAGGTGCAGTGAGGAAACTCAAATTGTAACAATGCTTGGCAGTCAAAGTGGAATGACCATCACCTACAAATTAAAAGCAAGCTGTTCTAAACCTAAACTTATCACACATTGTCAAAAACAAGATCTCACAAATTTAGGGATCAGATTTAAGGATTGGCTTGTCTGATTCTGAACTAAAACGATCATGCAAAGCTGTTCATAGACCTAAACTGAATGTTGTAAAAAGAGAGGATCAGCTAAATGGGCTACAAACTTAAATGCACACTTTCTTGCTGGAAGAGTTGTCTGCAGGTATTGATTCCTCATTCCTGACGAAGGGCTTTTGCCCGAAACGTTGATTCTCCTGCTCCTCGGATGCTGCCTGGCCTGCTGTGCTTTTCCAGCACTACTATTCGATCTTGACTCTAATCTCCAGCATCTGCAGTACCCACTTTCGCCTGTAGTATTAATGTCAGTACTGTAAAATGCGTACTGTTAAGGCCTTTGCATAGATTTTACTTTCACAAAAACTCAATGAAACTTATGAATTCCAAATCAACAAAATAAATAATGAGACACAGCATGAAACAATAAACATAATGGATGATTCAGACACCCAGATTTAAAAGACTGACTCCTGGTCTGAGCCAAGTTAGAAAATATTAGAAGAAGCAACAGTAAGGGTTCTCGAATTAACATTATTGTTAAGAATTGGGAAAGTGGTAAAGTGGTTTATATTGTTGTTCTTAATAATTATCCTGACGATGAGTGCATTTGAAGGGTAATTCATATCAACACAGATGAAAGCTGGTCCAAAGATAAACTATCATGCAACATGGAGTATGCCAGTCCTGAACAGTAGAGTTAGTTCATCGAACATAGCTATTTCGAATTTAAAAGTTTTCAGAGTATTTAATAACAATCAAGCTCAGATTTCTGTTGTGCCCAAAATGTCGACTCTCCTGCTCCTCAGATGCTGCCTGACCTGCTGTGCTTTTCCAGCAACACACTTTTCGACTCCGATTTTAACAGTCAAATCCTTATTTGGTGAAGGAAGATCAGGAGGTCTTCTTATAATGGTACAGGACCTGGAGTACAGTACTGTGTGCAGCTTTGGTCATCTTATTTAACATGGATATACTTGTATTGGAAGCACTAGTGAGATTCCTCAATGAAAGGATTGTCCGACAAAGAAAGGTTGAGCAGGTTGGAGCTATACTAGTTGCAGTTTAGACTGGATTCCCTACAGTGTGGAAACAGGTCCTTCAGCCCAACCAGTCCACAACGCCCCTCTGAAAAGCAACCCATTTCCCTCTGACTAACGCACCTAGCACAATGGGCAATTTAGCATGGCCAATTCACCTGGCCTGCGGGAGGAAACCAAAGCAAACCCACACCGACACAGGGAGAATGTGCAAACTCCGCACAGATAGTCGCCCCGAGGCTGGAATTGAACCTGGGACCCTGGTGCTGGGAGGCAGCAGTGCTAACCACTGAGCCACCGTGCCATCCTAAGAGAGGAGTATAAGAGATGATCTTATTGAGATGATCTTATCAAAACACCATGGAGCTTGACAGGGTGGATGCTGAGAGAATACTTCTTTATATGAAGTAGGAAGCCACAACTTCAAAATATAGGCTCTCCTCTTTAAGATGCAAATAATGGAGAGATTCCTCTCAGATGGTCATTAATCATTGGAATGGTCTTTCACACAGGGCAATGGAGGATGCGACATTGAATATATTCACAGATGATATTTTTTAATCATCAAGGCAGTCAAAGGTTATGGGTACCACAAAGTGAAATGGAGTTAAGCTGCACTTAATACCAGCTACGATCTTATTGAATGGCAGAGCATACTCAAGAGACCCACCTCTGCATTTATTTTCTAATGTGCTTATGTAGTCTGGTAGAAGCTTACTCTGTGATCTAAACTAAGATCCTGCTAGATTTCATCTTTATGATATACGGAGTAAACTCTAATTGGAAAGTGATTTTTGCCTTCATCTTTTGGTTACCAATACAATAGGAGCTCTTTTCTTTCACAGGAGAACTTACTTTCAGAACTTTGCTCAAACAGCAAGTGCATATCAAAAGAGTGAGTAAAAATGAAATGCACGAAAAGTATAGGAACAAAGGTAAGCCATTTAGCTCCTCAAGTCTATTCGGCCATTCAATGAAATCCTGAACAATGCGCAACCTAATTCCATATAACTACTTTTGTCACTCGCATCTTTGGTTGACGAAAATCTGATTACCTGAGTTTTAAAATTAACAACTGAATTAGAGCCAACTGCAGTTTGCAGAACTGAGTTAGTTCCAGATCGCTAGCCCTTTGAATTAGATAGTGTTAGCTTGCTCATTGCTGAAGGGTCTGGCTCTAATTATCAGACATTGCCCCCAGTCCTAGATTCTACAACAAGCCAATATAACTTTTTCCAATCCATCCTGTCTCTTCCCTTAATATCTTCAGTATCAAGTTCTGGGGAGTACAGCTTGATTTGAGATTTTGCCCCCATAAGATATTTTACACGATGTGACAACACTTCCGTTATCGCTTGGAAAATAATAAACTAGACATGATTTGTGGTATTGAAGAATCATCAGACATTTATTACAGATGATTATTATGTTCAAATATTTCAATAACAGACATATTAATGTCTGGGCCAAAATTAAGCTCTTAGGCTTTATAGAAGCTTTCATGCCTCAAGTGATACTAGTTAAGATGGAGTTGGAGATCTTTAAACCATCAAATCGTTTGCTCTGATACAGTGATGATATCATTAGCTCTCAATGATACAGTGACCATGAGGCCTCTTTGGGTGCATTGGCAATGTACCTACCCCTAGACCTGGAGGCCCAGGTTCATGTCCCACCTGCTCCAGCAGTGTGTAATAACATTTCTGAACAGATGGATCAGAAAAACACAGGTAGACAACGCAGACTGAATTTATTTATTTGCACCCAATAGCATAATTCTTGGGATCTAATTGGCACTGTGACAAACCACCACCACACTCTCCCCCTAGGTCAATATATCCTTGGTTAAGATATGATACCGAGAACAATTCATAGAACATCCAGTAAGATTTATAAGCAAGGTGTTGTACAGCTGAATCATGCCTTCTACTCACTATTATTTTTCAATTCTAGACATAAAGACCATTATTCCATTAGTGCTTTATAGTTATATTCTCTACTGGTCCATAATCTATGTATTCCAACACAGCAGAATTACAACTGCACAGCAGCCAAAGTTCTGATGACAATTAGGGTTTATACTTTTCTGGATATTAATTCCTTCCTTCGTTATCCACCAAATTCCTCTCTTGCCTACCTGCTTAAAAACTGAGACTCCCTGTCAGGTACACTTCCGCACACTCCCTTACCCCCAAACAGTCGCGTATAACCCTAGACACTGAGCCACACTCAAGTTCCATTTCCATTCTCAGCTGTCTATCTGTGTCAGGATCGTTGTCCCTGTCAGGACTGTGAGAGTACCTACATCATTTGGAGTTCAAACTTACACCACTGGGTCATGGACAATTGGATTATGTATAAATCCTGGCCTTGCCCACAACGCTCGCCATGAAAAGTTTTTATTTTAAATTATGGCATGCTTTACAGAGTTACCAAACCCTAATCCAATGATGTAAAAGCAAAATATTGCAGATGCTGGAGATGTAAACTAAGACCAAAAAGTGCTGGAGAAACTCAGCAGCTCTGGCAGTGTGTGTGGACGGAAGGAAACAGAGTTAACATTTCAAGTCCATCAAGACTTTTCTTTAGAAGATTTTATCAAATCTTTGAAGGTTCTAGGTTTACAGGAGTCCACTGCAAATTACTTTAGCAAATCAAGCAGTATTAGATGCCTCTTGGACAGCACACAAAATTTATGTATTAAAAAGTTATATTTTAAATGTATCTAAGAGACAAATGGCACAAATTTTGAACAGAAATAAAAAAGACTGTTGATAACTACTTTACTGTCTTGTACAATGCAACAAAGACAAGCATAGCAAGTTACTTAATTGAAAGCACTGTATGTACAACACAAAGTAACATCTGTATAATTATCCATTTGAGCACAGCATGAACTGTGCCTTCTGACACATCACCTGAACTATAATACAATCAAATTGATAACACTGGTTTGGATGTTAGTTGCAATGGTTGGCAATGATAAGAGTCCAGAAAAGAGGAGTGTGGATATATTAGAGGACTGTAGGGCTTGCAGTGATTACAGAGGGAGGGAAGGATGATGCTATTGAGGGATTTGAAAACAAGGTTGACAAGTTGGAAAATAGGATCTAATAGTGCAGTGGTAATGTTGATACCTCTTGACTAAGAGGTCTGGGTTCAAGTTCCACCTCCTCCAGATGTGTGCTACAACATGTCTGAGCAGGTTGTTTTTTTTTAACGGCCAGCACTGTGGCAGAGTTAGCATAGCTACCTCATGGCATCAGGCACTCGGGTTCGATTCCAACTTCAGGTGACTGTCTGTGGGAGTCTGCAAAAATCGCCCTATGTCTGCTCCACTTTCCATCCACAGGCCAAAGATGTGCAGGTTAGGTGAACTGGCCAGACTAAGTTGTCCTGTAGTGTCCAAGGATATGCAGGTTTAGGTGGATTAGTCATGGTATATGCCAGGTTACAGAGGGGTTGGTCTGGATGCTATATGGATGGTGGGTGTAGCCTCGATGGGCAAATGACTTCTTCTGGCACGTAGGAATTCTATAATTCTAAAATCAGGGCATTGCTTAACTGGAAGCCAATTTGGTCAGAAAGCAAAGGGTTGAGTGGGATTGGGAATGATTCAGTACACGGGTGGCACAGGTGACCTCAGGTTTACCTTAAAGAGGATAGGATGTGGAAGACATGCAACCAAGGGAGCAATCAGAATAGTCAATCTGTGGTCATAAAGGTGGGGATTGGGGGGGGGGGGGGGGGGGGGGTGTGTGCAACAGCAGATGAGCTGTGGCAGGGTACTGCAACCAACCTCATCGAGGTGGAAATAGACAGCCTAAGTGATGCAGTCTTCTGGTCGGATGGTCATCATGAAATTCAAACACGACAGGCAAGAAGACAAATAAAGTAGTGCAACCAGGGAGTGGAGTGGAGCCGGGATCTAAGGGATGGAGTCTGAAGTGGTTACGTAAGAGAATGTCTAACCATAATCCCTATTGGCAGCTGGACGTAAATATATAAACAGTTAAGTGGCCACCCACCCTCTGAGCTGTGGTGGTGTGTTGCAGTTCACTTCAGGGAGTCTGTGGTTGCTTGGCAACATATTCTTTTCCATGCATGTAGTAGTCTGGATCCATGCATGTAGTAGTCTGGAGCTATGGATAGTGATGACAGAGGCTCCAAGTTTGTTTCCAACATACTGCTGACCAGGAAACACTCTGCTCTGTCCTTATCTGCCATCGATATGTACTGGAAGGACTTTTACAGGTCGATAGTCAACCTTGTTTGACCCCAGCCATGGAGTCTGAGGGTGGAGGTCTGAAGCTGCAGCTCTGAGATAGAGTCGGTCCACCTCCCCAGTGGTGCACATCCATTCTGAACCATCTCTAATCTGTTGTTCCAAAAGTAACCGGAAAGGTCACACAATAAAAAAAAGAGGTGAAATAAATCACCCATGAGACTAAACTGCTTCGTTTGGGATTTTATTTCCCAGAAGACAGGACAAAAGCTGTGAGGCATATCTTAACTTTTAAAACCGTGCATCATCTCAGGAGCAAGAGAATGCAACCAACCTCCGTTACCATAGAAACTGCAGGCAATCATCATCATCATAAAGGAATCAACCCAAAATGCCATTCCTCTCTTATCCTTACACATTCCTCAGCCCTGTTCACAGATCCAGCGAATGTACAGATAACATACATTGCCATGTTCAAAGTGAACTGTTAACAGAAAATGAGCAGCTTTACATTGTCGGCCTAAATAAATTGTAAATGCAGTGCCCAAAGATGCTGATAGTGAATCAGGCTTCAGATTTATTCTGGAATTATTGGAAAACTGATGTTAGAAGTCATTGTAAATGAAATACACGTTAAAATGGGGTTTGTTTGTTATTGTGTTCAACATTCATTGATCATTGTACGATCCCTGAAATACCAATAACTTTTAAAAATATATTTGCATTCAGAGTTTGAGAGAAGATTTGTAGCTCGGGTGCTCGTTGTTGTGGTTCTGTTCGCCGAGCAGGCAATTTGTGTTGCAGACGTTTCGTCCCCTGTCTAGGTGACATCCTCAGTGATTGGGAGCCTCCTGTGAAGCGCTTCTGTGATCTTTCCTCCGGCATTTGTAGTGATCACTATAGTAATCACTATAAATACCGGAGTAAACATCACAGAAGCGCTTCGCAGGAGGCTCCCAAGCACTGAGGATGTCACCTAGACAGGGGACGAAACGTCTGCAACACAAATTCCCAGCTTGGCGAACAGAACCACAACAATATATTTGAATTTCCAATGACTTAAAGGATCACTGAACAAGAGTTCAAGTTTTAAGACTTATACTACAACAAACAAATCAAAAGTAACACTCGTTAATATGAATTTTATACTTTAAATGGAGGAAAGATTCCCTACAGGACCTTTAAAATGACTAACAATCACATGCCACCATTATATTTTATACCACCCCTTAACTTCACACTTTATTTTCCCAGATCCTGTCCAAATTAATTCTCTATCCCCAATGGCCTACTTCCTTTTTCCTTTGCCAGTTGGTTAACTTCTAATTTCAGAATCCTCACAGATTCTGTGCCTTCCACCTGAGCATTAGCTCACAGCCACAGCCTGCACAATGAACAATAAAACCAACATTCTCTCTCTGCTTCAGGGATAGGACTGGCTGCCTCTATCTCCTGCTCTCTGCCTCTCACAGGGCTGCACCTGACCTTTGTCGAGAATTTCAGGGTTACCTTGGAAACCATGTAAACCAATACTAAAATGGCTTTCTGCCATCTTCTCCCTTCCCAAAGCTCATCTCCATGACAATGTGTATCAAATGGACCCTGTATCCAGATAGAAATGCTAACTTCCTATCTTCTAGCTATCTTCTATTGTCCCCAAGCAGGAACTAGTTGACTCAAAGGACAGATTGCTTATCCCTGCCCTTAGGTCCTGTTTTGGGGCCTCAGTGTTACATTAAAGGACTGATTGCATGAATGTGAAATCACATTACAGGACAGACTACCAGGGTTAAAATGTCACAAGACTGACTGCAAGGGGTGCAATGCTGTACTACAGAACTGACTTTTGGAATATTTTATGCAACTCTGGTCCCCTGCTTATAGAAAGGACATTATGAAACTAGAAAGGGTTCAGAAAAGATTTACAAGGATGTTGCTAGGGTTGGAGGGTTTGAACTATTGGGAGAGGCTGAACAGGCTGGAGCTGTTTTCCCTGGAGCGTTGGAGGCTTTTATAGAGTGACCTTTATAGAGGTTTATAAAATCATGAGGTGTATGGATAGGGTAAACAGACAAGGTCTGTTCCCTGGGGTGAGGGAGTCCAGAACTAGAGGGCATAGGTTTAGGGTGAGAGGGGCAACCTTTTCACGCACAGGGTGGTGCATGTATGGAATGAGCTGCCAGATAAATTGTGGAGGCTGCTACAATTACAACATTTAAAAGATATCTGGATGGATATATGAATAGGAAGGGACATGGGCCAAGTGCTGGCAAACGGGACTAGATACACTTAGGATATCTGGTTGGCATGGACGAGTCAGACCAAAAGGTTTGTTTCCGTGCTGTACATCTTTATGACTCTATGACTACAGGGGTGCAAGGTCACATTACAGACTGACAGCAGGAGTGTGTGATTACATGAAGGCCTGACTCCAGGGATGCAATGCTACACTACAGCAATGATTGCAGGGGAGTACAAGGTCATATTACAAGACTGACTGCTGGGGTTACAAGGTGACATTATAGTATTAATTATAGGGATTGTAATGTCACATTACAGGACTGACTGCTGAAAGGGATGCACGGTTGCAATTCTCAAGCAAATTCAGGAGTTGCAAGATCACATTACATAAACAATTTCACAAAATGCAAGGTCAAATTAAAGGAGTGACTGGTGGCATAACGCCCTTGAGAATATTCACCAAAGACCTATGACAGTAACAGCATGAAAGACTGCAACCATCAAAAAAACAGCAAGTAACAATATACCTTGTAATTCCCAGCAAATGTTGGAAGGTACCAGGTCACCAGGGAAAGCCAATTACCCAGGAGGAGGAGAAAACACAAAGTAAATTTTTAAAAAGTGGTGTTTGTAGGGGGGATTGCAATAACACCCAGAAAAGAGAAAAAAATATTTATGGTAGTCATGTTCTTAGATTAGGAGACTTCAAAATAATAAATCGATTCAACAGAGTAGAGACAGAGAAACCACTTCCATGAGCGCAAGAGATCAAAATACATAGGTCCACAGGTTACAAATGGGTTTCATTCTTGAGTTCATCCGCAAGTCTATTTGCACAGTAAGTCGGAACACAATGCAACACAAAGTAAAGTAGTTATTCATTAATACAGGAAATGTTCAAATGTCGGATATTTAAAATCACACCCCTGGACGGGATCATGTTGACAAGTTATGAGTGTTTGTAAGTTGGATTTTCATAAATTGTAGACTCCTGGAGTTGTGACATGAGTTAAGTAATTCAACAGTGAAATCAAGAAGTACTTATTTACACAAAGTGTGGCTCAAATCTGAAACTCAATCAGACAGAAAGTTGTGAATGCTGTGGGTCAACTAAATTATCAAAATTTAAATCAATAGGTTTTTATTGATCAGGAATATTAAGGGACATGGCTCAAAGGTGGATAAATATGTAGATCATTTACAATATAAAGGGAAAGGAAACTCGGGGTGAATGAATGGCCTACCTCTGTTCCGAGATCTCAAAACATCAATAGTTTGCTTCAATGATTGCTCCTCCATCATAAGGTCAGAAGTGGGAATGTTTGCTGATGATTGCACAATTAGCAGTCCACATCCAAATGCAGCAAGATGTAATACTCCATCTGGGATTGTGCTGGCAAGTGACAAATAATATTCACACCCTGAAAGTGCCAATCAATAACCACCTTCAAGAGAGAATTCAACCATCGCCCCTTGACAGTCAATGGCATTACCATTTGTTATGAATTTGAAGGCATGTACTGTACCTCTTAAGAGACGGTGAATGCTGTTCTGCACTGAGAGATTACAAGCACCTGTGTATATGAGTAGCTAGCAGTCTTAGAGTGTATTGGAAAATTGAAAATATGTAACATTTGGCTGTGAAATGGATACCTGAGTTGGTTGCCGTTTTGACAACAATTCGAATTTAACTAATCAGCTTAAATTATGCCTCAGGACACTAACACCCAACCAAGTTTGAATTTATTGTTCTGTCAACCTCAAACCAATGAGACGATCCGATGTGGGGATATAAAAAAGACAGCCGTTTAAAAATCAGACAGAGTAACTGCAATTGAGAAAGACCCAAGATATTGAAAAACTCTCTATCAAAGGTACCTTTTCATACGAAACATATTCGCGGTAAAGAAAGACGACGACCCAGGGAGATCTTCAGCCAAAAGAAGAAAGACACCAAAGACAACAGCTGCTGCATGGTTTTGAAATTAAGTTGATATAATTTTAAGAAGTGCTTTTTTAGAACTGTATACTGTCATAGTGTTGGAGGCAGATAATAAGCAGTTAAGAGAAAGGAGGTCCTTAGAGTTGTGAATAATTGTTTAATGTTCACTTTTAGAGTTAAAGAATAAATTGGTTTTATTTTCTTTAAATAGTGGAATTTGGGAGTTCTCTATCACTCATATTTTAACAGATTACAAGGCGAGGTGAGCTTTTCTGGGTATTTGGTTTAATTAACAGAAAGGTTCATCACTGTGTCGTAATACGATTGCTAAATCCCATACTACCAACATCCTGTGGGTTACCATTGCCCAGAAACTGAACTGAACCAATCATATAACCACAACAGAAGGTCAGGGGCTAGCAATACTGCAGCGGCTATCTCACTTCCTGACTCCCCTAAGTCTATCCCCCATCAACAAGGTACAAGTAAGGAGTGTGATGAAATATTACCCACTTGTCTGGTTGGGTGCAGCTCCAAGAACACTCAAAAAGTTTAACACTATCCAGAACAAAGCAGTCCACTTAATGGGCACCCCATCTAGCACCTTCAACATTCATTCTCTTCACTACCAACACACAGTAGCAGCGGTGTGTACAATATATGTGTCTCTGCAGAAATTCACCTAAGAGTCTTCAGGAAGCACCTTCCAAACCCATGACCTCTAACAATCACAACAGCAAAGGTAGCAGATATATGGGGACATCGCCACCTACAAGTTCTCTTCCAACCCACTCACTGTCCTGACTTGTAAATATATTACTGTCCCTTCAATGTCACAGGATCAAAATCCAGGAACTTCCTCCCTAACTTCCCAAAATTCCATGAGAAGCGGAACTTTGAGATCACAGGAAAGCCCCTGCATGGCTTGATTAGCTTTCACATGTGCTCTATGTCAAAAAGAAAACCAACTGAAAATACATTGATGCTGTAGGTATATGAACTATGCCTTAAAATCACCTGACCTTGTCTAGTAAAAGGCATTGAAAAAGGTTAGGAGTTAGCAGCAGGAAAACAGAATCTTATTCTGCTTTGCACGCTGTCTTCAGACAAGTCGCTGTGTCATCCATGTTTCTTGGGTTTTTGTGCTGCAGTACAAAATACAGGAGCATCTCTTCAGCAACTTTTAAGTGCCATCCAGGTCGGTGCAGAACACAACAATGATACATTCCTACCTTCACTGTGTACTATTGTATGTTTTCATCTACAAATATTAAAGAGCAATCTGGTAAAACAGCATGAACAGTCTGATTTCATATGGATTAATAACGTTATTTGGAGCCAATTGGTACAACCTTGACTGTGATTTCACTCTCTAGCACGGTGTAACTCCAATCCAGTTGGTTGTCAGCTAATTCATAGGTACCAGCGGTATCTTTTCCTTATCACAGGCATCAGAGTGGGAGCGACTGACAACTTTGTCAAAATTAGAGTTTTGAGTTACTTAAATTTGACTTGTTGCAATTTATCTATCAAGTCTCCTCTCAAGCTACTCTTCTCCAAAGAAGACAGCCTGAACCTCTTCAATTTGTAACTGATGTTTGTCACTCCAGGACAATTCTGATGAATCTCTCCCTCTCTCCTGCTTTAAGATCCTCCTTAGAACCAACTCCTTTGACTGCATTTTTGGCCACCCTGTCCCAAATATATCCTGAGTGGCTCAATGTTGAATTTTCTTTGAATACATTTCTGTTAAGCACCTTGTGGATATTTAACAGTACTAAAAGTGCTACAGAAATGTAAATCATTTCTATTTGGATTCTCACACTATAAGTGAGGCTCAGTGATAATGGGTCCTAATTTACATAAATTCTACGTACCACTCCAGAATTTAAGCATATGATCTGCTTTATATTTCAATGCAGTACTGAGGCAACGCAACACTGTCAGAAATACTGTATTATCTTTCTGCCAGGATCATATGGAATTACTCCATGATGGAAGTTACTCCATGGAATTAAATCATTTGGAGTTTATGATGGTGCTCCAGTGATTCTTGGATTCCTCACCCAAAGGAAAATTGGTCCTTTCAGACGTGTAACCACACAAAACTTTGAAGGAACCATGCGCTTAAATAAATCTACCACAAACACTAAAAGAAAATTTGAGTGAATGTTGCTCATGCCTACACTCCACACAAATGAAAGCCCAAATCCAAAATTCCCAAACCTTTTCTATATTCATTTATCTTCTTTCAAACACTTAGCCACCCATTCTTAAATACAAACATGCATCTGTTCCACTTCTTAATCCAACAGTTATTCCACAGCCTTATAGACCCGATCTCAAAACATTTCTGCCACGTCCAAAATCTCTCTAATTTTATATTTTTGTCCCTTCTCTCTTTTGTGTCCACTCCCTTCTTCATTTTGAACAACTCTGTCAAATCATCCTGTAATCTCCACAGCTATTGCTCAGTCTCAACCACTAACATCCTTGGGGTAGCATTGACCAGGAACTGAACTGGATCAACCATAATAATATTGTGGATGAGCAATGAACTTCTCATGTGGTGACAACCCAAAGCTGGTTCAGTGATGGCTCAATAGACTGGTTCCTGGGATACTGACATTGTCCCTTAAAAAGAGAGATTGAACAAACTAGGCCTGTATTGTCGACAGTTTTGAAGAATGAGAGGTCATCTAACTGAAACCCACAAAATGCTGAAGGGAAACCTACAAAAGGGAGACAGGGTAGATTTAGGTAATGCTTCCCCTGGTTGGGGAGTCCAGAACCAGGAACACAATTTAAAAACAAATGGGATGCTGCACAAGTCCATGTTGAGAAGAAATTTTATTCAGAGGGTTTTGAATCTTTGGAATTCTCTACCACAGGAGGCTGTGGAGCCTCCAGTCTTTGAGTATGTTTAACATTGATATATTTCTGATTGCCTGTGGTGAAGGGTTATGAAGATGATGTGGACAAAAAAGCATTGTTCAATCAGAGGGAGTTTGGACTTCCCCTACTCCCACGTTCCATTTAAAAAGCTAAAATCAGGAATTTTAATGAAATACTCCCTACTTGGCAGGATGACAGCAGCTCCAACAATACTCAAAAAATGTGACACAATCCAAAACAAGGCAGCTGCTCAATCGGCACCACATTCACTACCTTATCCATTCAGTTCCCCCTACCACAGTATGAGCAGTATGCAACATCTAATAAATGCACTGCAGTAAACACCAAGGCTCCTGCGACAGTACCTCCCAAACCCATGACCTCCACCACATCAAAGGACAAAAGCAGCATGGAACAAATCATCACATGCGATTCCCCTCCAAGTCACACACCATCCAGACGTGGAACTACACTGCTGTTCTTTCAGTGCCGCTCTTTCCTGTAGGATGAATCAAGATTAGAAAGACTGCAGCGATTCAAAATGGTGACTCACCATGACCTCTGCAAGGACAATTAAGAATGGACAACAAAAGCTGGGCTTGCCAGTGATCTTGGCATTGATGTCACAGAGATGCCCATTTCGAGTCATAGAATGACTATATTTAAAAAGAAACTTTTACTTCTGGATTCATACCTCATCCTTTTTGTGAAAAGCCTTGAGATAATATCTCTGATCAGATTAGATTACTTACAGTGTGGAAACAGGCCCTTCGGCCCAACAAGTCCACATTGACCCTCTGAAGAGCAACCCACCAGACCCATTCCCCTTCATTTACCCCGTCACCTAACACTACGGGCAATTTAGAACAGCCAATTCACCGAACCTGCACATTTTTGGACTGTGGGAGGAAACCGGAGCACTCGGAAGAAACCCACACAGACATGGGGAGAATGTACAAACTCCACATAGTCAGTCGTCTGAGGCAGGAAATGAACCCGGGTCTCTGGCGCTTGTGGGGCAGCAGTGCTAACCACTGTGCCACCCAGCAAATGCAATTCCAGACTGCTCCAGTATCAGCAGAAATGCTAAAAATCACCAGTCGGTCTGCTTTTGTCAGAGAATTTTGGCTGCATTCCCAGCACTCTAGGTGCATACCGAAACCAGACACTCGATTTTATGTCACAATCTGAGGGGAAAAGGTAACATTTGCTTTATCCAAAAACGTCTGTAAACTTAATGATTAAACTAGTAGATGGAGATGAGCCCATAATTCAGTTTTGAATTCAGACAATTCTGTAACACAGCCTTAAAGATGCTTACTTGAATTCAGGGCCCAGGGAGAGGTCTGACTTGTAGTCTTCATGACCCTACAACAAACATTAGGGTCATTAGATCACTATCAGGCTGAATTTTCTGTATTGAGCCCAACAATTGCAACATGTTCAAAATGTACTCAATTGTGCCTACTTCACTGTATCTTCATGAGGAGGTTGGATAGGCTGGGACCTTTTTCACTGGATCATCAAAAGTTGAGAGGTGACCTTATTGAGATTTATAAAACAATTATGAGTACAGATAAGGTGAAAAGCAGGTGACTTCTCCCTAGGATGGAGGATTTCAAGACTAGATGGTGTATTTTTCAGGTGAGAGGAGAAAGATTTAAAAAGGGCATAAAGGCAACTTCTTTTACACAAAGTGGTGTGTGTGTGGAATGAACTTCCAGATGAAGTGGTGGATGCAGGTAGACTTACATTTTGAAGTACATGAATAGGGAAGTTTTGGAGGGACATGGAGCAAGCTGAGGTGGGTGGGGCTTGTTCAGTTTGGGAACATGGTTAGCATGGACTGGTTGGCTTGAAGAGTCTGTTTCCGTGCTGTTTGACTCTATGACTCTGACTGCAACAAATTACTCTGATTTCAAACCTTTCACCTATTCCCTGTCTCTTGAATCCCTGCCAGGATCCCGATTCTTCAAGAGGTCTGTACTCATCTAACTCTGGCCCCTTGAGCATCACTGATTATAATTACTCCACCACTGGGAGCAATACAATGAAATGGCTAGACATTCAGCTCTAGAATACCCTCCCTAAACCTCACTGCCTCCATTTCCTTCCTTCAAGCTGCTCCTTAAAATCTACCTCTTTAACCAAGCTTTTAGACACCAACCTCAAAGTCTCCTTTTGTGGTTCCATGCTTTTTTTCTGTTGTTTGATGTTTCTATGGATCACTTTGGGATGATTTACCCAGTTAAAAGGATTACATAATTACCATTGGAGTCACTGACAAGTCCAAATGCCCTGTTACAAAGATTGACGTCTCACAAATCTGACTACTGCCAACAGTGAGAGCAAAACATTCCACAAAGCACTTGTACTGGAGGCTGACAATGCAATTCATAACCGTAGCCTGAATCGTGCTCCAGTAATCCAGCTCAATATGAGCGTAAAATCTTTCCACAAGGGACAAGCAACTCCAGTACTAAATTGGTTTTTGATGTGCATCAGTTACAGCGAAGAGCAAATCTAGCCCAAAGGTCTCAGAAAAGCTGGGAAACCAAAACAAAAACACCAAATTAGGATCGGTTGCTGCTACAGACATCCAACGATCAGAGAAATATAGAACGATAGTTTACATTAGAGCGTAGAAAACAAGGAGGAAAGAAAGAGAAATATGGAAGTTGAAAGAAAGAAAGTATATGGTAAAAAGGAATCAAAGAGAACAGAGAGAATGCAGAGATGAAAAACACAAAAGAGAGAAAAGCAGACAGAAATTTAAACAAACACTGAGGTGGAGCAAAAGGTACAAGAAGTAGGAGTAGGAAGAATAAGGATTGAAAAAGAAGTGCGAATGGATACAGGAAAAAGCGTGACAAAGAGAAAAAAGGCAAGAGATAAACCAAAAAGAAAGTGACACAAGAAAAGGGAGAATTCCAGAAGCTGGTATGTACCAGCGGCAAACAAGAGTCGGAAACATTGAGAAAGAGATCAAAAAGCAGAGTTTAAACAAAGGCCAAGAGGAAGGTGAAAACTGAACAGTGTGAGATAATAACAGAAAATGAAGACAAAACAAGAGATAAGGACTGAAAGAGAGAACAAGTGGAAAAAGATTAGGATTGATATGAATAGGGATGTGAATTAACAAAAAGGAAAACTGTGTGAGAGAGAGAGAGAGAGAAAAACAAGAATAAGAAAAATGATGGAACAAAAAGAAAACAAAAGGAAGAGAGGGAACATAAAGATACGTGCGCACAAATATAGACCAACGATTTTCTATTTTTCTCTGTGAAGATATAAAAATGCCCCAGCCTTTAAAATGGACAGTGAAGATCTGAATAAATCATGGTGTGCACACACTCAAACCTTAGTGGTAACCCATCACATGCCAAATAGGTTGATTCCAACAATGACTGATGAGGGCAATTGTCCAAATAAAGTGTAGGCCCAAGGCTTCTCTTAAAGTCCATTACGAACTCATTAGAGCGCTATACTTAAGATCTAAAAGCAAAGCAGAGGTCCTTAATGGGACCACAGGAAAGTGCCACCAAAAATATTTTACTTGCCTGAATCTGAACAGCAGGAGTGCTCTTCCTAGCTGAGCACTGAAATTCCGGGTAGCTGCCCATTCCCAGCAACTGCCCCCTCCACTAAATTCTCTCAAGAGCAGGCTGCAAATGTCACCAATTTTATACATTCCTTCTGAACCGTATTTGTGGTGTGGTTTTGTCACTGCTAGCATAGCTCCTGAATCTGAGTGCAATGCAGTTTCCAGGCACCCCCATGTCCGAACAGCTGAAAGAAAGCATTAGATACCCAAAAGAAAACAGTGTTCTTATTACAGAAGATCTTTGTTAGTCTACAGCTACAGAACTGCTGCATTAGTCAGCAAACAAACACAGAAGAATATACAGTAAAGTGGCGAATATATTATTTCCTAGACACTTGCAGCCTCAGTTGAACAGTAATCTGCTGTTTTGTATAGCCCCTAGGCTCTCGTGCCATTTCCTTATTTCTTTGCTTCTGCTTTTTTTGTCCCTGTCTCTCAAGATGTTTCTTTCCTTCTTGGCTTCCCTTTGTCTAAGATGCAGGGGTTGCTGAATGTGAGAAGACAGGTGGAATCGCTGAACTCTTGAGCAGCCAACAGTCATAGAGTCATAGAGATGTACAGCATGGAAACAGACTCTTCGGTCCAACCCGTACATGCCAACCAGATATCCCAACCCAATCTAGTCCCACCTGCCAGCACCCGGTCCATATCCCTCCAAACCCTTCCTATTCATATATCCATCCAAATGTCTTTTAAATGTTGCAATTGCACCAGCCTGCACCACTTCCTCTGGCAGCTCATTCCATACACATACCACCTCTGCGAAAACGTTGCCATGTAGGTCTCTTTTATATCTTTCCCTTCTCACCCTAAATCTGTGCCCTCTAGTTCTGGACTCCCCGACCCCAGGGAAAAGACTTTGTCTATTTATCCTAGCCATGCCCCTCATGATTTTGTAAGCCTCTATAAGGTCACCCATCAGCCTCTGACGGTCCAGGGAAAACAGCCCCAGCCTGTTCAGCCTCTCCCTGTAGCTCAAATCCTCCAACCTTGGCAACATCCTTGTAAATCATTTCTGAACCCTTTCAAGTTGCACAACATCTTTCCGATAGCAAGGAGACCAGAATTGCACGCAATATTCCAACAGCGGCCTAACCAATGTCCTGTACAGCTGCAATATGACCTCCCAACTCCTGTACTCAATACTCTGATCAATAAAGGAAAGCATACCAAACGCCTTCTTCACTATCCTATCTACCTGCGACTCCACTTTCAAGGAGCTATGAACCTGCACTCCAAGGTCTCTTTGTTCAGCAACATTCCCTAAGACCTTACCAGTAAGGTAAGTCCTGCTAAGATTTGCTTTCCCAAAATGCAGCACCTCGCATTTATCTGAATTAAACTCCATCTGCCACTTCTCAGCCCATTGGCCCATCTGGTCAAGATCCTGTTGTAATCTGAGGTAACCCTCTTCGCTGTCCACTACACCTCAAATTTTGGTGTCATCTGCAAACTTATTAACTGCACCTTTTATGCTCACATCCAAATCATTATGTAAATGACAAAAAGGAGAGGACCCAGCACCGATCCTTGTGGCACTCCACTGGTCACAGGCCTCCAGTCTGAAAAATAACACCTCCATCACCACCCTCTGTCTTCTACCTTTGATCCAGTTTTGTATCCAGAGTTGAAGAGCACTACAAAACGTTTTGCTCAAAAACACTGAGGTAAATTTCCAGAACCATCCTGAAGTCTCATTCAAAAGAAATAGAACATTGGGCATCTTGGTCTCATTTGAGAATCCCCACTCCTATTGAGAGGGACTCTGAATATTTATCCTGTTGATCATAAGAACAACCATTTACAGTCAATGACACCACTTCACAGATTTACCCCTTACCTAACACTACGGGCAATTTAGCATGGCCAATTCACCTGACCCGCACATCTTTGGACTGTGGGAGGAAACCGGAGCACCCGGAGGAAACCCACGCAGACACGGGTGCAAACTCCACACAGTCAGTTGCCTGAGGCGGGAATTGAACCCGGGTCTCTGGCGCTGTGAGGCAGCAGTGCTAACCACTGTGCCACCGTGCCACCCACAAGTCTTGCATGTATCTTTGGGATTCCAAAAGCAATTCCAAAGTGACTCTGGGGTCTATATACAAAGATTATTCATGTTTTACTAACAGGTGCAGGAAATATCAAAACAATTTGATATTTGTTGGTCTTTGTATCTTAAAGACTGAAATACAAGCAGGTAGAAGTTACGCTACAGCTCTACAACGCTCATGTTACTGCACAGCTGAAGCAGTTCTAGGCACAGGTCTTATGTTAAATATATATTGGCCTTCAAGGGGGTGCAGTGATAGTTTTCCAGAATTATATCTTGCTAACTGGGACAGCATAATACTTCCAGAATTTTGACTCTGCAACATTGAAGGAACAGTGATATATTTCGAAGTCAGGATGGTGAGC
Source organism: Hemiscyllium ocellatum (assembly GCF_020745735.1). Taxonomy (NCBI): domain Eukaryota; kingdom Metazoa; phylum Chordata; class Chondrichthyes; order Orectolobiformes; family Hemiscylliidae; genus Hemiscyllium; species Hemiscyllium ocellatum. Next base: position 111,438,282 of record NC_083403.1, on the reverse strand, counting down.
AGGTTGGACACGAATTTGCAGAAAATGGTGTTCCCATGTAGCTGCTGCCCTTGTCCTTCTAGATGGTGGTGGTCATGGGTTTGGAAAGTGTTGTTTAAAGATCTTTGATGGTTTTCTGCAGGGCACCTTGTAGATGGCACACACTGATGCTACTGAGCATCAGTGATAGGGTGACTGAACATTTGTGGATGTGGTTCCAATCAAGTGGGCTGCTTTATCCTGGATTGAGTCAAGCTTGTATACTGTAGGAACTGCATTCATCGAAGTAATTGGGGACTATTCCATCACACTCTTAACTTCTGTCTTACAGATGACGTAGAAGCTTTGGAGAGTCAGGAGATGTGTTGCTCACTATAGGTTTCCACTGACCTGCTCTAGTAACCACAGCATTTGTATGGCTAATTCCAGTTCAGTTTCTGGTCAATGGTAACCCCTAAATTGTTGATAGTGGGGGATTTAGTGACTATAAAGCTGTTGAATATCAAGACACAATGTTTAAATTCTCTCTTGTTGGCAGTGGTCATTGCCTGGCACTTGTATTTTACTTGCCATTTGGCAGCACAGATATAATCCAGGTCTTGTTACATTTGGACATGAATTGCTTCAGGATCTGGGGAATTGTGAGTGGTGCTGAACATTGTGCAGTCATTGGCGAACATCCCACTTCTGTCCTTATGATAGAGTGAATCCACTGAAGATAGTTGGGCTGAGGACACTATCCTGAAGAACTCCTGCAGAAATGACCTGGTGATTAGATGGCCAATCTCCAATAAGCACAGCTACCTTCTTTAGTGCCAGGTATGACTCCTATCACCAATGACTCCAAGAGTTAAGCTATAAGAGAGGTGGTCCACAGAGTAGGGTTAAATTTCCCACAATGTTTTAAGTGTAAAGGTTTTTTGGGGGGATTTTAAGAGGGATATGTTGGGTAATAAGCATTACTGATTGAGAAATCTAGGAGTAGGTTAGCAGAACCTAAAAATGAATGCTGAACTTTACAAAAATGAAAATAAAGAAACACTTTAACACTGAAATGCAGACAGAAGTGTGGAACTCTTTTCCACAAATTAGCGCTATTTCAATTGTTGATTTTAAATCAGAACTTGAGAGAATTTTGTTAGCCAAACAAAAGGCTATTTATATTCAAGGATCTAAGGCAAAGGCAAGTAAATGGAGTTAGGTCACACTGAACACAAGCCTGAACAAGCTTGAGTGACTGAATGACCTCCTCCTGTTCCTATGTTCCTAGTTAACAACATGCACGTGTATATCACTAATCAGTCAATAAAGAGAGAGGAGAAGGAACAGCCATAAAGGAATAATAATAGAAAAGCTGGAGGAAGTGACTCAAAGAGAAAGACAAATTTTGAGGGAGCTTCTGAAAGTGGTAGGAAAGCAGAAGGTTTAACAAGAAAGATCCAAATGTAGGATCAGGTCAGTTGGTATCAAATATGGAACAAAGTAAAATGCTCAGGAAATAAAACAGAGAGACAGAGGGCTGGAGGAGACAAAGCACAATAATGGCAAGTAGTATGGAATTTGTATTAAAGCCAAAGATATTATAAAATCAGAGTCATATGGAACAGATCCTTCAGCCCAAGTAGTCCATGTTGATCATATTCCCAAACTAAATTGGTCTCATTTGCCTACGCTTGGCTCATATCCCTCCAAACCTTTCCTATTCATATACTTATCCACGTGTCTCTTAAATGTTGCAACTGTGCCTACACCCATCACTTCCTCTGGCAGTTCATTCCACACACGAACCACTCTGTGTAAAAAAGTTGCCCCTCATGTCCTTTTTAAATCTTTCTCCTCTCATCTTAAAAATGTCCCCTAGTTCCCACCCTAGAGAAAAGATCCTTGCTTGTTAATGCCCCTCCTGATTTTATAAACCTCTATTAGGTCACCGGTCAACATTCTACGCTCCAGTGAAAAAGAGTCCCAGCCTATTTTTTATGACCCTCCATTCCTGGCAACATCCTAGTTAATGTTTTCCAAACCCTCTCCAATTTAACAATATCCTTATTTAATAATAACGGGGTGACCAGAATTGTACACAGTAGTCCAGAACAGGCCTCGCCCATGTCCTGTACTACATCAACATGACGTTCCAACTGCTATACTCAAAAGATCTGAGCAGTAAGACCATCGTGCTAAACACCTTCTTAACCACCCTGTCTATCTGTGATGCATCTTTCAAAAGAATTATGTACCTAAATTCCTAGGTCTCTCTGTACTACAACACAACCCAGGATCCTACCATTAATTGTCTAAGTCCTACCTGGTTTGTTTTACCAAAATGCAATAGCATGCATTTATCCAAATCAAACTTCATCTGCCACTCTTCAGCCCACTGACCCAACTAATCAAGTTCTCACTGAAATCTTAGATCACTTTCTTCACTGTCCACTATACAATCAATTTGTGTCATACACACTTACTCTCCATGCCTCCTATGTTCTCAACCAAATCATTTACATAAATGACAAACAGAAGTGGACCCAATACTGATCTCTGTGGAACACCACTGGTCACAGGGTTCCAGTTTGAAAAATAACCATCCACCATCACCCGGTCTCCTACCGTCAAGCCGATTTTGTATTCAATTGGCAAGGTCTCCCTGAATCCTACGTGATCTAACCTTACTAATCAGTCTACCATGCAGAACCTTGACAAAGGCTTTACTCAAGTCTATGTAAACAATACCTATCACTCTGTCCTGATCCATCTTTTTTGTTACTTCCTCAAAAAACTCAAATCAAGTTTGCGAGACATGATTTCCCTTGTCACTATCCATAATCATTTCTTGCCCTCCAAATGCATGTAAATTCTAAACTTCAGACTCACCTCCAACAACCTACCCACCACCGATGTCAAGCTCACAGGTCTATAGTTCCCAGGCTTCTCCAAGGCACAGCATTAGCCACCCTCCTGTTCTCCAGCACTTCACCCATGATTATAAATGATACAAATATTTCTACTAGCAGCCCTACAACTTGTTCTTTAACTTCCCACAATGACCTGGGATACGCTTGATCAGGTCCCGGAGATTTATCCACCTTTATGTTTTCTAATGTTTTCAATGGAATGGTGAATGTAGAATCACAGGAAGTCAATGGATATCTGGTAATTTCATTGTACACTGCAGTCAAAGAGTCATAGAGTCATAGAGATGTACAGCATGGAAACAGACCCTTCGGTCCAACCCGTCCATGCCGACCAGATGCCCCAACCCAATCTAGTCCCACCTGCCAGCACCTGACCCATATCCCTCCAAACCCTTCCTATTCATACACCCATCCAAATGCCTTTTAAATGTTGCAATAGTACCAGCCTCCACTACTTCCGATGGCAGCTCATTCCATACACGTACCACCCTCTGCGTGAAAAAGTTGCCCCTTAGGTCTCTTTTATATCTTTCCCCTCTCACCCTAAACCTATGTCCTCTAGTTCTGGACTCCCTGACCTCAGGGAAAAGATTTTGCCTATTTATCCTAGTCAAGACAGTTTTGGATGAGACTGGATTTAAATACAGCATGCTTAGAAAATCAGTAAGAATATAGTAAGATATATGAATCTCATCAGTGGAGGGACTATGATTTGCAATATGGCAGAACTGGAAATTGATCTGTTTGGATAAAAAAAAGGACCCCAGCTCAGCCAGATAAAGACCTGAGTTTAGCAAAAATGAACTGCTCAATAAGGAGTTGGAATTGGAGGCTAGGATTATTGACAGGATCAAGTAGAATAATTTTGTATTGGCAATATGGTGTTGCATAGGTCTAAATCATCTACCATATATGTTAGATGAGGAATATGACCATATATTGATGGTATGGATTTGTATAAGTTCATGGAGATGTAAGGATGAGTGCCATCAGCACACAGGTAGCAACCAAACCCATATTAATGAATATTAATGTAGAAAAGTCTGGAAAGGATAAATATAGCCTATGAGGTGCTCTTAAGGTGGCCACATTAGATGGGAGAAGAAATCACTTTAAAAGATGAGCTCTATACAATTGACAGATAGGGATCAAACCATGCAGGGGTGGCATCACAAAGGTGAATTAGATAGAGTCATATTACACTTATTTCAGCCCATCAATTCTGTATTGAAGGAAGATGGAGTAGTCAACAGTAACAAATATCACAGAGATTCATTACCTCTCACCTTACAAACACTAATGATTCCAAGATCTGAGATAGCAAAAGTTTCACGCAATAAAGTGATGCTTAAGCAGAAACAAGCAGCCTTCCCCAACAAGGGATAACCTTGACTTCAGCACAATTGAACATTATTTAGCAAATAGGCAGCTGGATCACAAAACAAGAACTAATCTCACAATTGGTACCAAATAACAAAGATCTCTTAAGCTTTGTTTTCCAATAGTACAAAGGTTTTCTCTATATTGTTGCATGTTTAAAACGTTCTATGTGCAATATGTCCAGTCCCACATTTTACAATGTACTGAACATCAAATATTTGGTTTTCATGCCAGTGAAATACAATTACCACAGATACATAACATAAATTACATGGGTGAGTGGATGAATCAATTAACAATGTCTGTAATTTGTTTTAGCCACGTAGTTCCCATAAGCAACGATTAGTAAATTTGTAATTGACTTAATAAGGGTGAATTTTCAGTATTAGAGACAACGAAGTCAGATATCACTGATGCTGTTTTGAGAACTTTCTTTCTTTAACTTTATGCCAAGTGTAAGAGAGTGGTAAATGAGGTACAAAAATCACCAGATCACAGTGTCCTTATGTATTTATTTACTTATTAAACCTCAGTAAAAATGTCCCATTCTGTTGGTGATTTGGTACATTCAGTATTGATCAAAAGCCTGATGCCAAAATAAACAAAACAGTTAAAATAACCATCAAAGCTATAGTAACTTCAACCAGAATCAAGGGATCATTGCCCCTTACTTGGAACTAGTGTTCTATGAAATTTGGTACATTATATATCTTGAAGTATAGAAGGTAAGGAATGGAAATGAAAGTCCAATACAGAAATCTCCATTGCTGCAGCCTACTGAAATATTTTGTTAATCAATTCTTAGTTAGAAAATGAATCTATACAAATGATGGTTAATAGTGAATAAGCTCTCATTATTTTACATACTCCCATACCAACTTCATGTTGGCAAAGTAGGGTTCAGGACATGATTTGTTGTTATGGATGGAGAAAGATAGCAGCAGGGAAAAGCCACTTCAAACCTTTTTTTAAAAAAACATAGTTAATCTGTATTTCAACTCCAGCTTTTTAATCTTTGCTACTTATCCCTTGAATTTATCCCTTATAAATTTTAAAATTTATAATTGAAATGTTAAATTAACCCAGAAGTTTGTTTCTTCTGGGGAGAGAGTTGTCACTTCCTTCTCTGCTGTGCATGACAAATGCTTCCTCAATTTCACTTCAATATGAGATGGATCTAATTTTGAATTTGTGCCCCTTGTTTTGAATTGCCCCTTCTCAGGATTTACAGTACTGAATTCTACAATACTGAAATGTTACTAACCTCTTCAGTTTAGTAACATTCTGCTGAGTCTATGGTGCATGCACTCTTAAGGCTTGTATATCCCTCCTGAGGTACAGCGACTAATTACAAATACGGTACGCCAAGTGAAATCTCCAAGGTCAATTGAATTGCAGCATAGCTTCCAAACCATTGTAACCTATTAAGATAAAGAGCAATGTTCGACCTTTTTTGATGATTCAATGTACTTGACCAGTATTTGTGAACCTGTCTCATATTTGTGAACCAGGACTATATTTGTGAACTTGTCCAATATTTGCGAACTTGGGTCCAATATTTGCGAACCTGTCCAATATTTGTGCCCACTACAGTCCAGTATTTTTAGACTAATCCAGTAGTCTACTGTGATTCACAGAGTTAGTCACCAAATCTGTTTCCTCCTCCACATCTCCTAGTTTACTTCTCTCTAGGAAATATTCTGACTTGTGTTTACTGGATCCAAAGTATGGATTAAATCTTACATTCCCCACATTGAACTTCACCAGCACAGTCTTTTCCAAACAAATTATCACAGCTATGTTCCTTTGCAACTTTCTGCTCCCTGTTGACACAATTTAATGGGTCTCCCAACTCAGAAAGCTTGGATATGCAACTATTTTGACTTTGCACAGTTTTCACCGAATTCTTGTATTCCTATACTTGAGCACACATGACAATAAAATCTAATGCTAAATTACAATTCTACTTCTTCACCCACCTCATTGTTACCTGATGCTTCCGTACAGGTCACTGGGGAAGACTACTAGCTTGCTCCTGGCCATCCTGACAAACTACTAACTCCTGTCAAAGAGGTACCTCTCATTCCTCCTGCTTCTAGTTCCAGCAACAATCTCCAGTGAAAAACATGCCTAATAAATTCTAGCACAGATTATATTCATAGGTGTTACCCCATCCACCAAGATGATGACCTCTTCAAAAGATCCAGGATTAGTGCTACACGATTTACTCTTCACTAACCATTTTTGGCTATCTCATCATCGTCTATGTACTTAGTCATCCTGTCCATGATGGCAGCATTCCAGTAACTTCACCAAGGCTGGTGTTAAACTGAGAGGTCTAACACATCTGCATTGCACCATTTCCTTGATCAATATATTTGGCAAAATGCTTCATCACCAGACCTTTCTAACAAGCATTCAAGATGTCAGTTTGTAGTGGTGAGAAGGGCACTACCTGTCAGAACCTGAATGTACACCTGGACTCTCTGCACTACTGTACACTGCCCTTGAAGTAGCTGTGGGAGAGTTTGAGACTGTCACACATCTCCTTCTGGAATGTGTCTTTGCCAAAGAAGTCTGGAGAGAGACACAGTTGTATTAATCAAGGTTCACCCCAACAGCCCGTGAAGCAGGACTTTTGAAGCTGTTGCCTGGAACACACACTGAGACAACCACTGACTGCGCCTGGAGGGCCATCAACTTGGTGAAGGACGTTCTTTGGTGTGCCCAAAACTTGTTGGTCTTCCAGAGCAAGGAGTTGACCTCAACTGAGTGTTGCCAACTGTCACATTCCAAGGTCCAAGACTATCTACTGAAGGACACACTAAAGCTTGGGGTAACTGCTGCCAAGGCACAGTGGGAAAAGACCACTATCTGAGGTCTCCTTGCCGAAGTTAATGATGGTCCATTCAGTTATCGGGCCCTCCAGGTGCCTCACGCACATATTAGCAGTAACTTGCATAATTAAGAAATGCCTTTGTTTGTTGTAGCTATACATAAAGTCAAACCCCAATGCATGTTTGCTCTCAATAAGCAAAGACTGTACAGAACTCAACTGCTTCAGGAACTATGTACATGCATAAAGATTTCTTAATGAAAAATATATTTTCTGAGTTTTGGTACCCAAGACTGTTCTCTACATGATAAAATCTATGCTAAAAAACACACTGCAAACTCGACAAGCTCTTAGAAGAATTGAAAGTGTGCATGGATTTCTGCCAGGTGCTCCAGTTTCCTCCAAAGACATGCAAGGTAGGTGGACTGGACATGCCAACGTGCCAGTAGGGAACAGGGATGTGCAAATTAGGTAGATTAGCCATGGGTAAAAATCCCATGCAGAGTTACAGGTATGGGTTGGGGGTGAGAAGAGTTGGTTTGGGGTCAGATGCTCTTTGGAGAATCAGTGCACACTCGATGGGCTGAGTGGCCTCTTTCTGCACTGTCAGGATTCTATGATCTATAATTAGTCTTTGGATTACAAGTACATCTTGGAAAAATCAATATTTCCATTTGTTCTATCATCTGATAACTTTTTTGATCAGGTCCTGCAATAAATAGCATTTAATTGACTCTAAGAACCAGCTGAGAAAGCTTTGACTACATTAAATGTTCATCTGGCAATATTTACAATTTCAACTGTGTTCCAGGATACTAATGCAAAGAAACAGACTGAAAGTTAAACGAGAACAGTAGCAGAAAATGAACATGGAAACTTAATAAAAAGTCATTTTTGAGGGCTACACAAATATTCAGAAAACTACAAAGAAAAATTGTTTCTCATTTGTAGCTGAACTCAGGATGAGTTGCTTGTTATTTGTATTCAACTGGTTGCCAGAACTAAAACTTTTTGACACTTCGGTTGTATTGTACATAACAATAATCAGTATTTAACAGTCCCTGACAATCCCAGAATTTCCTTAATACCTTAGATCAGACCAGGCTTGCTTCACTGATTAATGCCAGTACTGCAATGATTTTTAAAATACACCATGCCTGTGCCAAAACAAAGTTTCATCCCAGAAAGAGACAAACCTTGGCACAGAAAGTTTCACCTACATTCAGAGAGACATCTTGACCATGTATTTGGATGGGCAATGTCTAGTTTCAGTGGGAGGAGTGCCAATGCTCTGGGGGTGTCCTTGCGAAAAGAGTTGAAAGTTTGCTACTCTTCACATCATGTCAGAACAAAATCTCTGCACAGCACTCACACACTGTTGCATTTCATTTTCAAACTCTTCATATGCCCGTTTGCTTGCCTTTAATTTACTATTTTGTGCAGCTGCTCCCCTCCCCCCGCGTTCCATGTCGCAACCTCAGAAACATTAATTGGTGCCAAGCTAAGGTTTAGGTGTTACCTCAATGTTCAATCACAAAACCAACAGCAGTCATCAAAAGGATTGTAACTGAAGAAGCACGCCCTGAGAGAGGAAAGATGCAAAGTGCTCCTCTCCAGCAGAGTAACAAAGAAAAAGATGTACATTACAGAAGCACTGCTTTGTGCTCGATCAGTGCAAGCAAGGCTTAAGAGAAAGCCTTCCCTTGCCCTCGGCGCAAAACAAAGTGGCAGGTCTAAAATCACATCGTCTTGCTTCTACGGTTGAAATGCAAAATGCATGAAGCATTTGTGCCCTGCCGGAGATTGCAGGCTACCCGGGATCATTACACACACAGTTCGCCCAGACAGTCATTGCCAAACTGCAATTTGCATTGCTCCCACTTTTTGTAGAACAGCACATGACATTTCACACACATTTCTAACAGATATATGGTACTCAGTGGCTGAACTCACAAAACGGTTAATGCAGCAATGCCTCCTCACTCACCTTGTGAAAATAAAGATCCTGACAGTCGAAGTGGAGGAAAAGCAAAGGCTCCTCCTCCTGCTGCTGCTCTCAGAGTGGAGTTAGCTCCCTCTCACAGTCTGACAATCCACTGCAGACAGGCAAGCTAAAGCTACACAGACAAAAAGACAAAGCGACAGGGACAGGGAGAGGGAGAGACTGGACCAGGCGCGGGGAAAGAAACCTTTATATTCCTGGCAACGTCACTCACACTCACACACAGCAGATAACCAGCAGAAGAGGCACTCACATCTCTCTCCACCCCCTCCCCCCAACTCCCCCACCCCCTCACTCACCTCCCTCCTTTTCCCCTCCCCTCCTTCCCCTTACATCCCCTCCCCTCACATTTCCCCTTCTCTTCCTTACACCCTCCCTTCCAACTGCACACCCTGTATCCCTTCCCTCCACTCACCCTCTCATTACTTCTCCCTCACTGCCTTCCCTCTCACTCACACCCCTCTTCGCCCCCTTTCCCCCACTCCTCCCCAGTCACCTCCAACCCCTAACTCACCTCCTCCCTCACTCCCCCAAACCCCCTGGTCCTAACTCACCCCTCCTTCCCCACATTACTGCCTGGCTCATCCCTTCTCTCATTCACCCTCACTCCCCCCCCCCCAGCAGTTAATTTCCCCCTACCCTATTTTGACTCCCTCTCCATTGTCCTCTCCCTTTCTCCTCTCGCAATTGCCCTCCTACCTCTGAATATTCCTCAACTTCTCCCTCACTCTTTCTAATCCTTACTCTCCATTTCTCTCTACCCCTGCTGTTCCCCTTCTCTCTCCCGAGGTGAAGGGACACAGGGGGTCCCTAAAAGCAGGGCGGAGGAAAGGGCACCCGAACTCTCAATAGTTCAGAGAAGCCTGATGCAATTCCATCTTTCCCACAGAATAAATGTGCATGGAAAACCGCCCCAAATAGCATCCGTGCACAGCTCGTTTCATCCGACCATTTGCAAATGCATCTTCAGTCATTCCCCGAGTTTGTATTGTTACACAAAAAAAAATCCAGCTTCAACATAATTCAGCTCTAAATGCACGGACTGGTTGCGAAATGCAATGTTTTATTTTGTTCTGCTTCCAATGCTTAATGCTTTAAATCTATTTTTTTAATGCATGTGTGCATTCTCTCAATGAGCCGACAGGCAAGCTGTTGCACACTGAGCTCTCCGAGCAAGTCGCTGTCAATGTGATGCTCCGCTCTCTCTCCTCCCCTCTCTTCCTCTCCGGAGTTCAGCCCTGCTCACGCCACTCATCTGGCGGCTCCTGCCTCCAATCAGCTCTCGGTGAAACTGCACCGAGAGAGGGGAGGGAACAACAGCATCGCTACAGCACAGGGACCAGCTGGGGAGGAAGTTGTGCTCTGGTCTCAAGGCACTTTGCAGGGTTAAAGTTATTTTAAAAAAACCTCTCTACTGTTTACATCAGATAGGAACAGGAGTAGACCATTCAGTATTTCACGCCTGTTGCACCATACAGTAAGGCCATAGCTGATTCCCTAAACCTGCCTTCGGCCCATATTCCTTAATACCTTTACTTACCAAAACATTATCTATGTCAAATTTAAAATTAACAATTGATCACTGCCATATGTGGATGATAGATCAAACATTTCTTAACATTTCTCCTGAATGTCTGGCCCTAATTCTCAGACGATGCCCCTCATTCTAGAAGCCCTAACCACTGGAAATTGTTTATCGCTGCCATGTCTTTTCCAGTTAATAGCTTGCAAACTTTAATCAGATCATCCCTCAAACTTCAATCAGATCACCTCTTAAACTTCTACATTCTAGAGAAAACAGGCCGAATTTGTATAACCTCTCCTCATACCTTCATCTGGTGCATTTTATTTGATCCAGGTCCCTGTGTGGTTATTTACTGTTCCTGTACCAAAACTCCATGGCCCTAACTAAGAGATTTCACTGGCTTATACATGATATTATTGGAACCCCGATTCTGCTTTTAAACTGGTAATTGGGCACTCAACTTGTATGACAAAAACTTCTAAGGAAATTGCTCTTCTGCTATCATATGGCAATAAATATACATGATATTTTGATACTCCTATTAGAACCACGTTATAAACATAAAGGGGGTAAAAAAAGGGGGAGGCGTGGCATTACTTGTCAAAGACAGTATCACAGCAGTGGAATGGACGATGGAAGAGGACTTGCCATCTGAGGTAGTTTGGGCTGAGGTTAGAAATAGGAAAGGTGAGGTCACCCTGTTAGGTGTTTTCTACAGGCCTCCTAATAGTCCTAGAGAAGTAGAGGATAATATTGCGAGGATGATTCAGGAAAAGAGTGAAGGTAGCAGGGTGGTTGTTATGGGGGACTTTAACTTCCCAGATATTGACTGGGAGAGCTATAGCTTGAGTTCATTAGATGGGTCGGTGTTTGTACAATGTGTGCAGGAGGGTTTCCTGACACAATATGTCGACAGGCCAACAAGAGGGGAGGCTATATTGGATTTGGTTCTAGGTAATGAACCAGGCCAGGTGTTAGACTTGGAGGTAGGTGAGCACTTCGGGGACAGTGACCACAACTCGGTGACTTTACTTTAGTGATGGAGAGGGATAATCTTGCGCCACAGGGCAAGAGCTATAGCTGGGGGCAGGGAAATTATGATGCTGTGAGGCATGACTTAGGATGTGTGGATTGGAAAAACAGGCTTCAAGAGAAGAACACTAATGAGATGTGGGGATTGTTCAAGGAGCAGCTACTGCGTGTCCTCGATAGGTATGTACCAGTCAGGCATGGTGTAAAGGGCCTTGTGAGGCAGCCGTGGTTTAGTAAGGAATTGGAGTCCCTTGTGAAAGGGAAGAAGGCGGCATATGTAAAGATGAGGCGTGAAGGTTCAGTAGGGGCGATTGAGAGTTATAAGGTAGCCAGGAAGGAGCTAAAGAGGGAGCTAAGAGAAGCGAGAAGGGGACATGAAAAGTCTTTAGCTGGTAGGATTAGGGAAAACCCAAAGGCTTTCTATAGGTATGTCAAGAATAAAAGGATGACTAGGGTAGGTATCGGTCCAGTCAAGGATAGTAGTGGGAAGTTGTGTGTGGAGGCGGAGGAGATTGGAGAGACATTAAATCAGTACTTTTCATCAGTATTCACTCAGGAACAGGACACTGTTGCTGATGGGAATATGGAATCACAAATAATTAGAATGGATGCCCTGGAAATATGCAGGGAAGAGGTTTTGGGAATATTGGAAAGGATGAATATAGATAAGTCTCCTGGGCCTGATGGCATTTACCCCAGGATCCTATGGGAAGCTAGGGAGGAGATAGCAGAGCCATTGGCCTGGATTTTTATGTCGTCATTGTCAACGGGAATAGTACCAGAGGACTGGAGGATAGCGAATGTGGTCCCATTGTTCAAGAAAGGGAGTAGGGATAGCCCTAGTAACTATAGGCCAGTGAGTCTGACTTCAGTGGTGGGCAAAGTCTTAGAGAGAATGGTAAGGGATAAGATTTATGAACATCTGGGTAGGAATAACGTGATCAGGGATAGCCAGCATGGTTTTGTGAAGGGCAGGTCGTGCCTCACAAACCTTATTGAGTTCTTTGAGAAGGTGACTAAGGAAGTGGATGAGGGTAAAGCAGTAGATGTTGTGTATATGGATTTTAGTAAGGCGTTCGATAAGGTTCCCCATGGTAGGCTAATGCTAAAACTTCGGAGGTATGGCATTGAGGATACATTAGAGGTTTGGATTAGGAATTGGCTGGCTGGAAGGAGACAGAGGGTAGTAGTTGATGGATTATGTTCATCTTGGAGCGCAGTTACTAGCGGTGTACCACAAGGATCTGTTTTGGGACCATTGCTTTTTGTTATCTTTATAAATGATCTAGAGGAAGGACTTGAAAGCTGGGTAAGCAAGTTTGCGGATGACACAAAAGTCGGTGGAGTTGTGGATAGTGAGGAAGGAAGTGGTAGGTTACAGCGGGATATAGATAAGTTGCAGAGCTGGGCGGAAATGTGGCAAATGGAATTCAATGTAGCTAAGTGCGAAGTCGTTCACTTTGGTAGGAATAACAAGATGATGGATTACTGGGCTAATGGTAGGCTACTTGGTAGTGTGGATGAGCAGAGGGATCTTGGTGTCCATGTACACAGATCTCTGAAAGTTGCCACCCAGGTAAATAGTGCTGTGAGGAAGGCATATGGTGTACTGGGCTTTATTGGCAGAGGAATTGAGTTCTGGAGTCCTGAGGTCATGTTGCAGTTGTATAAGACTCTGGTGAGGCCTCATCTGGAGTATTGTGTGCAGTTTTGGTCGCCATACTATAGGAAGGATGTGGAAGCTTTAGAACGAGTGCAGAGGAGGTTTACCAGGATGTTGCCTGGAATGGTAGGAAAATCTTATGAGGAAAGGCTGAGGCACTTGGGGCTGTTCTCATTGGAGAAGAGAAGGTTTAGGGGAGATCTGATAGAAGTGTATAAGATGATTAGGGGTTTAGATAGGGTAGATACTAAGAACCTTTTACCGCTAATGGAGTCAGGTGTTACTAGGGGACATAGCTTTAAATTAAGGGGTGGTAGGTATAGGACAGATGTTAGGGGTAGATTCTTCACACAGCGGGTTGTGAGTTCATGGAATGCCCTGCCCGTATCAGTGGTGAACTCTCCTTCTTTATGGTCATTTAAGCGGGCATTGGATAGGCATTTGGAAGTTATTGGGCTAGTATAGGTTAGGTAGGATTCGGTCGGCGCAACATCGAGGGCCGAAGGGCCTGTACTGCGCTGTATCCTTCTATGTTCTATGTTCTATAAGAATATAAGAAGTAGAAACTAGAGTAGGCCATTCAGCCCCACAGCAGATCATGGCCAATCTGCTCCAGGCCTCAACTCATCTTTTATGTCAGCTCCTCATAGACATTGATCCCTGATATTTCAAAAATCTAACTCCTTTTTAAATGCTTTCAGCGATCTAGCATCCACAACTTTCTAGCATGGAGAATTCCAGAAAGCTACTGCCTACTGGGAGAAGAAATCCCTTTATATCTCAGTTTCAAATGAGAGTCCCCTTATTCTGTAACTATGACCCCCAACTAGTGGAAACATCTCAACACGTACTCTGTCAAACTCCCTCAGGATCAATGGATCACCCCTCATTTTTTAATAAACTCCTAATAAATAAGAGCTTAACCTTCTTACAGATTAGATTACTTACAGTGTGGAAACAGGCCCTTCGGCCCAACAATTCCACACCGACCCGCCGAAGCGTAACCCACACAGACCTATTCTCCTACATTTAGCCCTTCACCTAACACTACGGGCAATTTAGCAGGTTAATTCGCCTAATTTGCACATTTTTGGATTGTGGGAGGAAATCGGAGCATCCGGAGGAAACCCACGCAGACACGGGGAGAACGTGCAAACTCCACACAGAGAGTCGCCTGATGCGGCTTAATAAGAGCTTAACCTGTTCAGACATTCTTGATAATCCATTTCCTTCATCCCAGGAATCAGCTTATTGGGATTGGGCCAGTTTCTGGACACAAAATAACAGCCTAATAGTGACAACATTCGCCATTACTTATGTATAGACATTACAGTAACTTCAAATGAGGGGGATATCGCACAGTTCAATACAAATATCAAGAAAGTGCTGTCCATGTTGGGTCCCTCTGCTGCAGTCTGTACAAAAACAGCATCTTGTTGACAGCTACACCATTGGCATGCTCCGAATGTTGTAGAGTTGATGAAATATGAACTCACTGCAGGTATTTAGAGTGAGTAATTATAAGTACCATTTCAATTTGGTGATATGTTTAATGATTGCCAATCACCCTAACTGAGAATGAAAATTAATTAAAGTATTAACTCTGGAGTTACATCTGAATAAATTAATTCGAGGCAGAATTAGGCCATTTGCCCCTTCAAGCCTTCTCTGCCTGTTAAGATCATAGCTGAGCTGAAAATGTGTTGCTGGTTAAAGCGCAGCAGGTCAGGCAGCAACCAAGGAACAGGAAATTCGACGTTTCGGGCATAAGCCCTTCATCAGGAATCTGCCCGATCAGGCTTATGCCCGAAACATCGAATTTCCTGTTCCTTGGATGCTGCCTGACCTGCTGCGCTTTAACCAGCAACACATTTTCAACTCTGATCTCCAGCATCTGCTGACCTCACTTTTTCCTCGAAGATCATAGCTGATCTGGTTATAATCTCAAATCTGCATTTCTGACCTACCCCTAACACACTCCCAACCCCCAGCTTAATAAGAATCTACCTTTGCCTTAAAAACATCCATGGACTCTGCTTCCACCAGAAAAGAGTTCCAAAGACCCACAACTCCTGAGAGAAAATCCCTCACCTAATCTCTGTTTTAAATGAGGACCTCTGATTTCTCAACAGTGACCTTTAGTTATAGACTCCATATTTACTCAGTCAAGACCCCTCAAGATCTTTTATGTTTCAATCATGTCACCTCTTAATCTTCTAAATAACAGAAAGTACAAGTCTAGGCTGCCCAACATTTCTTTATAGAACAATAGCCTCATTCTAGTCTAAAAATCCTTCCCTGAAAACCTTCAGGCTCCAAATTATTTGTGGAGATTCTAAGGTCATTTTAAAAACTCTAAGTCAATACTTTTCCTGCATTTTCTTTCTGTCTTAATATTTTCATTTCTGTTGAGTTTAATCTAACCTTTCTTCATCATTATTTCTCACTCTGCATCGAATTGACATTGAATTCGCCCTCTCCACGTCTCTTCCTTCATCCTGTACAACGTATTTTCTAACCCTTACTTCACAATGGGTCAAGAAGAAACCCTGTTAGTTGGCCTGTTCATTCAGGTGAGTCCCAGGTGCCTGGTTTTCCTCAATCGCACATTATCAGTTCATGCTTTCTTACTGGGCAAAGTAATTAGTGCTGAAGGTCACAAGTGTAACTCCTTGACAAACCTCTTTATAGTGCCACTTCCAATTACACAGATCAGAATTTTCCCCTTACTCCATAGTCAGAAAATTGTTTTCTTCCTCTTTTTACCATCTAATGCCATATTCATTCCTGACTGAGAGTCAGGCCTGGACAAGCCAATGCTTTATGAACTGAGATAATCTTGCTGTCTTGTCAAACATAAAGAGATGTTGATTGATTCAGAAAGTCCTGTGCTAAAGAACCTTACAGTTAGCTCCAAAGCTTCCATGAGAAGCCCAGAGGTGCCCTCCTGGCATATAGGGAAATCCAAGCTAAAACTTCAAAATCTACCTCCTGTACCTTTTCTAGCAAAAGATCTGACTTCTAACAGCTTTAATGGGTGAAAGGCGTTGGTTCCACACAATCCCACCCACTCTTAGTGATGTTTGTGTTTGACATTTCCGTTTAGGTCCAAATGATATTTTCAGACCTGAAATATATATTTGAAACAGATCCTGTCTCCTCCATGGGTTTCCCATTTGCTGATTCACAACAGCTGAACAAGATTGGGATAGGTCAGAAGGCAGTCGGTTAACACAGCACTAGCCTTATGTAACTCCCCTTTCACCTTCTTCCCACATGTATGAATAATTAAGATTGAGACCTGGGGTTCTTTTATTATTCTATTTGAGCTCCAATAAAGGTAAGCAACAGAAGATGACTAAAAGGTATTAAGGTGAATGGCAGAACCCTTATGAATATTGATATGCAGAGGGTTCTGGGTGTGCAGGTCCACAGATCACTGAAGGTGACGGCATTAGCAGATAAGGTAGTAAAAAAGGCCTATGACATGCCTTCACTGGGAGAGATATTACTTTGAAAAAATTGAGTATAAGGATAGACAAGTTATGCTGCAGCTTTATAGAACTTTAGTCAGGCCATACTCAGAATATTGTGTACACCTCTGGTCACCACACTACCAAAGGAGGTGGATGCTTTGGAGAAGGTACAGAAAAAAGTTTACCAGGATGCTGCCCAGTATGGGGGATTTTAGTTATGAAGACATGTTGGAATGACTAGGTTTGTTTCCACTGGAACACAGGAGGTTGAGAGGTGACCTAATAGAAGTTTATAAAATTGTGAATGGCAGGATAGCGTGGCAAGTGTGAGGATGTTTTCCCAGGGTGGAGCGTTAATTTACTAGATGACACAGGTTCAAGGTGTGAGGAGGGGCAGATTAAAAGTGATGTGCGAGGCAAGTCTTTCACTCTAAGGGTGTTGAGTGCCTGAGCCACATTGCCAGAAGAGGTGGTGGACGCAGACACAACAGTAGCATTCAAATAGCACCTGGATGAATACATTATTAGGAAGGGAATAGAGGGATACAGATCCTGTGATTAGATTAGATTACCTACAGTGCGGAACCAGGCCCTTCGTCCCAATAAGTCCACAACGACCCTCCGAAGAGAAATCCACCCAGACCCATTTACCTCTGAATAATACACCTAATACTGTAAGCAAGTTAGCATGGCCAATCCACCTAACCTACACATCTTTGGACTGTGGGAGAAAACCAGAGCACCCGGAAGAAATCCACATAGATACAAGGAGAATGTCCAAACTCCACACACTCACCCGAGGCTGGAACCGAACCAAGTCCCTGGTGCTGTGAGGCTGCAGTGCTAACCACTGGGCCACCGTGCCACCCTGCTAATGACAGCAGTTTTAATATGAAAGGGCAAAATCTGTCAGCTCAGAGAGCCGAAGAGCTTGTTCTTGTATTGTATCGTCTTTTGTTCTTTCTTAGTTCTGCCTTGTCTTCTGAATCAATTAAACTTTTTGACTTTTTTCTTAAAATGACAAGAGAGAGTAAAGGATTACTTTACCTTCAAATAACATTCTCTTGCTTTCAGTTACTGCAGCAAAGTGGAAGAGAGTAAAATACCCATGATTCAAAGTAGCAAATGATGTTTTTATTTGGTTGGCAAGGCAGCAGGGAGGATGGACATCTCTCAGCCATTCAAGTACCTGTACTAGCATCTTCAAATAAAATACCTTGTATTTATTCAGGATTTTGGCATCCTTTGAACATCCCAAAACATGTTGAAATCAAATAATTTCTTTTGCAGTTTTGTCATTGTTGTTTTATAAGCAAATATAACAGCGACTTGCATAAAGCAAAGAGAAGGGATTATGCTGGTGGATAAATACATAAGACCATGCTGGTAAGGAGAAGAACATGTCTGGGATACACTGGAGGATGTTGCACAAGTGAGGTGGATCCAGGCCTTGAAGAGATTCACAAACAAAGGTGACAAGTCTAATCAGTGCACGGAAGAGTGCAGAGCAGCGGTGTTTGTGGAAGGTGTAGGCTTTAATTCCTACCTTCCCTGATCTGGATTTACTTTGGATATCAATAACCCAAGGCTGTCCCAAGAACAGGCTATATCCAATTGATTTTTTATTGAAACAAGGTACACTATAAAATACTACAAGGACCAGACTGAACCGGGTGATCATTCTGCTCTGCTACAACCTCCAGTCATTGATCAGAAGATTGATCCTGTTCCTGAGCTGGCTAACTATGGTCTGAGGCACAGTCTCTTATGTGCCTTTTGATTAAAACAGCCGACATGATCAATCCTTGACACTGTCCAGTCTTCCACCATTGATCAGTTGGCCACTGGCAAACATCACAGGAGTGTCACAGTTGATCTTTCACTCATGAGGACATCTTCCCTGTTTTCCCTGGAAGGAGGCTTGTCTCTTGGTTATAAAAAAAAGACCTCAGGCTCGTCTACTAGGCTATTCATATATGCTAGTTCCTTACAGCCTTTACATGGTCTAATCAACCACCTGATATTTGCATTCACACATTTAATGCATTGTCTGAGCTGAGATGACACCTATTATTAGATAAACTGACGCCATCTTGAGAATGTAATTCTAGGATTTACATATTAAAGAATCTAAACCAGCATATCCAAACATGAAAGACCTAATCTGAATTTGTTTAAGAACTATAACATGGTATTGTGTGAATTTTAACTAAAGTTGTTTAATATTTCATACAACTCCATGACACTCTAACCCCTTCGGTATAAATTCTGAGTCTTATGGTTCTGTTCCACAGTCACCTGATGAAGAGGCAACGCCTCAAAAGCTAGTTCTTCCAAATAAACCTGTTGGACCATAACCTGTTATTATGTGATTTTTAACTTTGTCTACCCCAGACCAACACCAGCACCTCCAAAGCATGATATTTATGCAGTATAATGCTGTGGTCAACAACCTTTTGTTTGACAAATTAGTCCATCTCCTGCTGAGGTACAGCACTTTATATGAATGAATGTTCCTTCAGAAAACGGAGAAAATTCTTAAGTAATGGCCCAGTGACCTTCTAATGATTGGATCCACCACCCCACTTATCGACCTTTCAATAAGGCAAGTTCTTTTCTCATTTCAGCTGACACATCAAATTTACAATTACTATCCGCAAGTATGAAAATAAAGGGCTAAATAAATTTGATGCTGGATAAGTTATAAAATATTTGCACAAGTTGGTGCTTCTGCAGGATGAGGTTAATGTATGTGCAAATCCATAATTTTTAATTGTCCACCATTGGTCATTAGCGGTCATTAAATAATTTGATCAATTGAGTTGTCAGTGCCAAGTAGATTACTTAGTGTTTTTTAGCCTCTGTCAAGTCACAAGCAGATGAACATTACAAGGAAGTGTCATGCATATTGTTTGTCATTTGTAGCCACATATTTTAAGATTTAACAGCAGAAAATTTCTGAAATGTTGTGGCTTCAAACAAATTTAATTGGTGGCACAAATCAGGTCGTGTCAAGTTACCTGCCTGCTTGTTCTTTGTCCTGCTTGATATAATAGAATCATTGAATCCCTACAGTGTGGAAGCAAGCCATTCAGCCCATTGACTTCACACTGACCCTCTGAAGAGCATTCCATTCAGACCCATCCTTCCTACCCTATCCTTATTACCCTGCATGACAAACCCACCTACCCTACACATCCCTGTACACAAAGGGCAATTTATCATGGCCAATTCACCAAACCTGCACATCTTTGAACTGCGGAAAGAAACCGGAGCACCCGGAGAAAACCCACAAAGACACAGGGAGAATGTGCAAACTCTACACAGACAGTCACCTGAGGCTGAAATCAAACCTGGGTCCTTGGTGCTGTGAGGCAGCAGTGCTAACCACTGAGCCACCAAACTACCCTACAGTTCCATTGTGTCCTGGGATATGTGGAAACTCAAGACAGAAAAATGGTTTCATCAAGAGTAGCACAGTTTTGGAAGCAATTTGTTTGTCAATTCCTGATTGCATCCAAAATGAAACTCTACCCTTTGGCTTATAAAGTGCTTGATATTTCCATTGGACAACAGTTAGTCTTTTTAACCATTTGTTCACCTTGCAAATTCCATGTAGAAATAAAACACACCACAATAATTTTGCAGGACAGTGGCTATCCAGAGCAGATTATTGTTCACCACACATCTTGCAGATGAACCAAAGGCTGTAAATTTCAGACCTGTCGACTTCAATATATTTTGGAAGGGCAAAGTATCTCAACAATTTGAACAACAGATGAAGAAAGCCATTTCACTACACAACAATGCAAAGAAAACAAAAACAATGTTCTGTTAGCCTAAAAAGACATTCTGCCCACTACAAAATCCATAACATTGTCTATGAATCTCAATGCCAGTGCCTATGCCATTTATGTGCTCATTATATCCCAATGACTGAATGATCAAAACAAACATTTTCCTCTGGTTGTTCTTAATAGGCAGGGGTCAATGCATTAAACCAAGAGGAGAAACTGCTGCTGGGAATGGATTGGTTATGCTGAGATGGATAAGATTGGATATGAGTTGGCAGTCTCAAGGAAATGCACCAGTGAAGAAAGGCAGCAGTGTAAGGTTGAAGAGTTGACTGTTGAATGGAGGGGCAGAAGAGAAAATGCACAGTGAATATAACTGGGACAGTCTTGGTTCAATGTTTGTAAAACATGCCAATATGAAAAGTTTGAAAAGGGACTTTGGTTGGTTATTGCAGAGTTCAATGGTACTGAAACACTTGAGGAATTTAGAAGGAAAACAGCAATTAGATACAATGCAACAGTTATAGAGTGGACAGAGATTGAGGGATCTATTTTACTTGAAAGGATTCATGGTAATACAGTTGAAGAAGGAGGAAAGAGTGCCAATTCAGACAAATTGTTTGCGATCTCAGTTTTGACTGCAGAAGGAAAGAGTGATTAAGTTGGTTAGGGAGAATTTTTGAAGAAGAAAAATTAGATCTCTGGAGAGGAAGTGAGTTGGCAAAAGTATGAAAAGATGAGGAATGATACAGAATTTCTCTTGGATGGAGAAGGAGCTGAAGAACATAATGAGGAACACTTGATATATGTGATGATGAGGGTCAGAGGAAGAAGTTATGAAAAGGAAATTGTGAAAACACATCTTTAACACTCAGGCTGGTACTGGAGTCAGAGGTAAACTTGGGTATTGAGAGATAAATGTACCAACATCTAAAGTGATCAAGACAAATTTGACAATTTCACGACAATTTGACAATCAAGGCCATCTGCTTCACGATCAGGCTAGTCGTGAAGCAGATGGCCTTGATTCTAAACCATATGGCAGGACAATAATAGGATATAAGATTATGAGTGGCATGTAGGGAAAAAGGCATCGTAAAGAGAACCAAGACTGTTCAACAAATATTAGCACCAACAAAAATTAGAAATATTAGCACCATCACATGGTAAGTATAACTGTCCATTCTGCATCTCTCTAACATTACAGTAAGATGTACAGGTTCATGCAATATTAAACTGCAAATAACAGCTGCTACTTTTCCTTATTTGTTCCCCAGTGTCATACAAAACAATACCCACAAATTATTAAGACTGCCTAGTGTCAAATTTGCACACTTAAAATCGGCAGAGAGGTATGATTAAATTTTAGTGGCTGAAGTAACATTTTTGTTGGAACAAAATTAGATTCAGATCCACTTCTGTACAGATAAAATGAACACATCGTTGTTTAGTTTAGATTGTTTAGATCTCCTATAACCTCTTCCATCAGACAGAAGCTTGAACACACAAGTTCAAGAACAAGTTCATCCCAGTCATTACTAGACTGATGAATGGACTCTCTAGTCTTAAATAATACTGATATTGCTGATGTTAATCCTGCCTAGCATACGTCTGTGCACTGCAATTTGTATGCACCCATCTAAATTTTTTTACAACCTTTGATCCATGCATCCTGGCTTATTATGATCTGCCTGTATTGCTCATAAACAAAGCTTTTCACTGCACTTCAGTACATGTGACAATAATTAAGTAAAGCAATCAGTTTGTTATTTTAATAATATAGCCCCAATTACATTAGGAATTACATTAAGGATTGATAAACTTATCTGGATTCTACAGAAGCCATTTCCATTATACAATAATGACTCCAAGAGCAGAAAGTCATTTTTTGATCCTGTTTCAAACTTGTTTAATTCCTCAATTCCAGTTTCATTCTCTGAAACAATATTGCACTCAATTCTATTCACAATTGCAAGTCACTACAAGCACCCATACCTTACTTATTAACCCAATCAAAATTCGTTCCAAACTTGGCTGTAAATTTCAGTCCTGTCTGTATCCTGAACCTGACTTCATAGCTGTTTGCAATGTAGAAGACAAGCACTTGTCCACGTTTCAAGATTTCCCAAAGTGAAGGGCAGGACTGGGGCCCCAGGAGGAGTCAAAAGCTGAAATGTTGGGGATAAAAGCTCTGAGATGTCAATGGCTGTGGATGGAACATTCAAACATTGAAAATAGGAGCATTCATCGCACTGAGTCTGCACTACCATTCAGTCTGATCATGGCAGATCATCTAACTCAATACCTTATTCCCTCTTCCTCCCCATACCCTTTGATCCCTTTTACCTATATCTAACAAGTTATAGAACTATATCTAACATCTTCTTGAAAACATTCAATGTTTTGGTCTTAGCCACTTTCTGTGGCAGATAATTGCACAGACCCATTTATCTCTGGGTGAAGAAATTTCTCTTCAGCTCAGTCTTAAATGGCCTACACTATATCTTTGAACTGTGACCGCTGTTTCTGGTCTCCCTGATCATCCAGAACAGCCTTCCTGCATTTGCCTTGACTAGTACTGTTGGAATTTATTTTCTTATTCTAGATTTTTATAGATCCCTCTCATTCTTCTGAACTCTACTGAATACAGACCTGACTGATCCAGACCCTCCTCATGTTTTAGTCCTGCCATCCCAGGAATCAGTCCTATGTTGAACTCCGTCCATAGCCAGAACATCCTTCCTCAGATAATGAGACCAAAAGTGCAGACAATACTCTAGGTTTTGTCTCACTAAGGCACTATACAACTGAAGCAAGACATCCCTGCTCTATACTCAATTCCTCTTGCTATGCCTTCTTCACTACCTGTTACACTTGTATGCTTACTTCCAGTGAGCAGTGTACAAGGGCATCTGGGTCTGCTTGTACCTTCCTCTCTCCTAATCTAATGCCATTCGGAAAATAATCTACCTTACTGTTTTGCTACCAAAGTGGATAACCTCACGTTTATTCATATTATTCATCATCTGCCTCTCATTTGCCCACTCAGTCAACTTGTGAAATATAACATCTGTGTAACATCTTTGTATCCTCACAGTTCCCACTCCCACCCAGCTTTGTGTGATCTGTAAGCTTGGAGATGTTTCATTTAGTTCCTGTACCTAAATTATTAATACATTGTTAATATCCGAGGTCCAAGAATTGATCCTTGTCGCACCCTGCTAGTCAGAAAAAGACCCATTAACTCCTACTCTTGCTTCCTGTCTGCCAACTAGTTCTTTGTCAGTACCCCAATCCCATGCATTTTAATTTTATATGCTAATCTCTTTTATGTTAGATCTCATCAATACTCTTCTGAAAATATAAGTAAACCACATGTGTTGGCTTTCCTTATCTACAAATTACATCCTTGCCAAATTTCCATAGATTTATCAAGCATGATATCCCTTTCATAAATCCATGCTGAATCTGTCTTGTCACTGTTTTCTGAGAGTTCTGCTATTAAAACTTTCGTATTGGCTAATAGTATTTTCCTACTATTGATGTTAGGCTAACCAGTCTATAATTCCTTGTTTGCTCTATATCTTTGTTTAAACATTAAGGTTACATTAGCAAACCTTTAATCCAGAGGAAGTTCCAGAATCCATAGAATCTTGAAAGAATGAACACCAATACATCGACTATTTCAAAGGTCACTGTCTTAATTACTGAGGAATATAGATTATTGGGAACAAAAATAGATAATTCTAGAGAAACCTAGCAGGTCTGGCAGCATCTGTCAAGAGAACTTAAATTCCAGTGATCTTTCATCAGAGCTTCTGACTCTGTTTTCTCTCCTTAGGCGCTGTCAGACTTGCTGACTTTCTCTCGTACTTTGTGTCTTTGTGGTAGATCACCAGCATTCGCAATTCCTTGTTTTATTGGAGATCATCAGACCCTAGGAATCTGTTGGCCTTTGATCTCTTTAATTTCATCAACACTATTTCTCTACTAATGCTTGTACAGTATCAAAGTATGAATTTAACTGATCCCCATCTTTGTTCCCTTTATAACTTGCCCTGTTTCTGACTGGAAGGAATCAACATTTGTCTTCAAGTTGCTTTCTCCCTTCTCATGCCTATAAAAGCTTTACAATAGTTTGTCCTTCCTGCAAGATTACTCTCATATTTTACACTTCCCCTCTGAATCAATCCTTTTGTCCATGTTTGTTGAAATCTGAACTGCACCCAATCCTCACATCAGCTGCTTCTTTTCGGCCAATTTGTTGCCCCTTCCTTGCATCTAATGCTATTCTTAATTTTCGTGGTTGGCATTATTTGGGACATCTTTTTCATTAAATGTTTTCCATTATTTATGAGACCCGGGTTCAATTTCCAACTCAGGCGACTGACTGTGTGGAGTTTGCACGTTCTCCCGTGTCTGCGTGGGTTTCCTCCGGGTGCTCCGGTTTCCTCCCACAGTCCAAAGATGTGCGGGTCAGGTGAATTGGCCATGCTAAATTGCCCGTAGTGTTAGGTAAGGGGTAAATGTAGGGGTATGGGTGGGTTGCGCTTCGGCGGGTCGGTGTGGACTTGTTGGGCCGAAGGGCCTGTTTCCACACTGTAAGTCTAATCTAATCAAAAAAAAATTTCCCATTTATCACAGCCAACTCGTGTCTCATACAGTCATAGCTTCCTTTATTTAGATTTGGGACCCTAATTTCAGTATAAACGATGTCAGTCTTTTTCTTCATGAAGAATTCAATCATACTGTGCTTGGTCTTTCCCAACTAGCTTGCCAATTATTCATTCCTCACTACACAATATCGAGAATAGGATGGCCTATGGTTCATCGATGTTTTTATTCAGAAAACCATCCCGTACACACTCCAGGAATTCTTATTCTGTATTGTTACAGATTTGCCCAATCTGTATGCAAGGTAAAGTTGTTCATAATTACAGCTGTACCCTTATTTATAGGATCTTTAAATTCTTGCTTGATCCCTTCTCCAATATTACCACTGCAGTTTGAGGGTCTATATACAGGCCCTGGTGTTTTCTGTCTTTGATGTGTCTAACTAATACTCATATAGATTCCACTTCACTAGTCCTATTCACTCTTGTGTGAAACACTCTTTAAGTAACAATGCCACCCCACCTCCTTTTTCTTTTTGTTGGTCTTTCCTAATTACTTGATAAAACTGGATATTCAGTTCCTTTTCCTGGTCACTCTGCAGCCACATCTCCATAATTCCAACTTTATCATACCTGTTTCATCTATTTGCGAGATTAATTCATCCACCTTATTGTGAATGCTCCATATGTTAAGACACAAAGACCTCGAAGCTTGTCTTTTTAATATTCGGAGTCTTGTTTGCCTTATTTGTGGCCCTATTTGATTCTTGCCCCATGGTTTCTCTGCCTGTCACTTCTCATATTTCCCATTATATCTTTTTGTTTGCCCTGCCTCCCTGCTTCTTATCCCCCAGTCGTTTAACCTTAAACCTTCCCAACTGCACTCGTAAATACTCCTCTTAGAACAAGTACAATTCTTCCAAATGCAAATCTTCCAGCGTGCAGAGAGCTCCAGTCCCATTGCTTCAGGAATCTGAAACCCTCCTCACACCAGCTCTCCAACCATGAATTTGTTTTAAAATCTTCCTATTGCTAATCCAGCTTGCACATGGCACTTAAGATCCTACTTTTCAACTTACTTCCTAACTCCCTACATTCTGTTTTTAGGACTCATCCCTTTATTCCCCTTATGTTGTTGGTGCCAACATGTATCAGGATCACTGGCTATTCATTGTCCTATTTCAAAATGAGATGTGCTCTGAGCAATTTATAACAACTGTACAGCTGTTCTCCTACCCTAACACTTTGCACTAACAGAAGTCACAACAATTGTTAAAACCCAAAGTGAGGTCACAGATGGAAAACATTTGAGGAGAACTGCTCCAGCTGGAACTACAAAACGTTCCAAAATGACAGCAATCCAGCTTTCTTCTTTCATTTTTGTTCCAAGTATTCTCATGCAGCACACTGCAGAAATGTTTGCAACTGGTTCCACTCATTGTTTTGTGTCTCTTCGCATTTCACCATTTCAGGTGGCAAGATGATAAAAATTACTGCTGCCAGACTTTTTCCGATGCCAAGCCATAATAGTAATAATGTCGCAGCATTTTCTTGCTTAACTTGTCCCTGCCCCTGTTATTTGTCCCTCACTTCTATCCTGCACTGGAAACATGAGGCACAAGGTACTGTGGGGAGCTTCATCATACAAAGTGCTGACACTACAACAGACTGCACCCACCAAACTAACAGAATCATATATGCTTTAAAACAGTTGCAAAGGAAATGGTTATTCCAGTTTCTACCGACATTTAGAATAAATAGCAGCAATTCCTGAAGGGCATCGACGATGTACTGATCCTGCATGATTTGCCATCAAGAGAAAGTAACAAATGATGCATACCTGAGATCACTGGAGCATTGATTGTACTGTAATTATTGAAGCCAGAAGCTTTCAATTGCTCATCTTTGTTGCTGCTGCATATACTGTCAAATCTTAGCCACATGCAGATCCAATTTTTTTATTCATTAAGACTTGCAAAGAATGATATGTAGTAAAGTCGTCGTACCTCATTATTTACGTCAGCACAAAAAGTATTGGTCGAGCTGTTGTTCTGCCTTAATGACTCTGACAGTGTGACTCCCAACAGAATTGGGTGTGTGTCATTAAAGTTGAGAATTTCCATGATGTTTGAGTTTTTTCTGAAAACAATAAACATCCAAATGGATGGATCTGAAAGTACCAGCTGCATGTATCAGGTGATAAACAAGCATTTGTCATTAAGATAAAACAAGTGTGAAGTCTTGAAGGTATTTCCATTTGAATTTACCAAGTAACAAATTTAAATAAATTTTAAATATTATTCTAAATCAATTGGCAAACTTAAATTAAAATAATATCTAAGCTGTAGCTTGGCTTTATTTCCAGGATAGCAACAATGTTAATGTAAAAGCACAACACAAAGGAAAAAAACGCTAAAAATGTTGAACAGAATTGAAAGGCCCATTTAGAAAAGGAAAAGGTAATGAAGTGTCACTCAGAGGAAGAACATCTATTCTCCAGGCATAGGTATACTTATTAACATAAATATTTATTATAGTCCAATATCATTTTTCCCTTTATTGTAATTTTGGTAATGCTTTACCTCTCAATTGTTCTTTTGCAAACAAATTAACAAATATCTAATTACTTTAGACATAAGATTTCCCAAAAATTGTTGGCAGGACTTTTGACCATGGGAGTATCATAACTTATCTGCCAAAGTCTCTCCACACACACTTCGATCAGTGGTTGTTAGACTGCAATTCAGAGTTGGAAGCCTGACTGATTAACCCCTTCCTAACTCGCAAGGTCAACTGTATGCCTGCCACATACTGGCTCCCTGGTTAATGCTGATCCAGTGTAAATCAGTTTTCAAATTCTCAAGGTTGCTGGTTTGTGTAGAACAACTGAAAATTTAATAAGTTTGCCAAGAAGATGTATAGATGAATTAAATGTAATTTTGCGCAACTGTGTCTTAAACAGTTTTTTGATACTCTACTAATTGGCAGTTATGGCATTTGCTAAAATATTTAGGTAATAAGTAATTTTAATTTATAACCCTGAAGAGAGATTAAACAAATATGCTGTAAGTTGCTCATTATTCTTAAAACTAGATGCAGATGTTACTATTTTACTTGAACCAGTTTACAAATAACACACATCAACATTTGTATGTAGTTCTCAGCAAGTATAAATCTCTCGCAAATGTAGTTGCAGAGAAGATAAATGGCTATTTACAATTAACAGTTTTCTTAACTCGTAATGAAGAATTTTCTTTATTTACAATTAAGTAAATGTTTGCTTTCTGTATAGCTTAATGAAGGAACTGGCAATCTCTTCTGACAAAAGAGTTGGATTGTAGAGATGAGGTGTGTGTGACTGTCTTTACCATCAAGGCAATATTTGACAAATTGTGATACCCCAATTAAAATGAAATCAATAGAAATCAAAGAAAAGCTCTCAAAACTTGCTGCTGGTCAGTATCATAACTAGCACAAAGAAAGATTGTTTTGGGTGTTTGAGGTCATTCACTTCAGTCCGAGGATATCTCTGCAAGAGTTCATCAGTGAGCATCCTTTGAAAAAAAACATCTTCAGCTACTTTAAAAATGACCTTCTTTCCACATAACGTCGAAGGTGAGGATGTTTGTTGATGATTGCAAAATGATCAACATTATTCTCAACTTCTTGGATGTTGAAACAGTCCACATCCAATAAGCAAAAAGATGTGGACAACAACTAAGCTTGAGGCAATAAATGACATTTGCATCACATGTATTTCAGGCAAGACCATATCCAGCTAGACAGAACTCAATAATTTTACATTGATCGTTATTTGCATCGCCATTTCAGAATCTCACACCATCAGCTTCCAGGGGGTTACCATTAACCAGAAATTGAACTGGCCCAACCATGTAAATGCTGTGGCTACAAGAGCAATACTGTGCTGAGTAACTCATTTCCTGTTTCCCCAAAACCAGCCCATATCCTACAGGTCACAAGTCAGGAGTGAGATGGAATACCCACTACTTACCTAGATGAGCACAATTCCAACAACATGCAATAATTCCAACATCGTCCTGGCAAAAGAAGCCTGTTTGAATGACATCCCACCAGCACCTTCCAAACGTCAAACCTATACCTTGTAGAAGAGCAAAAAAGGGAGACCCATGACAATATTGTCACCTGGAAGATCCCTATCAAGTCACATACCATACTGATTTGGAACTATAGTACTATTCTTCCTCTGTCACTGGGTCAAAAGTTTGGAACTCTATCCTTAACAGTATTGTGGGTGTAGTTATACAATAGACGTCAGCAGTTAAGTAGATGACTCAGTACCACTTTTTCAACGGTAAATGGGGATTGGGAGTAAATGCTGGCATACCAAGTGGTACCCACATTCCATAAATAATAGTAAAAAATCTTTCATCTTCACAGCAATGTCTGCAAAGCTGATTTTCATTGTGTCTGGTAGCTAGGGAATTCCATGGATCCAAATGCTGCTGTTGCTCGGCATTGTATTACAATGCTGAAAATGTGTTGCTGGAAAAGCGCAGCAGGTCAGGCAGCATCCAAGGAGCAGGAGAATCGACGGTTCGGGCATGAGCCCTTCTTCAGGTGTCTGAACTCAGGAATTCAGGAAGCTTCATGCCTTAAAGTGATTGCCTTGACTAACAGTGTTCATCTGTGAAGGTATAATATTTGCATGTTAAGGTGTAATATAAAAATAAACTGACAGGGTCCATTTGAATGAAAAAGGGTGAAATTTAATTAGCTTAAAACAACAAAGTGCCCAATCAAGGACAATAGGATGATAAGGTAACACAGCATTGTGACATGAAACAGGTTGCAGAGAAAATAATTTTGAATCCCATGTGATTCTAAATTAATGTAATTGTTAGACTATTACTGGATATTATACCTAATGCCAGTAGTCAAGTCCTTCCTGCTTGGTAGCATGTTTTCTGGGATATCCTTTAGCATGGGCAGGAAGCCAGCAGTTTAATCGCAATCAAAATTGTATGTAAATGTTTCCTCTGCCTCTTTTCTGGGTTAACACTTGGCAGATGCTCAAAAAGAAGATCGCCAGAGAATGTGGGTATTAATATTTACAGCCAGTGTTTTCAGGTGTGTGATGGTCTTAGAATCATACAGCACAGAAACAGGTCCTTCAGCTCAACCCATCCATGCCAATCAGGTTTTTGAAACTGAACTAATTTGCCTGCATTTGGCTCAAGTCCATGTACCTGTCAAAATGTCTTTTAAATGTTATAATTGTACCTGCCTCTGCCACTTCCTCTGGCAGCTCATCCCATAGATGCACCACCCTCTGTGTGAAAATGTTGCCCCTCAGGTCCCTTTTAAATCTTTCCCCTCTCATCTTAAACCTATGCCCTCTAGTTTTGGACTCCCCTTCCGTGGGGAAAAGACCTTGGCTATTCACCTTATCCATGCCCTTTGTGATTTTATAAACCTCTATCGGGTCACCTCTCAGCCACCTATGCTTGAGGTGAAAAAGCCTCAGCATCTCCTTATAACTCAAACCTTCCCGTGTCGACAACAACCTTGTAAGTCTTTTCTGCACCCTTTCCAGTTTAATGACATCCTTCCGATAGCAGGATGACCAGAGTTATAGCAGTATTCCAAATGTAGCAGCAGAAGAGATGGTTATCTATCTCTTCAGAACTGGACCCTGGTATGTTTGACTGATGTAGCTCGGCACTTGGGGCTGCAGGACTTAAAACAACACAGCCGCTGTTTAGCGCAGCAGCCATAAGGTACAAAAACCAACTAGGATTTGGGCTGCAGTATGTCGTAGAAGCCTGCTGCAGTATCTAATCACATGCACCAACATTGTTAAAACACCTTTAACTTAGGAAAACAAAGTCACTTTTTAGGAGATAAAACAGCAGTTGGTATTAAGCTTCATAAAGAAATATTTGAACGGGCTAATGAGAAAATTACTCAGAGGACTAGGTTTTCAAGCAAGGCTGAAAGTGGCCAGAGAGAGAGAGAGATGAGAGGTTTAGGCTGGCAGTTCCAGAGATCTGGGGCTAGACAATGACAGACACAGCCTCCAAAGGAATGGCAGTAAAAATAGGGCATGGGCATGGGCATGAGACCAAGAGACGCAAACTGAAGGAGTGCCAAGGAAACTTGCAGGGCTGCAGGAGGTTTTAGAGGACAGACCCACAGAAGATTTGAAAACAAATCTGAGAATTCTAAAAATGAGATGTCACCAGACTCTGAGTCAATGTGATGTGTTAACAGGACTAGGTGTGAGTTAGGACATAGGCATCACAATTTCGAATAGGCTCAAGCTTGGCACTTTCCTACTCAAATAAAAGCTAGGAAATGCAAATAGGATAACCATTTGTTATATCTTCTGTTTTAGTTCCCAAATGTTTGAAATGATCAAAGAAGATCATTGCAAGCACTTCTTCTTTAATCAAAATTAATGGTGTTCGACTAGGCCAGTGTCATAATCATAACCTGACTGTCTAGTGCAGCCTTGAATGTGGCCAGCTGAACACAATCGGGTTCCTGGCTAAATAATCCTTTGTTCTTTACAGTCAATACATTATACAACTCCATTCATGCCGTGGAGAAGATTTTACCCAATATCAAGTAACAGATGCAAGGCAGGAAAAGTTTAATGCAGAGAAATGTTAAGTTGTTTTAATTTGGTGGCAAGAATGAAATAATGCAGGAACAGGAAAACCTAAGGAATATGTGTGCAAATGTTTAAACTGGCAGGAAAAGTTAAAAAGGCTGAGAAAAAAAAGAATATCTGATCCCTGGATTTATGAACAGTGGCACAGAAAACAAGTGTAAGGAAATTATGTGACACCTTTAAAGTGTTATGTTCAATTTTGTGCACCTCAATTTAGGAAGGCTGTGGAATGGCCGAGCTTGTTCCCCTTTGAGAAGACAATAAAAAAAGATGGTATGTAATCAATATCATGAACTGTTTTGTTTGAGTAAAGACAGGGAAACTGTTCCCAGAGACAGAAGAGTCAGAAAACAAAGTACATAAATTAAATATGATAAACAAAGGACTTAGAGGCAGATAAGGAAATTATTTTCACAAAATTAATGTGAGCTGGAATGCAATTATTGAAAGGATAATCGAGGCAGATTTGATAGCGACTTGCAAAAACAAAATGGAGAAACAGTCACCAGGAGTTGTATAGCAACAAAGTCCTCCCTCAGAAGATGAGTAAGTGAGCCTTCTTGACATCAGGAGGCAAGAACCTAAAATGCATTCATTTGTATCTGATTAATTGCACAGCCACAACTTGCTGGAATTAACTTTGCCTTTCCCCTTAACCTCTGTCCAATCCAATTACTTTGACGACTCTGAGACTTAACTATGTACAGTAAGCATGTCCCCAATGATTTGGTCTTCAACCTGCAGTTAAAAGCCTTTTCTGCCACTCATGAAATATTATAAGTATCCAGGGGACGAAAGGAGAATGTGTCCCTGGGCCATCACAGAATAGAGGCTGGCAAAGTAGCAGCTTGTGTCTGAAGGTGGCAGCTTAGTGCAGAAGGTCAGCCAGCAGCCTGTCACTGCAGAGCACAGTGAAACATTAATGTGAAAGGATGGGTAAGTGTAACTGAAAGACACAATGTTGCTTGGGAGAGGGGATAGTCCTTACCCTCCTGCAACCTGTCGATACACCGTCGATTCTGCCTTTGCTCCAATGAGGTGTGTGTGCAGGGTGGAGCAATTGAATAGCCTGGGCTCTGGTTCCCCTTCTAAACCTTATCATCGATACACGTGTTTCCAGGAGTAATCTGGAGCACCTTCACTACAATTCCCAGCTGGTGGGTGGGGAGTTTCCTGACAGGTGAGGCACTCTGTAACCATCCACTTTGTTCGTCATGCGTGAGGTTTCAAATTACGGAGATTAAAATAAAGCACATCATTTTGTAAGACAGCATCCACCTTTCACAGCTTTGCCTTCTGATAACTTTCTCAGCTCCTATCAGTATAATAAGACAACAACAGACGTTAGAGCATTGAGATTTACCTCACACATACACATTGAGTAAATGCCAGCATCATCTGCGGGCTCTTAGAAGGCTTTTGCCCTCTTGCTCCCAAGATATCTTGGTACAGACACAGTATCAGTAGCTGAGTGGAGGAAACCTGCTGGTTGGCACATTCTGGTGACTTTGAAGATGTTCACAGTTGTCTTTTGGTTTACAGGGTCCAGCCATACCAGCTTCTTTAATCATAGGCCCTTTTTATCTCTCATGTGTCAGGCTGCAGGTTTACTGCTGAACATTCCTCATTTGCTGCAGATATGCTGAGAACCAGTCTGTGTTTGGAGGCTCTGAGAGCAACCCAAGGCCTGGAGCCTGGAGCAGTCTGACGCTTGGAGCAGCCCAAGGCCTGAAGCAGCCTGAGGCCAGGAGCTACAAGCAGCCTGATGCTTGGAGCAGACCGAGGCCTGGAGGCATGAACAGCCCAATGTCTGGAGCAGCCTCACACCTGCAGCAGCCTGACGCTTGGATCAGCCCAAGGCCTGGAGCAGACTGAGGCCTGAAGCCACAAGTAGCCCAAGACCTGGAGCAGCTCAAGGCCTAGAGCAACCTGAAACATGGATCCACATGCTGCCCGAGGTCTGGAGCCAGAAACTGCCCAAAACCTGGAGCCATGGGCAGCCTAAGCTCTGAAACAGCCTGAGGCCTGGAGCTGCAAGAAGCCTGAGGCTCAGAGCAGCAATAAATCTGCAGATGGGTCCAGGAATAGTAGGCTGGACGAGGAAGGGGCGGGGGATGAGAGTTTTACCACAGGATGAAGGTCATGAGAGTAAGATGGCAGTAGGGAGCAGCAAATTGAGTTGTGACAGTGACAGTGAGAAGAGGATTGATTATCAGACTGCTGAATCACTCTTGAACTAACTAGACAGAGGCCGGTATCCCATCACCAAGTTGTCCTTTGCACATGCATAGTGCATGGGCTCTGACCAGCTACCTAGGAGTGAGGGGAATCCCTGAGAGTCCTGTTTATACCTGTCAGACAGGACTACCTGACTGGCCCAGGTTAACAACCACAGTCAAGGAACACATACTGAGACTCAGGTGGCCACACTCATTCCAATCACTATAATTCTCATTAACTTTTCTCTCAGTTCAATTTTATAAAAGAAATAGCCTTTTACCAAATTACATTTAGTGAAAATAAACATGACCTCTTTTGTTTCAGCATGAAACGTTTGCCAGTGAGGTAATAGCACTATGGAAACATTTAGAGTGTAAAGCACCATGGACTACTTCCTTGAAGTTAAAGGAGACAGAGTAAGACTGACAGAGTGAGAGGGATAAGAGAGGGAGGAGATGGGTGTGGAAAGGAGGAAAGGAGTAAGAAAGAGAGAGGAAGGTTTGACAGAGAAAAGGAGAAGGGATAAGAGTGTAGGTGATGGAAAGGAGAGAGGGAGAACAAGTTGTGAGAGGAAAAAGTGCCACGCTGAAAGTCAACTTACTTCCAACTCCCACTTTGATGAGAATTCCCATTCAGAGTGTGCCCTAACCAGAGATGATTCAGGTCAGTGTAAGTTAAACCTAACTCCCTAGCTTATCCCTAGTTACCACCTCCTTCAATGGTGATCATGAACTAGGGCTGAGTTTCTTTATCACCCTTTAACTCTGCTCCTTAATCACAGCAACAAAAATTGGCTTCGGGGTTTTGTGAGTTGGCACTTCCTAATGGTAAATTTTATTAATCACAAATTTAAATGATCAAGTTATTGCTTTGGAATATCTTTTATAAAGTTCATGTTTACTGTGATGGAAGCACTTACCTTTCTGAAGTATTCTCACCCCTTCCCCCTACCCAACAGAATTGAATCATGAGCCATTATTACAGGAAAATTCCAAAAACAAAATAATGTCAGCATCAGCGTATTGCTGCAGTAACCGCAGCCTGGATTTTCACTACTGAGGCAGGTGGGAAAGTTATGCGCTTGATTGGAGATAGAGTTAGGCTTGACCGGCCCAGAGGAGAAAGTGAGGTCTGCAGATGCTGGAGATCAGAGCTGAAAATGTGTTGCTGGAAAAGCGCAGCAGGTCAGGCAGCATCCAAGGAACAGGAAATTCGACGTTTCGGGCATAAGCCTGAAGAAGGGCTTATGCCCGAAACGTTGAATTTCCTGTTCCTTGGATGCTGCCTGACCTACTTGACAGGCCCAGAAGCAGAGCACTGGGAGATGTGCAATTGGTTAGAAAGCCAATCTGGACACTCGAGGACATCATCCTGTTTGAAGATGTTAGGGCCTAGAGCCCTTACCCCTCAGCATCTCCATTCAAACCCCCATGCTGCCCACATACACAGCATGGATTCTTCATGTCACGCAAAATCCCAATCATAAACTATTTAGTGTGTACTTCACTGTGAGAGCCTGCATTCAGGCGACTGACTGTGTGGAGTTTGCACGTTCTCCCCGTGTCTGCGTGGGTTTCCTCCGGGTGCTCCGGTTTCCTCCCACAGTCCAAAGATGTGCGGGTCAGGTGAATTGGCCATGCTAAATTGCCCGTAGTGTTAGGTAAGGGGTAAATGTAGGGGTATGGGTGGGTTGCGCTTCGGCGGGTCAGTGTGGACTTGTTGGGCCGAACGGCCTGTTTCCACACTGTAAGTAATCTAATCTAAGGTACAACAAGATTTCTAAGCCGTAATATCAATCCTCTAGATGATAAAGAAATTAGACGTAAGGGCCCAGCAAGTGAATATTGCATTGCATCAGAGTTAGCTGTGAAATGTCCCTTCATAGCAAGTCAGTTCCAACTGGCAACAGTATCAGTCCAGCTCATTAAAGCTCACGACAGCTGAATTATACACCACTGCTCCAGCACATGACAAAAAAAACCACATGGACAGGACACATCAAATAGAGCAGGAGTTCTTTTATTGCCAAGATAAGTATGCTATAATTAGATTACTTTTTTCCCTGCATGAAAGATTTAAACCTGGTGATTTCAAATAATTGTCCCAAGGAAATTTGTTCTATTTAAAGACTGTCAAAGTGTCAAACAAGGTGCTCCATACTCATTTTTACTAGTTAGCTCTTGTTTAATGGTTATCAAACTTCACAGAGCTTCAACCGATATGGTCACATATGAAGATCTGGCTTCGATTCGGCAAGTTTGAAGGTAGGACTGTGCGTGGGATCTTTGATCCTAGAGGAGATCTAAAGAATGTCAGTCAGGGAGTTTAATTGAGAGGCAGTCCGGCAGTCAGAACATCAACTGCACGATCAACTTCTGGAATTAAGTTCTCTGACCTTAAAAGGCAGGTTGACCTTCTCATCAGGAAACCTATCCACATGCATCTCATTAAAAATACAATTTGCTGCCATTAAGAGCTGCCTCCCAATGCAGTTTACCCAGCTAAGGAAAACAAACGTTCAGATTCCCAACTGCATCGAAGTATGTGGTAAGCTTGATTTTCTCCAGGCTATGGAGGAAGTATTTGTTGCTCTGTCCTTGTAAGTGTAAAACTATCAAATGAGGTTAGTTTGAATAGAATGGTAAGGTCTCCAAGGTGGAGTGAAAGCAACATGGAAAGGAGGGTGGCTGCATCTACAAGCCAAGGTGGAGTGAAAATGGAGAAAAGGGAAGGCTAGTGAGGCAAGGCTGGGCTACTGTCTGTGGAAAGCTGGGCCACCATCTGGGGAAGGCTGGGGCACTGTCAGAGGAAGGCTGGGCCACGTCTGGGGAAGGCTGGGCCACTGCCTGGGGAAATATGGAGGCACCATCTGGGAAAGCCAGTGCACCATTGGGAAATGCTGGGCCACTGACTAGGGAATCCTGGGGTACTGTGTGGGGAGGGGTAGGGCACTGCCTGGGGAAGGATGGGCACTCTCTGGGAAAGGCTGGAGTACTGTCTAGGGAATGCTGGGGCAATGTCTGGGAAAGTCTGGGGTATTGTCTGGGGAATGCTGGGGTACTGTCTGGGGAATGCTGGGGTACTGTCTGGGAAAGGCTGGGGTACTGTCTGGGAAAGGCTGGGGTACTGTCTGGGAAAGGCTGGGATATTGTTTGGGAAAGGCTGGGGCAATGTCTCAGGAATGCTGGAGTACTGTTTGATAAAGGCTGGAACAATGTCTGGGGAATGCTGGAGTATTTTCTGAGAAAGGCTGGGGCAATGACTGGGAAAGACTGGGGTACTGTCTTGGAAAGCTGGTCACTGTCAGGGGAAGGCTGGGCCCCGTCTGGGGAAGGCTGAACCAGTATCTGGGGGTTGCTGGGATACTGACTGGGAAAGGACAGGGTACTGTCTGGGAAAGGCTGGGGTGCTGTCTGGGGAATGCTGGGGTACTGACTGGGGAATGCTGGGGTACTGTCGAGAAAGGCTGGGGTACTGTCTGGGGAATGCTGGGGTACTGTCTGGGGAATGTTGTGGTACTGTCTGGGAAAGGCTGGGGTATTGTTTGAGAAAGGCTGCGGCAATGTCTGGGAAATGCTGGGGTACTGTCTGGGGAATGTTGTGGTACTGTCTGAGAAAGTCTGGGGTACTGTCTGGGAAAAGCTGGGGTACTGTCTGCGGGATGCTGATGTACTGTCTGGGGAATACTGGGATACTGTCTGGGAAATGCTGTGGTACTGTCTGGGAAAGGTTGGGACAATGTCTGGGGAAGACTGGGATACTCTCTATGGGATGCTGGGGTACTGTCTGGGAAAAGCTGGGGTACTGTCTGGGAAAGGGTGGGGTACTGTCTGGGGAATGCTGGAGTACTGTCTGGGAAAGGCTGGGGTAGTCTGTGGAATGATGGGGTACTGTCTGGGAAAGGCTGGGGTACTGTCTGGGAAAAGCTGGGGTAGTCTGTGGAATGCTGGGGTACTCTCTGGGAAAGGCTGGGGCAATGTGTAGGGAATGCTGGGGTACTGTCTGGGGGATGCTGGGGTACTCTCTTGGAAAGGCAGGGGTATTGTCTGGGAAATGCTGGAGTACTGTCTGGGGAATGCTGGAGTACTGTCTGGGAAAGGTTGGGGTACTGTCTGGGAAAGGCTGAGGCAATGTCTGGGAAAGACTGGGATACTCTGTATGGGATGCTGGAGTACTGTCTGGGAAAGGCTGGGGTACAGTCTGGGAAAGGCTGGGGTTCTGTCTGGGGAATGCTGGGGTACTGTCTGGGAAAGGCTGCGGTACTGTCTGAGAAAGGCTGGGGTACTGTCTGGGAAAGGCTGGGGTACTGTCTGAGAAAGGCTGGGGTACTGTCTGGGAAAGGCTGGGGTACTGTCTGGGGAATGCTAGGACACCATCTAGGAAATGCAAGGCCACCATCTAGGGAAGGCAAGGGCACCATCTGGGAAAGCTAGGGCACTGTCTGGGAAAGCTGGGGCACCATCTGGGAAAGGAAAGGACTCCATCTCGTAAAGCTAGGGCATCAGTTATGGCTGGCTCGGGCACTGTCAGGGAAGGTTGGCCACTGCCTGGGAAGATTTCGCACTGTCTGGGGAAAGCTGTATATTGTCTGGGCACATTGGAAGAGTGGCTATTGCAGCATGGTTCAGTCCTATTCTACTTCTTGAAATGACGGTTTGAAAGGGAGAGTTTCAGGGATCTGTGTGTCCAGTTTTAGTCCCTATTAGCAGAAGTTTTTGTCTAGCTGGTGCCTATGTTGTTGCTATTCAGTAGGGGCAATGGTGACCAACACAATTGGAGAAGGGTGGAAATTGCAGGGTCATTGATGGGGATTCTATGATCTTGTAGATGGGGGTTCATCAAAAGTGAGAGTGCAGGTGACCTGAACAGGGGAAGAGAATTGGAGAGAGGAGCATTTGGACCTAGATAGTTTTGACTCAGTGGGTAAAGTAGGGCAGTGAATGTATATATTGATGGCCTTTGTGGAAATAGGGAAGTTTTGTAGCTGAGAGGGATGACAGTGTGGGTGAAAAAGAATAAGAATAACTATGTGGGTAACAGATGGACTGTTAAATACATTAGTTCTTACAGTGAAGCTGAATCAGACTGTATTATAGAATGGAAAACACAGTCAAAGGCACTGGAGCAATGACAACACTCGAAGTGGGAGGAGGATGTATTATGGATGGGCAGAGAGCTGAAATGAAAACAGATAGTTTTGGAGAAACACCATTGTCAAATATTGTTTGATTAAGCTCCTGTGAAATACCTTGAGATGTTTTACTGGTTAAGGCACTCTACAAATGCAATTTGTTGTTATTATCATCTGTCTTCTCTTGAAAGTTATTTTCTCTTAGCATGTACAATGCCTTTACTGAAATCTTATCTATCCTTGCACATAATCAGTTAGATACTATTTATTTGTTCTACTATGTACCTTTCTTTTTACCCTAGAGGTATACACGGATTCCTCTCATGTTATAGTGATATAAAGTTATTCTGGTTTTCCATTTTGTTGTTGATGTTTCCAAATACTGTATACCCAATTCAGGTTTTTAGCCAATTGTTTCAAAGTTAGTCCTTTTGAAATTTGGAATCAGCTTTACATTCTTGGTAACTTTATTTTGATCGGGTACATTTTGAACATTATGACTTCCTGTAACACAAGCTGAAGGAACAGCATCTCATTTTAATTTTAGGCATTGTACAGCCTTCAAGACTCAGCATTGATTTCAACAACTTCAGAGCATGAACTCTGTCTTTCTTTTTGATCACAACCCCCCACTCCTACTTGTTCCCCAGCCCCACTCCCACTATCCCATATCTTGTTTGCATGGGCTTTTTTTCTCAGTAGACTAATCAATTTTCTGCTTTTAACACCTACACATTGTCCACAGCGTTCCTCAACTACGACTAGAACTCCCTTTGCCTTTTGTTCTGGGCACCCTTATCATCTGTTCCATTTGCTTTTCCTCTTCCCTCTTTATTATCAGCATGAAAGTAATCGCTTTTCCAACCCCCTTCAGTTCCAACAAAGAGTCAATACTGGACTCATCATATTAACTCTGTTTTTCTCACCACAAATACTGCCAGACCCGTTCAGTTTCTCTACTACTTTCTGGTTCCATTTCAGGTCTCCAGCATCCATAGTACACTTTGCTTTTTTCACTGTATTCAATATGCTCAACACAATGGTCTATCTGTTGGTACCTTTTGAATGTCAGAACATCGAGGCACTTATACTTCTGCTGCTATTCCAATGATTTAAATAAGCCTTTAGCAAAGCTTTGCTGATTCACTCATTATTAAAGCTAGTAAGTGGAGATCATTGAATGGTAAGATGTCTGTAATGGTTTATGTTAAGACATTCAGACAATGGCAGAAAGAGCTTTGACCCTATTTCAAGATGTATGGTTATGGAAAAGTCACTTTTAAAAACAAGTCAGGCAGCAAATTTGCTGCGCAAAATTAAGGTCACTTATAACGTTAACTTGCTTACGATGGCAGAATTAACTACAAGATCGTCATTTTGGAATTAACCAATGGATTTTGACCTCTGTCATTTGCAGTTATGAATTATGAACTTTTACTTCTCAAAACCACTGCTAACTTTCTATTTCATGAGAAGTTAAGAGTACAGAATCAAATCAGTCCTTGGAAATTCTAGCAGAGTTACGCTTATTTCAACTTTTATTCTTAAGATATTAGGTATTATGCAATAACAGGTACAGTACATGAAGCAGGAAGCCAAGCAAAACTGCAAATAAAGATACAAAATGGAAAAGTAATGAGTAACAAGAGAAACCACAAGGTAAAAGTTATAACATGAAATGTTTTTCTTCAAAGATCTGGGTAATACTAAAATTATAAAACACACCCTGGATTGCCTTTCCATAACATTCCAAATGTCTGCTCAAGTTGAATGACATTTTGCGGGATTCTTGATTGTCTTGCTATGGGGAGATCATTGTGTGTGTAGCTTATATTGAAAATTTTACAGTTGGGCTAAACTTAAGGGTTAAATTCAAATGCCAATACAGCTGGGAGATATAGATTGAAATTAAGAAAGGGTGTCTGAACTAACATATAGGAAAACAATAAATTATACCACCATTTTTTACTAATTCTGATTTATAGATGTGTATATTGCCATCAAGGTCAGTATTTATTTCCTGTCACTAATCAGCTTTGAGAAGGTGTTTGTGAGCCACTTTTCTGAACTATTGAAGTCCATTGAACTGAAGATGAGCTCCAGAACCTGTCATACTCCTAGCTAAGCTGTTCCAGTATAGTTACAACATAGGCATCAACCCGAAAATGTGGATAATTGCAGTGTCTTATAAACAAAAAGTAGGATCAAATCAATCCAGCCAATTACTGCCCCATCAGCCTACTCTAGATCATCATTAAAGTCATACAGGGTGTGATCAATAGTGCTATTAAGTAATACCTGCTCAGGTGTAACCTGCTCAGTTATACCCAGTCTGGGATCCGCCAGGGCCATTCAGCTCCTGAGCTCAATACAGCCTTGGGTCAAACATGGACAAATGAGCTGAATTTTAGAGTTGAGATGAGAGTGACAGCCTCTGACATCAAGGTCACATTTGACAAGTGTGACATCAAAGAGCCCTAGCAAAACTGGAATCAACTGCAGAAGGGTTGGGGTTATTTGGCCTCAATTTAAAGATCAAACACCAGAAGACATGCAGTGTGTACAAGGTTGATTATTTTGTGGCTGTATCCAAACTTATAGTGATTGAAATGAATGAATATAATCATCATTGCTGATCAGTGCTTTCCCTGATGCAGGTCAATTGTTCATCGGAATGTCTCACTGAATGTTTTCCAAGTCTACATTTTCTATGCTGAAGGCGTACATTTACAAAGGATCAAATAAACATTTTCAATCACTATTTATGAGTAATTATTGGATAGGGTGCATCACCCTTAAAAGGTATAATATTCAAACTAACTGTAGGAGTCACTAACAGTGT
The DNA here is from genome assembly GCF_020745735.1 of Hemiscyllium ocellatum. Classification (NCBI taxonomy): domain Eukaryota; kingdom Metazoa; phylum Chordata; class Chondrichthyes; order Orectolobiformes; family Hemiscylliidae; genus Hemiscyllium; species Hemiscyllium ocellatum. The sequence continues at coordinate 111,396,222 of NC_083403.1, read as the reverse complement.
GTGACGGAGATGGTTTCCGCAGCAGACCTGAATTTGTACGAAAGAAAGTAAAGGTCATTGAGTATGGACATATCTGCTTCGCCTTGATGGCAGCTGGTCAATTAATCACTTCAATAATGTTCTTTGCCAATTCTGGAAACTATAACTCATACCTACTAGGTGCAATGGGCAGTTAATGCTTGAAAAAACTGATGTGATTTACAATAAAAGATTGAGTAACACGCTCACTGACATTAAAATGCAAGGTCACAGTTTTAAGTGAGCGGGAAATTGAAATAGTAGGAACTTTGTCCATTTGAGGACTAATATTTATATGAAGCATGCGTGTGAACAAGAAAGATCAGGGAAAAAAATTGAAGGAATAGGCTGAATTAACGCTAATTTAGAGAAAAAAGGTTAAAGAGAGCGGATTAAGAAAGAACAAGGAACAGAATCAGTAAAAAATAGACTAAACTGTTTAAAAGTTTTAAGTTAGTTACAAGAGTGCTAATCTACAATTTTGTTGAATCCGTTGACATGTCTAACCACAGAATGATGCAAAATTTCCAACAACTTGTGGTAACTTCATGAATTATTGCTTCTTAACCATGTGTTTTATTTTAAGAGTATTAATACTGTTGGGTGCGATGTACTCACCATAATTTTTTCAGCAATTGCTGGACCTTTGAATTAAGCAAACATTATTGTAAGAGAGCGACAGCCAATTAAAAAAAAACATGTTTGGTACTGTGCCCTGCAATGTACTGATACAGAATCCCACATCTGACAAGTACTCTGACTGATGGTTAGCTATTTTCAAGATTATAATGGCTTAATGCCAATGATTACAGTCTTCATTAGAGAAGTTCACAGACGAGCATCTTGCTGTCCTTCTACACACTATCTCACAAATACATCTTGACTTGGCTAGCACAAGATTGTGGAATGAAATGTTCTTGTGCAATATCTCTTGTCATTGCAGCTTCCTCTGGAACAGTACCTGACTATCAGCTGTTCAGGTTATGATACTCAAGGATACTAGATAACTGAAAAGATTTGTTCTAGAGTTAATGTGTTACTAACACAGAGTTTAGACCATAAGACCATAAGACATAGGAGTGGAAGTAAGGCCATTCAGCCCATCGAGTCCACTCTGCCATTCAATCATGGCTGATGGGCATTTCAACTCCACTTACCTGCATTCTCTCTGTAGCCCTTAATTCCTCGTGACATCAAGAATCTATCAATCTCTGCCTTGAAGACATTTAGCATTCCGGCCTCCACTGCACTCTGTGGCAATGAATTCCATAGGCCCACCATTCTCTGGCTGAAGAAATGTCTCTGCATTTCTGTTCTGAATTGATCCCCTCTAATTCTAAGGCTGTGTCCACGGGTCCTAGTCTCCTCGCCTAACGGAAACAATTTCCTAGTGTCCACCCTTTCCAAGCCATGTTTGGAAGTGAAGAAATTGAAAGACCAAGGCTGTGTACAGTGTGTATCTATTTGCAAACTGTCCAGGTAAAGCATATGATGATGAAGTGTACAGGTCAAGCTGAAGAACTCTGAGCTTGACCATCAGTAGGCTGCACTCTGGCAAGAATAAGGAGGAAAGATTTGTGGAAGATACATTTTGGGAAAAGGTCATATAACAAATAGAACCAGTGAATTATGGGAAATGAACAAGGGAATGTATCCACAGTAAAAGCGAAGGCAGACAATTTGAGGGTCTAAACCTAAGTGCATGGTACCCAGCATCTACAGTAGAAGAATGGAAGCACAGTGAAGAGTCAACATAAGCAACACAACTGCACTATGGAACTAGGGGTTACTTCTGATAAAAGTAATGATGCAATTTATGAAAAGACATCTGCTTCTTTGGGGGATTCTGTCATTCGTGGGTAGACAACATTTGTAGCTACAACTAAAGAGTCCAAAATGACATTGCATCCTGTAAACATACGAACGTGCAATTTAAAAGCAGGACATCTGGCCTCTCAAGCAGTTCTGCTGTTCTTTAAGATCAAGGCTGATCTGTTTGTGGTCCCAATCCCCCTTTCTTTGATTCCTCCAATACTTTTTCATTCACTTGTTAATCGAGAATCCTTCTAACTCTGCAATAAAAATAGTCAAGGGCATTGCCTATACCACTCTCTGGTAAAAAAAAGTTCCACAAGTTCATAAATGTCTGAAGAAAAGCTTTTGCCTCCTCTCAGTCTTAAATAGAAGGTCCTCTGTTTTAAAATGTGTCCTTAGTTTTAGTCTCTCCCACAAAGGGAATTATCATCTTGACATCTATCCTGTCATGTCTCTTCAGGATCCTCTATGTTTCACTGTGGGCTGAAGGACTTGTTCCTGTGCAGTACAGTTCTATACATTGCCTCTCATTCTTTTAAATTCCAATAGATACAAGGGCAGCAATCCAACTCTTCCTCATAAGATAACACTTTCATCTTGAAAGTCAGTCAATTGAACATTCTCTGAACTATCCTCAAGTAATCTTTTTTTTATATCAGGTCATTTAAACTATACACAATATACTAGACATAGTCTCACCAATGCTCTATATAGCTGTAGCAAGACACCCTTATTTTTTTCTACAAAATTACACAAGCAATAAACAACAACATTCCATTTCCTTTTCTAATCATTTACTGTACTAACATTCTAACAAACTTACTAACTGAATACTAATTTTCTGTGATTCATGTACCATGACATCCAGACCTCTGCATTACAAAGAATTCTGCAGTCTCCATTTAAATAAGACTCTGCTTTCTTGTTTCTTTGGCCAAAGTGGTCAAGTTCACGTTTTACCACATTATTTCCCATCCGTCACATTACGGTTCACTCACCTAAACTGTGCAGACTTCTGACATTCTCTTCACCACTTTATTTTCAAGATGGCAGTGGAGTAGCAGCACAACATTCAGTGTCCTCAACTCAAATGTCCAGAGCTCATCTATTCTGTCCACTTTATGTTTTTTGCAATGTTTCCATTTATTATAATCGTGTACTTTCCTTTAACGATTTCAGCAGAAGGCATCTTCTCCTGGCCCAGGTCCAGCAACAAGGTGGCTTCCAACAGCTTGGAATGGTGGCATAGACCTGGTGACTGAGTGGGGTGGGAGGGGGTGGGGGGGATGTTGTACGGTCTCCTGGTGTGGCAATCTTGTCCAGGAAAGGCAATCTTGGCCTGCAGTGGTGTTCTTGCCCTGGTATTGAGGTCTCATTCCATCCTGAACATGTTCTTCGGCAGCCTCCATGTATTCCAGCAGCCCTGAAGGTGGAGTCCTGGTGTGGAGGCTTTGTCTTGGCATGGAGGTGGTTCGGAAGTGGTTTCCAGGTCTTCCAACAGCCCCTGCAGTCGCAGCCCAGTATTCCAGCATACTCTGAACCCAGGAGTCATTAATTGAACTATGATGAACTTTTATTTTCTTTTTTTATGAATGACTTCTGTCATTAATTTAGGCATGTGGTATTTATATTTTTAGATTTACATTTCGGTCTTAATGTCATGTGTACTGAAATACAGAGCACAGGACTACAGTGAAAAATGTAGAATGCCACACATGGTGCTATCTTAGGTACCAAGTACCCAGCTACAAAACCATAGTTAGAGAAGTAGAAAAATAAATAAATAACTCAAACTATTCAGCACTACAATATTCTTAGTATAAAAGTAGAAAACTAAAAGAAATACAGATAGTTCTTCGATATCGTGATGGTTGCATTCTTGTGCAACTCCACATTATAGAAAAATCACATTATAGAAACAGCACTTAAAGTGTTGGTGATGTAATCGCATTATGGCAAACACATGTTTTAAAAGATTGCACTTTAGAAACAGTGCCCCCCTTTCATCGATCGTGTTGCAGCAAATTTGTGTTAATGAAACGCGTGTTATAGCAGAACAACCTGTGAAGTTAAAAAGCAAACCTTACAGTATGGTGACTGATAAAACGTTTCCTTGTTTTTTTTGTGTAACAATACATGTCACAAAAAATTTCCATTCTATTGTCCAGCACTGATCCCTGCGGCAGTCTGCTGGTTACATCTTGCTAACCTGAAAATATCTAATTATGCCTTCTGTTTCCTATTAGTTAATCAATCCTCTATCCATGCTAGTATGGTATAGCATACAACATGACCTTTTATTTTATGTACTAACACTTGATATGGCATCTTGTTAAGTGCTTTCTATCAATCTAAGTACAGGAGAGAGTAAAATGAACAAAGAACAAAAAACAATACAACACAGTTACAGGCCCTTCGGCCCTCCAAGGCTGCACCAATGCATTTTACCCTTTCATACTAAAACTGTCTTCACTTCCATGATCTGTATCTCTCTATTCCAATCTTATTCATGTACTCATCCAGGTACTTCTTGAATGCTGCTATTATATCTGCTTCCACCACCACCTCCTCTGGCAATGTGTTCCAGGTACTCACCACCCTTTGTGTGAAAAACTTGCCTTGCACATATCTTTCAAACGTTCCTCCTCACACTTTGAGTCATGTCCCCCAATAATTGACACCTCCACCCAGGGAAAAAGTCTCAGACTTTCCACCCTATCCATGCCATTCACAAAGTTATAAACTTCTATTAGGTCGCCCCTCAACCTCCTGTATTCCAGTGGAAACAAACCAAGTCTAACCAACCTTTTTTGGTAGCTAAGATCCTGGTCAACCTTTTCCATACCCTTTCCAAAGCATCCACATCCTTCTGGTAGTGTGGTGACCAGAGCTGTGCACAATATTCTAAGTGTGGCCTAACTAAAGTTTTATAAAGCTGCAGCAAACTTGTCTATCATTATACTCAATACCCCTTCCAATGAAGGCAAGCATGCCATAGGCCTTTTTTACTATCTTAACTACTTGCCACCTTCAGTGATTTGTGGACCTTCACATCCAGAGATCTCTTCATATCAATACACTTCAGGGTTCTGCTATTCACTGTATAATTTCCACCCATACTTGATCTTCTAAATGCATTGTCTCACATTTGTCCGGATTAATCTCCATCTGCCATTTTTCTGCCCATGCCTCCAACTGATCTGTATCCTGCTTGATCCCCTGACAATCCTCCTCACTATTTGCAACTCCACCAATCTTTGTATGATCTGCAAACTTACCAATTAGACCAGCTACGTTCACCTCCAAATCATTTATGAAGTTTATCTACAGCAGAGGTCCCAGTACTGATCCTTGTGTCACAATCACAATCGACTAGTCACAACCCTCCATTCCGAAAAGTATCCTTCCACCGCTACCCTCTGTCTCCTATGACTAAGCCAGTTCTATATCCATCTTACCATCTCAGCCCTGATACCATGTGACTTCACCTTTTGTACCAATCTGCCATGATGGATCTGGTCAAAGGTTTTACTGAAGTCCGTGTAGACAACATCAACCACTTTTCCCTCATCAATCATCTTCATCCCTCCTCAAAAAACTTGATTAAGTTAGTGAGGCACAACCTTCCTACACAAAACCGTGCAATCTAACGATAATAAGTCCATTTGTTTCTAAATGCATATAGATCTTATCCCTGAGAATCTTTTCCAATAATTTCCCTATCATCGACATGAGATAGGCCTGTGATTTCCTGGATTATCCCTGCTACACTTCTTAAACAATGGGACAACACTGGCCATTCTCCAGTCCTCTGAGAGCTCACCTGTGGCCAAAGAGGATACAAAGATGTCTGTCAATGATCAAGTAATTTGTTCTCTTGCCTCCCTCAATGTTCTGTCATAGATCCCATCAGGACCCAGCTATTTATCAACCTTAATACTTTTTAGGTCGGACAACACCCCTTCTTATTTATTATTTAATAGCAACTTGGCTTAGAAACTGGACATTCTGTTTCCTGAGATCATCCTCCACCAATTCCTTCTCTTTGGTGAATATCAACACAACGTATTCGTTTAAGATCTCACCTACCTTTTCTGGCTCCACACATAGATTCCCTCTTTTGTCCTTGAGTGGACCAACCCTTTTCCTGGCTACCCTCATGCTTTTTATATATAGAGTCATAGAGTAATAAAGATGTACAGCACAGAAACAGGCCATTCAGTCAAACTTGTCCATGCCAACCAGATATCCCAACCCAATCTAGTCCCACCTGCGAGTACCTGGCCCATATCCCTCCAAACCCTTCCTATTTATATATCCTTCCAGATGCCTTTTAAATGTTGTAATTGTACCAGCCTCCAACACTTCCTCTGGAGCTCATTCCATACACACACCACCCTCTGCATGAAAAAAATGCCCCTTAGGTCCCTTTTAAATCCTTTCCCTCTAAACCTCTCAAAAATAGTTGAAAATATAAGTCCACTTGGCCCCTTGTAGACTCCACAAGGAAATGATTCCCACTGACTGTCAGGTCAGGCAGTCCGGATGGAAAAGCTGAAAAGGGTGGTAGTCAAAAATTCTGGTTCACACGGGAAAGACTGGCTCAGGAAAGATCTAGATATTGGTCATGCATAGGTAGGGTGTGGAATTAGGTCGAGGTTTGAAATGCAACACCTCAGCTGAATTACCGTGGTGCCATCTTTTGGAGCAGTTCAGGAGGATCAGATACATCACTGCATAGCTCAAGTGATGATGCAGAAAGAAGAGAAACACATTCCTAAGATATTGAGACAGCGCTTGACAAATGAATGCTAATCAGAAAAGATAGTTTCATTAATACCAGATGTCCTTACATAGAGGTGAATAAAGCAGAATGGATGATTTTAAACTACTAAGATATAGGAACAACCTAACAGACCTAAACAGGTCGGACCCAATCTCTTCACCGATGGAATGTCTCACATTTTCTGCTGAAAGTGATGGTGGTGCTATACTGCATCTATGGGTATTACAGTGGAAGGTCATCATAGGAATACATCATGCAAAAAATTCACTAGCTGTTAAAACCTAGCAACACTATGTACAAGAAAATGTCCTCTCCATAAGAAAACCTAGCCTATGTGACAGACCCAAACTACAGAATTTCCATGAGGAACCACTCATTATCTGGGAGAACTTAAATAATTAAAGATTTGTTCAAAGCTTGCACTGTGGCAAAATATTGCAATAATTTCTCTCTCCCACCTGAGGCAAGTTCATCAGCTGTAAATGGTCTTATTGCCCACACTAATCATGGCCATTCTCCCTGGACCTGGGAAATAGTGCAGATTATAACTGTCGCAAACTAGAAATCAAACTTTTCTGCAGAAATGCTACAAAAGTATCGCTTGTCTTTTGAGATAAGGATAACCACGCTCATTCTCTTAATGTTTGATAGGGTTCGGGTGAATGCCAAGACAGATTTGGATTCAGAGAGTTTGCTGCAAATAGGGGAGAATAACACAAATGACTAAAAATTGATGAAAATCAATGTGACATGGGCATCCTCTTCTTGGGTTTTCTATCTACAACTGGATCAAGTCAATCCGCTTTCATTCAAAATTGTGAAAAGCCAACAGAGGATTTTCTAAAGCAAGCCATTATAATTATCCAGATGCATCAGTATTGTTCCAGCCTTATCCCCTTCTGTTATTATATTTCTTATGTAGGTCATTGCTTTTGGCAGTACACATTTGCCAGATAAAGTTAATCGTCACCTCCTGGGTGGCCTGATGTAGAGCCTTCCACATCATTTCATTCAAAGGTGTTAAAGTGGTAACCAACAATCTCAATGTCCCTAATCTCTTCACAGCAAAGTTCCAAAAAGTCAATTTAACAAAATGAAGGACCAATGAAATCATCATTATTTGAGTATATGTAATAGAACTGAAGGTTACCTGGAACTCAAGGTTAAAATTAGAGCTAAGACTTGGCTTTTCATAACACTAATCAAGAATCATTGGATTCCAAAGCATTTTACAAATAACCACTTTTGAAATGTAACCTCTGTGGCAATCTATATGTGGCAGCCAACCTGCACAAAGCAAGTTCCTAAAACAGCAAAGTGGTAATGGCCAGTTTAAGATTTTAATGGTGTTTGTTGTGAGATAAATGTTATGATGGAATTAATGATAACTGATCACTTCAAATATATCTGGATTTCACAGTTAGTTTGGTTTTCTTACTTGTTGTACTGCGCATTGTATAAGTTCAAATCTAAAAGCAAACTGGTACTCAGAAGGACTTAATGCTGGAGAAGCCCAACAGCTTGGCAACCTCTTCTGTTTGTGGCATCCACCAAACATACAGCTTTTTCAAAATGTTCCATTTCCTCCCTCTCTTCGGAACTACATTTTAAGGTTATTCACCCATTGCCCTTAAATTTGACCCCTTTTAAACAATAATTTTCCATGAAGCAAAATACCACAGATGTGGAATTTTGAAAAAAAAAGCCGGAAATGTGAAAAAATGCTCAGGTTAGAATAAAGTAGAGGCAACATTTTCAGCTGAGTAAACCTTTCTTTAGAACTACAAGTGTTAAGATAATTCAGTTTCCAAGTAAATACAGAATTAGGGGGAAAGGATTAGGTGTTGAGATGGAGGCATAAATGCTGAGTGTTCAGGTTTTGAGTGAGGGCAAGGCTCATATTCTGGACCTGTTCATGTGATGAATAATATTTCAAATGGTGAAAAAAATGTCAGGGGATATGGGAGCTGGGCAAGTTAAGGATGGTGCAGGAATTCAACAAAACAAGCTCATGTTTATCAATTACAGCCAACCGAAAGATCTTCATGGAGATGTTTAGCATGGAAACAGACCTTTCAATCCAACTCGTCCTAACCTAATCTAGTGCCATTTGTCAGCACTTGGCCCATATCCCTCGAATACCTTCCTATTCATATTCCCATCCAGGTGTCTGACCCTGTTGCTGACTTTCATCTGAAACATGCATGGTATTGCAAGATAAACATATCAAAAGGAGCTCCAGATGGAACTCAGATGAACTCTTTCTGTCCTCATGGGTGTGGTCAAAACTGCTGAGTTTTACCCACATTCAATTTTTAATTAAGAACTTTCAACATTTCAAGAGTGAAGACGTTGATCTTCCATCATGGTCACAGGCAAAGAAAGAGTGCGAGCTCAACCTCATACTTTGGTGCCAGAAATAGAATTAGTGAGGATTTCAATAGCTTAGATCATTCTAAATGAGTGTAAAAAGATAGGCAGCACATTTTCTATTACAATCCACAACATTTGGTGGCCATACTAATGGAAGGATGTGGAGGCACTGGAACGGGTGCAGAGGAGGTTTACCAGGATGTTGCCTGGTATGGAAGGAAGATCGTATGAGGAAAGGCTGAGGCACCTAGGGCTGTTTTCATTGGAGAAAAGAAGGTTTAGGGGTGACTTGATAGAGGTGTATAAGATGATTAGGGGTTTAGATAGGGTTGACAATAAGAACTTTTTTCCACATATGGAGTCAGCTATTATGAGGGGGCGCAGCTTTAAATTAAGGGGAGGTAGGTATAGGATAGATGTTAGGGGTAGATTCTTTACTCAGCGAGTCGTGAGTTCATGGAATGCCCTGCCAGTAGCAGTGGTGGACTCTCCCTTTTTATGAGCATTTAAACGGGCATTGGATAGTCATATGGAGGGTAGTGGGTTAGTGTAGTTAGGTGGGCTTGGGTCGGCGCAACATCGAGGGCCAAAGAGCCTGCACTGTGCTGTATTTTTCTATGTTCTATGTTCTATGTCTTTTAAATGTTGCAATTGTACCAGCCTTCACCACTTCCTATGGCAGCTCATTCCATACATGCACCACCCTCTACGTGAAAACGTTGCCTCTTAGGTCCTTTTTATATCTTTCCCCTCTCACCCTAAACCTGTGCCCTCTAGTTCTGTACTCCCCCACCCCAGGACAAAGACCTTGTCTATTTCCCCTATCCATGCTCCTCATGATTTTATAAACTTCTATAAGGTCACCCCTCAGCCTCCGACACTCCAGGGAAAACAGCTCCAGCCTATTCAGCTTCTCCCTGTAACTCAAATGCCCTGGCAATATCTTTGTAAATCTTTTCTGAACCCTTTCAGGTTTAACAACATCCTTCCAATAGGAGGGAGACCAGAATTGCACACAATATTCCAAAAGTGGCCTGACCAATGTCCTTAACAGCTGCAACATGATCTCCCAACTCCTATATCTAATGCTCTGTCCAATAAAGGAAAGCATATCAAACACCTTCTTCACTATCCTATCTACCTGTGACTCTATTTTCAATGAATTATGAACCTGCACTCCAAGGTCTTTTTGTTCAGTAGCACTCCCCAAGACATTACCATTTAGTGTATAAGTCCTGCTCTGATATGCCTGTCTAAAATGTCGCACCTTGCATTTATCTAAATTAAACTCCACCTGCCATTCCTCAGCCCATTGGCCCATCTGACCAAGATCTGAAGGAACCTTCTTTGCTGTCCACCACACCTCCAATTTTGGTGTCATTGGCAAACTTACTAAAAGAGTATTTTTTAAGGTTTTGATGACAACTCTTAGAAATGTGTTTGCATATTCCCCCTCCTCATGTCCCAAAAAGGAAATATTTGATGAAAAACTTTAAATTCAAATCCCAAACTGATTTATTTTCATAACTTGCTCATCCGAATGATATTCAATCAGAGTTCATATATTGAAAAACTATTGTTAGATGTATTATCTGTGCTTCATGGTTCAGCACATAAGGAAGTTGAAAGTGCTATGGATTATTAAACTTCACTTGATAAAGACTAATCTTTGTGGACAAAAAGTCACCTTCAGGGTTCCAGCATGATACATTCTGCAATTAAAGCTTATTCCTGAGTATCATCGCCTGAGAAAATGGAGACGAGCTGTTTCATCCACTTCATCCGCATTAATTTCAACCAAATCCATTGTGATTTCAAAGTCAAGTGCTTTGCAGATTTCTTCAGATTCAGCTCCCCATTCAAGAAATTACAACATGTGAAATGTCAAACTATTCTGATGGGGACAACCTGGCCCTGTGGAATATTCCTCCTGTAATATGTGGGAAGTCAGGGACCTTCTGGTGTTCGTGGTCACCATGTATGCAGCTGCAGCTCCTGAATTGCCCCATGGAAGGCTTGGAGCTGCAGATAGACTCACTATGGAGCATCTGTGAGGCTGCAACATCATGAATACATTTAGTGAGCTGGTCACAGCACTGGTACGAGCTACACAGACAGAGAAGAGTTGGGTGGCCACCAGGTAGTTGAGTAAGTGCGGTCAGGCCATGCAGGAGTCACCCTGTGGCCATTCCCCTCTCAAACAGTAAAACCCAGGAAAGCAATATCCTGGTCAGTGGATGTACACCATATGACTAGCAGTGTACAGCAGGTAGGGTCAAAGAGTATCTAAGCAGTAGTCTTCGGGGACTCTTGTCACAGGCACAGACAGGCATTTCTGGTGTGTTGCCTCCCTGGTGCCAAAATTAATGCAGTCTCTGTGCGGGCACAGGATCTTTTGAAGTGGGAGGTTGATAGCCAGAGGGTGTGGTCAGTATTGGTACAAATGAGATAAGCAGAAAAAGGGATGAGATCCTGCAAAGGCAGTTAAGGGATTTAGGGAGGAAGTTCTAATTATTGCCATGCGCCAGTGAGGCTAGGAGTAGGAAGACAATACAGTTACATATGTGGCTAAAGATCTGTAGGAGGGATGGTTTCAGATATGTGGGTCATTGGGATGTATTCTGGGGCAGGTGGGACCTGTATAAGAAGGACAGGTTGCACCTAAACTATAGAGGCACTGATATCCTGGCAGGGAGGTTTGCTAGTGCCACTCAGGAGGATTTAAACAATTACAGCAGAGGGATGCGGACCAGAGCAAGTAAAATGATTGGGGGAGAGTCAGGAATTAAGGCTAGTGAGACTTACTGGAAGAACAACTAGGGAGCGGTTACTGAACATGGCAGGATTAGTGGTCTGAGGTGCATTTGTTTTAATGTGAGGAGTATGCCAAGTAAAGCAGATGAACACGAAGCTTGGATTAATGCAGGTAACAATGATTTTGTAGCTTTGCAAAGACTATGTTGAGAGAGTCTCGGTTGAGACTGGCAACTTAACTTTCCGGGATTTAAAGGTTTCAGGCAAGACAGAGAGGGATGTAAAAGTGGTTGGGAAGTTGCATTACTGATTAGAGAGACTATCACAGCTATACTGAAGGAAGGACCCCTGGGTCAGTTCATCCAGTCTGACTAGCTGCCATACTAGATCTGGTATTGGGGAATGAGCCTGGCTAGATGATTAAAGTTTCAGTGGGGGAGCAGTTTGGGAACTGTGACCATAATTCTATAAATTTTTAAATACTTACAGATAAGGATAAGACTAGTCCTTGGGTGAAAGTACTAAACTGATGGAAGACTAACTACCACAATATTAAGCAGAAACTGGGGAAAGTAGATTGGGGCAGCTGTTTGAATGTAAATCCACATCTGGCATATGGGAATCTTTGAAAGGCCAGTTGATTAGAATTCCTATGAAAATGAAGGAAAAGGATGATAAAATTTGGGGACCTTGGATAACAAGAGAAATTGACAGCTTCGTCAAGAAGAAAAGGGATGCATATGTAAGATGTAGGAAGCTGAAGTAGAGCTCTTGAAGAAAACAAAGATTGTAGGAAAAAACTCAAGAAATCAGGGGGGTTGAAAGTGACCATGAAGAGTCTTTGGCAAACAGGATTAAGGAAAATCCCAAGGCATTTATATGTATTTGAGGAGTAAGAGGCTACTAGCGAAAGAGTACATCTACTCAAGACAAAGGAGAGAATTTATGCATGGACGTGGAGGTATTATAGAACATAGAACATAGAAGGATACAGCGCAGTACAGGCCCTTCGGCCCTCGATGTTGCGCCGACCGAGTCCTACCTAACCTATACTAGCCCAATAACTTCCAAATGCCTATCCAATGCCCGCTTAAATGAACATAAAGAAGGAGAGTTCACCACTGATACGGGCAGGGCATTCCATGAACTCACAACCTGCTGTGTGAAGAATCTACCCCTAACATCTGTCCTATACCTACCACCCCTTAATTTAAAGCTATGTCCCCTAGTAACACCTGACTCCATTAGCGGTAAAAGGTTCTTAGTATCTACCCTATCTAAACCCCTAATCATCTTATACACTTCTATCAGATCTCCCCTAAACCTTCTCTTCTCCAATGAGAACAGCCCCAAGTGCCTCAGCCTTTCCTCATAAGATTTTCCTACCATTCCAGGCAACATCCTGGTAAACCTCCTCTGCACTCGTTCTAAAGCTTCCACATCCTTCCTATAGTATGGCGACCAAAACTGCACACAATACTCCAGATGAGGCCTCACCAGAGTCTTATACAACTGCAACATGACCTCAGGACTCCGGAACTCAATTCCTCTGCCAATAAAGCCCAGTACACCATATGCCTTCCTCACAGCACTATTTACCTGGGTGGCAACTTTCAGAGATCTGTGTACATGGACACCAAGATCCCTCTGCTCATCCACACTACCAAGTAGCCTACCATTAGCCCAGTAATCCATCATCTTGTTATTCCTACCAAAGTGAACGACTTCGCACTTAGCTACATTGAATTCCATTTGCCACATTTCCGCCCAGCTCTGCAACTTATCTATATCCCGCTGTAACCTAAGACTTCCTTCCTCACTATCCACAACTCCACCGACTTTTGTGTCATCCGCAAACTTGCTTACCCAGCTTTCAAGTCCTTCCTCTAGATCATTTATAAAGATAACAAAAAGCAATGGTCCCAAAACAGATCCTTGTGGTACACCGCTAGTAACTGCGCTCCAAGATGAACATAATCCATCAACTACTACCCTCTGTCTCCTTCCAGCCAGCCAATTCCTAATCCAAACCTCTAATGTATCCTCAATGCCATACCTCCAAAGTTTTAGCATTAGCCTACCATGGGGAACCTTATCGAACGCCTTACTAAAATCCATATACACAACATCTACTGCTTTACCCTCATCCACTTCCATAGTCACCTTCTCAAAGAACTCAATAAGGTTTGTGAGGCACGACCTGCCCTTCACAAAACCATGCTGGCTATCCCTGATCACGTTATTCCTACCCAGATGTTCATAAATCATTACCCTTACCATTCTCTCTAAGACTTTGCCCACCACTGAAGTCAGACTCACTGGCCTATAGTTACTAGGGCTATCCCTACTCCCTTTCTTGAACAATGGGACCACATTCGCTATCCTCCAGTCCTCTGGTACTATTCCCGTTGACAATGACGACATAAAAATCCAGGCCAATGGCTCTGCTATCTCCTCCCTAGCTTCCCATAGGATCCTGGGGTAAATGCCATCAGGCCCAGGAGACTTATCTATATTCATCCTTTCCAATATTCCCAAAACCTCTTCCCTGCATATTTCCAGGGCATCCATTCTAATTATTTGTGATTCCATATTCACATCAGCAACAGTGTCCTGTTCCTGAGTGAATACTGATGAAAAGTACTGATTTAATGTCTCTCCAATCTCCTCCGCCTCCACACACAACTTCCCACTACTATCCTTGGCTGGACCGATACCTACCCTAGTCATCCTTTTATTCTTGACATACCTATAGAAAGCCTTTGGGTTTTCCCTAATCCTACCAGCTAAAGACTTTTCATGTCCCCTTCTCGCTTTTCTTAGCTCCCTCTTTAGCTCCTTCCTGGCTACCTTATAACTCTCAATCGCCCCTACTGAACCTTCACGCCTCATCTTTACATATGCCGCCTTCTTCCCTTTCACAAGGGACTCCAATTCCTTACTAAACCACGGCTGCCTCACAAGGCCCTTTACACCATGCCTGACTGGTACATACCTATCGAGGACACGCAGTAGCTGCTCCTTGAACAATCCCCACATCTCATTAGTGTTCTTCTCTTGAAGCCTGTTTTTCCAATCCACACAACCTAAGTCATGCCTCACTGCATCATAATTTCCCTGCCCCCAGCTATAGCTCTTGCCCTGCGGCGCACGATTATCCCTCTCCATCACTAAAGTAAAAGTCACCGAGTTGTGGTCACTGTCCCCGAAGTGCTCACCTACCTCCAAGTCTAACACCTGGCCTGGTTCATTACCTAGAACCAAATCCAATATAGCCTCCCCTCTTGTTGGCCTGTCGACATATTGTGTCAGGAAACCCTCCTGCACACATTGTACAAACACCGACCCATCTAATGAACTCAAGCTATAGCTCTCCCAGTCAATATCTGGGAAGTTAAAGTCCCCCATAACAACCACCCTGCTACCTTCACTCTTTTCCTGAATCATCCTCGCAATATTATCCTCTACTTCTCTAGGACTATTAGGAGGCCTGTAGAAAACACCTAACAGGGTGACCTCACCTTTCCTATTTCTAACCTCAGCCCAAACTACCTCAGATGGCAAGTCCTCTTCCATCGTCCATTCCACTGCTGTGATACTGTCCTTGACAAGTAATGCCACGCCTCCCCCTTTTTTACCCCCATGTCTGATCCTACTAAAACATTTGAACCCTGGAACGTGCAACAGCCATTCTTGTCCCTGTTCTACCCACGTCTCTGTAATGGCCACAACATCGAAGTCCCAGGTACCAACCCACGCTGCAAGTTCACCTACCTTATTCCTTATACTTCTGGCATTGAAGTATACACACTTCAATCCACCTTTCTGGTTACAGGCACCCTCCTTAGAGATCGCTGCATTATTCCTAACCTCCCTACACTCAAGGTCCTGTACCCTAAAGCTACAGTCCTGGTTCCCATGCCCCCGCGGAGTTAGTTTAAACCCTCCCAAAGAGCACTAGCAAACCTCCCCCCAAGGACACTGGTGCCCCTCAGGTTCAGGTGTAGCCCATCCTTTTTATAGAGGTCCCACCTTCCCCAGAAAGGACCCCAGTTGTCCAGAAACCGGAATCCCTCCCTCCTGCACCATCCCTGTAGCCACGCATTTAACTGCTCTCTCTCCCTATTCCTCGACTCTCTATCACGTGGCACGGGTAACAAACCAGAGACTACAACTCTGTTTGTTCTAACTCTGAGCTTCCAACCTAGCTCCCTGAAAGCCTGTCTGACATCCTCACCCTTCTTCCTACCTATATCGTTGGTGCCAACGTGGACCACGATCTGGGGCTGCTCCCCCTCCCCCTTAAGGACCCGGAAAACACGATCAGCGACATCACGTACCCTTGCACCTGGGAGGCAACATACCAAACGTGAGTCCCTGTCGCCCCCACAAAACCGTCTGTCTGTACCCCTCACTATCGAGTCCCCAAGAACTATTGCTCTACCTTTCTCCACCCTACCCTTCTGAGCAACGGGGCCAGGCTCCGTGCCAGAGGCCTGAACCTCGTTGCTTGCCCCTGGTAAGGTGCTTCACCCTGGTATTGGGTGAAGTACTTTGCATCATAAGGGAGATGGTGAATTGTGAGTCTCAGGAGGGGGATGTTGATAGTCTAGGGTATGTGTTAGGTATTTTGGAAAGGTGGTCAAGGGCCCAGGATCTGATAGGATCTATCCCAAAATGCTGAGGGAGGCAGGTGAAGAATTTGCTGAGGCCTTGTATGAAATCTTTGGAACCTCTTTAGTCACAGGAGAGGTCCCATTGGAGAATAGCCAACATTGACCTTCTGTTTAAGAAGGACAACTGAAGTAATCCAAGAAATTACAGGTCGCTGAACCTTACTTCAGTTGTAGGGAAATTATTAGAGAAGACTCTTTGATGTAGGGTTTACTCGCATTTGGGGAAAATATGAACTTTTTAGTAATAAACAGCATGGCTTTGTGTATGGGAGGTCATGTATCACAAATTTGATTGAGTTTTTGAGGAAGTGATAAAGATAACTGATGAGAGCAGGGTGGTAGATGTTGTCTAAATGTACTTTAGCAAGGCATTTGACAAGGTCCTTCACGGCAGGATGATACAAAACATGAAGTCACATGGTGCCCACAATGAACTGGTAAGATGGATATAGAACTGGCTTGGTCATAGAAGACTGAATGTAGTGGCAGAAAGCTGCATTTCAGATTGGCGATCTGTGACCAGTGGTGACACACAGGGATCAGTGCTGAGTCCCCTGCTGTTTGTAATATATATATTGCATGTACACAAGCAAAAGTCAATCTCATGTAAAAGTTGATCCCCTATTTTTGGCCAAAAAGTCTGGAATTTTCTATATATCTCATGTAAAAATAACCCCTAGTTCATCACAGATAACAGGTCAACATTTGTGAGTCAAGCCATTGTTCTGTACCTAAATGTTCTGAGGAAATACAGTCATACTATCTTAGAGATGTACATGTCTAACTCATCCATGCTGACTAGATATCCTAACCACAGCACGGAAACAGACCATTTGGTCCGACTAGTCCATGCTGAACAGATATCCTAACCTTAACGAGCCCCATTTACCAGCACTAGGCCCATATCCCTCAAAACCCTTCCTATTCATATACCAATCCGAATGAAATTTTTTCATGCTATTAAGTGTTTTGATGTACAATTCACACTAAAGTTAGGCTACAGATTTCTTAAATTCATCATCGAACAAGCACGAAAATTAGTGTAATTAATATTCACCTTTTGTATGGCCTTCCCGCTCTGCTCCAGGACTCCAGTTTGCTGGCCTTCAAATTTTGTTCTGGCCCTCAGCTGCATCAATGATGTCATCGCTGCTCCAAGGTACGTTTTTCTTTAAAAAAGGGAGAATAATACGAAAAACAAAGTAGATGGAATAATTACTAATTCATTTTTGTTTCTATTGTCTCTACCTGGTAATTGCTACAATTCATGATTGTAAAAAAAAAATCATTTGGAGATCAATTGGGCTTTTACTAATGATACTGTATGAATTTTGAGGGGCGTGAATTTCATCCCCCCAAAAGTAGTACCCATGTAATAGTCAACCCCATAAATTCAATCTTATAAAATAGTCTAAAATATTCAACTTTTACATGAGTATATACAGGTAAATGATTTGGAGGAAAATGTAAATGTTCTTATCAATATGTTTGCAGCTGCTACAAAGACTGGGGAGCTGCAGATTGTAAGGAGGATTGCTAGAGGATACAACAGGATATAGATAGGCTGGAGACTTGGGCAGAGAAACAGCAAATGGAGTTTAATCCAGATAAATGTGATTTGTTGCATTTTGGAAGGTCTAATGCAGGAGGGAAGTACAGAGGAACTTGGATTATCGGGCATTTGATTATCCGAATTTCGGATTATCTGAACAGGATTGCAAGGTTCTGATTCTTTTTAAACTGTGTTATCTGGCATTTGATTATCCAAACAAATACTCCCTGCCCAGTCGGTTAACCGAGATTCCTCTGTATACGGTAAATGGCTGAATTGTAGTAGCATCAACATATAGAGGGATCTAGGCAAATAGGTCCATAATTCCCTGAAAGTGACATTACAAGTGGAAAAGGTGATTGAGAAGGCATTTAGCATGCTTGCCTTCATCGGTCCGTGCAGGGAATTTAAAAATTGGCAAGTCATATTGCAGCTGTATTGAACTTTAGTTAGGCTACATTTGGAATACACAGCTCTAGTCACCATGTTTATTATTAGAAGAATGTGAAGGCTTTGGAGAGGATACAGAAACAGTTTACCAGAAAGTTGTCATATTTGGAGGGTATTAGCTTTGAGGAGAGATTAGATAAACTTAGTTTCTTTTTCACTTGAATATTGAAGGATGAGGGCTGACCTGATAGAAGTCTACAAAATTAAGAGGGGCATGGATAGAATTGTTGTGGGTAAATTACCATAAGTCACCTTTAATTTGGCTAATTATTAAGAAATTCTCACAGACAAACCAAATATGGAAACAAAGATTTAAACTTTTTTACATGTAGCAAAATAATAAAACTTCTCAAGTAAGCAGGTTAAGCCTCACAACCCAGTTTGGCTACCCTATTAATAGAGTAATAGAGCTGTACACCATGGAAACAGACCTTTCGGTCCAACTCATCCATGCCAATCAGATATCTTAAATTAATCTAGTCCCATTTGCCAGCATTTGGTTCATATCCCTCTATTCATCTACCCATCCAGATGCCTCTAATTGTAATTGTACTAGCCTCCACCACTTCCTCTGGCAGTTCATTCCATACATGCACCACCGTCTGCATGAAAACGTTGCCTCTAAGGTCCCTTTTAAATTTTTCCATTCTCACCTTCAATTTATGCCCCCTAGTTTTGGGCTCCACTACCCTGGAGAAAAGACCTTGGCTATTCACCCTATCTACGCCCCTTACGATTTGATAAACTTCAATAAGGTCACCCTTCAGCCTCTGACGCTCCAGGGAAAATAGCCCCAGCCTATTCAGCCTCTCCCTGTAGCTCAAATCCTCCAACCCTGGCAATATCCTTTTAAACCTTTTCTAAATCCTTTCATTTCACAACATCCTTCTTATAACAGGGAGACTAGAAATGAATGCAGTTTTCCCAAAGCGGCCTAACCAATGTCCCTTACAGCTGCAACATGACCTCCCAACTTCTAAACACAATGTTTTGACCAAGAAAGGCAAGCATACCAAATGCCTTCTTCACTAATCTCCTCAGGATCTTACTCTTCATTATATAAATCCTGCCCTGATTTGGCTTTCCAAATTTGGCAGCTCACATGTATCTAAATTAAACTCCACCTGCCATTCCTCGATCCACTGGCCCATCTGATCTAGATCACATTGTACTCTGAAGTACCCTTCTTCACTGTCCATTACACTTTCAATTTTGGCATAATCTGCAAGTGTACTAACCATACCTTCTATGTTCACATCCAAATCATTTATATAAATGACAAAAATCAGGGGACCCAGCATCGAATCTTGTGGCACACCACTGGTCACAGGCCTCCAGTCTGAAAAGCAACTCTGTCTCCTATCTTCTAGTCAGTTCTGTGTCCAGATGGCTAATTCTCTCTGTATTCCATGTGAACTAACCTTGCTAACCAGTCTACCATGTGGAATCTTGTCAAACACCTTACTGAAGTTCATATAGATCATATCCCTGCTCTACCCTCATCAACCCCCTTTGATACTTCTTCAAAAGCTCAATTCAATTAGAGACACAATTGCCATTGCACAAAGCCAAGTTGACCATCCCTACTCAGTCCTTGCCTTTCCAAATACATGTAAATCCTATCCCTCAGGATCTCCTCCAAAAATTTGCCCAGCACTAATGTCCGGCTCACCAGTCTATAGTTCCCTGGCTTTTCCTCACCACCTTTCTTTAATAATGACACCACAATAGCCATTCTCCAGTCTTCCGGCACCTCACTTAGGGCTATTGATGATACAAATATCTCAGCAAGGGGCCCATTAATTACTTCCCTAGTTTCCAACAAAATTCTAGGGTACGCTTGATCATATCACAGGGCTTAATCCACCTTTAAGACATTTTAAAACATCCAGCACCTTCTCCTCTGTCATATGGACATTTTTAGAAATATAGCTATATATTTCCTCAAGTTCTCTAAATTCCATATCCTTCGCCACTGTAAATACTGATGCAAAATACTCATTGAGTATCTTCCCCATCTCCTGCAGTTTTACACATAGGTGGCCTTCTTGATGGAATCTGGCCAGGATTTCACTAAGTGTCTAGGTCTGGTAACGTCCAGGGTTCGATCCGGATGCAATTTTGATCTCTGAAGCTTTGCCACTGACTAGTTATGATTTGTGGTATGACATTTTTAGATTCAATAGATTCTTTCATCCCCAACATTGATTATTCTTTCGGAGAATTTGGCTTTAACTGTCTGTTCAAAGACACAACTTCCCTGTGATTAACTCCTTAAATTCTTCTGCAGGACAATCCTCCTACTTGTGGTGATAAAGCATCCAGCTTTTATCAAGCAGGTGTCAAAGCAGTTTTGCTTATGTAATCTCGTGAATACATGTCTAAATGCTTTCGGTCTCTGTGTAACAGCTTGTCTTTATCACTTCCATCTTGAGAAACAGTTTATTCGAGAAAGCATAATTGCTAATGCTTTTAATCCATGAACTGTTATTAAAGTTGATAAGTTCACATTGTCACAGAATGGAATCTTTTTCCCAGAGTAAAAATGTCAATTACGAAGGGACATAGACTTAAGGTAAAAGAGCCTAAGTTTAAAGGAGATATGAAAGGCAAGTTTTTTTTTGAATGAACAATACATTTATTGTCAGTTGCATTTTACAGTGACTAGAACAGTAAAATACAGTGAAAAGCTTTAACAGCTGCCACCAACCAATGTCATTTTGAATAGCTCAAAAGTAAAAAGGATAAGATTTAACTAAAAGGGAGTCTTGAGCTGGCACTGGCACCTGTAGCCTCACCCCTCCTCCACTGCCTGCGCCAGAGCCACCAATATATGAGACACCACTTCTTCGCCTTTGGGTCAATCGCGCCAATGCCGGTTGCTATGCTGAACCCACAGTCACCCCACAACCTGGAGTTCTTGGCTCCACTGTCACCTTGATGGTGCCACACCTCACCATCACCACAAGACGCCATTCTAGGCCTACCGCAACAAGAAGTCCCTGGCCGCTGCTGCCATCAGCTCCGAACGCTTGGAAGACATCCCTGCTGTCACTGCTGCAACTGTTTCCAGTTGCCATGAGGAAGCATATCTACTACTGCCTCTGACCACCAGGAGCTGTCATTCTGCACACAGTCCACTCTTGCTGCCATTCTAGTTTCTCTGACTAACCGACTGCTGAAGGTTTCAAAGAAAAGAAAAACAAAACAAAAAGAGAAGTAAAAAGAAAGAAAAACAAAGAAAGCATGCAGGAGTGTTTGAGGCCTGGGCATGAGCCTACCTGTAGCCCTGCTGCTGTCTTAAACTTCACAAGGGCCACAATGAATTAGTTTATGGTAGTACACCAGTATAAATAAATTCAATGTAAATAAACCTAACGAGAGAGAGTTGTAAAGTGCATGGTGAACAAATCAACTAGTTTAAATATTGGTGGTTCCATTTCTAGTCACGTAAAGTGAAGATAAGGAATTGTTTACAATGGGTTCTCTTCCTGCTCCTGCATCATTACCCCAGTGGTCCTTGAGGATCTATCCTCTAGTTTCTGAACATTACCCCAGTGACATCATCGTTCATGTCCATCGATGACCTCACCCAAGTTTGACAAATCCCCCACTGTTTGAATTGCTTCTACAGCATTTAGCAGAATTTTCCTCCAATATCGGGAAGACTGAAGTCCCATGGATCTGAAATCACATGTAGACTCAAGGAGGTAAGGAAGGCAAATTTCCCTCCATAAAGGGAAACAGTGAATTTGATAAGTTCATACAACAATCAACAGTTGTTCATTTTTACCAGATTTTTCATGAAATTCAAGCATCAATACCTACCATAGTAGGATCTGAAACTATACCCTGGGACATTTGCCTGAGCCTCTGGTTTATTAGTCCAGTCACACTTTCACTGTGCAACCACTTCCCCTTATTGCTATTTAGCACGCCAGTCAAAGTCATACAAGATGTGTCAGCAGCTTATACGTCAGCGTGCGCTTCAACTAAATGGCCATGTCTGATTGTCAAACGGAATCAGCTCCTAGTAAAATCAACAGGCACTATGGTCACAGCACCACCAAAGTCAGTCCGAGGCCTCATTCATTCCACTCTATAGTCAATTCTGCACATCAGATTCAATTAGTCAGGTTGCTGTGGAGACATTATCCAGTGTGATAGGCTAGACTGTTCCTGCAATAATACAATGGGAGGACTGAGCATGGTTATAGTGGGGGGAAAAAAATCAATTAGTGATGATCTGTGAACAGGTGAGTGTGATAAGGAGGCCCAGTGAGCAAATAAAGGGCAGAAGGATTCGTAGCTTGAGGTTGTGACGAGAGCCATTCAGTGCATTTATGTTGTAAGTCATGATTCTTGATTGATGTGTGTGCAGAATGAGTAGTAGCCCTGAAGGGAGGTAACAGGACAAAAGATGGTAGCATTTAGCAGCAGCGAGAAAGTTAATAAACTTCTGCTCTAC
Organism: Hemiscyllium ocellatum; assembly: GCF_020745735.1. Classification (NCBI taxonomy): domain Eukaryota; kingdom Metazoa; phylum Chordata; class Chondrichthyes; order Orectolobiformes; family Hemiscylliidae; genus Hemiscyllium; species Hemiscyllium ocellatum. The sequence goes on along the minus strand of NC_083403.1, from coordinate 111,373,330 downwards.
ACAAACGTGCTGCATTAGCCTGGGACACTGCACTGACTGGAGCTGCTATCTCAATCCAAGTTTGCTGAATTTAGTGGTATGATGTCTGTTACTGGCCAATGATGCATTGTCTAGACCTACAAGGCTCCTGATCAAGCAACTTCTTGACTTTAAAATTCTCATCTTCACTTTCAAATCCTTCCTGGACCCAGCCCTTCCACAATCCTGAAATTAGCTTCTTGAGCAGCTTCAAATATTAATTGCTCTGGTTGATGCACCTTCAGCTGCCCAGGTCATAGCTCTAGAAAAATAAACTGTAAGATACTCCTCAAAGCCTCAGGTTTTGATAGCCTGATCTCAATATGATCTAAAGCCATGGAAGGAGGTGCTTTGTTTTACAGCACTCCTGTGAAGCACAACATTTTATGAACCCCAGGTTAAAAATTTAGTACAAAATGAACAATGCAAGCCAACAAGTCTAATAACAAAAAGAACACTTGTAGTTTCTCTATAAATAAGTGTACAGAGCAAAACCAATCTGCAGTTATCTGCAAATGGATTCCTGAGGAAACGTCAACTCTCCTGCTCCTTGGTTGATGCCTGACCTGCTGTAGTTTTCCAGCACCGCACTCTTGATTCTTAATCTCCAGCAAGGCATTTGAGAAGATTCTCCATGGTAGGCTCATTCAGGTCAGGAGAAATGGGATACAGGTTAAGTAGCTGTCTGGATACAGAATTGGCTGGCCAACAGAAGACAGTGAGTGGTAGTAGAAGGAAAATATTCTGTCTGGAAGTCTGTGGTGAGTGGTGTTCCACAGGGCTCTGTCCTTGGGCCTCTACTGTTTGTTATTTTTATTAATGACTTGGATAACGGAATTGAAGGATGGGTCACCAAGTTTGCAGATGACACAAAGGTTGGAGGTGTTGTTGACAGTAGAGGGCTGTTGTAGGCTGCAGAGGGACATTGAGAGGATGCAGAGATGGGCTGAGAGGTGGCAGATGGAGTCCAACCTGGATAAATGTGAGGTGATGCATTTTGGAAGGTCGAATTTGAAAGCTGAGCACAGGATTAAGGATAGGATTCTTGGCACTCTTGGTGTGGAGGAACAGTGGAATCTTGGTGTGCAGATACATAGATCCCTTAAAATGGCCACCCAAGTGGACAGGTTAGTTAAGAAAGCATATGTGTTTTGGCTTTCATTAACAGGGAAATTGAGTTTAAGAGTCGTGGGCTCTTGTTGCAGCTCTATAAAACTTTGGTTAGACCGCACTTGGAATACTGCGTCCAGTTCTGGTCACCCTATTATAGGAAAGAGGTGGATGCTTTGGAGAGGGTTCAGAGGAGGTTTACCAGGATGCTGCCTGGACTGGAGGGCTTATTTTATGAAGAGAGGTTGACGGAGCTCGGACTTTTTTCATTGGAGAAAAGGAGAAGAGGGGACCTAATTGCCTCTCATTATCTTGTATATCTCATAGATAGAGTTGAGAGCCAGAGACTATTTCCCAGGGCAAAAATGACTAACACGAGGGGTCATAGTTTTAAGCTGGTTGGAGTAAAGTATAGAGGGAATGTCAGAGGTGGGTTCTTTACACAGAGTTGTGAGAGCATGGAATGCGTTGCCAGCAGCAGTTGTGGAAGCAAGGTCATTGGGGACATTTCAGAGACTACTGGACATGCATATGGTCACAGAAATTTGAGGGTGCATACATGAGGATCAGTGGTCAGCCCAACATCATGGGCTGAAGGGCCTGTTCTGTGCTGTACTATTCTATGTGCAATCCTCACTTTCTCCTTGCAACTGGAGAAAGCAAGGCTGAAATTTGCCAAACTACATCAACTGTCATGGGGCTTGGAGTCATTGAGGTTTAGGAAACATTTGTACAAGAAAAATCAAAAATTAATCATTGTTCATCAGTATCTTATCTAGAAAGCCCGATATGCAATTCCATCCATTTTATCCCAATTATATTAGATATAGATACGGACAAGAATCATGTAAACCCACAAGAGTTCAAATTTACCATCAAATTCAGAAAAGATTTAAGAATGTTAGAATAATCATTGTTGGATACACCAAAATTAGTTGCAATTTCTACTCAGATTTTCAAAGACTAAGTAGTAAAATGGTACTGTTGCCTTCGATTCTGAAGCCTCATAACAAAATACATCAATGTCCTCAGTTGAATACTTTATATAAAGGCTTGAAGGTCACCCCTCAAAAGCTGAAAAGCTAACTGGACTAAATAACCCCTTCATACAAGCAAAAGTCGTGAAGAGCAGTAAGTTTAAAAATACACTTTCTAGCCTGATGCAGACTTAATTAGTGAACTGCTTTTCCGGTGACCACTCATCTAAGTGATGCAGCAGATGTGATGGACCGAATAGTCTACTTCTGCTCCCAAATCTCAACAATAAGATTTCTAAAGAGGTAGGTAGTATCGAATCAACTGAAAACTGATGAATTATTCGGACAAGGAAACTAGCTTTAGTCAAAACTAAAGCAGCAAAGACAGATTTCTGTGAGGTAGCAGCAAAGGTAAAAGGTAGTTAATACCATAGAAAATTAGGTGCTGAGGCAGGCAGAAATTTAACATGTAAACAAAATCTAGTTACCAGCAGTTCTCAAATGGTTACAAATTACAAATTGAGTTAGGAGCAAGTAGATTAAGTTCAGCAGTAAGCAATATCTACCAAAAAGGTTTGTGTATGTTAATACAGCATTTAGTCCAATCAATTTCCAGAGTGAATTTATTACAATTACAATTCCACCTCCTTGATTCATTTCATTTTCTCACTGTGAAAACCATGAATATCTACTGAACTCACTTATGAAACAATGCAATCAATTTAAACTTTGACAAAGTCCTTACAAAATGTAAACCACAATGCAGATATTTTACACAATGTGGACACAACAAAGTTAGTAATTTCTTTTAGTCAAATCAACAAAAACAAAAACATTCAATATAAACATCTAGAGTTCATTTATTCTTACATGATCTAAGCAATTTATTCAGTACATTTACAATGAATAAAATGCAATGAAATTTGTGGTAAGAAAGTTATATATACAAAGTACATTTCTCCATTTGTATCTACAGCAGAATTTTGTGCAACAACCCATGTTAGAGTGTATTAAAAATACATTGTTAATCTAAAAACAATATATGTACATGTAGCTTACAGGTCATCTGACAACTGCAATGCACAAATCTGCACTGATTTAAACAATCAATAAAATAAAGATTTGATTTAAATAGTTGGCCCTGTTCATTAGTTTGTGCACATTCGTGGTCTCTTTTCCATGCAAAATCTGTATGATAAACATTAAAGGTACACAATGCCATTATATCAAACGGTGTTGTGCTTGCCATCAGAGTATTTTGGTTTGCTGATTGGTACTCCAATTAATTTTGGGCAGTCACATAACCCCTTTGCAATTTGGTCACAGTTCATCATTAGATCATAGTTGATTTTTTCAGTCACAACACTATCTTGCTTATAGTCAGGATGATCAGAAACAAACTTCCTCAACCAACATGCTGCAGTCATCAGTTCTCCTGCAAAAAAAACCAAACAATTTCAGTGCAAGTATGGATTTTTTTATCCTTTGAACCATGAGAGATGTACGAAGATAGCAACATAACGAAAAGTGTCACTGGACACTTAAATCTAGCTAACCTGGGGAGCTGGTTTCCAATTCTAGCATGGCAGCTTGTGAAAATTAAATTCCAGTAATAATTCCACACAAAAAAGCTAGTGTCAGTAATGACAGCCATAAAAATTAATGATTTTTGCAAAAACTCAACTGCATCACGAATATCCTTTAGGGATGGAAATTTGCCAGCTTTACCTAGTCTGGTCGAGATGAGTCTCCAGACCCATAGCAATGTGGGTGACATGCAAGTGCCCGATCAAAGGCCCAGTACACTACTCAGTCCAGGGACAATTAGGGGCAGACAACAAATGCTGGCTTTGCCAGAGCCACCCCACATACCACAAATGTTCAGAAATGAGAAATTCGCTTTCTCATAATTGATGACTTTTTTAAAGAAGCAATTCTCTTCAGATTTCCTTTCTCCCTGTCCTCCCAATACCCCTACAGTTTGGAGACAACCACATATCCACCAACTCCACAAATATGCTAGTCTAAATTCACATACAAATAGAATGCAAAAACTGAAAAAAAAGAGACCTTACATGCCAGGTGCTTGAGAGACAAAATAATTCATATCAAACTGTGAACTATCATGGTCTATCATTTACTGTATCTTTTCAGGTGTTGATGTTGATACAGAAATACCTTAAAAGTGGCAATGTACCTTAATGTTTCTTTCCACCTCCACCCCCCCACCCTACCACTTATAATAAATGAACAGAATTAAAATTGAATTTGCTCAAGAAGCCAATAGAGTGCAGATATTTTTCAATTTTTATTTTACAACAGAATAGCCCAAAAAATGACAAGTGCTATAAACCCAACAAACATAAATGTACAGATAAATATAATTAGACCTTTTTGTGCTGACCGCAATTCCAGTTACAGTACACCAATACATTAAAAAAGTTAAAACTTCACCTGAAGCTCGCTTTCTGATGAGTTTGAGGTAGTTTAAAATGCTGCACCGTGTATCCACATCTACTTCCATGTTTTCAAGGTAACTGTTTATAATTGGAATTAAACCTGGAAAAACTCCTTCCTGCAAATCAAAATCAGAATTGGGAAAGTCTCATGAATCTCAGCATTTCATCAAATTACAAATTGAACTGTGAAGAGTCTGCATTCCAAAGTTGCCATATAAAAGGCAAATTTCTTTAACAAAAAAGTGAACTTTTCAGTAATATATTTGGCATGTTAATGGAAGTGTTTATAATGCCCGCATCAACAATTTACACAGCCTATATCCATTGATGAACATCACTATGATTGGATAGTTGGAAAATAAAGAGCCTTGCTTGGTTATGTACAACTATTTACTTGGGTTACAGATGATTGATACCTTAATTTTGTTTTTATTGTTGCCTCATATCCTATGACACTTTTTTACAAAATAAAAACCTCTGCTTTGAAAGTTTCAATTATCTACTGTCCATGGTGTGGGAAGAGTTCCAAGTTTCTGCTTCTGTAGAATCTAGTGTGCTTCCCAATTTCACAAACAAAATGCTCTAACATTGTTATTGTCATGTTGTTTTTGTAGTTATCCAATGAAATTCATTAAACATTATGAAGCTAAATTAACACTTTCTTTACTAAAGAATACAAGTTATTCTAATTGTTCTCAAATTTAACAGAAGCTACTGCATCATTTCAGTGAATCTGTAGCACATTCCCTTGAACATATCCTTCTTGAGATGCAGTATCCAAACTGAGAATTTTTTTTTTTGAAATTCTTTTAACTGCATATTTAATACCCCATGGTGGAAACCATAAGGTGTTGTGGGTTTAGCTAATTTGATTCTGTTTCTTCATCCCTTACCACTCATTGAATCCAGAAAATTCCTCAAATTAATGTTTAGTCTCATTTATCACTAGTATTTTATCACATTCCCTCTTAAAAACAGATACAAACTACAGGGTTTAGTTCCCTGACACATTTACAGCTTTGTGTTTCTGGAACAAAGCTTTATTCCCTATGATGTCTAAGCTTCAGGAATTTTACCCGCCATGGCTGTTTGGAAATTGCTACAAGACATGACCTTTGCTATCATGGATTTTTTCCTTTCTTGATTAAACTGCTTCTGGCCCACCTTTCTCTGCACTGTAAACAACACAGCTAAAACCTTAGCTCAGTGGTTGGCACTGCTGCCTCACAATGCCAGGGACCCAGGTTCGATTTCAGTCCTGGGTGATTGCCTGTGTGGAGTTTGCACATTCTCCCTGTGTCGGCATGGATTTCCTCCGGGTGCTCCGGTTTCCTCCCAGAGTCCAAAAATATGCAGGTCAGGTGAATTGGCCATGCTAAATTGCCCATATAGTGTTAGGTGCATTAGTCAGGGGTAAATGTAGGGGAATGGGTCTGGGTGGTTACTCTTTGGAGGGTTAGTGTGGAGCCAAATGGTCTGCTTCCACACTGCAGGGAATCTAATCTATTAACTTTCCTGGTTATTGCTAATTGTTTAGTTTTATCACATGACTTGTTAATGTATTGAATAAAAACAAGTCAAATCTTCCAAGAACTAAAAATTTAATTGATTTTACAACCTATTTTCTCAAATGACAATATTGTAAACAATTGTAATAATTACATTATCAATCATGAACCTATATCTTTACCATCATATAGTTTTTGACTTTTATTATTTCCTCAGATTAACTAGATTTTTTTTGGCATTTATGAAGTTATCGCCTTTAATTTAATAATCTTTTTCTGAAATGTAATGATTGTTAATCAATTGTACAAATAGATATTTTATACTTGAGCTTAGGATTGTAATTGGTTTGCATTAAATAGCTTTTAATGCCTTTAACATTTCTGCAGTTACTTTAGTTCAATTTGCGCAACCTATTCTTCACCTCATTGAAGTGAGCCTTACTTAAATTTGAGAACACTAAGCTTAAAAATCCGATCATGTTATGACCACTGTACACTAGATTCTCTCCTACTTTCATATTAATTATTCCCAGCTCATTAGTAAATCTAGAATACCCTGGTTCAAAATATTCTGGATACATTCTAGAATGTTATGGGCTTCATGACCTTAATGCGTTTTCATTTTCTAGTCAGCACAATTTAAAATATTTAACAACTGCTTTTGCCATTTCAACATTCTTCTCTAAGCTCCATATTTAAAAACATTATTTCAACATTGAGCTATGGAGCACCTGGCAGCAGTAATGTTATGGACCAGGCCAGACACCCTCAGAACATTTCAAGAAAGTAGCCCATGACCCTAACATTGGTAGTTGTTTTAAGCAGGTGTAACAGATTCCAGGAAGGATGCAGCTGGTCAAACTATATAGTTTTAAACAAAATAATTTATTTACAAGATTACCAAATGAAACAAAAAAAAGAACACAATACAGCATAACTTAACCTATCCAGAAACCCAACAGATCATAAGTTAAGAATGCTATTCCCAATACTTGCAACAAATCTCTGTAAACACAAATGGCAAAATCAAACAGGATCTTACAGGAGAGGAGACAGACCCAGAGATAGAGTCAGCATGGACTTACTTCTTTGGGTCCAGCAGCTTCACAACACTACTGTTAAAAACCAAACCAGAGGAAAAGCTGAGCTGGGAGAACTGGCCACTATTTTCCTTGCACAAGTGTGTTTTTTTAAAAACTTAAACCTTCTGTCTGAGGCAGTATCGGTTAGCTATAATCATACTGGCCCTAAAACCCTTCAACCTCAGACTTTTGAGTCCGAGTCTCTCTCTTTTACAGCCTCTCAAAAAAGAAGCCAAGGACAGCATAATTTTGTTAAAGAAACAGCTTTGACACAATAACTTCCAATGCTCTGCACTCCATGGAGGTTTTTTAAACTCCAGTATTCCTATTTCCTGCACACCTTTAAAAATCCATTAAATTAGTGTCACATACCATACTCTTAACATTTGTCATTCCACCTTTTCCAACTGATTTTTGGCCAGAGTTGCATTGCATGTTTCATTCTAAGGACATGAAGAATTCAGCAGAGAAAAAAAATTCACTGCATGGCGACACAGTGACTCAAATGGTTAGCACTGCTGTCCCACAGTGCTGGGTTCAGTTCCAGCCTTGGTTGACTGTGTTGAGTTTGCACGTTCTCCCAGTGCCTGCGTGGATTTCCTGTGGGTGCTCCGGTTTCCTCCCATAATCCAAAAGAAGTGCAAGTTAGGTGAATTAGCCATGCTAAATTGTCCCAGAGTGTTCAGGGAACTGTAGGTTATGTGCATTAGTCAGGGGTAATTGTAGGGGAATGGGTCTGGTATGTTACTCTTCAGAGGATCAGGGTGCACTTGTTGGGCTGAAGGGCCTGTTTCCACACAGGAGGAATTCTATGATTCCTGAAAGCAGCTTGTTCATACTACATGAACCAAACTCTGAAAAATGTATCATTTTCTCAATTGAAGCAGCTGAAGCCCTGAGCCCACCAAGCAGTACTATATTTGTATGCATGTACAAAGTCCAGAGTTTGGTCAGAGAATGGGAATTATAATTAGTGATGCTCCTTTCTGAGACTATGTTTATCTACATTCTAAAATAAAACTGTAGTACTTTTGCTTTCCTGGAAATCTTAAAGCACAGTCAAGGATGTTCTACAAACAATTAAGTAGTAACAGTAGAAACAGCACCAAAAATATCAAGTGATAGACTGCTAAGTACTCCTGTTCTGTGAATATAATTCAGTGCAGTTGACTCTCCACTGTCCTCAAAAGCTTAGCAAGCCACCTCATCCTATCACAAATTTTTTCCCTTTTGAGATTTTCTAAAGAGGACCAAAACTGGACTGATCAGCTAACACTGAACTAGGCACCAGAAACACTCACAGCAAAAACAGCCCTGTCGACTCTGCAAAGTGCTCCTCACTAATATCTGGGGTCTAGTGCCAAAATTGGAGAATTGTCTCAGAGTAGACAAAACAGCAGCCTGACAGTAATACTCTCAAAATTATACCTTTAAGTCAATGTCCCAGACACCATCCTAAGAAATGTCCTTTCTGACTGGCAGGGCAGACTCAGCAGAAGTGGTGACACAGTGACAAACAAAAACAGTCAAGAGGTAGTTGCCCTGGGGAAATCATCCACATTGACTCCATGTGGTCTCAAGCCATGAGGGCAGATATGGGGAAGGAACCCTCGGGTCTTGTACCATCCTCCTTTTGCTGGTCACAACACTCAGACGAAGCACAGTATTTGATATTGAGGATATCGGAGGGTGGCAAGGGCGCAGAATGTACTTTGGTTGGGGATATTTCAATGTCCATTATCAAGAAGCTTAGCAGCAGCACTATAGATCAGGTTGGCTGGGTCTTAAAAGCACAAGTTGCTAGACTGGGTCTGCAGCAGGTGGTGAGGGAACCAATAAGAGGAAAACATACATTTGACCTCATCTTCACCAATCTGCCTGCCGCAGATGCATCTGTCCATGATTGTATTGGCAAGAACAATGACTGTACAGTCCTCGGAGATAAAACACTGACTTCATACTTAAAATACCTTACAATGCATTGCACGGCATGATTACTACGCTAAATGGGACAGACATCAAACAGATCTAGCAACTCAAGACTGTGCCTCCATGAAGCACTGTGGATTATCAGCAGCAAATGTACTCCAACACAATCTGCAACTTCATGACTCAGCATATTTGCAACTCTATCATTACCATTAAGCCAGAGAATCAAACCTGATTCAAAAACAGTGCAGGAGGGCATTGCAGGAGCATTATCAGACACACCAACAAAATGAGGTCCATAATAGGACTACTTGCATGTCAAATCAGCAGAAGTATAGTGACTGGCAGAACTAAGTAATCCGACAACTGACAGATCAGATCTAAACTCTGCAGTCCTGCTCTATCCAATCGTGAATAATGGTGGACAAACGAAACTCCCTGGAGGAGGAAGGCACCCACAAGTATCTCTATCCTCAATAATGGGATAGTCCAGAAAATCAATGCAAAAGGCAAGTTGCGAATGCTTCAGCAAATTTTCAGTCAGAAGAGGTAAGTGGATGATCCAAATTGCCCTTGCGGTTCCCCACCACCGAGGTCCCCAGCATCTCACATGCCAATCTTTTACCAATTCCATTCACTTCATACCATATCAAGATATGGACGGAGGATTAGATAATAGAGGCTATGGCCCTGACAATATTCTATAACCGTACTGAAGACTTGTGATCCATAACCTGTATAACCCTACCAGAGCTGTTCCAGTAAAAGTTAAAGACGGTCACCTACCGGAAATTGTAGAACATTGCCCAGGTACATCTTGTACACAGAAAGCATAACAAATCCAACCCAGCCAATTACTGCTCCAGTCTACTCTCAATGATGGAAGGTACTTTTAAACAGTGCTATCAAGCAACAGCTGCTCATTGACACCAGTTTGGGTTCCACCAGGGCCACTCAGCTTCTGACCTCATCAATACATATCTTGATTCAAACATGGACAAAACAGTTAGCTTCCAGAAGTGACAGCCCTTGACCAAGGTCGCATTAGACCTAGTGTGGCAGTAAGGAACCTAAGCAAAACTGGAGTCAACTCTTTGCTGACTGGAATCACACCTGGCACACTGGATTATGATTGTGGTCGTTGGAAGTCTGTCAGCTCAGCTCCAGGAAATCAATGCAGGAGTTCCTCAAAGCAGTGTATAAGGCCTAACCATCTTCAATAAGACATGGATAATAGCGAGGACTTGGGCTGAAAAGTGGCACATGGAAACAAAAAGCTCCAATAAAGAGATAATATAACCATTGCCCCTTGACACTCACTGGCATTATGATCACTGAATCTACCACTAAATCAACATCCTGACAGTTACCGTTGACCAGGAACTGAACTGGTCTTTTTATATAAACAGTGGCCACAAGTGCAGGTCAGAGGCTAGGAATCTTACAGTGATTAACTCACCTCCTGACTCCCCAAAGTCTAGATCATAGTGGTGCTGGAAAAGCACAGTAGGTCAGGCAGCATCTGAGGAGCAGGAAAATCGACGTTTCGGGCAAAAGCCCTTCATCAGGAATAGAGGAAATGATTTTAACCCTCCTGACTCCCCAAAGTCTGTCGACCATTTACAAGGCACAAGTTAGGAGTGTGATGGAATACTCCCACTTACCTTGATGAATGTAGTTCTAACAGGACTCAAAAAAAATAACATCCAAGTCAGTGCAACTTGCTCAATTATTTCTGGATGTGGCACATGTCACTCCACCACTCTGTATGCAGTGCTGCTACTGACAATCTACAAGTTGCACTGCAAAACTACACTGAAGATCCTTGGACTGGATCTTCCAGAACTATGACCACTTCCAGCTAGAAGAACAATGGCAACAAATACATGGGAACACCAGCACCAGCAAACTCCCCTCAAAAAGGTGCTCAACATCCAGACTTGAAAATATATTGCTGTTCTTTCACAATTACTGTTTCAAAATCCTGGAATTCCCATCCAACAGCATCTTGGTTCTACCTTCAGCACAAGAACTGCTGTGGTTCAATAAGGCACTTTAATCACCACTTCAAGGATAATTAGGGATAGACAACAAATTCTGGCCCAGCCTGTAAAGACCATATTCCACAATAATTTTTTAAACAAAACTTTCACATACAAGTAGTTGAACCACGCACAGATTCAAGATATTGATAAGAGAAGATTGGCAGGTGGAGAAATCAACCAATTACCTCAGTTTTGGAAAATAAAACTAACAAACGAGACCCAACCAGTCTGGGTTCTGAAGCATAAAGCTAAAGCTAATTTTAAATTACATTCTGAATGGCAACATTTCTGCAAATCATAACAGACTAATGCAAGGAGCATTTATACCTACCTTTCCATTAATAATGGTATCTATGCTCATTAATGCATATTCTTCCGAATCCAAATCAATCCCATTTTGTGTACGAGCACAGCCATCGACAACTGGGTTGCCAGCTAGGGTGACAGAGCCACAGAATTAGGAAAATACACACCCAATTAACCTTAACTGAAAAATAAATGCAGCTTTATAGCAGATTTCAACACAAATTCAAGTATTGTTGAAACTGAAGGAAGCAAAATAATGTATCATTAGGCAGGCAACAACACAATTCCATGTTTTAGGATCACAATTTACTTGTAAGCTTTTTCCTTAGAATCCAATAAGCTGCAAATTACATGCAATGGAGATATGAATCACACAGTATGTTAGTCAGGTTAACTATTTCAGAGTATCTAACTTCTCAAATCCAGTTTGCTTTGCTTCTTTGAACAAAACAACTTTCTTGTACTGAGTTTGTGTGTAATCAATTCATAACATTAGGCATTTCAGACAAAATAAAAGATGAAATTTTACAATTACATTTTCTCTAATGGCATAGGTGTACAGTCAGTTCTGCTATAAACATGGTAATTCTGTTCTCATACAATCCCGTGTTAAGGAAACCACGTAGTAGCAGCACTATTTAAACTAATGGGACCAGAACCATGTCATAACCAATACACGCTTTAAAAGCTTGCACTTTAAGAGACGGTGCCCACAGTTTATCAATCGCGTTAAAGCGAATGTGCATTAACAAAACGCACATTATAGCAGAATGACCTATATAGCATCATCTCATAATATTGTTAAAAAAACAATGGGATTCACAGGTGGAATTTTTACCAGGCTTATTGATGTGCTGCCTTCAAATTTTAGCCAACAGATGTACGAAATAAACGAACCAAATTCTAACTCAGTTCTGAAGTTCAAAGTTTGGGAGAAGATTTGTAGCTCGGGTGCACGTTGTTGTGGTTTTGTTCGCTGAGCTGGGAGTTTTTGTTGCAAACGTTTCGTCCCCTTTCTAGGTGACATCCTCAGTGCTTGGGAGCCTCCTGTGAAGCGCTTCCGTGATGTTTCCTCCAACATTTATAGTGGCTTGGCTCTGCCGCTTCCGGTTGTCAGTTGCTGTCCGCTGCAGTGGCCGGTATTTTGGGTCCTGGTCGATGTGTTTGTTGATAGAATCAGTGGATGAGTGCCATGCCTCTAGGAATTCCCTGGCTGTTCTCTGTTTGGCTGGCTCTATAATAGTAGTGTTGTCCCAGTCGAATTCATGTTGTTTGTCATCTGCGTGCATGGCTACTAAGGATAGCCGGTCGTGTCGTTTCGTGGCTAGTTGGTGTCCATGGATGCGGGTTGTTAGCTGTCTTCCTGTTTGTCCTATGTAGTGTTTTGTGCAGTCCTTGCATGGGATTTTGTACACTACGTTGGTTTTGCTCATGCTGGGTATCGGATCCTTTGTCCTGGTGAGTTGTTGTCCGAGAGTGGCTGTTGGTTTGTGTGCTGTTATGAGTCCTAGTGGTCGCAGCAGTCTGGCTGTCAGTTCGGAAATGCTCCTGATGTATGGTAGTGTGGTTAGTCCTTTGGGTTGTGGCATGTCCTCGTTCCGTTGTCTTTCCCTTAGGCATCTGTTGATGAAATTGCGCGGGTATCCGTTTTTGGTGAATACCTTGTATAGGTGTTCTTCTTTCTCTTTTTGCAGTTCTGGTGTGCTGCAGTGTGTTGTGGCCCTTTTGAATAGTGTCCTGATGCAACTTCGCTTGTGTGTGTTGGGGTGGTTGCTTTCATAGTTCAGGACTTGGTCTGTGTGTGTGGCTTTCCTGTATATCTTGGTGGTGAATTCTCCGTTTGGTGTTCTCTGTACCATCACGTCTAGGAATGGGAGCTGGTTGTCCTTTTCTTCCTCTCTCGTGAATCGGATTCCTGTGAGTGTGGCGTTGATGATCCAGCATGTGTTCTTTATTTCTGTGTTTTTAATGATTACAAAGGTGTCTTCCACATATCTGACCCAGAGTTTGGGTTGTATTTGCGGTAAGATTGTTTGTTCTAACCTTTGCATTACTGCTTCTGCCATGAGTCCAGAGATCGGTGAGCCCATGGGTGGTCCGTTGATTTGTTTGTATATCTGGTTGTTGAATGTGAAGTGTGTTGTGAGGCACAGGTCCAGTAGTTTAAATATGCAGTCTTTGTTAATAGGTTCAATGTCCTGTTGTCTATTCTGTATGTCCAGCAGGTTGGATATTGTTTCTCTGGCTAGGGTTTTGTCGATACAGGTGAACAGTGCTGTTACATCGAATGAGACCATGGTTTCTTCCTTGTCTATATGTATATTTCTGATGATGTCCAAGAATTCTTGTGTTGACTGTATAGAGTGTCTGGATCCGCTGATCAGGTGTTTCAGTTTCTGCTGTAGCTCTTTAGCCAATTTGTGAGATGGTGTCCCTGATAGTGATACTATGGGTCTGAGCGGGATGTCTGGTTTGTGAACTTTAGGTAGCCCATAGAATCTGGGGGTGTTGTTGCTTTCCAGTTTCATTCCGGTTAAAAACCTCTCTACAGACAGCTCACAGACACGGAAAGAACAATACTGGCCAAGGGACTCAACTACAACCACAGGGACGCCAAGACAGCAGATTCCCTAGCAGCACTAGAATGCACACTCAGGAACAATGGATTGACAGAAGAGACACAACAAACAGTGAGACAAAGTATTGTACCTCTGATAACAAGGAAAAGACAAACACACAACCTCAACACCAAGGAGAAAGAAACACTAAAATCACTAAGAAATGATAAGAACATAATCATACTTCCAGCAGACAAAGGCAGAATGACGGTCATACTGGACAAACCAGAGTACATCCAAAAGGCTCAACAACTACTTGCAGATACCAACACCTACCAAAAGAGGGAATCTGACCCCACCTCACAGCTCACCAATAGGATAAACAACATACTGAGGAATCTACAAAAAGAAACAGACAGATAACCAGGTCTGACCTACAAAGAATGAAACCAGAAAGCAACAACACCCCCAGATTCTATGGACTACCTAAAGTACACAAACCATACATCCCACTCAGACCCATAGTATCACTACCAGGGACACCATCACACAAACTGGCTAAAGAGCTAGAGCAGAAACTGAAACATCTGATCAGCGGATCCAGACGCTCTTTATAGTCAACACAAGAATTCTTGGACATCATCAGAAATATACACATAGACAAGGAAGAAACCATGGCCTCATTTGATGTAACAGCACTGTTCACCTCTATCGACAAAACCCTAGCCAGAGAAACAATATCCAACCTGCTGGACATACAGAACAGATAACAGGACGTTGACCTATTAACAAAGACGGCATACTTAAACTACTGGACCTGTGCCTCACAACACACTTCACATTCAACAACCAGATATACGAACAAATCAACGGACCACCCATGGGCTCACCGATCTCTGGACTCATGGCAGAAGCAGTAATGCAAAAGGTTAGAACAAACAATCTTACCGCAAATACAACCCAAACTCTGGGTCAGATATGTGGACGACACCTTTGTAAATCATTAAAAAACACAGAAATAAAGAACACATGCTGGATCATCAATGCCACACTCACAGGAATCCGATTCACGAGAGAGGAAGAAAAGGACAACCAGCTCCCATTCCTAGACGTGATGGTACAGAGAACACCGAACGGAGAATTCACCACAAAGATAGACAGGAAAGCCACACATACAGACCAAGCCCTGAACTATGAAAGCAACCACCCCAACACACACAAGCGAAGTTGCATCAGGACACTATTCAAAAGGGCCACAACACACTGCAGCACACCAGAACTGCAAAAAGAGAAAGAAGAACACCTATACAAGGTATTCACCAAAAACGGATACCCGCGCAATTTCATCAACAGATGCCTAAGGGAAAGACAACGGAACGAGGACATGCCACAACCCAAAGGACTAACCACACTACCATACATTAGGAGCATTTCCGAACTGACAGCCAGACTGCTGCGACCACTAGGACTCATAACAGCACACAAACCAACAGCCACTCTCGGACAACAACTAACCAGGACAAAGGACTCGACACCCAGCATGAGCAAAACCAACGTAGTGTACAAAATCCCATGCAAGGACTGCACAAAACACTACATAGGACAAAACAGGAAGACAGCTAACAACTCGCATCCATGAACACCAACTAGCCACGAAACGACACGACCGGCTATCCTTAGTAGCCACACACGCAGATGACAAACAACATGAATTCGACTGGGACAACACTACCATTATAGGACAAGCCAGAGAACAGCCAGGGAATTCCTAGAGGCATGGCACTCATCCACAGATTCTATCAGCAAATACATCAACCAGGACCCAAAATATCAGCCACTGCAGCAGACAGCAATTGACAACCGGAAGCAGCAGAGACAAGCCACTATAAGTGCTGGAGGAAACATCACAGAAGCGCTTCACAGGAGGCTCCCAAGCACTGAGGAGGTCACCTAGAAAAGGGGACGAAACGTTTGCAACAAAAACTCCCAGCTCTGCGAACAGAACCACATCAGTTCTGAAGTATCACCATACTGGGCTTGAAACGTTGTTTCTTTCACCACAGATGCTGCTAGACCTGAGTTTCTACAGTGTTCGGTGTTTGTTTCAGACTTCCAGCGTCCATACTATTTCCTTTTTATTAGGGACACTAATCTGACATTCATAATGTGCAAATAACACTTTTAGATGGTACATTCCAATAAATTAGACTTTAAAATAATTCAGGTGACTTCTAGAACGTATTACACTACTGACTGAAATACATCAAAAGATTCCCAGCACTTACCTTTATAAATATCTTTCCTGAAGTAGAACATCCCTTGGCGTACAGCATCACGCTTTTGAGCCACAATTAAGTTCTCATCCACCTAGGCCAATACAAATGTTTAAGATTTTAACATTTAGTTCAAATCAAATTCTGATTTCAAAGTGCTCTGACAGAGTTGAATGCACCCCCCCCCCCATTCGAATTATCAAGCTACTTTCAAAATTGTAGTCATCTTTGAAAGTTCTGTACTTGCCACTGTATCTTCACTACATGTTCCATACCATTAACTTCATAAAGATGAACAAAAACAAAACCTGCTAGAATGGTGGACAAGACACAAAAGCTTGAATTTCACAAGGCAAAACTACCAAGTGTCCGAGTGTCCCAGAGGTGTTCTCTGACACTCGGACTGGCGTCTGGGACACCCGGACCATCCAACCCGTGGCTCAACACTTTAACTCCCCCTCCCACTCCCACTCCACCAAGGACTTGCAGGTCCTTGGACTCCTCCATCGCCAGACCATAACAACACGACGGTTGGAGGAAGAGCGCTTCATCTTCCGCCTAGGAACCCTCCAACCACAAGGGATGAACTCAGATTTCTCCAGTTTCCTCATTTCCCCTCCCCCCACCTTGTCTCAGTCCCAACCCTCGAACTCAGCACCGCCCTCCTAACTTGCAATCTTCTTCCTGACCTCTCTGCCCCCACCCCACTCCGGCCTATCACCCTCATCCTGACCTCTTTCCACCTATCGCATCTCCATCGCCCCTCCCCCAAGTCCCTCCTCCCTACCATTTATCTTAGCCTGCTGGACACACTTTCCTCATTCCTGAAGAAGGGCTTATGCCTGAAAGGTTGAATCTCCTGCTCCTTGGATGCTGCCTGATCTGCTGCGCTTTTCCAGCAACACATTTTCAGCTTTGGTGCAGAAGAATCTGGATGGCTTTATACATGAATCGTAGAAAACTAGTATGTAAATCCAGGCGGTAATAAAGGAAGTCAAATGGAATTTTGGCATTTATTGCTGAACGAAACATATTAAAAGTAGGAAAGTGTTGCTGCAAATGCACAAGGCATTAGAACTTTGGTCCCCTCATGCAGAGATGTAGCTGATTTGAAATCATTTCAGAGGAGACTCATGCGATTGATTCCAGACAGCAAAGTTTAGTTGAAGCCAAGATGAGGTTAGCCATGAATGCATTAAAATGGCAGAGTAGACGAAAGGAGCTGAATTGCTTATTCCTGTTCCCAGTTCTTATGTTCCAATATAAAAACTAAAGTGTATTATCTGCACAATGACATATTACACTAACATATTTAGCTTAAGTGACAGTTATGCACTCAATGGTTAGGAGGAGACAAATGTAGTAAAGATATATCAATATTCCTGAACCTGGTGGCCACTCGGAAGCCTGCAGTACAAAAGAAAGGTCTGTGACCTGAAAAGGTCAGAGGCCAGAAATGTCACACTTTCTCAGGAGGCTGCTACAGTTAGTAAGTATTCCGCGCTTGCAGTGCTTTCTTTTGTGTCTGCATGAGAAAATGTCAGCTATCAGGTCATTTGAATTCTTACTTGCGGCAATGCTCCTCATATCATTGATTTGGGTCATGGGAACTTAGGGACAACAGTGGAACATTTAGCTTTGCAAACCTCTTCCATTATTCATTCAGAACATACGATTTCTAATTCAATCCCATATATCCACCTTAAAAATTACTGATAGACTCATTTGTTGCTAGCTAAAAAGAATGTACCAAAAAAGATTACCACATTTAACATGTATAGTGTTTCTTAGATTTCCTCCTGAGAAGTATGGCTACATTTTAAATAAAGTCCACATAAGAATTCGATCTCAATCTGCAGTTCCCCTTAACATCATATAAAATAAAAGAAATCAATTCATTTCAGTTAAATTCCAAGGATTGCACCCAGAGGCTGTGTTAAAGCAAAATACTGCAATGACAGACACTAAAATCAAAACGCTCATGTTGATCAGAAACATTAATTTTTCTGTCCAGAAAGGCTACTCCATGCTGAGTATTTCCAGCATTTTCTGTTCATAATTCAGATCATGTCTCATCTTTCCTCAGAAGCAAGCTTTGGAGTTCTGGTATCATTCTAATAAATCTCTGCTGGCTTCTTCCAAGCCAAGATATCTCTCCCAAATATCCAGATGGAACCATTGCTCTAAGTATGGTCTAAACAGGCCTTTGAATTACTTTAATGACATCTAAACTTTTGTAATTCTTTCATGAATAAAGACCACCATTATATTTGATATTTTATTTTCACAATCTATGACATTTTAATGATGGCTAGACGCAAAGAGTACCCTCCATCATATCGTGTAGCATTACCATCTTGATAAACGGGACAGACTTGGAACATATTGAGTAACTCAAAACAGAGCACCCATGGTGTTGTGGCCCCATCAGTGACAGTAGAATTCAAGTACACAATCTGCCATCGCACAGTCCATCATATCCCCAAGTTTACCATTATCGAGCAGAGAGATCAATCTTGATTCAAAGAAGACTGTAGTAGCAAGGCATGGCAAAAGCATCACTAGGCATATTTAAACATGGAGGTATATCCTGAAGCAGCTATAATACAGGTCTACTTGCATACCAAACAGTGGAAGTAGTATGCAATAGGTAGAGCTAAGCAATCCCACAATCAATAAATATCCCCACCTTCAATGATGGGGAACCCAGCACGAGGATATATTGAGCCAAAGGATCGGCATCAATCTTCAGCCAGATATTGAGTGGATGATCCATCTCTGCCTCCTTGAGGAGGTTGCCAGCCTTACTAGATGGCAGTCTTCATCTATGTCAATTCACTCCAGAAATGGCTGAAGACTACTACAAAAACCATTGGTCCTGGAAACATTGCAGAAAATTGTACTGAATCATTGGTCCAGAACTAATGCACCCAAGCCAAATGGTTTCAGTATAACCACAATACTGGCATCTACTTGACAATGGAAAATTGCCCATTACACAAGTAGTAGGACAAAGGCAATTTTGCCAATTACTGCCCTAATCTACTCTTAGAGAGAGACAAGAGAGGATCAGTGTTATCAAGTGATACTTGCACAGAAATAAACTGGTCATTGACACAGAAGCTCACGCCCTCATTACAGCCTTGTTCCAAACATGAACAAAACAGCTGAACTCTTGAGCAAAGGTCACACTGCCCCTTTAAAGTCATATTGAATTTTGTATTGTCAGAAGGAACCCTAGCAAAACCAAAAGTCAATGGAAATCAGGATTAAATATGCACTGATTGGAGTCATATCTAGCACAAAAGGAAGGAGGATATTGTTGTGATCAATCATTTCAGCCCTAGGACATCTCTGCAGAGCTCCTCAAGGTGGTGTCCTATACTCATTTACAGCTGCTTCAATGATGTTCTCTCCACCATAAGGACCAAATTGGTGAAATTTTCTGATTGAATATCGATCAACAGCATTTTGACTGCTCAAATACTAAAGCAGTCCATGTCCTTGACAACATCAAAGTATGGGCTGGGGTAAGTAACAAGTTAAATCCACACCACAAACACTAGCCAATGCCTAATCTTCAATAAGACAGGAGCTAACCATCACTGCTTGGCATTCAATGGGATTACCATCACTGAATCCATCTGTATCAATATCCTTTGGGGTGGGGGCTGGTCTCATTCAACAGAAACAACTTGACACAGCATATAAATACCGTGATTCCAAGAGAAGGTCAGAGGCTAGGCTCCCAAATCTGTCCATCACCTACCAGGTACAAGTCAGTTGCCAAGAATACTCAAAGTAGACAATAAACAGGGCAAAAAGCAAAGCTGGTTTAGCACTCATCCACCATCCTCACAGTGCAGAGTTGCAGGAGTGGGTACCATTTACAAAATGTATTACACTTATATACAAAGGCTTCTTCTAAAGGTGCAGCCTCTCTCACCTGTGGGGTTAGAAATTCAATGGGAACAGATGCACAGCTCAAAAATGCACCTCACCACCACCTCCCCCAGAACAATTAAGGATGGGTAACAAAATGCTGGGCTAGTCAGCAACACCCACGTGCCATGAACAAAAAAAAAATCTGATCTTCTGCCACTGAGCTAACTTCCTAATCAAGTGAACAATTTGCCCATGAGTTTAGACTTCAGGAACAGACTCTTAATAGAGAGGGAGGAATTTCATAAGCAGAAGTGAAATATCAATCTCTCTCCCATTGTATGATTAAAGAAACAGGTTCAATCCTGAGTGTGTAACCTCAGTGCCCCTTTAGAGGGCAAAAATGAATTTTTGTTCAAAGTCCTTTTTTTAAAAAAAAGAAAGGGATGTTCAACTAACCAAAAACGACAAAAATTAAAAACAAAAATTACCAAGGAGTAAAAAAAAACTTCAAATAGAGAGTAGATACTGGTGTTACTTTTTGACACATCCAATGTTTACATTAGATGAGGCCACCTGTCCTGTTAAAAAGTAGATACTAGGAGTTCAAAAAAGGAGAGCTAGATATTATAATGAAAGTCCATGAATATCTTTTCTGACTGTTTCAAACTCTTGTCCTGCAGAAAACACCAGATTGCTGAACAGCAACGCTTGAACGTCATAGTTAGCATATTTGTTGAACCTAAATTAGCAACTATTTAGTTAATAGATGGCTATGACAGATGTTGCAATGGATCTAAATTTGCTGCGTTTTTGATGAGCTTGTCAGAAATCTGCCAGACCTCTCTACCAAAAGCACTACTCTACTCCTAAAAAATTAAAACAGTAATATGAACTTAGATTAACATCCTTCTCTATTCTAGCAATTTATAACTAGTTGGGGAAAATTCTAAGAAGCCCATTTAGATATTAAGTGAACATTACAATAGAATATTTAAGAACATGCTTCTCCTCAGTCAAGAGAAACAAATTCTCTTAAATGACAACTCTCCCCTGCCCTTTTAACTTCGAGGAGCTCACCAACGATTTACTTACTCAATTCAGCTGCCTCTGCTCAACATAGCAAACCTTAATGCTGAATTCTCTAGGTTCTTCCCATTTTCCCCATGTACTCGATCTTGCCAATTAAATCCACCACTTCCTCCATTTCTGACCCTGTTCCTACTAAACCGATTACCCAACTTTCCTACCTGGCTTCCAGATAGCTCATATTAGCAACATCTCTCCTTAGATACTGTTCCCCTCTCAAATAAACAACTGATAAATTATAGGCAAATGTAATATTAGCATTCAGTTCAAGAGGGCTAGAATACAGGAGCAGAAATATATTGCTATGGCGATATAAAAGGCTCTGGTCAGACTACATTCCGAATAGTCAAGAACAGTTTTGGACGTTATAAAGAAAGAAGTTGTTGGCAAGAGGTGGGCCAGAGGAGGTTTATAAGAATGATCCCAGGAATGAAGGGCTGTCATATGAGAAGCTGTTGACTCTTGGTTTGTACTCAATGGAGTATAGAAGGATGAGGGTAGGGAGGTTTTTTTTTAGGTTCATGAGAATGGTCCCAAGAAAGAAAAGCTTAACCTATGAGGAACATTTCAGGACACTGTTTATCCTCTATGGAGTTGAGAAGGATGGCGGGGGGATTAATTGAAATATTCAGAATACAGAATGACCTGGACAGAGTAGATATTTCCATTGGTACAAGAAACTACGACCCCAGGGCACAGCCTGAGGAGTAAAATGAAGACCCTTTTAGATTGGAGAGAAGGAAAAACATCTTCAAGAGGTTCAAGGGTTATGGAGAGAAAGTGGGAGAATGGGGTTGAGAAACTCAGTCATAATTGAATGGCAGAGAGGACCCAATGGGCTGAATGGCCTAATTTCTGCTCCTATTGTCTTCATAGTTTTAGGATTAAAAACACAAAAGAAAGAGGCTGGACAGGACATAATGAAGATGACATTTCCGCTAGTAGGAGACTAGGACCCAAACACACAACCACACAATGAAGGGATGACCCCTTAAAAACTGAGGAGGAGGAGGAGGAATTTTTTTCAGTCAGAGGGTGTTGACTCTGTAGAACTCATTGCTGTGGAGGTCATGCCAGGGATTCAGAGATTCTTGATTAGTAAGGGGATCATGGGCTGAGAAGGCAGGGGAATGGAGTTGAAAAACATATAGGCAGAGTCAGATATGTACATCATGAAACAGACCCTTTGGTCCAACTCATCCATGCTGAACAGCTATCCCAATCCAATCTAGTCCCACCAAAATCCCTCCAAACCCTTCTTATTCATATACCCAGATGCCTTTAAAAGTCACAATTGTACCAGCCTCCACCACTTCCTCTGGCAGCTCATTCCATGCACGTACCACCCCCTGCGTGAAGATGTTGCCCCCTAGGCCTCTCACCACCCTCTGACTCTGGCTCAAAAGGTAGAAGACAGTGGGCCGAATGGCCTAATTCTGTTGCTTAGCCTTATTCTCTAATTAAATAGAACAAAGCACACGAACAGGTCCTTTGACCACAAGTGTTGTGCTGAACAAGATGCCAAATGAAACTAATCCCTTCTGCCTGCCCATGGTCCACTGTCCTCCATTCCTTGCACATTCATGTGCATATCTTAAAAGTCTCTCAAAATGATCCTTAAATACTGGAAAAACAGAAACAACTATTTTTATTCCCAATCACAAGTTTCTCTCTCCTGTCCTTAACTCCATTTATCTCCCTATTAAGCACTTAGAAAAAGGTGAAATCAGTCTGAACATACCCGACATAAACTCGTGTATTCCCATTCTGTACCAACACCCGACATCACCAATGCCTCACTTCAGTTGCTGCTGAAAACATACCAATGCATCAACACATCACCTCTTGGCTTAAGTAATCCAGTGCACCCTGACCGACCATCATAATTCTGCTCACTGTGAAGATTGTCATTCAATCTTCTGAATGGCTGAATCTAAGTGGAAGCCAAATTTATATTCACTGATACAGCTAGTATCTTGGAATTGAAAACTTGCCAAAAATACATTTGAAAAATTTCACATTTAAGCAACACAACATGGAAGCTGCATTCCTAGAAATTATAATACAAACATGATAGAATTCAGATTAGAACAATTGAATGTAGAGTGATAAATGCCCAGAGTCCTTCAGCTTCTGAAAGTTCCAAAAACCTTTCCTATTATCTTTGGCAAGAGAAGAAAATTTAACCAATTTACCCAACTTAATCTTAACCATAGTCAGTTCTGCTTTAACATGTGTTTCTTCAATGCAAGTTGAAGAATTTAGACCATTATTTGTAGTACACGAACCCTCGTTACCTGTATTGGTTATAATGCACTTCCAGCCCCATTAGTTTAAATGGCATGGCTACTATGTGATTTTCTTACAGTGCAAGATTGCACAAGAACAGAGCTATCGTGTTACATCAGACCTGATTGTATTTTCCTTCTAAAATGTACAATTTTCATAAAAACTTTCAGCAGTATTTGATCTGTACTTTCTCAGCATTCAACCGGGTTCTGAAGAGAAATAGACCATACAAGAAATTTATTTTAAAAATCATTGAGTATTGCCAATGCCAAGACTCAGGCAAAAGTTAATTTGGTCTCCAATTTTGAGATTCATTATTTGTGAATGCTTCACCTCAGTTTTAGTTCAGAGTTCAAATTAAAAGCACTTCCTCAATATCATGTATCTCAAGACCCTAAAAATGTCATTCATGTCTCCTTCAAATTTATCTCCAAATTACATTGAGAATCATCAACACCATGTTTCTCTGAATCCTAAAAGATCAATGTTTTTGAAACTGACAACAATAACACTTCAAAGAAAACTTTCTCAATATGCTTTTTTGCAATTTTTGATCAGACACATATGCAACAGGTAGATGATTACTCACATTCCCGCCACGGATAAGTTGCTTGCCTCACAGCTGTTACTGATGAACTTATTTCAACATACAAGGTTAAGAGGACTTGACAGGAGGGGGACACCAAGAAGCTGTTTTCTGATATGCTGGCGGTTGGGGAGACAGATTTTAAACCTCTTAAAAGATGGAGATGGATTGATTTCCAGAGGGTTGTTAGACTGAAAAATTATCTTCCCCAGAAAACAGTAGAAACTGAATCACTGAGCTCTCCAATAGTGACAGTGGATAGCTACACTCCATACAGCTGTTACGTAAATGAATGAGAATATTAAAACATGCATCCTAAATTCTATGAAGGTGGTGAGTTAAATAAAATAAAAGCAACCATCAGTTAAGCTGCAGCAAATTCTAATAACATTTATCATGCTGAAAGATAATCTGATTTTATACTGTTATTATAATGTAATAAATATACATAGACACCCCCTTTGGTCAGCTCGCAATGGAAAATTCAATCCTCTGCAGAAAGAGGATGTTACATGTAACAGGACATGCTGCATGTAGGTCATTGTTCAATTTTCTCATCTCTTAGGTGCTTTTATCCACTTAATTATGCTGGATGCAAATGGACAAGTCTAACAAGAGTCTAGTTTGTTCATAATCTTGTGCTTGCTTATAAATATAATTAATATACTTTATAGACCAATATGTTGGAGGAACTACTTACTTTTGAGAGTGGAATAAGAAAATCCAACTTGTATGAAAGGATTACTCTGGTCAACAGCACAACAAAGACCACATATGCAGAATTCTCAAAGTCTGTCAATTGGACCTGCAAATGGAATGTTCAAAAAAATTCCTGTAAACAACTATATTTTTATGTGACGCCATGTTTGCCTGAAACTCTAGCGATAAGCACATTGTTATTATTAATATGGGGTAATGCAACAATTTACATATGCCAGGGATTATTGTTGGAAAATGAAGGAATTCTGAATTTCCTAGTTAAAAATCATACAACACCAGGTTATAGTCCCACAGGTTTAATTGGAAGCACACTAGCTTTCGGAGCGACGCTCCTTCATCAGGTGATTGTGGAGGGCTCGATCGTAACACAGAATTTATAGCAAAAATTTGCAGTGTGATGTAACTGAAATTATACATTGAAAAATTGTATAATTTCAATATATAATTGTATAATTTTCAATGTATAATTTCAGTTACATCACACTGCAAATTTTTGCTATAAATTCTGTGTTACGATCGAGCCCTCCACAATCACCTGATGAAGGAGCGTCGCTCCGAAAGCTAGTGTGCTTCCAATTAAACCTGTGGGACTACAACCTGGTGTTGTATGATTTTTAACTGTGTTCACCCCAGTCCAATACCGGCATCTCCAAATCCTGAATTTCCTAATAAGCAAAACATATGATTCATCCAGGGGTCAGAAAAAAAGAGCACATGCATTCTAAGGTTCAGTGCCAGCTATAAAAGGAAGTAACACTGATACTCAATACGTACAAGTCATTGAGTTGATAGTGTAGTATGATAGATGTCCATATAATATATGCTTTTAGAGGGCTCGAACTAGTGGTTACTAATTCAACAGAGATAGTAAACTAATTGGGGGAAAACACTAGTTACTCAGAACTATTTATATAGAGTCAGAAACATACAGCATGGAAATAGACCCTTCAGTCCAGCTCATCCATGCCAACCAGATATCCCAAACTGAACTAGTTCCATTTACCTGTGTTTGGTCTATATCCTCGGGTAAAAAATGAGGTCTGCAGATGCTGGAGATCACAGCTGAAAATGTGTTGCTGGTTAAAGCACAGCAGGTTAGGCAGCATCCAAGGAATAGGAAATTCGACGTTTCGGGCATAAGCCCTTCTATAACCCTCTAAAAAATTTTCTTATCAATGTATCTGTACAAGAGACTTTTAAATGTTGCAATTGTACCCACTTCTACCACTTCCTCTGACAGTTCTAACTCTCCCCCTCCTTATCCTCACTTTTGTTGTTATTGTACTGCCCCTGATGGGCTTTGCATGTAATTGATCCAGAAATACAGGCACTTTGGTGGTGGGAGGGCTAGGATCAAGTCCCGTCTAGTTTCAGATAAAGCAGTCATACATATCTGAACAAGTTGATTAGACAGATCTAGTCAAATAACACTAGTATATGAGAATTAGGATAAACAGAGGAGTTGGGAGGATCAGAATTTTTCAATAACTTGGTACTTCAACAGAAATATAAAAATAAGTCCCGAGGGCCCTGAAGATGGCTGGATAGTTGAAATTACTTTCAATTGCTCTAATGATCAGGAGCAGACACAATAACCAAAACTTTGATCAGAGTACTCAATTTCTTAACCACCCCCCCCCCCCCAAATAAAGCAATAATTTGGGAAGAATCATAGATAGGAGTGTCAATACTACAAGGCATCTGATAAAACAGTTGTTCCTTTTTGTTAGCTAAGCAAACAAAATGGAGATCCAAATAAAAATGAAATACATTGGCAATCTGCCCATCTCTGGTTCCTCCAATTATCTATGAAAGGGTTCTGATTCGTGCAACTATCAGACTTATGGAATGAGGCTTAAAATTTATAGTTTGGTCATTAATGCAATCTGGGTCACCTCTAATTTGGAGTAAGCACTCTGCCCGGTAGTTATTTACATTAAGACTAAGTGACTTTTAATTGGATGTCTTTTCCAGTGCAAAACCTTAGCATTGTTTTGTTACTGCTACAGAAGCAAAATGTGACACTCAATTTGAATCTGCAACGCGTGCCTCAAAAACGTGTTGCCTTCACTTGAAATGCCTGGGGCCCAATGCCTACTTTACAGAATCACATTGTGCAGACACTGAAAAGTTGAGACCTATAGCTTAAGTACTGCAATTCATCAGGGCAACTTGGGAAAGATTAGAGAAAAGAAAAACTATACTCTCGCTTCTAAGACATCAGTACACAAGCCATCTACCTCCCCATTCCTTGGCAGCAAGGTATGACTGCCAAAGGAAATTGCACAAGGTTGCTACATGGGTATGCTACCCTTAGGAAGAACACAAAAATCACAATTATGGTGACTCAAACACCACAAGTCGAAGTGAAGCACTCCACCTGCAGGAATTGATCAGAGACTGAAACAAAGCAAAATAGCGAGACCTTAATGGAGCAAGCATACAGATGCTAAAACACTTTCCTGTCTGCTTCCCGTAAACTTTTAACCCATAGGGAATTAAAAGTCTATCCCCTTAAAATGTACTCTGTGGACACAGCATTTGTTGGCACTGGGACAATCTCCCAGGTTAATTGCTAGGAACCCACCAATTACATGGATTTGGTGAGGATACAAAAATTAATAATCAGTCCTTTTGACAGGTTGTGAATGTTTTGAATTCTCTTTTACAATACTGAAGAACTTAGTTTTTCCAAATCAACTGACCTTTGTCATTTTCAATCATTTAAAATCAGCTGACACCAATATAAAATAATGCACAGCTGTATTAATCATTTAAATTATCACTCATATATAACAAGCACTTTTTAAAGCTTGGGTGCAGAAAAGGGGAATACTTGGAAAAGACAGCATAATTTGTGGCAAACGTGAAATGGGAACTCGACCACAAGATGTTTTACTACTTTTTAAAAATTTCTGGATGTCACTGGTTGGACTAGCATTTGGTACCCATCTCTAATTCCCCCTGAACTCAATGGCATGCCAGGCAAAGTCAAAGTCGACAAAATTAGCCATGCTGCTGTGCCTGAAGGTACATTTAAGCCAGACGCATGCAAGGACAAGATTTTCCTTCCCTCAAGGGCATTAAAGAACCAGAATTTTTAAAAAATATGTATAACACAAGAAAATTGCCATGATGATCCATATTTAAACTAAATACAATTCTTTTGTTATGATTACAGCACCTACCTCCATAGGTCGAAACTCCACTCTCCATCCAATTTCAGAATTTGGGGGTGGTGGCTTGAATCGCATGGTTTGCCAATTTGTGGATTGTATGTTCTATAGGTAGTCAATTGCACAAGGAATTATTTTTAAGTTAGCTTTCGTAAACCATACAATTCCTATTATACTCCCAAAACATTTTATTCAACAAGATGTCTGTTGACTGCTTAAATACTCAAGACTGAATCACGATCAGCTCGGTGGCTCAGTGGCTAGCACTGCTGCCTCACAGCGCCAGGGACCTGGGTTCAATTCATGCCTCAGGTGACGGTTTGCTTGGAGTTTGCACATTCTCCCAGTGTTGCCTGGGTTTCCTCCCACAGTCCAAAGATGTGCAGGCCATGCTAAATTGTCCACAGTCTTAAGCGCAGTCAGGAGTAAGTATAAAGGAAATGGGTCTGGGTGGGTTATTCTGTGGAGGGTCAGTGTGGACTTGTCAGGCCGAAGGGCCTGTTTCCACACTGTGGGTAATCTAATCTAACTTCAGTTGAGTTCTTTCTGGTTAATGCACAAAATCAATGCCAAAAAAATAAGCTTTTACTAGGACTACTCTAATATTAACAGTCAAGGTGATATTTTACTTTACAACATCGCAGAGTGTGTTAAATTATGTGGTCATACTTTTTCGAGTTGTATCACAGGACAACTTTGTTTTAAAACAAGTTGTACCTGAAATGATTACCTATGCCATGGCCAGCATTTCTTGGTTTAGTGCTCACCACTTTTTCCACCCCCAACAATGCTCTTTGCTTCCTCACTGCATGAAAATGCTAAATATCCTCACCGGTGAACACTGCCGTACTGGGGTTGGCTGCTGAATACTGTTTTCAGGATGCAATGCTTTGACAGTTCAATGGATTTGCTAAAAGTTAGACTCCTATAAAGTTTTATATCTGCTATGAAAAACTAAGTAAATCAATGTAAAAACTAGGACAAGTAAAAGGCAAACGGTTCAAGTCTGAGCACTTCTGGTCACCTACAGAACAGTCTCAGTAGTTTAACTGTAACAATTCAAAGATGCCTCATCACCTAACATGTTGCTAGTGTTAATATTGTAGGTTACCTCAAAGTGGTCAGACTCATTTGCATCATCCAGATTTATCTTTTCTGCATACAGTGTCAAAGGATCACGAATAAAAAGATGAGCTATATGTTGTGCCAGAAGATGATCAATACCTGAAAAACATTTCAAAGTTCAAAAATATTTCTTCGGTACACAAGATCAAGCATTAAGATTAACACATGATCATGATCAATTTTTTTGTCCCATATTTGGCAACCACTGACAGTAAGTGCAGTGAGGTGCTAATTAAGCAAAAACACAAAAGCTTCCCACGAAGATCTGTAGCTCAGGTTGTCGATGAGGTAGTTGGTTAGCTCACTGAGCTGCAGGGTAATCGTGCAGACATTTCATTACCATACTCAGTAACAGAGTGACTTCTATGAAGCGCTGTTCTGTCCTGCTTGGTTTTTTGAGAGGTTTGGTCTGTCAAAGTGTGTGTTGCTTTTGGTTTTTTTCTGCAACCGGGTCTCTGTCTGTCGATGGCCTTTGTTTGAAAACCAGGCTTCCAGGAACATACTTGCGTATCTCTGGTTGGCTTGTCCTACTAGGGGAGAGGGGCACAGTTAAACCAGGGAGGGTAGGAGGCCAAGATGAGGGTTCAGCAAATGTTAAAGTTTCCAGAACAAGTAATAAGACAGTATGGAAAGTCTCAAACTTCAGACACAGCAAAGAAGGGACAACTATGAGAAGGGGGCCAGTTATTGTAGACTAAAGGGTGTTGCATTTATAATGCACACAACTTACAAACCAAGGTAAAGAATTTGCAGTGCAGATTGAAATCAGCAGATACAAATGTGGGCAAAGATATGAGGCTGCAAGGAGATCAGGGCTGGGAATTAAACATCCAAGCATTTGCATCCTATCAAAAAGGACATGGCAGAGGGAATGGGGTTGCTTTGTTAGTAAGAAATAAAATTATAATGAATAGCGATAAGTGATTAGAGTCAGAAGGTGTAGAATCTGCATTGGTAGAGTTGAGGGACAGCAAAGGGAAAAAAAACCCTAATGGGAATTACATACAAGCCTCCTCGCAGCAGTCAGGACATGGGGAAGAAAATAAGTCATGAGACAGGTAAGATATGTAACAAAGGCACTATTACAGTAAGGGACTTCAATGAGAAGGGGAACTGGAAAAATCAATTAGCAGCAAATTCCAAGATTGGAATACAAATGTGGGAAAAAGTGTGAGGTTATGCACTCTGGTGGAAAGAATAGAGATGTAGACTATTTTCTAATACACAGAAAGGGTTTGAAAATTAAGCACGAAGGGACTTAGGATTCGTTGTTCAGGATTCACTTAAAATTAAACATACAGAGCAGCTAGCAGTTAGAAAGGCAAATCAATGTTAGCATTCATTTCAAGAGGGCCAGAATAAAAGAATAGAAATTTAGGCGGTATAAGGCTCTGGTCAGATTGCATTTGGAATATCATGAGCAGTTTTGGGCCCCATGTTGCAGGATGCTCTGCCAATGGAGGAGTTCCAGAGGTGGCTTACAAGAATTATCCCAGGGATGAAGGGTTTGTCATATGAGCAGCAGTTCAGGACTGGCAGTTGAGACAAATGAGAGAGAGAATGGATTGAAACGCAGAAAACCTGAGGGGCCTGGACAGTGGAGAAAATGATGTTTGCACTATTAGGAGAAATTAGGATCTAAAAAAAAGGGCACAGCCTCAGAATGAAGTGATGCATTATTAGATTTGACATGGAGAGAAATTTCTTCTGTGATAGGACGGTGAATTTGTAAAACTGTGTTGAAAAAGGCTGTGGAGACCAAGTCATTGAGTGTGTTTAAGACAGAGATAGACAGGCTTGTGATTAGTAAGGGGATGAAGTGTTTCAGAGAGAACACAGGAGAATGGGATTGAGAAACTTAACAGCCATGATCAATTGCTGGAGCAGAATGGCCTAATTCCTCTCCTGTATCTTATGATCCATACTTACAACATTTCAGAAATAATAATGACCAAGTGAAGCAATGGAATGACAGTTACTTATAGTGTAAGGTTTTGCAGATTGAATGATGTACCACCTTAAATAATTAAAGTACATGAAAAAGTCCAGGTCAAATGCAATATTCAGGTGGTAAAGTAAAAGGAGAAGTTGGGGACAAATTGAACTACAGAATACTGATGAAATTCAGATGCAACTGTATGTTTTAATTAATTCAATTATTCACATTTGTTGCAGAAATTGCAAAGGAGCTGGAGCAAGAATGAGCAAGTGCACAAGGGGAAGTGAGCACAAGTAGGCTTGTTTGGGTACGTGGGAGGAGAAGGGGAACAATCAGTGGATGTGGAAAGATGCACAAATATGCAGAACAAAAATTACATGAAATACCAGTCTCTCTTGCTATTCACCAAATACCCCCTTACACTGTTCAAAAAGACTATTTTAAAAACACAAAAGTATTCTGCCATGTTTTTTACTGCAATTATTTTTGAAAATCTTTCAATCATTACAACCATCTTAATAGTACTATTGTACAAAGGCATCCTCGGAAATAAGATAATCTGCACAAATTCATACTGTACAAATAAAATTTGTTTAAATAAGAGAGCATTTGGGAGAAACTAATGCCTAGATTACATGAAGCAAAATCCTATATAAATAAGCTCAGTAAATTGACGGTGAAATGGACACAAAACATGCAGGAGGATGACAAAGGTTTATAAAAGAATGTTCATTAAAAATTAGGAATTGTTTTATGATGACTAGTCCATGGAAATTTGTTAAATAACTCATTGCTACACCTCAAACTGGATACAATTATAGTTTGTGAAGAGGACATAATCAACAATATTCAGATAGCAGAGGAGTCAAACTGATACTGTTCTGCTTTTAAAAGTCAAATACTGACAAAATCAAATCCTGGCATGGTAGCTCAGTGGTTAGTATTGCTGTCCCAGCACCAGGGGCCTGTGTTTCCTTGTATTGGCATGGGTATCCTCCATGTACTCTGGATTCCTCCCACAGTCCAAAGATGTGCAGATTCGGTGGATTGGCCATGGGAAATGCAGGGTTACTGTATGCGTGCATGCGTGTGGAGGTCTTGCTGGGATGTTGCTCAAAGAATCAATGTAGACTCGATGGGCCAAATGGCCTGCTCCCCCACTGTATGGAGTCTATGATTCTATGACAACACCTTGTGATTTCTTCTTGAAAAATGAGTGTAGATATCGTGCACGCTTGTACACTTAAGTCTTGGAACATAACTGCTACAAAAATGTTGCATGGGTTAAAAGGCAGCATCACATTTGTACTAGGATAAAATTTATTAGTACTTTACAAATAAAAGGCCTTAATTGCCTGCAATTACGCCATATCAACACAAGGCAACTCGTATTTAGGAAGTTGACAGAATGTAATACCAGATTTTATTTTAATGCATCGTTTATTACCTCCTTCTCGAAGTTGCTTGTAGATTTCATCATCGACTGTTAATTCTAGGTCATTATATTTTTCACCACATTTCGACAGGTAACTATCAATGGAGTCATACCTGGATTTACTGATCCTGTATTTGCAGTGCTTGCGAGGCTACAATTGCAATAAGCACAGTATAAGGTTATCCAGCAAAAGGTTCCTGCTGTGCAGATTAATAAGCAAAATGTTAACTCTGAATTCTCATGTTAGTTACCTCCAAACCTCTTTCTTCTCTGGTTCGGTCATCTACAGAGGCTGAAATTACACCCCAGCGACAATCAATGTCAGACACATAACCTCTATAAAATGGTGAAGCAGCACTCAAAGCCATCTGGAAGAAAAATTGCATTTAAATGCGTTTGGGAAGAATTTGCAATTCATTAGTGAATATTCTATAATTTTTGCCAGTCGAATGGTTTTATGCAATGAAGATAACAAATTTTATTTATATACTTACATTAAAATAAACATCTGAATATTACAATCAAGTCAAATGTTAACATTAAGTTAGTCAGTCATAATTATTAATTATTGCTTTGCCATGTATTAACAAGAATGTTAAAGATTCTGGTATATGGCCTCAATTATGAATACTCCTTGTCCACTTTTGAAGAAGAAGTTTGGATTAATCAAATTGAAACAAAGAACCCAATTTCTAGGGTTTAGCATTCATGCACATTTAGACATGAATCAATAACTTCATGAGTTTCTACACAAGGTAAATTTTAACAGACAAGAATGTTAAAATGTTAGATATCATCAAGAGTTGTTTTCGAGTATATCTACAAAACAAATAACTAACATTTGCCAGAAGACCGAGGAGGCTCTTTTGTGAAAAAAAGATGTAAAACAATACAGTTTGCATGAACTGCCATTTAATGTTGACATGGCCGTCACTTTCAGCAGTGATGTTATTAAACTGAACTGAATTGGCGTGGTTTAACAGTAAATATTAAGGCTAGTTCAGATTTTCATTTGATAGAGATGGAAATCAGAAGTACCTGACAATTATCAAAATATTAGTTCTCTCTATTAAAGTCACTTTTAATAAACACACTTCTCTACTTGTCTATACAATTTCATACTGACCTCTGGTCAGAATCCAAAAGTTATGGTTTGTTTAAAAAAAGCTATGAAAAGATATTTAAGATATCCCACAAAAGCTGACGTAATACAAAACAAAGGAATGAAAAATAAAATTAAGGTTTTACATTTCATAAAAGGTATATTAGTTATAAAAAGTTGAGGAAAAAGCCAAGAACAATACTTACGTTAAGTTTTATCAGCATGACAAAGTGATTCAATAAGTTAATCTCATTGCATTAATTTATCCAGAATATTTCCAACAGTACCTATACCTCCATCATTTTATCGGACACACAAAGAGCATGAAGGAATCTATTTAAAACACAAGTTCTTGCTTGATGTTATACTCCCACTTAGTGTTAAGTATGATCTATTGCAACTAAAAACATTTTGCAATTATCTCCCACCAGGAAGATAGAGGACAAACCAGCAATACAGTCAACATTTATAAACTCCCCAATGTGCTATACTAAAACAATTGAGGATTTGATTTTCTTCTCACCCAATAGCATTAAGTACAGTTGGTGCATCACTAAAATCAAGATTAAAACATTGTTCAACGTGAAAGAAAATTAAGCTATGGCCAAAGCTCTTCACTGCGTTTCCTTTCTATAAAATCACAATAGACAAGTTCAGGTTCATACAAATCTACAAGTCAAACATCTTGTTAAAACTCTTTGTTGAAGCTCATGCAAGTAGAGAAGGCTGAATAAGAGACTGCAAGGTTGCTGGTACCTATAAGAATGTCAATATTTTGCCAAGTCAGTTAATGGGGCAAACAAAAACTGGGAGGACTATTGAAACAGAAATTCTGGCAGTAATTTTCAGTTATGTAAACTCAAGTTATCAATTCTAAATACTTAAAGCAAAGCAAAAAACAAAAAATAAATTGCTAACTTTTTAAGAAATAAACCGTCGACTGCTGCCAGATCCAAATTGCTCAGACATGAAAACTATTGATTGGAAGGGTGCTAATTTCTTTAAAGGGTAATTGCAACAGTGAACTATATGGCATAGAGATTCAAAAACAGAAGATGCTGGAAAAGCTCAGCAGGTCTGGCACCATCTGTGAAGAGAAACCTATTGTTTACCCGTACTCCCTCCCCCGCCCTATCTCCTGCATACAAACCACCATTTTCCGAGCTACCATCAGTTCTGAGGAAGGTTCACCGGACTAGAACTGTTAACTCCGATTTCTCTTCACATCCAGAACATCAACTGCTGCCATTTCCGCCACCTCCAGGGAGACGCCATCACCAGTGAGATGCAATCACCAGATACGTATTCCTTTCCCCACCCATCCCATGCCCACCTTTCGCGGTGACCATTCCCTCTTGGACACACTACTCCATTCTTCCTTCACTCCCAACAATCTCCCACAGCCCCATGGCACTTTCCAATCCAATCGCTGAAGATGTAACAGCTGCCCATTTTCCTCCTCCGTATCCAAAGCCCCAGGAATATCTTCCGGGTGAAGCAGCACTTTACTTGCACTTGACAATCTCGCCTACTGCATTTGCTGCTCAGAATGTGGTCTCCTCTTTATTGGGGAGTAAACCATATGCTGGGTGACCACTTTGTGGAACATCTGCTAAAATGACCGAGCTTCCAGTTGCCTAGCTAATATCGAGCGCAGGCTTGATGCAGTGCTCCAGCAAAGCTCAGTGCAAGCTGGAAGAACACCATTTTCCACTTGGGGAACCTGCAGCCCTCCAGACTCTACATATTTCAATAATTTTAGGGTCTAAACTCTCATGTCCTCGCCTCCAAATCCACACAGCAGGCCTTGTTATCACAGTCTGCCATTACACAGCAGCTATTGTTAGCCACTACCAGTCTCCATTAATGGCTATTCACTCTCCGAGCCAAATCCTTATCCACTCCTATCTGTCCAACTGTTCTTTTCTCTTTGGCCTCTATCACCACCTATTGTTTACTCCTTATCCCCTATCTTCTGCGTATAAACCAACTTTTTCCTTGCTACCAGTTCTATGGAAGAGTCACCGGACCAGAAGTGTTAATTGATTTCTCTTCATAGATGGTGCCAAACCTGCTGAGCTTTTCTAGCAACTGCTGTTTTTGATCGATTTACAGCAACTGCAGTTCTTCCAGTTTTTATTGCATACAGATTATTCAGAGGCTCTCAAACTCAAAGTATCAAGATTTGCAATTCTGGATTTACGCATCTGCTAGAGTTGGTTTTCTATGACTGTACTTCAGGACACTCCCCATTAAGAACATTTCCAGTTATCAACAGCAGTGTTACTATCAGGAACATTAAAATTTAGAATTAAACTCAAACCAAACAAACTCAGTCTTATGGCACTTACCACTATAGGGCAAATTGTGGCAAGCTGATCATATAGATATCTGGCTTCCGAGATGCTACATGCTTGGAATGTCACCTATTGCAAAAGATGCAGAAAACATAAGAAAATAAAAAAAAGATGACAAGTTAAATGAACAAAATCTTGCAACTGGACACTCACCTGAAGACAGCAATTGCCCATACCAAACCCCATAGCGTCCATATAGATATGATCAGGTTTTGTTGCTCTCGCTGTTTCACCATCATCATTGACAAATTTTTCAACAAAAGGAGAGGAAACACATCTGTCCTTATAAACTGCAAAGGAAAAGAAATTAAATCTGAAAGCACTCCCATGGAGTATGTGCATCCCATTGGATATGCATCTGAAATTGAGCTCAAATCCATATTTTTGGAATTCAGAAGATCCTTGCTGGCTTAGTGGATTATATGCAACATTAAAAAAGGTATATAAAGTAGACATCACAAAATTAAATTACAGTTAGCTAATCTTAGTCAAGACAGCAAGAAGCCACAAAAGACTGCAGTACACTTTGTTTGGTGGAAGGGGAAAATATGGCAGAGCTTTTTGCCTTTCAATCAAAATCCAGTCAGTCAGTCATTTTTGCCATGCTCCAGCATGAAAGCTCATGATGAGAAATTATTCATTTTAATAAATCCTATGTAAAAAAAACTCATCTAAGACTTATTCAAGAGCTGACATTAACAAGCACCTGTTCATAAATTTCAAAGTTATCAAAATTCAGAGAGAGCTGCTGGATAAGACATGTCTAAGAAACACCCAATTTAGTGAAGCAAAGAAACAGCATGCAAATACAGTCCTGGTAGCCAGTTCCTGGCTCAATCTGGCTCAGTCTGCTGTTTGCTCGGCAGGCAGATAAGCAGAGAATCCCTGCTCTAACAATTATGTGTTTCAGCAGAGAACAGATAAGAATCACACAATTGAGGGGAGAATGGAGATGACATTACAGGAACCTAACCCATGGCATCAGATTTCCCTCAACTTCTGAATCAAATAAAAACGAAAAAATGTAGAATGTCACATTTTGGATTTTCTTTTCAATGCGAGTTCAATAAAATAAAAGGCATTAGTGCTCTGACCAGACTTTACCAAATATCATTTTATCTAATCATTTCTTTGAATAGGTTAAGTTTTGTCTAATTTCAGACAGGAAAGATTAGGTGGAAAGGTGGAAATTAATGATGCATAACATTAATATTACTGATTTTCTACTACTGTCTAGCTATAAGTTTGGAATGGATTGAAAAGCAGTTGAACAGTATTCTTGTCTAAGAGACAGAATCTTACTTCCGACAGATTAGAGTCCCATACAGCATCTAAATACAATTTGGTCTTTTAAGTGACATATTCTGCATTTCACCACCGGAAACTGCTCAAAAATATAAAAGAAGCTTTACCGATCACAAATATCTTCCTGCCTACTAGTTCTTCCACATATTCCATTGCAACCACACGTCCCTTCTCTTACCCCCAACCTCAGCCACCCACATCCAGAGCTCCTGATGGAACATATTGCCAGCAACACACTGGATATTATTGTATGAATCCTTGCCAATAAAACATTTTGAGCCTCAAGCCAACATTGTCAAGCAGGTATCTACAAGGAGAACATGGATGCTTTAGAAAGGGCACAGAAAATATTTACCAGAACGTTACCCGGTATGGGGATTTTAGCTATGAAAAGATTGGATAGACTAATGTCTAGAATGCTGGAGATTGGTGGGGAGGCCTACCTGATAAAATTTTTTATGATTGTGAATAGCACGGATAGGGTGGAAAGTTCAATTACTCGGGGACACAGGTTCAAGGTGCAGGTGATAGGGAGCAGAGTTTAAAAGACATGAGAGGTAACTTTTCTACAAAAAGGGCACAGCCTTAGAATTAAAGGAAGTCAATTTAGAACAGAAATGAGACATTTCTTCAGCCGGAGAGTGGTGGGCCTGTGGAATTCATTGTCACGGAGTGCAGTGGAGACCGGGAAGAGATTCAAGGCAGAGATTGATAAATTCTTGAACTTGCAAGGAATTAAGGGCTACAGAGAGAGTGCGGGTAAGTGGAGTTGAAATGTCTGTCAGCCATGATTAAATGGTGGAGTGGACTTGATGGGCCGAATGGCCTTATTACTACTCCTATGGGGTATGGTCTTAACATCAGCATTCAAGCAGCAGCTGGACAAACACATGAAACAGCAAGGGAATTGAGGGATATAGATCCTATAAGTGAAGACACAGTTTTTGTATCAACGGGCAAAATCACAGGCTTGGAGGGCAGAATGGCCCATTCCTGCGCTATATTGTTCTTTTTTAATAATGGATATAACCCCTCCAAACACCTGATTTATATGTAAATCACCCTAAATCTGCCTTGGTACCCGTTTCTGACAAGAAGTATGAAAACAAGGCAAAAGTGCACAAGTTCATATTTTGCATGTTACATTCTAGCTGTCAAGGTTTTTGCCCACTCACCTAAACTTTCTGTATCACTTTGCAGACTGCTTATGTTCTGTCTGCAATAACTTTCCCACTTACCTTTTGTCAGCAAATTTAGCAACCAGAGCATTTACTTCCTTCAATCATTAAACAGCTTGGTGGCTCAGTGGTTGGCACTGCTGCCTCACAGCACCAGGGACCCAGGGAAACTGTCTTTGGGGAGTTTGCACATTTTCCCAGTGTCACTGTGAGTTTCCTCCAGATCCTCCTGTTTCATCCCACAGCCCAAAGATAGCAGCTTAAGTGGATTTGCAATGCTAAACTATCTATAGTGGATAAAGAGTTGCGCTGGAAAAAGCACAGCAGGTCAAGCAGCAGAGAAGGGCAGTAGATGTTTGTCAAAGTCCTGATGAAAGGTTCGACCTGAAATGTCAACTCCCCTTCTCCTCTGATGCTGATTGACTTGTGGTTTTTCCAGCTCAACTCTTAATCCACTGACTATCCAGTATCTGTAGTTCTCAAGATCTCCAAATTGCCCATAGTGTCCAGGAACATGTAGATTTGGTGGATTAGCAATGGGAAATGCAGAGTTACAGAGATAGGCTAGGGGAGACAGTCTAGGTTAGATGCTCTTTAGAGTTGCTATGGACTTGTTGGGCTGAACAGCCTCTTTCCACACAGCACAGACTCTATGATTAACATAAATTGTTAATAATTGCAGTCTCAGCACTGATCCTTTTAAGGCAAACCGCTAAATCGAAAACTACCCATATCTCCTTAAAATGCATGGCATTGCATGCCTACTGACTTATCCATAATCCAATTTCCGAATTCACTTTAGCCAGCTCTGTCTTCATACCTTCATTATTGCCCTTATTTTAGTTTATAACAAGGGCCTTCAATCCACTCTTCTTTCCGTCAAACAGAATGTGGAATTCAAATTATAATATAATGCCTGTATCTTTAGTTCATAAATTAATCCTAGTTCTTTACACAGTACCAGATCCAGCGTAGCCTACTCTTGGAATGGCTCTAAAATATACTGCTTTAAGAAATTGTTCTGTACACATCTTGAGCTTAATATAGGTTACCTTTGTTATTCTGACTCGTCCAATCTGTTTCTTGATTAAAGTCACACATGATCATTGCTATACTTTTTTCATAAATCCCACTCCTATTTCTGGTATACCATGTCTTACAGTCTGGTTGCTATTAGGGGGAGCTTACAAACTGTTCTCATGCGATTTCCTAACAACTATTTCTCTCTATACAGTAATCCTACATCCTGATTTTCAGAACTGCGGTAATGTCCATTGTATCAACGTAAACATTAATTAATAGAGCTACTCTTCCACCTTTTCCTATTTTTCTAGGACTGGGTAACAGCCCCAGGATACAAGATAGGCCATATAGAAATGAAGTGAAGAAACATTTCTGTACTCAACAAGTGCAGTCAAAATTATTCAATTTGCATTTATAGAAGGCTGTGGAGGCTAAGCCATTGAAAAAATACAACAGACACTGCTAAATGCCCGATATTGAAAGTAACAAGAGGTACGGGGACAAAGTGGGAATACAGCATTGAGACAGAGGATCAGCCAGGATCAAATTGAATGGTGAAGCAGACTCAAAAGGGCCAAATACAGCATATGCATGCTCTTCATATCTACGTTTTTATCCTCGTCTAATTACTCTCTAACATCCTAAGGCCAGGTGGAGCTACTCCCAACCAATCACAGCTGGGGTGGGGAAAAAAAAAATCACTCGCAATGACACCTCTTCTCACTCGAGTCGTAAACTGGTGTCAGGATCTATTCTATTATTATATTCTAGCACATTATTACTCCTCAATTGTCTTTAAAAATCAGACTGCTCAACTAACATCCAGGATTGATGGGCAAAAAATCCCCCCCACACTTATAGGGAAAATTGAAGACATTATTTTTGTCCACACTTTTCCAAACAGTGTTCCCCAGTTAATAACTCAGTCAACTCACAACTGGGAGTGTCAAACCTAACCAATGATAAACTAATCTCACATTCATACCATAAAATAAGACCACCTATTTGTATCTTGTCTAAAACAGATTAACTTCACCCCTGCTTTAGCTCATCTGCAGCTGAAATTCTCATTTAGTGCTAGATTCTAATATTACAGTGCACTCCTAGCTGGCCTCCCACACTAATTGCTGCAAACTGTCCACCTAAACCCACCTGGTGGAAACAAAAAATATCACACACCCGTGAGGTGTCCCATAAAAGAGGTCTCTTCCTCAGTAACCACTTTTACGCAGTGGGAAAGTAACTGCAAATGACTGCCTTTGTTTTACAGGATACCAAAGCAGAATGTACTTTGTAGGGGACTTAAGAAGTGCTATTTGCCCTATTGGAATGATTAGAGTTTAACTTAAAAGGTCAAACACTGCTCCAGTTGCCTGTGAACCCACAGTTTAAAGACCTCACTATACAAATGACAGCCTTAAACCCCTGCTCTCAGCCCACAGCCCAAACACTTCATTCAATTGCTTTTCGGCAGCTATACATATGAAAGTGCAGACACGGGCTCATGCTTCCCATTACCCGTAGGCAAAAGCCTCAATGCCATTCATGCCTACTGACAATACATCTCCATTTGTAGCCGGCAGACATCACAGACACACGTGTATGGGCAAATTCCAGCAGCCATCTTGTGCATGTTGAGAACAGATACTCCATTCTTATCTTTTACAGCCGTTGGTCCCATTGATTTAGCATCAAACATCAAATAATTAATTTTACGAACAAGCCTGAAGAAAATCATGAGTGGAAGCAAGAGAATCTCTTAAAATCTCAAAGTAGTCTAATAATTTTTACTTACTTGGGACATTAATGGCTATCTTTTCTCCACGCCTGTGCCGAATATTCCTTGTCAAAGTGCTGAAGAAAACAAATCCAAAAAGATGAAACTGAAATGGGATCATGAAAATATTTGTACATAAATTACTAAGTCCCTGAACTATGTATTTTTGAATTTCATAAAATTCTAGTGCAAAAATTAGCTCATTTCAATGCTGTTCAAGAGAAAGCAAGCCAGGAGTCAAAATGCATACAATTTGAGAAAGAGAACTCAGTTTGAAGCAATCAAATAGAGACTTTGAAGGAGGGAATGATATTGTACTCTTCTGGAGATATTCAAATTGAGATTAACTATATTTTGAATATAATGATTCAGAGACCAATAAAATGCATTGAAGAGGATAATATTTGCTTTATATGGCAATTTAAAATCAGAGATATTTCCAACTTCAGATTAGCTTTTGGTGGGAATATGTACACTGTATTCGAAAAACAAAGAAACAGTTAAAGTTCAACACTAAAATCCGTAAGCATATAGCCATGCTGGTGTCTCACCCCACACAAGGGCCTGACCTTGTCCTCACCACTCCCAGGCCGCCCGCTCTCACCACCTTACAGCCGGCTTCTGCTCTTGCCTTAAGGCTGCTTATTGGCGTTCACCTGCAGCCCCCTCGGGCTGCCTCCAACACGAACAGCTGCCGGATCTCGCTGCTGGCAGCATCGGGCTGCACTTTCCTGGTCACATCACCTGCTGCCCTAGGCTGCATGTTCCTGATCTTGCCACAGGTCATTGACTCTCACCTTGCTACCCCAGACTGCCTCCAACTTGGGAGCAGTTGCCCGTTGTTGCTGCTGGCCATTTTGGGCAGCACGTTCCTGCTCTCACCGCCGCTCAAGATGATGCCATTGACATTGGGGACCTCTCTCACTGCCACATTGGGCTTGCCCTCCCCACTATGCAAACTCACCTCAAATATGTGGTCAGTAAATTAAACTAAAAAAACAAAGTAGCGAAAGGAGGGAATAGTAGCAAAAGCAGATGCGCAGGTGAGCTCCAAGCAGGAACCCACATGCTGCACTGCTACACAGCAGTCATCTTGATGAAGTTCAGAGGCAGGATACAAGAATAAATTCTGTTAAAGCTTTACACAGCATATGTTAGCTCTCTGCAGATGTATTGTGTTTATTTCCATGCACCACAATTTAGGAAAGACGTCAACATTATGGAGTGGATGCTGAAAAATTATTTCAGTCCTGGAATCTAAAAAGCAGAAATAATTAGATTCCCTACAGTAAGAAAACAGACCCATCAGCCCAACAAGTCCACACCGGTCCTCCAAAGAGTCACTCACCCAGACCTGTTCTCCAACCCTGTATTTATCCCTGACTAATGCACCTAACACTACGGGCAATTTAGCACGGCCAATTCACCTGACCTGCACATCTTTGGATTGTGAGAGAAAACCTACACAGACATGGGAGAATGTGCAAACTCCACACAGTCATCTGAAGTGGGAACAGGTGATTTGTTAAGAATGTGCAAAATTTTGAGGACCTTTTTAAGCAGCTTATGAATTTGCTTTCCACTGAGCAATGGATCTGCAACCAAAAAAATGGATTTGAATTCACTACATTTTAAAAGTTTCACAAATGCACTGTCAAAATGGAAGCAAAATTCAATAATAAACTTCAAAAGGTGGTTTGGAGAAATCCTTGGGGGAGAAAACACCACCATTTAGAGTAGTATATGGGGGATTACTTCACCAGAATGACACAGGCCCTTCTGTCCTGTAAGATTAGATAATTTGTGCAAAATGACGACTTACATTAGCTATCCAATACATCTTTTTCCCTTATGATTTACTGCTCCCCCAAATATAGTTAGATAACCCTTAAAATCCGAACGAGGTTTATTTTAAAACTTTCCAAAGCAACATCAAGCTGTAGTCTTCCTGAATGTGCAAAAATACACCAAGGATTTCCCTCATAAGAGTAATGTAGAGCAGTGTTGTTACAACCAAACAAAATTTTAAGCAGCAAAAAGAGAGCTCCAATAATAATTCAGCACTAATTGGTGCTTCCTCCACATACCAGGTAATACCAAATTTTAAAAGAAAGATGGTATTGCCCAAGAGCTTTCATGCAAGGTGAACACCACATTACTGCCTATAGAAGAAGCCACACTTGACTAAACAATATAGGAAAGCTGCCCTGGTATGGGAGACTGCAGCACTGTTTAGAATATGAAAAGTATCACTGAAATGCAGAGAAAACAGATAAGCTAGATAGTTTAGTACCAAAGCATGCTGAACAATTCAGAGTTTTAAAGTTGAGAATTGACATTACAGGAAAAATTCACCGGTGACTAAACAGTTTGGTCTTCACAGAGCTACCTCAATATTGATATCATTTGGCAACTACTTGGTCATAAAATTTTTGCACTCTAAACAAACTTAACTGAAATGGAAAAATATGTAAACACACTTTCAAATGTGGGTGGCAGAGGTCCATCTCAGACATTTATATCGTGGTGCTGTGTTGCACAAGTGCTTAAACAAGGAGGAAGGCTATCAAATTAAAACTTCACTGTGATACAGTATGATCTATATACATATTGACATCACCTTATTGTACTAAAAATACAGGCACATTTACAATAATAGCCACAATTTTGTTCACAATCAGGATAGTTGCCAACTCACCTAAATCTTGGATGTTTGTTAATTGCTTCATCAGGGAAAAACAGTGATTTAGATGCTCCACTTTCAACAGGTTTCGGCTCATATACAGGTTGTGTGAACTGATGACATCCCAGTCTGGAAAATATTTTTTCCTCAAATGAATTTAGAAACTCGCAAAAACATACAGAACAACATCTAATCTCTCTTCTCTACCACCAAGTAGTAGTGATAGTATTGCTCCTGTCATAACCACTTAACACATGAAACAGTTCACTACGGTGACTTTTTGGATGAAGCAGGTTGTGTTGAGGAAAAGGTTAAGTAGGATAAACATGAACCTTGCTCATTCTTCTAAAATCTACTGAGTAATTTTATTGAACCATTTAAAATTTGAGGAGCTTTACATGGTAGATGAGACAATATTCCCCTCATGGGGAATCAAAATTAGGAGGCACAGTTTTAAAACTAGTCTCCCAGTTAAGGCAGAAGTGAGGAGGAATTTCTTCACTGAAAAGGGTCATTAGTCTTTGGAATCCTATTGGACAGACAGCAGTGGAGGGTGCACCATGGGACAAATTAGAACAGAGTCAAACAGATTTCTGATTGACAAATGAGTGGAGGGTTAATGTGGGGCATGCTGAAAAGTACAGGCAAACAAATGCTTCTCC
The DNA here is from genome assembly GCF_020745735.1 of Hemiscyllium ocellatum. Lineage (NCBI taxonomy): Eukaryota > Metazoa > Chordata > Chondrichthyes > Orectolobiformes > Hemiscylliidae > Hemiscyllium > Hemiscyllium ocellatum. The sequence continues at coordinate 111,328,737 of NC_083403.1, read as the reverse complement.
CTAGATCAGCCATTACCTGACTGAATGGTGGTGCAGACACGAAGGGGTAAAATAACCTAATTCTGCTCCTATTTCGTATGATAAGAGATCAGTGAGAGCTAAAGTTTGTATGCAATTGAAGAATCTCCACAGCAATGTTTCTAAAATATGAAATTGAATATGAATTCTTTGTTCAGACATTCGCATTGTATTAAGTAGTTATGGGTGTGTTGTACCTTTAAGATAGTTGAAAAGCTAGCAAGGACTTAGAGAAGCAGTGAGTTCGGAACAAGGTAACAATCTAACATTTGGTCGAAACAGCTAGAGTTGGATTGCCATAAGACAAAAACAAATTCAAATTTAGCAAGTTTAAATTATGGACGTAGGTTTGCTCGCGGAGCTGGAAGGTTTGTTTACAGACATTTCGTCACCCTACTAGGTAACATCTTCAGTAGGGTGATGAAAAGTCTGGAAATGAACCTTCCAGCTCAGTGAGCAAACCTATATCCAGAACCTCAACCTGAGCTACAAATCTTCTCAAAACTTGTCAAGTTTAAATTAAGCCCCAAGTTACCAAACTCTAAACAAGTTTGAATTTAGTACTTTTATAATATTAAAATCAAATCGAATGATCTGACATTTTGGGATATAAATATCAGACATTAAACAGTTAGCCAGAGCCGCAAAAAAAAACTGCCAAAAGACCAACAGATATATGCTGCTCTGAGCAGTACCTGTCTGGAGAAGGAGTTTGCACAGAAAAAACATCAAAACGGACCTGGAGAGAGAATCTACAGAGGAAGCTTAGCAAAGCAGACTGGTTTTGAAACGGGATTATTTTTCTATAAATTGTAAATCAGGATTTTTTCAAAAATTGGGCTATTCTTGTTGGGTGGAGGAGGTAAATGATATGTTTGAGAGAAAACAGTTTTAAATAGTTGTTAGTCATTATTTTAAGCCTAATAGAGAATATTAAAGTTGTCAATTTTTAAAATGACTTTTGAGACAGTTCCTTGCATCCTGAATTTTAACAGATTACATCACAGGGTGAATCTTCTGTGTTATTGGTTTTAGTTAGCAGGAGTTTACCCAGTGTCATAACAATTATTACGAGCAGATCTGTGACATTAAATTATTTGTGCTGAAAAATCTGTTGCTGGAAAACGCAGCAGGTCAGGCAGCATGCAAGGAGCAGGAGAATCGACAATTCGGGCATAAGCCCTTCTTCAGGAATATTGTGTGTGTTTATCCAACTAAGACAATATTTCATGAAATGTGCTCTGCAGCACCACCCATAGGCCACATTGTACAAATACATTCTAATAGCTATTGATAATTCAATTGTAAATAGAGTTTTCCTGTAACACTAATTGTGTTCCAGCAAAACCTCGCTTAGAGAAGCACATAATATAAATAATGGGGCCTATGGGAAAAGTGGGGTTAGAGGCAGACTAACAAAAATACATTCAATCGTTCAAATAAAAATACCAAAAAAAGTCTAACACAAAAGTATAGCACAGCCTGAATGAGGCACAAGCCATATTTATCAAGTAAATTTAACATAGGACCTTGTAAAAATATTGTTAATGCACGGACAGTGGGTCATCATGATGTATAAAGGTAGACGCCCTCAATCCTTTCCAGTGTTATTGCCTTTCTTGTGTTCACCAGCTGCCATTTTATTAGCAGGATGCTTCTTGCTACATTGTTGTCACTATGCCTCTCCATTTTTTCACAAAAGGGATAATCCAGTATTGAATCTTTCACAAAAAGCTGTTCCATGTATTTCTCAGAAGGCTGCTCGGTTGGCAGCTGACATCGGTGCATGCACAAAACAGCATGAAGACCAGAGCAGATATCAGCGCATGCGCAGAACAAAGCATACAAAAAGTGATCACAACTGGAATCATGCTCTTGCGAACAGAGGTACATGTTCTCGAAAATACTGTTCCTTAATTCCTTAATGACATTATAAGCAAACACTATGCCAGAACATGTGTTCTGTGAACTACCTGTAGTTATATGGACAATTGAAATCCAGAGCAAAATGTCACAGAAGCATAGAGGTACACAATGCAAAAACTAGCCCTTCAGCCCAACTCACCCATGCCAACCAGGTTTTCTAAACTGAACTAATTTGCCTGTGTTTACCTCTAAGCCTTTCCTAATCATGTTCCTGTTGAGATGCCTGTTAAATGTAGTCATTGCACCTGTCTCTAGTGTAACCAAGTATTGTGTGGGGTTGGACAGTGTAAAGACCATATCTTTTTAGACCAGTATTTTTGATTCAACAAGGAAAATGACAGTTTTAAAACAAGAATTGTGGAAAAGATTACTTCACTTTTTTGTTTAGGAAGACAAGCTAACTGTTTTATTTTAACATAAAAAGAGTTGTGTTTTCATTGAGTGCCCTAAATGTGGTCAGCAAAAAGTTTGTTTGAGGAAGTTATTGAAGAGGAATTGTTTTTATTCAGTAAATCAGCTAAGTGGTTGTTATTAAGATCATATAAAAAAGGTATAAAGTGAAATGGCTAGTTAATTTAGAAATGTTACTATCGAGCAGGATCTGACAGATGGGTGACTGTCAGGAAAGAACATATTTCAAAAGACTCTGGCATCTATTTGTCTATCAAATAGATGTTGCATTTTTGAAATATTTGAAGGGGATAGTCTGAGGAAAATGGCAGGGCCAGTTATGGACATTTGGAACAATTCTTAAGCAGTGATTGACAAAATTTAATAGGATTATTGTTGTACAGGACATAGACAGGCAATTCTGCAGCTGTCAGCATAAATTTAGGTTGTTAAAGGTGAGATTGAGATGCCAGGAATTATTGTACGCATTGGTAGAAATGTCATTTCAAACAGAAAAGATTAAAGCAATATAGAGTGAATTTAAGAGGCTAGGTAGAAGATTAAAAAAAACCTTAAAAAGTAGCATTTTCCAGTTTACTTCCAATGCCAACCTCAAATGAGGGAAGGAACAAAAGTTAAAAAGGAGATTTAAAAAAAAAATCAATGACTGAAGAGCTGGTGCATTGTTCAGGAATTTAGGTTTTTGAATAATTAGAAAAGTCTTTAGAGATAGAAATGACTGTTCAAAAAGGATGGGTCTAATCTAACCTGCAAAGAGACTAATATCTTACCAGGGAAGTTTGCTCATTCTATACTGATTGAGGGTGAATGGAGGAATTCAAGTGGAAGGACTGATGGAATAGGTTGAACGTAAGGAGAGCAGGTCAATGAGAAAAGAAAGATGAGAGAATGTAGTAACTCTGAAGAACTACATTGCATTTATTTTAACATAAAGGGGTAGTTCGGGTAAGGCCGATGAACCTAGGGCATGTTTAAGAACATTGGATTGGGATGTCAATGCTATTACAGAAACTTGGCTGAGAGATGGACAAGACTGGCAGTTCAATGTTCTGAGTTTTAGATGCTGTAGGAAGGATAGAAAAGCAGGCAAGGATGGAGGGGGCATGGATTTTTGATTAAAGAATATATTACTGCTGTAACTAAGAAAGATGTTTCTGAAAAATTGCCCAGTGAAAATATGGGCAGAATATACAAATAAGGAAGGAAAGATCACTGATGGGATTGTACTATAGGTACTCAACAGTAAGAGAGAAATAGGGAAACATATGTAGAGAGACCTCATATCTAAGAATAATAACCTTGTAATAATGGGGGATTTTAAGTTTCCCAAACATTGACTGGGACTACCATAGGGTTAAAGGTTTGACTGAGCACATTTGACAAATTTTTCACCAAAAAAAAATGCTCTTGATCAATGCATGGATGCTCCTACCAGGAGGAAGATTAGACCTTCACTTGGGTGATAAAGCAGGGCAAGTGACTGAGGTGTCAGCAAGGGAACACTTGGGTCTAGTGATCATAATTCTATTAGTTTCAAAGTGATTATGAAAAAGGGTAAGCCTTCCATAAAAGTTAAAATTTTAACTGGAGTAAGGCAAATTTTATTGGGAAGAGACAAGAACTTTCAAAAATTGATTGGAGTAGATAGTTTGCAAGTGAAAAGGCATCTGACAAGTGGGAGGTGTTCAAGAGTGTGGTAACAAGACTTCAGTAACAAGGGTTCAGAGGCACTTCATTCCTGTTAGACTGAAGGGCAAAGTGGTAAGATTTAAGGAACAAATGGGTGACTAAAGATAGAGATTCTAGTCAAGATTAAAAGAGAACATTTTAGATATAGACAACTTGGTTCTATTGAATCTCAATCAATAAAGAGTATAGGGGCATTCTTGAGAGAAATCAGGAAGGCAGAGGATAACATTGGCATAGTAGGATAATGCAAAGAAATTCTACAAATAACTTCAGAGCGAGAGGGTAACTAGAAAGAGGGCAGGGCCTTAAGGTCTCTTAAAGATCAAAAGGTGGTCATCTTTGTGTTCAACCCCAGGAGATAGGAGAGATACTAATGAATGTTTTCCATCAGCTTTTACTGTGGAGAAAGAAATACAGTCGAGAGAATGCAAAGAAATAAACTTTATTTTTAAAATGGTTCACATTACAGAAGAGGATGTTCGGGAACGTAAAGGTGGCTTAAATCTTCGAGACCTGATCTAACGTATCCCAGAATGCTGGGGGAAATGAGGAAATTACGAGACCTCTTGCAGAAATATTTGCATCAGCTATAACTACGGGTGAGGTGCCCGATGACTGGAGGGTGGCTAATGTTGTACTTTGGTTTAAGAAAGGGTGTAAAGGAGAAACTGAGGAACTATAAACCTGACAGCCTGACTTCAGTTGCGGATAAATTGTTGGAGGTGAATTTATGGATATTTTAGAGGCACAAAAACAGATTAGGGACAGTCAGCATGGTTTTGTGCTAGGAAAATAGTGTCTCACGAACTTGATTGCTCAAAGAACTCAAAGTACCAAAAAGGTTGACGACGGCACAGCCACAATTGTTGTTATTTGGATTTTAGTAAAGCCTTTGAAAAGGTTCCACATGGTAGTAAAAAGTTAGGTCACATAGGATTCAGGATGAGCTTGCCAATTAGCTTAACTGCAGGTTTGCCTTTTGGAATGGAGACTTATGATCTGCACTGTTCCACAGGGATTGGCTCTGGGTCCAATTTTGTTTGTCATTTATATAATGATTTGGAACAAGAATACATAAGTCATAGTTAATAAGTTTGTGGATGACAAAATTGATGGCATATTAGACAGTGAAGAAGATTTTCTAGGATTAGAGAGATCTTGATCAAATGGGTCAATGCAATGAAAAATGGCAGATGGAGTTGAATTTGGATAAAACAGAGGTATTGCATTTTGGTACTACAAACAAGGACAGGGCTTATACAATTAATGATAGGGCCTTAGGTAGTGCTGTTGAACACAGGCACCTAAGGGTACAGGCACATAGTTCTTTGGAGTTTGTGTCAAATACAGACAGGGGTTTAAAAAAAAGCATTTGGTACACTTGCCTTCAGTCTTTTGAGTACAGGAGTTGAGAAATCACATTGAAGTTGTACAGGACTTTTGAGGCCTCTTCTGGAATACTGTGTCCAGTTCTGGTCACCCAGTTATATGAACGATATTATCAAGCTATATAGAGGGTTCAGAAGACATTTAGCAGGATGTTGCCAGGTTATGGAAGGTTTGAGTTAGGAAGAAAGGCAGACTTTCTTTTCCCCACTGGAGTTTAGGAGGATGATAGAGCTGGTGGTAGTTGTGTTTTCCCTAAGTTTTTGGAGGCGTGGGGAGAGAAATGAAGGAAGCATTTTTAAAAAGGTGAGGGGGTGAGGGATATTTAAAAAAAAATAGACTGAGTGACAATCTCTATTTAATATAAACACAGCAGGGTGGTTTGACTGTGGAATGAACTTCCTTTTGAAGTAGTGGATGTGGGTACAATCCAAAAGATTTGTATGAATGGATGTGTGAACAGGAAAGGTTTGGAGGGATATGGGTCAAGAGCAGGCAGGTGGCGTTAGTTTAGTTTGGGATTATGTTCAGCACGGACTGGTTGGACCGAAAGGGTCTGTTTCCATGCTGTCTGACTCTATTCCCCGATGAAGGGCATTTGCCAGAAACATTCATTCTCCTGCTCCTTGGATGCTGCCTGGCCTGCTGTGCTTTTCCAGCACCACACTCACGACTATTTGCTAAGTACTGTTTGATATGTAATTTAAGTAGTAGGGGGAAGGTTAACAAGGGACCACGTATGAAGGGAGACTCAGCTAGCAACAAATCACTGATTAGCCTATGGAATGGTGACCAGAGTGTTTGATCTGAAGCAAATCAGCTGTGAAGCAAACAATTTATTTCCCCTGAAGTTGCAGTATGCAGTGGCTTTTGGCAAGTCAGACCGACATTTTAAATGTAAATCAGTGACTTCTAAAAGAAAGTGAAAATCCTTGGAAAATGAATATCAAACAGTAACAAATCCCAAGTTGTCTCAGTTAACCCTGTAGACAGGAACTATTGAACAGCCTTCCCAATCTTCCCTTCTCCATAACACCACTTCCTTGTAGCAGTTTTGTGCCTGCATATATGTACTGCAGGAGGTTTATAACTGGGTTAAAGTATTAGCTAGTATAGAGAGTTTATGTTTACCTGTAGCTCCAGTCACGTCCTATGTTCCCCAGAAGAGGGCAGTGTACTGTAAGATTCAATGCAACATTGCACAGAAAGTCTGCGCTTTGAGTGCAAAGCAGTAATCATTCATCACTGAGCTAGCTTATCATTTAAATGTTGAGTAGTAAGTTTGGATTTTGCTCATAAATGAGCTTTATAAATACTCAGTTTTGATAAGCTAGAATCTATACCAGATAGCAGGTGCATCTTAGCAAGACCATTGATATCCTGAGGAAGTTATGCTACTATGATAGAGCAGGGTTTAAAGAAAGCAAAAAAGAAAGACAAAACAAAAAAAGGCAAGTACCGAATAAGGTCAGAGCTTAAATAATGTTTAAAAAAGTTAGAATTATTTAGAAACAAATGTTGATTAGTTGAAAGCATAAACGGAGGTAAATGGATAGAATTTAATTGCCATATGGAGAAAAGAGATGTGACTGATATTCTTTTTCACAGAATCCGTACAGTGTGGAAACTGACCATTTAGCCCAGCAAATACACACTGACCCTCCGAAGAGCATCCTACCCAGACTCATTCCCATGCCCTGCCACTTTACATTCCCCTGTTTAATTCACTGAACCTACACATCCCTGAACACTACGGACAATTTAGCATGGCCAATTCAACTAACCTGCATATCTTTGGATTGTGGGAGGAAACCGGAGCACCCAGAGGAAACCCTGGCAGACACTGGGAGAATGTCTGTGTGGAACTTGTATAGTTGCCCAGTTCTGGAATCAAACCAGGGTCCCTGGCACTGTGAGGCAGCAGTGCTAACCACTGAGCCACTGTGCTACCCCACAATTACCATGTGTATACACTATTTTAGGAAGGATAGGCAAAGAAGAGAGGGTGGTGAGTTGCATTTTTAATAAATGATAACACCAGTACGTGAGTAAGGAAGGATCTTGGATTGAAGGATCAAGATATACTCATTTTGGGCAGATAGTGAAGAAATTACAAGAGGCAAACATGGTTGGAAATGCTCACAGGCAAACAGTACTGGTAACAATGCCATGGCAATCAGGGAGTTATGAGATCCATGTAACATACATGATGTATGGTCAGAGGGGATTTAAAATTTACAAAGGACAGGGTAAACCTAATCAGATCAAATGTTAGGGACACCTGCAGCAACACTTTGAAGAATCATCTAGAAGCCAGGGTATTTTGGATTTGTTATTATGCATTGACAAAAGGTTAAATTAATAACTTTGCAATAAAAAAATTTGCAAAGTAGTAACCATAATATGATAGCATCTTAATGTGACAAAGCATTCTGAAAACTAGGGCCTTAAAGCTGAACAAGGGAAATTACCAAGTTATGAGTTGGCTATGGTCAACAGGGAAAATGCAGTCAAAAGATCTGACAGTAGACAAATAGCTGGTATTTAAAATATTGATAAATATTGTACAATATCTAAAACTTCAAGAAGAGCACAAACACCCAACTGCAGCTAACAAAAATAACTACATTAGATCAAAGGAGTGGCCTACGAAAAATGCCAGAAAGAAAAATGGCAAGCCTGAGGTTTAGAAATAGTTTAGAACTCAGAAGAGAAGTAAGAAGTTAATAAACAACTTAAGGAGAGCATGACTGGAAGCTTGCAAGATAAAAAGCAGACTAAATGCTGCTTTATGTGTCTCTTCTATCTCACACTTATGTACCTACTACAATTGAAAACAGGAGAATTTACAGTGGAGAACATGAAAATCAGCAGACAAATTAAACAATTATTTCACAGAAGGTGACAGAAAAAACAACTCTCAGAAACACTAATCAACTAAAGTGGTAAGAAATGGTAACAAGTTATTCATAAAGACATAGTAATTGAAAAGTTCACTGGATTGAACACTAATAAAGCCTTGGACCAGATGAGCTTGTGTATGGGAAGAGCTAGCTTAGAGATGGATGCTTGGGTGATTATCTGGCAAACTTCCATAGATTAAGCAAAGGTTTCCGCACACTTGATAGTATATAATAACCCCACTCGTTCCTTTGAAAAAAAAGGGCGAGAAAAGGAGAACTATAATCTTGGAGAAATCTTTATTTATGAAAATGTGATAACTGGTCTCTTGGAAATAAATAGTAAAATAGCAGTCAAAATAGACTCCTGAAAGGGAAATCAAGATCATTCCTCTCTGCAAGAAAGTTGCCCCATAAGTCTCTTTTATATCTTTCCCCTCTCATCCTCAACCTATGCCCTCTAATTCTGGACTCCTTCACCCCAGGGAAAATCTATTGTTTATTCATCTTTTCCATGCTCCTTATGATTTTATAAACCTCTATAAAGGTTACCCCTCAGTCTCCGACACAGTTGGTAAAACAGCCCCAGCCTATTCAACTTCTCCCTATAGCTCAAATCCTCCAACCCTGGCAAGAGCTACCAGAGGTGGTGGAGGCTCATACGATTGCAGCATTTAAAAGGCATCTGGATGAGTATAGGGATAGGAATGGTTTGGAAAGATAGTGGCCGGGTGCTGGCAGATGGGACTAGATTGGGTTGGGCTATCTGTTTGGCATGGACGAGTTGGACAGAAGGATCTGTTTCCGTGCTGTACATCTCTATGACTCTATATTTGACAAAGCTGCTGAAAATGTTTGAGCATGTTACTTGCTGAGGACAAGAGTCAACCACCTTTTTGGGTCTGGAGTCAGATGTCGACCAAACCAGATAAGGACAACAGTTTTCATCCCTAAAAAGGATATTAGTGGGCTTCCCACCTTGCCAAAACAATCAACAATGGTTTCATGAAAATGTTTTTCACCATATGCCAGATTTTCAGTGAAATAAAAGTTCCACCGTCTGTTCTGGCAGGTTTGAACCCAACTCCCCAGAACACCGCCTGAGCGTCTGGAGTAACAGTCAAAGGTAACACCACTCAACCATTGCCTCCCCCTATTAAAAATGTACCAAGAGGATCAGTGCTGGAACAACCACTGTTCTCAAACTATAAATTTTTTTTGGTGTGAAGAAAGCAATAGAAAGATTTCCAAATTTGTTAAAAGCACAAAACTGGTTGGGAATATAATTTGAGACAGACTAAGAGGTCTTATGTGGGTTTAGACAGGTTAACTGAATGGGTAATAAAATGGGAATTGGAATATAATGTGAATAGATGCAGAGTTATCCGCTGCGGTAGAAAATAAAGAGAATACTTCTTAAATAGTGTGGCTGACCAAAAAGGACCTGGTTGTCCTTGTTCATGACCTACTAAGGGCTACCATTCAAGGACAAAAATCAATACATTAGATAAATTTTATTCTGGACTAGAATACAAACTGATTGGAGTACAAAAATGCACATATACAGCCTTGAGGCACAGCAGACTAATCCTTAGGAACGCAAACTTGTCCTACAAGAAATGGAAGAAACTGAATCATTTTTCTCCCCCCAAAAGTTTCATAAATGCGAGGCAATCGAACTGAAATTTAAAATTCCTACAAGGTGTTAAAAAGTGGATATAGACAAAAGGTTTCCCTTGCTTGCTGACTGAAGAACATAATCTCAGGTGGGAAAACATGCAGACTACAAGGTTGAGATGAAAAGGAGTTACTTCACTCAGGAGGGAGGTGAATTCTCTACCCCAGAAGGCTGTGATCGCTCAACCATCAAATATGTTCAAAATGAAAAGCATCCAATACATTTGTGGAGACAAGGGAATGGAAAGGAGATGGCCTGGGAAAGTAGCTTTGAGGCAGATGATCAGCCACAATCTTACTGAATGGCAGAGCATATATGACCAAGAGAATGGCCTATATCTTTCCATATGTTATCCTTCCACCATTTTCAGTGGGATAGGACAGTGAGGTACCCCTTGCATGTTACTGCAATTAATCATAAAGTTAAACAAACTTAGGTCACGAATCAAGTGTGAGCAATTACAATGACCCGTCTCAATATGCATGACAAAAATCTATAGCTTTTTTTTCCTTCTCAAGACTGCAAGTGGGTGGGTGGGTGGGGGGGGGGGGGGGGGGAAAATCAGATCACATTTTACCCCTTACAATCACCACCACTATTTGCACATTCACAGCCAACTTCACTCATGCTGTTACTCCTTGGTGCAGCATGCTGGAAACCAAACCCCACTATTCTCAGTCATAAAGTTAAATATTTCATAAGAATATGCAAATTTCCCCAAAGTACCTGTCCTTTTGACCCCAGGTTGATAGAAAGCTTGACCAGGTTTCAGTACTTAAATAACCATTTAGTACGAATAAACAGACCCTAGCTACAGGTAAACAATGAACATGACATATAAAGTTTTAATTAGTAGAGTTTTAAGTTCTTATAAACACTCTTACACACAAAGGAAGAAAAAGACCAGAGGATACTGAAAAGAAAACTAGGAAAGAAATTCAGTGGTCTCCAATCACAGGGACTGCTGAGTTGATTCTTGTGCTATCTGATTACTGTTTCTTGGTCTTCTTCCCTGGATGCTTTCATTGGTTTGCAAGGAGATGCAGGATGACGGTTATATGCTTTTCAAAAAAAAAAGTCTGACTTATTCTTTAAAAAGTCACAGCTTACAACAACTGAAGAATAAACTGGATTTCTTCAGCCTTAAAATGGGTTTTGCTGCACAGAACAGAGCTGGTGGAGATTGGAAGGCTTCCCCCAAAATGATTCACATTCTCAAGGTGTTCAGGAATCTTGAAACCTTCACATAACTGTCAGGCAGAAGGCCACTGTCATCAAAAATTGGTAATTACTCCACAGACCAGTTATTCATTATGGGCTGAAACTCCATTTGTACACATGTTTGTTCAAGCATCGTTTCCAGCTCATCTGCAAGCTATGCGCAAATGGCACTTGCAGTATCAGGTTACATGCTTTGAAGAGCTGATGTAATCCACATTTTTTAAAAAAATTCCCTATTTAAGTCCACAATTAAAATTGCAAAATAAAATATCATGGTCTATGCACAAAAAAGGTCTACTTCATTAAGTGTGTCTTTGTTCTCTCCCAAAGCAAAAAAAAAGTGTTTTTTAATCACTGGGCAATTATTGCAATTTTACTGTATTAAACACACTCAACATACTACCAATTGCGAAATTTTTTGACTTCTGAAGGTCACAGCAAACCAGATCTTGCCTCAGGCTATAAGCTAATACAGATTTATTAATAGATAAGTAAACAGGAGCAAAGCCAGGCTGTAGGGTTTGTCATATAGAGAATGACTTCTATGCAGCAAACATTTTATTAACCAGCACCTATGAGACCATGCGCGTGCAGGTAATTAAATATTCTGGTTGATCAAGAGGTCCACATAATATGAAATCACACTAAGTAATAGAAACATAATGCTGGGGTACATACATCACTGATGAAGCTGAAAATGTGTTGCTGGAAAAGCGCAGGTCAGGAAGCATCCAAGGAGCAGGAGATTCGACGTTTCGAGCATAAGCCCTTCTTCAGGAAGTTTCCTGAAGAAAGGCTTATGCCCGAAACGTCAAATCTCCTGCTCCTTGGATGCTGCCTGACCTGCTGCGCTTTTCCAGCAACACATTTTCAGCTCTGATCTCCAGCATCTGCAGACCTCACTTTCTCCTCCTATATACATCACTGAGTCATATACTTTATTTATATCATGAATGACTTAAACAAAAACAAATTTAGTTAAGGCAAACTTATCAGCCGAGAGCCTTCTCACTTGCACCCTCAATTGAGAACTGAATTGCAATAATGCAGTAAACGTCTGGTATTTGAGGAACATAATTTTTGCTGGTTTATCATAGTGACAGTTAAAACAATTTGCTGTATTAAAAAACATTGAAAAACTGATCCAAACATAAGCCAAAAACAAATCCCTCAAAAATTTTAAGCAGACCATTTGTTTACTTTAGAGATCCTGTGCCTCAATTGCACAGCGAGGCATGACCAGAGGCAAATGTATATCAGATTACCAGAACTCCACTGAAATTCATCCAAAAATCAAATGCCTGTTTATGAAAATTGTATTGTGTTGTCAAACAAGATGTGCAATACAAAGGGACATTTGCTGAACAGATGGTATGCACTTGCAATCAGCAAACTTCATTAATGAAGCATAAAATCTCTTCAACATTAATTAGTATCAAATGCTTGTGAATGGAAAAATAATACAAACCATATTATTAATAATCTTTGTTATACTTCATATGAATAGGAAAAAGATAACTCAGTCACCTGGGGAAAGCAGTGATGGTGCAGATAGTCTCATTTGCTTTCAATAAGAAAGACACTTCTTGTCGACGAAACTTCATGTTTGCTTCCACAGTGTTGAAATCTGCCATTGTTCCTCCATACGGCTGCCCTGGAGTACCTTCAATCATGTAGCTGCCATATTCAGGCCTCCAAAGAGTAGGATGGCTTTTTGTAAAACAAAAAAGGTAAATGAATGTGTCTCAGATTATAGACTTGAGCTCACTTTTGTTTTTGAAGATGATCACCAGAGTGGTTAACTGCATTTATGGCATAGAAAAGTGTAAGTTCAAGCCAATCATCAAAGATTGTAAATAGATCAGGAGAAAGAAAGAAGAAGAAGAAGAAGGAGAAAGAAAGAAGAAGAAGAAGGAGAAGGAGAAAGAAAGAAGAAGGAGAAAGAAAGAAGGAAAAAAAAAGAGGCAAACCATGAGTTATTTATCACCTGAAAAGAACTGCATAGTTTGTAATTATTTCAACAGCTAGTAAAATAGGTCTATTCACATTGATGAACTGCCTTAGAAAGTTGCATTATATTCACTAATATTTTTGAATATCTTCACAGCATTGACATGAAGTACAAATAATTTATTAGGGTCATAGAGATGTACAGCACGGAAATAGACCCATCAGTCCATCTCATCCATGTCGACCACATATCCCAATCCCATCTAGCGCCACTTGCCAGCACCCGGCCTCTGCCCTTAGACCCTACCCCTCCAATCGTAAACAACCGCCTCAACATGTCTATCTTCCCCCCCACTCCAACATTACCCTCACAACGCACAGCCCTCAAATCCCTCTGCTCCAAATTCCGACCTCACCATCAAACCAGCAGATAAAGGGGGCGCAGTGGTAGTCTGACACACTGACCTCTATACCGCTGAAGCCAGACGCCAAATTGAGGACACCTCTTCCTACCGCCCCATCGACCATGACCCCACCCACCATCACCAAACCATCATCTCCTAGACCATACAGAACCTCATCACCTCAGGTGATCTTTCCGCCCCCCCCCCCCCCCCCCCCGCACTGCCCGGTTCTACCTCCTTCCCAAGATCCACAAGCCTGAACACCCTGGCCGACCCATTACCTCAGCATGCTCCTGCCCCACTGAACTCATTTCTACCTACCTCGACACTGCCCTATCTTCCTTAGTCCAGGAACTGCCCGCATATGTTCAAGACACCACCCACACCCTCCAAGACTTCAGTTTCCCTAGCCCCCAACCCCTCATCTTCACCATGGATATCCAATCCCTCTACACCTCCATCCACCATGACCAGGGCCTCCAAGCCCTCCGTTTCTTCCTTTCCTGACGTCCCCAACAGTACCCTTCCACCAACACTCATTCGTTTGGCCGAACTGGTCCTCACCCTTAATTTCTCCTTCGAATCCTCCCACTTCCTCCAGACCAAAGGGGTAGGCATGGGCACACGTATGGGCCCCAGCTATGCCTGTCTCTTTGTTGGCTACGTAGAACAGTCCATCCTCCATAATTACATCAGCACCACTCCCCACCTCTTCCTCCACTACATTGATGACTGCATTGGCGCCACCTCGTGCTCCCGCGAGGAGGTGGAGCAATTCATCAACTTCACCAACACATTCCATCCTGACCTTAAATTTACCTGGACCATCTCTGACACCTCCCTCCCCTTCCTAGACCTCTCCATCTCCATTAATGACGACTGACTTTTTTTTTTAAAAACAGACCCACCGACTCCCACAGCTACCTGGATTACGCCTCTTCCCACCCTACATCTTGCAAAAATGCCATCCCGTTATCCCAATTCCTTCACCTCCACATATCTGCTCCCAGGAGGACCAGCTCTACCACAGAACACACTAGATGGCCCCCTTCTTTAGAGACCGCAATTTCCCTTCCCACGTGGTTAAGGATGCCCTCCAACGTATCTTGCCCACATCTCGTACCTCCGCCTTCAGACCCCATCCTCCAACCATAAGGATAGAACGCCACTGGTGCTCACCTTCCACCCTACCAACCTTCGCATAAACCAAATCATCCATCGACATTTCCGCCACCTCCAAAACGACCCCACCACCAGGGATATATTTCCCTCCCCACCCCTTTCCGCCTTCCGCAAAGACTGTTCCCTCCATGACTACCTGGTCAGGTCCACGCACCTCTACAACCCACCCTCCCATCTTGGCACCTTCCCCTGCCACCACAGGAATTGCAAAATCTGCGCCCACACCTCCTCCCTCACCTCCATTCAAGGCCCTAAAGGAGGCTTCCACAGACAAAGTTTTACCTACACATCCACCAATATCATTTATTGTATCCATTGTGCCCGATGCGGTCTACATTGGAGACTGGACGCCTCCTAGCAGAGCACTTTATGGAACATTTCTGGGATGCCCGCACCAATCAACCACACTGCCCTGTGGCCCAACATTTCAACTCCCCCTCCCACTCTGCCAAGGACATGGAGGTCCTGGGCCTCCTTCACCGCCGCTCCCTCACCACCAGATGCCTGGAGGAAGGACACCTCATCTTCCATCTCGGAACACTTCAACCCCAGGGCATCAATGTGGACTTCAACAGTTTCCTCATTTTCCCTTCCCCCACCTCACCCCAGTTCCAAACTTCCAGCTCAGCACTGTCCTCATGACGTCCTACCTGCCTATCTTCTTTTCCACCTATCCACTCCACCCTGACCCTCACCTTCATCCCCTCTCCCACTCACCTATTGTACTCTATACTACTTTCTCCCCACCCCCACCCTCTTCTCATTTATCTCTCCACCCTTCAGGCACTCTGCCTGTATTCCTGATAAAGGGCTTTTGCCCGAAACGTCGATTTTACTGCTCCTCGGATGCTGCCTGAACTGCTGCGCTTTTCCAGCACCCTCTAATCCAGAATCTGGTTTCCACCATCTGCAGTCAGTCATTGTTTTTACTATATCCCTCCAAACCCTTCCTATTCATATACCCATCCAAATGCCTTTTAAATGGTTGCAATTGTACTAGCCACCACCACTTCCTCTGGCAGCTCATTCCATACATGTACCACCTTCTGCGTGAGAAAGTTGCTCCTTAGGCCTCCTTCATATCTTTCCCCTCTCACCCTAAACCCATGCCCTCTAGTTCTGGACTTCTCCACTCCAAGGAAAATACTTTGTCTATTTATTGTATCCATGCCCCTCATGATTTTGTAAATCTCTATAAGGTCACCTCTCAGCCTCCACACTCCAGGGAAAACAGCCCTAGCCTGTTCAGCCTCTCCCCATAGCCCAAATCCTCCAACCTCAGCAACATTCTCATAAATCTTTTCTGAACTCTTTCAAGTTTCACAACATCTTTTCAATAGGAAGGAGACCAGAATTGCACACAATATTCCAACAGTAGCCTAACCAATGTCCTGTACAGTCGCAACATGATGTCCCAACTCCTGTACTCAATAAAGGAAAGCATACCAAACACCTCCTTCAATATCCTATCTCCCTGCAACTCCACTTTCAAGGAACTATGAACCTGTACTTCAAAGTCTCTTTGCTCAGCAACACACCCTAGGACCTGAGCATTAAGTGCACTAGTCCTGCTAAGATTTGCTTCCCCAAAATTAAACTCCATCTGCCACTTCTCAGCCCATTGGCCCATCCGATCATGATCCTGTTGTAATCGGAGGTAACCTTCTTCACTGTCCACTACACCTCCAATTTTGGGGTCATCTGCAAACTTACATACTGTGTCTCTTATGCTCCCATCCAAATCATTTATATAAATGAAAAGTAGTGGACCTAGCACAGATCCTTGTATGACTCCATGGTCACAGGCCTCCAGTCTGAAAAACAATACTCTACTACCACCCTCTGTCTTCTACTTTTGAGCCAGTTCTGTATCCAAATGGTGAGTTCTCCCTGTATTCTGTGAGATCTAACCTTGCTAATCAGTCTCTCATGGGAAACCTTGTCGAACACCAGACTGAAGTCAATATAGATCACATCTATTACTCTGCCCTCATCCATCCTCTTTGTTATTGCTTCAAAAATCTCAATCAAGTTAGTTAGTGAGTCATGATTTTCCCACGCACAAAGCCATACTGACTATCCCTAATCAGTCCTTGCCTTTCCAAATACACATACATCCTGTCTCTCAGGATTCCCTCCAACAACTTGCCCACCAACGATGTCAGGCTCACTGGTCCATAGTTCCCTGGCTTGTCCTTACCACCTTTCTTAAACAGTGGCACCATCATGAAAAAGTCTTAACTTTGATTCCTTCATTAAATAACAACTCATACAATTTGGAATTTCTCCAAGTAGTCAGTATTCATGTCAAGTCTTGATTGGTAACCAAACTACAGGAGTGTCACAACCAAGGTAACTTATTTTTACCGGGCAAAAATATATGCATACACAGCAAGGAAGACCATAAAGGGGATCCTGGTTGAAGTCTTCTTCCTTAGCGTACAGTATATAGTTCACTACATTACAATTTCTCAACCTGGCAAAAGTTGGGCATATTAAAAACAAAGTTTCCATTTGCTAGATGTTTCAATTTGCAGAAGAATAAAATGCTGACTTACTTGGGATTTGTTTTTTCACCCCGATTTTGAAGCTCATGAAGAATTTCTTCTCCATGCAGCAACACTTGAACTTTTTGATGTTCATGATCAAATGACAACAACATATATTCAACCTAGTGGACGAAGCAGAATTGAGTAAGCACCAACATTAACATAAGTGCTACAATGAACACATAACCAGAATAACAAGGCCTCAAAATTGTCTAGTGTGCAAATATTTTCCGTCAACTAAAAACAGAAATAAGCATCTGTTCGAAATTATCATGCTGTGCTTACAATGACTTTGCTGATCTTTAGGCAATCAATCATTAATCCAGGACTGCTGTACTTCTGTTTGTACTAAGAAACAACTGTCATGACGATTTATCGAATCCAAGACAAATGGTCTGTGGGCTTTTTGCACCCCCCTAAAATGTATTCAGTCCTTTACATGAACCCCAAACTAAGTTTTCAATTTAATCTGTCCAAAAATTGTAAAGGAAGTGGAAATTGAGATTGCGCCTCAAATGTCCCACAAATTAAAAGATGGGGGTACAGTGATGTACAGAGAAAAAAAAATTGGAGTAGTTTCTGAAACCACTCAACTTCAAGTCACACAAGCTAAGATTACCAACTCCTGCCCCACCTCAATTGTTGTACATTAGACGCAGGAAGCAAACACTTTTACAAGGGGACTTCAAGTAGCTTTGTAGTACCCATACTGAGACAGTGACTTAACCCTCAAGAATTCAGATGAAAGAAACACCAGTTTCAACTTGATCAATGAGCAAGCGAGCTTCAAACCTTATCATTCGCTTGCAGAATTGTCGGCAAAATAGATAAGGTCTCGAAACTTACTTGCTTCAAACCAACAGGAGCAAATTACTGGAGATGCTAGAATCTGTACTGACAGCAACAAATGCTGGAGATCACAGCGAGTCAGACAGTATCCATGGTGAGAGAACAAGTTAATGTTAAGTCTAGATGACTCATCAGCCTTGCTCTCGCTCCATGGATGCGGCCTTACTCGCTGTGATCTCCAGCAGTTGTTGCTTCAAATAATACTGGCAGAAAAGACCAGCTCCATTCTGAGGCTGTACTCTATTTTGTTTTTAGTAACACTACCATGCCAACTAGCACTCAGATTTTAATGCCCAAGACTATATATCTCAAGGCAACACATTATGATCCATAACTTCCCTGTCCAGTACATTCTACTAACTGATGCAAATGTGTTGCTGGTCAAAGCACAGCAGGTTAGGCAGCATCTCAGGAATAGAGAATTCGACGTTTCGAGCATTTACATTCTACTAACTGAACCAGATCTCAGAGAATTGTAGTCAAATGTATCAGGATCAACATTAGGCATGCTTTAGAACACAGTGCAAACCTAGCAAACACGTTAATACACAAGACTACTTATATAGTAAACACTAAAATCACTAAGTTACAGAGACAGAGACAATCAAGTGATCCCCTGACCAAAAGTGCAAACAAAGATAAAAAGGTGCCCGAGCAGTTTCCAATGCCTTTTAAAAAACCTGGCACGTTCTTCAATCATTGAGCTCCATGCCCTTTTTGTCTTTGTTCCAGAGAGTATTTCCAGCAAAAGCTCTCAATCTCTTGAGATAAGCACACTGTTACTCAAGTTCCATCACTCCCAGTGTTGGTGACTAAGTTTAAGATTTAATCAAAATTACTCAGAAGTCCCAAATCTTTCAGTCTGATAGAACAGGGCAATTGGAAAAACTGATCAGGTTTCTGTACCCACCAAGAAACCTATAATTAAGAATTCTATTGTAATCACAGACAAAAACATGCATCATCAACTTTTAACTCTAGTCCTCCTCAAAGCCCTGCACATATGCAGACAAACAAGTGTTACGGGTGGAGAAAAAGGCTTTGGGGAAAGACAGTTCAATAGCACTAATCTGCAGGAGATTCAACAAGATATTACTTTGCTTCTTCTCAGTCCTTCTATTCTGCAACCTTCTCCTGCCAAAATCATCTCAGCTGTTTACTGTAGACATGGGACAGCTGGCACATTATTGTTTAGTCTCTCAGTTGCTGCTTAGGGGCCTTAAGAATAACTAGCTATGTTCCAATTTTGTAACTTCCCTGCAAGAGGGAGAGCACAAGAGACAGCACAATGCTGTCTTTTTCAATTCTGGTGGATCTTGGGTCACGCTTGACTCAGACAGGCTGTCCACTTGCCCATGAGTGAGTCGAAAAATGTAGTGCTGGAAAAGCACAGCAGGTCAGATTGCATCTGAGGAACAGGACAGTGGACATTTCAGGGATAAGCTCTTCATCAGGAATGTGGAGGGGAAAGGGGGATGAGAGATAAGTAGGAGAATAGGGGTGAGGCTGCTGTGACGAGGGGGGTAGATAGCGATAGGTGGACGCAGATGAGAGGTAATTGTGATAGGTCGGTGAGGAGGGTGGAGCAGATAGGTAGGCAAGAAAATGGACAGGTAGGATAGGTCAACAGGGTGGTGCCAGGTTGGATGGTTGGATCTGGGATGAGGTGGAGGGACGGGAGATTTGGAAACCAGTGAAGTCGACGTTGATGACATGTGGTTGGAGGGTCCAGAGGTGGAAGAGGAGGCATTCTTCCTCCAGTTGGCGGGTAACTTTGATTTGGTGGGGGAGGCAGCCCAGGACTTGCATATCCTTGGGGAAAGTGGGAGGGAGAGATGATGTGGGCGGTTAGCTGCAGGGCAGTGAGGTTGTTTGGTGTGCATTCCAGAGATGAGCCACACAATTTACCCCAATGGGAAAAACCAAAACAGGCAGAGCAAAACTCTCCTGAACACAGCCACAGTTCCAATTAGTCCCCATTGTTTTAACAGAACAGTGTAAATACGATTCAAAAAGAATTCCAGCAACTCATTTTAAAACTGAAAAATTTTCCAGTTCCAGCTTTGATCTACAATCCAAAATTTTATACAATGGTATTCGCAATAGTTCCACTGAAGCACACATACATGTGACATACATATAACTGGAGATTATGTTAACTGCAGCTCCCTTCCCTGCAACGTGTAAGAGCAACAATACGCATCGCCTCTTGATGTTAGATTCCCAGTTATACATCTGTCCTGATATTAACATATTACTCTTTCTTGATTGCCATTTCAAGATCTTAAGAACCTAAACTAACACTGCTGTAAATCGAATGGAATAGGTCACAAAAAGTGCTGTCATCAGCTCAGGGCAATGAGAGATTGCCAACAAAATGACATTACGACAAAGGGAACTTTCAAGGACTTAACGCAAATTACACAAGAACTGTTTCTAGTTGTGTGCCACAAGTGTCAGTACTGGGTCCACTGCTTTTCAATGATACAAAATGATTTGGATCTGAACATAGCAGCTATGATTAATACATTTGCAGATGACACCAAAATTGGAGGTGTAGTGGACAGTCATGAAGGTTACATCAGAGTACAATGGGATCTTGTTCAGATGGGCCAATAAGCTGAGGAGTGACAGATGGAGTTTAATTTAGATAAATGTGAGGTGCTGCATTTTGCAAAGACAAATCAGGGCAGAACTTATATACTTCATGGTAAAGTGCTGTCAAGTGTTAGTGAACAAAGAGACCTTGGAGTACAGGTTCATAGTTCCTTGAAAGTGGAGTTGCAGAAAGTTAGGATAATGAAGGGCAACGTTTGGTATGCTTTCCTTTATCGGAAAGACCGAATATAGGAGTTGGGAGGTCATATTGTGGCTGTACAGGACATTGGATAGATCACATTTGGAATAGTGTGTGCAATTCTGGTGTGTCTGTTCCAAGAAGGACATCGTGAAACTGAGAGGGTACAGAAAAGATAAGGATGTTGCCAGAGTTGGACGGTTTGAACCACATGGACAGGCTGGATAGACCTGGGGTGGAGTGGGGGGGGGGGGTGGAGAAGGTCAGAGATGGAGAGGTGATCTTA
Source organism: Hemiscyllium ocellatum (assembly GCF_020745735.1). NCBI lineage: Eukaryota > Metazoa > Chordata > Chondrichthyes > Orectolobiformes > Hemiscylliidae > Hemiscyllium > Hemiscyllium ocellatum. Next base: position 111,307,491 of record NC_083403.1, on the reverse strand, counting down.
GATGTATATAAAATCATAATGGGCATGGGTAGGATGAATACACAAAGTCTTTTTCCTTGTTTTTTTTTGGGGGGGGGGGGGTGCAGGACAGGGGAGTCAGACAGCATAGGTTTAAGGTGAGAGGGGCAGGCATTTTAAAAACAAAGGGACCCAAAGGGCAACTTTTTCTCACAGAGGGGTGGTGAGTTTATGGAATGCACTGCCAAAGGAAGTGGAGGAGGCTGGTACAAATACAACAACATTTAAAAGGCATCTGAATAGGATGGGCTTAAAGAGAGCTATGGACCAAATGGGACTAGATTTATTTAGGATATCTGGTCGGTATGAATGAATTGGACTGAAGGGTCTGTTTCCATGCCGTACATCTGACTCTATGACAAGCAAACATGCAATTTATCCTTTTGCCTCAGAATGATGAACGTATTCAGAAGGCTGAAGCAATTACTACTGCTAATCTAATGGTAACTTTGTCTTTTTTGAATCTAATAAACTGGCTTCTAAAAGTAATCCCTGAATTAGCATTAAAATAGCACAGCATTGGTTTATGATGAACAGTTAATGCATGAAATATGGAAAAATCAGCAACTATATTCCATCGTGACACACTAGTTGTCTGCAAATCATGCCTTCTGTATCAACAGACCTTTAAAATGACTTGCTTCCTTTCCCCCAAAACTTGAGAGGTCTATATAACCGGAAATTGAAAAAGGGAATGGGGCACACAAAACCTTTCCAGCCACATTCACAGCACCAACGTCTCTTCATCTTACACTTTTCTCTGTCCTTTCACCTCGTATTATTGCAGCCAACCCACTCACCATCACTTGCAGTTTCCCCATCTACCCATCCCACCCTTTCAGTACAACTTCCCAAAAGGGAGTAGTTGGTTCTCTTGCATGCTTCGAACCTGCTCGTTTATAGCCAACCCCCTGGGCAGAAAGCCCAGCTTGAAGTTCTAACTGCCCAGATGTTGTGTCCAACTGGCTGAACAAATTAACTGTAAACCAGCAGTCATACCTTACTTAACTCAGTTTCTGTCTAAACATGATACCAGACCGGCTACATTTTTTAGCATTGTGTTTGAAATCAGTTTGTAGAAGTCTGTATTCCATAAACTGAATTTACAGATATTTGATATCATGTGATTACTTTTGAAACTACAAAAATTTGCTTTTCTGAATAGGGGAGTGTTGAACACACCATGACATTATACCACATGTATGTGACAACCCAAGAATCAACTATCTGAAAGTATGGTTTGCAAACATCAAATAAACAAACAATCCTAAATCTGATTTAGATTAGAGCATTAGATATAGACCTAGAGGAAAAGGGTGTCAAAATTTGCACATGATCGCACAAATGATATAATTTCTGAAGAGTTTAAAAGAAGCATTAAAGTTTTAACAGTGACAGTTGGAATTCAATGATGTGACACATTTTGTTTAAAAATAGAAGAAAATTAAGAGTCAGATGTACAGCATGGATTGAATAGAAGTTGTCTCAGCACCATGGAACAACAAAGGGACTTTGGATCATAGATTTATGAAGGAACATTTGGTTTCATCTTATCTCAAGAAATAAATAACGAAAAAAATCTAACATCTCAACCTACATAAACTAAACCTCAATCTCTAACCTCAGAGCACCATTTGCAATACTAAGCACATATTAAGCAGCCCTGATATCTATTCAGAAAATGTATCTACACTGTCTGTGCTCCTCAGCACTCCCTTGCTTTGTTAATGTATCACCTTTACACTTTTCAGTGTTAAATTGTATTAGGTACATTTTAGTCCAGTCCAGCTATTTAAAATATTCAAAAACTCAAAATCTACCAAACTACCGATAATACTTGATCCTCTTTTCAGCTGCAATAATTTAGCTTGCATTTTAATGACTGGTGCTAAAACAGTTTCAGAAGTGTCACTGAATGCAGGAAATACTGAACATCCTCATTTTCCACAAAAAACAACTTTCAAAGCTATACCCTCATAATAGCCCATGGTAAAGCAGATAATCCAATATTTGGCAGATACGAAAAAGTAGCCAATGTTTATAGGAATATTCATTTTCCATCACACTGAAGTCACAAACTCAGATGTACAGCATGGAAAGAGACCCTTTGGTCCAACCTGTCCATGCTGACTATATATCCCAACCCAACCTAGTCCAACTTGCCAGCACCTGGCCCATATCCCTCCAAACTCTTCCTATTCATATACCCATCCAGATGCCTTTTAAAATGGTTGCACTTGTAATAGCCTCTGGCAGTTCATTCCATACATGTACCACCCTCTGTGTGAAAAAGTTGCCCCTTAGGTCTCTTTTACATCTTTCTCCTCTCACCCTAAACCTATGCTCCCTAGTTCCGGAATCCCCCACACCAGGGAAAAGACTTTGTCTATTTACCTTATCCATGCCCCTCATGATTTTGTAAACCTCTAAGGTTACCCCCACCCCAGCATCAGACGCTCCAGGGAAAACAGCCCCAGCCTACTCGACCTCTCCACGTAGCTCAAATCCTCCAACCCTGGCAACATCCTTGTAAGTCTTTTCTGATGCCTTCCAAGTTTCACAACATCCTTCTTACAGGAAGAAGACCAGAATTGCATGCAATATTCCAAAAGCGGCCTAACCAATACCCTGTACAGTCGCAGCATGACCTCCCAACTCCTGTAACAATATTCTGACCAATAAAGGAAAACATACCAAATGCCTCCTTCACTATTCTATCTACCTGTGAATCCACTTTCAATGAGCTATGAACCTGCACTCCAAGGTGTCTTTGTTCAGCAATACTCCCTGGGACCTTACCATTAAGTGTCTAAGTCCTGCTAAGATTTGCTTTCCCAAAAGGCAGCACCTCGCATTTATCTGAATTAAACTCCATCTGCCACTTCTCAGCCCATTGGCCCATCTGATCCAGATCCTATTGTAATCTGAGGTAACCCTCTTTGCTGTCCACTGCACCTCCAATTTTGGTGTCATCTGCAAACTTACTAACTACGCCTCTGATGCTCGCATCCAAATCATTTATGTAAATGACAAAAAGTTTGGAACCCCGCACCAATTCTTGTGGCACTCCACTGGTCACAGGCCTCCAATCTGAAAAACAACCGTCCACTACCACCTGTCTTCTTTCTTTGAGCCAGTTTTGTATCCAAATGGCTAGTTCCCCCTGCAGTCCATGAGCTCTAACCTTGCTAATCAGTCTCCCATATGGAACCTGACTGAAGTACACATAGATCACATCTACTGTTCTGCCCTCAATCCCCTTTGTTGCTGCTTCAAAAAACCCAATCAAGTTTCTGACACATGATTTCCCCACACACAAAGCCATGTTGACTATCTCTAATCAGCCCTTGCCTTTCCAAACATATGCACATCCTGTCCCTCAGGATTCCCTCCAACAACTTGCCCACCATCGTCAGGCTCATTGGTCCATACTTCCCTGTCTTGGCTTTACCACCTTTCTTAAACAGTGGCACCACGTTAGCCAACTTCCAGTCTTCTGGCACCTCACCTGTAACTATCAATGATACTAAAATCTCAGTTCAGTAAGAGGCTCAGCAATCTCTTCTCTAGCTTCTCAGGTACACCTGATCAAGTCCTTGAGATTTATCCACCTTTTGTGTGTTTTAAGGCATCCAGCACTTCCTCCTCTGTAATATGGACATTTTTCAAGATGTCACCATTTATTTCCCTACATTCTCTATCTTACAGTACCTTTGCCCCAGGAAACACTGATGCAAAATAGATGTTTAGTATCTCCTCCATCTCCTGCTGCTCCACACAAAGGTTAGCTTGCTAATTTTTGAGAGGCTTTATTCTCTGCCTAGTTACCCTTTTGTCCTTAATGTAATTGCAAAAACCCTTTGGATTCTGCTTAGCTTTGGCACAGAGTTCTCTCGTCCCCTTTTTGCCCTCTTGATTTCTACTACCTTCATACCCTAAGGATTCACTCAATCTATCCTGTCTATACTTTTTTCCTTTTCATAAGCAAACCCTCAATTTCTCTAGTCATCCATCATTCCCTGCACGTACCAGCCTTTCCTTTCACCCTAACAGGAATATACTTTCTCTGGATTCTCGTCATCTCATTTCTGAAGGCTGTCCTTTTATCTGCGAACATCTGCCCTCAATCAGCTTTTGAAAGTTCTTGCCTTATACTGTCACAATTGGCCTGTAGGATTAGGATAAGGTTTTAAAAAAAGGACACATTTTGAAGAAATAGATCACAAATCACAAAGTGAAAATGTGTATTCAACATGACATGCGAGTTGGTGGACCATTCTGGAATTCTTAATTTACACTTCCTAGACCTCAGTACAAAATTAAAAATCTCAACACCAGGTTATAGTCCAACAGGTTTATTTGGAAGCACTAGCTTTCAGAGTGTTGCTCCTTCATCAGGTGGTTATGGAGTATAAGATTGTAGGACAGTTATAGCAAAAGTTTACAGTGTGATATAACTGAAATTATATTTTGAAAAATACCTGAATTGTCTGTTAAGACTCATATTTTAGAATGGTCTGAAACCAACATACCCAAAGTATTGATCTCTTCATTGAACACATTTTGGGTCCTTCGTTCAAAGCAATTCAGAGAAGATTTACGAGAGAAGATTTACAAATACCTGAATGGACGGTTATGAGAGAAAAGTTTGGAGAGGCTAACAATATACCATTGGGAGATTAGAAAGGGACAAGATAATCGGATTCTTCTTATTCACTCATAGGATTTGGGTGTCACTGGTTGGATCTACATTTTTTGTCCATCAATGAATCCTTTTATGGGAGAATATAGTTTTAAATGGCAAAGTACTAATTCTAAGGACAGATGAGATTTGTTTTTCCTCCATGGCATCATGAGTTTTGAGAACTCCTCAAATGGTTGAAGCAGAACCTGATTTTTTTTTTAAATGGCATAAGTTGATAGATTCTCAGTAGATAAGGGGTAAAAGGTTACTGGAGGTAAACAAGAAAGTTGAAAATTGAGCCATCATCTTGCTGAAAAGGTGCAAGAGACTGAGTGACCTACTCCTGCACTTAATTTATACATTTGTAAGGTATTCAACCAGATAGCCTAGATTATACAAATGGATAAACTTTCATTTTCCAACAACTTCATTTGCCAGAGTTTTGTCCACTTAACTTTTCAATCGTACTCTGCAAAATCCTGCTTTCATCTCCATAACTTACTAACATACTGTTATCAGACATACAAATATATGCATTAAATGCATCTGATCAATTTTCTATTTACTACCTGATGGTCTATGTCACCAAGAATTGGATTGTCGCTTTCCCACTTAAATTGCTCTTCAAAAATAGAACAGCTTCAAATTCCAGAATTACATGGGTAACTATAGTACTAAATAACATCCCAAGATACAGTCAATTCATCAGTAGTGGTATGAGAAATGGGAAAGCAAAGTCACATTCTATGCAAATTATTATTATATTATACCAACATCTATACATACACTAAAGTCTTATTGTAGAAGAGTACACTGCACACTAAGAACAGCTGTCTATTGACTCAAACCAAAGCAACCATGACTATTTTCAAGAGGGATGTTTAACTGCCTTTTTAAGAAAACTTTGTGTAGCCCAGCGCACAAACATTGTGCAAACCAACTCTCATGTAATGGCAAATTATGAATCTTCAAACCTTATGGAATAGAATGTCTAAATTTCAAAATATTTATAGTTGACGAATAATACAGCACAAGAGACATCCTACTGCCTAGAGTATATACCAAAATTATACAGTCTATGCTTGTCCCATTTTCCTGCTGGAGGCCCATAGTACGTTCTGACATTAAAAAGGTACTTGAATGAGCACATGAAAGGTTTGAGCTTCCACCTCAACTACCCTCCAGACAGTGCATTCCAGAACCCCTCACACACAGACCAAGTCCTAAACTACGAAAGCAACCACCCCAACACACACAAAAGGAAGTTGCATCAAGACACTGTTCAAAAGGGCCACAACACACTACAGTACACCAGAACTGCAAAAAGAGGAAGAACACCTATACAATGTATTCGCCAAAAACGGATACCCCCGCAATTTCATCAACAGATGCCTAAGGGAAAGACAACAGAATGAGGACATGCCACAACCCAAAGGACTAGCCACACTACCATACATCAAAAACATTTCTGAACTGACAACCAGACCACTGCGACCACTAGGACTCAAACCAACAGCCACTCTCAGACAACAACTCACCAGGACGAATACCCAGCATGAGCAAAACCAATGTAGTGTACAAAATCCCATGCAAGGACTGCACAAAACACTACATAGGACAAACAGGAAGACAGCTAACTGTCTGCATCCATGAACACCAACTAGCCACAAAACGACATGGCCAGCTATCCTTAGTAGCCACACACTCAGATGACAAGCAACATGAGTTCGACAGGGACAACACTACTATTATAGGACAAGCCAAACAGAGAACAGCCAGGGAATTCCTAGAGGCATGGCACTCATCAACAGATTCAATCAATAAGCACATCGACCTGGACCCAATATACCGGCCACTGCAGCAGACAGCTTGAACTGACAACCGGAAGCGGCAGATACAAATCACTACAAATGCTGGAGGAAACATCACAGAAGCGCTTCGCAGGAGGCTCCCAAGCACTGAGGATGTCACCTAGATAGGGGACGAAACGACTGCAACACAAATTCCCAGCTCGGCGAACAAAACCACAATAACGAGCACCCGAGCTACAAATCTTCTCCCAAACTTTGAACCAAGTAAATCTCCTATGCACCCTCGCCAGTGAACATTCTTTTTATTGTGTGCTGACCAAACTGGTCACAGTAGTCTAGCTGTGACCTAACCAAAGTTGACCTCCCTGCTCTTATAGCCTTTGCCATGACTGATGAACACAAAAGTGTCCCATTTGCCTTCATAACTAACCAATTAACCCACCTTCAGGGATCGGTGCACAAACACCCCATGATGCAGCACAATGTGCACAAAATTTAACTTAATGAAAAGTTTTACTTACGTACGTGTATACAAAGAGCAAGTTCAAAAAAGGGGGAAAAAAATCATACACCTCAAAAATATCAACCCATACCACAATTTGTAAACTAAATCAAAAACATTGCAATTTTAACAAAATGAATTGTGACTAGGAGTTAAAAAGGTTGAAAAACAATACCATAGAAACTGTGTGCTTAGCAAGCTTAGGGGAATTTTCCTAATCATGTTATATCTATGTCCTCTAGACAGAGAGGATAGTTACTTTAAAACATTTATTCTGGCTAAATCTTCATGGTTAGGCAGGTTTATATTTCCCATGTTTGTTTTGACTTGGAACAATGATTTCAAAGTAAACGTACAGGCACTTCAAGGAAATACATGGACCAAGTAAACTTTGCTTCCGAAGGAATTGGCATTGCCCCAATGAGCTGAATGATCTGTCTGCTCCATAAATTACCATGATTATTCAACCAATACTAACCACTGCATTGTAAACTGTTGATTTTTACAGTGAACAAAACATGTTGACAATATTTTAACTAACCAGTCACATGATCACAAGAATCAATACAGAACTATTTCCAAACAATGACCTGCAAGATACATGTACAAGAGTTAACTCTCCATCAACAACTCCCTGCAGGATACCCAGGAGTCTAAAGCATCATATCAGAATCATACACCACTCAACAATATGTCAAGTTTCCACATGTAGCAATCAGCATTAGTTTACTAAACAGCAACTTAAAAGACTTTGCATTTACAACAGAATGCAGCTAGATGTGCCATCAAGGGATATTCAATGCATTGTGTATCTCTTCCTTATCACAGAACTGAGGGAGTGATATAGAGGTACATCTTTTGAATAAGATGTTAAACAAAGGATCAATATGCTCTTTAGATTAAGATGAAACATTTCATCACACTATTCAAGAAACTGTAGGTCCATTATCTCCAGTGTTCTGACTGATACGCACTCTTAAGCAGATTACATGATCACTGTTTTTGGGCCCTACTGTGCACAAATTAGCTGTTTTGAAATTAGTGACTATAATACAAAATGACTTGGAAAACATTAAGCTAAAATAAAGATACTACATAAAACCTAAATTTTATCTCTCTTTTTACCAGAGATCACAGGATATTGAATGCAGGAAACAAATTGTAGGACATCAACTCTTCGGGCACAAAATATCCTCATGACTCACCTATTTTTAATTCTTGCAAGAAATTCACAGAATGTTTATTATTAAAAAAAACAGAAAATGCTAGCACGTTAACAAGTGAATGTTTTAGGCCAATGATCTTTGGGGGAAAAAAACTGAAAATCAGCGTCTCCCCTTGACAGGCGTGATTATTTCAGCGTTTCCGCCTTCATTTCAATGTTTTCAGTTTGTGTTTTTTTCCCCCTAAGTCACTGCTTCCCTCCGTCTCCACATTTTTCATAAAAGGAGGTCACTGAATTAAACACGAGTTAACAGTTAGGAAGTTTTACTTCAGTCAGTGATCAAAGGTGCACTTTTGGCCGTTTGTTACCCATGCTGAATTTGCACGATTTCGCAGGCTCTGGTGGTTTCAGAGACAAGCTGATGTTGTGAGTGTAAACCATGTGAGAGCATACAAGGGGGAGGGCGCTTATCACAAGAGCACAACTATCAACATTGCCTTTCAGAAGCCAAGGGAGCATAGATTGCTGGATGTCTAGAATTTTCTACTGCTCGTCCCCACGGCCCCATCTAGCGCTTTGACCGGTGGCCGATCGAGTTTGTACGAGAGGAGATGGTTCCAGAAGGAAACACACAGGACCCGCTGGGGAGGTGGGTGGGGGTAAAGGTGAGATCTGAACACAGGTCTTTACCTCGTCTCCCCACTTCAGCACATCCTTCTGGCGGTCCTTCACTTTGTGATAGATGTTAAGAAACTGGATGATGCCATGCTTGCGGACGTGATCGGCGTATCTCTTCGTCTCTTCCCAGTTCAATGGCGACCCTTCCGACAGCAGACCCATCACTATCGACTGAAACGGAGGGAGGGAGGGAGGGGGGGGTTAGTCCCGGTTTAAAACAACGCCGCGGCACCTGAACACATCACCCACCTCTTCCACAGCTCGATCCATCAAGGAGCGCCCCGACAACGTACATCCATCTCCAGCAGCACAGAAAAGACCTTTGGGCGAGGAGTGGGGGCTCACTCCCGCCACCTCAAGCAAAGCAGCACTCACCGCCTTCAAGGTATCCTAGAGACAGCTCAACGGACGCTCCCGCGACTCCCCCGCTCGTCGGTTCAGCCGTCCCGCAGGCACTGCCGCACTCGGTGGACTGTCACCACAGCGACAACCGGCTGCCTACTCGCTGCTGCGTGACTCCACGCCTCTGCCCGCCCAAAGGCGCTACTCAAAGCCTTCAGCGGGACCACCTCCAACCTCGCTCCCTCACGCTCCTCCTCCTCCTCCTCCACGACAACAACACCGGCGCATCACGTGGCCCGATTCTACCCGCCCCCTCCTCTCCGCTGCCCAGCCCCCTCCAACGCTCCTCCGTCATTGGTGGCTCCGCTCGAGCACGAACACGCTTGTCACGCGACCCCACTCTCCGTGCAGACCGGACCGCCCCCTTCTCGGCTGCGAGGTGTTGTTTTTTTTCCTCGACCCCTTCCGAAAGGCAGTTGCGTCCCGTCCTTTTCTCCACCCACTTGGTTCGAGCGCGATTGACCTTTCCTCTCCTCTGCTCCTCCCCACCCCTCCCCCCCAAAGAAAACACGCCGGTGGTCTCACGCAACTGCCAACGTCACCTGACAACAATGCCCTTTGTCTAGCCCCTGCCTCGAGCCCGCCACACAGAGGCCAACGGTCATTTTTCTCGCGCGCCCAGTGACTCAGCATTTTCTGTCTCCCCGCCCCATCGCATGGGGTCCCAACTCTGTCGGTCTATCTACCAATAAACGTTCCTTCGCTTAACTCGACACAATCTTTACTCCTAATAGTGCGAGGTAAGACTTTTGGAGTGGTGACCGTCACGGGTGTCGTAAGACAACAATTCATAGATACATAACACAAAATTACAGGTGTTTGCCCGATGAGATTCTGACTGACCTGATTCTGTTAGTCGTCGAGACTTTACCTTTTTACAACCTTTTGGACGCTGTTGCCTCAGTGCATATTTCAAGGATGTTGTTATTTTAGGGGAGTTGAATTACTGCCGCTTTTCCAATGGTTAACGGTCTTTTTATGTCCGTTTAAATAACGTCTCCATTGTGAAGATTCACACGCATCCCCTCTCGTCCCCATAACTATGTCAATACCTTTCGCTGTCAATAATAATGAAACGAAGCAATCCAACCATCTCATTTTTAATAACAAAGTGCGGATAGATTTCATCTGCTTTAAAAATGTCTTTCCTGTCAGTTTCCCCGTTTAAATCCTGATGTACGCCTTTATATTTCTCAACCTCAGAAAAGTCGTATTTTATAGAAGCCAGAAACTGCGTATGTTTATAAATTTGTATGGGTTCAAGTCCCATAAACCACTTAAAGATAGCACACAGGTACAGATATAATCCAAAAAGCGAGTGGAACTTTGATCTTTCTTTGGGGTACCAGTACAAAGGGACAGGAATTATGTTCGGATTACGTAAAGGTCAAGGCGTGGAAATTACATTAAGATTATGTAAAGTTAAAAATCACACAACAGGTTATAGTCCAACAGGTTTAATTGGAAGCATACTAGCTTGCAGGGCTACGCTCCTTCATCAGGTGAAGGAAAAGCTAGTGTGCTTCCAATTAAACCTGTTGGACTAAAACCTGGTGTTGTGAGATTTTTAGGAGAAAATGAGGACTGCAGATGCTGGAGATCAGAGCTGAAAATGTGTTGCTGGAAAAGCACAGCAGGTCAGGCTGCATCCAAAGAGCAGGAGAGTCGATGTTTCGGGCATGAGCCCTTCTTCAGGAATGAGGAAAGTGTGTCCAGCAGGTTAAGATAAAAGGTAGGGAGGAGGGACTTGGGGCAGGGGCGTTGGGAATGGGATAGGTGGAAGGAGGTTAAGGTGAGGGTGATAGGCTGGAGTGGGGATAGGGTGGAGAGGTCAGGAAGAAGATTGCAGGTTCGGAAGGCAGTGCTGAGTTCGAGGGATTTGACGGAGACAAGGTCGGGGGAGGGGAAATGAGGAAACTGGAGCCATCTAAGTTCATCCCTTGTGGTATATGAATAGGAAGGGTTTGGAGGGAAATGGGCTGGGTACTGGCATGTGGGACTTGACTGTGTTGGGGTATCTGGTCAGCATAGATGACTTGGACCGAAGGGTCTGTTTCCATGCTGTACATCTCTATGACTATAATTTAGCTCCAATGACAGTCTCAGGAATCTACAGTGCAGCAAAAATAGGCAATGGCCTGAAATACGATGCTTGTGGTTGGAGGGTTCCTAGGCGGAAGATGAGGCGCTCTTCCTCCAGCCGTCGTGTTGCTATGGTCTGGCGATGAAGGAGTCCAAGGACCTGCATGTCCTTGGTGGAGTGGGAGGGGGAGTTAAAGTGTTGAGCCACGGGGTGGTTGGGTTGGTTGGTCCGGGTGTCCCAGAGGTGTTCCCTGAAACGTTCCGCAAGTAGGCGACCTGTCTCCCCAATATAGAGGAGGCCACATCGCTGCAGCAGATGCAGTAAATGATGTGTGTGGAGGTGCAGGTGAATTTGTGGTGGATATGGAAGGATCCCTTGGGGCCTTGGAGGGAAGTAAGGGGGGAGGTGTGGGCACAAGTATTGCATTTCTTGTGGTTGCAGGGGAAGATGCCGGGAGTGGAGATTGGGTTGGTGGGGGTTGTGGACCTGACGAGGGAGTCACGAGAGAGTGGTCTTTTCGGAACGCTTATAGGGGAGGGGAGGGAAATATATCTCTGATGGTGGGGTCCGTTTGGAGGTGGCGGAAATGACGACGGATGATACGATGTATGTGGAGGTTGGTGGGGTGGTAGGTGAGGGCCAGTGGCTTTCTGTCCTGGTGGCGATTGGAGGGGCGGGGCTCAAGGGCGGAGGAGCGGGAAGTGGAGGAGATGCAGTGGAGGGCATCGTCGATCATGTCTGGGCGGAAATTGCGGCCTTTGAAGAGGGAGGCCATATGGGTTGTACGGTATTGGAACATCCTCCTGGGAGCAGATGTGGCGGAGACGAAGGAATTAGGAGTATGGGATGGCGTTTTTACAGTGGGCAGGGTGGGAAGAGGTGAGTCTAGATAGCTGTGGGAGTCAGTCGGTTTAAAGTAAATGTCCGTGTTGATTCGGTCACCTAAGATAGAAACTTTGTACACCCCAGTCCAACACCAGCATCTCCAAATCATGAGATTATGTAGGAGTCTTCCCCACCTGGAGCATCGTATTTCAGACCATTGTCTATTTTTGCTGTGCTGTAGATTCATGAGAATGTCATTGGAGCTAAATTATAGTCATAGAGATGTACAGCATGGAAACAGACCCTTCGGTCCAAGTCGTCCATGCTGACCAGATACCCCAACCAAGTCTAGTTCCACATGCCAGTACCCAGCCCATTTCCCTCCAAACCCTTCCTATTCATATACCTATCCAGATGCCTTTTAAATGATGCAATCGTACTAGCCACCGCCACTTCCTCTGGTAGCTCATTCCACATTCGTACCACCTTCTGCATGAATAAGTTACCCCTTAGATCTCTTTTATATCTTTTCCCTCTCTCCCTTAAACCTATGCTCTTTAGTTCTGGATCCCCCACCCCAGGGAAGAGACTTTGTCTCTTGGTCCTATCCATGTCCGTCATAATTTTATAAACCTTTATAAGGTCACCCCTCAGCCTCCGACACTCCAGGGAAATCAGCCCTGGCCTATTCAACCACTCCCAGTAGCTCAATTCATCCAACCCCTTGGAAATCCTTTCTGAACCCTTGTAAATCCTTTCTGAACACTATGGTAAAAACTACAAATTAAGGTGTAATGTAATCGCATTATTCAGGATAATTAAGAGTTGATGAGATAGAGAAGAAAATGATTTACCATTGTGGAGAGGTCCAACAGAAATAACTACAATTTTAAACTTAGAGATAGAATGGTCAACCTGAAATCAGGAGGTTTTGGTGACACAAGGGTTGTGAAAATCTTGAACACTTTTCCAACCAGTTGTTGAGGATTTCAAAACATTTTTTAATTAGCCAAGTGTATGGAAGGATATGAATCTGAAATAGGTAAACTGGTGTTAAAAAAACAGCTCAGTCAATAGAAAATCATGGCTGGACAGCTGTTCTTACTTCCTATAAAAACTTGTCACTCTGTAATGTGCTGTCTGTCCAATGCCATGAAATCAACTAGTAAAATTACCATTCATTGTTTTTATTTTTACATCAGCATAGCCATACATGCAATGGCATCACAATACGATTTCCCATGATAACATAAGCTGTCATACAGTCACACCTGCAACTACACACTTATATCATTAGATGGACTTCATTAACTACAGATTCCATAACTACACCTGCAGCATATTAATGCATTCAGAAGAAGACTTGTTTGTTCTTGATTTTCTGTAAACAATATCATGAGAAATCAACTGGTCCACATTAAACATTCCCAGGTCAGATAATAGTATAAATTTGGTTAAGATTGAAGCCATGTCTTACCCAAGAAGATCTTGTGATCCTAACCTCAGAAATACAGTGTCAGTTGTGTCAGTGTGCATTTTCTGTTCCCCACTTTGTAGCATCTCAGACAGAGAGATTGCTTGTGATCATCTCCAGTAAGCAATGGAAACTTCATACAAGAATGCTGATAGTTACCACACACTTGTTCATTGAATGTAGTTAAAAATCACAGAACACCAGGTTAGAGTCCAACAAGTTTACTTCGAATTACAAGCTTTTAGAGTGCTCCTCCTTTGTCAAGTATCTCATGGGGCAGGACCATAGGACACAGAATTTGCAGTAAAAGATCAAAATGTCAGACAACTGATGCAAATCTAGGTTGCTGTTAAATCTTGCTTAGAGACAACAGCAATCTAGATTTAACAAAGAACAAAAAAATTACAGCACAGGAACAGGCCCTTTGGCCCTCCAAGTCTGCACTGATCCAGGTCCTCTATCTGAACTTGTCGCCTATTTTCTAAGGGTCTGTATCCTTTTGGTCCTTGCCCATTCATGTATCTGTCTGGTTAAATGATGCTATTATGCCTGCCTCTACCACCTCTGCTGGCCATACATTCCAGGCACCCACCACCCTCTGTGTAAAGAACTTTTCCCTCCTCAGTTTGAACTCATCAACCCCAGTAATTGAGTACCCAATTTGGGAAAAAGCTTCCAGCTATCCACCCTGTCTATACCTGTCATGATTTTGTAGACCCCCCTCAACCTCAGCCTTTCTAATGTAAATAATCCTAATCTACTCAACCTCTTGTCATAGCTAGTGCCCTCTATACCAGGTAACATCCTAGTGAACCTCCCCTGCACTTGTCTAAAGCATCCATGTTCTTTTAGTAATGTGGTGACCAAAACTGTATGCAGTATTCCAAATGTGGCTGAACCAAAGTCTTACACAGCTGTGACATGCCAACTGTTGTACTCAATACCCTGTCTGGAGAAGAAAAGTATGCCATAAGACTTCTTGACCACTTTACTGACCTGTGTTGCCACCTTCAGGGAACAAAGGACCTAAACATCCAGATCTCCCTGTACATCAATTTTCCCCAGGAACTTTCCATTTACTGTATACAGAGGATTCTTGATTATCTGAGCAAGATAGGTGGGTACTATTTTGTTTGGATAATTAATTATTCGGTTAATTGATTTCCTCTGGGACTTGGAGTTTTCTGTCAAGTCTGCTCCCCGTTCAGGTGACTAGCAGCAGCACACCGCGTGCGAGCACCCCCCCCTTCCAACCACATGAAAGTGTGGGGAGAGAGAGAGAGCGGGAGGTCAGTCACTTAGAAATGGTGCCTGGACTGTCCAGGACTGTTCTCAGCAGCATTTCAATGAGCCAAGTTTGTTTTTAATCATTGTACCTGCAAACAAAAGACACGATAAGGGTTGAAACAGCTTTTTGATGTAATGTTTCTATTGGGACCTTAAGATCTCCTTCGGATAATCCGAAATTCGGATAATTGATATTCGGATAATCGATATTCGAATAATCGAGGTTCCTCTGTAGTTTACTCTTGAATCGGATCTTCTAAAATGCATTACCTTGCATTTGCCCAGATTGAATTCCATCTGCCATTTCTCCGCCCAACTCTCCAATCTATCTATCTATATTCTGCTGTATTCTTTGACAGTCCACTTCACTATCTGCTCCTTCAGCAATCTTAGTGTCATCTGTAAATTTGTGATTCAAACCACCTATACCTTCCTCCAAATCACTTATGTATGTCACAAACAACATTGGTTGCAGCATGGATCCCTGTGGAACACCACTGGTCACAGGTCTCCATTTTGAAAAACTCTGTTCCACTACCAATCTCTGTTCCTGTTGCCCAGCCAGCTCTTTGTCCATCTAGCCAGTACGCTCTGGACCCCATGTGACTTCACCTTCTCCATCAGCCTACCATGGGGAACCTTATCAAACGCCTTATTGAAAGCCATGTATATGACATCTACATCCATTCCTTCATCAATCAACTTTGTCACTTCCTCAAAGCATTCTATTAAGTTGGTAAGCCAATCCCTTCCCTGCACAAAACCATGTTGCCTATCACTGATAAGCCTATTTTCTTCTAAATGGGAATAGATCCGATCCCTTAGTATCTTCTCCAACAGCTTCCCTACGTCAGGCTCACCAGTCTATAATTTCCTGGATTATCCTGCTATCCTCCTTATAAATTTTCCAGGCCTCCGGAACCTCACCATGTTCAAGGATGCTGCAAAGATATCTGCAAAGGCCCCAGCTATTTCCTCTCTCATTTCCCTCAGTAACCTGGGTTAGATCCCATCCGGACCTGGGGACTTGTACACTTTAATGCCTTTCAGAATACTCAACACTTCCTCCCTCCCTCCCTATGCCGACTTGACTGAGAGTAATCAAACACTCCCTGAGAAAAAGAATAGGAAATGACATCACCATGGGAAATTATGTCACCACAAGAAATGACATCACCAACCAAAGGAAACTCAATCATATAAATAGAAAGCAGGCTGCACCACCAGTGTTTCATTTGTAGGCTTACTGGAGATGTTACCTAGGATGGTGATGAAATGTCTGAAAACAAACCTTCCAGCTCAGCGAGCAAACCTACATCCAGTTATCAAACATCTATCCCTAACCTCAACATCTGTCATGTCTCTCTCCTTGATGAATATCAATGCGAAGTGCTCATTAAGGATCTCACCCATTTTCTCTGACTCCACGCATAGCTTTGCTCCTTTGTCATTCAATGGGCCAACCCTTTCTCTAGTTACCCTCATGTTCCCTATATATGAATAAAAGGCTTTGCAATTTTCCTTCACCCTGTTTGCTAAAGATTTCTCATGACCCCTTTTAGCCCTCTACTTTGCATCGATCCTTTACTATAAATCCATGTCTTATGATCCTGCCCCATTCGCTACCTAATGAAGGAACAGTGCTCCAAAAGCTTCTACTTCCAAATAAACCAGTTAGACTATAACCTGGTGTTGTGTGATTTTTAACTTCATCTACCCCAGTCCAACACAGGCACCTCCACATCATATCTAATATTTAAGGTTTTGATCACTCTTCAGGTAAGGATCAACTCCCTCAAATCTGGTCCAGATTTGTCCATTAAATCTTAGAATTCAGACTAAGCTTCATGGTCCTTCTGCTTTAATATATTGGAACTTTAAGTTTTGTGGACCGAGTGCCTACATTGTGAAGGAAGTTAATGGATGAAAGTGAACCAGAGAAAGGAACGTTAACTGTACAAGTATAGATTTTAGAGATCAAGTAATGATATTCAACTCAATGTGTGATAACAGAAGCAGAATGCCTGGATGCTGGAAATCTGAAAGATGGAAACAGCAATTGCTAGGAATTCTCAGTTGATCTGATGTATCTGTGGAGAGAGAAACATACTGTAGAAGGATTTTCACCTGAACATCCAAGTGAGCAGGGAGGTTGGAAAGCACAATTTTTTGCTGTAAGTATGTCAGTCCACATATGAATTATTTCCCTGCAAGCATGATTGTGGGCAGAATGACTGTCATTCTGCAAGCTGGTGGTGACAAATCATGCGGTCAGTTCTCCAGGCTGATTTTAAAGCCCTCACCTTATTGAAAATGGCAGCTCACATTTCCTTCCATTATAAAGGCCATCCTAATGGTAAAAGTTGTCCTAGTGCTAGAGGACCATAGGACTGCCAGAGTTGGTGGTGGTGGAGGTGGGTACAATTATATCATTTAATATGCATCAGAATGGATACATGAATAAATGGGATATGATCAGTTTAGGAAACCGTGTAGATGAGTTGGAGTGCAGGGTGTTTCTGTGCTGTATAACTTGATGACTGGTAGATTTAACTTAAGGATCTCCATGACTCAGGCAACGATAAGATGTTGAGAAGGACAGTCCTTCCTGCTAACTTCAGCTGGTACAGGAATTGAATCTGTGCTGTTGGTGTCACTCTGCGTTGCTAACCAGCTGCCCAGTTAATTGAGCTAACTGACAAAATAATGCCTGGCTGAAGAATCATAAAAGTCAATAGTAGAGTGATGCTGGAAAAGCACTGCAGGTCAGCCAGCATCCGAGGAGCAGGAAAAATCGACATTTCGGGCAAAAGCTCTTCATCAGGCAGCCTGTTCCTGATGAAGGGTTTTTGCCTGAAATGTCGATTTTTCCTACTCTTTGGATGCTGCCTGACCTGCTGTGCTTTTCCAGCACTACTGTAATCTTGACTCCAGTCTCCAGAATCTCCAGTATCCACTTCTGCCCTGAAGAATCATAAAGCCAGGTAATTTTATCCACAATTTTAGATTTTACTAATTGTTAGCAGCCAGCCTGAGTCATATTTTGAGACTACATTAAGCTTTTGCAAGGCAACTTTTTTTTATTGTCAGTTTACGGTCAATATTATCCAAGACAATTGTAACTACTTTATTGCAACCATAGAATCTCTACATTGTGGAAGCAGACCATTCAGCCCGTTGAGTTTCACTGACCCTGCAAAGACCATTCCACCCAAATCCACTCTCTCTCCTATAACTCTACATTCCCCATGACTAATCCACCTATCCTGGACAGTATAAGCAGTTTAGCATGACTAATCCATCTAATCTGCACATCTTTGGACTGTGGGAGGAAACTGGAGCACGTGCAGGAAACCCGCGCAGACACAGGGAGAATGTGCAAACTGCAAACAGACAGTTGTCCGAGGTTGGAATCAAATCCAGGTCCCTTGCGCTGTGAGGCAGCAGTGCTAACCACTGAGGCTCATGTCAATAATATATGTGATATAGCGGTTTGCATTCAATTACAGCTTCATTTGATTCTTCATTTGTCTACATGCAAAAATAATTCAAAACTCAAATTTCATTTGAATTGTTGGGTAATCTCACTTTGTGGAAAGTTTGAGGATATAACTAGGTGCAAAATTTACAACTCTGCAAATGATGTTAAAATGTAACAAACTCATTTACATGATATTCTGTAGCTGTTCTATTGAACAGGCATTCTAGAACATAGAAAATACAATGAGCATTCCAACAGGAGGGGGAAATGAACACAATTATGGAAGTTTATGACACAAGAGACTATTACTTGCAGGGAATCTTTGTGCTGACGAGGGTGATTTGTTAAAATTCACAAAAATGTCAGTGTGGTCTGAAGCCACCTGTAACCCAAGCCCGAATTCTCAAATCCCCTCATAACCTTGGTGTAAAATCTGAAATCTGTTCCCCCATTCACTATATAATCAGTTGTAGAAAATAACATATGCTTCTTGACCTTCTCAACCTGACATAATATGTAAGCCTCTAACATATTTCTCCTCAACTTCCTTTACTTCAAGCAGAAGCAACCAATCTCTAGATCCATTCTGGTAAATCACCTCTGTATCCTCTCAAGGACCTTCTCATTCTTCCTATGATGGGATAACCAGAATCTATATATTACACAAGTTGTGGTCAAACTATGGTTTATGAATGTTCAGCTTAGATTTGCTGCTTTTGTTGGAGCTAGATTCATCCATTGTTTCTATTGTTATAGATACTGTATGTAGAAGTCTTGCCCATACATCCCATTCTCTGCTAATCCTCAAAGGTTAACATGTTTATCCATGGATCACAAAGTTCAGTATCTATGACCATCTGAACAGAACATGGATATCGCAAATATGCTCTACGCTTGGCTCCACACCGCCCCATGAGGTACCAATCTGAATGGACCAAAGCACAAGTATATGAGCTGGTGCATTGGAAGCATGAGTCCTGTAAAAGAATACCCTTTCAAGAACATGGTTTTGATGACAATTCATCATCAAGTGGGTCCATCAACTGCTTTCTGAATGCCCTAACAGAGCAGGTATAGGAGTTAGTGGCAAATAGAATTAAGGAGAATCCAAAGGTCTTTACAAAAATATTAAGGACAAAAGGGTAACTAGGGAGAGATTAGGGCTCCTCAAAGATTAACAAGGCAGCCTTTGTGTGGAGCCACAGAAAATGGGGGAGATACTAAATGAATATTTTGCATCAGTATTTACTGTGGAAAAGGATATGGAAGATATAGGCTGTAGGGAAATAGATGGTGACATCTTGCAAAATGTCCAGATTACAGAGGAGGAAGTGCTGGATGAGGGATATGGGCCGAGTACTGGCAGGTGGGACTAGATTGGGTTGGGATATCTGGTCGGCATGGACGGGTTGGACCGAAGGGTCTGTTTCCATGCTGTATATCTCTATGACTCTAGTACTGTGTCACATTCATTGTATTGTATTATTCTGTACAATTATTACAGTTTTTAAATTTATTTACCTTGATGTAGGTATAGTTGTTCAATCGAATGGCCATTGAAAATATCAGTAGTTTATTCAATTTCAAGTTAATTTATCCTCAAATACCACAATGTCCAAGTAGGGGTGTTTGGGAGAAGGCTCATTGCCACCAGGTCTTATTTAAGGAAAAGTTGCGTTGTTATTTAAGTGATTTATATTGTAAATAAAGTATAACAGTGATGTGTATACCATCTTCATTATGTTTCTATTACTATCAGTTGGCACACACCTGGTCCCAAAGGTGCCAGATAATAAAAAGGTTTACTGTACAATGTACACAGAGGCTGGTTTAAGCAATTGGGAAAAGTTTAAAGATGAACTGGAGCTGAAATGTTGTGTACAAATGGAACTTTGGCTGTTAGTAGATTGGTAACTGGTCACTAGTCCATAAACCAATGGCAAAAGTCTTCAGCCTGCCAATAATTAGGTAACTGTTTCTTAGTTGCTGAACAGCTTGGGACTGTGAACAAGATAGAGAGAAGCCTTCAGGCAGCCAGCAGTTTGGAAACTCTCTCTTTACACCAGAAAAAGTCACTTTAAGTTGAAGAAAGCCATGTTTTCCTTTTGTTCAGCAGTTGCTTTAAGCTGTGACTAAGTGATAAATCAGAACCTTTTATAAGTGAACCAGTCACTGTGCATCATGAAAACCAGTGGAAGTTTCCAGAGATGGATGGCTGCTAAGTAGCATTCTGATCAGCATAAGAATCACCTCAGCAGCCCTTATGAATAGCCACCACTGAATTGTTTTGCCTGCAGCAAGAATTTATATACTTGCAGTAAAAAGGAACTTTTAGGAGGGAGTGAGGACTGCAGATGCTACAGAGTCAGAGTCGAAAAGTGTAGTGCTGGAAAAGCATAGCTGGTCAGGCAGCATTTGAGGAGCAGGAAAGTCAACATTTTGGTCACAAGCCCTTTATCAGGAATGTGGAGCGGAAGGGGTCTGAGAGATAAATAGGAGGGTGGGGGACGGGTTGAGGGGGAAGGTAGCTAGGAAGGCAATAAATGGACACACATGGAGGATAATTGTTATTGATCGGTGAGGAGGGTGGAGCTGATAGGTGGGAAGGAAAATGGACAGGTCAGGAGGATGGTACCGAGTTGGAGAGTTGGATCTGGGATGAAGTTGGGGGGGGGGGAAATTTGAAAAATAGTGAAGTTGGTGTTAATGCTCCCAAGGCAGCAGATGAGGCCAAATACAGAAACTTGGGCTGGTTTTCTGCCATTCTGGATTTAGAAGGCGGGTAAATGAGGAATTTGCCTACTTTGTAAAATTTTTAGTTTCTGTGACAACTTTGGGAATAACAATGCTCAATTTCCAGTACACTGCCACAGTGAGTCATGACTTAGCTATGCTCTTTTCCAATTTAGCTTAATTTCTACAAATCACTCCTATTTGACTTCCTTTCCCATGACCTCCACAAATCATAAGTGATTCAGGTTATGTCATCTGCACAGCTTTTCCGAGCATTATTGGCTTCTTGTGCCTCAAAACATTGACTTAAGAAACCTTGTTGTCAATTTAAAATTATTCTACATTCCTTCCCTTTTCTGCTGTAGTAGGCTTTGTTATACTAACTTTATTATCTGCATGATCAGTAACTACTTTCTTTGCTTCTCCTTTCTTGAATTCTATACTGGCACCCCTCTGCTGGATTTCAGAACTACCTTGTCCTCCATATTCACTCGCATCTTTTCCCTTTTTCTCCTCTTGCTTCATACACAGTCATCAGACACAATTCAATGCACTTGCATCATCTTACTTTATAGAATCATAGGTAAAAATCACACAACACCAGTTTATAGTGCAATAGGTTTATTTGGAGGTACTAGCTTTCAGAGCGCTGCTCCTTCATTAGGTAACTAGTGGGGTAGGATCATAAGACCCAGCTCCACTAGTTATTGACAAAGGAGCAGTGCTCTGAAAGCTAGCTCCAGATAAATCTGTTGGACCATAACCTGGTGTTGTATGATTTTGAACTTTGTCCATCCCAGTCTAACACTAGCACTCCGCATCATAGAGTCACAGAGGTGTTCAAGCATTGAAACAGACCCTTCGGTCCAACTCGTCCTTGCTGACCAGATGTCCTAAAATAATCTAGTCTTATTTGCCAACACATGGCCCATATCCCTCTAAACCCTTCTTGTTCATATACCCTTCCAGATTTCTTTTCAATGTAATTATACCAGCCTCCACCACTTCCTCTGGCAGCTCATTCCACACATGCACCACCCTCTGCGTAAAAAAGATTGCCCCGAGGTCCCTTTAAATCTTTCCGCACTCACCCTAAACCTATGCCCTCTAGTTCTGGACTCCCCCACCCCTGTCAAAAAACCTTGGCTATTTACCAAATCCATGCCCCTCATGATTTCAAAAACCTTTATAAGGTCACCCTTGAGCCTCCAATGCTCCAGGGAAAACAGCCCCAGCCTATTTAGCCTTTCCCTATAGCTCAAACCTTCCAACCCTGGCAACACTTTTATAAATCTTTTCTGAACCCTTTCAAGTTTCATAACATCCTTCCAATAGGAGGGAGACCAGAACTGCACACAGTATTCCCAAGGTTGTCTTACCAATGTCCTGTACAGCTGCAACATGATCTCCCAACTCCTATACTGAATGCTATGATCAATAAAGGAAAGTATACAAAAGACTTTCTTGACTATCCTATACCTGTGACTCCACTTTCAAGGAACTATGAACCTCCACTCCAAGGTCTCTTTGTTCAGCAACACTCCCCAGGACCTTACCATTTAGTGTATAAATCCTGCCTTGATTTGTCTTTCCAAAATGCAGCACCTCATGTTTATCTAAATTAAATTACATCTAAAACTCATTGGCCTATTGGCCCATCTGATCAAGACCCCGTTGTAGTTTGAGGTAATGTTTGCCATCTATTATACCTCCAATTTTGGTGTCACCTGCAAACTTATTAACTATATTTGCTATGTTCACATCCAAATCATTTACATAAATGCCGAAAAGCAATGGGCCCAACCCTCATCCTTATGGCAAGCCATTGGTCACAGGCCTCCAGTCTGAAAAGCAACCCTTGACCACCCCTTCTGTCTTCTACCTTCGAGCCAGTTCTGTATTCAAATGGCCAGTTCTCTCTGTGTTTCATGTGATCTAACTTTGGTAACCAGTCTACCATGAGGAACCTTGTTGAATGCATTAATGAAGTTCATACAGATCACGTCCACTGCTCTGCCCTCATCAGTCCTTTTCACCACTTCTTCAAAAAAACTCAAATCAAGTTAGTGAGACATGATGTCCCACGCACCAAGCCATGTTAACTATCACAAATCAGTCCTTGCCTTCCAAATATATGTAAATCCAGTCCCTAAGGATTCCCTCCAACAACTTTTCTACCATCAACATCAGGCTCACCACCTTTCTTAAATAGTGGCACCACATTAGAGTCATAGAGATGTAGAGAATGGAAACAGACCCTTTGGTCCAACCTGCCCATGTCGACCACATATCCCAACCCAATCTAGTCCCACCTACCAGCACCCGGCCTATATCCTTCCAAACCCGTCCTATTCATATACCCATCCAAATGCCTCTTAAATGTTGCAATTGTACCAGCCTCCACCACATCCTCTGGCAGCTCATTCCATACACATACCAGCCTCTGCGTCAAAAAGTTGCCCGTTAGGTCTCTTTTATATCTTTCCCCTCTCACCCTAAACCTATGCCCTCTAGTTCTGTACTCCCCGACCCCAGGGAAAAGACTTTGTCTATTTATCCTATCCATGCCCCTCATAATTTTGTAAACCTCTACAAGGTCTCTCCTCAGCCTTCAGCGCTCCAGGGAAAATAGCCCCAGCCTGTTCAGCCTCTCCCTGTAGCTCAGATCCTCCAACCATTGCAACATCCTTGTAAATCTTTTCTGAACCCTTTCAAGTTTCACAACATCTTTCCGATAGGAAGGAGACCAGAATTGCATACAATATCCCAACAGTGGCCTAGCCAATGTCCTATACAGCCGCAACATGACCTCCCAACTCCTATACTCAGTACTCGGACCAATAAAGGAAGGCATACCAAATGCCTTCTTCACTATCCTATCTACCTGCAACTCCACTTTCAAGGAGCTATGAACCTGCATGCCAAGGTCTCTTTGTTCAGCAACATTCCCTAGAACCTTACGATTAAGTGTATAAGTCCTGCTAAGATTTGCTTTCCCAAAATGCAGCACCTCGTATTTATCTGAATTAAACTCCGTCTGCCACTTCTCAGCCCATTGGCCCATCTGGTCCAGATCCTGTTGTAATCTGAGGTAACCCTCTTCGCTGTCCACTACACCTCCAATTTTGGTGTCATCTACAAACTTACTAACTGTACCTCTTAAGCTCGCATCCAAATCATTTATGTAAATGACAAAAAGTAGAGTGCCCAGCACCGATCCTTGTGGCACTCCACTAGTCACAGGCCTTCAGTCTGAAAAACAAACCTCCACCACCACCCTCTGTCTTCTACTTTTGAGCCAGTTCTGTATCCTAATGGCTAGTTCTCCCTGTATCCCATGAGATCTAACCTTGCTAATCAGTCTCCCATGGGGAACCTTGTCGAATGCCTTACCTAAGTCCATATAGATCACATCTACTGCTCTGCCCTCATCAATCTTCTTTGTTATTTCTTCAGAAAACACAATCAAGTTTGTGAGACATGATTTCCCACGTACAAAGCCATAATGACTATCCCGAATCAGTCCTTACCTTTCCAAATACATGTACATCCTGTCCCTCAGCATTCGCTCCAACAACTTGCCCACCGCTGAGGTCAGGCTCACTGGTCTATAGTTCCCCGGCTTGTCTTTACCGCCCTCCTTAAACAGTGGCACCACGTTTGCCAACCTCCAGTCTTCCGGCACCTCACCTGTGACTATCGATGATACAAATATCTCAGCAAGAGGCCCAGCAATCACTTTTCTAGCTTTCCACAGAGTTCTTGGGTACATCTGATCAGGTCCTGGGGATTTATCCATTTAACCATTAACCATTTCAAGACATCCAGCACTTCCTCCTCTGTAATCTGGACATTTTGCAAGATGTCACCATCTATTTCCCTACAGTCTATATCTTCCATATCCTTTTCCACAGTAAATACTGATGCAAAATATTCATTTAGTATCTCCTCCATTTTCTGTGGCTCCACACAAAGGCCGCCTTGCTGATCTTTGAGGGGCCCTATTCTCTCCCAAGTTACCCTTTTGTACCTAATTGTAAAAACCCTTTGGATTCTCCTTAATTCTATTTGCCAAAGCTATCTTATGTCTCTGTTTTGCCCTCCTGATTTCCCTCTTAAGTATACTCCTACTTTCTTTATACTCTTCTATGGATTCTCTCAATCTATCCTGTCTTTACCTGACATATGCTTCCTTCTTTTTCTTAACCAAACCCTCAATTTCTTTAGTCATCTAGCAGCCCCTATACCTACCAGCCTTCCCTTTCACCCTGACAGGAATGTACTTTCTCTGGATTCCTGTTATCTCATTTCTGAAGGCTTCCCATTTTCCATCCGTCCCTTTATCTGCGAACATCTGCCTCCAATCAGCTTTTGAAAGTTCTTGCCTAATACCATCATTGGCCTTTCTCCAATTTAGAACTTCAACTTTTAGATCTGGTCTATCCTTTTCCATCACTATTTTAAAACGAATAGAATAATGGTCGTTGGCCCCAAAGTGCTCCCCCACTGATACCTCAGTCACCCGCCCTGCCTTATTTCCCAAGAGTAGGTCAAGTTTTGCACTTCTCTAGTAGGTACATCCACATACTGAATCAGAAAATTGTCTTGTACACACTGAAGAAATTCCTCTCCATCTAAACCTTTAACAGTATGGCAGTCCCAACCGATGTTTGTTTGGAAAGTTAAAATCCCCTACCATAACCACCCTATTATTCTTACAGTTAGCTGAGATCTCCTTACAAGTTTGTTTCTCAATTTCCCTCTAACTATTTAGGGGTTTATAATACAATCCCAATAAGGTGATCATCCCTTTCTTATTTCTCAGTTCCAATCAAATAACTTCTCTGGATGTATTTCCGGGAATATCCTCCCCACCACTTCTGTAATGCTATCCTTTATCAAAAATGCCACTCCCCCTCCTCTCTTGCCTCCCTTTCTATCCTTCCTGTATCCTGGAACATTAAGCTGCCAGTCCTGCCCATCCCTGAGCCATGTTTCCATAATTGCTATGACACCCCAGTCCCACGTTCTAACCATGTCCTGAGTTCATCTGCATTCCCTGTTAGGCCACTTGCATTGAAATAAATGCAGTTTTATTTATTAGTCCTACCTTGTCCCTGTCTGCCCTGACTGTTTGACTCAGTTCTGTTCTCAGCTGTACCCGTCTCAGATCGATCTCTTTCCTCACTATCTCCCTGGGTCCCACCCCCCCACCTTACTAATTTAAATCCTCCCAAGCAGTTCTAGCAAATTTCCCTGCCAGTATATTAGTCCCCTTCCAATTTCGGTGCAATCCGTCCTTCTTGTACAGGTCACTTCTACCCCAAAAGAGATTCCAATGATCCAAAAATGTGAATCCTTCTCCCATAAACCAGCTCCTCAGCCATGCATTCATTTGCTCTATCCTCCTATTCCTGCCCTCACTAGCTCGTAGCTCTGGGAGTAATCCAGATATTACTACCCTTGAGGACCTCCTTTTTCAATTTCTGCCTAACTCTCTGTAATCTCTCTTCAGAGTCTCAACCTTTTCCCTTCCAATGTCATCGGTTCCAATGTGGACAATGACCTCCTGCTGGCCCCTCTCCCCCGTGAGAACATTCTACACCCTCTCGGAGACATCCTTGATCCTGGCACCAGGTAAACAACACACCATTCTGCTTTTTCTCTGCAGGCCACAGAAACATCTGTCTGTACCTCTGACGACAGAATCCCCTAGCACAATTGATCTCTTGGAAACCGAAGCACCTCTTGTTACATTGGAGCCAGTCTCAATACCAGAAACTTGGCTGTTCGTGATACGTTCCCCTGAGAATCCATCACCCCTTATATTTTCCAAAACAGCATACCTATTTGAAATGGGTATATCCACAAAAGACTCCTGCACTAGCTGCCTACCTGTCTGACTGTTCCTGGAGTTAACCCATCTATGTGACTGTATCTGAAACTTTCCCCCCCTTCCTATAACTGCCATCCATCACATGCTGTTGCTGTTGCAAATTCCTCATCGCTTCTATCTGTCTTAGCCAAACTCAGTCTTCCAGCACGTGACCTGTGACTATTGAAGACTCAAATATCTCAACAAGGGACCCAGCAATCACTTCCCTAACCTCCACAGAGTTTTAGGGTACACCTGATCAGGTCCTGGAGATTTATCCACCTTTATGCATTTAAGATCTGCTCCTCTGTAATATGGATATTTTTCAAAATGACACCAACTACTTGCCCACATTCTGTTTTTTCCATGTTCTACTCCACTGTAAACACTGATGAAAAATAATCGTTCAGTATTTCCCCCATCTCCTGCGGTTCAACACATAAGTTACTTTTCTGATCT
Organism: Hemiscyllium ocellatum; assembly: GCF_020745735.1. NCBI lineage: Eukaryota > Metazoa > Chordata > Chondrichthyes > Orectolobiformes > Hemiscylliidae > Hemiscyllium > Hemiscyllium ocellatum. The sequence goes on along the minus strand of NC_083403.1, from coordinate 111,280,014 downwards.
TTGAGGGGGCCTATTCTCTCCCTAGTTACTTAATGTATTTTATAAATCCCTTTGGATTCTCCTGAACCCTATTTGCCAAAGTTATCTCATGTCCCCTTTTTGCTATCCTGATTTCCCTCAAGTATTCTCCTAATGCATTTATTCTCTTCTAAGGATTCACTCGATCTCTGCTGTTTATACCTGACATATGCTACTTTTTTCTAGACCGAAACCTCAAATTCTTTAGTTGTTCAGCATTTCCTACACCTACCAGCCTTACTTTTCACCCTAACAGGAACGTACTGTCACTAGATTCTTGTTATCTCATTTTTGAAGGCTTCCCATTTTCTAGCTGTCCCTTTAACTATGAACATCGCCCCCCCCCAACCACCACCATCAACTTTTGAAAGTTTTTGTCCAATGCTGTCAAAATCGGCCTTCCTCCAGTTTTGAACTTGAATTTTTAAATCTGATCTATCCTTTTCCATCATTATTTTAAAACTAATAGAATTATGGTCCCAAAGTGCCACCCCAGTGTCAGCTCAGTCACCTGCCATATGTTATTTCCCATGAGTAGGACAAATTTTGCACCTTGTCTAGTAGGGACAGCCACACACTGAATCAGAAAAGTTTCTTTACTCACTTCAGAAATTCCTCTCCATCTGAACCCTTACGACTATGACAGTCCCAGGTTATGTTTGGAAAGTTAAAATCCCCGAATATAACCAAACTATTATTGTTCCAGATAATTGAGTTCTCCTTACAAATTTGTTTTTCAATTTCCTGCTGACTACTGGAGCATCTCTAGTACAATCCCAATCAGGCAATCATCCCTTTCTTATTTCTCAGTTCCACCCAAATATCTTTCCTGGGCGTATTCTTAGGAATATGCTCCCTAAGTACAATCATAACTCTACCTCTTATCAAAAAAGCCACTCGCTCTCCTCTTTTGTCCCCCTTTCTATCTTTCCTATAACATTTGTATCCTGGAATATTAAGCTGCCAGTTGTTGGGGATAATCTGCTATCAGGGTACCTACATTGGGGCTAGGGAGGGGAGCACCATTATTAAAGCAGACACTGTCAGGTACCAGCTAAAACACGGCCATGTAAAGTAAACCCAGCCACTGCAGGACTGTCTGCCTAAGGCCACATTCCTTGGGGATTAGAACATGTCCGTCAGTTTCAGATCATCCTGTTACAATCTCATTGTTAATAAAGGAAACCGGTAACTATCGGATAGTGTAAATCACACCGATACTACACTTGATTGATAAAGTACTTGCTAATGCCTCCGCTGACGTCAAACTCATACGGGTCCTGTGTTAAATGATAATACCTGTATATTCAACTATGGAGAACTATTGTGAACGCCCAGACAGCCAGACGCATAGCAATGAGGAAACCCTTCCAAACAATAAACTTTTAAATTACAAGATTGGAAACTGCTGAACCCAGGATGTCTACCCATTGTTCAGCACAGCAGGAGCTGGACAGGTATCTCGGGGCAGCCAATAGAGACACTAATCCCTTCACAGACAGGTGAACCGACCAATGAGAGAACCGAACGAGGGGAACCTGACCGGGAACTCGAGGAAGCGCGAAGTATAACTGCTCCAGGTCCGTAGAGGAAGACAGAACGCCTTCTCCAACGAATTGCATGCCTTTGAATTCGTTGTATAGTTTGCCAGTCTTGATTCTGTAATAAACGGTGTTTTTGCTCCAAACTCTAGCCGGTGTGATCTCTCCTTCCAAAAGAACACGTGGAGACGAGATCCTACGGGTCCGTCCCAACAGATGGTGAGCCTGAACGTGGGAAGGGAAAGAGACGACCGCAAGTTGGCCACGTTGGCGGACCAGAGGGCAGACAAACTTTCGGCCGAACTTTCAAAAGGTGAGGAAGCGCCTGTTAAAGCAAAGACTTCCAGTAGGTAAATTTTTTAGTTAGTCAGTCTTTGTCTGCTCCCTGATCCTCACCAACACAAACAGTACTTTTAAATCAGTTTGGCAGCAACGTTGCAGAGTCCATACTGGTAAGCTATTTTCTCACTTCTTCACTAATACCTGCCTGTTTTCGCGGTACTGAAGTGACTAATTGATCCATGGCTAGCCTTAAGTTAATGCGTGGATTTCGGATCCTGGACGCAGTTTTTTTTGAGTTGAGTTTTACGCGTGGATTTCGGATCCTGGACGCGGTTTTTGAGTTAAGTTAATGCGTGGATTTCGGATCCTGGACGCAGTTTTTTGAGTTAAGGTACAGCGTGGCTTACGGAGCCTGGACGCTTTTTGAAATTAATTAATACAGCGCTGACCGCACTTGACTGATTGGATCCTTTTTCTTTTTAATAAGCACTTTAACTCTGACAACTATCGATAGACACACCCGCTGCTAGCATCCTAAGGGGACAGAGGGCGGATCTCATCTCCTGGATAGGGTTTACCTGCACAGGCGTCTGCCTTAGACCGGTTGTTAAGAGCAGAGATCTGCCACGCGAAGGTCAGGCTTTTGAAAAACGCACTGTTTTTAAAGCGGTACCCACCAGGTGAGATCCGTCATGGGGGACTTGAACTTTGGACCACCAAAAAATGACCCAATTTCGACCATTACGCCCTGGAGTGCCCTGGTGGCACCTCATGGTTGGCACAGACGTAACTTGGCATGCCCATTTATTACTGGACAGTGTAGCAGTGCACAAGACAGCACTGGATCAAGTGTTTAACCAAGCGCCCGCCCACAAAGACCTGATATTGACGAGACTAAAAGAGACCTTCACAGATATGGCGCTAATAACCAAGATTTTAAACAGTCTCCTACTTTCGCCGCAATATTCAGTGCGGCAAACAATAGCCCTAGGGAAACCCCCTACTGATTGGGCACCACCTACCGCCGATAAATCCCTGGGGTGGAAGACGAAACTGTTAGTCACATTCAACCCGCAGTGGCAAGAGGGCCACTGTACCTCCACCACAGCCCCAGCCATTTATGACCTTGTGGGGGTACACTCAATGCCGGAGGACCAGTGCAAAAAACAGGTACACCACTATCTATCCAGGTACCGAGCATCAGAAAAGGCGGAAGCCGAGAGACAGGCTTCCAAACTGCCTATGCAACTTATAGAGCGACTCGAAAAGGTTCTTTTACTGTTGGAGACGAAGGGCGCAGCGCAGGGGCTTATGCCTTCGGCTCCACAGACGTGTAGTTCCCCTTCGCCCTACGCCCAGGGACTATTGCCCTCGCCCTCCTTTAACAGGGCGGGCAGTTCTCAGTACCACATGCCTGCCCGCAGTAGACCGACCCGACCGCCCGCTGGGATACGGAAGGGGGGAAGGAGAGATCCATTACCCGGGCGTTGTTAGAAGTGTCGCGAAATTGGACATAATTCTTATAGATGCGATATGGAGACAGATGACTCATGCTGGATTTGTAATGGGACAGGACATAAAGCACGCCACTGCGGCAGGGAAAGGGTGCAACAAGCGGGGTCCACACTCCCAGCTGGCTCACCCTCGTATAGACACCCTGAGTATAGACGTGTCAAACCCCGACAACGGGGGGAACGAACCAAGGGATTATGGAAAAGGGCCCCAGGACGCGGGATAGACAGGAATGGGTGGATGGGTCTTGCCTAACAATGGAGAACCGCAAGGGTTACTTGACGGGCCCATGACAGATGGGGATAGCATGGTGAGCTGCGCAACTACTAAGAGCTGTTTTACTGGGGATCGACTGTGTAAGTTTTCCTTCTTGCACCTCACGGTCCGTGCCTGGTTCAATCGGGACTTCCCTACAATCTCACATTGATTTGTTTTAGGGATGGTAACTTCTGTCCTCCCACAGCTAAAAAAACTGCTTCACTATCAGCCTTTTAATCAATCTTTTGTCCTTTCACAACAACAACACACAGGAGATTATGCATCATGCTTCTAATTACATCCTTCCCAACAGGTTGTAATCTTTACTCTTTACTGAACACCAAGCAACGACATGTTTTTGTACGGCCGACTTTATTCGGGATTATAGAAACCGGTATTAGGCTACAATTTCACACAGATTGTCAGTTTCTGCGAGGATGTAATGCCTCGAAACATGTCACTAAAACTGGGGACAGGGGACTGCGACAGGCTGAGACGAGAGTACGGACACACCGACAGTATGCGTGGATTGGCATGTATGTGGATGAAAACCAGTGTGGGGCCGGCCCAGTGAGAGAGGGAGTGAGTGAGTGCAGTGATTTTTAACGGACGTGGCGAACGGAGGTGTCGCAGCAAATGTTTCATCCCAGGTCTCGGTGTACAGTGGACCGGCGCCGACAGCCTGAGTGACGGAGAGGGACCGTGGGAAGCCGCCCAGCAGCCGAAAGCAGTTTTACTGCTGTCGGAGTACGTGAGTGCTGTTCTCTACACTTAGCGGTTTGGGATTGATCACTTAATGGTCTGGGATTTTTCTCCATGGTCTCGTCTTGATTTTTATGATTAAATACCGCTTGTCCCCCCACTATCACTTTTAATTACTCTTATACTTGGGAAGGAATACCTGGATGTAGGGAGGGGGCGCAGGAAGGGATGGTGGAGCTTTTTATTTTAATAACTCTACGGTTGTGGAATCCTAAGACGGTAAATCCCGGGGTGTCCCGTGCTCACCCTAGTTTTGGCGGGTCACCCTTCTCTGGGCGGCTCACCTCAGTTCTTGGCGGGCTTTCTTGCTTTTGGCGCGAAGGCTCAGGTTGGGTGGGGCCAGCTGACTTTTGGCGCGAACGCTCAGTTGGGGCGGTGCCCGTTCGCTTTTGGCGCGAATGCTCACTCTTGGCAGGATTGCACAGTCTAGAAGGGGCTGCTCGCCTGCGGACGTTCCGCCACCCTATTAGCTCAACTACCGCGCCACCACTACACCGATGGGTCTCTCAAGCGTCATTGCCCTACTCCATGGGATTACTCGATGAACAGGTCCACTTCAGTTACTGGGATGTCGATATGAATCATGCCTCTAACCACATCTTGTCTGACAGGTTGTACCTTTTACTTTTAACTATAACGTCCCGACCAACAACATGCGCATTGCCATATCGCCATACTGTGCGTTTTCATTTACAATGTTTTGTATGTCCAGTGTTTGGCCGTCCCACTGCCCAAATATCCCCCAACCCACTTATTTTTGTCTCTCTCTCTTTTTCCCCCGCTGGTCACAGGCCTCAGGCCTCCAACTAGGACCTGCTACTCAGCACACAGCAGGGTGCTTGGCCCATCTCTTTTCCTCGCGGCCGCTCACTCATCTTTTTGTCCGCCGGCATGGGTGTTTAGGCCATCCCTTTTCCCCTCGTGTTCACAAAGTGCCAAGAACGAGGGGGGGCCCACCTACTCCTTCTTCCGTCTATGCCCTCCAAATTTTAAAGCCCCTTCTCACGCACCCATTTTTATCTTTTCTCCCAAGTCCACAGATTTTTTCTTTCGCTAAAGCATTATGGACGCTCATTTTAAAGCAATTTCCTCCTGCCACTTGTCCCCCCCCTCCTCAAATTTGCGGCTAGGGAGGGTTGAGCTACTGCTGCCACAGACACTGCCATTTCCAGTCCCTAAAGCGGGTATTGGCAACCATGCGGGGTGAAGATGCCAGCCAGACTACCTGTCTGACGCTACACTCTCCAATGTTTTGAACATGCAACCTGTAACTGCCAGTCAGTACCAAACCTTCCCATTGAAATCTCGTACAGACTCCTCTTGCCGATTGTACTGCCCTATCCTACACCCCGCTCTCCATTCCCCACGCCGTGGTCACTCCCCTTCATCGTTTTCTCCCAAACCTACACACTTTATGTTCACCGCCGGATCCGAGGTCGTCTTAGTTCTGTCTTTCACTCAGCCTGCATGGGTCTCACTGAATAGAAAGTTTTCAGCTCCCTGAGGTTTGCTACCAGGACCTTCCCCACTCTCATGCTCCCTGCGGTTTGCTACCAGGACTTCCCAAATCTTATGCTTCCTGAGGTTTGCTACCAGGACTTCCCAACTCTTATGCTTTCTGAGGTTTGCTACCAGGACTTCCCAACTCTCATGCCCGGCCCAAATCCTTCAGTCTCCTCAACTGCGAGTACTCCTCGCCAATTCATCTGTTCATAGCTTTGGCGACGCACAGGTTCGCACTGAGAACGGCAGGGTGACCAGGTTCCTCTATGAATCCTCTCCTAGGGGTATCTTTTAAAGGCTGCTACTTCCCCCAAATTCATCAAATCTTTATGTATTTCACGTAAGAGACTGCTGCGCAGCCAATTTCTGTCCTGATCTGTCCAACCAGCTTTTTGAGATTCTCTCTCTCTCTGTCTCCTTCCCAACATGCCCGCAGCACCTGCGCACACTCCTTTGGCTAGAGCACACGGCCCCTCTCACAAGCAGGTTCTTCATTAGGCCAAGATCGTCCTTGCACCTCTCGTTCTGCGCCTCATTCAGGGCAACAAGCCCCCTCAGGGAATTGGTCCAACTTCGTACCACCGCAAATCTCCCAATTGCCCAGAGTTTTGCTTTGCTCATGAGGCTCCCAGTGAGAACGGCCCCGCTCCATAATCATCATCATCATATCTTGTACCGAGCTGGCTGGAAACACATACGCCACTACACGCACCACTTCTCTCATTGCTCCAGGTCAGCTGAACCTAATATATCTCTAAAATCACTCGATGAGACACGACCTGATGGGGAGGTGCAGTTTGAGCTGGAAACATGCAGCCCCACCTTCACACGGCCCGACATGGGTCCATTTCACTGATATCCTTACTCTTCGTGCACTTTATTCCGCTCTCTAAACTCTTCATTCAGCCTTATCTTAAGAGATCCACCTTGTTTATCATGGACTCCGCTTCGAGCGGGCAAATAGCCGCCAGGATAAGGTTGTGCCCTTTAGCTGGTGGCTCAACCCCCTTTTTATCTACATTGGTCTTTCTCCATTGTATAGGCGCCTTTCCTGATGTTACCAATACTTTCTGCCTCACAGTCGCGGATCGCTCCAATATCCTACCCAAGTGTCTGAGGGCAGCAATCCTGCCCTGCTTGCTAAAGGGGGTTCCCGGCTACCTTGCCGCTTATTCTGCGCACCCTGTGAGGCTAGGGGCATCTCCTGCGCTTTGTCTTCCCTAACCACACACTGGAATTTCACCTGCTCTATTGTCCTATTACCACAGAGTTGATAGGGATCCTCATCATTTCCACCTGTATACTAAACGGTCTCCTTGGGCGCCTCATCGAACGATTGTCCTACGACAACACCATTGGTTGTGCGCCCCGAGCACCGGCAGTTCCCCGGTGTGCTAATCGAAACTACTTGTGTCCCTTACTGTGCATTATCAAAGCGTACCGTTTGCCTTCCCCTATGCAGTCTATTGTGGTTCCCTTCTCACTATTACCAATCCCACTTCCCTCTCGAGGGACTTACTCTATTTTTTGGACACAACTCCTGGACGAATGTTTTTACTCTTCAAACATTGCGTTTTAAAACATACAGGCGCCTGTGCTCCTGCAGCTGCTAGCACACATTCCCACCGAGTCATAACTGCCACTCGTACTATCTTGCATTTGTATCAGTGTCCCGACTTTCATCTACCCCGTGTAGTGCTGCTGCTCAAATGGACACGGATTATCCTACTAATTGTCTTCCACAGTCTGCGCACACTTGATTTTAACTTTGTCAGAATATTGCGACTTGACACCTTTTGCGTGACTGCTCCCCGCAATTACCTCACCGACACTGGACCAGTGTCATGATTACGTTTTTTACATTTTTCCTCTGCCTCTTCGTAATTCGACGAACATTAAAACACCTATAGTATAATCTGGCTACCCCTGCCTCGACTGCCTTTTTGTGGCAGCCCGTGCTGGGGAGCCTTTTTTCTCTGATTTGAGATCACGAATCCCTCTGACTTCCTTTGTGTAAAGTTGTACCCTTTCCCTTACATGAAACCACTCCTTCTACCTCACACAGAGTTTTCTCTATTTTTATGTGACTCCTTTTGGTGGATATTTTTCATTGAAATACTGCCACGTACAAGTCCGCAACTCATAAGAATGGTTAAGGGTTTCAGACTACCTTCATTATTTTCACCATTGTCTTTTTATATCTGCCCCTCCATTCCTCTTGCACAAATGGTTGAGTACACTCTTCCTGGTTGCATTTGACAGTCCACATGAGCACAGACCTTATGTTCAGGAGTACTGACTGGAGAATTTGGGGACTGCCTCCCGTCCATTCCGGTCTCCCACACATGCCACCCCAAAGACCCTATACAACACAACACTTTATTTCCCATAGTAGTCACATAGTTCCTGACTGACCCCGCCATATATCACCCTGGTGATGCGGGGACTCCTTTTTACTGCATTCCCACAGCCCCATCTCACTGATTTAAAGGTGATGAGGTATCATTACTTTTCAACCGGACCCCCATACGTTGAGCTCCACCAGGAGACGCCGCTGCCACCAACTCCGACAACACGACAGCCTGTGTGTGACCTCCTACAAACGGACAGGGACATATCCAATACATGCTGTAATGCGACTTCCGCTCGTGAGCCATGATACCGGGTTTCTTGCTTACGGCTGGTTGCGATAAGGGCGGGCGAGTGGGGACCTCCCAATTCTTTTCTTCATTGCTATAGTACCGCCGTTGCATGAGCTCGGGGTTCGGGCGTAGTAGAGGCTATCTCTCCGGGGCGTGCCAGCTCCCTCAGTGGTTTTCTTTCGAATTCATAGGATCCTGTTATGCATCCTGTTGTGCTCATGACTAAATTTTCATCTTCATGTACATTGAATGAAGCCTGGTTGTCCAAAGAGCCCCTACTCATTTATTTTGCCCGTCTAAATTGGGGATATGTGAATTGATCCTTCCATAACAGCGGGTGGGTGAGATGTACTGTGCGCCCTGACAATCGAAACACTGCTGTTCTCGCAAGCGGCCCTTGCAGACTGTCCAGTATTCCTGACCGGCCTCAGCCACTCTCGGAGGCCACTGACCATGCTACTGAGCTGCCCACGTCTGTCCTTGTGGCGGTGACATGGATGTCGCCATCTATTACTCAATGCAGCACGACTGGTTAGCCAATGACGGGTAATATCCCTCGGTCGAGGGACAACCTAAGACAGGCACAGTCGCGCATTGACATCGGAACGGGTGGCCTCCGTTCGTCTCCATTTGATGAGATTTCTGCCTGCTTGCATCCGTGTCGGACGGTTGGACAGCACTGCTGCTCTCTGGAGCATACTGATCTACGGGACCACCGGGGCACAGTACAGTTTCACACTGGGTTTCAGATCTCTAGCGGGTACCTAACTGCTGGTACCAGGCTGTTCCTACTCCCTTTCCAAACTTACAACGCCTATTTACATTTGCCGGCTCTTTGGACTACAGACTTGCATTTACTAAATGGCTTACTCATTCTAACGCACTCGCGTACATTTCGCCAGCTCTGAATGACTTATTGCAATGCTTGTCTAATCCTGTGCTTTTCGTTATTTCTGCAGACACTGCCTCAATTACTTCAACTATTAGTTTAGCTTAGCATGCAGCTGTGACTATCTATTGCTTAATTGTGTAGCGGCGCGTTTTTCAGGGCACCCTTCATCCCTACATGACTGTCTCCTTAGAACCGGTGAGTCTGGTCGATACAACACCGGACACCGGTCGCCTCGTGGGGTTGCGTTCCTTACGGGATAAGGGGGTGTGGCCTCTTTCGAGGCCAAGGGAGGGAATGTTGGGGATAATCTGCTATCAGGGTACCTACATTGGGGCTAGGGAGGGGAGCACCATTATTAAAGCAGACACTGTCAGGTACCAGCTAAAACACGGCCATGTAAAGTAAACCCAGCCACTGCAGGACTGTCTGCCTAAGGCCACATTCCTTGGGGATTAGAACATGTCCGTCAGTTTCAGATCATCCTGTTACAATCTCATTGTTAATAAAGGAAACCGGTAACTATCGGATAGTGTAAATCGCACCGATACTACACTTGATTGATAAAGTACTTGCTAATGCCTCCGCTGACGTCAAACTCATACGGGTCCTGTGTTAAATGATAATACCTGTATATTCAACTATGGAGAACTATTGTGAATGCCCAGACAGCCAGACGCATAGCAATGAGGAAACCCTTCCAAACAATAAACTTTTAAATTACAAGATTGGAAACTGCTGAACCCAGGATGTCTACCCATTGTTCAGCACAGCAGGAGCTGGACAGGTATCTCGGGGCAGCCAATAGAGACACTAATCCCTTCACAGACAGGTGAACCGACCAATGAGAGAACCGAACGAGGGGAACCTGACCGGGAACTCGAGGAAGCGCGAAGTATAACTGCTCCAGGTCCGTAGAGGAAGACAGAACGCCTTCTCCAACGAATTGCATGCCTTTGAATTCGTTGTATAGTTTACCAGTCTTGATTCTGTAATAAACGGTGTTTTTGCTCCAAACTCTAGCCGGTGTGATCTCTCCTTCCAAAGAACACGTGGAGACGAGACCCTACGGGTCCGTCCCAACATAGTCCTGTCCATCCTTGAGTCACATCTTTGTAATTGCTATGATACCCCAGTCCAATGTTCCTAATCATGCTCTCTGTTCATCCGCCTTCCCTGTCAGGCCTCCTGTATTGAAATAAACACAGTTTAATTAATCACTCCTGCCTCATTCTCTGCTTTGTTCCTGCCTGCCCTGACTATTTGACTTGCTCCTTTTCTCAACTGTACCAGTCTCAAACTGATCTCTTTCTCACTATCTCGCTGTGTCCAACCCACCTACCTTACTAATTTAAAACCTCCCAAGCAGATCTAGCAAATCTCCCTGTGAGTATATTAGTCCCTTTGCAATTCAGATGCAATCCGTCCTTCTTATACAGATCACTTCTATGCCAGAAGAGATTCCAGTAATCCAAAATTGTGAACCCTTCTCCACTGCACCAACTCCTCAGCCATGCATTCATTTGCTCTATCCTCCTATTCCTACCCTCACAAGCTCGTAGCACCATGAATAATCCAGATATTGCTCCCCTCGAAGACCACCTTTTAAAATCCTACCTAATTTCCTATATTCGCCCTTCAGAATTTCATCCTTTTCCCATCGTATGTCATTTGTTTCAATGTGTACAGTGACCTCCTTTGGTCCCTCTCCCTTTTGAGAATATTCTGCATTATCTCTGAGATATCCGTGATCCTGGCACCAGAGAGGCAACACACTATTCTGATTTATTGCTGTCAGCCGCAGAAACACAGTGCCTCTGACTAGGGAGTGGCCTATCACAATTGATTGCTTGGAACCTGACGTACCCCTCGTTACATTAGAGCCAATCTCGGTACTAGAAACTTGGCTGTTTATGCAATATTCCCCTGAGAGTCCATCACCATTTACATTTTCCAAAACAGCATACTTGTTTGAGATGGGGATAGCAACAGAAGACTGCTGCACTACCTGCCCTCTCTCCTACTTTCCCTGGATGTAACTCATTTACCTGACTGTATTTGAGGTTTTTCTCCCTTCCTATAACTGCCATCCATCACACCCCCAGGTCCTGTAAATTCTTCATTGCATCTAACTGTGGCTCCAACCAATCCATATGATCTGATAGGTTTGGAACCAAACACACTTAATGCAGACATTATCATCAGGAACATGAAAACTCTCCCTAATCTCCCAAATCCAACAGGAAGAGCACATCACTCTACTGAAGGCCATCTTTGCTCCTCAACAATCTCCAGCCCCAGAAAATAGCAACCTTACTGCTCTAAAAACACCACTCCTGGCTAACTTTGTACCTATGTTTTATATTTTTAAAATTTAATCAAGAGACAGATCTCAATAAAACATATTCTCAAAAAGAACCCAGTCTACACACTTGTAGATTGACAAAAAAAACCCAGCAGGGATATATGTAAAAACTATGCAATTAGCTGCTCCCAGGCCATGATCTCTCCCACACAGGTTCCTCCAAGGTCAGTTGTGAATTTTGCTGTTTGTTAATTTTTCTGAGATACTTGAACTCAAACGGCAAAGGCAAGAGAAAGTATAAGTTTTGCTGTGCATCAAAACACCTTGCACACAGTTACATATTTTTTGAAGTTTTGATGTATGTGGGACCAACTACTGTAAGTTGTTAAAATCAAAATGTAGATTATAAATTCAGAAATTGCTGGAAAAGCTCAGCGGGCCTGGTGGCATCATTGAAGAGATATCATAGTTAATGTTTTGGATCTGGTGACTCTTCTTCAGAACTTCCTTGGAGCTCTGAGGAAGGGTCACCAGACCAGAAATGTTAACTCTGATTTCTCTTCACAGATGCTGTAAGATCTGCTGAGCTTTTCCAGCAATTTCTGTTTTTATTCTGATTTCAGTTCTTTCAGGTTTTTTTTAAGCTTATAAATTCCTTCTGGGAGTAGTAATATGAAGTTAGAAATTGATATTTCTTAATCAATTGACATTTACAAGTGCTTATGTTAAGCTACAGTTCTTTTGTGTTATTTCTCTCCAGTTACAACATTAAAAGAAATTTGGGTAAGTATCTACATGTGCACACATATAAGCTTATGGGGTGAATTTGTTTTTGCAGAGTTACATTTGATTTTGCTCAAAAACTGCATGAATCCATGTAAAACTCTGTAAACCTATCCAGACATAGCATTGGGAACAGGCAGACTTCACACCCATTGTTTCAAAACCTGAGCTATCTTGAGAATGTAACTTAAAAGAAGTTCTGGGATTTACATATCAAAGATAGAAACCAGCATATCCCTTTATAAAAGATGAAATTTTTCATCTAGAATTGTTATTACATCTCCATGACACTGGACTCCTTTGGCTATAAATTCTGTGAGCGTGATCTTAACCTCCACAACCACGTGATGAAACCACTCCGAAAGCTACTGCTTCCAACTAAACCTGTTGGACTATAGCCTGGGATTGTGCAATTTTGAACTATGATTCAGAAAGGTTTGGAGGAATATGGATCAAACACAGGCAAGTGCTACTGGTTTGTTTTAAGGGGATATGATTGGCCTAGTTGGACTAAAGGGTCTAATCCATGCTGTATGATTCTATGACTCTGAGACATTAAGGATGTTATAATTTATTTTAAAACTTTTTGTTTTAAAAATTGACTTTGCCGTACTTCCAAAATAACTATAGATTACATGATGTGCAAGTTGGCCAAAAGTTCTTACATTGAATTACGGAAAGCAAAGATAGATAGATCACTCTAGTGGAATTTTATACCCATTATGGTGTGGGCATTTTATAAATTGACAAGACAATATAATCAGACCTTCTTCCAAACCTGCACTGATCACAAGAGACATCAAAACACATCATGTGTGCAGAGGTTTTAAAAGCCACCATTTATCTCAGTGAAGACTGATATAGTATCATAGACAAAGTACAGTGATGGACACTGTATGGTGAAGATAAATGTGTAACTGTACTCACCATTTCTGTCATGGATAAGATCTTAAAGTACTTCCTGCATTTAATTCACGAGAATCACAAAGTGGTGACTTCCTGGGTCACTTCCAGACACCTTTTTTTGGCAGCACAAGCTCTCCACCATTCTGTTGCAAAGCAAGAGTGTCTTTTGTATTCCTCACAATAAATTAATGCAAACAATATATTGTTGTTGAAAGCATTTAAGAACAAATAAAGTGTAAACTCATTAGCATTCATGTAAAATCATTTTGTACAAATCAAAATGGAATGGGTAACCAAGAAATTCTGGGATAATGAAACTACATTAATTGAGTTAACTTGCTGCCCTACATGAAACATAACTTAAAGTATTTATGGTCGCCACATTCCCAATGGGCTAATCTCTTTAGAGAGATACAGCTGGTGTGAGTTTAACCTGATGGCCACCATGTCTCAGGCTGAGGACCAGATCAGGAAGGACTGACTTTACTAAGAACTGCAAGGAGTTGAAGTGCTGTAACCTGTGTGGGAAAGTGGGGCCACCTGTACAAGGCCTGCCTAAGACAGGGGCACGGGGGATGCTGCAACATACTCTCAGATGGCTGGAAGGGGCAACCTGAGCTGTGAACCCCCAGAGGAGAGTAGGGTGACAACCTCCATCAAAGAAAAAGTGAAACATGGCGCACTCAGAAGGAGGGACAGCCTGGAGAAAGGAACCAATATGGGGGTTTAGCATTTGACCCAACCTCCATCTGAACAGACAGGAGGAGGAGGAAATTAAGGAGGTGGGGGAATGGATACTGGTGAGACGCAACTGCAAAAGGAAAACACATTAAGCCCCCATGGTCCCACAGAAAAACAAGAGAGTGATGGACACACCAACAGTTCCTCCGACGATGAAGACATGTGGAGAGGTGGCCACCAATAAAGCAAAAGAGGTACAGTACGACAGGGGAGAAGGACAGGAGCACCCCTCAACTTGGAGACACTGGACATCACGAAAAGCCCAATGAAGCCCAACGTCCAGCCATCAGGAACCAAGAGGTACCTACCACACCACAGCTCCAGGCAATCAGGAACAGTGGCACTCCAAATCAGGAGCACAGCATGACATTCCTCCGTTGGCCTCAGGACAGTAATTTCCTGGCTTTGTTCTTGTCCTGACAACACCGGAGTAGGGCAAATCCTCTGGGAAGGCACAGGATGGTTCCCTCAGTGTTGAGAGTGTCCAACAATTTTTCCACACCAAGGGGAAGCAGGGACACTCCCAGGGACAAGACTGTGAGTGAACTGATATTTGGACTATGGGTAGTACTATAAACGTTCAAAACAGGTTTTAAAATTGATAGTATTAATGTGCATAGTGTTAAATCTACTACACAATGTGTTTCCACATTGGCTCACCTGCCCAATGTCAAAGCCAACCTCCTGTTTAGTGAGATACCGCAGGAGTATGGAATACCACACCTCAACAGATACAGGAAATGGCCAAGCTTATGGACCCACAGGCCTTCAATTTGGTCGGGGGAAATGATAGCCGTTTCTCCAGCCTGGGTATTCTGATGCAAGAAAGCAACTTCACCACCTTCATGTGACTCCAGACCCACAGCAATGTAGTTGACTCTTAACTGCCATCTGGACAATTAGGGATGGTCAATAAATGCTGGCCGAGCCAGCAATGCCCTCATCCTATGAATGAATAAAAAAAAGCTAAGGAGGTGTAGGGCGGACACCTTCTCATAGCAGATTTAATGTACAGAAACATTTCTCGGAGACTAATTAAATAGTAATTCCCCGTGGTAAAAAGTGAACGGCTGGCCATTCTCGAGCAGCTCCCACTATTGCTGATGATATCCGGGCTGATCATTATACCAGAAAACTTCAACTGCATCATGAATGAAGATGGATGATCCAGAGAGGCTGACAGCAAACTGGATGCCACGTCCAGATTCCTGATGGAAAAAGTTAAAGTTGCCTAGCTGCATAACGTCTTCAGAACATCTAAGATGGGGTGCAGTGTAGATATACCTGGTTGCAGCCAGACGGGTCCATCCATGCAAGGATAGATTTCCTGTTTGCATTCCCCACGTTCTTGGCCGGATCCACTGACATCAAGCTGGTGTTCTTCACTGACCACTGCCCCCTGTTGGCCACAAGAAAATGTGGAAGCTGAACATTGAAACTGGGAAACTGTAAAGGGGAACATCAAGAGGTTCTTTATCCCTAAAGGTGTTCAGAAGATGAGAGAGAGAGATGGGGAAACATGCAAAACCTGCTCCTGTTGCAGACGATGTCACGCAGGATTTCCAGGAAGTGGACAGCCTCTCTCCTCGCCTCGGAGGGCTCAAAGATAACCTTCTGGTCCACGGTCTGCACCATGAAGCAGGATTAGACATGCTGTGTTTCTTCTTCCAACAGGTGCACATGGAGACCTCTAAGCTCAGCAGCCTGAAGAAAAAAGATTGCTCTGTAACGTCATTTCAATTTGACATACTGAGGATCAGCAAATCCTCAGTCACATGACATGAAGTTCACAGACAGTGCAGCCTCCCAGTCATTCCGTCCTCCGTCACAGAGGTCTTAGACAACAGCATGCGGGAAAAGCTGGACCAGCCCTTTATAACTGGATAAGCTGTCCAAGGCCCTAAAGTTCTTAGACAAGAATAAAACTCTTGGAAGTGATGGCTTACCGATGAGTTGTATTCAGGTCTATGGGACTTGACTAGCCAGTATCTGGAGATGTACAACAATATGCTTCTGCCAAGAAGCATGTACAAATCCACGAATCACCCTCATCTACTTGTAGTATGGTGACAAGTCGGAAATTAGAAAGTAGTGACCAATTTCACTGCTTAAAGTAGACTATAAAATTCTCTGAGGTCATCAGCAACTGGGTCAGGTCTGCTCTGGAATCGGTGATTCACCCTGACCAACCTTGTGCTATGCCGGGCAGGAGGATCTCTGAAAGGATACAATTCCCTACATGTACGACTTGGATTGGAAGCCTGCCTAATCAGCCTGGACCAGAAGAAGGTTTTTGACAGGATAACATATCTCTACATGTGGGACATGCTGTCCAATATGGGCTTTGGGGAGGGAATTTGCAATTAGATCGACTGCTGTATACTAACATTGTTACTATAGTCTCAATGGGTGGATACTGAAAGATTTGCGATCAGATCTGGAGTCAGGCAGGGGAGCCCACTCTCTTCTGTCTTCATTGTGTGTTCTATAAAGCCTTTTGCTGAGTCCAGCAGGAAAGATGCGAGCCATAGAAGGGTCAATATTCCAGACAGTGGAGGCCTGCAGGTCAAAGCCTGCCTGTGTAAGCCTGACCTCCTAATCCTATCAGAAGTAACAGCCACCATTTAACAGATGTTTAACCCAACTCCTGTCTTAAACCTTTGTGTAATATAGATAAAACAATGTAACACCATAGTCATGGAATTTTAATATATGTAATAACTGTGTATAAACATGCAACTGTAAGAATTGTATTGCCGCCTCGACCTTGTGCTACTGCGCTTGTTGGATAAAAAGGCTATTTTTGCTCCGCACCAATTTTGGTCATTATTTGAACACAATCTTACATAGCTAACTGACCTAACCAACTCCCATAGAAAGTTGTACGGTACATCATAGGACACTTTACATTTTAAGGCAGATCACTTCCCAATAACTAGACAGATATTTTTAATCCACTAATGTAAAATTTTCATATGCATCAGGTTCATTAACTCAGAATTGTAAACCCACTTTAACTGGTCAAAACACCCTGCTAATTTCTGAAAAGCAATAAATGGTGTGAAATTTAAACAATGCAACTATGCCTCTGACAAGCTAATAAAATATTTCATTACTTGAGGAAAACTTATATTTTTACAACAAGTTAATACATCAGTTGTTTTTCAAGGATGCTTTTGCTGACCTCATGAGGCAGAATATTAACATGCCTATGGCATATGGCATTATTCTGGTAAAACCATTCCAGGAAATTACATCATGAGCAGCATATGCCACTTCATTTGCCATTCCTTCCATCAGTCTCTTTCAAACCTGACATTTAGAAGGACAAAGACAGATGAGACAGCCTGTAAGTTTCCCTCCAAGGCAGGCATCATTCTAACTCAGAACTTTATCACTGTTCCTCTATTGTCAGTGGGTAAAAATCCTGAAACTCCCTCTCTCATTGGTACTGTGGTTTATGTTCCCCTCATAACAGTGGATCAAGGCTCAGCACCACCTTTGACAGGGCAATTAAGGATGGGCAATAAATACTGCCATTTCCAGAGATACTCATGTCCTGTGAACAAATATTTTTAAAAATACATTGATTTGCTGTGGCTTTTTATCTTGTTCCAAAGAAAATTCAAATAGTAACAATTTGCATTTATGCAGCACTTGAAAATGTTGTTTAAAACATTCCGAAGCAGCTTTTTGGAGTGTTACCACACAAAATTGACACCAACCCACATAAAGAGATAGTAGGAAAAAGAAATAAAAGCTCGTTCAAGGAGCAAGTTGACAGAGAAAAGCAATTTACAGCAGATACTGGAAATATGAAACAAAAACAGTAAATGCTAGAAATACTCAGCCAGTTTGGAAACATCTGTGGACAAGGAAACAAAATTTAACTTTTAAGATTGATTATGATTCTTCATAATTGTCCAAGTCATATCCAACAAATTTTATTTTAATCATGTATTAATGCAAACAAACATAGTTGAGGGAGCATAATAAAAACAGAAATACTGAGGTCAGTAATTTAATTGGTTTTGATGAAAGGTCTGAAAATGTGTTGCTGGAAAAGCGCAGCAGGTCAGGCAGCATCCAAGGAACAGGAAATTCGACGTTTCGGGCATAAGCCCTTCTTCAGGAATTCCTGAAGAAGGGCTTATGCCCGAAACGTCGAATTTCCTATTCCTTGGATGCTGCCTGACCTGCTGCGCTTTTCCAGCAACACATTTTCAGCTCTGATCTCCAGCATCTGCAGACCTCACTTTCTCCTCCTTTGATGAAAGGTCATCAGCCTGAAAGGTTGAGATAAATTTTACTGCCCTACCCCCCTTGCACAGGTTGTGGGACTATTCCCTCCGATAATGCCTGCAGCATGATCACTCTGTGGTTTATTGACAGGCTTCTTCTAATCAAATTGTTAAGCCTCTGCCAGTGCATATATGGACACTTGCCACCCTGTCCAGTGTCATGATTCTGAATTCTATTGCTGAACACCATTTCCCTGTTCAAAGATGTTGTTTGTACCTCCTGCCGAGCATTTCCAACACTTGCTGTTTTTATTCAGATTTCCAGCGTCTGCAGTATTTTTGGTTTGTATAGTTAAGGAGGAACCTTGTTTCCAACAGCAGGAAAAAAAAACATCTTTTTGCATACTACCACGACATTTTTCATTTACATAATAACTTGGCAAATAATTTGGACTTAATACAAAAATACCATTTTCCAGACCTTTTCTAATATTGCATTCAAGTATTATGTTTTACTCAAGTTTGCATTAGGCTTTGAACTCTGAACAATCTGAACTGAGCAAAACTGACAGAAATGATTTTAATATCTTTAATAGAGTCATAGAGATGTCCAGGACAGAAACAGACCCTTCGGTCCAACTCATCCATGCTGACCAGATATCCCAACCCAATCTCGTCCCACTTGCCAGCACCTGGCCCATATCCTTCCAAACTATTCCTATTCATATACCCATACAGATGCCTTTTAAATGTTGCAGTTGTACTAGCGTCCACCACTTCTTGCAGGCCATACCACACACGCACCACCCTCTGTGTGAAAAGGTTGCCCCTTAGGTCTCTTTTATAACTTACCCACTCATCCTAAGCCTATGCAGTCTAGTTCTGGACTCACCCACTTTGTCTATTTACCCTAGTGAAGTTTCTCATGATTTTATAAATCTCTATAAGGTCACCCTCAGCCTCCAACACTCCAGAGAAAATAGCCCCTAGCCTTATGAAAGGCAGAATTTTCCACATGCGCTTTGATACACACGTCAAGATTAAATAGAGTCAGATGTTGACACTGGAGGAACGTTTGTTAGCCAAACTGTTCAGACCTGTTTTGACACAACTCCAGGACAGTTTAGCTTTGAACCCAGCTACCAGTGCATCAGGCAAATGCACTGCCATTTTAAGGTACCTTTGCTTCAATTTTTTAAAAACTGTTAATTAATAAATCTCTACATGATATTGCTGTATACCAACACAGAATACAACTTGAAGTGAGTTTGTCTCTGTGACCTCCACAAAGGGTAACTTGATATAGTTCTCTCCAGTCATTTTTGAAAGATAACCTCTTCAAAGAAAGAAAAGACGGCAATGTGGGCAAAGCTTCAACCCAACCACTCTGGCATTATATTTGGATTTCAGATAGCTACCAGAAATTCAAATCAGAACAAATGTCTTCACCTGAAGTAAAGGCAGCTATGATTACTGATCTTTTATGACAAATGATGTAGCAATCCTGATGAAATCGTGCTGAGTCATGCTGACATTCAGAAATGGGAAATAGTTCATGTTAAGATCGTTAAGTTATAACATTAAATTACATCTGTGCTGACTTGTATGGACTCAGGGAGCAAGACCAAATTCTACACACAAGACAAACACTATAAACATCTTGATGGTCAATATATTAAAAGAATTATGGTTTGTTTTGATAGGGTATTAAAAAAAATGAACAGAGTTGCAGGACTGTTCTATTCAAAGAAAACACCACCTGGGAAGTTTACACAACAAACATATCATTCAATCAGTTCAGAAATGCTCCCAAGAACTTAGTATTATTGTACAAACAACGTCTTTGTGAAATGTAGTAATAAGGGTGATTTTACAATGTTGTGCAAATACAGCTTTCTTAAATAAAAGATATTGGAAATTCTTATTTTTTGTGCTTCCACAAGAAACAGCAACCTAGATTTGAGGCTCACATTGCCAAATGAATCAGAATTCTTCCTGTTAATTAATCCTTCATCTGTTGTATTTATCTATCGTGTTTCTTATTTAATAAATTTTTATGATCTTATATGTGCACTTCATGATTTCCTAGGATTTGGATTAATTTCTCCAAACCAATGGACAAATTTTAATGGAACTGACTCACTGAAGGCTGGGGGTGGTGCTAGCTGTGTGTCAGTGCAGTAGTGGGCATTACAATGGTATTTTAAAACTGACACTGCATAAGAATCTCAGCCAGAGTTCTGGGCCAATTGTAGAGATCTGGTGAGGTAACAACCTATGTCTCATGAATGGAGGATTTCTAGTTAAACGATAACAGCAGTCAGAATGGTAAATTCGACATCAAATCTAGAGGTTTCAGCAACTACCTGAATAGAAGTGAGATGTGGAAAGCCTGCTCAGCACCTTACTAGTTCTTCCTTGGTGGACCTGTTGCAGGGCGCTGAAAAACTGCATGCATCCGCTGGTTTCCATAATCAAGAGAAAAAGGCAAACCAAGCAATTGAAATGGAAATAACTGAAAAATCAAACCGAAGGGGTGTAGTCCTTTGGATCTGGATGCAATACCACAAATTACTTTATAAGGACAAGAAAGATGAGAGATGTCAAATTCCAAATTCTGAATTGCCTAACCTCCACCCAAACACTCTTCAGACCATTACACTTTGCAGCTCTACTCATTCCTTTCTATCTTGAGGCATTATTTACATTCCCACCTGTTAGTTAATGCTCACATTAACCTTCTTCCTTTTGTCATCTCACACCCATGCCTCATTTTCACCCTTCATAAATGTTGTCATCCCTTGTACTCTGTATTTACAATTTCTCACATTTATTAATCTGTCTACTCTCCTTGCACGAGAATACATCACAGAATTCCAGGAAGAGTCAGAGAACCAGATGGCCCTCCAATGACAGCCACCTCAAAGCATAATGGAGGACATTTTAGAGATCAGCAGAGTGATGGAGTATAAGGCCATTGATAATGGAAAGTTCGGAGACTCCCAGATACCTGGAGATAGAATTAGAAATCACACTACCACATAATAATTACTTCTATCTCATGCTGTCAGCACCAACTGAAAGGTGAGATCCACACTGAGGTGGCATTTTAGCCCTTTCCTATTATCAGTTCAGATTTATATCTTCCATTTCCCACAGGAACTAGAACAGGAAGAGGACTAGGGAATTTGAATGGTCAGCTGTAAGCTTATTAGGTTCCTTCTCAGCCTGCACTCTCAGAAGCTGAGCAGTTATCACCCAGCAGTACTGTACTAGGGACATGTGGTGGAGTCTTTCTAGAAAAGGCAAGATAAAGTCATCATAGTCTTTTGCGACCACAGGGCTGCTCGTTTTTTAGAGATGACTGATGGCAGTTTAACCTGAAGGTCACCAGGCCTGACAGGTGGAAAGGTCGAGAAGGAGAGTCCTTCAAGATAAACTCAGTGGTGCAGAAATTGGATCCAGGCTTTTGGCATCACTCTGCATTGCAAACCAGCTATCCAGCCAACTGTGTTAACCAACCCCTTTTTGGTATTAATCCTCTGAATCACACCTTCAACAAACCAAGACTTGCTATGCAAATGCCCTTGCAGTCGCGTGAGTCAGTAAATTCAGATAGGTGTCTGATACGAGGAAAGTCAGGGCTATGGTAACCTTGATGGCCACTGGCAAACCGTGCCCACTTGCCCCTCCGAGACAGGAGGCTACAGATATTAGTAAGAACCCACTGGGAAAACATTGACCCATGAGGCACTGTTGCCTATTATTCTGAAGACAATCCACAAATAATATTTGTTATCCACAGAATGTTAGTACAAATTGATTTTGATTAACTGAAATTGATTTTCAGCAAAAAAATCTAACTAATATTTGTAGGGGATTCCACACACAGAAAAGTGAAAATCTAAGACGTTTAAAAAAATTTGTTGGAGGTATTATGGTATTTTAGAGGCCATAATGTCTTTGACTAATTTAGTACTTTGTGGCAGAGTAGCCAAGTCAAAACTATGGACTGAATCTTACCATGTCTTAGCAAAATGCCATTTTTGCAATTTCATGGAGGTTTCTCTCCCTGAGGCCTAGTGAGTTATCTCACAAAATTGTCCCAAACTCACCTTGTTAACTTACTGCAATGACCCTATGATGGCCCTCTTATCTGATGCTGACCTGATTCTCCCATGTATATTTAAAGGTGTTGGGCACCCAGTTGACTGTTGAGAGTCTGGTTTTGCCGTGCACGTTTCTACACATTCTTCCTGGGCAATGCAGGTAAGGGTAAATTGGTGCCCAACTTTGCAGAAAGGGATTAGGAAGTTGTGGTGGATGGGGTAGTGCAGAGGAGGGTTGTCCTCTTCCCATTGCTCTCAGTTAAAAATCACACATCACCAGGTTGTAGTCCAACAGGTTTATTTGAAAATACTCCACTAGTTTGGCAGAGGAGGCCACACTACCAGACCCTGCCAGCCTGGTTCGAGGTCGCTACCCGAGTTAGTAAAGTCTGTGGAATTGCTAACAATGCAGGAAGATGATGAATTACCTTTTCTGCTTACTCAGGTAACAGACATTATTTTCTCTCTGTTATCTCACACTCACCATTACTACTACTGCACCCAGACCACCCACCAAGGCTCGTGCTCTTATCATTCTTACAGTTAGATGCAGCATGTTAATTCATTCACGCACCCCCAGAACACCTACACTACAAAACCTGCATGGCTAAATATATTAAGTCTTTGTAGCTTATTTACTTACTTGGCATACCTCATCACTTTACTCCATGCAACAGTACTAACAGCTGTGCATCCACCTTTACATCACTTAATCTGTCCTGCAATGTGTCAATCGAGGAGAAAAGGACCACAACATGGCCACAATAACCAGGGCAGTTGATGGGGTGTCAGATATGAATCTCCTCATCACCCACAAGCATCATGGCCCTTGCTGGGGGAAGACTGGGCCTGCTCCTGTGGAAGTGTGCAAATCTCCATGCCCTGATAATTAAGTAAAACACATCATTCATTATCATGCTTACATCCCATTGTCTCCAACTTCTACCCCTTGGTTGCAATATTTTGTCTTTTGGTTCCTGCAGCCATTAGTGGCCTGTCTATGGTCTCCAGGGGCCAACCCACTGGACAAATCCTCCTCCAATCTGAGGAAGAGTACGGATGTATCAGTAAGCTGACAGGAGCATAAGGGACCCTGAATCCTAAGTGCCCCTTCCTCACAAAGAAAAAGATCTGTATTATTAGGCAGTCTGTCAGAGGAGGAACCATCTGCATCCCTCCTAGAAACTTCCTCTCAGTATACTCCAAAGATGGCCAGGCCTTTCACCTCCACCCTGTCTGCCATCCTCTGCCCTGTCAGAGTTTAAGCTGGGGGGGGTGCTGGGGGTGGAGGTTGCAATTGCTTCTAGGCAGAACACACTCAGCAGGTCTGGATCATAGTGGGAAGGATAAAAAGAACACAATATTACCAGGCACATCAGTAATGTCACTGTAATAGATTTTCACATTTACAGATATATTCTCTCTTTTCACCATTGTGTGTGTATGCTGTTCACAGGCGTATTTCAGCTTCAGGAATAGGTGTCTGAATAATCATTGTGCCACTTCAAAGTTCTCATATGCTTTGAATGTAAAACTCCCTCCTTCACAGGACTTACCCCACTTAATCCAGATGTGGTCACAACTGTTTTCATCCTTATTGTGCACTTATGTACAGGATAAGGCAAGGCCACCCCATTGAGAGTGAATTTCATGCTCCACCACTCCAGTGTTGGTGGGGACCCAACAAGTAAATATTGCACAAGTTTCACCCTTCCCCAAATCCCCATCCAACCATTCATCCGAATTTGCATATGCCCACTTTACCAACTCCAAACCCAGGCATACCTGGAAAACAGGCAAGATCTGTTCTTGCACTGTCCCCAGTGGAAGATAGGACTCTGTTTACAGTTGATGAGTTCTCCCTCCTGCAATACCCATTTCCTTTCCATGCTGTATTGCCTCCCCCTTCACTATTTTCATCCCCTCTGCTACCCGGTATCTACATGCAATCCCTATAATGAGCTTCCTTAGCCTTCTTTCTGCAGTAGTAGCCCGTTAAATCTATCGCCTCTCTTGACTTTTTACGGACTTTCAAACTGACCGCAGTCCACTCCGCTCAGTGATCTAGCCAGACAGACCGAATGATAAATGGCCACACTCCCTGGACTTTATCGAGGACAACTCCCCTCAGAATGTGCGTCATAGTTGTTTGATTGGAGCACAGGCAGCGTGCTTGCTGCATGACTCGGTGCAGGTGTGAAACTGATATTGCACAACATGTCCACCCCCTTTACTGATGATTGCTGACAAGTATATTAAGCTGCCTGGCTCAGTGTTTGTACTAATCAATAAGGCAGTGCAGCAATACTTGAACCTTTAAGATCTGGCCAAGGAAGCAGAGTACAGAAAGACAAGGCAAAGCAGAATATTGTGATCATTCAAGTAGTTGCTACACAAGGAGATGGTAAGAGAGCGGAGTTGCGGCCTGGTCCAGCAGTGAAGTACAGAATTTGATCAGAGATGTGCCATGTTGGATACCAGCATCTGTAGATGAGAATGCCTGCAGTTTCTAGTGCATGAAGTGTTGCCCAGTGTCCAACATGGAGGTCCACAGGAGCAAGCACTGAGCTAGAGTCACCAGGTACCCACTTGATTTTTATGTCAGAAATTCTAGTTTCTATCCAGCATATATTAAATGAGGTGAGATTGATAGCAAGAATCCGATTTCAAAGGCCAGAACTTCATTGGAAAACACAACTTGCTGCTTCCGATGTTAAGAAAGGCCTCTCATGACCTTTCAGATATTCTCCGTTACTTCTCACCATAATCCATAGGATTCACAGCTTGGAACGGTCCTCTCTTTCTGTAATAAATTCAAAATAAGTCAAAAAGTGCAACCTAACCTGCTTTAAAGAGTCTTTTTATTAATTAACTTTTAAAAATAATTTCTTGTCTTTGTTAGGAATTATGCAAAATTACTCTTATTGTAGTATTCTTGCATCAGTAAATCAGTAAAAAAAGAAAACCATGTTCAATTTCTTGCAAAACAGTGAACTTTAATGTTGACATTAGCATTGTCATGGACTAGACTAGACTATATATAAAATACATATTTAGAGCAAACAGAATACACCCTGTTGAAATGTTTGAAATAGCATTTATAACCCCAGCAATATTTAGTTCATGCAAAAACAAAAAGACAGTCATTTTACAGCTATTTGGACAGTAGCAATTTCTACTCCTTTCCCCAAATTCTCAAATATTTGTTGCTTATGGTAAAATTTTAACATAGACAAAAATATTACATGCATTATCACTGTCACTGGCTTACAACAGACACCTGGTATTGCAAATTGTCCACTTAGAGTTATGCCTCTGAGCTATTTCTTGTCACATCTGTCAGTATGAGAGACAAAATACTTTAGAAAGGTAAAATTGGCAGTTTGTCAGTAATATGTATGTACCAGTTGTCATATGGAAACACAGCATAATACTGGGAGAAATATACCATTAGATGGAAATATATTGGCAGTAAAATTACTCCCAATAACTCATAGAATAACAACACTGTCAACTTATACAATAGACAAGCTCAGTAAATCAGAACAAAATACAACCTAGTTGTAAACCTTTAGCTTTGGCTGTAAAAATGAACAATGTATGATTGAGCTGAGGATCAGTTTCCAGAGATTTAGGATCCTGTTTGTTGTGTGGTTTTGGTTTGAAAGCAATGAAAGTTTGGTGTTTAAATAGTATCATGGGATAAAATTTTAGTTATGTGTAAAACCTTGAAAAACAAAAGCCAAAAAAAAATGCTTGTCGTATACGCATGATAAAAGTTCCACATTATATCAGGAGGAGATGGCATCATCTCACAATACAAATAATGTATGCATATTAACTTTTTATCAAATTGTAAACTTGATTCCTTTTTGAGCAAGCTGACTGACATGCCGGACTTGGTTTTGACTCAATTTTTACTTGAAGAAGACATGCATTATTATTTAATCACAAGAAAATATCATAGACAATTTATTGTCATAAAGAAAACATTCTTAGGTAATAGGGCAGGAAGAAAATGATCCTACATTTTGGTTTCTTTAAAAGGTATAATATCATTTTAATTTTTTTTAAGGCTGTGTTGATCACCAATACTACTGCTAAGGGGCACAACTGGCATGCCAAAACACAAACAGAGCTGTAGCTGCTTAATTGACTACCCATGAGTTTCATCTCCCCCATCATGAAATTTTTGGATCCTTCTCTCTTATTTGATCAAATTCAAGGGAACTAAACCTTTACTGGTTTAGCAACCGGTTACATTTTCTGTGATTGTGGGGTTTAATTAGGCTCTCCCATCCCCCTCACAACCCCTCACAAGTATCTCAGACAAGCAATTCAACAAACATTTCTATCTAGCTTAACTGCATTTTGTTCATAAAATTCAGAAATGAAAATTCTAAGGATCTGTGCAAGTGGCAGAAATTTAAGACCCTGCCTGGCACTGATAACCTTTTAATTTTAACTGTTTGTTGAGAGCGAAGTTAAAGTCAATTTTATTCCACCCACTGTTGACTTCATCCACACATGCACAAAAGCATTCTGGCAAAGAAGGCCTTTTCATCACATTGTGTTACCACTGGGATCATCTATGCATGCAGGTGGGCCATCAGGGATCTTTTGTATTGGCATTCCATTTTTTAAAATTCACTCTTGTTATATTTTAAAATGGCTGCTATCAAACACAAGATGAACATGTTGACTGTTTCTAGAAATTTCCATCAATTACTAGGCCAAAAATCAATTCAATACCTGCTGGGATGTGATACTCCTTAGACTGTATGAACTTTTCAGCCAAGCTAACACAAAGGAATAGTGAACCAGAGGTACACCTCAGCCAATTCTGAACAAAGGAGACCATCAAAACCTGACTTGGTACGAATAACTCCACAATTATCTGACACAGTTGAGTGGCTAAGCCAGAAGCCCCAGTCGTATGACTGACACTCACTTGTTTGAATCACAATTTACAATGTACAATTTCTGACATCAGACTACTTGTAATATCAGGATAAAATGAGGACTACAGATGCTGAAGACTAGAGTTGAAAAGTGTGGCACTGGGAAAGCACAAATTTTGGTTTCTTTAAAAGCTATAATATCATGTAAATTTCTTTTTCAGACTATGTTGATCATCAATACCACTGCTAAGGGGCACAACTGAGGAGCAGGAGAATCAATGTTTTGGGCATAAGTCCTTCATCAGCCTTGTGCTCAAAACGCCGACCATCCTGCTCCTTGAATGGTGCCTGACCTGCTATGTTTTTCCAGCACCAAACTTTTCGACTCTGCTTGTAATATCAGAGAAGTAAGCAGCTCCAAATTTACCAAAATGCCTGCCTTTGATCTCAATATCTGTCGAAAACCTAATTTCAAGAAAGAACCATTTTCCAACTTATAACGTCAGCAACTTTCCTCACAATTTGACAGCATCTGAGCTTCTGCAAAGAGATTTCCACGCACAGCTATCCGAACTGAGCCTCCACTGAGCGTTGACTTATTGGACTTTCTAATTCACTTAAAATTGAAGATGTCTGTATTATTTCAAAAAGATGATGACTTTTCTCCATCTTTTTGTGGATGCATGTACATGTGAATGTGTATTGTGAGCATCATACCATCTTTCACCAACAACTTCCCCAACTCCCACCAGCTGGTTTTCTAATTCATGATAAACCCTGCTTTGTTTTAACCCTTAAAATGTTGCTGTGGATAATTTAATATTGTAATTCACAAACAGGGTTTGCAGAAACAAATCACCATCTATTTTTAAAAGGAGAAAAACAAAAAGTAAAGTCAAATGAAAACCACGTGTTGGAAAAAATGTGGAAAGCAGTAAAAGAAAATGTTCAATTCAGCCTCTTGTTCATAACTCTTCAGTAAACAGAAGTTTATTTCAGTGTTGTATTAAAAATTAATGCTATATCCTGTACAATACTTTGTTTGCCAGATATTTCCTTGTTTGCATTATGCTTGCCAGTTACTGTCTTTGAACATATTAACTTGCTGCTGAGGTAATGTTCCACTTATCAGTCACTATGTAGTGGCCTCCCTTCCCATTTAAGCCTCAGTGGCAGTGGACAAAAGTTGTCAGATTGTGCATAATTGCACATTTGAGCTTCATTCTATTCTCAAATTCTTGTGCAAATATTTTCAGCGTACTTGCTGGATAATTACCAGAAGTGGGAATCTATTAATCATATTTCTCCTACTTTAACCCTTGACAATTTGAGGCCAATTGTGACATTGAGATTTAGATGTGATTCATCAACTCTGCACAGTTATGGATCAAACTAGGGACCGTTCTGAACTAAACAATTCAACTGTTCACAATATAAACTTTGTGAGCTACTCAGGAATGTGCTCAGATTTTTGTCAGAATATAAGTTGATCATCATGACAATATATTAAAAGTAGTAAGAGCAAGTGCAACATTCAGAATTAGATGGAAGTGACTGCATTCATACAGTTCAGACAATGTAGATGAGACGGAACAGAGAAAGAATAGATGCAAGTGAGCAGAGGAGAGACACTACACTGTTTTAACTCTACTTCAATGAACATTTCGTCTTGAACAAAAAGTTAAATCCAATCAGTTGAACTCCCTGACTAGGAATTTCAAGACAGTCCACTCCCCTTAACTGTCATTATTTTGCCAGAAGTGTAGTGGACTCCTTTTGTGTGTTCAAACAGTCGGTCACATCTGAAAAAATGATGCTGGTGAAGTATATACAGTATGTCAATTTTCGTTGACACCATTGCCATGTGCATAGGAAGCATGCAGACTTCTCCTCTCCTTGGGTTGAAGGGAAGAAAAATAAAATAAAATCCTTAATATAAAAGTAACTACAACGGTGACTACACTTCAAAATCAATTCATTGAGTTTCTTTTTTAGTCAATCATCTGGTGGTTATGAAAGGTGTTCTATATATATGGAAGTCTTTTGCTCCTACAATGACTTTCACAACCTCATGAAGTCTCATGACTCTTCACAACTGGTAAGGTACATCTGAAGTGCTATCACGAATGTAATGTAGAAAATATGGTAGCAAATTTGTGGACAACAATGTCACAAATAGCAATCTGATAATAATTAGATCATCTGTCTTAATGATTTTGTTGAGAGATAGTTGCTGGTCAGGTTACCCGGAAGCAGTACCATGAAGCCATAAGACTTTAAAGATTCTGTGGAGAGAACAGATGGGGCCTCAAGCGCCTCAAGCAAACATTTCATGTTAAAAATAGCAACAACAATAGTGCAGCATTCCTTTGTATTGCAGTGGGATGCTTTAGTTTTGTGCTGCAATCTTGGTTTAGATTATGGGCTCAAATGTGGAGCGGGACTTGAATCCACTACCTTCTGGCTTAGAGATAAAAGAGAGTAAACCTTTGCAGAAAGGGCTAATTTGAGGATAAGGTGGTGATGGTTTACCGTAGAAGCATGCAGTACAGGATACCATTTAAGCCATTCTGTTTGGGCCAGCTCTTTCAAAGAGCTAATTAGTCCTACATCACTTCCTATTCCTCATATCCTGACGATTTTTTTCAAAAGTGTACACCTTGTCTATGATGAAAGCTATAGTTGAAATTTCATATTTTATCCTGTTATTCCATCTCATAATTAATTGATTAGGTTTTCCATCTTCCTCCAGGGATTTTTAAAGTCATCCTTCCATCTGGTCACTGATGCTTTTTCAGTAAAAGTTTCTTGTGCACAAATTTGGTAATATACAACTTAACATTGCTGAAAAATGATGACATTTCTTGAAGCTTTTTGCTTTGCATTTGTCAGGACGATTTGTAAGAAATACCAAAGAAAAGCAAAAAATGACATTGTATTGTACAAGGAGAGAGTGCTGATTGAGTGATGGAACTGTGGCATGGAGAATTCACCAATGATGTTTAGCAGTTAATTGCCAAACATTTTTTGAAAAAGAATTTAAACCAGACAGGGTAACTCTGATGGACAGATGGCCTGAGAAATGAGCCACAAAATGATTGTCACCCATTTTGTTTGGCTTGTACATGAATTTAATCACACACTCAGGATTATCAAGCAAATGTTGTCCAATCATAGATTCACATCTAATATTGGACATTGTTGATGTGAATATTGCAAGCTTGGGTTGTCTGGAGATGACCAATACCGTGCTTGTTGTGAGCAGCTGATACACTGTGTAATACAACCAGCCAGTCTTTGGGAAGAAAAGCCTTTATAAACAGTATCACACTGGCATTGGAACTCACACACTATTTATTTGTGTGATGGGCAGAACATCTTCTTTGGTTGAAAGCAACATCCTGTGACAAACACTACTGCTGTTGCTACAGCATAGTAGCAACATGAAACAGCTAGCTTCACTATCTGCTCAACCTTTTGAGATACTCCAAGGTAATTTGAAATAAACTGGACACTTTCCAAGACCGAAAATGACGGCCTCAGGCCAATTCATGAGCATGAGTGAAATAAAACTAGACAGTTTTGTTGTGCATCAGAACCTTTAATAATTCGTCTTAGTCATTCTGGTCATGGCGGACTGCCTTTCTTCCACTCTGGTATTGTAGTCCTTGAAGTAACTAAATAGTCCAATGCTGTTTATCTGTACATACTGAGACAGGTGGAACCACTAGTCTTGGAAGAGATGTGTAGATGTGATGCGTGGTCTTTGCATGCTTCTTCCATTGTTTGCACTTGGCTTCTCCCTGTACTTGTCACAGATGCTTGAATTGATTGGTACTTTTGCAGATCCTTCTTCTCCAATCTGAATGATCTTGGGGAAGAGTTTCTCATGAGTCAGAGGGGATATTGCATTCTTTTCAGGGAGACTTTGAGAACATTCTTGAAGTATTTCTTCTGCCATCTTGGTAATTGCTTTCCTTGAAAAAAGAGCATTTTAAAAGTCATGTGGACAATGTGGCCTGGAGCTAATTGACAGTGACCAGTCTCAATGTGGGGGATGTTGACCTGAGATAGAACACTTATATTGGAGCATCTATCCTGCCAGTAGTTTTTCAGAATTTCGTGAAGTCATTGTTGCTGATATTTCTGCAGGGATTGGAGGTGTTTTCTGTGCATTGTCCAAATTGGAAATGCATTGAGTAGGATACATAACACAACTGCCGTGTATATCATGAGTTAAATGCTTGTTCAAGATTTTGATATCAGATGTGCTGTTCCTGAGATAACCAAAGACTACACAGGCATACTGGAGTCAGTATTGAGTTTCATTGTTATTGTGGAAGTCTTCTTTCAACAAGGCCAGACATCAGCATTGATCCATTTGAACGGCTAGCCGTAGATCTTGATAGTCAGTGGACAGTATTGCACTGTGGGAGGAAGGTTAGAGAAAACCTTTGTCTTCAAAATGCTAAGCCTAAGGCCTATTCTCTCATTCACCTCAATGATTGCATTGAAGGTGGTTTAGAGCTCAGCTTCTGAATGTGTGCATATAGAAGCCACGTCAATGTACTACAGTTCAGTGGCAGGGGTTGGGTAGTCTTGGTTCTGGACTGGATGTGATGCTGCTCCTTTGCAGAGAGGCTCCACTCCAATGGAAAACTTCATGGATATGTGGAGTTCACAGCATAAGAGGCGGAGAACTGTTGGTGCAAGGACACAGCCTAGCTTGATCTCTGTTTGTCCACATATGGAGTCTGTAGTGGATCCATTGGTGAGGATCATGCACCACTTGTGTAGCATCATGCATTAGTGGAAAATGCTGAAAAATTTCTGCAGACAGCCAAGCATGAAAACAACGCTTTGTAATCCCTCAGAGCTGTCACAGTTGATGGTCTTTGTGAGGTTGAAGAAGTTCATGTTGAAAGATTGCTGCACTCTCTGCATATCAAGCCAAGTCCAAGAAAAGTCAATATCGTGTCTACTATGCTTCTTGAGGGATGGGATCCATATTGTGACTCCAGTTGGAGCTGTTCAACCGCTGCTACAAGTCGATCTAAGAAAACCTTTGCAATGACCCTCCCTATGACAGACGGTAGGGAGACTCCTTTGCAGTTACCACAATCAGATATGAAAAATGTGTTGCTGGAAAAGCGCAGCAGGTCAGGCAGCATCCAAGGAGCAGGAGAATCGACGTTTCGGGCATAAGACCTTCTTCAGGAATGAGGAAGGTGTGCCAAGCAGGCTAAGATAAAAGGTAGGGAGGAGGGACTTGGGGGAGGGGCGTTGGGAATGTGATAGGTGGAAGGAGGTTAAGGTGAGGGTGATAGGCCGGAAAGGGGGTGGGGGCGGAGAGGTCAGGAAGAAGATTGCAGGTCAAGAAGGCGGTGCTGAGTTCGAGGGTTGGGACTGAGATAAGGTGGGGGGAGGGGAAATGAGGAAGTTGGAGATGCATTCATCCCTTGTGGTTGAAGGGTTCCTAGGCGGAAGATGAGACGCTCTTCCTCCAAGCGTTGTGTTGCCATGGTCTGGCAATGGAGGAGGCCAAGGACCTGCATGTCCTTGGCAGAGTGGGAGGGAGAGTTAAAGTGTTCAGCCACAGGGCGGTTGGGTTGGTTGGTCCGGGTGTTCCAGAGATGTTCTCTGAAACGTTCCGCAAGTAGGCGGCCTGTCTCCCCAATGTAGAGGAGGCCATATTGGGTGCAGCGGATGCAGTAAATGATGTGTGTGGAGGTGCAGGTGAATTTGTGACGGATACGGAAGGATCCCTTGGGGGGGGGGAGGGGAGGAGTGAGGGGGGGAGGTGTGGACGCAAGTTTTGCATTTCTTGCAGTTCCGGGGGAAGGTGCCGGGAGTGGAGATTGGGTCGGTGGCAGGTGTAGACCTGACGAGGGAGTCGCGGAGGGAGTGGTCTTTCCGGAACGCTGATAGGGGAGGGGGGGGGGGGAATATATCCTTGGTGTTGGGGTCTGTTTGGAGGTGGCGGAAATCTCGAAGGATGATACGATGTATCTGGAGGTTGGTGAGGTGGTAGGTGAGGACCAGTGGTTCTATCCTGGTGGCGATTGGAGGGGCGGGGTTCAAGGGCGGAGGAGCGGGAAGTGGAGGAGATATGGTGAAGAGCATCATCAACCACGTCAGAGAGGAAATTGCGGTCTTTGAAGAAGGAAGCCACCTGGGTTGTTCGGTATTGGTCCTCCTGGGAGCAGATGCAGCGGAAGCGAAGGAATTGGGAATATGAGATGGCGCTTTTTCAAGGGGCAGGAGGAGGTGTAATCTAGGTAGCTAGATCGGTCGGTTGGTTGATTTATAGTAAATGTCCGCCCGAGATAGAAATGGAGAGGTCTAGGAAGGGGACGTAACCCAACCGCCCTGTGGCTGAACACTTTAACTCCCCCTCCCACTCCGCCAAGGACATGCAGCTCCTTGGCCTACTCCATCGCCAGACCATGGCAACACGAGGCCTAGAGGAAGAGCGCCTCATTTTCCGCCTAGGAACTCTCCAACCACAAGGGATGAATGCAGATTTCTCCAGCTTCCTCATTTCCCCTCCCCCCACCTTATCTCAGTCCCAACCTCTCGGACTCAGCAATCTTCTTCCCGACCTCTCTGCCCCCACCCCCTTTCCAGCCTATCACCCGAACCTTAACCTCCTTACACCTATCGCATTCTCAACGCCCCTCCCCCAAGTCCCTCCTCCCTGCCTTTTATCTTAGCCTGCTTGGCACACCTTCCTCATTCCTGAAGAAGGGCTTATGCCCGAAACATCGATTCTCCTGCTCCTTGGATGCTGCCTGACCTGCTGCGCTTTTCCAGCAACACACTTTTCAGCTCTGATCTCCAGCATCTGCAGTCCTCACTTTCTCCACAATCAGACATGTCTCCCTTCTTGATGGTCACAATTACAGTGGCTCCTAAATACCCTGGCATGCTTGCCTTCTTCTCAATGAAGGAGATGTGGTACTGTATTTGTTCTATTCTCTACCATACTTTAGTATTTAGCATGGTCTCAATCTTTGCCAGCAGACTCGTCCATTCTCAGCTGCTGAATGGCCTTTTCAGCATCACGTCAGGCAGAAGTCATGCTAAGGTAGTGATGGTAATATACAGTGGGGATGTTGTCAAGGACTTCCACAGTAAGGACTGAGATTCAATTGAGGAGATCCTCAAAGCGCTGCTTCCAACTTTTGAGGGGATTTTTAATGTTTAGTTGTATTACAAGTTTAAATTGTTCTCATGTTTTCAAAGAAATTAAAGACTTAAGAGCAAGAGTGGGCAATTTGGCCATTCAAGTTTGCTCAATCATTTAAGATCACGTATGATCTGGTTGTGGCCTCACAACAATAGAGAGGAATTTCAGCTGCACTTCAATCCTTGATCTAGCTGTATGTTTGGAAAGGTGGAAAGTAAGTAAGGCAGGAAGGTGGTCTCTAGTCTCACATGACCTCAAAGGATAAAGTATTTCAAAATACGAGCGCAAACAAATGAACAAACATTCTTCAGCAAAAAGTATATTGAATTCTGTTACGCATCTGAATTCAGCAAAGGATTAAATTATGGCTTGTATTTGCATATTTGACACAGTGAAATGTTAATAGATTGCAGACTTAACAAGAATGCAACATAATCTGTGGAACTCTATTACATATTAATATTATTGTTTTGTTTCTTTAAATCAGACTTTTATGTTCACATACCTAGATGTTGAATAGGGGCAAAATCAGGCTGACAGAATTCTGTCAGACATTTTGTGCCCTCACCCCCACCACACAACTTTAAAAACTTGAGTCAGTGTTATTAACAAGTTCCAACTTGAATCTCACCACAAAATACAACTGATTTTGTAGTTCTGGTTTCAACAGTGGTTAGCACTGCTGCCTCACAGCGCCAGAGACTCGAGTCCAATTCCTGCCTCAGGCAACTGTGGAGTTTGCACACTCTCCCCGTGTCTGCGTAGGTTTCCTTCGGGTGCTCCGGTTTCCTCCCACAGTCCAAAAACATGCAGGTTAGGTGAATTGGCCATGCTAAGTTGTCCGTAGTGTTAGGTGACAGGGTAAATATAGGGGAATGGGTCTAGGTGGATTGCGCTTTGGCGGGTTGGTGTGGACTTGTTGGGCCAAAGGGCCTGTTTCCACACTGTAAGTAATCTGAGTAAAATCTAATCTAAGTAAACTTTAAAAATGCATGTGCTTCCAGATTTGTACACTAGATATATATCTTATGAACAATTCTAATGGTTCTACACAATGACATTCAACTTAAACTAGGATGGCATGTTTGCTCAGTTGTTAGCATTGCTGCCTCAAAGCACCAGACACCCAGGTTCAATTCCAACCTCCAGCAACTGTCTGTGTGGAGTTTGCACAATTCTCTTCATGGCTATCTTGAATTCCTCCCACAGTGCAAAGATGTGCAAGTTAGTAGGATTGGCTATGCTAAAAGCAGGGCTACTAGGATAGGGTGAGGTGGTGTGTCTGGGTGGACTGCTCTTCAGAGGGTCAGCGTGGAGTCGATGGGCCGAATGGCTTACTTCCACACTCTAGGGATTCTAAGAATTTCCATAATTTAATGCCAATATTTCATCTTTCACCACAAACATATGTAAAATGGGTGAAGCAGAACAGCTTTTCAGTGCCCTAATTTAGCTGGCCATGAAAATGATGACTGGAATTGTACAGTGGAGTTTGCACGTTCTCCCCGTGTCTGCGTGGGTTTCCTCCGGGTGCTCCGGTTTCCTCCCACAGTCCAAAGATGTGCGGGATCAGGTGAATTGGCCATGCTAAATTGCCCGTAGTGTTAGGTAAGGGGTAAATGTAGGGGTATGGGTGGGTTGCGCTTCGGCGGGTCGGTGTGGACTTGTTGGGCCGAAGGGCCTGTTTCCACACTGTAAGTAATCTAATAAAAAAAAATATCTAATAGCTTTCATTCTTAGGGAGTTGGTGGAATTTATAAGAAAGGGTGAGAGTACTTCAGGTGGAAGAAAATAAGGTGATTATGGTCAGCAAGCGGATAACTTTAATAACAGAAAGAAAATATCCACCAGCATTAGTGGGATGAAAGGAGCACAGTGAATAAATGTGGTGGATGTTGGTCTGGAGGAATGAGATTATTTCAAAATTGTCCTGTAGTGTGAAGACAACGAGTTGGTCACAAAAAATCTATGGCACACCTCAGCTAATCATATGCGATGTGACTCATTCTGAATTGATATCTTACTACACAAGTTTTTTCTTGTCATTCTGAAGCTCATAATCCTCAAAAAGGTATAGGAGATCAGTGTACAATGTGGTAACGGGTGTAAAAATTGCTTTAATTCAGCAAATGGTAGCATATAACACAATGAGGTACTGCCTCAAGTCTGCAGAAAACTTGCTTTTGAATTCCAATTTCAATGGAACAACTCTACTGGTGAGAAAACAGACTAGGGTGGATGCAGCAAAAATGGTTTACATAGCTCACAAGCACTCTCCAAAACTGTTACTATTGTTTGTCTCTAATTCCATAACAAAAGGCAACTGAAATACATCACCCTTCAGTCCAGTTTATAAATACACAAGATATAAATCGAGTAATAGCATGCCATTTCCTGAATGCTTGCAGCGTCATTCAGAATTCTGAGAATGCTTTGCATCTCAAATAAAGAGACAAAACATTTTTGTCTGCAATACATTGAGTACAAATGCTTTGGATAGTTCAGCCTTTGGAAACACTGTCCCAGTTTTTTTAAAAGTTTTTTTTTAGTGGTTACCTCAAAATGGCTTCAGTAGATACGGACCAACTTGCCACAGATTTAAAAAAAAGGACCACAATTTCTACACAAAAAAACAGGAAAAACTATGACTTTAATAAGTTAATTATGAAACAGTTAAATCAAATCATTTAGCATTAAATATCAGTTTAAAAACAAAACCTGTC
This sequence comes from Hemiscyllium ocellatum, assembly GCF_020745735.1. Classification (NCBI taxonomy): domain Eukaryota; kingdom Metazoa; phylum Chordata; class Chondrichthyes; order Orectolobiformes; family Hemiscylliidae; genus Hemiscyllium; species Hemiscyllium ocellatum. The sequence goes on along the minus strand of NC_083403.1, from coordinate 111,242,709 downwards.
AGCTCTAACCTCTGACTTAGAACAACTTCTTTTCCTACGGAAGCCTGAAGCATCAAAGAACACACGTATTCTCTGCATCTGGAAAAGGTCATTAACCTGATACCAGAGTTTATAGCTTGAGGAGTGACACTCCACATCAAGTATGGCTGACCAGAAGTCATTCTTGCTCCTAGTGTCTGCCATGAGCATGTTGGAAGGATCTGCAGATTGACATTCAACCTGTTTGACCATATTATGGATGCATATTTACAGCCATCAAGTCCTGGAGTTTGACTTGAACTCAGAGCTTCTGACTCAGAGGCAAGAATGTGATCCACTGTGCCACAAGACACCTACCCCTCTACCACAAATGTTGAGACCACTAAATAACTGGGGAATTCTTTACTGAAACCACTTGTCTTTCTGACTGTAGCCACTTGTTGTTCCAAGCCACAAACAGTTTGAAAGTCATACCTTTAGATTTGATTTACTCCCCCTGTAAGCTGAGTAATATGTACATCTTGTTTGGCACCATTGTTGCACCAGTTCCTTTGTAACTTGTTGTCTAATTATGAAACTGTTGTCTAATTATGAAAGCTTATTTGAGCAGCAGTTTAAATCTAGCTTCTTTCTGTGAAATTAATTGATTCTAATCGAAAAATCTCTTCAACTGTAATCAGACACTAACTGGAACTGAAGATACTGAACTGGTTCTGGATTCTTGTGTTCTTTGACTAGGCAAGGTGAAAACACAGCAGGACAAGCCAACTATAGCCTCTGGCAAGTCATCTTCACTAGTCCAATCATTAATATCTGGATTAAAACACTGGACACATTTCTTATATTTCTTTTCTATCTCATTCCAACCTCCCAACAGATAGATTTTACTGTCAAGAGTTGTCACACCAGCAGTACTAACACCAACTTGGAGAGGAGCAACTGAGCTCCATTGCCCTGTATAGGGACTGTAACATTCAACAGAAAGCACATCAATCCGCTCACCCCGAGCTCCAAGCTGACTTCCACCTAATACGTACACACGATCTGCAAGGGAAATGGCACAGTGCCACCCTCTTGGTGTGTTAAGATTAGTCTTATCTTGCCAACTGTCTGCTGACAGATCATAGGCTACGACTGAATGAGAATATGCATTATTGAGGTATCCTCCAGTTACCAGAATTTTGCCATCTATGACAGCACTAGCATGACAGCACCTAGATATCTCTAAAGATGTCTTAAGCTGCCACTTGTTTGTTGCTGGTACATAGCATTCAAGAGAGGAAAGAGGACCATCTGAATTCCTCCCCCCAATTGCAAATAGTAAACCATTATAAACATTTAGGCTGAAGTGGGTGCGTCTGTGGATCATGTTCCCCAGATGAATCCAACTGTTGAATCGAGGATCATATCTGTAAAATGAATAAAAAGAAAATCAAAATTATATTGTAGGCTTTATAATCTTTCCCACAACAACTTAAGAATTTGTTTGCAATAACTTAATTAGCTTGATTGAGGCACATGGAACAGAATACGGTTAATTCAAGATGTAAGAATTTGTCAAGTAGAGTTTATTTTCAAAATCATTCACCCTACTTTAACAGAGGCTCTAATCTAACTTTTTAAAAAATTTTTGTTCTCCTTGTCTGAAGGCAATGACCAACACTGAGTATGCAAGTTCATGGGAAAGAAGTCATTTGCTAAAACATCCTGTGACTATGGAGGAGCAATACTACCAAATATGATTCTATCCAAAGGAATATGTAGGTATACAGCAGTAGCTACAGACTCAGAGTGAATACTGTGATTATGCCCCTATCCATTGTACAGTGTGTTAAAGTCTTTCCTTTTATTCTGTCACAGCATATGTGTTATTGGCTAGACCAGGAATTCCTACCCAACCCATGATTGCTCTTGAGAAGGTCGTGGTGAACCATTTTATGTAATCTGATGCAATCCATGTGATTTGGGTGCTGTGAACAAAAGAGTTTGGATTTTGACACAAGCAGAATGAAGGGAGGAATGTCAGAATCTCTATCAAGCTCCTTTGACAACACCCTCCAAATCTCTGATCTCTAGCACCTAGTAGGACATGAGCAACAGATGCATGCGAATGTACTACCTGCAAATTCTCCAAGTCACTCACTATGAAAAAGTGAGGACTGCAGAAGCTAGAGAGTCAGACTCAAAAAGTGTGGCACTAGAAAAGCACAGCAGGTCAGGCAACATTCAAGGAGGAGAGTCGACGTTTCGGGCATAAGCCTTTCATTAGGAATATTGAGCTTATGCCTGAAACGTCGACTCTCCTGCTCCTCAGATGAAACCTGACTTACTGTGCTTTCCAGCGCCATACTTCTTGAAGTCACTCACTCCTGACTTGGGAATATAAACAACTTTCCTTCACTATCGTTGTGTCAAAATGCTGGGAAACTAATAATACTGTGGGTGCTCGTACACCTAGAGAATAGCAATGGTTCAAAAGAGAGCTCACCACTATGTTTTCAAGGGTAATTCAGAATGGACAATATATGCCCACAGCCGTACATCAAGTTAAAAAGAAAGTCCAAGTCATGATGACTTTGAGAGGAAGTTGCAGGTGGTGATGTTTCTATGCATTTGCTGTTCTTGTCCTTCCAAGTAGAAGATGTATAGGTATGAAAGGTGCTGTTGAATGACTCTTGATGTGCTGTTGCTGTGCATCTTATAAATGGAAAACCCTGTTGCCAAATGCATTGGTGAAGGAGATGCTGATTTGTCCCGGATAGTGTCAAGCTTCTTAAGTGTTGTTGGTGCTGTACTGATCGAGACAAGTAATGGATTCAGCACCTTCCTTACTTGTGCCTTCGAATTGGTGGACAGGCTTTGTGGAGTCAGGAGGAAAGTTGCTCACACCAGAATTCCAGTCTTTGACCTTGTTATATTATAAATTTCAGAATCTTTAAAAATTGTTCATAGATGAACTAATCAATAGATTTAAACACTTAAACATGGAAAGAAGCAGCAATAACTCCGTCTGGAATAAACTATTAAGGGAGAAGAACAAACTTAGACAAGAATTGAAAACATTCAGCCATGTCTGGAAAAAGAGAATCAAAACTACATGCAATAAAGTTTAAATCATTGTTTCAGTACAGATTGTGAGATTTTTGAACAAGTAGCCAAACTAAAAATAACTTGTGGTGATTTACCTACTTCTCCTATAGCTACATTAATCATATGATTACCCAGTTCAATTTCCTAACCAATGGTAACTCCCAGGTTGTTGAGAATGGGGAATCAGTGTCAGTAATACCTTTGCATGTCAGAGGACAAAGGGCAATGGTTAGATGTTCTCATGCCAGAGATGGTCACTTCTTGGTAGTTGTATGAATGCTACTTGTCACTGATTAGCCCAAGCCTGAAAGTTATTTTGCTACATGTGGAGGCAGACTGCTTCATTGTCTGACTTCACTGAGTAGGAAATGGTGATGAACAATGTTCAATGATAATTGAACAATCCCACTTCTGACCTCATGCCAGAGGGAAGGTTGCTGATAAAGTGTCAGCTGATGATTTGGCCTGGGGCACTACGCTGAGGAATTTCAGCTATGATTCTTTGGACTGAGATAATTTATCTCCATAAACCGTAGCTATCTTCCTTTGAACGAGGTAAGACTCCAGCCAGTGGACAACTTCCACCCACCCCTAATTTCTACTGACTTCAGCTTTGCAAGGACTTTTTAATGCCAAACTCCGTCAGATGCTGCCTTGACATCAAGGCACTCATTCTCAGCTCACCTCAATTCGACTCTTTTGTCCAATTTTGGACAAAGGCTGGAATGATGTAAAGAGCTGAGAGACTCTGGCAGAATCCAAACTGAGTATCAGTGAGCAGGTTATTGCTAAGAAAATGTCACTTAGCACAACCAAAGACCCTGTCCATCACTTTGTCAATGATCAACAGATGATTAATGGGACAGTAACTGGTCAGGTAGGATTTGTCTTGCTTTTTATGGACAGCACACAGCTGGACTATTTTCCACATTGCTGGTTAGATATTATAGCTGTATTGGTTAGTGTTATAGCTGTATTACAGCAGATTAACTAGAGGCACAGCTAATTCTGGAAAACGAGTCTTTCATATACTGTATCTATGATCAGGGCCTACATTATTCAGTACGTTCATCCATTTCTTGATATCAAATGGAATAGATAAATATGGTTAAAGACGGACTTCTCTGATGCTGGAATTCCAGAGGAAGCCAAGATGGATCATCAACATGGCAGTTCTGACTAAAGGTGGGCATACAGTTGTTCCCACATTAATTCCAAAAGAAACAAATGCATGTATGCTTCCTTGGGAATAAGGGTTTGGAGACATAACAGCAATGTTTCCCTACCTTGCCATAAGGTAGGATAATTACATTTTTTTTATTTACGAATACAATTTGGGTGTTGGTGGCTGGGCCAGCATTTATTGCCCAATCCTAGTTGCCCCTGAAAAACTCATGGTGAGCTGCTTCTTGAACCGTTGCATTCCACATGCTGTCGATCAATTCACAATGTCATTAGGGAGGGAATTCCAGGATTTTGATCCAGCGACACTGACGGAATAGTAATATATTTACAAGTCAGAATGTGAGTGGCTTGGAGGATACTTACATTTAGTGATGTTCCCACATATTTGCTGCCCTTGTCCTTCTAGATGGAAATGGCCGTGTGTTTGGGGGATACTGTCAAACGATTGTTACTGAATTTCTGCTGCACACTGCCCTAAGTATTGGTGGTGAAGAGACTGAATGCTGGTCAATGTGGTGTCAGTCAAGCAGGCTTTGTTCTGTTTGGTGTCGAGCTCCTCAAGGATTGTTGGAACTGCACCCATGGAGGCAAATGGGCCATATTCCATCACACTTCTGATTTGTACCTTGCATATGGTGGATAGACTTTGGGGAGTCAGGAGGCAAGTTACTCACTGCATTATTCCAAGCCTCTGACCTGCTCTTGTATCCAATATATTTATGTGGTTAGTCTAACTCAGTTTCTGGTAAATGGTAACCCACAGGATGTTGATAGTGGAGAAATCAATGATGATAATGCCATTGAATGTCAAGAGAGTGATGATTAGGTTATCTTTTATTGGAGATGGCCATTGCCTATATTTGTGTGGCATGAATGTTACTAACCACTTTTCAGTCCAAATCTGGATATTGATGCATTTGAACATGTACTGCTTCGGGACCTGAGGAGTCCTTAATGGTGCTGAACATTATCCAATTACCAACAAACATTCCCATTTCTGTCTTTATGATGGAAAGAAGGTAATCGATTAAGCGGCTGAAGATGGTTGGATCTAGGATACCTCCCTGAGAAGCTCCTGCAGAGATGTCATGGGATGGAGATGACTGACAGCCCCCAGCCACAACCATTTTCCTGCGTACCAGGTATGACTCCAACCAGCAGAGAGTTTTCCCTGATTCCCATTCACTCTAGTTTTGCCATGGATCCTTGATGTCAAACTCTGTTTAAATGCAGCCTTGATGTCAAGAGCTGTCACACTCACATCAGTTCTTTTGTCTATGTTTGAACCATGGCTGTAACAAGGTCAGGAGCGAACAGGCCCTGGTGGAACCCAAACTGGCCATCACTGAGCAGGTTGTTGCTGAGCAGGTGCTGCTTGATAACATCTTCCAACACTTTATTGATGATAGAGACTATTCTGATGGGTAGTTATTGGCTGGTTTGGATCTCATAGAATCATAGTCATAGAGATGTACAGCATGGAAACGGACTCTTCAGTTCAACACATCCATGCCAATCAAATATCCCAACCTAAGCTAATCCCATTTGCCAGCACTTTCACCCATATCCCTCAAACCCTTCTTATTCATTTATCCATCCAGATGCCTTTTAAATGTTGCAGATGTACTAGCCTCCACCACTTCCTCTGGCAGCTCATTCCATACATGCACCAATCTCTGCATGAAAACGTTGCCCCTTAGGTCCCTTTTATATCTTTCCCCTCTCACCCTAAACCTATGCCCTTGAATTCTGGACTCCAGGGAAAAGACTTTGTCCATTTACCCTATCATGCCCCTCACGATTTTATAAACCTTTATAAGGCCATCCCTCAGCCTTCGATGCTCCAGGGAAAACTGCCCCAACCTATTCAGTGTCTCCCAGTAGCTTAAATCCTTTAACTCTGGCAACATCCTTATAAATCTTTTCTGAATCCTTTCAAGTTTCACAACATCATTCTGATAGGAAGAAGACCAGAATTGCATGTAATATTCCAAAAGCGACCTAACCAATGTCCTGTACAGCCACAACATGACCTCCCAACTCCTATACTCAATACTCTGATCAATAAAGGAAAGCATACCAAATGCCTTCTTCATTATCCTAACAAATCTTACTTGCACTCTAAGGTTTCTTTGTTCAGCAACACTCCCTCGGATCTCACCATTAAGTGTACAAGTCCTGCTAAGCTTTGCTTTTCCAAAATGCAGCACCCTGCATTTATATAAATTAAACTCCATTTGCCATTCCTCAGCTTATTGGCCCATCTGATCAAGATCCCATTGTAATTGGAGGTAACCTTCTTCACTGTCCACTAAACCTCCAATTTTGGTCTTGTCTACAAACCTACTACATTGGTCACATCCAAATCATTTATATAAATGACGAAAGGTAGTGGACCCAGCACCGATCCTTGTGGCACACCACTGGACACAGGCCTCCAGTCTGAAAAACAACCCTCCACCACCTCTATCTTCTACCTTCGAGCCAGTTTTGCATCCAAATGGCTAGTTCTTCTTTTATTCCGTGAGATCTAACCTTGCTAACCAGTCCCCCATGGGGAACCTTGTTGAACGCCTGACTGAAGTCCATATAGATCACGTTCACCACTCTGTTATTTCTTCAAAAACCTCAATCAAGTTCGTGAGCCATGATTTCCCATGCACAAAGACATGTTGACTATCCCTAATCAGTCCTTGCCTTTCCAAATACATGTACATCCTGTCCCTCAGGATTTCCTCCAACAACTTGCCCACCATCAACATCAGTCTCACCGGTCTACAGTCCCCTGGCTTGACCTTACCACCTTTCTTAAATAGTGGTGACACATTGGCCAACTTACAGTATTCTGGCACCTTATCTGTGACTACCAATGATACGAATATCTCAGCAAGGGCCCCAGCAATCACTTCCCTATCTTCCCACAGAGCTTGAGGGTACACCTGATCAGATCCTGGGGATTTATTCATGTTATGCATTTCAAGACATCCAGGACCCCCTGCTCTGTAATATGGGCATTTTTTCAAGATGTCACCACCTATTCCCCTACATTCTATATCTTCCATGTCCTTCTCCACAGTAAACACTAATACAAAATACTCATTTAGTATCTCCCCCATCTCCTGTGGCTCCACACAAAGGCTGGCTTGCTGATCTTTGAGGGACTCTATTCTCTCCCTAGTTACCCTTTTATCCTTAATGTATTTGTAAAAACCCTTAGGATTATCCTTAACCCTAATTGCCAAAGTACAGGACACACCTAGGCAATTATCCACATTATTGGATAGATGCTAATGTTGTAACTGTACTGGAACAGCTTAGCTAGGAATGCAGTTAGTTCTGGAACATAAGTCTTCAGTACTATTGTCAGAATGTTGTCAAAGCCCATAGCATCTGCAATATCCAGTAGTTCCAATCCATTTCTTGCTAACACGTGAAGTGAATTCAATTGTTTATAGGCTAGCAATTCTGCTGGGGACTTCTGGAGGAGGCCAAGATGGACTGTCAATTTGGCACTTATTTTGATCGTCAGTTGATAACCTAATAAATAGAGGCATGCCATGTTTGTCCTGTGGCACACCCTATTCCATGCGATAAGCCCACTGAAACCTGCAACCCATTCTCAAAGATGAAAGACTTAGCAGTATTCTAAGTTTGTTCAATTTATCATTTACGATGATGGAAACTTGTTTGGACGTGTAGCTAATTTGAGAAAAATGGTATTATATTTACGTGGCAATAATATGTTTTAGGATTGTGGAGAGGAATTGAAGGCTGGAGACTGAATAACAATTTGGTAATTTGTGGGGTCAAGGGCTTTTTTTGGAGGAGATAGGTCAAGAGGCAGATTTAAAGAGAGTTCAATATCTGAAGGGGAGAACAATTATAAATTCAGCTAATGTGAGGGCCTGGAGGGAGAGTTGGGTGATCAGCAATTTAGTATAAATTATAAAAAGATTTTAAAACAAGACAGAAAGTGAAAGAAAGCATAAGACAATAAAATGTTCTGAGCAGAAATGGTAAAAGTATTTTTAATTACTTTTGTAAATTAGGTTTAATACTGTGGCACTAAAATTAATTCTGATGTACAAGTAACTTTGTTGCTGTCAGATTAGGGTTTGAATCAGCAGTTCTTGGAGAGACAAATAAAAAGTTAAATTATATGTATTCAAATGAACATGTTAACATGCATATTTCAAAACACAATACATCACTTAATAGCAGTTTAGAGTATATATATGATAATTGCTTATTATTAACAAGTTTCACATGTGATTAAGTGTATTTAACTTGAATCAGCATTTAAAGTTATACAAAAAGCACATCTGTAAAACAAAAACATTGCAATCCAATAAAGGAAACACGATGAAAGTTACCTTTAGGGGGTTTCATTATAATAGGAAATGTTGTAAATAACATTAGAAGCAATCTTAAAATATTTTATTACAAAATGCTTGCTGGAAACTTTTAAATTTAAATTTTCTACTTTCCTATTTGTGCAAACACGGTGACTGTTCTGATAAGGTACCAGATTTTAAACATTTATGGCATGGTCATTGCAAAAAAAATCAAGTTACCTGCAGAAGTTGCTCACTGCATGCTTCGCCTGATTCCTGGCATCATTTTGATCTTCCCCACCAGCTACATACAGAAATCCATCCATTACAGCTACACATTGATTGAAACTTTTATAAGGCATTTCAGCAAGTTTGTTCCAAACATGTTCAGAATCTCTGTACAGAATATCTCTGCTGAGTGATTTTTCTGACAGGTCTAGACGACCACCCACAATTGCTAGAACTCGGAGGCCACTGCGAACTTTTGTTCTTCTGGACTGTAAAGTGTTCTGTTGATAGGGCAACAGGTGGTAGTTCATGGCCTCTACCAGAAGTTTATGACATTCCTGATCTTTCATCATTCTTGGCACCGTCTGAACATAGTTCACCAGGTCTTGTGCTGAGATTGTACAAAATCGAATGGTGTTCAATAAATCTGCTGCATACTTAACCCTATTATTGTCAAAATCCAGCCATTTCATTGCAATCTGGAATGCTGCGATTTCTGAGGGCAATCGCAGGGTATCATCCAGCATAAATTCCATGATTTGTTCAAAGGTGAGTTTAAAAAACTGGTCCCTTTCTGAAAATTCGAGGAAATTGTCAGTAATAAATTTATGTGCTGCTTCCTTCGTATTTTTGAGTCCATAAGTTTCTGCAATGTTAACAATGTACATGCAATTCTCAACATTGATTTCCTGCATCAAAAAATCACAGCACATCTTTATGAGAGAGTGAATTTTGAGGAGGTTAGCTGTTGCTATTGTGCTACCAATTGTATATAATGACAGTGTTATTTTTCCACAATAGGCATAAGTAATAACTGTGACAAGACCAATAGGAGAGATGTCATCAAGATCTACTCTTTGGATTGATGGATCTTTAGTCAGAATATTCCTGAAGAATTCACTGGAAGAAGCCATTACTAATTTGTGAACATCAAAAGATTTGTTTTTTGTAGCAACGGTTAAATCACACAAAAATTTCTCTTGCCTCATTTTGCTGAGTGCTTCCAAAAGACTGGAACTGTATGAACAGTTCGATATTTCAGTGGAAATGCAGCTAAAACCATTGTCTCCATCTAAGAGGCCATTCAGATGCATGACCGTACTTTCTTCCACAATAACAGTAGTCTCTTTGTTCTCCATTTTATTCTTTTTAACATTTTTCTTCTTTGGTGCCATGACTGTAATTATCACAGTCAGGATCTGGAACATATGTATTTATTTATAAACTGAGTAATGACTATAATGCTCTGATTAAATGCACAAATATTTAATAATAAATTGTAGATATAAACATGCATTACAATGACAGAACTTGGGTTGTAATTGTCATCCCCACTGAAAATAATAACTTGCAGTCTACTTTGGCTTATTAAATATATTAAAAATACTAAGCATTGTTAAAATGTCAAATTTGAAAATCTAAAGCAAAATCAGTATATGCTGGAATTTCATGCCAAGTCAAAGCTGTTTGCTCTAGCAATTTCTGTATTCCCTTTGATCTTTAAGTAATATTGTCATAAGAATAAACTTTTTTTCACAAAACTGTTAAGTTACAATACATGCATATTCCAAGATCACAAACTTTATTATCTACATAAATATTGAATAAGATTGAAAGTAATACTCATTTCCAAAGTGCTGAAAATTAGAGGCACATAAATTATAGAGCACAAATTATAGTAATAAGATGCTGAGCAACCTCAAATTGTAAATAGTAGCATTCCACCTTTAGGAATTCTTCAACATCAGATTAGATTAGATGACTTACAGTGTGGAAATAGGCCCTTTGGCCCAACAAGTCCACACCGACCCGCCGAAGCGCACCCCACCCATACCCCTACATTTACCCCATACCAACACTACAGGCAATTTAGCATGGCCAATTCACCTGACCCGCACATCTTTGGACTGTGGGAGGAAACTCGTGCACCCGAAGGAAACCCACGCAGACACGGGGAGAACATGCAAACTCCACACAGTCAGTCGCCTGAGGCGGGAATTCAGTTATAGGTGTAGTTACAAAAAAGGCAGCAATCACTTACTAAAATAGATCTGACCTGGTTTGGTCCTGAAGATGTGAAACTGGATGGGCAATTTTGGGCCCAGTGCGAACACCTACCCCACAGCATAGATATCACTCACTGAAGTTTTGGGAAAACTCCACAGCCAATTTGAATGCATTCTGCATTCATTGCAATAAAGTGTATCCATATTGTAGAAATTGCAAATCTGTTTCTACAGCTCCACCCCAACACTGAAGTCACTAATCAAATAATATATTTTTTCCCCAGTTAAAAGATCCTGAAAATCGAAGTTCTATTGAGGTGAAATACACCCACAAAACAAAACATTAGAAATCTGAAATACAGATTCACAGCTCAAGAAGCACTAATGGAGACACAAAGGCTCTTTTTTTTTCCTTTGTGCGATGTGGGCATCCCAGGCAAGGTTAGCATTTATTGCCCTCCATATTTGCCCTTGAACAGATTGACTCTCTAGGCCATCTCAAAGGGCAGTTAAGCATTGACCATATTGCTGTGGGTTTAGCGACACATGCTGGCCAGACCAGGTGAGAATGGCAGATTTTCCTTCCATGAAATACGTTAGTGAACCAGGTGAGATTTTAGTATTCAGAATAACCATGAGACAAGTTCTTTTTAATTCCAGATTTTGCTAAATTCTGCCATGGTGGGATTTGAACATATTCCCCAATCAGTGGTCTGTATCTTGATTATTAGTCCAGAGACAATACTGGTATGCCATCACCTTCCAATGAAAAGTTACTGTGATTAATGAAAGATCATCAATTTCAAGCATTATCCCTACGTTCCTCTCTCCACAGGTGCACTTTTCACCTGCTGAGTGTTTCCTCTATATTTGCATTCATATGACACTTTCACAATTTTAGGATTAGATTAGATTAGACTAGACTACTTACAGTGTGGAAACGGGCCCTTCGGCCCAACAAGTCCAAACCGATCCGCCGAAGCGCAACCCATCCAGACCCATTCCCCTACATTTACCCCTTCACCTATCAGTACGGGCAATTTAGCATGGCCAATTCACCGGATGTCCCAAAGCACTTCACAAAGTATTGTTACTGTTGCAATTTAGGAAATGTGGTGGCACATGATATGCACATTTCAAATTCCCACAAAACAACCTTATGTTAATAATTTGGCCAGAAATAAAAGTTAGGATTTAAAAACGTTTAAAGTAAAGATTAGAAATGACTTGAAGTATCTGAGCAATACGGTAGCAATCACTTGTGGAAAGGCTGGTAAAAGAATATGGTCACAGTGAGATAAAGATTCAGCCCATGACATTCCTTCCCTCTTTACATCTGCTTATGTGCATCATTCAGCTCCAGGAATAGTAACACTGCAGCTTAGATCCCAGCAGCTCTCACAGGGCTTTCCATATTAAGATTGTTTCAAATAAAGTTGCTGGCATTCTGAATTTGACGGTGGTGGGGGGGTGGGGGGAGTCGAGGAGGACTACATTTCATTCATTATAATTAGTTTTCATCATAAAACTGTTCCCAAGTAGATAATCGATTTCAACAGGGAAGACATCAATGATCTCGCAGCGAAGTTAAAGATCTTAACTCGTGCAAATGCACAATATTTAAACTGAAGTTGGAAAAGGCTGACAAAAAGGTTATAATTATAATTGTTTAATATTTTCATCGCCCAAGTAAGTTGACACACTAAATCAATAACTAGCATAAAATTCACTAACTCAATTATAACTGTTCTTCACAAAAGAATATTTCGTGTGGACGTACGTCCCTCTTGAAATGTAAACTTTATACACCTCCAATTTTTCGACTAGTTTTTTTTAAACTTTTAAGTACGATCGAGTATTGCATTACAACCGATTTCGCAAATTTTGAGGGACATACCTTAAGTGACAACCGCTTTTCCTTTCTGTTAATGTTAGTAAATTTGGCACAGTGTTCTCTACTCTCTATTACTGAAGACTAACGGTGAAACCAGCATCGGACAACTTAAAAAAAATGATTCTGCGCGTTGTGTCTCCGTTAAATGAGAAGACGGTGCGGCCGAGAACGCATTTCCGGGCGTATATTTTGAGTTCATTTAGGGTGGTAGTTTCAGGCAATTCTGTGTGCTTGCGAATGAGGAGTGAGGTATGGCAGAAGGGATAGTGCAAAAAGTATTGCATCTGAAAGAACGCCTGCTTGGAGTCAGCGACTCAAATAAGGTGTGTTTGTGGGTTGTCAGTAATCGTTCTAAACTGGACTGACCCTATATTATATTCCGAGCATTGTTACCTTCACAAAGTGAGAACTGGAGATTCAATGCTCAGGAAGAAACTCACCAACTAATTGAATTCTGAGGTGAATATAATTGCCAATTTTTATGCAACTTAATGGAACAAAATTATTTCTAGAGTTAAAGTAGGTACCATAAGCTATTTCTTTCTCTTGGATAATTTGTACCTGAAACAAAATTTCCAGGTTTACTTATTAATGCAGAGACTGTGTACACAACACTTGCCAACCTAGAAAACGAGAGTAGTTCAGTGACTGTAATAAAGCCTGATACAATCACCCAAAGTCATCAAATTAAAGCAGCTCTGAATGGAGACCAGTAGCCAATAAATGCATCAGAAATGGACAGTGGTATTACGAATGTGGTATAAGCTCTAGGTATATCTTTCATAATAGCTTCTTGGTTTCAGTTATCCTAAAAGTCGTTTGGGCCCTGGTTTATTGGGGTTTCTAATCTACTTGTACAATAGCGCAATCTTAGAATATTAGATAGTAGGAATACTGCCTTGTGATCTAAGATGGACTTTGATCTTTTCTCATCTTATGTAATTCTTGTAAAGTTGGGTCAAATATTTTGTGAAATGAAAATTTCATTTGACTAGTTTGCTTTCATATAAGGATGAAAGTTACTATTTAGTTGTACAACTTCTGTTTATATAGTCTCATAAAATTAAAAAAGTGATAAACATCCCATGTTTACTTAGCAATACCATGATGTCTAGTTATTCTGGGCTGATTCCTGGAATGAAGGGATTGACTTATCGAGAACAGATAAACAGATTAGGTCTTTATTCACTTGAGTTTAGAAGAATGAGGGCTGATTTTATTAATGTATTGAGTGTACTTAATTGGGTACATGTTGAGAAGATGTTACAATTAGTGGGGGAATCTTAATCTAGGGACATGGTTAGTATTAAAAGAGGAGGTAGAATTTTTTGAGCTACCAGAGAGTTGAGGGCTATAAGGAGGTAGCACAAATGAGTTGAGGCCTGGGGTAGATCAGGCATGCTTTTATTGAATGGTGTGGAATGCTTGAAGGACTGAATAGTCCCTCCTTATTTCTTCTATTCTCTTGCACTATTTTCAAACTTTTCGTCTTGCTGAAAGCTCCCAGAATGTTTAAATGTTAACTATCTTTTACCAGAGATACAAAATTGAAATAGTTGAATCAGTATAATTGGCAGTGCTAGAGAAGGGAAAAAAGCAATTAATCTTTTAGGTCAAATGAAAAATCAGCAGGAACAGTGTTAACTCTGCTTTTTTACACACAGATGTTGCCAGATGTGCTGAGTTTCTCCAGCAATTTCTGTTTCTGTTTCAGATCTGCAGCATCCACAGTACCTTGTTCTATTTTAATCTTTTGGGTCAATATCCTTAGAACTGGGAAATGTAATAGATTTTTAAGCAAGTGAACAGAGTGGAAAGAGACTAAAAATTCCAAGGGGAAGGATTGAGGTGTATAAAACGGGAGAAATTAAATGACAGAAGGATGTGTCCAGATACAAATGAAGTGGTAATGAGGCAAGTGAGGAAACAAATGTGTTGAGAAATGTTGAGGCGTGGCAGAGTGTTGATTTCTTGTTATTCAAAAACGAGAGAAAAACAAAGGTAAAATCATTGTGCAAAGAGGAAACAAATGAGTGCACAAATCTGAGATTGTTATAGTAAATTGTTCTGGAAGTTTGTAAAGTATGTAATTGAAAACTAAGGTTGCTTGAGTTTACGTTAATTTGGAACACTGCAGGAAACTGAGGACAGAGAGGTTGGCATGAGATCAAAATGAATAATTAAAGCAACATAGACCAGAATGGTGGGTTTGTGTTTGTGGACTGAGCAAAGATATTTCACAATGTAGAAAACCAGTCTGTGTTTGGTCTCCCCCACTAAGAGCAGATTGCATTTTGAGCAATAGATTGAAAGAAGTATGTATAGTGAAAAAGAACTGTAAATATTCAACCTCCATTGTTTCACTTTAATGCCTGAGACTGTCATGACCCTAAAAATGGGTTGAATAAGGACAATACAGACCTAAACTGGCTGCTGTGGTCATCTGACTAGCTTGAATCAGGCATGTGAATCCATTTATAAAGGAGGATCAGTGTGAGTGGACTTAACATAATTGTAAAAGGACATCAAAACTCAGATCCATAGCCCCCAGTTGATTCATTTATTTCTGGGAGTTACACTTTGAGATAAAAGATTATCTGTGGATTATTCAGCTTGAGAAAACAATAAGCAAGCATGAAAACATGGATCTTCCTCAATAACTTTGACAAGGTTCTGCATGGTGGACTGGTTAGCAAGTTTAAATCACATTGATTTCAGGGAGGACTAACCATTTGGATACAAAATTGGCTTGAAGATAGGAGACAGAGGGTGGTGGTGGAGGGGTGTTTTTCAGACTGGAGGCCTGTGTATGCTTGCCCAGGGTATTAGTTAGGCCACTTTTGAAATATTGCATTATGTTCTGATCTCCCTGCTATAAGAAAGATGTTGTGAAACTTGAAAGAGTTCATAACATATGGTTGAGGGTTTGAGCTATAGAGAGAGACTAAATACGGCTATTTTCCCTGAAGTATCTGAGGCTGAGGTGTGACCTTTATAGAGGTTTATTGAATCGTGAAGCATGGATAGGGTGAATAGCCAAGGTCTTTTTCCCAGGCTGGGAGAATCCAAAACTAGAGGGCATTGTTTTAAGGTGAGAGAGAAAAGGTACAAAAAGGACCTAAAGGGTAACTTTTTCATGTCGATGGTGGTGGCTTTATGGAATGAACTGTGGAGGCTGGTACAACTACAACATTTAAAAGGCACGTGGATGGGTATATGAATAGGGATATGGGCGAAATCTCACAAAGGGACTTGATTGATTTAGAATATCTAAGTCGACATGAATGAATTGGACTGAACAGTCTGTTTCTGTGCTATGCAACTCTGACTCTATAACTTTGAAGTATGATGAGATTCTTGCTAAAATGGATTTGTGAACAAGGACTGAAAGGCACTCATGCTCAAGCTGAGAGACGAGGTGATGAAAAAGCAACTTGCAATAATGGCAAGTGAAAACGAGAGGACACGTGCAGCTTTACTATTATGGAGAAAACAAGACAACAGCTAAGCAGTTAAACTCTGCTTTCATTTTCATAACTCAGTCTTCTTAAAAAAACCTATAAGCTGTACTGCCTTTACCTTTCTGTCTGAACCAGATAATCCTCCCTTTTTTCCCTTAAAAGCTCATTCCCTGTGTTTTGTGTGTTTGTTGTTTAATTTTGTTTCGGATGAATAAAACTCCACTCATTTTCATGTGAGAAAATTGCGAATTCAACTCTACATTGTGATCTGCTTGACTACATTTAATTGAAATTTAATAGTTTTTTTGGTCATAATAAAGTAAATTACTCTTTTATCTGGAAGAAGTTTTAGACTTTGGATAGATAGGAGAAGGTGTAAAAGGGCAGGTGTGGCAAATCCTGCATTGGTAAGGAAAGATACCATGAGAAACAGAAGGGTGTAATTGAGAAGGTCATTAGAATGTTGTGGAGTCCATTTAAAGTATTGATGGGGAAAGGAAGGAGGCGTTTAGTGGCATCATTTGGAAATAGAGGATAATAGTTCATTAAATGCAGAGGCTGGTGAAGTGGAACGTAAGGATCCAATTGTGGTTTTCAAGGGAGAGGAATGAGGGAGGGTATAAGTGCATGAAATAGTACAGATACCATCAAGGGCCCTGTCACGACTCTTTGGAGGGAAATCCTCAATTGAGGAAAAGGGAAGACATCTCTGAAGTGCTCAAGTGGATTGTTCCTTCATTCGAACAGATATGAGAGGTGGACAAGCTGGGCAAATAGAATGGAGCCCTTATTGGAAATGGGGTATAAGAAAGTGTAATCTTGGTAGCTGAGAGAGTTGGTGTGGTTATAATGGACATTTGTTCATGTCCTACTCCAGTAATTGAGAATTCAAGGAAGTGGAGAGTCAGAGTTTGTCTGTTTGAAGTTGAGAGAAGGGTGGAAACTAGGCACAAGATGAAGGGCTTATGCTCATTCCTGATGAAGGGCTTATGCTCGAAACGTCGAATTCTCTATTCCTGAGATGCTGCCTGGCCTGCTGTGCTTTGACCAGCAACACATTTTCAGCACAAGATGAAATTTACCTGTTTAAGGCAATAGCAGAAAACCGTCTGTTTGATACTATCATCAGTGTGGTTGAAAAAGGCATTAGAAAAGGCTCCGGCGTCGTAGACTAGATCAAGGAATGTTCCATATGTCCTACAAAAAGCCAGGCGTAGCTAGGACTGATTTGAATATGCATAGTAACGCATTTGATTTCTATGTAATCTCTCAGACATGCCTCTTCTCCTAGTTAGAAAATATGTAAAACACTGAAAGAGGTCACGCAGCCTAAAAAAATTGATTGCAGCGTCTTTTCCGTTCCTTTCTGAATCTCTCGGCCTCGTGCAGTAACTCCCTTCAATAAACTACTGTACACTATTGGTACAGTGAATGGCCTTTGAAATACCCACCCCTTTTATTTGCGACCTTTTCCATCTCTGGCCTTGTTCTGGATGAGGCCATTGACATCTTAGAACTAACGAAAATCTTTCTCACTAACTTCATTCCTCAACTGCACGCCACTCCAACACTCCTTCATTAAGGCCATGCTGTTAAGAACCCTGTCCACACTGCTGTGGTGTGGCAAATTTACTTGTACGCATATACATTCCATTGTCTTTTTTTAAGAAAATAAATTGGTAACAGGGCATTATCTACTCATTCTGGTGTAGTTAAAAGATTGGCTGTTGAAAGACAAACAGTCCAGTTTTCATGATGTCCTGCAGCTATATTCCTAAATCACCATTAGCTATAAACCTCTTGGTAAGAAGGTTCTGGATTTTAGTTTCAGTCCAGGACCTAGGCACAGTAATCAAGGCTGAGACTCCAGTGTAGCATTCAGACAACACTGCATTATGAGAACAGCTGCCATTCAGGTGATATGTTAAACCAAATCCTGGTATGCCCTCTCCAATGGACATAACTTAGACCCTTGGCTCTGTTTCCAGGTAATCTGATTTATCAACATAATCCTGGAAATAATCACTCCTGAACCAATATCATGAAATCTCTAATCGTTATTACATTGTTTGAGAGTTTGCTATATGCACACTGGCTGCCATGTTTCTTGTATAGCAATGATGACCACACTTTCCGAGTGCTTTAAAGCCAATGAAATATTGTTAGACATCAAGTCATGAAAGGAGCTTTATTAATGCAAACTTTTATTCTGGTTGTATTCTTTCTTATGGTCAATTTGCTCAATTTGTACCCCAAGCTCCAAAAACAATCTGCTATATTTCCTTACTTAATGGTGACTTCCAAATGCTTAATTGACTTTTTACTGGTTCGGGATCTCCTATGGTTGTGAAAGATATCTTAAATATGCAAGTTTGTTTTCTTGTAGATCTTCAATCTTGACTAGCAAAAGCTGTTTTATTTCTGTTTTCAATTTTTTTTTGGCATCTGACCTCCTGTGGTCTTTCATTGCTGCAGCTTCTCATGGTAAAATATTTGCCTGCCACATCTATCAGCACGTGAATGTGGTGGCCAATTAAAGAATGAGGTAGTGGTTCCACAAATGTTCCCAACACCAAATTGCTCAACACCAAAGGACAAGGCTGAAGTATATCCATCCAGCGTCAGCAGGAAGTGCTTTTTTCTCACCTCCAGAGGACCCCAGTACCCAGTCTTTAATCAATTTTGGTTCCATCAACATGATATTAGGAAATGGTTCGAGGTTTGGATACTCCAAAGGCTTTGGAACCTAGCAACATTCTGGTAAGAGTACTGAAGATATGTGCTCCAGAATTAAGTACATCTCTAGTCAAGCTGTTATATATATCTGCTCAATCAATGAAATACCATTCGTCACAGGAATGAGGACGTACCCTCATCAGCAAACAATGTTTCGTATCATTCCCAATTTCTTGGATATTAAAGCAGTTTGTGTCCATATGCAGCAAGTCCTGGACAGCATCTGAGCTTGAGCTGATAAGTGATGAGTAACATTTGCACCACACAAGTGGCAGGCAATGGTCATCTCCAACAAGAGAAAATCCAACCATTGGCCTTTTGATGTTCAATGGTATTCCATTTTTGAAACGCTGACCATCAACATCCTGGGGGCTACCTTGGACTGTTTAAACACTGGTTTTAAGAGAAGGTCGGAGACAAGCAATCCAGCAATGAGTAACTCTCCATGTCCATTACCTACAAGGCCCAAGTCAGAAAAATGGAAATTAAATTTGGATGTCATGGCACCGAGGAGCAGATTTTCAGATCATCCTTAAATTACACGGCAAAAACCAAGGACTTGAACTGGTATAGCTCCCTTCATGATATCAGGATGTCCCAAATACTTTGCAACCAATGAAATATTTCTAAGATGGCGTCACTGTTGTCGTGTCCCTACAGTCTGCTTGGCTGTACATTTTTCTATCCTCCTTTTCTAGTTTGGTAATTCATAGATACAAAATCTCTCAACAGCTGTGCATAGCTTCTGCCACAAAGAGCTGTTGTAAGTTGTACATGTGCCCCATGGAGTTAGTGGAATTTGACATTGAGCTACAAACACAATGCAGAGGCAATATTCTATGTACTTTATCAGTTTGGGGCGACAATTCAAGTAGTACATGCTGTTTGCTTTATACATGCCAGGATTTGTAATCAGAAGTACTGTGCCCTAATTAATGATTGCTTCACAACTTTACAAAACTTAAAGTTGCTCAATATTTTCACCCACCTTGTTGTATTTAATAATACAAGGAAATCACAACATTGAATTGTGTAACTATTAGAAATGTTTTGATAATGTACAGAACTACTGAGCTTGAACATGTCATTGTCCTTAATTTGGAATTAACCATTTTCTTTTGTCTCCTGTAATGAGCTTAGTTTACAGATACAATTTTAGCAGTCACGAGTATTCCTTTTATTTATGATTTATTTCAAAGGCATTAAACCAGATATGGAACTGTTACTTGTGTACCAAGTATTACAATAATTGTGGTTATGTTAGGGGTTGAAGTTTGCTTGTCATTGGCTTCCAGGCTTGTTTCTGTTCTCGTTCTTCTTTGCAAATTATATCTGGTTCCTTTTCTCCTCCTTCCTCTTCCTCATATTTCCCCCTTTTCATTCCATTCACTATTCCACGGCCATGAAGGCATTACTCTTAGTGCTGTTGTTAAACTAGTTGCCAGAAGTGTGTGGAAGTGTTGGATTTACACCGCTACTTTTCTTTAGTGAATTATGAGGTTTGCTTGCTGGTCTGGCTTTCATTTAAGGTGTTGGATGGGAATGGTGTTTCCTATATTCTGTGCTACTGCAATAAAATGTGCCACCATCTAACAATTTGCTTGCTTAAGCATCTTGTGCAGCTCTATGCTCCTAACACCTTTAGCAGAAGAATATATTTACAATGTCCAAAGATTTTATAGACATAATAGTCTGATGAGATGAGCCTTTTGTATTAAAGCTTTGACAGTCATGTGAATGACAATGCACATAATGGGGAAGCAAATCAAAAGTGAAAATGTTGAAAGTATAACTGTAAAATTCTCAAGTGATTGGCAATCAGAGCATGTCTTCTACCAAATACAGCTGAGGTTTTTCATGTTAGCGAGTTTTGAGAAGATTTGTAGCTCGGGTTGAGGCTCGATGTAGGTTTGCCACTGACCTACTAGCTCAGTGAGCAATCCTACATCCAGCTTTTCATGTCATTTGAATTTTCAGCAGGCAGATTTCAGAGTAACTGCTGTGGATGTTTCAGAGCAATAAACTTAGAGCATAGTAAATGAAATGCATTCTAATTTATCTTGTGTCCTTGATATCCCATTTTGTTGTGAATATAACTATTAACTTTGAGGTTGCGCAGATTTCAGCAATGTCTGTTGTGAACTTGTGGCTAGCCCTTGCTAGGTCGTGCTATTTTTTGCTTCCTGTGTAACTGCTGTCAGTTTTAAGTTGTTCATTTATAGCACATGGTAAATGAAGTAGGCCAACCAGCATTCCCATAGATAGGCACTGAATACCATGCAGACTCAGCCATTCCATACTTCCAAGAGAAGGGAGTCATTTGCTATACATTTGTAATTTAGCCAACAAAATTATTGGATGTTAAAACTAATTGTATGAAATGTTGGTATTCTAATTAAAATCTTTCTGAACTTTTTTTTAAATACCAGAGACTATGCTTTTTGGTTTCATTGTGAATAGTTTAAACAGTAATGAAAACTAAAATGACAAGTAAGTTTAAGATTAATCTGCAGATGACTTTTTTAAAAATCAAAGATCTAAAATAATACATTAAGCTGCTTCTAAAGCATCAATATGTGGATCTGTCTTCTAGGTTCTGAAATTGTTGAAGAAATTGCAAGATTTAAATATCACAGTGGATATTCTGGTGGTAAGATTTTATATCTGTATAATTAATGTCTTGTCAGCTTACACCATGCATCGTGCTTTCCAAACTTGTTCCCACTGTGACCGTGTTTCAAGGCTTCAAAACTTCTGCCAACTTTAGTGAGAGCAGGACAGAGAAAATCTGGGCGTGGGCATGTTTGGCTGTTGACTCAGCTTCTCGACCCTAAATGTCATTTTGCAACCACATTTCAGGCCCCATTTCTAGAAGCCCTATTATTCATGTTATTCCTTTGTTTTTACTGTAGATGTGCTTAAGATTCATCTGTGACATTTTGCTATTTGCGTAAATTTGTGAAAGGGGTGATTTTTTAAAATGTAAATTCAAGGAGTTATTTAAACATGTCCGACAAGTTTTTGAGAAATTGAGTTATTTGTGCAAAACCTTTGCTGAATTCTACACCCCCACTAGCTTACAAGATCAAAGAATACAACTCAAGAAATAGAGCAGGACTGGGTTGTTTAGAGCCTCAAACCTGTTCTGCCATTTGATAAGTTCATGGCTACTTTGTGGCCTCAACTCCATTTTCCTATTAGTTTGCCATAATCCTCAACTGCCTTTTCACCTCTTGGCACCTTTCATGTAGGAGCTATAGTAGGCCATTTAGTCCATTGAGTCTGCCCTGCCATTCAAAGAAATCATGACCGATCTGATAATTTTAACTCCACTTTCCTGCCTTTATTCCCATAACTCTTGAGTCTCTCAATGATTTTAGAAATGTGTGTATCTCAACCTTGAATATATTTCATGAGCCAGCCTCGACAGCTCTATGTGGTAAAGAATTCCACAGATTCACTACTTTCTGAGAGAAGATTGTCCCTCATCTCTGTCTTAAAAAGGGTGGCCACTTTTATGAGATGATGGCCTCTGATCCTAGACTATCCCATAAAGGAAACAACTTTTCTACGTCGACCCTGTTACATCCTGAAGAATTGTGCATGTTTCAATAAAGTCTCCCCATATTCTCCTAATTTTCAGCAGAGTACCAGCCTGACCTACTCCATTTCTCCTTGCAAGAAAATCCCTCCTTATCTGAAATCAACCTAGTAAACCTTCTCTGGACTGCCTCCAGTGCCAATGCAATGCCTTTGGATAAAGAGCTCAAAGCTGTTCACCGTATTCCAGCAGTGATCCATCTCGTATTGTTTTTTATCAAGATCTGCCTTTTTTTAAATACTCCACTCCCTTTAAGTAAAGGCCAACATTCCACTTAGCCTTCCCCATTACCTGCTAAATTTAAATGCTGGCCTTTTATGATGCATGCACTAAAACCCACAAATCCCACGGTGCTCCAACTTTCTGTGGTCTTTTTCCATTTTTTTTTTCCTTCCTGCCAAAGTACATAGCGTCGCACCCTGTCAAGTCCTTTCAACATTTTATACATTTCAATACGATAATCGCCTATTCCTGTCAATTCCAATGGATAGGATGCAAGCTGCTCATATTTTCCTCATAAGAAAACCCTTCATCCCTGGAATATAAACGATTGAAAAAAAAATGATGGAAGAACTATGTGTCTCATAAAGGTCTATAACAAAATTCTTAACTTTGATAGAAGTGCTAAATACCATAAGACAAAACAAATTGACTTGTATGTGAAGTTAGCTGTTTTTTTTAAATCAAAAAGCATTCCATTGATTTAACATACAAACTCCCCAATCTGATATGAGCTGTGAAAATTTTTTTTAGCATTTAAATTGTTATTTTGTGATGATATGGTTTTAAGGGATGTATTTTGTCCTGGTTGTTTTTATGAAGAAAGGTTGACACAGAGGTGTCAAGCAGTCTGCTGCAAAGCCAGTACATGGAAAGTAAACAGCTTGTCGTTCCTTGGGGTTTTTAAAAAAAAAAGTTTGGAACAACACATGCAGCCTGAACAGGTGGGATCAAGCTCTCGTAGAACCAGGATTTTGTTTTTCGTTTTAGTTTTAGCCTACAATAGTAGTTGCTGGAGTCTTGAAGATTGATGTGGAAGCTCTGATTTCCCTCTTTGTTACAGTCAAAAAATGGGGTTCTGTTCCTATTGCTAGAATCGCATGTGAAATTATCTATTTTACTGAATTTGCCTTTGCTAAGGATGTGTTACTGGGATGTTACTTTAGATAATCAGGAGTAAATATTAAGCACTTCAATAGAGTTACACTTAAGCCAATCATTTTCTTTTTATTTTGTCTGTATTTTAATTATAGTGTATGAATAAAGTGTGTATTATTTCAAGCCTGATAGTTTGACCAGTCGAATTACATCCAGAACACAATGTCTTACACTTGCCTTTTAAAATTAGAAAATGTTAGGCTCTTGACCACTATCTTAATGTGTTTTGAGAGAGTTTTGTCTGGTTCAGAACAATTTTCTTTTTTAACCAATTCAGTCAATCTGTGTCTTAAATATTCTTTAGGACCTAGCCGCTGCAATTCTCTGCAGTAAAGAATTCCACAGATTCTCACTACCATCTAAGTGAAGACTTAAATGGGTGATCCCTTACTCAGCAATGATGTCATCTCATCCAAGACATTTCCACAAGGGAAAACAATGCTGTACCTACCATGTCAGGTCCACTAAGAATTATGTATGTTTTAATACGTTAAATGTCACGCATCATGGTAGACTAATTAGTAAAGTTAGATCACATAGGATTCAGGATGAGCTTCCCAATTGGATGCAAAATTGGCTTGACAGTGGGAGACAGGGTGTGGTGGTGGAGGGTTGATTTTTGGACTGGAGGCCTGTGACCAGCAATGTTCCACAGGGATCAGTACTGGGTCCAATTTTTTGTCATTTATATAAACAATTGGGTAAGAATATGAGACCTGGTTAGTAAATTAGCATATGACACCAAAACTTGAGGTATAATGCACAGTGAAGAAGGTTATCAATTGGGTCAGTGGGCTGAGAAGTTCGGATAGAGTTCAATCTGGATAAATGTGAGGTGTTGCAGTTTAGTAAACAAGCAAGGACAGTACTTGTACAATTAATGTTAGGGCCTTGGGTAGTTTGGTAGAACAGAGTGACATGGAATTCAGGTACATAATTCTTTGAAATTTGCATCACAGGTAGGCAGGGTGATTTACGAAGGCATTTAGCATGCTTACCTTTATTGTTCAGACCGTTTGAGTACAGGAGTTGGGATATCATGTTGAGGTTGTACAGGGCGTTAGTAAGGTCTCTTCTGGAGTAGTGTGTGTGTGTGGTCTTGTCACCCCATTAGAATGAAAGTCATAGAGTTATACAACAAGGAAACAGACCCTTCAGTTCAACTCATCCATGCTGACCCGATAACCTAAATGAATCTCATCCCATTTGCCAGCATTTGACTCATATCCCCCTAAACCCTTCTTATTCATATACCCATCCAGATGTCTTTTAATAGTTGTAATTGTACCAGCCTCCAACTTTTCCTCTAGCAGCTCATTCCAAACCAGCACCACTCTGGAAAACATTGCCCCTTGGGTCTCTTTAAATCTTTCCCCTCTCACTTTAAACCTATGCCCTATAGTTTTGGACTCCCCCCACCATGACAATCGCCCTATCCATGCCCCTCATGATTTTATAAACCTCTATAAGGTCACCCCTCAACCTCCAATGCTCCAGGGAAAACAGCCCCAGCCTATTCAGCCTCTTCCTACAGCACAAATCCTCCAACCTTTGTAATATCCTTGTAAATCTTTTCTGAACCCTTTCAAGTTTCACAACATCCTTCCTGTAGCAGGGAGAGCAAAATTGCATGCAGTAAACTAATGGTGACCTAACTATATGGAAGATATTACTAAATTGGAGAAAGTTCAGAGAAAATATACTGGGATTTTGCTGGGAATGGAGGGTTTGAGTTTTAAAAGTAGACTGGGATCTTTTTCACTGGAATGTAGGAGATTGAGGATGATGGTTGTAGTGGTTTATAAAATCATGAGGGGCACACAAGGTGAATAACAAGGGTTTTTTCATTAGGGTAGGGAAGTTCAAAAATAGAGGGCATGGTTTTAAAATGGGAGAAGAACATTTTAAAAAGCACGTGAGCAACTTTTGTTTTACACAGAATAATACGGCTATTACTCAAGAACATATGTTTGTTTGTGTAATAAGTTATAAAAATCTGTTCACAAAATAATTATTTAATGTTGAAATTTCATAATTATTCTGCATGGAAATGGACCCTCAGGTCCAACTAGTCCATACTATCTTGTTCCCAAACTGAACTAGTCCCATCTGCCTGCATTTGGCCCATGTCCCTCCAAACCTTTCCTGTTCATAAACTTATCCAAATGTCTTTTAAATATTGCAACTTTACCTGCATCCACCACTTTCTCTTGCAGTTCATTTCTCACATGAACCACTCTGAAAGATGTTGCCCCTCATGTCCTTTTTGAATCTTTCTCCACTCACTTAAAAAATATTTGCTGCTCAAAGTGCAGTCTCTAATTGGATAACTCGAGTGATGACAGCGGCAACTTCATTCAGATCACAAGCGTGACCCCAATGATCCAATTGCTTGCCAGTCTAAAGCAGTACTTGCTCTCACGTTAACAGTTCCGTTCACGGCCTACTGCAGTGTTCTTGTGAAGCCAGAAGCAAGCTGGAGGATTAGCGCTTCATTTTTACAGCCTCCAGGACTCCATACTAAATTCAACAACTTCAGAACATAAATTCTGTTGTCCAGTTTGTCCATCTAAACAGTTTTCAAATTTCCTTCTCCCACTAATGCTCCCCGACCTTCCCTTCAATTCCCCGACTTACCTCCACACCCCTAACATCCTGAAGATGAATGCTACAAATGTCTCTCCTTAGACTAATTTAATCGAACATGCATCAGCCACAATTGATACCACTGGTTTAATCAAATGATCTCTGCTCTCAGACAAGGGATGGTCACCTTGTCAGAAGGTTGGGAACATGGCTGCTTTTCAGATGGTCAATTAACTTCCCAGGCAGTTTTATCCATTCTTCCTTTGAGCACTGTATTAACATTGAGGCTCAGCTCAAATCTGATATTTGGTAGTGACTCATTGATCTTTTCTAAGTTATAATTGTGAAAATTCTTCAAAAAAATTAATCATTTTCTTTTAAACAGGGACATGTCTAGTAGTCATGAAAAATGCAAATCTCCCTTTTTCTCAAATCCTCCTCCTCCTCTGTCTTTCTCAAGGTTCCTTTTTAGAAATTCAGTGATCAGGACTTTTCAAGGTTGTTACTAAACGGGGAATGTTTTTCAATCCATTATTATTACCAGTTTTATAGATGCTTACTTTCACAATCACTTTAAGTAATAAAATTATAATAAGCAAAAGCTTATTACATTGGGTGACAAGGAATAAATTTACAGTCTTCATGCACAAATATCAGGATGCAAAGTGAGATACTAAATGAATATTTCAAATCCATATTTACTGTGAAGAAGGACACAGAAGTTAGGGTGCTTGGGAAAATAATCATGTTTTGACAAGTGTCCATATACAGAAGAGGAGGTACTTGAGTTCTTAAAATACATAAAGTTAGATAAATCCCCAGGACCTGATCAAGTATTTCCCAGAACTTTGTGGGAAGCTAGGGAAGCCTTTTGAGATACCTGTAAGATGTACAGCCACGGGTGAGGTGCCAGAAGACTGGAAGTTGGCTAACATGGTGCCACTATTTAAGAAAGGTGGTAAGGAAAAGCCAGGGAACTATGGACCGGTGAGCCTGACATTGGTGCTGGTCAAGTTATTGGAGGGAATCCTGAGGGACAAGATTTCCATGCATTTGGAAAGGCAAGGATTGATTAGGGATAGTCAACATTGCTTTGTGCATAGGAAATCATGTCTCTGGAATTTGATTTGAGCTTTCTGAAGAAGTAAATGTAGTGGATTAAGGGAATGGGTCTGGGTGGGTTACTCTTCGTTGTGGACTTGTAGTGCCTGTTTCCACACTGTAGGGATTCTATGATTCTATGAAGTAACAAAGAGGATTGATGAGGGCAGAGTGGTGGACATGATCTGTATGGACTTCAGTAAGGTGTTTGACAAGGTTCCTCGTGGTAATTTTGTTAGCAGGATTAGATCTCATGGAATACAGGGAGAACTAGTCATTTGGATACAGAACTAGCTTGAAGGTAGAAGACAGAGGGGTGGGTGATGGAGGGTTGTTTTTCAGACTGGGGGCCTGTGACCAGTGGTGTGCCACAAAGATTGTTGCTGGGTCCACTGTTTTTCATCATTTTTATAAATTATGTGAATGTGAACATGGGCGGTATAGTTAGTAAGTTTGCAGATGACACCCAAGTTGGAGGTGTAGTGGACAGTGAAGAAGGTTACCTCAGAGTACAATGAGATCCTGATCAGTTGGGGCAATGGACTGAGGAGTGGCAGATGAAGTTCCATTTGGATAAATGTGAGATGCTGCATTTTGGAAAGGCAAATCAGAGCAGAACTTATACACTTAATGGTGAAGTCCTAGGGAGTGTTGCTGAACTGAGAGACCTTGGAGTACAGGTTCATAGCTCCTTGAAAGTGGAGAAGTCGCAGGCAAATAGTATAGTGAAGAAGGTGTTTGGTATGCTTTTCTTTAATGGACAGAGCATTTCATATAGGAGTTGGGAGGTCCTGTTGCAGCTGTACAGGAAATTAGTTAGGCCACTTTTGGAATATTGTGTGCAATTCTGATCTCTCTCCTTTAGGAGGGATGTTGTGAAACTTGAAAGGGTTCAGAAAAGATTTACAAGGATGTTGACAGATTTGGAGGATTTGAGCTATAGGGAGAGGCTGAATAGGCTGGAACTGTTTTCATGGGAACATCAGAGGCTGAGGGGGTGACCTATTGAGGTTTAAAAAATCATGGGTAGGGTATATAGATGAGGTCTTTTCCCTGGGGTGGAGGAGTTCAGAACTAGAAGGCATAGGTTTAGTTTGAGAGGGTGGAAAATTTTAAAAGGGATTTAAGGGGCAAATTCTTCATGCAGAGGATGGTGTGTGCATGAAATGAGCTACCACAGGAAGTGGAGGCTGGTACAACTATAATTTAAAAGGCATCTGGATAGGTATATGAACAGGAAGGGTTAGAGGGATATGGGCTAAGTGCTGACAAATGGGACTAGATTAGGTTGGGATATCTGGTTGGCATGGACATGTTGGACAGAAAGGTCTATTCTGTGACATCCCCATGACTTTACTGTATTATAGAATAATTTCCAAAAGAAATCTATCCCATTTGATTTTTACCTGGTTTCATCAGCTCCTCAATTGCGTACTTGTCTTTTTATTCCATGATGACTCATCTGTATGTGCATCAGTGCAATTTAGCAAGATAATTTGAATGTAATTAGAATGTTGCAAGTGTTCAAGTGTGACCAATTTAAAATTGTGAACATGTTTGATTAAAAAGCATTTTCATTTAATAATGGAGCAAAATGTCAACTAAGAATACAGTGGCACTATGAAATTTGTTTGCACTTGTAACTTTCTGCATGAAAAGTATTTGAAAGTTTGTATAATGAGAAGAGTTTAGTTTTATCTTAAAATCAAGTTCATTACATCATCTCTTATTTTACTGTAACTAAGTGCAGACTTTAGCTAATGCATTGCTTCTTTACCAGAAATCTATAGTTCAAGTCTGACCCTGTTGTTTATAACAGAGCACCATTGTAATTGGCTGTTGGGGAAACTTGATCCCCAAGCAACTAAAATTGTTCCTCTTTCATTCAGCTTTATCTTTTTGTGGAGAAATAGGACCTTGTATAACAATAATGTTCTGATCTTTGTGCTGCTACTAGCCACGTTTCAGTAAGCAGTCAGCAAGGTAAGTTAATCCTTTAATAGCTTAGCTTGTGAATAGACGGAGTCCACACTGAGCAGGAGCAGACAGGTGACTGCTGAATTAGTGATGTAATATATTTGGGCGGTTGCTTTACCCAAAACACTACACAGGCAGTGTCTCCCACCTATCCTCCTCCTCGAAATAAAAAGAAATTTCTGCGCACCAATTTGGTAAGCTTACTGCTTTTTTGTTTTCAATAGTCTTTGGGAGTTCAGAACAGTGGGAATGGATGTTAGGTTAGTAGCATGCTCCTCCTATAGAATATGGGAGGTAAGGGTCATCACTAGTGCCCCACTAACTTCTTCTGTGGGAAGTGCACCTGACTCCAGCTCCTCAGAAATCACGTTAGGGAACTGGAGCTGATTGAACTTCAGATTATTCGGGCGGCTGATAGGGTAAATAAGAAGAGTTACAGACAGGTAGTCACACTTCAGGTACAGGAGAAAGGTAGATGGGTTACAGTCAGGGGACAGTAAGGGAACAGACAGACAGTGCATGGATCCTATGTGGCCATCCCTCTCAATAATAAGTATACTGTTTTGGTTACTGTTGGGGAGGGAAACGACCTGCCAGGGGAAAGCCATTGTTGGCCAGGTCTCTTGACACTCAGCCTGGCTTTGTGGTTCAGAAGGGATGGGAGGAGAATAGAAAAGCACTAGTGATAGGAGATTCAATAGTTAGAGGAACGGACAGGAGATTCTATGGTCGCGAACAGACTCCTAGAAGATATGTTGCCTGCCAGGGTCCAGGATGTCCCTGATCAAGTCTGAGATTCTGAAGGGTGAGGGTGAGCAGCCAGAAGTTGTGGTGCACGTTGGCACCAATGACATATCCACAAAAAGGGATGAGGATCTAAAAAGTGATTTCAGGGAGTTGGTTTGGAAGCTAAAAAGCAGGACAAGCAGAGTAGTAATCTCAGAATTACTGTGGTGCCACATGCTAGTGAGGTGAGGAACAGGAGTCTAAACACCTGGCTACAGGGCTAGTGCAGGAGGAAAGGCTTCAGATATGTAGATCATTAGGGTACCTTCTGGGGAAGGTGGGACCTGTACATGAAGGATGGATTGCACTTAAACTGGAGGGGCACCAATGTCTTGGGTGGGAGATTTGCTAGAGCATTTGGGGAGAGATTAAATTACTTTGGCAGGGTGATGGGAACCAGAGCTACAGGTCAGAGGAGAGGGTTGTTTTTCAACAGGCAAAAATAGAATGCAGAGAGTCTGTCAGGAATGATACACTTTTAACACATCCTTTTGCCCTATCAACTGTGTATCAGTTTCAACGAAAGGAGTGTCGGGAATAAGAGTGATGAACTTAGTTCCAAGTACTGATCCATGGTCTATGATGTTGTGGCCATAATGGAGACATGGATTTCACAGGGGCAGGAATGGTTGCTGGATGTCCCAAGGTTTAGATCTTTTAAAAAGAACAGGGAGGGGGAGTCGCATTGCTAATTAGAGGGTACATCACAGCTGCAGAAGAGAAGGTTGTTGAGGAGGGTTTGTCCACTGAGTCACTATAGGTGAAAGTCCGTAACAACAGGAAAGGAGTAGTGACAGTAGTGACTTTATTAGGTGTTTTCTCCTGCCCCCTTTCTCCCCCCCCACAACATTGATTGGAATCTCCTTAGGGCAAATGGTCTTGATGGAGCCAATATTTGTCAGGTGTGTCCAAGAGGAATTTCTAGTTCAATATGTAGATAGGCTGACTGGGGTGGGAGGGGGGCGGGGTGGAGGTCATATTGAATTTGGTGCTAGGCAACGAGCCAGGCAAGGTGTTGGATCTCTCGCTGGGAGAGCATTTCAGTGACAGTGACCGCAACTGCCTCACCTTCTCCATCGCCATGGAGAGGGATAGGAGCAGACAATATGAGAAGGTATTTAATTGGGGATGGGGAAATTATACTTTGATTAGACAGAGGCTGTGGAGGATAAATTGGCAACAATTGTTCTATGGGAAAGGCACACCAGAAATGTGGAGGCTGTTTAAGGAGCACTTGTTGCGATAACTTTGTCCCACTGAGACAGGCAAGGTAAAGGAGCCTTGGATGCTGAGCAGAGGAGCTCCTCATCAAAAGGAAGAAGGAAACTTGCTTAAGGTTGAGGAAGCTAGGATCTGGCACAGCTTTGGAGAGTTACAGGGTGGCTAGGAACGAACTCAAAAATGGATTGATGAGAGCTAGGAGGGGGCATTAAAAAGCCTTGGCCAGAAGGATAGGGAAAACTTGAAGGTGTTTTACATTTGGGTGAGGAATCATCAGAGAGGGGGTGGGATCGATCAGGGATAGTGAAGGGACCTTGTGCCTGGAGTCTGAAGAGGTGGGGTGACCTTAACTGAATTTTCTGCTTCAGTGTTCACGAGTGAGCAAGACTTCGTTGATAGTGAGAACACCGTAGAGCATGTTAATAAACTTGAACAGATTAATATGAAGGAAGTGGATGAACTGGAAATTCTGGGAAGCATCAAAATAGATAAGTCCCCAAGACCAGACCAGATATATGCAAGGTTACTTGGGAAGCAAGGAATGAGATTGCTGCGCCTATAGCGATGATCTTTGCACCCTCACTTTGCACAGGAGAAATACCAGCTGATTGGAGGGAGGTGAATGTTGTTCCTCTGCCCAGAAAAGGAATAGGGAAATCCCTGGAAATTACAGACCATGACGTGGAGGAGCCAGTGTTGGACTGGGGTGGATAAAGTTTCAAAATCTCACAGCACTAGGTTATAGTCCAATAGGTTTACTTGTGAAGCCCTGCAACTTCAGGTAGTTGTGAAGCAGGACTATAAGACATAGAATTTTATAGCAAAAGATTACAGTGTCATGCAACTGAAATGATTTATTGAATAAAGCTAGATTTCTGGTCAAGTCTTTCATCTTTTAGAATGGGTTGCAGGTTTTGGTTCATTAACGTGTAAATCCCAGAACTTCTGGCTGATCCATGCAATAATTTGTAAATTCCACTTTAGAAATAGAACCAAGATTGGTATATAGGCAGACTAACCTCACAGGGTAAAAAATGAGGTCTGCAGATGCTGGAGATCACAGTTGAAAATGTGTTGCTGGTTAAAGCACAGCAGGTCAGGCAGCACCTACCACCCCACCAACCTCCGTATACAACGTATCATCCGCCGTCATTTCCGCCACCTCCAAACGGACCCCACCACCAGGGATGTATTTCCCTCCCCTCCCCTATCAGCGTTCCGCAAAGACCACTCCCTTCGTGACTCCCTCGTCAGGTTCACACCCCCCACCAACCCAACCTCCACTCCCGGCACCTTCCCCTGCAACCGCAGGAAATGTAAAACTTGCGCCCACACCTCCTCCCTCACTTCCCTCCAAGGCCCCAAGGGATCCTTCCATATCCGCCACAAGTTCACCTGTACCTCCACACACATCATCTATTGCATCCGCTGCACCCGATGTGGCCTCCTCTACATTGGGGAGACGGGCCGCTTACTTGTGGAACGCTTCAGAGAACACCTCAGGGGCGCCTGGACCAACCAACCCAACCACCTCGTGGCTCAACACTTTAACTCTCCCTCCCACTCCACCGAGGACATGCAGGTCCTTGGACTCCTCCACCGGCAAAACATAACAACACGACGGTTGGAGGAAGAGCGCCTCATCTTCCGCCTGGGAACCCTCCAACCACAAGAGATGAACTCGGATTTCTCCAGTTTCCTCATTTCCCCTCCCCCCACCATGTCTCAGTCGGTTCCCTCAACTCAGTACCGCCCTCCTAACCTGCAATCTTCTTCCTAACCCCTCCGCCCCCACCCCACTCTGGCCTATCACCCTCACCTTGACCTCCTTCCACCTATCACAACTCCATCACCCCTCCCCCAAGTCCCTCCTCCCTACCTTTTATCTTAGCCTGCCTGGCACCCTCTCCTCATTCCTGATGAAGGGCTTATGCCCGAAACGTCGAATTTCCTATTCCTTGGATGCTGCCTGACCTGCTGTGCTTTAACCAGCAACACATTTTCAACCAAGACTAACCTCACCTTCACTACATTGTCTGAGCTGAGATATCACTTTTATTTTCTAAAATACCTTCAGTTAGCTTGAGAATGTGACTTAAAAGAAGTTTTGGGATTTACATATTAATGAACTGAAACCTGCAACCCATTCTGAAAGATGAAGACTACTCAAAAATTGAGGGTTGTTTAACATATCATGACAGTTGCATGATACTGTAATCTTTTGCTATAAATTCTGTGTCTTATGCTCCTGCTTCACAACTACTTGATGAAGGAGCAGCGCTTTGAAAGCTAATGCTTCCAAACAAGCATGTTGAATTACAGACCAGTCAGTCTTCAGTTTGTGGTAAGCAAGGTACTGGAAAGGATTCTGAGAGATAGGAATTATGACTATTTGGAAAAACCTAGTTGGTATGGTTTTGTGAGGGCCAGATCATGCCTCACAAGCCTTTGAGTTATTTGAGGACGTGACGAAACAAGTTGACGGAAGTCAAGCAGTGGATGTGGTATAAAAGAATTTCAGTGGGGTATTTGATAAGGTTCCCCACTGTATGCTCATTCAGAAAGTGAAGAGGTATGGGATACAAAGAAATTTGGCTGTCTGGATATAGAATTGGCTGGTCAAAGGAATGCAGCGAGAGGTAGTGAAGAGAAGGTATTCCACCTGGAGGTGGGTGACCAATGGTGTCCCACAGAGATCTGTTCTTGGGCCTCTGCTCTTCATAGTTTTTATAAGTGACTTGAATGAAGACGTTAGTAAGTTTGCTGATGACACAAAGGTCAGTGGTGTTATTAATAATGTTGAGGACTGTTGCAGGCTAACAACATGATATTGACAGGATGCAGAGCTGGGCTGAGAAGTGGCAGATGGAGTTCAACCTGGAAAAGTGTGCAGTGATTCATTTTGGAAGGTTGAATTTGAATGCTGAAGACAGAGTCAAAGACAAGATTCTAGGCAGTGTAACAGGACAGCGGGACATTGGGGTCAATGTACAGAGATCCCTAAAAGTTGCCACCCAAGTTGATAGGGTTGTTCAGAAGGTTTTCACTAACAGAGGAATTGAGTTTAAGAGGTGCGAGGTGTTGCTGGTTATACCACACTTGGAGTATTGTGTCCAGTTCTAGTTGCTTCATTGATAGGAAGGATATAGATGCTTGAAAGAGGGTGCAAAAGAGATTTACCAGGCTGCTGCCTGGATTGAAGGGCATGTCTTATGAAGAGAGGTTGAGTGAGCTCGGACTTTTCACACTGGAGAGAAGGAAGAGAGGTGACTATGTACAAGGTAATGAGAAACATAGATAGAGTAGATAGCCAGACATTTTTCCCCAGGGCAGAAATGGCTATCATGAGGGGTCATAATTTTAAGGTGATTGGAGGAAGATGTAGGGAGATGTCAGAGGTAGGTTCTTTACGCAGAGAGTGGTAGGTGCATGGAATGCACTGCCAGCGGTGGTAGAGTCCGAGAATTAAGGACATTTACGCGACTACTGGACAAACACATAGGCGATAGTAAATTGAGGGGTGTGTAGGTTAGGTTGATTTTTGATTGAAGTTAAATGCTCGGCACAACACCATGGGCCGTAGAGCCTGTACTCTCCTTTACTGTTCTATGTTCAGTCACCACTACAGGGGAATCTCGATTATCCGAAGTAGATCTCGAGGTCCCGATAGAAGCATTACATCAAAGATGTGTTTCCAACACTGATCGCGTCTCTTGTTTACAGTGATTAAAAATGAACTGTGCTTACTGAAATGCTGCCAAGAACAATCTTGGACTGATGCGAGCCCAGGCACCATCTCCAAATTACTGACCTCCCATGCTCGCTCTCTCCCCAAAGTTTCCTGAGTTCTATACCAGGGTGTACCCGAAACACCCCTTCCCCAGATATTCTTTCCAACATTGTCCTGAACAAGACAAAGGTGGAATCTGTCAAAAGGTTGCGTGTATGGCTGTGTGCACGTGCATGCTATTTGGAATCTCACCCTCACCCCCTCTCTCTTTCCACCCACCCCACCCCCCCCCCCCCAAAAAGGTGACAGCAGCAGTCTTGTTGGTCTCCAGTCCAGCTGCCTTGGAGAGGGGGCGGGGGTGGATGGGGTGCAGTCGTGGACAGCATGGGTTGGGGGGTGGGAGTAGACTGGGGTGGGGACAGGGTGCTGCTGCCTAGCCTCCTGAATGGGGAGTGGACTTAACAGAAAATTCCG
This sequence comes from Hemiscyllium ocellatum, assembly GCF_020745735.1. NCBI lineage: Eukaryota > Metazoa > Chordata > Chondrichthyes > Orectolobiformes > Hemiscylliidae > Hemiscyllium > Hemiscyllium ocellatum. The sequence goes on along the minus strand of NC_083403.1, from coordinate 111,207,162 downwards.
GGCCCCAGAGGGAAGGCAATGAACCAATTAATCAAATAATCAATTATCTGAACGAAATAATCCCACCCGTCTTGTTCGGATAATCAAGGTTTCTTTGGCCGTTTTGCAACTACATGTTGCTTCAGACAAAATGGATAAACAAAGACAATGCTGCATGTCATTCATTCTAGCAGGAGAAACATTTGAATATGTTTTATAAGGCTGTCGTCCTGAACATTACCTGTGATAGTTATGTATGGTTAGTGTCTGTTAGTAATGAGGATGCAACCCATGACTGACAGGGGCCTCAGTCAACAATTAGTATCTGACCTGTTTGACACTCTTGGACTGGTTGATAGCAGTTTAGAATCTCACTTGAATCTCAAGCTAAAGCTCTCATTTACTAGCATTCAGTGATTTTTCTTGTGTATTAAACTGCTGTAAGATAGTAAAAGGACTCCTCAAGAGTACTAATTTGATGGCAGATAATCCTGTGAGGATTATATTCTGTCTTTATGCTCTTATTTCAACGGAGGCATTTACACTGGTAAGCATTGCTTTCTGGTTCAGTGTTTGTTTAAAAAGACTGCTGACATTTTAAACTTAAGTACTGTAGTTTCTGAATTTTTGCTGTTCCAATCTACTTGTTCCTCAAATACTTTCAGTGATTTAGTTTCCACAGCTCTGAGGTAGCTAATTCCAGACATTCACTAAGTGGTTATTGCAATGGCTCAGCAATTCCAAATACCCCCACGTGACTCAAGTAGCAGGTTTTAGTGGACCAGAAGGCCTGAGAGACTTAAAATAGTATCTGATTTGAATATGTTTCTATTACCATCTACATTTCTTAGTTTATAACTGTCTTTTTTTTAAAAAAAATTATCAAAAACATAAGTGTGTTGGACCAAAGGCACTGAGATGGACCCTATTCAAATTTATGATCTCGCTATTAGTGTTTTCCACAAGGAAGTAAATATTGTCTCATGCTGCTCTTAAGCAACATGTATTTCTAATGGAAGTCTTGCTAGTAGACTGACAGTGTACTTCTGATTTGCCCTCTTAACTGGGGTGTCAGACAGCTTAAAAAAAAAAGCAATTATGTGGTGCTGCAAAAGCATAGCAGGTCAGGCAGCATCGGAGGAGCAGAAGAATCGACGTTTTGGGCATAATCCCTTCATTGCCCAAAAAAGCAGAAAATAACTTCAAAATGCTAATGAGAATTTGATCAATGGTTTCCCCATTCTTTGGTCTCCATTAAACGTTTTTAAGGAACATTTCTGGAAAAAGCTGTAACAATAAATGCAGACAAGTCAACCAACTTTTATACCAATCCTTTTCCTCAACCTAGGATTTCAACACTGGTCGATAGGGCCTTCTGCTGTGACCAGTCCATTTCGTGCACTTGTGTTTGCACATCCTTTTCTCTCCCTTTCAGAAGCCTAGTGTTCCTCTCATCATCACCTTCGATCCCACTAGCCTTCGCGTTCAACAATCATATTCTGCCATATTCACCAGCATCAGTGTGATTCCAGCAAACGTGCCTCTACACAAATAGAAATTGCTGGAAAAGATCAGCAGGTCTAGCTGCATCTGTGGAGGGAAGTAGGAGTTAACTTTTCAGGTCAAGTGACCCTTCTTCAGAACTGCCCTCCCATGCCTTTTCCCTGCAAACATAGAGATGCAACACCTGTCTTTCCATATCCAATAGCCCAAATATTCCTCAAGTGAAACAATCAAATTCTTGTATTCTTTCAATTTAGTTTACTATATTGCTGTTCTCAATGTAGTCTCCTTAATACCATGGAGACTGGAAGTAGACATGGCAACCACTTTGCAGGACACCTCCATGCAGTACACGAACGTGACCATGAGCTTCCTGTTGCTGGACATGGCTGTCACTCTGACCTTTTTAGTCTGTGACCTGCTACAGTGTTCCAATAAAGCTCAGCACAACCTCCAGGAACAGCACCTTACCTTTTGTGTCTGCATTGTGGTCTCTCTGCCTTCCAGCCTAAGTATTGAATTCAACAATTTAGATTTCAAACTTCTTGTTTCATTCTATATCCTTTCATGTTGCATTCAGATTTCTGCCATATAGCCATTTACACTTCTCTTTGTTTGTGATACTCTTTGCCATGCTTTGCTTTTACATCACAGAATTGTATGCTTACTAATCCCAGAAATTCCCTTTTATTCCATCTCCCCCTCACCCAGTTACTGTTTTAACTCCTAATGTTCTTTCAATTCCGATGAACAGTCATTGACCTGAAATGTTATCCATTTCTTTCAACAGATGCTACATGAACTGGAGTATTTTCAGCATTTCTTATTTAGTTTTACAATACTTAAAGTATCTGATTTATACATGACAATGGTTTATCTAAAATTCTTTTATAACTCCAATTTTTCAAAACCTGTAGTTAAGCACTGATTAAAGCAATGGTTTAATTCCTGCATGAGCCTGGTTGAGGCATTGAGCACAGAAACTTAGCCAGCCACCACCAGGCTTCAGAGAAAAGTCCTGTCTGAGAGATAATCAACCAGTAAGTAAAAAATGAGGTCTGCAGATGCTGGAGATCACAGCTGCAAATGTGTTGCTGGTCATAATCAACCAGAACATACGTTGCTGCCATTTCAATCCCAATAACAATTCTGGTTAGGACAGTAACTTAACTGGCTAACTAGCTGCTTTTCACATCAATTTTAATCAAACATCCATTCTTTTAAGCAAGTGTCTGGATAAGAATTTATTACTTGTTCATGGCTTGCAGGCACCCTGGCAATACTGGTATTTATTTTCTATCTATAACTGTCAATTTTAAGGTTTTGATGTTCTGTTTTCCTGAACGGTAGTAACCCAAATAGTAAAGTACGCTCATAGTCACCTTAGGACTGTCAGCCAGCAGTGAAGAAAGAACTAATAATTCCAAATTATGATTGAGAGACTTGGAGTGGAGCTCAAAGTAGGTGGTGTTCCCATGGGCACGTCTCTGTGGTAAAGGTCACAGGTTTGTTGAACAAGAGTCAGTGCAGTGCAATTTGTAAATAGTATAAATTGCATGCATTGGTGATAGCAGGAGACAGTATTCTAAGGTGATGTTTGGGATGCTTTGGTCTGAACTGTTGAGCATTTTCAGTTTTGAACTGGACGTTATGAAAATATAAATTTAATATATTGTCTGATATTATCTTGAGGTCAAGTTGGTTGATTAAAAACAGAGCAATCAACCAAAGGTGAATCCTATCAACACTACTGAAAGGTAGTCATTTTGCTTCTTGTTGACTGCACTTTTAAGTAAAAGTAAATTGCACACAAAAACTTGTGTATGATAAAGGCATTGACTTTAATGTCAGCACTTATTTAAAAATAAGCTCTAATTAAATCTTATAATGAACAAATCCATGTAAAACATAATGAAAATCCAGCAAGGAATGATTGAAAATACTCAGAGTTCTGTGTCTCAGCTATTCTCCTTCACGTGGGAGAAAGTGAGGACTGCAGATGCTGGAGATCAGAGCTGAAGAAGGGCTTATGCCTGAAACGTCGATTCTCCTGCTCCTTGGATGCTGCCCTACCTGCTGTGCTTTTCCAGCAGCGCATTTTTCAGCTCTTATTCTCCTTCACATGTTGATTGGTCCTAATATCAACCCAAAGTGATCGTCTTAAAACTGTGTGCTAAATTTTACTTTTTTTTTTCATTTCTTCTGGTGCTGAAACCCTTATCCATGACTTTGTTTTCTCTAGCCTTGACTATTCTTGTGTACTCCTGAATGGTCTACTGTATTTTACCTTCTATAGACTTGAGGTCATCTAAACTTTTGCCTGTTTCTTAAATCTCAGTAAGCCCAAGTCCACTCTTTCTTCTGTGCTTGCTGTCCTGAAATGGTTCCCAGTCAAGCAACATCTTGATTTTTAAAGTTTTCATCTTTATTTTCAACTCCCTCATTGGCCTTAAATCTCACCTCCTATGATGTTTCCATCAACTACACAAGTCTACTGGGTATTAGACCTCATGTATCCTATAATTTAATTGCTTCACCATTAATGGCTGAACCTTCAGTAGCTTAGACATGTAGCTCTGGAATTCCTTCCCTACACCTCACTTCCTCCTTTTTAAAATGTATGCATTCATGGAATGTGGGTATTGCTGGCTATGCCCACATTAATTGCTCATCTCTTTTAAAAAAAATTCTTAAAATTCCTTACAAATTATACTTTGTCATCTAATCTATTATCTTTGTTGCCTTGATTTCATACTTTGATTTCTGTGCTTCCAAGAAGTAATTTGAGGTCATTGGTTATGTTGATGAAGCAATAGTTACATAACTTGCTGAGCTTGTTTTCATATTTATTTTTACAACACCACAGTTTGTTTTTCACACTGGAGGAATTATAATTCTAGAAACTAGCTCCACCCCCACCTTACCCCAGCTCCAACCTTCCAGCTCAGCACCGTCCTCATGACCTGTCCCACCTGTCCATCTTGCTTCCCATCTATCTGCGTCACCCTCCCCTCTGACCTGTCATCTTTACCCCCACCTCCATCCACCTATTACGCACACAGCTACTCTTCCCCCTCCGCCCCCCCCCCCCCCCCCCCCACCCCCTGTTTATTGCTCCAAGCCTCATTCCTGATGCTAGATGCAGACAGTACCAGTCCCCTGTGTTCTCCTGATCAAAATCTTTTGATTCCATTGGGTGCAATAGTAAAGATTCTGGATTAGTGGCGCTGGAAAAGCACAACAGTTCAGGCAGCATCTGAGGAGCAGTAAAATCGACGTTTCGGGCAAAAGCCCTTCATCAGGAATACAGCTAAGTCAGCATTCTAGCACAATGTCTCCTTCGTATGGACTAACCAACTTTATTTTCAAACAAATTTGATCATCTATCAATTCCTGATCAACTTCAACAAAATAAAAGTTGGCATTGTCCTAAAGGATCATAGGCTGCTCTCTTATTGGCAAGAGAAGACTGATGGGCAGTTCACCACGAGACTCACCATACCACAAGTGATGGGAGATTTCGTGACAGCAAGGCCTTCATAGTGACTTTGGCTGATATGGAAATTGAATCCATGCTGTTGTTGTCACTCTATCTTTCAAACTAGCTGTCCAGCCAACTGAACTCATCAACCTAATCAACTGTGAGATTTAGATTGCTTATCATTCCATGTCAAAAAGCTCTCTCCCAATTGTTCACCAGGGCATTAAAGTACCAAAAGATACATAGAGACATTGAGTTTATACAGCATGACAAGAGGCCATTCGGCTTATTGTATCCACACGGGTTATCAAACATTCTAATCACATTATTCAGTTCTTGCCCAGTAGCCTTTTACATTATGGCATTTCGGATGTTTATCTCAATAGTTCTTAAATGACTAGAGGGTTCCTGCATCTACGAACCTTTTAGGCAGTGAGCTCCAGATATTGTGTACACTCCAGGTGAAAAGGTTTTCCTCAAATCCCCTATAAACCTCTTGCTCCTTATTGAAAGCTTTCCACCTCCGTGGTTATTGATCCTGCTACTAAAGGAAAAATAATCTCTCTGATCTGTACTCATAATTTTGTACATCATCATCTTTTAAAATTATACTTATTGTCTAACCTATCTTCTTTTGTGCCTTGGTTTTGTACTTTGATTTACAGTGCTTCAGTGAAGCACCTTGGGAAATTTGCTTATGTTAAAGGTGCTGTAATTATGTAACTTGCTGTTGTTTTCAAATGTATGTTCCCCTCCCCTTCAGCCCACTGTGCTCTAAGGAAAACCAACCCCAGCTTATCAATTCTATCTTCACAACTGTATCACTCCAGCCCAGGTGTCATCCTATTGAATCTCTTTGGCACCCTCTCCAGTGCAATCACATCCTTTCTCTGGTGTGGGGACCAGAACTGCACACAGCTCTCTAGATAGTGGCCTAACCAAAGTCGTATACCTTTGTTTCACCATCTTCTTGCTCTGGTATTCAGACAGATAAAGGCAAGTATCCCATATGTCTTAACTTCCTTATCTACTTCATGAAGAATCTATGGACATCCACATCTCTGATCCACGTATTTCCTCAGCTCCTACTATTCAGTATGTACACCCTGGCCCTTCTAACTAGCCTGTCTATGTCGTCTTGTCGTGTAAAACTGATGAAGGGCATTTGTCCGGAACATCGATTTTCATGCTCCCCAGATGCTGTCTGACCTGTTATGCTTGCATCGTCACTAATTACCACATCAGTTTTTGTCATCTGTAAACACTGATCATACTTCCTGTTTTCATGTTTGGATCATTAATATACACAACAGCAAGAGACCTAACACAAACCCTCTGTCATCCAGTGCTACACAGGCTTCTGATCATGAAAATACCCTTTTTAATCATCACTGTCTGCTTGTCTAACTAATCCAATTTTGAATCAAATTTACCAAACTTTCCGTGAGGTCTTAAGCTACTTAGGTGCTGACCCAGTTTGCCATGAGAGATCTTATCAATAGCCTTCTGGAAATTTATGAAAAATAATCAACTATATTTACACTCTTCTACAACGCCAGTTGTCGCCTCCAAAGATTTCAATCAAATTTGTTCAACATGATCTCTAATAGTCCTAGGGAAATTGAGAAACAAATTTGTAAAGAGATCTCAGTTATCTGTAAGAATAATAGGGTGGTTATGGTAGGGGATTTTAACTTTCCACACAGACTGGGATGCCATGGTGTTAAGGGTTTAGGTGGAGAGGAATTTCTTCAGTGTGTACAAGACAATTTTCTGATTCAGTATGTGGATGTACCTACTAGAGAAGGTGCAAAACTTGACCTACTCTTGGGAAATAAGGTAGGGCAGGTGACTGAGGTATCAGTGGGAGAGTACTTTGGGGCCAGTGACCATAATTCTATTAGTTTTAAAGTTGTGATGAAAAAGAATAAACCAGATCTAAAATTTTGAAGTTCTAAATTGGAGAAAGGCCAACTTTGACGATATTAGCTAAGAACTTGCAAAAGCTGATTGGGGGCAGATGTTCGCAGGTAAAGGGACAGCTGGAAAATGGGAAACCTTCAGAAATGAGATAACAAGAATCCAGAGAAAGTATATTCCTGTCAGGGTGAAAGGGAAGGCTGGTACGTATAGGAAATGCTGGATGACTAGAGAAATTGAGGGTTTGGTTAAGAAAAAGGAGGAAGCATATTTCGGGTATAGACAGGATAGATCGAGTGAATCCTGAGAAGAGTATAAAGGCAGTAGGAGTATACTTAAGAAAGAAACCAGGAGGGCAAAAAGGGAACATGAGATAGCTTTGGCAAATGGAGTTAAAGAGAATCCAAAGTGTTTTTGTCTTTAATGTATTTATAAAAGGATAACTTGAGAGAGAATAGGGCCCCTCCAAGATCAGCAAGGCAGCCTTTGTATAGAGCCGCAAAGGATGGGGCAGATACTAAACTAGTATTTTACATTAGTATTTACTGTGGAAATGGACATGTAAGATATAGAATGTAGGGAAATAGATGGTGACATCTTGAAAAATGTGCATGTTACAGAGGACGTTGTGCTGAATGTCTTGAAACGCATAAAAGTGGATAACTTCCCAGGTCCTGATCAGTGTACCCTAGAACTCTGTGGGAAGCTAGGGAAGTGATTGCTGGGTCCCTTACTGAAATATTTGTATCATGGATAGTCACAGGTGAGGTGTTGAAAGACTGGAGGTTGGCTCATGTGGTGCCACTGTTTAAGAAAGGTGGTAAAGACAAGCTGGGGGACTATAGACCGGTGAGACTGATGTTGATGGTGGGCAAGTTGTTGGAGGGAATCCTGAGGGATGGGATAAACATGTATTTGGAAAGGAAAGGACTGATTAGGGATAGTCAACATAACTTTGTGCATGGGAAATCATGTCTGACAAACTTGATTGTGTTTTTTGAAGAAGTAACAAAGAGGATTGGTGAGGGCAAAGCGGTAGATGTGATCTACATGGACTTCAGTAAGGTGTTTGACAAACTTCCCAATGGGAGACTGGTGAGCAAGATTAGATCTCATGGACTACAGGAGAACTCTTCATTTAGGTACAGAACTGGCTCGAAGGTAGAAGACAGGATTGTGGTAGATGATTGTTTTTCATACTGGAGGCCTGTGACCAGTAGAGTGCCACAAGGATTGGTGATAGGTCCACTACTTTTCATCATTTTATATAAATAATTGGATGTGAGCTTAAGAGGTATAGTTAGTAAGTTTGTAGATGACACCAAAATTGGAAGTATTGTGGATAGCAGAGAAGGTTATTTCTGATTACAATGGGATCTTGATCAGATGGGCAATTGGGCTGTGAAGTGGCAGATGGAGTTTAAGTTAAATAATGGGAGGTGCTGCATTTTTGGAAAGCACATCTTAGCAGGACTTATATGCTTAATGGTAAGGTCCTGGGGAGTGTTGCTGAACAAAGAGACCTTGGAGTGCAGGTTCATAGCTCCTTGAAAGTGGAGTTACAGGTAGAAAGGATAGTGAAGAAGGTGTTTGGTATGCTTTCCTTCATTGGTCAGAGCATTGAATACAGGAGTTGGGAGGTCATCCTGCGGTTGTACAAGACATTGGTTAGGCTACTGTTGGAGTATTGTGTGCAATTCTAGTCTCCTTCCTGTAGGAAAGATGATGTGAAACTTGAAAGGGTTCACAAAAGATTGACAAGGATGTTGCCAGGGTTGAAGGATTTGTGCTATAGGGAGAGGTTGAATAGGTTAGGGCTGTTTTCCCTGGAGTGTTGGAGGCTGAGGGGTGACCTTATAGATGTTTACAAAATCATGAGGGGCATGGATCGGATAAAAAGACAAAGTCTTTTCCCTGAGGTCGGGGAATCCAGAACTAGAGGGCATAGGTTTAGGGTGGGAAGGGAAAGATATAAAAGAGACCTAAGGGGCAACATTTTCATGCAGAGGGTGGTACATGAATGGAATGAGCTGCCAGAGGAAGTGGTAGAGGCTAGTACAATTGCAACCATTTAAAAGTCATTTGGATGGGTATATGAATAGGAAGGGTTTGGATGGATATGGGCCAGGTGCTGGTGGGTGGGACTAGATTGGGTTGGGATATCTGGTCGGCATGGATGAGTTGGACCACAGGGTCTGTTTCTGTGCTGTACATCCCTATGACTCTATCCCCCTGACACAGACGTGTTGACTATCCTTGAATAATCTTTGTCTCTAAGTGGAGATTAATTCTGTTCGTTAAAATATTTTCAATAATTTCCCAGTGTCTGATGATAGAAACATTGGCCTGCAGTTGCCTGGTTTATTCCCTAACACAGTTCTTGATAATCATACCATATTAGCTGTTTCCATTTCTGTGGCATCTCTCCTGTCGCCAGAGGTTATTCAAAAATTTATGTCCAAACACATGCAATGTCCTCACTTGCCTCGCACAACAGCCTGAGATACACCTCATTTGGGTTTGACGTTTATCAACTTTCAGACCTAGAAAAAAGCTGCTAATACCTCCAAATGCTAATTTGTTCATGTATATTGTATTCCTCCTCTCTAATCTCTCGTCCTACAGTATCCTATTCTACAGTGAATACTAATGCAAAGTTCTCAAGTCGAAAGAAATTAACATTTTTTTACATTAAATTTACCAGATATATAACTTTTGAGAAATTCCATGAAAATCAATAAAATAACTTCAAACTAACCAAACAACAACAATTGAACCCTGAACTTGGTTGCTGCCTGAACTGCTGTGCTCCTCCAGCACCACTGATCCAGAATTTGTATTTGCAGCCTGGACTTCATCCTTTTGTTTTGTCAATCATTGCCAAATTGTTAAGGAAAACCACTAATTATTTTCACGTCTTGGCAAAGTTGTCTGAACAGTTACAACTTGTCTTTTTATTCAATAAATTTTACAGGCCACAGAACTTATCTCTATATACATATCCAATCTTTCTGGCAGCTGGCAATAGCTTAGTCCTCAAATAACATCAATAATACAAATTGTTTTTCATTTATAAAACATTGTGCACAGAGTGGCTATCACATTTCTCACATTACAATGGTGCTTTATCCTCTCAAAGCACTTCACAGCCTCTGAAGTGAAAAAAGGTGCTATATAAAGATTTGTCTTGCACTGGATGAAACAAAGCATCAGTAAACAAAAGACTGAGTAAATCGAACTGTGTTGTCATTCCTCTTCACTATCTTCTGCCTCTTGCTGCAATTGTGTATGTGAAGATAATGGGCTTGCCCTCAACATTTAACCATCGAAGTTCGCACTAATTGAAATAATTGTGGAGGTGCCTTTAGATGAGGAAGTGCAAGAATTTCTGCCTGTTATACCATGATACAAGAAAGGTTCATTGTTTTAAGGAGGATGTAGACTCCAGGAAGATAGGATAATGCACCTTGAGATTTCTTTCTGCACACTGGGTGGGAAATAGGATTGAACTCAATTTAAAGTCTGGTTGAAGATTTGTAGCTCGGGTGTCCGTTGTTGTGGTTCTGTTCGCTGAGCTGGAAGTTTTTGCTGCAAACGTTTCGTTCCCTGGCTAGGGAACATCATCAGTGCTATTGGAGCCTCCTGTGAAGCGCTGCTTTGATGTTTCTTCCGGTATTTATAGTGGTTTGTTCTTGCCGCTTCCGGGTGTCAGTTTCAGCTGTAGTAGTTTGTATGTGGGGTCCAGGTCGATGTGTCTGTTGATGGATGTTCTTGCCGCTTCCGGGTGTCAGTTTCAGCTGTAGTAGTTTGTATGTGGGGTTCAGGTCGATGTGTCTGTTAATGGAGTTTGTGGATGAATGCCATGCCTCTAGGAATTCCCTGGCTGTTCTCTGTCTGGCTTGTCCTATGATGGTAGTGTTTTCCCAGTCAAATTCATGTTGCTGGTTGTCTGAGTGTATGGCTACTAGGGATAGCTGGTCGTGTCGTTTTGTGGCTAGCTGATGTTCAACGACAAAAAAAAACGACACGACCAGCTATCCCTAGTAGCCATACACTCAGACAACCAGGAACATGAATTTGACTGGGAAAACACTACCATCATAGGACAAGCCAGACAGAGAACAGCCAGGGAATTCCTAGAGGCATGGCATTCATCCACAAACTCCATTAACAGACACATCGACCTGGACCCCACATACAAACTACTACAGCTGAAACTGACACCCGGAAGCGGCAAGAACAAACCACTATAAATACCGGAAGAAACATCAAAGTAGCGCTTCACAGGAGGCTCCAATAGCACTGATGATGTTCCCTAGCCAGGGAACGAAACGTTTGCAGCAAAAACTTCCAGCTCGGCAAACAGAACCACAACATTGAACTCAATGATATTATAGAATTAGTGCAGCAGGAAAGAGGGCACTCTGCTCTGTGTTTGTGACAGTTCTTTGAAAAAACAAATTAATAATGCTGCTTCCTCAGCCTTGTCTTTGAAGCTTTGCAATTTATTTCCTCATCCAGCATCCTTCTGAAACTTAAAACATGAGCATCTACACATTAATTCATGGATATGGCATTGATATTGAGTACGCAATATACCTTCAAGCAGAGTGAGTTTAGGATACAAAAGGCTAACACCATGATTGTATTTTGTTAATTTAAAACTGAAAGCTCAATGATTTATGTACATACTGTTTTGACCAACCAGTATTTATGGTAGGACTTTTTGTTTCTTTGCAGCAATCACGACGAAGTTGGAATATAGCAAATGGCAAATCCAGAAAAAGTCCTGCAGGAAATTAATGCATTTGAGTGCCTGCAGATCCACTTAAGTTTCATGGTATCAGGGTAAATGTAGGCAGGGAAATGTCCTGCTGACAATCAGATATTGCTCCTTCTTAACCCCCAAACCCTCAATTAGTAGCACTTGTGTTTGCAGAAATCTACTTTATTAAATTATACATAAGTGCATCACAAAATAGTTCATGTTGGACATTGCAGAAAATAGAAGTGCAAAATTGGAACTAAATATGATTAAATCATTTACATTCCAATACAAACTACGGGGTATTCGATAAGTTAATAGGCTCATGGTTTAACATAATCAAAAGGACTTTGAGGTGACCTTTCCCTGCTGCCCCTTGTCGATGGTTGCTCCAAGCTTTAGTGTGTCCCTCAGTAGGTAGTCCTGGACCTATGAATATGCTCGTCTGCAAAACTTAGTAAAAGACAAATCTTTGCAAATTTTTCAGATAGCCCAAGAATGTCATTCTCCGAGCTGATGGTCCTTCAAGTGCAGTTGATGTTTGTTTGTTCTTGGTGTGCATCCCAGAGAAGAGCACAGAATCCTGTGTCCCATGAACCTCCTATATAAAAAAAAAACAGCATTGCCAACTGATCTGGAGAGAGAAGCAAAGGTCCATTCCAGAAGGAGGTGTACAAGGTTCTTTTCACCACTACCACAGCCATCTTGAGGGTAGTATGTGGGCATGCATGAAGGATCTGACTTGTAGTCCCCATCTAAATGCTAGGCAAACTGAGTCTTGGTGTTTGTTGGAAATGTTCAGTGATGAGTCATTCTGTCAAAGTCAAATGACTTTGACAGAGTGCCCAAGGAACCACCCGAGAGGATCGGTCTTCTCCTTGTCCCACAGGAGTTTGAGGATGTTACATGCTGACCACTTCCTTAAGGACTTGTGGTCAAGAGTGTTTTCTTGTACAAATCTTTCCACTTGGGCAGGTGGTGCGGTATAATCCAATTGCTTTGAGTGTTCCACAGCAACATGGCCAGAGCTGTCCTTTGCAACAGACATGATCCATTCTCGCCCTCCAGATGAAGTGGACGGGGTGACCCCTGTGGAGAATGGGTCATGTACAGCAACACCAAGAGTACCTCAGACCTGATGACCAGGTTATTTTTTAACCCTATTAGAAGGGGAGTAGTGCTCGCACATACCACGTTTCTGCCTCACCTTAGTAATACTCTCCCCACTGGTTTTAGCACATGTTCCATATCTCCAGCAACTCCAGGTAATCTGACATGATGGTGAAGGGTATGAGAGGCTTTGTCAGCCCAGTTGCTAGAGAACATAGTCACATCCTTGACACCCAAGGTCAGTTCAAACTGTTGGCAGATGCTCATGAGTCTGTGCATCAAGGGAGATCCAAACAGAATATGTGTTTGGGGAGGCCTTAGCCTGCAAGCCTTAGCTGCCTGGGATAGTCACCCATCTTAAATCTGCATCCTTCCTGATGGACTCAGCAAAGGTCTTTGTGCAACATACGAAAAAGGGAGGAGAGAGATGGCAGCACAGTCTGACTCCAGATTTGATCAGGAAACTTTCCGATTCCCACCCATTGGTTGAGACTCCACTAGCAATGTTTCTGTAGGACAGTCAGATCCAATTGCCTCATCAAACCCATTTGAGAGACTGCATCCAGCGTGTAGATGTGTAATATTCTGAAAAAGGCTTTCTCCTGGTCCAAACTGATAAAACAGATAACCACTCCATTATCCTGCAAGTAGATGATCATATCCCTCAGTCCTATGAAGCTTTTGAGCTTGAAGTTATCCTACCCTCCTCTCTGGCTTGCGTGATCTCTTTTGTTTCCAATAATGCGTCTGCTCACCCTGAAACCTCCTAATTTTATTGAGCCGACTGGCTGAGGTATGGACAAAGTCAAAAAAAATTTCGAACAGTACAAATCAATCTGTAAAACATCTTTTGAGATTTTTTGATCAACACAAAAACATGTCTTGATGGAAGGAACCAAATTCAGCCACAAAGAACTAATTTTAGCCCCGAGATTGAAGAACTTAATGAAACCTATTTCGTACAAAGGAGTTTTTGTGAAAGATTCTTTGGATACTTCTGTGCATATAAAGATTATTTGAATTTGACACTGGGGAATGTTATTAGACTACACTGACAACATAATTGGAAGAAGGACAATAAATTGAGCATAATATAGAAAGGCAACAGAAAGACAAATATGGCAATGGATAATTTAATATGGGTAAATCTGAGCGAGCAAGTTTTGGGAGAAATATAAGGAATAAGATTATGCATTCAATGGAAAGATGTTGAAGAGTGCTCATTAACAACAAAGTTTGACGCCCATGCACAAAGAGGATGTAATTTTAAATATTTTGGTTCTAGAGTACAAGAGTAACAAAGTGGTTACATTATACCAAGTACTATTTGTACTGCTACATTTTTAAAATAATGTACAGTTCTGAATACTCCATTATTGAAATTAGTTATATAGCATACTTACTTTATTGGGACCCCCCCCCAATAGCAATGATACACTGACGAGCAGATTGGGAGGCAGATTTTGGAAAAGTGCACGAGTAACAGGGTTGTTGTCATGGGTGACTTTTTTTATATAGTTTTTTTTATTGACAGAGTATTTTATAAAATTACAAAAATCAACAAACCAACGAGAGAATAAAAGCATTTCTCTATGTATGTAACAGCAAAAGAGCAAAAACAAAAGACCACTACAATACAAACAAAATACAACTATACTCATGTGTAAAATAGGCAGATCAAAGGTAACTAATAAGTAAATAAATAAAGCAGCTCAGCACAATCAGACATTAGCTCCCAATCTCCAAGAGCCTTAAGTGTTACACACACATTTATTCGAAATTCTTCCTTCAAGGGCATCATGTACACTAGATAAGACCATCATGGCTACACAAAAGCCCTATTTAAAATGGTAGATAAATCTATATCCAAATAGTCCAGGAAGGGCTGCTATATCCTATGTTAAAAAAATCTTCAGTTTTCCAGTCGAGCATTTTTTAAAAAAAAAAGTCCAGAGGAATATGTTCCACGATAAGCCTATGCCAATCCGACAGACCCGGAGGAGTTTCAGAGATCCAACGCATCAGAATATTTTTTCCTTGCACAGAAAGCAAGAATGTTAGAGTCATAGACATGTACAGCATGGAAATAGACCCTTCGGTCCAAGGTGTCCATGCCGACCAGATATCCCAACCCAATTTAGTCCCACCTGCCATCACATGTTCTCGAAATCCTTCCTATTAATATACCCATCCAGATACCTTTTTTAAATGCTGCAATTGTACCAGCCTCCACCACCCTCTGCTAGCTCATTCCATACACGCACCACCCTCTATGTGACAAACTTGCCCCTTAGCCCCCTTTTAAATCTTTTCCCCCTCACCCTAAACCTATGCCCTCTAATTTCCCCCACCCCAGGGAAAAGACCTTTTTATCTATTTATCCTGTCCATGCCCCACTACAATTGGAAGTGTAGTGGACAGCGAAGAAAGTTACCTCTGAGTACAACGGGATGTTGATCAAATAGGCCGAGGAGTGACAGATGGAGTTTAATTTAGATAAATGTGAGGTGCAGCATTTTAGAAAGGCAAATCAGGGCAGGTCTTCTACACTTAATGGTAAGATCCTAGGGAGTGTTGCTGAATAAAGAGACCTTGGAGTGCAAGTTCTTTTGAGAAACAGTCTGGGGCAAGATGAACCCTATGCAAAATCTTCAGCCACATGGCTTGGTCCTAATACAGAGATTGAAATCTTCCTTGCATTCTCACAAATGTCCTCCCATGTCTCCATGGAGATCTCAACCCCTAATTCTCTCTCTCCCATACCCAACAAAGTCACTCAGTGTCTTCTGAAAGAACACCCTAACATCTGATAAAGAGTGCTAATAGAGATGGTACTCTAAGCACCCTCTTCTCCATAACAGATCTGCAAGGGTCAGTCAAAAGTGTTGCCCTTTTTTTTTGAACAAAATCTCTGACCTGAAAAAGGTCTCTGCTATTTATGAATTACTTGGTCAAAAGACTACTTCATTATTTCACCTTCAAATAAATCGCCCAAACAGGAGACTCCCCGAGCTGCCCAGAACTTAAATCCAGGGTCTACTACCCTCGGCTGAAAACCTAGCATATCAGCTATAGGGCTAAGAAAGGACGTTTTAAATGTATTACCCTCCCTCTGCATTGCCTCCATGCCTTAACAATATTAATAATTATCGGATTATGGCAATATTCTGTGACTGTCTTTAATTTATGTGAAAACAGCAGGCTAATGAGGGGGCATGTTGTTTGGGAGGTTTTAATATCCAACCATATGGATGCCGGGTCTTCTCCAAGTCTAGTCACTAACAAAAGAGAGAAGGGAACTTAATTGGTATCCCTTAATATCTGGGAAATCCACTCCGTCCCACCCTTGAGGTCATGGGTGACTTTAACTTCCCTAACATTGACTGGAACCTCCTTAGTTCAAATAGTTCGGATGGAGCAGTTTTTGTCAGGTGTATCCAGGAAGGATTCCTGACTCAATGTGAAGAAAGGCTGACTAGAGGGGACGGCATACTGGATTTGGTGCTTGGCGACGAACCATCCCAGGTGTCAGATCTTTCGGCGGGAGAGCATTTTGGTGATAGTGATCGTAACTCCCTGACCTTTACTATAGTCATGGAGAGGGGTATGAGCAGACGGTATGGGAAAGTGTTTAACTGGGGGAGGGTCAATTAAAATGCTATTAGGCCGGAACTGGGGCATCTAAATTGAGAACAGGTATCGGGGAAATGCATGACAGAAATGTGGAGGTTGCTACGGAAGCAATTGCTGGTAGTGCTGGATATGTTTGTCCCACTGAGCCAAGGAAGAGATGATAGGTTGAAAGAAGCTTGGGTGACAAGCAATGACACCCAGTCAAGAGGAAAAGGGAAGCTTACTTAAGGTTGAGGAGGCAAAGATCAAGCAGGGCTCTAAAAAGGTTACAAGATAGCCAGGAGTAAGCTAAAGAATGGTCATAGAGCTAAAAGGGGGCGTGACAAAGTTTTAGCTGGTAGGATTAAGGAAAACCCTAAGGCATTCTATACTTACATGGGGGTCAAGAGGATGGCCAGAGTGAAGGTAGGACCGATCAGGGATAGTGGAGGGAACTTGTGCCTGGAGTCGGAGGAGGTAGGGAGGTCTTTAATGAATACTTTGCTTTAGTGTTGACTACTGAGAGGGACCTTGTCATTTGTGAGGATAGCCTGAAACAGGCTGATATGCTCAAACAGGTTGCTGTTAAGATGGGGGATGAGCTGACAATTTTGGAAAAACATAAGGACAGATAATTCCCCAGGTTAGACAGGATATACCGAAGATTATATTTGGCAATGATCTTTGCATCCTCACTGTTCACTGGAGCAGTGCCAGATGATTGGAGGGTGGCAAATGTTATTCACTTGTTCAAAAAATGGAATAGGGATAATCCTGGGAAATACAGACCAATCAGTCTTACATCTGTGGTCTCCAAATTATTGAAGAGGATTCTGAGAGACAGGATTTATGATTACTTTGAAAACCATAGTTTGATTAGAGATAGTCAGCATGGCTTTGTAAGGGGTAAGTCATGCCTCACAAACCTTATTGAATTCGTTGGGGATGTGACTAATCATATTAATGAAGGTAGAGCAGTGGCTATGATGTACATGGACTTTTGCAAGGTGTTTCATAAGGTTCCCCACAGTAGGCTCAATCAAAAAGGTAAGGAGATAAATCTTGCTGTCTGAGAACAGAATTGGCTGGCCCATTGAAGATAGGATGGTGGTAGATGGAAAGTATTCAGCCTGGAGCTTGGTGACCAGTGGTGTTCTGCAGGGATTGGTTTTGGGACATCTGCTCTTTGTGATTTTTATAAATGACTTAGATGGGGAAGTGGAAGGGTGGATTAGTAAGTTTGTCAATGGCACGAAGGTTGCTGGTGTTGTGGAGGGCTGTTGTAGGTTGCAATGGGACATTGATAGGATGCAGAACTGGGCTACTAAGTGGCAGATGGAGTTCAACCTGGAAAAGTGTGAAATGGCTCATTTTGGAAGGCCAAATTTGAATGCAGAATACAGGGTGAAAGGCAGAATTCTCGGCAATGTGGAGGAACAGCGATCTTGGGATCCATGTACATAGATCCCTGAAGAATGATTCTTGAAGAAGGGCTTATGCCCGAAATGTCGATTCCTCAGCTCCTCAGATGCTGCCTGGCCTGTTGTGTTTTTCCAGCATCACATTTTTCAACTCTGGTCTCCAACATCTGCAGTCCTCCCTTTCTCCGAGTACATAGATCCTTCCAAGTTGATAGGGTTGTTAAGAAGGCGTATGGTGTGTTAGCTTTCATTTGCAGGGAGATTGAGTTTAAGAGCCACGAAGTTATGCTGCAGCTCTGTAGATTCCTGGTTAGACCACACTTGGAATATTGTGTTCAGTTCTTGTCGCTTCATTCTCGGAAAGTTGTGCAATCTTTAGACAGGGTGCAGAGGAGACTAGCAGGATGCTGCCTGGATTAGAGGGCATGTCTTATGAAGAAAGGTTGAAGGAACTAGGGCTTTTCTCATTGGATAGAAGAAGGATGAGAGATGTTTTGATAGAGATGGTCAAAATGATGAGAGGCATAGATAGATTGGATAGATCAAGACTTTTTCCCAGGCCAGAAATGTCTATCACAAGGGGACATAATTTTAAGGTGGTTGGAGGAAAGTTTAGGGAGATGTCTGAGGTAAGTTCTTTGTGTTGAGTGTGGTGGGTGCGTGGAATGTATGTCAGAAGTGGTAGGAGAATCAGATACATTAGGAACATTTAATCTACTTGGATAGTCTCCTGGGTGATAACAAAATGAAGGGAATGTAGGTTTGTTTGATCTTCGATCAAAGGATAAAAGGTCAGCACAACATCGCAGGCTGAAGGGCCAATACTGTTTTATGTTCTATATAAACTCTAAAATGATGCGAGGTATCGGAAGCTACAATTAAGAGAATTCAGAGAGAATGAATTACCATTGGAGTTTAAGACTTAAAGGAGATGTTTTCAAGATTATTTTTCAATGATGAAGGGATTTAATGTGTTGAAAAAGGAAAATGTTTTTTTTTCCTTGGCTAAGCAGTTAGTCCTCAGGATCGAGGATAATTTGTTTGATTGGTTCTGAGGTATTAGATCATCGCAGTGTACGATCTGTGCACTCTGCCACATACAGATGATATGTTTGAAAGTTTGTGTCCTTCAATGTGTTGGGCACCTTTCTGAATAAAATTTCTCATTTTGGTTAGTCACAAACCAGGAACTCCCATAAATTGGCAGGGATGTGTACCTCTGAGATTTGCTGAGAGTACCATTGAAGCATTTCAATACCTCCTTGTGAGTCCCTTGTCGTGACTAAGTTCTGAGTCGCTGTCGCTTCAGGATTTGAGCTATAAGGAGAGGCTGAATAGGCTGGGGCTATTTTCTCTGGAGCATCGGAGCCTTAGAGGTTTATAAAATCATGAGAGGTATAGATAGGGCAAATAGACAAGTGCGTTTCCCTGGGGTGGGAGAGTGCGGAACTAGAGGGCATAGGTTTAGGGTGAAAAGAGAAAGTTTTGTAAAGGACCTGAGGGGTAACTTTTTCACACAGAGAGGGTTGTATGTTTATAGAATGAACTGCCAGAGGAAATGGGGAGGTGGTTCTAATTAGAACATTCTAAAAGTCATCTGGATAGGTATATGAATCAAAAGGGTTTAGAGGGGTATAGGCCAAATACTTTAAATGGCACTTGGTCAGATTGGAATATCTCTGGAATGTGTGGTTAGGTTGGAATGAAAGGTCCGTTTCCGTGCTGAATGACTCTGACTCTTGAGTCTAATATTGTGTTTACAAGCAACACATCTTCCTAGCAGAACTGGTTTTGCTGGGTGCATTGTCTTGGGAGAGGAGTCAGTTGTTAGGCGACTATTCTGAGAGGCTTAACTTGCTTATTTAGAGTCATAAAGATGTACAGTATGGAAACAGAACCTTCAGTCCAACTTGTCCATACCGATGAGATATCCTAACTTAATCTAGTCTCGTTTGCTAGCAGTTGGATCGTATCGCTCTAAACCCTTCCTATTTATATACCCATCCAGATGCCATTAAATGTTGATTGAAACAACCTCACCACTTCCTCTGGCAGCTCATTCCAGAATCACTCCACCCTCTATGAAAAAAATTGCCCCTTAGGTCCCTTTTAAATCTTTCCTTTTTTTACAATAAACCTATGCCCTCTAGTTCTGGATTCTCCCACCCCCAGGAAAAGACCTTGTCTATTTACCCTATCCATGCCCCTCATGATCTTATAAACCTCTAGAAGGGCACCCCTCGGCCTACGACCCTCCAGGGAAAACAGCCCTTGCCTATTTAGCCTTTCCCTTTAGCTCAAGCCCTCCAATCCTGGCAACATCCTTGTAAATCTTTTCTAAACCCTCTGAAGTTTCACAACATCTTTCCTACGAGAGGGAGACCAGAATTGCACACAACATTCCAAAAGTGGCCTAACCGATCTCCTGTGCATAACATGGCATGCCAGTGTCTATACTCAAGTGCTCTGACCAGTAAAGGAAAGCATACCAATATTGCCTTCGCTATCCTATCTACCTGCGACTCCACTTTCAAGGAACTATGAACCTGCACTGCAAGGTTTCTTTGTTCAGCAACACTCCTCAGGACCTTACCATTAAGTGTATAAGTCCTTCCCTGATTTATCTTTCCAAAATGCAGCATCTCCTTTTTTTTCTAAATTAAACTCAGTTTGCCACTCCTCAGCCCATTGGCACATCTGATTCTTCTCTGAGGTGACCTCCTTTGCTGTCTACTATACCTCCAATTTTACTGTCATCTGCAAAGTTACCATCTGTACTTCCTACAGTCATATCCAAATCATTTATATAAATACCAAAAAGTAGTGGACCCAGCCACAGATCCTTGTGGCACTCCACTGGTCCCAGGCTTCCAGACTGAAAAGCAACCCTCTTTCACCACCCTCTGTCTTCTACCATTGAGCCAGCACTGTATCCAAATGCCTAGTTCCTTGTGATCTAACCTTGCTAATCAGTATCCCATGAGGAACCTTGTTGAATGGCCTACTGAAAGTACATGTAAATCACCTCCACTGCTCTGCCCTCGTCAGACCTCTTTGTTACTACTTCAAAAAAACTCAATCAAGTTCATGAGACTTGATTTTCCACACACAAAACCAAGTTGACAATCCATAACCAGTCCTTACGTGTAAATTCTGTCCCTCTAACAACTTGTCCATCATGGATGTTAAGCTCACTGGTCTATAGTTCCCTGGCTTTTCCTTACCACCTTTCTAAAATAGTGGCATCACATTAGCCAACTCCAGCCTTCTGGCGCCTCACCTGTGATGATCGATGATGCAATTATCTCAGCAAGCGGGCGAGCAATCACTTCCCTAGCTTCCCACAGAGTTCGAGCATACACCTGATCAGGTGCTGGAGATTTATCCACTTTTATACGTTTCAAGACATCCAGCACCACCACCTCTGTAATATGGATATTTTTCAAGATATCACCATCTATTTCCCTACATTCTGTACCTTTTATGTCCTTCTCCACAGTAAACACTGATGCAAAATACTCATTTAGTATCTCCCACATCTCTTGTGGTACCACACCAAAGACTGCCTTGCTGATCTTTGAGGGGCCCTATTCTCTCCCGAGTTACCATTTTGTCCTTAATGTATTTGTAAAAACTCTTTGGATTCTCCTTAACCCTATTTGCCAAAGCTATCTCATGTCACCTTTTTTGCTCCCCTGATTTCCTCTTAAGTATACTCCTACTCCCTTTATACTCTTCCAAGGATTCACTCGATCTCTCCTGTCTATACCTGATATATGCTTCCTTCCTATTCTTTAGCAACCCCTCAATTTCTCCAGTCATCCAGCATTCCCTACGCCTATCAACTTTATTTTTCACACTAACAGCAACACACTATCTCTGGACTGTATTACCTCATTTTGAAGGCTTCCCATTTTCCAGCTGTCCCTTTACCTGTGAACATGCGCTCCAACCTACTTCTGAAAGTTCTTGCCAAATACCATCAAAATTGGTCTTCCTTCAATTTAGAACTTGAACTTTTAGATCCAGTCTATGCTTTTCCATCACTATTTTAAAACTAGTAGATTTATGGTCACTGGTCCCAAAGTTCTCCCCCACTGACATCTTAGTCACTTCTCTTGTTTTATTTTCCCAGAGAAGGTAAGGCTTTGCACCTTTTGTAGGAGGTACATTCATATCCTGAATCAGAAAATTTTCTTGTGCATACTCAACAAATTCCTCTTCATCTAAACCCTTAACACTATGACAGTCCCAGTCTATGTTTAGAAAATTAAAATTCCCTACCATAACCACCGATCTATAACATAACTCATATCTCCTTACAAATTTGTTTCTGAATTTCCCACTGACTATTGGGTGGGGATGGGGGGGTTCTATAGTACAATCCCAATAAGGTAATTATCCCTTTTATTTCTCAGTTCCACCCATGTATTTAGATGTATTTAAGCAGTCTTAATTTGGTTGCTGTGTGCAATAAAGTTTAAATAATTGTTTCAGTATTTGTTGGTCTTTGAGCTTTCTTAATGTGTTGAATTAAAGCTGTCTTGGGGTAATTTACATACCTGCCCTTAAGAAGTTGCTGTAAGGAACAGACAATAAATGCTACTTCAGCCTACATTTTACGAGTGAATTTAATACAACAATACACTTCTCAGCCGTTTGAACTGGCACAATGGAAGTGATCATGAATTTTATTTGTGTGTGTCTTTAACAAAAGGACAGTTCCAGATAGGGAAAATAACCACCTACAATTTCCTGTTAAAATTAATCTCCAGGTATAAGTATTGTACTCTAGGAGCTGTTTGAAGGGCACCTTTTAATTTTGCATTTCATGAGAAGCACTCTTTCTCAAATACTTTGGAGAAGGGGTCAACATTGGCCTAGAGCTCAATTTCTGACTGTTATGATTCCAGCTGATGATACTGGACCATTCAGATCCCAGACTGAAATCTCGCACGATGGGTTTTTAAAAAAAAATGTAACTAGGTGGTTTCACTGAAGCGCAAGCATGCAATGCTGTAGATTTGGTTTTAACAAGCAAACAGAAGCATATTATGCAAAAAAAATTAAGATAGAATTAAATAGAAGGGTTTACATATGACACTTCCAAAAATTTCAAAGGGCATAGTGAAATACAATCCCATTAATCTCAACAGTGCCTCTTTACAGGACTGAAACACCAGAGAGAATCCCTTCTGATTACCCCTATACATGGACAAAACTATTATTTCAATTCCTGAGCCTTCAGCTCAGTGTGTGAATACCAATTCTTTCTCTGCTTCGAATAACCTCTTCAGGGTTCTAACCAAATACTCCTGATCTGGGATTTTGAAATTAAACTCCTCCCACTGAGGAAACATACTGCTTAATCATCATGAATAATACCCTTTTTTCAGGAGGAAGTACTCTACATCTAATTTCCACCAGGATTTCTGCAAACTGAAAACAAAAAAATATTTCTAAGCTATGTCGGTTTTCTTAGAAGAAATAAAATTCTGATTCTTCTAACTGAAAGCGGTCCAATGTCTTTTAATGTTTACTTTTTTTTGTGTGAAAGCGCTCAATGCAAACAAATTCACCAGGGGCAATTTCTTGTCCTGTATCTCTCTTTAGAGGGGTGGCAAGCAACGTAGTGATATTATCACTGGACTGTTTACCCAGGGACCCAAGTAATGTTCTGGGACCCGATTTCAAATTCCACCACGGCGAATGGTGGAATTTGTGTTTGAATAAAACAAAAATCTGGAATTAGAGTCTAAGGATGTCTACAATTGTCAGGGAAAACTCCATTTGGGTCACTAAGTTTCTTTATTGAAACAAACTGCCATCCTTACCTGGCTTGGTCTACATGTGACTCCTGACCCATAGCAATGTGGTTAACTTTCAACCGCCCTCAGGAATGGGTAGTAAGTGTTGGCCTAGCTAGAACCACTCTCACCCATGAATGGTTACAAAAAGAAATTACCAGTTAATCATCAAACATTCATACACACAGACCAAATTTCATGTGCCACTAGTTCAGAATTGAAACTCTAATATATTTTGTATAAATCGCATACCTTACATCATATGCATCCTAAAGTACATGACAGAGGTTGGGGTGATTTTTGTTTTATGGTTTGAAGACAGCATAGTCTGAATAGTTTCCTGTCTGTTCTGTAGATTACCTCCATGTCTGGGGATAGTTTGCTGGAGGTGAGGTGCAATATTGCAGAGAGGAAAATGAGGCAAGAGAGTTGGAGCAACAACACAACCTTGTTTGATTCTGGCCTTCAATGAGAGGATTTGTGCTGGAGACCCAGCAGACATGCATCTTGACACACATTTGTACAATGTTTAAGCCCTCTGGGAAGAGGAGTACATGCTGAGCAATCCGGGATGATATGATTGTGATTATATTCAAGGGAGAATAGTCCATTTGCTGTGTTAATGGAGGAGTCTCCTGGTTGTCAGCAACAGTCTTTATAAAGCTACTCATTGGTTACCACCTCCTAGTGGCTGAACAGCTTTTTCCAGAGTCACAGGTGTGATAATTGTCCATTAAAAGGCACCACAACAATGTATTCAATAAATTCAAGAACTGTGCAAGGAACCAACCATTGTACATGGTCTTTTTTGACTGCACAAAAACCACTGACTGTGTCAGTTGCAAAGGTTTCTGGTACATCTGATCCTCAAAATTGGCTTCCCTTTCAAATTTGTCACCAACTTTTTCCTACTCCACAAAGGCATTGCAAGGAGTGTACTAATTTAAAGTCACTCAATGAAGAGAGAGTTTCAGAAATTTCTCTACCAAAAAAGTATAAAATGTTTTGCAACTGGGAATGGTTGTGCTGTGCCCACCTTTTATTTGTGAGTGGCACAGTGGTTAGCACTCTTGCCTCACAGCGCCAGAAACCCGGGTTCAGTTCCAGCCTCTGTGCAAACAGACAGTTGCCTTTCTCCCAGTGGATGCATGGGTTTCCTCCGGGTGCTCAGGTTTCCTCCCACAGTTCAAAGATGTATAGATCAGGTGAATTGGCCATGCTAAATTGCCCGTAGTGTTAGGTGAAGGGGTGAACGTAAGGGAATGGGTCTGGGTGAGTTGCTGTTCAGAGGGTTGATGTGGACTTGTTGGGCCGAAGGGCCAATTTCCCCACTGTAAGTAATCTAATCTAAAAACTGCTTGTCTATTTTAAGGAAGGGAAAGGTTGCAGAAAGAGTGAGTGGTATTTGCGTTGAATTGTTCCGTTACTGACATGAAGAATTAAAATCACCACCTGCTGTGCTGTGGAGAAAGTGAGGACTGCAGATGCTGGAGAGTAGGTGTTGAAAAGGGTGGCGCTGGAAAAGCACAGCAAGAGCAGGAGAGTCCATGTTTCGGGTATAAGCCTTCTTCAGGAATGTGGAGGGGGAAGGGGGCTGAGAGATAAATAGGGAGGTTGGCATGATGGAGCCACTTCTGCCAACAATAAAATCACTGATTTACATCTACCAATCAAGGATACCCTGAACACACAGATGACGTGCACCCTGAGGCATGTTACTCAGCATTATGTGGATATATTTTAGATTTCTTTCTCAACAACCTGGAACTTTCTTTCATTGACAACTTTGTTTTTTGCTCATGGACGTGAAAAGCCCAAAAGCTTTCTGGGATCTAATTGTGGTGTTTGATTTCATAACTTTAAGGTGAAGCGCAGTATGACTGAAATGTCAGAATGAAAGAAGTCCAAATTAAGAATCTGATTCTAGGAAATGAGAAAAAGTTTACAATTAAGTTCTCATTGCCCATTGAATTTTTTTTTTCTCGTTGAAATTTTAAGTTTATCAGAGTAGCTTTTCTTTTGTAGGAAACAGGAATAGGAAAAACAGTGAATGGATTCAGAAAAAATGATGCTGTTGGTGACCTTGCCAAAGAGTTGGTAAGCCAGTGGAAAAAACTGATTCCTCAGGAAACATCCAGGTATGCGTTTGCTTTCAACTTATAGCTGTGGTTTGAAATTGAAATGTCAGTTCTGTTTGCTGTAATGTGACATTGCCATATTGGCAGCTTCTGCCACATGGATTAATCACCCACAAGTAATGTATCGTGACTACAAACAAATTTGACTGTAACTCTGATATGCCTCTTGTCACAGAGGGTGAAACTTGGGTTTTGCTGGTGATGAGTTAGGGATGCGGGCAGAGCCAGATTATGCCAAGATTCTGACCCTGTGTATTGATCCTAGGAGGAGGTAGCAAGGAGGTTTGGAGGTGGAAGTCTGTGGATATTGCTCGAACTGCTGGAGGCTTTAGCATAACTGATGGCTTTTGAGGATTGACCTCCACTTTTCTAAAATTTCTCCAACCTTTGACTCAGCTACAGTAATATGACCCAAGAGGACAATAGCTCTGCCACAAATGAGGTGGTCCATAGGCAGCCCTCTCCACTTCTGGCACATGGTTAAGTCTGGTCCCATTGAAACTCTCTCCAGGTGCCATGCACCAATCCTGGACGTGATTGTATACCCACATGTTAAGATGAGGTATTTGAATTGATACTCCGTAAAGCCTCTGGATTTTCACTGGAAGACTTCTATCAGTGAAGCATCAGAAATTTCAGCAGTGTTTTTACATGTGATTTCCAATCAATTTTCCATTTATTTGTTTCCTAAGACTTGGTTCTTGTATGTCTTTTCTTAATTACAAAAGAATGTCTTGTGCTGAATCAATTTTTAAATCACCTAAATTGATATAATGAAGGAATAGTAAATAAGTAGGAAGAACTTACGTTGTTCCTTTCCACCCTAATGCAAAGCAGATAATTTGAATGAAATATTTTTTTAAAGGTTTAAGGTCATTTTCAAATGTAACAACTGAACACAAAAGACTGTGTGTTGAATGTCCAACAGGTGATATTTTGTTGATCCCAAAAAATAGCAGACACAAAGTCACCTTCAGGATTCGAATAAATCTAAATATCAAATGTGCCGTTTGGTGTTCTGTATGCATTAAATACTGTTTAGTTCATTTTCCTCTTTATTAATATTCTAAGTTCCCAGTTGAATGGCATTATAAGTGTAAAATAGCACAAAATACAGGACTAAGTTAGTGGTTTAGAACAGTCTGGGCATTTGAGAATGGAAAAGCATGATGTATAGTAGAAACTGTTCTCGGCATGTCTTGGGCAATATTGAATGTACTTGTTACTTTTGAGTTGGGGAGTACTTGAAGTGGGTAAATTATTTTCTTTCCTCTCCAAACCACCACCCCACCCCCACCACCCCCATCTGATTTGTATCAATTTCATTCTACTCAAAGTTCTGTAATAAATAATGCATTCAATGAGTGATTTCAAGGAGTAATGTGGCACTTGCATTATGTGACAATGAAATATGCAGAGCAAGTGGAAATTTTGAATCTTACTGAATTGGCTGTCTGGCAGAAAACTGCTATGATTTGAAGTTAACTTAAAAATAATATTAGGTGGACATGGAAAATTGGCCTCCATATCCTTCAATTAAGGGAGTGGAAATATTGCTTGAGGTCCCTGCTTTTCAAAGTTATCCAAACGTCTTTGTAATAAGTTTACCTCATCAGCATGCTGACTGAGAATGTAATTGAGTTCCGTCTTGATGGTTTCTAAAATCAAACTGATTGCATCTTGCCCAAAGAATGTGTTAAGCTGTGCAATTCCATAAGATAGCAACATCTGGGGAGTTGAAGCCCAGACAGGAGTTGTTGCCTTAAGGTGGGAAAGATTAACAGCAACAAAGAAGAAAATTTACATTTGGCATGTGTTCTAAACATAAAGCTCTGCCAAAATAAGCAAAGTATGATCAGGTCCTTCTACTAATCGTGAGGTAGCTCCACCACACACTGCTGTCTGTCTGTTTCCTACACCATTTTTCCCTGCGTCCTTCTAAATAATGCCAGTTCACCACTAAACTTTAGGCAGATTTCTTTCACTGGGATTTTATGTAATTTGCTATTTGCACAATAAACAGATTTGAGTTGAATTTGATCACAAATTTGTGATGGAAGAATTGTATCTTAATACATCACTCAATTCTGGAATCAACCTTATTGTGACTGAGAATGATTTGGAGGTATTGTTGTTGGACTGGGGTGTACAAAATTAAAATTGCACTTTAACCTAGTATTGTCTTTTTTAACTTTGTTGCTGAGAATGTATGTAACAGAAGAGTTGTCCCTCTAGTCCTGTATTGAATGTGAGGAGATGCTTGGTAAGTAAATAGTTTAGGAGAGAGTGAGTTGCTTGAGGCGGGAATTGAACCCGGGTCTCTGGCACTGAGGCAGCAGTGCTAACCACTGTTTTACTTGTATGATAATTTTGAATACAAAGCACATGTTCAAGGCCCTTTGCTGTGTGCCAACAATGGTGAAGGCAATGTATTGTGAGCACAAATATTTATTGAGGTTCTTTTCTCTCTTCAATGATTCCTGAATTTAATTGAAATGTTCATTTGTTTTAGGAATTGCAGTGAACAAAATGAAAAGAAGAAGAATAATGAGCACAGTAGCCTTGAGAAGAAAGATACAAACAAAAATACGAGCAAGTCACCTGGACCTTCGAGACAAGAGGAAACTTTGCATGAGACTGATGCAATTAAGTCTGCAAAGCTCTTGAGTGAGGAAGGAAATCCAAAAAAGAGAGAGAGGTCTGCGTTTAACCAGTGTTCGAAGATCAATTCCGATCAGTTAAAGACCAATGAATGCCAGCTGTTCAGGATGGATAGCAAAGAGTGTTGTCAAGTTTCATCTAAAAACAATCTTACCCATCACCAAAAATCACTTAAGTTCCAGATACATGAAAAATCAAAATCTTTACATAAGGTCCAAAGTAACTTCTCTAGAAAAGATAAGAAATCTACTGATGTCCGGCAGAAAAAAAAGTCTAATGAAGACCAATCCAAGAAGGAGTCTTCACTGGAAATTGTTTTCACATCCTCCAGTGTGAATCAGGAAAATCCTCATTCAGCAAAGGATACTCAAGAAAATGGTCAAGAGCAACTAAACAAAGCTGTGGGCATAACTAAACATAGTAAATCAGCCAGCAAGGTGCAGAAAAGTTCTTCAAAGGACAAAGAAATTAGAGTAGTGGACAAATCGCAGGGCATGCCACAAATGACTAAGAAGAGCACCAAAGTCTGCAAAGTGGAAGATGTTTCTGAGTTTGAAAGTGAAGAGTTTGAAAAACCAACAATGTCTTTTGAATCATACTTAAACTATGAGGAACCGAAACGGAATGCAAAAAGAACCCACACGAATAAGAATTCATCTAGTTCAGGAAAAGATAAGGATTCTAAATTGGTCAGGACGACAAAAAATGAGAGCATTGGAAACCTCAGTAAGGAAAGCAAAAAGAGGAAGAATATGGACAGAAGGGATCAAAATGAGGAAGACATTTGGCTTAAAACACCAAATAAAAAGGTATATGTTTTGAAAGACAACTGGACCAAATTTCAATCTTGCAGCAGAATGGCAGGAAGGATGCAGGATTAAAGGATTTAAGTTGGAAATCTGTAAGATAAGGGTATGCTAGTTCTAGATTGGGCCACCTATTGTACAGAGGTGATGCTAACTAAGAAGTAGCAGGCCAGCATTTGAAGAGCCAAGGTAATGTGCAATTGTAAATGTTTCAATTAAACTTTGTTACTCTTTGGCATTCAAAATACTGAATAGCATTTTATATTTTGCTCAAGTCATAGTAGTGTACAGTGCACTCCTTTTGTGTCTGACTGATAAAAGATCCAACCAGTGGCATGTGGCATTAAGGCACCTAAAGTTAAGATCAAAAGTTTTGAAGTCAGTGCAGAGGAATGAAACCAATTTCTTGATTGTCCTGAATTTTAATTGTGCCACTGTTGATAGTTATGTTGTCAACTGCATGAGCCCAAACCTTTGGAATTGTTCCCTAAATCCCCCTCTTATATTTATACTTTAAGAATGTACTATTTAGAGTCAGAGATGTACAGCGTGGAAACAGATCCTTTGGTCCAACTTGTCCATGCTGACCAGATATCCTAAACTAATCTAGTCCTATTTGCCAGGACTTAGCCCATATCCCTCTAAATTCTTCCTGTTCATATACCCATCCAAATGCCTTTTAAATGCTGTAATTGTACCAGTCTTCACCACTTCTTCTGGCAGCTTATTCCGTACATGCACCACTCTCTGCGTGAAAATGTTGCCCCTTAGGTCCCTTTTAAATCTCCCCACCTCACCCTAAATGTATGCCCTCTAGTCTGGACTTCTGCACCCCAGGGAAAAGACCTTGTCTATTTACCTTAACCGTGCCCCGCTTGATTTTATAAACCTCTCTAAGGTCACTCCTCAGTCTCCGACGCTCCAGAGAAAACAGCTTCAACCTATTCAGCCTCTCCCTACAGTTCAAACCCTCCAACCCTGGCCACATCCGTGTAAATCTTTTCTGAACCCTTTCATGTTTCACAACATCCTTCCAATAGATATCAGAATTGCAGGCAATATTCCAAAAGTAGCCTAAGTACTTAGCCAAGCTTTTCTCATATTCCCAAGCTACTCTTACATGGCTCAATGTCAAGTTTTGCTTTCGTATTGTAGTTGCTTTCAACGTAAGGAGACATGATGAAAGCCAATAGCTGGAAGTGGGCCAAAGATGTTTAGCAGCATTCTGAATTCATTATAAATGGAATAATATTTTGGATTTCAGCCTTAAGAACTCTGCTTTCAAGCGCTGAAAGCTTCTGATTAGAATTTTAGCATTGAATTTGGTGACTGGTGTGCAAGGTTGTGCAATCGGCTCTTGGATTGTTATCTGTAATTAAGGTTGATTTTACTTGATAAGGTTGGCAATGGCAGAGAACCTGGCCCCTGCAATATGGGGGTGATCAGGGACACTTCTAGTCTTTGTGGTGACCATGTACAGTCAGTTCCTCCACAACGTGATGCTTGCATTTTGTGCAACCTCATGTTTACAGAGAAATCTTGCTTTAGAAACAGCACTTCAAGTATTGACAATGGAATTGCTTGATAGCCTTCACATGTTTTAAAAAATTTGTGTTTTAAAAACAGTGATCCCAATTCATCAATAACATGAATTCATTGTGATGCAAACGAAATGTGCATTTAGAGTCATAGAGATGTACAGCATGGAAACAGACCCTTCGGTCCATGCCGACCAGGTGTCCCAACTCCATCTAGTCCCACCTGCCAGCATCCGGCCCATATCCCTCCAAACCCTTCCTATTCATATACCCATCCAAATGCCTCTTAAATGTTGCAATTGTACCAGCCTCCACCACATCCTCTGGCAGCTCATTCCATACACGTACCACCCTCTGCGTGAAAAGGTTGCCCCTTAGGTCTCTTTTATACAAATGGAGGATAGGAAACATTTCTGGCTGTAACAGCTGCTCCTTTATTGAGGTATTTTAGGTGTTGGAGGTGATTTCCTTAACCCAGGAGCAGCAATTACTGTTTTATATGCTGTTGCATTGTTTTGGAACTTTGGAAAAAAATATTCAAAACAACAGCAGTTTAAAAGGGAGAAGAGCAGACAAAGGAAGCATATGGTGAGGACCGTGCGGGCGGGCGGGAGGGAGGGAGGGAGGGAGGGACCTGCACAGTTACCGCCTTTGCGCTGGACATCGGAATGCATCTGGGGAAATTAACAAACAGTGAAATTCACAACTAACCTTGGAGGAACTGTTGGGAGAAGTTCACAGCACAGAATCAGATAAGTTAATTGTTTTAAGTCTGTCCAAGAGAGAGGCTGCAGTAGTGAGTATAGTGGATCCTTTCTTGATTTATGTTTTTTGGAGTTAGGTCTCTTGATTAAACTTAAAATATAAGCCATAGCTACTTACAAACACTGCCCCAGGTTAAATTGAGGAGTAAGAGGATGTTATTTTCTGGGTCTGTAGATTGTGAAGGAGCAAAAATGGCCTTTGCAGTGATATGTACTTCTTGTGAGATGTGGGCGTTTAAAGAGAGTTTAAGGGTTACTGCAGATTATAGCTGCCATAAATGCTGTTGGATGCGAATCTTATCATATAGTGTGGATCGGTTGGAGAGACAGATAGAAGCGATGAGGAATTTGCAACAGTAGGTGATGGATGGTAGTTATGGGAAGGGGGGAAAAGTCACGTAGATGGGTTAATTCCAGGAAGGGGGTGAGAGGTTGGCAACTAGGGCAGGAGTCTTTTGTGGGTATACCCATTTCAAGCAGGTATGCTGTTTTGGAAAATGTAGTGGGTGATGGATTCTCAGGGGAACGTAGCATGAACAGCCAAGTTTCTGGTTTTGAGACTGGCTCTAATGCAGCAAGGGGTACGTCGGCTTCAAAGAGATCAATTGTGTTAGGGGATTCTGTAGTCCGAGGTACAGACAGACGTTTCTGTGGCCAGCAGAAAAAAAGCAGAATGGTGTGTTGTTTCCCTGGTGCCAGGATCAAGGATGTCTGAAAGGGTGCAGAATGTTCTCACGGTGGAGAGGGGCCAGCAGGAGGTCATTGTCGTTGGTTCCAATGTGGACATTAGAAGGGAAAAGGTTGAGACTCTGAAGGGAGATTAGAGAGTTAGGCAAAACTTTAAAAAGGAGGTCCTCCAAGGTTAGTATTATCTGGATTACTCCCAGTGCTACGAGTTAGTGAGGGCAGGCATAGGATAGAGCAGATGAATACATGGCGGAGGAGCTGGTTTATGGGAGAAGGAGTCACAGTTTTGGATCATTGGAATCTCTTTTGGGGTAGAAGTGACCTGTACAAGGAGGACGGATTGCACCTAAATTGGAAGGGGACTAATGTACTGGCAGGGAAATTTGCTAGAACTGCTTGGGAGGATTTAAATTAGTAAGGTGGGGGGGGTGGGACCCAGGGAGATGGTGAGGAAAGAGATCGATCTGAGACGGGTACAGCTAAGAACAGAAGTGAGTCAAACAGTCAGGGCAGGCAGGGACAAGATAGGACTAATAAATAAAACTGCATTTATTTCAATGCAAGTGGCCTAACAGGGAAGGCAGATGAACTCAGGCCATGGTTAGGAACATGGGACTGGGATATCATTGCAATTATGGATACATGTCTCAGGGATGGGCAGGACTGGCAGCTTAATGTTCCAGGATACAAATGCTACAGGAAGGATAGAAAGGGAGGCAAGAGAGGAGGGGGAGTGGCATTTTTGATAAGGGATAGCATTACAGCTGTGCTGAGGGAGGATATTCCTGGAAATACATCCAGGGAAGTTATTTGGGTGGAACTGAGAAATAAGAAACGGATGATTACCTTTATTGGGATTGTATTATAGACCCCCTAATAGTCAGAGGGAAATTGAGAAACAAACTTGTAAGAAGATCTCAGCTATCTATCAGGATAATAGGGTAGTTATGGTAGGGGATTTTAACTTTCCAAACATCGACTGGGACTGCCATAGTGTTAAAGGTTTCGATGGAGAGTAATTTCTTCAGTGTGTACAAGACAATTTTCTGATTCAGTATGTGGATGTACCTACTAGAGAAGTGCAAAACTTGACCTACTCTTGGGAAATAAGGCAGGGCAGGTGACTGAGGTGTCAGTGGGGGAGCACTTTGGGGCCAGCGACCATAATTCTATTCATTTTAAAATAGTGATGGAAAAGGATAGACCAGATCTAAAAGTTGAAGTCCTAAATTGGAGGAAGGCTAATTTTGACGGTATGAGGCAAGAACTTTCGAAAGCTGATTGGACGCAGATGTTCGCAGGTAAAGGGACGGCTGGAAAATGGGAAGCCTTCAGAAATGAGATAACAGGAATCCAGAGAATGTATATTCCTGTCAGGGTGAAAGGGAAGGCTGGTAGGCATAGGGAATGCTGGATGACTAAAGAAATTGTGGGTTTGGTTAAGGAAAAGGAGGAAGCATATGTCAGGTACAGACAGGATAGATCGAGTGAATCCTTAGAGTATAAAGGAAGTGGGAGTATACTCGAGAGAAATCAGGAGGGCAAAATGGGGACATGAGATAGCTTTGGCAAATAGAATTAAGGAGAATCCGAAGGGTTTTTACAAATATATTAAGGGCAAAAGGGTAACTAGGGAGAGAATAGGGCCCATCAAAGATCAGCAAGGCGGTCTTTGTGTGGAGCCACAGAAAATGGGGGAGATACTAAATGAATATGGAGGAAGTGCTGGATGTCTTGAAATGGTTAAAAGTGGATAAATCCCCAGGACCTGATCAGGTGTACCAGAGAACTTTGTGGGAAGCTAGAGAAGTGATTGCTGGGCCTCTTGCTGAGATATATGTATCATCGATAGTCACAGGTGAGGTGCCAGAAGACTGGAGGTTGGCAAATATAGTGCCACTATTTAAGAAGGGCGGTAAAAACAAGCCAGGGAACTATAGACCAGTGAGCCTGACCTCGGCGGTGGGTTAGGTGTTGGAGGGAACACTGAGGGATAGGATTTGCATGTATTTGGAAAGGCAAGGACTGATTAGGGAGAGTCAACGTGGCTTTGTGCGTGGGAACTCATGTCTCTCAAACTTGATTGAGTATTTAGAAGACGTAACAAAGAAGATTGATGAGGGCAGAGCAGTAGATGTGATCTACGTGGACTTCAGTAAGGAGTTCGACAAGATTCCCCATGGAAGACTGATTAGCAAGGTTAGATCTCATGGAATACAGGGAGAACTAGCCATTTGGATACAGAACTGGCTCAAAGGTAGAAGACAGAAGGTGGTGGTGGAGGGTTGTTTTTCAGACTGGAGGCCTGTGACCAGTGGAGTGCCACAAGGATCGGTGCTGGGCCCTCTACTTTTTGTCATTTCACATAAATGATTTGGATGCGAGCATAAGTGGTACAGTTTAGTAAGTTTGTAGATGACACCAAAATTGGAGGTGTAGTGGACAGTCAAGAGGTTACCTCCGATTACAACAGGATCTGGACCAGATGGGCCAATGAGCTGAGAACTGGCAGATGGAGTTTAATTCGGATAAATGAGAGGTGTTGCATTTTGAGAAATCGAATCTTAGCAGGACTTGTACACTTAATGGTAAGGTCCTAGGGAGTGTTGCTGAACAGAGACCTTGGAGTGCGGGTTCATAGCTCCTTGAAAGTGGAGTCACGGGTAGATAGGATAGTGAACATGGTGTTTGGTATGCTTTCCTTTATTGGTCAGAGTATTGAGTCAGCAAAGTTTTTTGGAAAGAATTCTGAGGGATAGGATTAATGACTGTGGCAAAGCATAGTGTAATTCAAGGCAGTCAGCATGGATTTGAGAGTGGCAGGTCATGCCTCACAAATCTTATTGATTTCTTTGAGGAGGTGTCAAGACAGTTTGATAACGGTCGAGCAGTAGATGTGGTGTATATGGACTTCAGCAAGGCATTTGATAGGGCTCCCCGTGGTATGCTTATTCATAAAGTCAGGAAGGGAGATTTGGCTATCTAGATTCAGAATTGGCTGGCTAATAGACGGCAGAGAGTAGATGGAAAGTATTCTGCCTGGAGGTCAGTGTTGAGTGGGGTCTCGCAGGGCTTGGGCCTCTGCTCTTTGTAGTTTTTATAAAGGACTTGGATGAGAAGGTTGATGGGTGGTTAG
Organism: Hemiscyllium ocellatum; assembly: GCF_020745735.1. NCBI lineage: Eukaryota > Metazoa > Chordata > Chondrichthyes > Orectolobiformes > Hemiscylliidae > Hemiscyllium > Hemiscyllium ocellatum. The sequence goes on along the minus strand of NC_083403.1, from coordinate 111,171,834 downwards.
TAAATTTGCAATGACCCAAAAGTTGGTGGTGTCGTCGATAGTATAGAGGGCTACTGCAGGCTGCAGCACAACATAGACCGGATGCAGAGCTGGGCTGAGAAATGGCAGATGGAGTTCAACCTGGATAAATGCGAAGTGATGCATTTTGGAAGGTCAAACTCGAATGCTGAATATAGGATTAAAGACCGGATTCTTAGCAGTGTGGTGGAATAGAGGGATCTGTGAATGCAAATACATCCCTCAAAGTTGCCACCCAAATGGATAGGGTTGTTCAGAAAGCATTTGGTGTTTTGGCTTTCATTTACAGGGTGACCAAGTTTAAGAGCCATGAGGTTTTGCTGCAGCTCTACAAGTCCCTGGTGAGACCACACTTGGAATATTGTGTACAGTTCTGGTTGCCCAACTATCAGAAAGATGTAGAGGAGGGAAGAATACAGTAAATGGCAGAACCTTCGTAGCATCAACATATAGATCCACAGTTCCCTTTAAGAGCCAGCACTTGTGGATAAAGTGATCAAGAGGGCATATGGCAGGCTTCCCTTCATTGGTTGGGGCATACAGTACAAAGATTGGCAAGTCATGAGGCAGCTGTATAAAACTTGATTTAGACAACATTGGCAATAGTATATACAGTCCTGCCCACCAAACTACCAGAAAAATATGGAGGTTCTGTAGATGGTAGATGTTTATCAGGATGCTGACTGATTTGGAGGTTATGTAGATGAAGGAGGAATTGGGCAAACTTGGTTTGTTTTCACTTGCATGTTGAAACGTAAGGGGCAATTAGATAGAAGTTTACAAACTTGAAAGGCATGGACAGAATGGATAGTCAGTCTTTTTTTTTCCCCAGGGTAGAAATGTCAATTATTAGGGGACTTAGGTTTAAGGTAAAAAGTGTTTAAAGGAGATGCGAGAGTCAATTTTTTTACACTGAGGGTGGTTGTTACAACACAGTGGTGAACCCTTCAGTTAATTAAACCAAACACCCAGAAAAGCGCACCTTGCCTCATAAGCTGTTAAACTATGAGTGACAGACAACTCCCAAGTTCCGCTATTTAATGAAAATAATATCAATTTATTCTTTATCTCTAAACTATTCACAATTCTAACCCCCCTTTCTCTTAACTGCTTATACCTGCCTCCAACTCTATAACAACATGTTGTTCCAATAAGGCACATATTAAAATTACATCAACTTAGTTTCAAAACCACACAGCAGCTGTCATCTCTGATATCTTTCTCTTCTGGCTGAAGATCTCCCTGGGTCGTCATCTTTCATTTTACTGCAAATATGTTTCATGTAAAAAGGGACCTTTTGATAGAGTGTGTTTCCTAACTTCTTAGGCCTCTTTCAATGTCAGTTTTCAAAATACCTGTATTTTTATATCCCCAACAACAGATTGTCTCATTGTTGGCAAAACAATAAATTCAAATTCAATTGGGTTTTAATATCCTGGGGCATAATTTAAACTAGTTAAATTTGAACTATTGTCAAAACAGCAACCAACTCAGGTATTCATTTTACAGTCATATGTTACATATTTTCAATTTCCCAGTACACTCTAGGAATGCCATCTCATCATATCACAGGTGCTTATAGTCTCTCAGTTCAGAACAGCATTCACTCTCTCTTAAAGGTACGGTACACCCCTTCAACTTCATAAGTGAAAAGTATCTGGAATGAGCTGCCAGAGCAGTTGATAGAGGTGGATACAATTGCAACATTTAAGAGGCATGTTGAAAGATATATGAATAGGTAGGGAATAGAGGGATAATGTTTTTATTTTAGAAAGGTATCATGTGTCACTAGGATTGGTCCACTGCATTTTGTCACTGATATAAATTATGTGGATTTGAACGTAGGCAGTATAGTTAATAAGTTTGCAGGTAACACCAAAATTGGAGGTGTAGTGGACAGTGAAGAAGGTTACCTCCGAGTAGAACAGGATCTTGATCAGATGGGCCAATGAGTTGAGAAGTGGCAGACAGATTTTAATTTGGATAAATGCGAGGTGCTGCATTTTGGAAAGACAAATCAGAGCAGGACAAGTTCCTGGGGAGTGTTGCTGAACAAGGAGACCTTGGAATGCAAGTTCATAATTCTTTGAAAGCGGAGTTACAGGTAGATAAGATAGCAAAGAAGGTGTTAGGTGTGCTTTCCTTTATTGAACAGAGCATCGAGTATAGGAGTTGGGAGGTCATGTTGTGGCTGTGCAGGACATTGGTTAGGCCAGTTTTGGAATATTTGTAATTCTGGTCTTCCTCCTAACAAAAGGATGTTGTGAAACTTGAAAGGGTTCAGAAAAGATTTACAAGGATGTTGCCAGGGTTGGAGGATTTGAGCTATGTGGCGAGGTTGCGTAGGCTGGGGCTGTTTTCCCTGGAGCATCTGAGGCTGAGGGGTGACCTTTATAGAGATTTACAAAATCATGGGCATGGATAGGGTAAATAAACCAGGTTTTTCCTTGGGGTTGGGGCATTCAGAATTAGAGGACATAGTTTTAGGGTGGGCGGGGGGGGGGGGGAGAGATTTAAGAGGGACATAAGGGGAAACTTTTGCACATAGAAGGTGGTGTTTGTGAATGAGCTGCCAGAGGAAGTGGTGGAGGCTGGTACAATTACAACATTTTAAAAGGCATCTAGATGGATATATGAATGTGCTGAGGACTGAGATACATGGGTTAGAGGGATATGGGCCAAGTGCTCGCAAATGGGGACTAGATTAGGATATCTAGTTGGCATGGATGAGTTGGACCGGAAGGTCTGTTTCCGTGTTGTACATCTCTATGACTCTGTCGGCCTGGTCTATGTGAGTTATTGTGTTGTACTGTTCTTTCCTTTTTTGAGCAAGAGGTAGGGATCGAGGCCAGCAATGTTTGAATAGGTTGTGGGAAGCAGTCTTGATGAATGAAGATGCACCTCTTAACAATAAAATAACAAACTGATTAGCTTTAAGACTTGAGTAAAAAGTGAGGTCTGCAGATGCTGGAGATCAGAGCTGAAAATGTGTTGCTGGTTAAAGCACAACAGGTCAGGTAGCATCCAAGGAACAGGAAATTCGATGTTTCGGGCCAGAGCCCTTCATCAGGAATGAGGAGAGGGTGCCAGGCAGGCTAAGATAAAAGGTAGGGAGGAGGGACTTGGGGGAGGGGCGATGGAGATGTGATAGGTGTAAAAGGCTCACTCTGGCACTCAGCACCGCCCTCCTAACCTGCAATCCTCTTCCTGACCTCTCCGCTCCCACCTCACTCCGGCCTATCACCCTCACCTTGACCTCCTTCCACCTATCACATCTCCATCGCCCCTCCCCCAAGTCTCTCCTCCCTACCTTTTATCTTAGCCTGCCTGGCACCCTCTCCTCATTCCTGATGAAGGGCTCTGGCCCGAAACGTCGAATTTCCTGTTGGATGCTGCCTGACCTGCTGTGCTTTAACCAGCAACACATTTTTAGCTTTAAGACTTGGCCCATTGCAAATAAACTCTTAAATAAAGTTTATTTTGAAAAGCCCAACCAATATGACAACAGCCATAGACAGCATTTATCTCAGTGCAAGGAAGAATAGGGACCTGATTTGAGGCATTTATCTTTGTGGAAGCTCTGGACTTCCAAACAATATTCATATTGTGTATTTCTCAATACTCAAGCACGGCAAAGCATATGCAAATAAAGATGTATTGAACATCAGTTCAGAACTCGTCAGTGATAAACATCATTGTCTTTGAATTAGGTCCCAGGTGAACTATAGTAACCTCTACCGATTGTGCCAGCTGTGTTTTGAAAGTATTTGTTCCACAGGAAATACACTTCATCTAATGCTGTTTTCAGCTGCCATCATGCAGTTTGAGAGTTTGATTCTAGTTTGCTGAAACCTGAAAATGAGAAGCTCATCCAATTTAATAATTGAAAAAGTGACCGTGAAGTTAGTGGATTGTTATCAAAAACCCAGTTGCTTCACTAAGTTCCTTTCTAAGCTAAGGCTATCTGCAGGCCTTAGTGTTGATCAGCATGAGACTCGATGATAAAAATTTATTCAAATTGGTAGGCCCCGAAAAGGCTGCAACAGTTCAACAAGATGGCTCATTGCCACCACTTCAGGGCGAATTAGGTTATGCAATAGTTTCAGCTACAATTAGTTTTTTTTGTAGCTGCTATGATTCCAAGCAAATGACAGTTGCACACTACAATTAATTGCCCCCAATTGTAACAAAACTCAATGATGCAGATAAAGGCCAATGAGCATCCCATCTAGGCTCACCCCTATCCCTGTAACCATACGTTTATCATGGCCAATTCACCTAACCTGCACATGTTTGCAATGTGGGAGGAAATGAGAGCACTCTGGAAACCCACATGGACACAAGGAGAACTTGTAAAGTCCACACAGACAGTCGCCCAAGGCTGGAATCAAAGCCAGGTGCCTGGCACTGAGGCAGCAGAGCTACCCACTGAGCCACATGCCACCCCTCAACTCTACAACCAAAATAATCTTCCTAATTAGTTGAAAGATTTATAAGTTTTAAAATCTTTTAAATCTCCTCTTGGTCTTCTCTACTCTGATAGAAAAAGTTCAAGTACTTTGAGTCTTGCTTGTAGTCAATTATAATCTATCCCTGGGTATTATCCTGCTGAATTTATGTTGTGCATTCTAAGTGGCTTTTGTATTCATGTTAAAACATGACACCCAAGCTGCATGCAGTATATTAAATGGGAACTAATCTTTGACTTGTACAAATTTGATTATTATCTCAGGTTTGAGCATAATGTTCAAACTCAATGTTTTTAGTATGGCTTTATTTTATACTTTGTTCCCTGTAAAATGCTTTGTGATGGACATGACTGCAAGCTTTCCTTTTTATCTACCTGTAATGCATTTTCCCTGAATATTGAATCCTGAGGTCTTATTAGTTTAAAAACAAATCCCATAACATCAGGTTTATTTGAAAGTACAAGCTGCTGGAGTGCTGCTCCTTCATCAGGTAACTAGTAGTGCAGGATCATAGGACACAGAATTTATAGTAATAGATCAAAGTGTCATCCACTGATGCCATGTATTGAACAAACCTAGATTGCTGTACAGACTTTAATCACTTTAGAATGGAGATGCAGGTTTCGATTGATTTAATAAATACATCCCAGAACTTCTTTCAAGTCACAGTCTTGAGACTACTTACTTTTTTGATATTCTGATAAAGCCTTGACATCTCGGATCAGACGATGTATTAAAGATGTCAGGTTAGAGACGGTCTGTCTGTATCCCAACTTTGAGTCAGGCTGATTCTATTTCCAAAATCAAAATGCCACATGGATTGACAAAAAAGAATGTACCTGCAAATACAAATCTGTTGATACAATTTGAGAATTTTGTAACAGTATAATAAATCACCAATATAATGGTTTCATGGTCCCATCTTAAAAGTATGTTAAGTTCACACAAGCCTTAAGGCTTGTTAGCATGTGCAGAACTAATGCTTTGAGTCAATATTTTTAGTTTCTGCTCTCTTTCATCATAAATCCTCAGATATAGCTCACACCATGATTCAAACTCCTGGGACTCCTCATTTTTGAAATTTTTTTACAATGCTTCATTCAGAAACGGCTGGTCTGTTCAGTAAAACTCTGTTTAAGGTAACAAACAAAACCCCAAAGAACCTCATCATCAAAAGAAAAAGACTACAAGTCATTGAATGTTCAGTATTGTACATAAACATTTAACTGGTAGATATGTCTTGTAAATTAAAATACAGAATGCTGAATTGAAAGAATGCATTATTTAAAAACCATGCATGGTCATTGTTAAGATGATGTCACGTTTCCCAGATTATGGTTCGTGACTTGAATTGTTCAATTTCTCACTCAAGTTTCAGTTGTATGCCAGGATGTGGTCAAAGTTTTATTATTGTAATCCATTAACACTTTTGACACATTAAAATCGTCAAATCACAACTCCTTTTCATCCATTTTTGTCCCATTAATTTAATGACCTTGCACTTCTCCACATTAAACTCTATCTGCCACAATTTGATGCACTGTCCTAACTTATATCCATTTTAAGGTTCCTATTTCCTCATTGCAATTTACAATCTCGTGTATTTTTGTGTCGACTGCAGATTTGGCTATACAACCTTCTATCCCTGTATCCAAGTCATTAACCTTTTAAGCAAGAACATTCAAAAGTTGATTGGGGGCAGCTATTGCAGGAAAAGGGATGGGTGGAAAGTGGGAGGCCTTCAAAAATGAGTGAACAAAAGTCTAGAGACAGTATGTTTCTGTTGGTGCAAAGGGCAAGGCTGGTAGATGAAGGGAATATTGGATAACTAGAGAGATTTGAGGCTATGAAGAAAAAGGAGGCATATGTCAGGTATAGACAGCAGGGAATGAGTGAATCCCCTGAGGAGTATGAGAGAGCAAAGAAGGTTACCTCCGATTACAATGGGAACTTGATCAGATGGGTTTGTGGGCTGAGGAGTGGCAGGTGGAGTTTAATTTGGATAAATGTGAGGTGCTGCAATTTGGAAAGGCAAATCAGGGCAGGACTTATCCACTTAATGCTAAGGTCCTGGAGAATGTTGCTGAACAAAGACCTTGGATTGCTGGTTCTTAGTTCCTTAAGGATCGTGAAGAAGGCATTTGGTATGCTTTCCTTTATTGGTCAGAGCATTGAGTATAGGAGTTGGGAGGTCATGTTGCAGCTGTACAGGACATTGGTTATGCCACTTTTGGAATACTAAAATGTCACGAAGGTTTGGGCTATATGGAGAGGCAGAATGGGCTGGGGATGTTTTTCCTGGAGTGTCACAGGCTGAGGTGGTAACCTTTTCGAGGTTTATAAAATAATGAGGGGCATAGATAGGGTGACTAGACAAAGCCCTTCCCCGGTGGGGGAGTTCAAACTGGACGCGAAAGATTTAAACGCTTCCTAAAGGGAAACTTCTTCATGCAGAGGGTGATACTTGTGTGGAATGACCTGCCAGAGGAAGTAGTGGAGGCTGGTACAATTATAACATTTAAAAGGCATCAGAATAGATAGATGAGTGGAAGGGTTTAGAGGGATATGGATCAAATGTTGACCAATGGGACTGGATTAATTTAGGATATCTGGTCGGAATAGGCAACTTGTACTGAAGTGTCAGTTTCTGTGCTGTACATCTCTATGGCTGACTATAATTCTATTTCCTTTTTGAAGGAGAAATCATTGAATGCTGGAAAAGGCACAAATTACATATATAACTCAAATAAATCATTTAATAAGGTATCACATAGCGGCAAGTGCTGAAAATTATAACATGGTGGTATGAGTGAATGTAAGTATGAGTCGAGAAACAAATAGTAGGGATGAGTGTTTGGAATTCCAATGTATGGGCCATCGAATTTGAGGGATCTGTGGCAACATTCATTTTGTTTTGATTTAAGCAAATTATAAATTTCTTGGCTTTTTTCCTGTTCTGCAGGGGAAGATTGATATAAATACTCTGAGATATCCCGTTGCCTAAATTCCTACCAGATGTCACTGATATGCCTTCTGATAGAAAGAGGCTATTCGGCCCATTGGTCTGCACCAACCCTTCAAACAGTAACCCCTCTAGAATCTTCATAAGCCTGCATTTAGCATGGCTATTCCACCTGACTTGTACATCTTCAGACTGAGAGGAAACGGGAGCACTTGGTGGAAACCCACGCAAACAAGGGGAGAATGTTCAAACTCCATGCAGACTAGAATCCCAAGCTGGAACTGCACCCAAGCCACTGTCCCAGAACTGGTCTGAATATAGGTTCTAAAGAATGATAGTGAAACCTAAAAGATTAAGTCCAAATTAACTGTCATAGTAAACAGTGAGAAGGAATGTAGAAGGATTGCATATCCGGAGTATGAGTATGATTGAATGTGAGGAAATGCGAGAGATCCTTGTTTGAGGAGGGAAAACAATGAGAGGAAGCACTGTGGTTTTCTGTACAGGAATTAATTAGCAGGTGGAATTTTTTACTGTCGGAGACAATTGAATCATAGATGATAGTATATTTTAAATGGGAACTAGTTGAGCAATTTCCAAAAAACAAGAAAGGGCAGGGAAGTAGAATTAAAATTTGCAACAGTGGTTGAAGAACTAGCAGCAAATAAAATGGACTGATTGACCAAGATGTTAGTTTCTTGAATTTCGTTTGGACTTCAGAATCATGTAATTTAGTTGCTAGAAACACAATGTTCACTAACATTCCATGAGATCACAAGCTAGTGTCATCTTGATTTGTATTTCCCCCTCACTTTGCTACAACGGTATTGTGGAATTGACTATATGCGCCTGTCATTTTCTCTGCACTGATTGGCTGCATGCTGGGTTTTAGATAATGATGGGCTTGGAAGCAGTGGAAAATGTTCTGTGCACTGTCTTTTAGTTTTTTTATGAGAAGTTGCATTGTTTTGCTAATAAAAGAAAAACCCAATTCGATTTTAAATTACTTGGCTTTTTTCCTGTTCTGCAGGGGAAGATTGATATAAATACTCTGTTAGATATCCCGTTGCCTAAATTCCTACCAGATGTCACTGATATGCCTTCTGATAGCCCACCTACATCTCCTATCAAGAAATGTAAGTGAATCATGAATATTTTAATAGGTACTTTTCCTTTTTCTGTCGCTCTTATTTTCTGGTAATCTTTCCAGCATCTCTCTCACTTGTTTTGACAAAATAATTGGAAGATAAAGTTGGATAGGTTGAGCCTGCATGCATTAGAATTTGAGCTCAGAACTAAGAGACAGAATTCAAGATTAGATTAGATTCCCTACAGTGTGGGAACAGATCCTTCAGCCCAACAAGTCCACACCGACCCTCCGAAGAGTAACCCACCCAGACCCATTTCCCTCTGACTAATGCACCTAACACTATGGGCAATTTAGCAGGGCCAATTCACCCAACCTGCATATCTTTGGACTGTGGGAGGAAGCCAGGTGCTGTGAGGCAGCAGTGCTAACCACTGAGCCACTCTGCTGCCCCCATATTTTTAAGAGACCTCATGTTAAAAACTTCTCTATATCTCTGTCTTAAGTAGGTGATACCTTGTTCTGAAATCTTCCACTAGAGCAACTAGGTTTTCCATATGCACACTGTCAAGACCCCAACATGATCTTTTGTTTCGATGAAGTTAACTCTTATTCTTTTCCCGCAAATACAAGTCTAGCCTGTCTAACATTTCCTCAACTAGATTAGATTAGATTCCCTACAGTTTCGAAACAGGCCCTTCGGCCCAACCAGTCCACACCAACCCTCCAAAGAGTAACCCACCCAGACCCATTTCCCTCTGACTAATGCACCTAACACTATGGGCAATTTAGTATGGCCAATTCTTCTGACCTGCACATCTTTGAACTGAGACGAAACCAGAGCACCCCAAGGAAGCCCACGCAGACTCGAGGAAAATGTGCAAACTCCACACAGACAATCTCCCGAGGCTGGAATTGAACCTGGGACCCTGGTGCTATGAGGTAAAAACAATGACTTGCAGATGCTGGAAACCAGATTCTGGATTAGTGCTGCTGGAAGAGCACAGCAGTTCAGGCAGCATCCAAGGAGCAACAAAATCGACGTTTTGGGCAAAAGCCCTTCACCAGGAATAAAAAATGTGCCATGAGGCAGCAGTGCTAACCACTGAGCGACCATGCGGTCAGTTTAGTAATTGAGCCCATTGCAGGTATTAGTCTAGTTAACCTTACTTGTACTCCTTCCAAGACATTACATCCTTTTCTTAGATAAGGAGACCAATACTATACACAGTACTTCAGATGTGATCTCACTGATGCTCTGTATAACTGGTCCATAACATCCCTACTTTTGTACTCAATTCCTCTTGTAATAAAAACTAACACTGTATGAGCTTTCCTAATTACTTGCTGACCCTCCATACTAACCTTGTACAGTGCTATTGGATATATCTGTCAGGTTCAGAAGTTTTAAAGATGGTGGATATTATAGTTAGGAATTTATTCAGATCAAGCAATTGAGGTAGACAGATAAAGGTTGTTTGGATAGAAGTGTAGAGCATCATGTCAACTGTCTAGTCACCTCGGTGTAAGTAACCATTAACTTTAGGGCAGTCTGTGTAATATCGAAATGAAAAGTAAGGAACTTCTCAAAAGCTGCAGTGTTTCAATTATGTAGGTCAACTGTAAATAGGTCACTAGGCAGTTCTAATGAGGTACTGTGTAACTGGAAGCTGACTGATCGGCTGTAAGTAATTTGTGATTCAAATGTTCTCCTAGGGTGAATGACCTGCTGAAGCACAGCTGGTAACAGTGAGCTGAGAACTGACTATGGACTTTTAAAATGGCAATTTGACTGGAAATTAGTTTATGTACGCGCTGGCACAGAGATAAACATTTATGGTTCAAAAACATGAAAAGGAGGTGTTTTTGTATTGCTGCACAGTTGAAAATTTAATGTGGGAAGGAGCTGTATTACTACATGAACCAAACTGGAGCAGCTGCCCAAGCAGAGAGAATTTGAACCAATACAAAGGGAATCTGAAGGCTCTGAATTTAAATGATAAATGAGAGAAAAGAGGGATTGAGAAAAATGTTCAGAGTCCTAAAAAAGAAGTTAAGACCTTTTAAACTCAATACAGAAGTAGTTGTGGGATATAATTGTTGAAAGTAATAGAGGCATGCTTTAAAAACATACATCAGGACTATCAGCAAAGTATGAACAGTACAACTTTCAGTAGTGCTGTACGACAGGGTTTAAATAGTTTGGTTGGGGATGGACATCAAGTGATACAAAATGGAAGAAAATTTAGTGATGAATAGTTTAGTTAGTAAATAGAGAAATAAACCAAAGCATGCTGGGGTGCACTTTGAATGAAGGAATGTTAATTCAGGCTATGTGTGCAAGTAACATATGAGTTATGATTTAATGGCTACAATGGAGATCTGACTTGAACATGAGCAGAGAGATCCTACTCCCCTGAGCAGAACATTCCTTGGTTTCAATGCATTCATAAGGAATGGGGAAAGGAAAACGAAAAGGTGTTAGTGATGGTATTGATTTAAGATTAATTTGCAGTTCTACACAGGGGTGATATACTGGAAAGCTCAATTTTGGACAAAAAAATGCAGTCTACAACAGACTCCCAAAGAGCGAAGGCAACAAATTTAAAAGCAATGGAACATTTAAAGTAGGAAAATGAATAGATATAGAAAACGTTTGTCAGGATGGTGGTAAAGATTAGAAGCTTAAACTATGGTGAGATTGAGAGCTGTGATTATTCTCATTGGAGGAAGGAAGGTTAAGGCCAAATCTAATAGATCTTCAGAATACTGAGGTATTTTAGTAGACCAAGTTGAGAAAAACTGTTTGCTGGAGAGTGATTCAGGAGCCAGATATTCTTGTGCTTTTACCAATTATTTTAAACCAGAGACTATTCCGAATGTAGTTGGGGTTGCTGGTCTTTAAGAGAGCTAGTCAGACGAACTGGAGGGGCAGAGATTGGGTCCAGCCTCAGACTGGCTATACAGGTATGGGCATTGTCAATAAAATGTTCCTGTTCAGATATACCATTTGTCTACCCGGTATATAATTCCTGGTTCCAAAGCAAACACCAACATGAGAAAATGCAGAGAAATGTATCCCCGCATTTAAGGTTTGAAATTAAATTTCATAGGAGTTTGCAAAAGAATATTAGGAATGTACCTGAAAAATAATTTGTGGAGGAAGTACTGGGGTTAGGAACTAAATTGGAATAACCCTTTAAAAGGGCCAATAGAGGTTTGACAGGCCAAACATCCTCTGCTGCATTATGATTCTGTGAATAGGGCCCATGGAGTGAAAATTGTTTATACATGAATGCGTGCAGCAAAGTAATAAAACAATAGTGTACAAATTCAGCTTGAAGAACTTAATTTAATGACACTATAAAAATATGCTAGGTTGCAGGATCTTTAGAAGGGACAAGGAAAGAGAAGGAGCAATTACGTTGATTGTGGAAAAAAAAGAACAGTTGCAACATCAAAAGAATTCAATATCAAGATTACAAAGGAATTCAGGTAGTAAAAACAATATGGGTAAAACTAAACACAGAAGGATGAAAAACGTAGAGTCATAGAAATGTACAGCATGGAAACAGACCCTTTGGTCCAACATGTCCACGCCAACCAGATATCCCAACCAATCTAGTTTCACCTGCCAGCACCCAGCCCATTTCCCTCCAAACTCTTCCTATTCAAATACCATTTTAAATATTGTAATTGGAGCAGCCTCCACCACTTCCTCTGGCAGCTCATTCCATACACGTACCACCCTCTGTGAAAAAGTTGCTGCTTGGGTCTCATTTTTTATATCTTTCCCCTCTCACCCTAAACCTATGCCCTCTAGTTCTGGACTCCCTGACCCCAGGGAAAAGGCTTTGTCTATTTATCCTATCGATGCCCCTCATGATTATGTAAATCTCTATAAGGTCACCCCTCAAGCTCCGACGCTCCAGGGAAAACAGCCCCAGCCTGTTCAGCCTCTCCCTATAGCTCAAATCCTCCAACCCTGGCAACATCCTTGTAAATCGTTTCTGAATCCTTTCAAGTTGCACAACATCTTTCCGATAGGAAGGAGACCAGAATTGCATGCAATATTCTAACAGTGGCCTAACCAATGTCCTGTACAGCCGCAACATGACGTTCCAACTCCTGTACCCAATACTCTGACCAATAAAAGAAAGCATACCAAACGCTGCCTTCACTATCCTATCTACCTGCAACTCCACTTTCAAGGAGCTATGAACCTGCACTCTTTGTTCAGCAACACTCCCTAAGACCTTACCATTAAGTGTGTAAGTCCTGCTAAGATTTGCTTTCCCAACATGCAGCACCTCACATTTGTACTTGTCCACAATGGATAACACAGGCAGTTTTATCTATTATGAATGGTAGAATGGGGCACAATGTTGCATTAATGGCTTATTCTTGTTCCTAATTCCTAAAATTTAGTTAAGCAAAAATATGCAGAAACAGATTCACTAGAATGGTTCGAAGGATAAGGAACTTCCAAATGGATAGAGGCAATTGGAACTGTCTTTGTTTTGAAGAGAAGGTTTAATTGAAGGATTCAAAGTTGTGGGCCCCGGGATAGAGTCGATCATGAGAAACTAATTGGCAGAAAAAGCAGTGGAGACATGAGAAGAAACTTGCCTGTGCAATGAGTGGATAGGATCTGGAATGCACTGCATGAGGGTGTGGTAGAGGCAGGTTTAACCAAGGCATTGAAGAGACAATTGGATTATTATCTGAAAAGGAAACGTGCAGAGTTGCAGGAGAAAGCCTGAGGCGCTTTTAGAGTCAGTACATATACTGTAACCATTCAGCGATTCTGTGATCTGAAACTGACAAACTTTTTCTCCTTTTTACACCAGCAGCGATGTCCAGTGTTTCTGAGAGCGCCATGGAGTTTACTGGTCGAAGATTAAACTGTAAAATGCAAGTGTACTCTGGTTCCAAAACAACAAATATTACGAAGATGATGTCTCTGTATGAACAGTGCATTCGAGTCCTACAGAACAACATTGACTGTAAGGAATTGGGAAGGGATGACGCGTCTTCAATCTTAAAAAAAAACTAAGGGAGAAATAGAAAAGACACACAATATGATATTAATATGACATAATCAGACTGGTGTCTTTTTAACATAATTGTAGAGTCGTACAACACAAAAACAGACCCTTCAGTCCAACTTGTCTGCACCACCCAGATATCTTAAACTGATCTAGATCGATTTGGCAGCATTTGACCTATATCCTTCTAAACCCTTCCTATTCATTTACCCATTCAGATGCCTTTTAAATGTTGCAATTGTACCAGCCTCCACTTCCTCTGGCCGCTCATTCCATACACTCAGCACCATCTGCATGAAAAAGTTGCCCCTTAGGTCCCTTTTAAATCTTTCTCCTCTCACTGTAAACAGATGCCCTGTAGTTTTGGACCCACCCCCTATCCTGGGGAAATACCTTGACAATTCACTGTATCCATGCCCCTCAAGATTGTATGAACTTCTATAATGTCATTCCTCAGCCTCTGATACTCTACTCTACTCTAGCAAAAATAACCTCAGCGTATTCAGCCTCTCCTTTATAACTCAAACCCTCCAATCCTGGCAACATCCTTGCCAATCTTTTCTGAACCCTTTCAAGTTTCACAACATCCTTTCTATAGGAGGGAGACTAGAATTGTACTCAGTATTCCAAAAGTGGTATAACCAGTGTCCTATACAGCAATATGACCTCCAAATCTTATACTGAATGCCCTGACCAATAAAGGCAAACATACCAAAGGTCACCTTCACTATCCTGTCTACGTGAAACTGTATTTTCAAGGAACTATGAACTTGCACTTGAAGGCTCCTTTGTTCAGCAACACTCTCCAGGACCTGCGCATTAAGTCCTGCCCTAATTTGCCTTTTCAAAATGCAGAACCTCTCATTTATCTAAATTAAACTCCAAGTGCCACTCAGCCCATTGACCCTTCTGATCAAGGTTCCATTGTAATCTGAGGTAAGCTTCTTCACTGTCCATGACACATCCATGTCATCTGCAAACTTACTAACTATACCTCCTATGTTCACATCCAAATCATTTATATAAAAGGTGAAAAGCAGTAGACCCAGCAATGATCCTTATGGCACACCACTGGTCATAGGCCTTCAGTCTGAAAAGCAATCCTCCATCACCACCCTCTGCCTCCTATTTTTGAGCTAATTCTGCATCCTACTTGCTAGATCTCCCTGTATTCAGTGTGATCTAACCTTGCTAATCAGTCTACCATGAGGAAACTTGTCACACTCCTTACTGAGGTCCTTGTAGATCATACCCACTGCTCTGCCATCATTAATCCTCTTTGTTACTTCAAAAAGAATCAATCAAGTTCGAGACCATTTCCCAACACAAAGCCATGTTGACAATGCGTATGTTGACTGTCCCTCAGGATCCTTTCAATCAATTTCCAATCATTGGTGTTAGGCTCGTTGGTCTATAGTTCCCTGGTTTTCCTTATCCCCTTTTTAAAATCATGGCACACATTAGCCAACCTACAGTATTCCTACATCTCACCTGTGCCTATTGATGACACGAATATCCCATGATTTGGAGGTGTTGGTCTTGGACTAGGTTAGACAAGGTCAAAAATTACAAGACATCTGGCTATAGTCCAACAGGTTTATTTGAAAACGCAAGCTTTTGGACCCTCTCTCCTTAAGGTGTTGAAGAGTGAAGCTCCGAAATCTTGCGTTTTCAAATAAATCTGTTGGACAATAACCTAGTGTCATGAGATTTTTGACAAATATCTCACCAAGGGGGTGAGCAATCACTTTCCTAGCTTTCCACAGAGTTCTAGTGTAGACCTGATCAAGTCCTGGGAACTTATCCACCTTTACATATTTTCAGAAGTTCAGTACCACCAGCTCTGTAATTTGCACATTTTTGAAGATGTCACTATTTATTTTCCCATGTTTTCTGTCTTCCATATCCTTCTCTGCACTGAACTCTAATGCATCATACTCATTTGGTGTCTCCCCATCTCCTGTGGTTCCACATAGGCAGTTTTGCTGATTTTTACCCTTTTCTCCTTAATATATTTGTAGAATCCCTTCGAATTCTCCTTCACCCTATTTGTCAAAGCTATCTCACTTGTGTTAAGTATACTTCTAACGTCTTTATACTCTTCTAGGGATTCACTCAACCTCTGTTGTCTATTCCTGACATATGCTTCCTCCTTTTTCTTAACCAAAACCTCAACTTCTCTTGTGATCCAGAATTCTCTACATCTACCAGCCTTGCCATTTACACTAACAGGAACATATTGTCTCTGAACTCTCAATCTCATTTTTGAAGGCTTCCTACTTCCAGCCATTTCTTTAAGAATATTTACCCCCAATTAACTTTTGGAAGTTCTTTTCTAATACCGTCAAAATTGGCCCTCCTCCAATTTAGAGCTTTCATTTTTAGATCAGGTCCATTCATTTCCATCACCATTTTGAAACTAGTAGAATTATAATCACTAATGCCAAAGTGCTCCCCCACTGACACCTCAGTCACCTGCCCTGTTTTATTTCCCAAGAGTAGGTCAAGTTTTGCAGTTTACATAGTAGGTACATCCGATTACAGAAAATTTTCTTGTATGTACTTAACAAATTCCTCTCCATCCAAACCCTTAACACTATGGCAGTCTCAGTCTATGTTTGTAATATTAAAATCCCTATTATTCTTACATTTAAGTGCGATCTCTTATAGATTTGCTTCTCAATTTCACACTGCCTACTGGAGAGTCTATTGTACAATTCCAATAAGGTGATCATTCCTTTCTTTCTCAGTTCAACCCAAATAATTTCCCTGGATGTACTCCTACGAATATCCTCCCTAAGTACAGTTGTCATGTTAACCCTAATCAAAAATGTCACTCCTCCCTTCTCTTGCTCCTCTTCTTCACACTCTTTTCCCCCCGCCCCCTCCCCCCCCCCCAACCATTCTATCCTTCCTATAGCACCTACACCCTGGAACATTAAGCTGCCATTCCTATGCATCCTTGAGCCACATCTCTCTAATCGCAATGATATCCTAGTTCCATGTTCCCAATTTTGCCCTGAGTTCATCTGCCTTAACTGTAAGGTGTCTCATTGAAATAAATGCACAACCACCTGATGAAGGAGCAGTGCTCTGAAAGCTAGTGCTTCCAATTAAACCTGTTGGACTATAACCTGGTGATGTGACTTTTGACTTTGTACACACAAGCATCTTCAAATCAGGAAATAAATGCAGTTGAATTTCAGTCCTACCTCATTCTGTGCTTTGTTCCTGACAATTTGACTTGCTCCATTTCCCCAACTGTACCAGTCTCAGACTAATCTATTTTTAGTACACCCATGGATGGCCCAACTCCCTAACTATTTTAAATCCTCCCAAACAGTTATAGCAAATCTCACCGCCAGTATGTTAGTGCCCTTTCAATTCAGACACACTTCTACACAAGAAGAGATTGTAATGAACCAAAAATGTGAATCCTTCTCCCCTATATCAGCTCCTCAACCATGCATTCATCTGATCTATCTTCCCATTCCTACCCTCACTAGTTTGTGGCACCAGAAGTAATCCAGATATCACTATCCTCAAGGACTTACTTTTTAACTTCCTCCCTAATTTCCTGTATTCTGTCCTCAGAACCTCATTCTTTTCTCGTCCTATGTGGTTCGTTCCTATGTGGCTAGTTCCAACGTGTACAATAGTCTCTTGCAGGTCCCTCTCCCCTTTGAGAATATTCTGCATCCTTTCCAAGATATCCTTGACTCTGGCACCAGAGAGAGAACGCACCATCCTGATGTCTCGTCAACTTCTGTGCCTCTGACTAGAGAGTGCCCTATCACAATCGATTGCTTGGAACCTGACTTACCCCTTGTTGCAGTAGTGCCAGTCTCAATGCTACTCAGTACTCAGGTTCTCAGCGTTACATTCCCCTGAGAGTACAACTCCTTCTACTTTTTCCAAAATAACGTAATTGTTTGAGATGGGCACAACCACAGGAGACACCTGCATGTCCTGCCTCCCTATCCTACCTTTCCTGAAGGTAACCCTCTACCTGACTATATTTGCAGTTTGAGCTGAAAATGTATTGCTGGTTAAAGCACAGCAGGTCAGGCAGCATCCAAGGAACAGGAAATTCGACGTTTCGGGCCAGAGCCCTTCATCAGGAATGAGGAGAGTGTGCCAGGCAGGCTAAAATAAAAGGTAGGGAGGAGGGACTTGGGGGAGGGGCGATGGAGATGTGATAGGCCCAAGTGGGGTGGGGGCGTAGAGGTCAGGAAGAAGATTGCAGGTTAGGAGGGCAGTGCTGAGTTCGAGGGAATCGACTGAGACAAGGTGGGGGGAGGAGAAATGAGGAAACTGGAGAAATCTGAGTTCATCCCTTGTGGTTGGAGGGTTCCCAGGCGGAAGATGAGGCGCTCTTCCTCCAACCATCGTGTTGTTACGGTCTGGCGATGGAGGAGTCCAAGGACCTGCATGTCCTCGGTGGAGTGGGAGGGAGAGTTAGTGTTGCGCCACGGGGTGGTTGGGTTGGTTGATCTGGGCGTCCCAGAGGTGTTCCCTGAAGCGTTCCGCAAGTAAGCGGCCCATCTCCCCAATATAGAGGAGGCCACATCGGTGCAGCGGATGCAATAGATGATGTGTGTAGAGGTGCAGGTGAATTTGTGGCAGATATGGAAGGATCCCTTGGACCCTTGGAGAGAAGTAAGGGAGGAGTGTGGGCGCAAGTTTTGCATTTCCTGCGGTTGCAGGGGAAGGTGCCGAGAGTGGAGGTTGGGTTGGTGGGGGGTGTGGACCTGACGAGGGAGTCACGAAGGGAGTGGTCTTTGCAGAACGCTGATAGGGGAGGGGAGGGAAATATATCCCTGGTGGTGGGTCCGTTTGGAGGTGACAGAAATGACAGCGGATGATACGCTGTATACGGAGGTTGGTGGGGTGGTAGGTGAGAACCAGTGGGGTTCTGTCTTGGTGGCGGTTGGAGGGGCGGGGCTGAAGGGTGGAGGAGCGGGAAGTGGAGGAGACAGAGCTCAATAAAACATAATCAAGAAAAGTCACTCTGCTTCACTATTGTAGACCAACAAAAAGCACAGCAAAGTTACACTTTTTTAAGTCACTTAGCTGATCTCCTGCTGTGGGCTCCCCCAAAAAGGTTCTTCTAAGGTCAGCTGTGAATTTCACTGTTTGCTTACTTTTCTTAGAACAAACTCTGATGTCCAGAGGTACTAGTTACAATACAGCAGAAGCAGTCAGCTGTGTACGTTCACTGCTGGTTCTTACAGATATGCGATCTCCCTTACGTTTGCTTCTCAAGTTCCTGCTGACTGTTGGGGGGTCTGTAGTACAATTCCAGTAAGATGATCATCCCTTGCCTATTTCTCAGTTCCACCCATACGACCTCACTGAATATCCTCCAATATCCTCCCTAATTACGACTATAATGTTATTCATTACCAAAGGTGCCACTCTGTCTCCTCTCTCGCCCCTCCCCCTTCCTGTCCTTCCTATAGCATCTATATCCTGAAACATTAAGTTAAATTAATCAGTCTTACCTCGTTCTGTGCTTTGCTCTTGCTTGCCTTAACTATTTAACTTGCTTGCTTTAACCTGCTGCTCTTCTCTCCTGTACCAGTCTCAGACTAATTTCTCATAATCTCTTTGCAACCTCTCTTCCCCCTTCCCCAATCCCACCCCACCCTCCAGTGTTTAAAAGTCTCCTGAGTAAAACTAAGATATTTGTCCTTACACGTTCCTTACACAGGTCACACCTACCACAGAAGAGATCCCAATGATCCAAAAATGTGAATCCCTGCCCTCTGCACCAGCTCCTCGGCCACATATTCATCTGCTCTATATCCTCCTTTTTCTACTTTCACTAGCTTGTGGCACTGGGAATAGTCCAGATATTACTGGCCTTGATGACCTGCTTTTTAACCTCATGCCTAACTTTTTTTTTCTCTCTGCAGACACTAGTCCCTTTTCTGTTCCTATGTCATTGGTAACAATATGTACAATGATCTTCTGTTAGTTCTTGTCCCCTTTGAGAATATTTTGCAAGTCTGAGATATCCTTCACTTTGGCGCCAGGGAGGCAACACACCATTCTGATCTCTCGCCATCAGCTGCAGAAACATCTGTCTGTGTCCATAACTAAACAGTCCCCTAATAGAAATGATGGTTTGGAACCTGACATACCCCTCATTATAGTAGAGCCACTCCAGGGTACTAGAAACCTGGCTGTCAGTGCTATATTCCCTAAGAGGTCATCACCCCCAATATTATCCAAGAACAGCATATTTGTTTCAGATGGGGATAATCGCAGGAGACTCCTGCATTACCTGCCTTCCTTTCCTAGCAGTAACCCATCTACTGTATCTGTGGTTCTTCTACCTTCCAGAAACTGCCATCTGTCACATCCCCAGCTCCTGTAAATTCCTCACTGTCGCTAACTGCTGCTCAGTTCCATGCAATCCAATGGGATTTGTATCCAAACACGCTTCTTGTAGACATAATCTCCAGGAGCAACTTGAAATTTTCCCTCATCTTCCACATCCAACAGGAAGAGCATATCACTTCAACAGAAGTCATCTCTGCATTTTAAATAATCTACAGACCCAGAACTTACCCAAAACCAAATCCCAACACAATTTCAAAAACTCAGCTCAGTCTTACTGCTCAAAAGCATTGCTCTAGGATAACTCAATACCCGCCTTTTTATATTTAAAAAAATAATTTGAGGAACAGAGTAAAACATTTTTTAAAAAAATACTCACTATTATTGATTAATGAAAAAAAAGGTTAAGATTTGCAAGTCTTAAGTTTAAACACTTAACTGATCAAGCTGTGAAATCACAGATCATTCTTAGCTTCTGTGTGTAGATCCGATAATGAGGTCTCCCAAAGTCAACACTGTACTGCTTGTTTTTCTTTGGCCACTCCCCAGAGATGATTGTTATTTCGCAGTCAGTCAGCTGTGAAAATTCACTGCTTAATTCTCTTGATGTAGTTAAAAATCCCGACACTAGGTTATAGTCCAACAGATTTATTTGGAAGTTCTAGTTTTCGGAGTGCTGCTCCATTGTCAGGTAGGTAGTGGAGTAAGATTAGAGGACGCAGAACTTATAACAAAAGATCATAGTGCCATACAATGATGAATGTATTGAGCCAATCTAGATTGCTGTTAAGTTTTTCATCTTTTAGAATGTGTTGCAGGTTTTGATTCATTAATATGTAAATCCCAGAACCACTTTCAAGTCTCAATCCCAAGATAACTTAAGGTAGCCATGATGAGGACATGCCGATGGGGACTGAGGTGGGCAAAGTTTAAAAAATCTCTCAAAGCCAGGTTATAGTCCAACAGGTTTATTTGGAAGTTTTAGCTTTCAGAGCACTGCCTGATGAAGGAGAAGCGCTCCGAAAGCTAACGTTTCTGAATAAATCTGTTGGACTATAACCTGGTGTTGGTGATTTTTTTTTAATTATTAAGAAAATGACCTCTTTAGTCAGACAATGCATTCAAGGTGTGAGGTTAGAATCTGTATGTATTCCAACCTTGAGTCAGAATACTGGTTCTATTTCCAAAGTAGGAATTTATAAATTGTCACGTGGATTATAAAAAATATTGACTGCAGAGAGGTTGTGTGCTTTTTGAACAAAGTAGAATATTTCTGCAAATGCAAATTTACCCATTGGCGTGTGTGTATGCGTATTCATGTGAAGGAGAGAGAGAGAATGCTTGATAGTCTGCATGAGTTATCTGCCTATGAGATTGTGTGCACGCACAGGTGTTGTGTGGGGGATGGGTGGGGTGTGTGTGCCTGAGAGTGAATGTGTGTATGAGAGAGGCTCTGCGTGTGTGTGTGTGTGTGTGTGTGCGCGCGAATGTATGTTGTAATAGGGCCATCTGTAGTATGACATGACCCAGGTCTAGGTTGAGGCTACCTCATGGGTACCAAATACATATTAATGAATCAAAAACTGCAACCCATACTAAAAGATGAAAGGCTCAACAGCAATCTCGGTTTGTTCAATATATCACATCAGTGTATGACACCATGAATTTTTGCTATAAATTCTCCACTAGCTGCCTGTCAAAGAAGCAGAGCTCCAGAAGCTAGTACTTCCAGATAAACCTGTTGGACTATAATCTGGTGTTGTGTGATTTTTAACTTTGTCTCCTTAGTACAACACTGGTACCTCCACATCATTCTCTTCATATGTTCTTGTTCTCTGAAGCCGTTTTCTGATCTCGACACATGGTCACTTCTCCAGTGAGCTCTCGCTCTTCTCCCTTTTAAAAATTATAATTGTTTATGATTTGTTTAAACCTTTTTCTTCTCTCTCGGCACATAATAAAATTTGGAAAATCGATAATCACTACTTTTATTTTGTATTTTTTCTCTGGACACTTTGGTCTCGAACAGGCAAAACATAATTAAGGATCCATTTTGTTCCAGTCCAATTGGGTTGAATTCAAATGTGCAAATAGCATACATTTATTATGCGCCAGTCAAATGTGATTTGTTTTCATTTGTTCACAGGATCTGAGCACAATGACTAGACCATCATTTGTTGCCCAACTCTAATTGCCCTTAAGATGAAAATATCTAATACTGCAATCTAAAATGGGGGGAGGTAGTGGTGATGTCACTGGACTAGTAATCCAGAATGCTAGGCTAAAGTTCTGAGGACATTGGTTCAGATCTCACCAGGACAGACAGTGAAATTTAAATTCAATTTAAAAAAGATCTGAAATAAAAAAAAGTTATGTTACCACTGTCAATTATTGTACCAACCCATCTGGTTTACAAATGTCCTTTAGGGAAGGAAACCTGCTATCCTTACCCAGCCTGGCCTACATGTGACTGCAGACCTACAGCAATGTAGCTGACTCTTGACTAGTTTGTGAGTAACTAGAGGGTGAACAGTAAATGCTGGGTTAGCGAGTGGCAGCATGGTGGCTCAGTGGTTAGTGCGCTGCCTCATAGTGCCAGGGACCCAGGTTCAATTCCAGCACCTGTGACTGCTTGGAATTTACATGTTCGCCCCATCTCTGCATGGGTTTCCTCCAAGTGCTCCTGTTTCCTTAAAGTCCAAAGATGTGCAGATTAGGTGGATTGGCCATGCTAAATTGTTCATAGTATCCAGGGATGCATAGGCTAGGTGGATTAGCCGTGTAGCGTTACAGGGCTAGGGAAGAATGATGGGTCTGGTTGGATGCTCTTTGGAGGATCAGTGTGGACTTGATAGGCTGAATGGTTTGTTTCTGTATTGTAAGGGTTGTATAATTCTATATTCCAATGCAATGAAATGTAGCAATGGCTAAGCTCCATCCAAATTTTTATTTTTGTAACTGAAGCAGTTATGGGTAGTCTTAACTGTTAATTGCCTACAAAATGACCAAAAGATGATCATTTCAATTTTTATTTTTTTCCTGTTCCTTCACCAACCAGCTATTCATGAAGTAGGAGGGGTCCCATTTGAAATTATTGAGCCAGTTTTGGGGCGATGTACTCCAGAACAGCTCTTTCGAATTGAGGAATGCAACCCGGTGAGAGAACCTGTTACGTAAGACCTTGTTGATCGTGCCAAATAGATGACAATTACCAGGGATTATTTAAGAATTTGTTCTTTAAACAATACACTCTGACACTCCCTTAAGAAACGCACAAGCAATAATTTTATCAGTTTTCTGTCATGTTGACTTAGACAAACCTGTCATTTATTCTGCCATTAATGATTACTCTGAACTAATCCCTTCTTTACCAAAGGCGTTCCCACTTCCTTTTGCCTTTTGTTCAATTTTGTAATTTAAACCCTCGTACTCTCTGATATATTGCTGCATTTTCTGAAAAATCGACCTTTGCTGTTATACAAAGAGCCATAATAGACCAGCAAGAGGCTGGAAGAACACAGACCAGGTAGCATCAGGAGGTAGACAAGCCGTCGTTTCAGGGGTAACCCTTCTGTGGATGGGTGTGGGGGAACTGCAGATAAAGGGGGAGGTGGGGGCAGGGTGGTGAAGTGGGGAAAGGTGAAGAAAGGCAGAGGGAATGACTTGATTGGTCAAGGGAGGATTTAATCTGGTTGGTGGAAAGGAGGGGGAGGGGCTGGGAAGGGAGTCGGAGGATAGGGAGGGAGGTTATTTGAAATTGGAGAACTCAATGTGGAGTCCTCTGGGTTGTAGGCTGCCCAGGTGGAAAATTAGGTGTTCCTCCAATTTGTGCTGTGGTTCATTTTGGCAATGGATGAGGCCAAGGATAGTCATGTTGGAAAGGAATGGTTCGGGGAATTGAAATGATATTGAATGAAATAGCAATCACCTTGATGCCAGCTAGGGCAGATGCCAGCTATTTTGGTAGTTATATTGGAATGGCTTCTCTAAAGGAGCACAAGTCTTCAGTGTTCTTCCTACGTACTGTTAGAGTGCACAATCATTTCCAATGTGTAGTGTCTTCGATCATTTCTCGATCATAAGAAAACCAGGTTCTGTGGTACTAAAGACCTTGAGGAGGCAAAGCTGGATACATGCTGAAGCACTAATATAGTTCCTCTACTGCCACTATAGTACCCGGTCCATATCCCTCCATACCCTCCTTATTCATGTACCCATCCAAATGCCTTTTAAATGTTGCAATTGTACTAGCCTCCACCACTTTTTCTGGCAGCTCATTCCATACATGTACCACCCTCTGCGTGAATAAGTTGCCCCTTAGGTGTCATAGAGTCATAGAGATGTCTTTTATATCTTTCCCCTTTCACCCTAACTATGCCCTCTAGTGCTGGACTCCTCCACCCCATGGAAGAGACTTTGTCTATTTATACTATCCATGCACCTCATGATTTTAGAAACCTCTAAGGTCATCCTTCACTGTCTGACACTCCAGGGAACACAGCCCCAACCTATTCAACCTCTCCCTGTAACTCAAATCCTCCAACACTGACAACATCCTTGTCAATCTTTTCTGAACTCATTCAAGTTTCACAACATCCTTAGATAGGAAGGAGACCAGAATTGCACACAATCTTCCAAAAGTAGCCTAACCAATGTCCTGTACAGCCACAACATGACCTCCCAATTCCTGTGCTCAATACTCTGACCAATGAAGGAAAGCATACCAAACATCTTCATCACTTTCCTATCTACCTGCAACTCTGCTTTCAATAGATAATAGGTGCAGGAGTAGACCATTCTGCCCTTCGAGCCTGCACCACCATTCAATATGATCATGGCTGATCATCCTTAATCAGTATCCTGTTCCTGCCTTATCTCCATAACCCTTGATTCCACTATCCTTGAGAGCTCTATCCAACTCTTTCTTAAATGAATCCAGAGACTGGGCCTCCACTGCCCTCTGGGGCAGAGCATTCCACATAGCCACCACTCTCTGGGTGAAGACGTTTCTCCTCATCTCTGTCCTAAATGGTCTACCCCGTATTTTTAAGCTGTGTCCTCTGGTTCGGCACACACCCATCAGTGGAAACATGTTTCCTGCCTCCAGAGTGTCCAATCCTTTAATAATCTTATATGTCTCAATCAGATCCCCTCTCAGTCTTCTAAACTCAAGGATATACAAGCCCAGTCGCTCTAGTCTTTCAGCATAAGGTAGTCCTGCCATTCCAAGAATTGACCTCGTGAACCTACGATGCACTCCCTCAATAGCCAGAATGTCTTTCCTCAAATTTGGAAACCAGAACTGCACACAGTACTCCAGGTGTGGTCTCACCAGGGCCCTGTACAACTGCAGAAAAACCTCTTTGCTTCTATACTCAATCCCTCTTGTTATTAAGGCCAGCATGCTATTAGCCTTCTTCACTACCTGCTGTACCTGCATACTTACCTTCATTGACTGGTGTACAAGAACACCCAGATCTTTTTGTACTGCCCCTTTACCTAAATTGATTCCATTTAGGTAGTAATCTGCCTTCCTGTTCTTGCCACCAAAGTGGATAACCATATATTTATCCACATTAAACTGCATCTGCCATACATCTGACCACTCACCTAACCTGTCCAGGTCACCCTGTAATCCTCTAACATCCTCCTCACATTTCACCCTGCCACCCAGCTTAGGATCATCAGCAAATTTGCTAATATTATTACTGATACCATCTTCTATATCATTAATATATATTGTAAAACGCTGCGGTCCCAGCACTGATCCCTGCGGTACCCCACGGATCACTGCCTGCCATTCTGAAATGAAACCATTTATACTTTGTTTCCTATCAGTCAACCAACTTTCAATCCAAGTTAGTACTTTGCCCCCAATACCATGTGCCCTAATTTTGCTCACTATCCTCCTATGTGGAACTTTATCAAAAGCTTTCTGGAAGTCCAGGTACACTACATCTACTGGATCTCCCTCGTCCATCTTCAGAGTTACATCCTCAAAAAATTCCAGAAGATTAGTCAAGCGTGATTTCCCCTTCATAAATCCATGCTGACTCTGACTTATCCTGTTACTACTATCCAGATGTGTTGTTATTTCATCCTTTATAATAGACTCCAGCATCTTTCCCACCACTGAGGTCAGACTAACTGGTCTATAATTTCCTGTTTTCTCTTTCCCACCTTTCTTAAAAAGTGGTACAACATTAGTCACCCTCCAATCCGCAGGAACTGATCCCGAATCTATCGAACTCTGGAAAATAATCACCAACGCATCCACGATTTCTCGAGTCACCTCCTTCAGTACCCTGGGATGTAGATCATCAGGCCCGGGGACTTATTAACCTTCAGACCTAACAGTCTCTCCAACACCAATTTCTGGCAAATATAAATTCCCTTCAGTTCAGGTCCTTCAGCCACTGTTGCCTCAGGGAGATTGCTTGTGTCCTCCCCAGTGAACACAGATCTTAAGTACCAATTCAATTCTTCTGCCATTTCTTTGTTCCCTGTAATATATTCCCCTGTTTCTGTCTTCAAGGGCCCAATTTTAGTCTTAACCATTTTTTTGCCTTTCACATACCTAAAAAAGCTTTTACTATCCTCCTTTATATTTTTGGCCAGTTTACCTTCATACCTCATTTTTTCTGAGTATTTCCTTCTTAGTAATCCTCCGTTGTTCTTTAAAAGCTTCCCAGTCTTCCGTTTTCCTACTTATCTTTGCTATGTTATACTTTTTCTCTTTTTTAACTTTATATGTTTCTTATCTTCCCTCGTTAGCCACGGCCACCCATGCCTCCTCCTAGGATCTTTCTTCCTTTTTGGAATGAACTGATCCTGCATCTTCTGCATTATACACAGAAATATCTGCCATTGTTCCTCCACTGTCATCCCTGCTAAGGTATTGCACCATTGAATTTTGGACAGCTCCTCTCTCAGCTCCATAATTCCCTTTATTCAACAGAAATATTGTCACTTCCGATTGTACCCTCTCCCTCTCCCTCTCAAATTGCAGATTGAAGCTTATTGTATTATGGTCACTACTTCCCAATGGCTCCTTCACTTCAAGGTCCCTGATCAATTCTGGTTCGTTGTACAATACTAGATCCAGAATTGCCTTCTCCCTGGTAGGCTCCAGCACCAGCAGTTCTAAGAATCCATCTCGGAGGCACTCCACAAAGTCTCTTTCTTGAGGTCCAATACTATCCTGATTCTCCCAGTCTACCTGCATGTTGAAATCCCCCATAACAACTGTAGTAACATCTTTGCGACAGGCCAATTTCAGCTCCTGATTCAACTTACATCCGACATCCAGACTACTGTAGATAACTCCCACGAGGGTCTTTTTACCCTTAGAATTTCTCAGCTCTGTCCATACTGACTCTACCTCTCCTGATTCTAGGTCCCCCTGTGCAAGGGACTGAATATCATCCATTACCAACATGGCCACCCTACCCCCTCTGCCCGTCAGTCTGTCCTTACAATAGCACGTGTAGCCTTGAATATTCATTTCCCAGGCCCTGTCCACTTGAAGCCACGTCCCAGTTATCCCCACAATATCGTATCTGCCAATTTCCAAAAGAGCCTCAAGCTCATCCATCTTATTTCTAATGCTTTCTGCATTCATATATAGTATTTTTAATTTGTTACTGCCCTCACCCTTCCCATCAACTCCTATTTCTCTCAACCTTACAGCATGATCTCTTTTTTTGCATTTTCTGCTTCATTGATACAGTTGTCTTTCTTGACTTCCCTTGTTCTAACTTTCCCTTCAATTTCCTTCTTAAACATCCAGTTTCAAGGTGCTATGAATCTGCACTCCAAGGCCTCTTCATTCTGGAACATTCCAAAGGACCTTACCATTAAGTGCAGAAGTCCTGCTAAGATTTGCTTTCCCAAAATGCAGCACCTTGTATTTATTGAAATTAAACTCCATCTGCCACTCCTCAGTCCATTGGCCCATCTGATCAAGATCCCATTGTAATCGGAGTAACCTTCACTGTCCTCTACACCTCCAATTTTGGTGTCATCTGCAAACTTACTAACTGTACCTCTTATGCCCACATCCAAATCATTTATGTAAATGACAAAAAATAGTGGACCCATGCACCTATCCTTATGGCACCCCACGGTCACAGGGCTCCAGTCTGAAAAACAACCCTCCATCACCACCCCCTGTCTTCTACCTTTGAGCCAGTTCTGTATTCAAATGGCTAGTTCTTTCTCTATTCCATGAGATCTAACCTTGCTAATCAGTCTCCCATGGGGAACCTTGTCAACACCTTACTCAAGTCCATATAGATCATGTCCACTTCTCTGCCCTCATCAATCCTCTTTGTTAATTCTTTAAAAAACTTTTGTATTTTGTCAGAAGTTTAAGTATTCTGATTATTGCAAATCAATCTCGTTTCTCTGTGTTCTGTTGCATGGCGTGCTGTAGAAACTTTTATTTTGATGACTCCACCTTGAGTCACTTAAAGATGCTCATAAATCAATGATGTTATCTCTGGGTCAACAACTGTTGATTTAAAAAATTGCTTTTTCAAGATTGATTTACAGCAGTGTTTTCCGAAATGTTTCTTTAATAATGAGTTGTGGTTTGCTATATGTTATCACTTTACATAGAATTGAGTCTGCAGTATAGAAACAGGCAATTCCAAACCAACTGCTCTGACCGCCTATGTATGACCTTCAGTTTTGTCTTCTTACATGTGAAAACCATTTTTATTCTGTTTCTACCATGTCAAGCCTTGTCATAATTTTCAATGTCTGTATAAGACCATTCCATTGGTCTTTTCTGCAAAACAGAATGTTTGTTCTGCAAGTATTTTGTTGGATTGCCTATTGAGAAAGAATGTGACTAGTCTCCTGGCCCTGATGGAATGCAAATGAACTCCAAATTTGAGGAAAGACATTCTGGCTATTGAGGGAGTGCAGCGTAGGTTCACGAGGTCAATTCCCAGAATGGTGGGACTATATTATGCTGAAAGATTGGAGTGACTGGGCTTGTACACGTTTGAGTTTAGAAGGCTGAGCGGGGTGGGGGGGGTCTGATTGAGACATATAAGATTATTAAAGGATTGGACACTCCTGGAGGCAGGAAACATGTTTCCGCTGATGGGTGAGTCCCAAACCAGAGGACACAGTTTAAAAAAAGGGGTAGGCCACTTAGAACAGAGTTGAGGAGAAACTTCTTCACCCAGAGAGTGGTGAGTGTATGGAATGCTCTGCCCCAGAAGGCTGTGGAGGCCAAGTCTCTGGATGCTTTTAAGAAAGAGTTCAATAGAGTTCTTGAGGATATGGAATCAAGGGTTATGGGGATAAGGCAGGAACAGGATACTTATTGAGGATGATCATATTGAATGGTGGTGCTGGCACGAAGGGCAGAATGGCCTACTCCTGTACCTATTGTCTATTGCATCTCAGGGTACTAAAAGAGATGGCAGGAGAAAAAGCAAATGTACTTATTGTAAATTTTCCCAGATTCAGTGGACTCTGGGGTATTTCCAGCGGATTGGGAAACAACAAATGTGATGCCATTGCTTAAAAAAAGGTAGACAAATGTGGGGATTTTTCGACCAGTTAGCTTAACTTTGATAGTATGGAAAATACTTGAATCTATTACAAAGGAAGAAATAGCAAGATATCTAGATAGAAATTGGGCAAACAAAGCCTGCATTCTGAAAGGCAAGTCATGCTTAACTAATCTGCTAGAATTCTGTGAAAACATTACAAGCATGGTGGACAACGGGAACCTAGTAGATGTGGTGTATCTAGAATTTCAGCAGACATTCAGCAAGGTGCCACGTAAAAGGCTGCTGCATAATTAAAGGCGAACGGCCTGTATTAGCATGGATAGAGGTTTGAGTAAGAACGGTAAGCAAAAAGTGGGAATAAATGAATGCTATTCTGGTTGACAATCAGTGTTTAATGACGTGCCTCAGAGTTCAGTGTTGGGATTGCAATTATTCACAATTTACATTGATGATTTAGAGTTGGGGACTGTGTGTAGTGTGTGAAAGTTTGCAGGTGACACTAAGATGAGTGGTACAGCAAAGTGTGCAGAGCACTGTGAAGCTTTGCAAAGGGACATCAATGGTTTAAGTGAGTGGGCAAAGTCTGGCAGATGGAGTACAGTGTTAATAAATGTGAAGTCATCCATTTCGGTTGGAATAATGAAAAGGACTATTACTTGAATGGTAAGAAATTGCAGCATGCTGCTATAGAGACCTAGTTGTCTTTGTGCATGAATCACAGAAGGTTGGTTTGCAGATGCAACAGGTAATTAAGAAGGCAAATAAAATTGTTAAAGGGATTGAGTTTAAAAGCAGAGAGGTTATGTTGTAGCTGTATGATGCTGCTTAGGCCACACCTTAGTACTGTGTGCAGTTTTGGTCTCCTTACTAGAGAGAGGATATACTGTCACTAGATTGGGTGCAGAGGAGGTTCACTAGGTTGATTCTGGAGTTGGGGGGTTCTGGCTTATGAGGAGAGACTGAGTGGACTGGGATTATATTCATTGGAATTTCGAAGAATGAGGGGCAATCTTATAGAAACATATAAAATTATGAAGGGAATAGAGAGGATGTTTCCCCTGGTGGGTGAAACTAGGACAAGAGGGCATAGCCTCAAAATTAGGGAGAGCAGACGTACGTCTGAATTGAGAAGAAATTTCTTCACCCAGAGGATTGTGAATCTGAGGAATTCCCCGCCCACTGAAGTGATTAAGGCTTCCTCAGTAAATGTTTCTAAAGCTAAGATGTATAATTTTTTTGGACAGTAAAGGAATTAAGAATTATGGTAAGAGGGCAGCTGATTGGAGCTGAGGCCACAAAAAGATCAGCCATGATCTTATTAAATAGTGGAGCAGGCTCGAAGGGCTAGACAGCCTACTCCCGCTCGTAGTTCTTACGTTCAATATAAACTATTTCTGCCACAGTGCTGTTGCAAGTTTTAAAATTTTACTTGGATTCAAATTGGTTTTAGAAACAAAGGTGAGCCCTTGCCACACATTAATTCTGTCAAAACATTTTATGTAGCCCAAACATCAAAACCCTGTGAAAGACAGTTTTTGCCACCCTTTTGTCATTTTGTGTAGCTTCCCATAGTCTTTTTTAAAGATCTGTTGAAAATTGGAATATATTGCTTATAATAGATTTCCCTGTTCACTATTTTTTAACTTCAAAGAATAATGTATATGTATATGAATATGTATAGACGGTTTAATGTAATAATGTTTCCAAAGCTATCTCCACAGGAGCAATATTAAATATAATTTGGTACCAAGCTGCATAAGATATCAGGTGACCAAAAACTGATTGAAGAGGGTAAGTATTAAGGAGTGTCTCAAAGGGGGATAACAATGCTGAGAAGTTAAAGAGGGGATTCCAGAACATGTGGGCCAGACAGCTGAAGGTATGTTCATCATGAAGTGGAGTGATTTGAAGTCTGTATGTGCAAAGGAGAAGAACTGCAAGACCGGAAGTATCTGAAGAAGGTTTAAAGTTGATGAGACTTACTCGAATTGGGAAGGATTTTTAAATAAGCTTGAGAATTATAAAATTTGTGGTATTGCTTAACAAAGAGCCTGTTTAGGTCAGTGACCATAGAGATAATGAGTGAATAGGAATCAATGTGATTTAGGATATAGACAGCATTATTTTTAAAGAGTTCAGTTTTATAGAGAGTGGGGATTTGGAGGCTGCAGGGTTTAGTATTTATATGGTAGAAACTAAAGGTAAAAAAGTAATGGATAAAGGTCAACAGCAGTTACTTGAGGTGAGGTTAGAGCTAGACGATATTACAAAAGTGGAAGTAAAAGGATTTATTGATTGAGCAAATGTGCATTTGAAGCTCATCTGAAGTTCTGGCTGGGTGCTGAGATCTTGAACTGTTGGCTGGGGACCAGGGTTTGGGGCAGGGTCTAAAAAAATTAACTTTGGTTTACCCAATATTTAATCGAAGTAATTCTTTTCTCCTCTAATACTGGATAATGAATAAATAGTATGAGAAATTAGTATGGGGAATTGCAAAATTCAAAAGGTTTTGAAAAGGAAAACTTTTTTTTTAGAAATCTATGAATGATCATATTTTCTGCTTTTGATGCTTTTGTTAAATGTTGAGAAAATCTTTCACTACCTCTTCTATGAAAACAAATGAAAGGCTAATCAATAGCTCCCAGAGTAGTTCTAGTTCCTTTGTTGAAAGATATCCTCTTTTGAGTTAACATTTGATTCTTGTATTTTAACTTGCAAATGAAGAATGTTTCAATTATGGTTTAAATGCACGTGTTACATAATGTGTATCTATGGGTATACATCTGATATATCTAAGTGGACAAGAAATACACTGAAAACAGTAAAACTTCTTGAGTGTTTCCTGCAATAAAAAAACCTACTGATTAGAAGATGAGTTTGGGGAGTAAAGAAGTATAGGGTTAAATGTAGTTAATTAATTGAAGGTCAGATTCTTTTTGATGTTTCAAATTTACAACAATTGAGATTTATTTGCCAGATCTGCAAACACTTCATATATTTTTTTGTCCTCTTTCACTTTTGGAGAGCTGGGGAAAACTTCTTACAAAAGTAAATTCATGGTGTCTTTCCTCTCTGATAGTCGTAAGTCATAATCATAGCATTATATAACATGGAAACCGACACTTCAGTCCAATTCATCCATGCTGACCAGATATCCCAAACTGATCTAGTCCTATTTGCCAGCATTTGGCCCATATCTGTCTAAACCCTTTCTATTGACATAACCATCCAGATCCCTTTTAATTGTTGTAATTGTACCAGCCTTTACCATTTCCTCTGGCAGCTCATTCCATACACCCACCACCCTCTGCATGAAAATGTTGCCCCTTAGGTCCCTTTTTAAATCTTCCCCCTCATCCTCGACCTATGCTGTCTAGTTTGACTTCTCTAGCTCTGGGGAAAAGATCTTAGGTATTCACCCTATCCAAGCTGCCCATGATTTAATAAACCTCTGTAAGGTCACCCCTCAGCCACCTATGCTCCAGGGAAAATAGCCCCAGCCTTTTAAGCCTCTCCCTCACCCTGGTAACATTCTTGTATTTCTTTTCTGAACCCTTTCAAGTTTCACAACATCTTTTCTATAGTAGGAAGATCAAAATTGAATGCAGTATTCCAAAAGCGGTCTAACAAATGTCCTGTTCAGCTGCAATATGACTTCCCAACTCTTAAATTCAACGCACTGACCAATTTAGGCAAGTGTACCAAACACCACCGTCATTATCCTATTACCTGCAACTCCATGTTCAAAGAACTATGAACCTGCACTCCAAAGTCTTTGTTCAACAACACTCCTCTTACCATTAAGTCTATAAGTCCTGCGCTGGTTTGCCTTTCCAAATTGCAGCACCTCACATTTTTCAAGATTTAAATTCCAACTGACACTCCTTGGACCGTTGATCAAGGTCCCATTGCACTCTGAGGTAACCATCTTTGCTGTCCAATACACCACCAATTGTGCTGTCATCTGCAGACTTACCATATCTCCTGTGTTCACATCCAAATAATTTATATAAATGACAGCAATCAGTGGACGCAGCACCGATTCTTGCAGAGCCAACTTGTCACAGGCCTCCAGTCTGAAAATGAACTGTTCACCATCACTCTGTCTCCTACATTCAAGCCTATTTTGTATCCAAATGGCTATATTTCGCATGATCTAACCTTGCTAACCAGTCTACCATGTGGAAACTTCTCAAACTCCTTGCTGAACTCCATATAGACAATGTCTACTGCTCTGCCTTCACCCATCATCATCTTCACATCTTCAAAACCCTCAATCAAGTTATTGAGACATGATTTTCCATGCGCAAAACCATTTTAACTACAGATCGTTCTGGTGTAACATGCATTTTGCCAACGTGAATTGACTATAACATGATTGACAAGTTGTGGATGCTGTTTGGATAACATGAACTTTCGACTGAACAGGTGTAGCATTCTTCCACAGCATGACTTTCTACAGCAGTTCTCCATAACACACTTTTCTAAAGCGGAAGGTTGCAGAGAAACGCAAATGTCTTGTTATAACGACCTGTATCGCTAATCGGTCCTTGCCTTTCCAAGTACATGTAAATCCTGTTTCTCAGAATCCCCTCCAACAACTTATCATCCACTGATATCAGGCTCACTGGTCTAAAATTCCCTGGCCTTTCCTTACCATCTTCCTTAAATATTGGCATCACATTAGCCAACCTCCAGTCTTCCAGCACCTCACACATGGCTGTCAGTGGTACAACTGTGTTCGCAAGGGGCTTAGCAATCCCTAGCTTCACAAGAAGTTCTGGGGTACATTGATCAGGCCCTGGGGGCTTACCCACCTTTACATGTTTGAAGACGTCCAGCACCACCACCTCTGTAATAGTTTTAAGATATCACTATTTATTTCTCCATATTCTCCAACTTCCATATCTTTCTCCACAGTAAGCACTAATATGAAATACACTCACCCATCCCCCTGTGGTTCCACACATAGGTGGCTTCGTTGAACTTTAAGGGGCCCTATTCTCTCCCTAGTTGCTATTTTGTATTTGTAGAAATTGTTTGGATTCTCCTTAACCCTATTTGCCAAAGATATCTCATGTCCCTGTTCTGCCTTCCTGATTTCCATCTTGAGTATACTCATACTCCTCAAGGGATTCACTCAATCCCTGCTGTCTATACCTGACATATACTGACCTTTTCTTGATCAGAGCTTCAATTTCTCTTGTCATCCCGTATTCCCTACATCCACCAACCTTGCCCTTTGAATAACAGCAACATACTGTCTCTGGACTTTTGTTCACTCATTTTTGAAGGCCGCCCACTTTCCACCCATCCCTTTTCCTGCAATAGCTGCCCCCAATCAACTTTTGAATGTTCTTGCTTGAAAGGTTAATGACTTGGATACAGGGATAGAAGGTTGTATAGCCAAATCTGCAGTCGACACAAAAATACACGAGATTGTAAATTGCAATGAGGAAATAAGAATCTTATAAATGGATATAGATAAGTTAGGAGAGTGGGCCAAATTGTGGCAGATAGACTATTGGGACAAAAATGGATGAAAGCCAGTTGTGATTTGATGATTTTAATATGTCAAAAGAGTTTTTGGACTACAATAATAAAACTTAACCACACCCTGGCATATAGCAGAAAATTGAGTGAGAAATTGAACAATTCAAGTCACGATCAATAATCTGGGAAATCTGACATCATCTTAATGCATTATTTTTAAATAATGCATTCTTTCAATTCAGCATTTTGTTTTTTAATTTACTGGACATATCTATATACAGGTTAAATGTTTATGTACAAAACTGAACATTCAATGACTTGTAGTCTTTTTCTTTTGATGAGGTTCTTTGGTGTTTTGTTTGTTACCTTAAACAGAGTTTTACTGAACAGACCAGCCATTTCTGGATGAAGCATTGTAAAAAAGATTTCAAAAATGAGGAGCCCCAGGAGTTTGAATCGTGGCGTGAGCTATATCTGAGACTTTATGATGAAAGAGAGCAGAAACTAAAAATATTAACGCAAAGCATTAGCTCTGCACATGCTAACAAGCCCAAAGGTTAGTGTGAACTTAACGTACTTTTAAGATTGAACCATGAAACAGTTATACTGCTGATTTATTATAATGTTAAAAAATTATTGTGTATTATTAAGCTGGAGCTACAGGTCACTGCAGAAAGTGATCCTCTAGTTTTTTGTTAATTTGAAATGAAGTTAAATTAAATTCAACATACACTGAAAATTTCTTTTTCACTGACCTACTTGAGGAATTTTGCACATGGCATTTTGATAATCTTTTATTGAGAATGCAAGGCAAATGTTGAAAGCGATGATTTGGAAAGTTTGAAGGGGACCTTGCAACAGCCATATGTTGGCTTTTTGTATTTAAATCCTTCAAGTTAAGTTTCAAGAATTTTGATGCGCTGCCCACAGCATTCACTTCATACATAAAATAAAGACAGCGAAACAAGCTTCCTTCTGAACATGAAAGTAGGAAATGGAAGCAGGAATAGGCCATTTGGCCTCTTGTGCCTACTCCACCATTCAACTACATTGTGGATGATCTTCTACCTCAATACCATTTTCCTCCATATCCATATCCTTGCTATTTTAATCATTTGAAACCTATTGAGTGCTGAGTTGAACATTAGTCAATGATGGAGTCTCCACAACCTTCTGAAGTAAAAAATTCCAAAGATCTGCAATTTCTGGATGAAGAAATATTTCCTCTTCTCAGTCCGAGGTGGTCTATCTCTTGCTCTAAGGCTGTGTTATAGAAGTATAAACATAGGAACCTAGTAATTAGGCACAGGAATAGACTAATTTGCCTTTAAAGTCTGCTCTGCCATTCAGTATGAACTTGGCTGATCATCCAACCCAACACAATGGGTGGCATGGTGGCACAGCAGTTAGCACTGCTGCCTCGCAGCGCCAGAGAGTGGAGTTTGCACATTCTCCCCGTATCTGTGTGGGTTTCCTCAGAGTGCTCCGGTTTCCTCCCACAGTCCAAAAATGTGCAGGTTAGGTGAATTGGCCATGCTAAATTGCCCGTAGTGTTAGGTGAAGAGGTAAAATGTAGGGGTTGAGCTTCGGTGGGTCGGTGTGGACTCGTTGGGCCGAAGGGCCGGTTTCCACACTGTAAGTAATCTAATCTAAAATTAGAGTGTTCCTGCTTTCTCCCCAGATCCTTTGATCTTGTTATCCCAAGAATGGTAGCTACATCTTTCATGAAAGTTTTCAATGTTTTGGCCTCGACCATTTTGTGGCAGAAAATTTCACTTTCCGGGTGAATAAATTACTCCTCATTTCTGTCATAAAATGCCTACCCTTATCCATACACTATTGCCTTTAGTTCTGAAAAGCTAGGACATTGAGAACTTCCTTCCTAGACCTAAACTGTCTAACTCTGTTAAAATGTTATAGGTTTCTATGAACTTCCCCTTCATTCTTCTGAACTCTTGTGAATGTAGTCCTAGGAGAAAGTGAGGACTGCAGTTGCTGGAGATCAGAGCTGAAAATGTGTTGCTGGAAAAGTGCAGCAGGCCAGGCAGCATCCAAGGAGCAGGAGAATCGACGTTTCGGGCATGAGCCCTTCTTCAGGAATTCCTGAAGAAGGGCTCATACCCGAAACGTCGATTCTCCTGCTCCTTGGATGCTGCCTGGCCTGCTGCGCTTTTCCAGCAACACATTTTCAGCTCTGAATGTAGTCCTAACTGATCCAAGTTAAAAATCATACAACACCAGGTTATAGTCCAACAGGTTTAATTGGAAGCACGCTAGCTTTCGTAGCGTCGCTCCTTCATCTATCATCTGATGAAGGAGTGACGCTCCAAAAGCTAGTGTGCTTCCAATTAAACCTGGTGGACTATAACCTGGTGTTGTGATTTTTAACTTTGTACACCCCAGTCCAACACCAGCATCTCCAAATCATGACTAACTGATCCAATCTCTGTGTGTCAGTCCCACCATTCCAGGGACCAGTCTGGTAAACTTTGCACACACTCTCCCTAGATAGAACATCCTTCCTCAGCTGAGGAGACCAAAACTGCACATAATATTCCAGGTGTGGCTATACCAAGGTCTTGTATATTTACAGCAAAGAATCCTTATTTCTGTACTCAAATTCTCTTGTTATGAAGGTCAGCATACCATTTGCCTGTGCACCTGCATGCTTACTTTCAGTGACTGGTAAACAAGGACACCCAGGTCTTGTTGCACCACCTCCTCTCACAATCTGTCGCTATTCAGATAATTTGCTTGCCCGTTTTTGCCACCAAAGTGGATAGCTTGATATTTATTTGCTATACACTTTGTCCAAATTGCACAACTTCTCTGCGTCCTCCTTTCTGTTCACACTCCCACCCAGTTTTGTGACATCTGCAACCTTGGCAATATGACATGATGTTTTCTCATCTAAGTCATTAACTTATGAAATGCTGGGGTCCAAACACTAATCCCATGTGGTATCACACCAGTTACTGCCTGCCACTCGAGGACTATTTAATCCGATTCTCTCTCTGCTGTTTCTCCATCCACATCCTTGTTTCCCATGTTCTTCAATTTTTCTTTCTTGGGACTTTAAAATCCAAATATACCAAATTCACTGGCTCTCCTTATCCACTCTACCAGTTACATCCTCAAAAAATTCTAGACTTGTCAAGCATAATGTCCCCTTCATAAATAAGAGGAGCTAATGCTCTCGTGGTGTTATCACTGGATTACTGGTCCAATGATAAACCAGAGAGCCATTGTCCTGGGAACCTGAGTTTAAATCCTGCCATAACATGTGGTGGAATTTGAATTCAAAAGAAATTTGGAGTTGAAATTCTAATTGAGGACAATCATCCAGAACCAGGGAAGAAAGAGATCGCAGACCAATTAAATACATGCTTTAGACCTATCTTGACAAGACGCAAATAATGTTCCAGAAACCTGGGGACCTAGGGTCAAATGGGATGGAGGAATTGAAAGAAATTGATATCAGAGAAATGTCATTGGGGAAACTATAAGGAATAAAGACAGATAATCCCCAAATCTTGATAACTTTCATCTCAGAGTACTTAAGTAAGTGTCCCTACCAATAGCAGCTGCATTAGTAGTCATTTTCCAACATTCTAAACACTCTGGTACTGTTTCAATGGATTAGAGGGTAGCTCACGTAACCCCCCACTATTTGAAAAAGGAGGCCGAGTCAATATAGCAAATTACAGACTGGCTAGCTTGTTATCAGTAGTGGGAAAACTGCTAGATAGACTCTATCATAAAAGTTGGAACTGCAGAGCACTTAAGTGACAGTATTGGCCTAGGCCAACATGACTTTTTTGTTTAAAAATCATTCACGGAATGTGGATGTCATTTATTGCCCATTCATAATTGTTTAGAGGGCATTTAAGAGTCAACCACATTGCTGTGTTTATGGAGTTGCATGTAGGCCAGACCAAGATCCTCAGTCAACTTCCTGACAATCAAGAACAATCACCAAGGAGACCCGTTTTGCCAAGGAAAAATTCTTTCCTATATCTACCCTGTTCGGTCCTGTAAGAAGTTTGAATGCTTCAATGAAATTTCCTCTCATTCTTCTGAACTCAAGTGAATATGGGCGCTGCCTCCTTTTTTGTATTGTAGCAGATTCCAAACTTGAAGGCCTGTCACTTTAAAACATTTGCATGGCATCGTGTGATGTGACATTCCGGTATAAAGGTACCCACCTCTCCTTCAGTCGTGTTGTCTTTGTAATGGAGTCAGTATAGCGTCTTCATTTAGTCAACAGGCACAGAGCTTGGATTGTGTGCTAGGTATTGCAACATAGTAAACAATTACTTAAAAAGGTCGCTGCATTTCTGTTTTTCCTACCAAAGTGCATAAATTTGCATTTTTCCATGTTGTATTCCATCTGCCATGTCATGCCTTAGCCTGCCTAAATTCTTTTGAAGGTAAAAACAATGACTGCAGATGCTAGAAACCAGATTCTGGATTAGAGGAGCTGGAAAAACACAGCAGTTCAGGCAGCATCTGAGGAGCAGTAAAATCAACGTTTCGGGCAAAAGCCCTTCATCAGGAATACAGGCAGAGAGTCTGAAGGGTGGCGAGATAAGTGAGAGGAGTGTGGGGGTGGGGGGAGAGTAGCATAGAGTACAATAGGTGAGTGGGGGAGGGGATGAAGATGATAGGTCAGGGAGGAGAATGGAGTGGAAAAGAAGATAGGCAGGTAGGACAAGTCATGGGGACAGTGCTGAGCTGGAAGTTTGGAACTGGGGTGAGGTGGGGAAAGGGGAAATGAGGAAACTGTTGAAGTCCACATTGGTGCCCTGGGGTTGAAGTGTTCCAAGATGGAAGATGAGGCATTCTTCATCCAGGCATCTGGTGGTGAGGGAGCAGCGATGAAGGAGGCCCAGGACTTCCATGTCCTCGGCAGAGTGGGAGGGGGGAGTTGAAATATTGGGCCACAGGACGGTGGGGTTGATTGGTGCGTGTGTCCCGGAGATGTTCCCTAAAGCACTCTGCTAGGAGGCGTCCAGTCTTCCCAATGTAGAGGAGACAGCATTGGGAGCAACGGATACAATAAATGATATTGGTGGATGTGCCGGTAAAACTTTTGGATGTGGAAGGCTCTTTTAGGGCTTTGGATGGAGGTGAGGGAGGAGGTGTGGGCCTGGGTTTGCAATTCCTGCGGTGGCAGGGGTAGGTGCCAGGATGGGAGGGTGGGTTGTAATTCCTTTGAAGCCTTTTCACATCCCTGCCATGCTTTTATCTGCCACTAACTTTGCGTCACCAACAAACCTGGACATACTGTATTTGGCACCCAAATGCAAATCATTGATCAATTGTGAACATGTTTGACCTCAGCAGTGATCTTTGTGATGCCCAATTACTTACCATCTGGCAACCCAAGAATGGTCATTTATTCCAGCTCCCTGTTTCCTG
Source organism: Hemiscyllium ocellatum (assembly GCF_020745735.1). NCBI lineage: Eukaryota > Metazoa > Chordata > Chondrichthyes > Orectolobiformes > Hemiscylliidae > Hemiscyllium > Hemiscyllium ocellatum. The sequence goes on along the minus strand of NC_083403.1, from coordinate 111,131,461 downwards.
TTATTAACCAATTCTTCATCCAGGTTAGTATGTTTCCCCAATCTAACTTTATTTATGAGCTTCTTGTGTGAGATCTTATTGAACGCCTTTTAAAAATCAGAATACACCGCAACCACTGGTTGCCATGTCTATGATGCTAATAACATTCTCAAAAAGGTCGAACAAATTTGTCAAACATGATCAATCACCTTTCTTCAATCCATGTTGTCTTTGTCCAAGCAGATCATTCTAAATGAACTATTTTTTTTATATAACAGTGAGGAACATAATAGTGTCTACTTACTTCAGGCTAACCAGCTGATAGTTCTCCATTTTTCTCTACCTTTCTTAAGCTTTGGGTTACGTTTACTACCTTCCAGTCTGCAGAAATTTGTGAATATTTTGGGGAGTAACTACCAACACCAAAAACAATCCCTACAACCACCCCTTTCAATATATATGCAGTTTTGCAAGCTTTTTTTTCCAAAAGCACATTTGAATTATTGTTCCAAGCCTAAATTGAAACATTACCTTCCAAAGGAACTGTTTTGAGAACTGACTTTTTTTTTAAAAAATGCTATTCTGTAAGCAGGACAACTTGATTTCAGAAGGTGCCATGTAAAAGATTAATACTGTCTCGGAATAACATGAACAGAGTCTGGTAAATAGACAGTAAGCAAAGGATGGGGATAAAACAGTGCATTTTCAAGCTGGTGAATTCTAAAGAGTAGTGTGCCACATGATCAGTGCCAGACCTTAGCTGCTTACAATCAATATTACTGATTTGAACGAAGAGGCTGAGGAGTGATGTATAGATCCAAATTTGCTGAAGACCGAGAGAGAGGTGGGAATGGAAGCTCTGAAGAGGATGCAACAGCTGCTAAGAAGCTGATTAACTGAATGAGCAGTGAGGTGGCAAATACAGAAAAGTATGGATAATTGTGAGGTAATTCACTTTGGCAGTAAAAGTAGAAAAGCAGAACATTCTTTGCACAGGCAGGAATCTTTTACGTGTTATGAGTGTTTTTTGGAAAAAAGTATGTTTTAAAAAACATTAGTATACTTGTACAAGGAAATGGAAAGTTTGCACACAGATTTAGCAAGCAGTTAGCATATTAACTTCTTTTTAAAAGAGATTAGAGTACAAGACTAAGGAACTCTTTCTATAGTTGAATAGGGCTCTAATAAGTCCATACTTGGAACATTGTGTGCAATTCCTGTCTTTGTATATAAAGAGGAATATGCTTACATTGGAGAGGATGCAGCAGAGAGTCATTAAATCAATTCCTGTAATGAGAGAATGATGCTGTGGAGTTTAGAAAAATTAGAAGTGATCTTATAGATTTATACAAGAATCTGAAGGGCCCTGATAGGGTAGATACTTAAATGTTATTTGTTAAATACTGGAAAGCTTTCTTTTCCTTATAATTTGAGGAACCTAGAGCCAGGGAACACCATCTTAGGTGGCCAACTCCTTATTCTAAGATCGTGACGAGGAGAAGCTTTTTTTTTGCTCCAAGGATTGCTATCCTTTTAATTTCTCAGCCCAGAGGGCTGTGGATGCTTCTTCATCATGTATATTTAAGTCTGAGAGAACATAATGTTATACCTCAATTCCCTGAAAGGTCATTGGAGTTGCAAATGGGAAAGTGGTTTAAGAGGCAGAAGATTTGCTACAATTGTGTTAAATGGAGGAGCAGGCTCAAAAGACCATTGCTGGCCAGGTTCTGCTGACAGCCTGTTGTCTCCTTTCCAAATCAGAGGTTTACTCTTTTGCTGTTATATTGATGACTGACTGTTTGTAGATGTTATGTTTTTTTGTGGCTGGAGATTATTTTAAAAATTCTTGAGGTATTTATGTCAGTATCATCATGTTTTGTCTGTAAGCTGCAAAAAATGCGATTTGGTTTGAAAATAATTTGTTTTTCAGCATACAGAAATCTCTTATGCCTGTTCCTGGAGTAGAGAAGATGACATGAAGTTATCATAGTTGGTGTGTGTTTAAAAAAAATTGTCACATCATTAGCATAGCAGCTGGGAGTGACATCAAGTTTATTGGACCAGCAAATGTCCATTGCGATGCTAGAATTTGCCAAGAGGTTAACAATTTGGGCAACCATTCTCTCCTCAGGCCGTCAAGTGAAATTAGCATATGTAAATACATCTGCAAAGCCACCAAGAAACATTCTACGCCAACAAGGAAAACATGGCACGTCATGCTCTGCCCTTCTGAATTCTCCCTTCGGGAAAAACAAGTAAATATTCTTTATGCATAATGTGCACTAACAAACAAAGCATGTTTAAAATTAAAATTGTGCATATTGGAACTGCCTATGAATATATGACCTAGTGTCATATACCAATGAGTAGTGAAGTGCAGGTTAAGGTAATTTCTATTCACAATAAGAGGGGATAATACATTTCGAAGGAGGTTATGCTAAAACTTATTAATCACTGGTTAGGAAGCAGCTGGAATACTGTGGTTAATTTTACATCCCACCCTTTGACGCTAAGACCTTGGAGAGGGTACAGTGGAGAATAATGAGAATGATGCCAGGGATATGTGCTTCAGTTATAAAATGATGGAAACTCTCATCATTCTCCTTGGAACAGAGAATGTGAAAGGAAGGCGTGGATGAGTTGGACCGAAGTGTCAGACACCTTGGAAACAGACCCTGTGACTGTGAGAAGATTTAGTAATGGTGTTCGGTATTGTGAAGGACTCAAAGAAAATTAGAGGTGGCAAAGACAACGGTGACTATTGGTAGTGGATTATTAATCTAGAGGTCTCAGCTGGGTGGGAAATAGGTTGAAATGTCATTCCAAAGAAAGGAAAGAGTAGAGAAGTTTCACCCATTGGAAACATAATTACAGAGCCAGCAGAAAAACAAGGGACACATTCCCCCTCCGAAACTACTTCAACTTTGTGCTGACACAGAATTTTGCATTCCCAATATTGTTAGCTGGACACTAATATCACTCGGTGTTGTAAAATGCAGGTGATGAAACTGAGATAGGTGAACGGAATATTTCAGCCTTTCTCTTTTGTTTACAAAAGCAAGTTGCTCTTAAATGTGTAACTTTGGAAAATACAACACAGAACAAAGCTTTGTAATCTTTGATTTTGAAAATTGGCTGTTTGTGAATACAATTTGACTAATTTTAGCAACTGGCTAATCAACTGTGGGAAATCTGCACAAAGATTTCATTTCAATCTGTTATTAAGGACAGCTGGTGACTTGTTAATACTGTCATGTTTTGTTTGCCAACTTTTTCCGGGCAGTTGTTCTCATTATGATAGTACAATTAATGGACAGTTTGGTTTGGAAAAATACTGTTGACTAAATTTGCACAAGCATTTGGATTAAAACCAGGGGTAGGCCATTTGGCCCCTTCAGCTTGTTCTGCAATTTGATAAAATTGTGGTGGATTATTTGTGACCTGAACTCCACTTTCCTGTTTACTTCCTTCCCCACTCATTCCTTTTGATCATCAAAAATCTATCTAACTTGACCTTTTCAAAAAAAAAGTTCAATGATTCTGTTTCCATTGCTCTCTGTGCAAAAGAATTCACAATGATCTTCTGAAAGGAAAAAAATATGAAATGCACATAAGTAGTCTGCAAAGTGATACAGCATCACATTTCCATCTCTGGCTTAAATGGAAGGTTCCTTTTTTAAACTCTTCCCTATTTCTTTTTTTCCCCATGGGGAGAAATAGCCTCTAGCCCTCCATCCTGCTGAAAAACCACAAAATCTTGTGTTTCAGTAAGATTGCCTACCATTCTTCCAATGGACGCAGGCTCCAGACCTTTAACTCTTTTGGAACCATGGGTCTTCACTGCTGTTGCTGGAGTGTTGTCAGGGCCCATGGCCTTTTCAGTGTCCAGTGTCTCCACCTGTTTCTTGGTGTCATGTGGCATGGATCAAATTGGCTGGATAGTGGTATCTGTGATGCCAGAATACCTGGATTATACTGTACTGCAAAGTTCTGCAATCTTTCTCCATTTAAATAATATTATAATTTGTTCTATTCCACCTGCCAAAGTGGACGGTTTTGCATTTTCTGACATTAATCTCCATCTGCCAATTTTCTTTTTGGACTCATGCTGTGTCCCTTTGCAGACTACTTGCGTCCATTTCGCAACTTAGTCTCTCACCGATCTTTGGGTCATTAGTAACTATAGCAACCAGACATCAATCCCTTCATGCAAGATTGTAAATACTGTAGTTGAGGCCCTAGCATTAATCTTTCTGGCAGCCTGTTACCTACAGGTTGTGAACCTGAAAATGACTCATTTATCTTTTAATTTATTATTTGTTTGAACCACAGTTCAACTTTTGAAGTTGTCACACCAGAACCTACAAAGGAACATGATGGAAAGAAAGTGTCTTGGAAATTGATGAAATGCAAATTATTTCACGAACTTATAAAATAAGATGACATATAAAGAACGAGCTCTCTGCAGCATTGCATTGAATACTTCCATATGTCTATGTCGATAAGCAGAAATACAGTGGTTTCAAATTATTTAGTCATTAAATTCCATTTGATTAAGTTATAAATTAATTTTGTTACTGTATGTTATATAGTTATTGTAAAGACTTTTTCTCAGAGTATATTAGATATTACATTTTATGTACTTACAATATCTTTATTCACAACTAATTATAGTTACCTTTTAAAATTTATTCTTTCATGAAATATGGGCATTGCCTAGCAAGATGAATATTTATTATTCACCATAATTTCCCTTTGAGAAAGTAGTTAAGCTAGTTTCAGAAAGTAGTTAAAAGTGAACCACATTGCTGAGTGCACAGAGTCACACAGGCCAGACCAGGTAAGGATGGCAGACTTCTCTCCCTAAGTGACATTAATGAAAACAGATGTGTTTTTGTAATGTTTGGTAGTCTCATGAATGTCCCTGAAACTAACTTTCAATTCCAAATTTAGGGCTTGAATTTTAAATTTTACCAGCTGTCATGGTGAGACTTGAACTCGCGTTCTCAGCATTATCTTGGGCTTCTACCTAGTCCAGTGGCACTGTCACTGTATAAATTAAGATTATGAATAAAAGAATAGTTGAGGCAATAATTTATGCCAAAGTATTGTTTAGAATCAGGAACACAGTGTACAGTGGAGAAGATAGTTGCCAGCTTTAATGCAAAATGCTGCACGATGGCTCAGTGGTTAGCACTGCTGCTTCAGTGCCAGGGATCCTGGTTAAATTCCAGCCTCGGGTGACTTGCATATTCTCCCTGTGTCTGCGTGCATTTCCTCTGGGTGCTCAGGTTTCCTCCCATAATCCAAATATATGCATATTAGGTGGATTGACAGTTGCAGGGATCGGGTTGGGGTTCTCAGTCCAGGCAGCTGCTCTTCAGAAGGCAGTACAGATTAGATGGGCTAAATGGCTTCTGTGAAAATAATGTATCTGTTTTGGATTGTAAACCTTTCACTATTCTTTCCATTGTGAAACAACTGTATCAAGTTCCATTCTAAAAATGATCGAGTTGCAAATTTTCAGACCCTTGTGCCTGACATCAATAGAGGGGAAATGTTCAAGTCCATTATTAATGATTTGATAGCTGAGCGCTTGGAAAATAATGGAATTGGACAGGGACAGAATGAATTTACAAAAGGGAAATCTTGCTGTTTTTCAAGGATGTATCTCGTAGAATTGATAAGGGGGAGCGAATCTGTGATTTATTTGAACGTTCAGAGATGTTCAGATAAGGTACCACAGAAGAGATCCGTATGTAAAATTAAAATGTGTGGGATTGGGGGTAGTGGATTAATATGCACAGGGAACTTGCTGGTAGTCAGGAAACAAAGAATAGGAATAAACAAGCTACTTTCTGATTGGCAGGCCATGAGTTGGACCCCAGCTATTCATAATAAATTAATTATTTCGACAAGGGTGCTAAATGTAATGTCTCCAACCTTTCAGATGACAAAACTGGGTGAGGGTGGACCAATTTGAACAAATTGAATGGGCAAATGCGTGACAGATGAAGTATAATTGTGGATAGATGTGCGTTTTAGTAATGAAAAGGAAAATAAGTTATCTGAATGGCAATAGATTAGAGGAAGTGCAACAAGACCTGGGTGTCCTTGTATGCCAGTAGCTGAAGAAGGGAAATGGTATTATGGCCTTCCTAGAGAGACGATTGGAGTACAGGAACAAGGATATCTTGCTGCAAATGTACAGAGCCTTGGTAAGACCACTCTTGGAGTATTGTGTGCAGTTTCAGTCTACTTATCTGAGAAAGGATGTTCTGCCTACAGAAGGAGTACAACAAAGTTTTCCCAGACTTATTCTTAGAATGGCAGGATTGACGTAAGAAGACTAGATTAGTTACCACTATATCCTCTGGAGAGGAGAAGAATGATGGGTGGATTCTCATTAAACCTTATAGGATCTAACAGAATTGGACAGCGTAGATGCAGGAAGGATATTCCCAGTTACAAGGGAGTTCAGATCTGGGGTCAAAGTCAAAGGAAACTAGGTAGGCCATTTAGGACTAAGATGAGAAATTTCTTCACCCAGAGACTAATGAGCCTGTGAAATCCTCAGAAAACATTTGTGGCCAAAATGTCAACGCTTTCTTGAAAACATTCGGGTATGGTTCTTAGGGCTAAAGGGACAAAGACAGGAACAGGGTGCTGAGTTGGATGATCAGCTGTGATCATATTTAATGATGAAGCTAGTGTGAAGAGTTGAATGCCCTGGTTGATCCTTTTTTGTTTTGTTTTTATATTTCTATGATGCATGTGATTCCAATGTGGTTTTAGTGAAGTCTGAGGATGCAAAATGATCGTGAGCTTTCAGGTTTCTGAGCTATATTTCTTTCTGCCCTAGGAAGAAGTTTGTTGCAGGTACAGAACACTCTAGCTTTGGGGCAAATGCCTGCTCTGACAGACCAAAGGCCAACAGTGGCTGTGTTACTCCAAACTGTTACTCAGGCCCAGATGCAAAGAAGCAAGTTAAAAGTAAGTAAATTTGAACTGTTTTTAAATTGTGCAGAGAGATTTCAATGACTATAAGAAAAATTGCCATGAGGTGATGTAATGTTCCCAATTGTTCTAAATCCTGAAATGCCTTAGTACAATGTTTAAAGTTAATATAGCAAGTAAATCTGGTGACTTTATTCTGACTTCGCTATTATTTAATGGCGGGTGTTGGTGTGGGGTGCCTGAATGAGAAGCTGATGGAAGGAATTTCTTTTCCCAGAGATGTGGATCTATTGGCTAGTTAGAGAACAGTATTAATACTGGACCCAAAATTATATTTTGTAGTTTAAAATTATAATTTTGATGGATAGATCAGATGCCCAAGAAATTTGAGGACAAATTTATTACCTAGATAAAAATAAAATGTATGTGTTACTTCAAATAATTTAAGGTATTCAATAGAAGAATTGTAGGATCAAGGTGATCTTAACTTTTGCTGTGGTAATTATTGGATAGATTTGTGAATAAAATCAGTATCCGACTGATTTGGAAAGTTTATGAATGGGTGAGAATGCTGCAATGTATTTCATTCCAAAATTTGGAAATGTGTTACCTCAAGATACATTTGCTCTGAGTACAGGTGAAAACTCAGAACTTCGATACATGCACATCTTGAACATGTGTCAAAGTCTAAATTTGGCAATGGAAATTTTTATTTGGTGAATTTATTTTTTGTCTGATATTTTAGAAGGATGAGGAGGGGTATCTAATAGAAACCTACAGAATACTGACTGGCCTGAACGAAGTACGTGTTGGGAAGATGTTTCCATTGGCAGGAGAGCTAGGACCCGACAGCACAGCCTTAGTGTACAGGGAAGACCTTTTAGATCAAAGATAAGGAGAAACGTCTTCAACCAGAGAGTGGTGAATCTATGGAATTCACTACAAAGAAGGCTATGGATGCCAGGTCACTGAATATATTTAAGATGGAGATAGGTTCTTAATTATCAAGGGTTATGGGACAAAGGTGGGAGAATGGGGTTGAGAAACTTATCAGCCATGATTGAATGGCGGAACAGCCTTGATGGGCTGAATGGCCTAATTTCTGCTCCTATAGTCTGAATTTTTATTCACATTTAAAATGGATTAGTCTTTTTTTCAAAAAAATGTTCAGTGTATGAATAACATTAGCCCTGCGTGGATGTTGCATTTTCATTGGAGATAAACGTTGTTGACCTAAATTTGTATTTTTCAGAGGTTGCACCAATGATGGCAAAATCTTTACGTGCCTTTAAAAACAGACTGGGTCCACGATAAAGATTCTTGGCAATAGCTGCATCACCTGTTCATGTGATATATAAACATACAATGTTCAAAATATGAAACACTTACTTTTTGTAAACAATTTTGACCAAAGAGTGCATCTTGTACATATTTACTTTCTGGGGAAAAGCTGATTATTTGCAAAATTATGGAGGAATAAGTGCAGTCTAAACTTAAATTTAAAAAGAGAACTAAGATGCCAGATTGAAATGATTTAAAGTTTTGCAAACCATTCTAGTTGATATATGTGTATATCGTATTCATAATAAAAGCTGCAATCTATTTTGATATAAAGAGTTTGTTACCCTTGGAGTGTTTGGAATGTGCAAAATCTAATGAATTCATTTATCATGTGATTGTATTATCTGGATGTAGTTTTCAGACCATTTGGACATGACTGGAGACCACTTTGACATTTTTTTTAAACACAAATACTGAAACTCTGCAATAAACAGCATGTTTGATGATTGTTGTTAACAAAACAACTAAATCTAGTACTGCATCATGTCCTTGTGATCCGATCATTCCTTGTATCCCGGTTTTTCAGTCAAGGAGTCCTTACAGGAAATAATTTGCCCCATTGCAGTTTCTTTACCAGTGCTTGATTCTTAGGTTCTAGACAGATCAGCATCATTTGATTAAAAATACTTTATTCTATTCACTTTGGAAGTACAGCACTTTGAAAATCCTCAACAAATGGGTTCTGGCTTTTCTTGACAGCACTTTCAAAGAACTTTGAAAGCCTTGTTTGAATGAATAGTTTGTTTGTTACATCTGTTGATTTGCAGCTGGCTGATTGTCCTTCTTGCTATTATTGTCAAATAAATATTTCATTGAACAAACTACTAAATGATTAATATTAAATTATCATGCAATACTCCCATTGGAGCACATGTACAAACAAGGCAACTGGTCTTTTGTGACATGCATCTGATCTTGATGAATGCCATATTTAAATTTTTACATTCGCTTTGTACTTGCACATCAGATGGAATTTTATCCTTGAATAGTGACTTCAATTTTAGATGCAAAAGTGGTCGAAACTTAGTGGCATCTGTCATTGCTGCTAAAGTGATAATAGGTTACCGCTTCCATTGACTATCACAAGGAATGATGTTTTGGTCCAGCGTGGACAAATTTAAAAATCTCACAGGTTTATTTGAAAGTACAAGCTTTAATTTTATCACAAGGAATCAATAGAGAGTGTTACTGGGATTCCATGGAGTTCTCACCCACAAGTTGGAGGAGCTAATTAGAATGAAATGGCATTGTGCATCCTGTCTTAATGATTACTTGGTTGGGTAAAAATCTGTACCTGAGATGCTGTCAAAGGCTGGCAGCTCTGCAGTATCAACCATTGAGAGTGGTGAATGTTTCTGGTACTAGAGTGGGACTTTCAAGAGCCCCAGAGGGAGATGGGAGTGGGTGGGGGGAAGCAAGGAAAGCAAGGCTTTTGATGGGGTGCGTAGAGTGCCTTCCCAATTTTGGCATCCTGCAATCAGACAATATTCAAAATTTGAGAATGTATCACTCCCAATCATGTCCTCTGGCAAACCCAGTAGTTTGCTAGCAGGTAGTTTGGAGGGGATTGGGATGGTACTCTGTGTAACCAGACACTCCCATTCCCCTGCAAGTGCCAGACACTATATCGATCCTGCACCCTCTTGTCTAGTCCCATGTACCTACCTCCCAATTGCACCTTTAGACTCCACTTCATCCTCACCTGGAAATTTGGAGGAGTAGTTGGTATTAAATTCTGGCCTCTGTTTTCAATCAGTGATCTTTACCTGGCATATTCATATAATTCCATGCTGGAGTTTCATCTGCACTTGACAGACATGTAACTTATACTGTTTGCATCACACGTATTGTGGGGCCTAGGCATCTTTTAGTTATATTCATAGTAACTAAGTCTATACTTTTTAAATTTCTGTACCAAGTTTTGTTGTTTTAAATGTCGAGCTCTGCAGGCTACTTTTGCAAACTTAAGAGATTGTAAATTGCTGTTCACGTTTTGGAAGAAACAGTTTGAATATGTATCAGTAAACTATTTCCTGACACTTCCTTACCTGCTTAGGAGTTATCTAACTGGATTAACTTGACACTTAATATGAGAACAGAGTGTTGTCAGTGAGCCCTGCTAAAAACGGAACTGTTTGTGTGGTGTGAGTTCCTTGTGTTTGCTTTTAACTCCGGACTGTCGCGAATATATAAATTAGGAGCAGAAGGAGAGACTATTTGACACCTTGAGTCTACTCCTCCATTTGTTAACATCATGGCTGATGTGTTTGTATTCCAAATATCACATTCCCATCTATCGCAGCTAACCTTTGATTCCTGTACCCACCAAGAATCTTTCTCCACTTTTAAAATATTCAATGAATCCCCCACATCTGCATTCTGAGGCACAGGCTTCCAATGGCCCTCAATCCCCTGAGAGGTAAACAAAAATCTTGAATTTTAAAACAGTGCCACTTATTCTGGATTGACCACAAAAAAAAACATCCACATCCACCTGGTTAAGACCCATTCAGGATTTTATACACTTCAACCAAGTCACCTCTCTACTCTACTCCAGTAGAAACAAGCTCATTCTCCATAAAACAAAGTTAAAAATCACACAACACCATGTTATAATCCAATAGGTTTATTTGGAAGCAATACCTTTCAAAACACTGTTTCTTCATCAAGTGGTTGTGGTGTATAAGATTGTAAGGCACAGAATTTATAGCAGAAGTTTACAGTGTGATGTAACTGAAATCATATATTGAAAAATACCCAGATTATTTGTTAAATCTCTAATCTTTTAGAATGAACATGTTGTTTCAGTTCTTTAAAATAGTTCTGCAATTTATATATTAAAGTTACATTCTCAAGTAAACTTTAACAATTGGTGTTATGTCGGCCCAGATAATGCATTGAAAGGTGAGAGGTGCCCTGTATGAGACTGTGCCACAATGGTCAGACTGATTCTAATCTAAAAAACAGATTATGAATCCTACATGGATTCATGCAATTTTTGAGCAAAATTTGCAAGTACAAATTCACCCCACAAACTTAAATGTGTAGGTGTGTTGGTGTGGGTGTTATGTGTGTTTGTGTGTGTAAAAGGGTAGAAGTCTGTGAGAGGGTGCATGTGAATGTGTGGGAGTGTATTTGTGAGCATATGAGAGACAGCTTGTGTATGAGAGAGGGTCTGCGTGAGTGTATGGGTCTGTAGGAGTGTGTATGTGTCAGTGCAGTGGGGTCACCTGTAGTGTGACATGAACCCAAGGTCCTGGTTGAGGCGATCTTTATGGGTACCGAACTTGGCTATCAGTCTCTGCTCGGCCACTTTGCGTTGTTGCCTGTCCCGAAGTCCGCCTCGGAGGACGGTCACCCAAAGGTCCGAGGTCGAATGTCCTGGACCACTTAAGTGTTCTCTGACTGGGAGGGAACACTCCTGACTGTTGATTGTTGTGCGGTGTCCATTAATCCGTTGCTGTAGTCTCTGCTTGGTCTCGCCAAAATACCATGCCTGCAGTGTATAAGATAAGCAATGTTGGCTGAGTCGCATGAGTACCTGCCGCATATACAGTGGAAGGTGTCCCCACGCGTAACCGTGGTTGACACGTCTTACAACCTTGTCCTAAAAGCCAGGCAGGTTGCTATGAACAATGATCTGTTTAAGGTTTCATGGTTTAAAGGCGAGAAGTGAAGGCATGGGAATAGTCTTGGCGAGGTGCTCATCCTCATTGATAATGTGTTGCAGGCTGTGAATGACATGGCGTAGTTTTTCACCTCTTGGGGAGTACTGGACAATGAGGGATACCCTGTCAGTTGCAGCTAGTGTCTGTCTCCTGAGGAGTCATTACGATTTCTTAGTGGGTTCATGTCACACGATAGGTGACCCCACTGCATTACACATAGATACATGTGTGTACATACAGATGCGCACACATATACAGGCACTCCTACACTCACACTCACACTCTCACACTCTCACGCAGACCTCCTTTCATACACAAGCTGTTTCTCATATGCTCACACAACACTCCCACACACTCTCTCAGACTTATATCCCTTTACAGTCTTTATCACACACACCTAATCTCCAACCCCCCTCCCCTGAACCACGCATACACGCGTGTACATAAAAGTTTTGGGGGTAAATTTGTACTTGCAGAATTACATTTTATTTTGCTCAATAACTGAATGAATCCATGTAAGATTCTGTAAATCTCTTTAAACTAGAATCAGTCTGATCATTGTGGCACAGACAGTCTCACACAGGGCACCTTGCACCTTTAATGCATTATCTGGGACGACATGACACCAAATGTTAAAGTTCACTTGAGAATGTAACCTTTCTAAAAGAAAGTTCTGCGATTTACATATGAAAGAATTGAAACCAACATGTTCATTCTAAAAGATGAGATTTAATAAACCATCCAGGTGTTGTTCAATATATGATTTCAGTTACATCACACTGTACACTTTTGCTGTAAGTTCTGTGTCTTACGATCTTTTACTCCACAATCACCTGGTGAAGGAGCAGCGCTCTGAAAGTTTAGTACTTCAAATAAACCTGTTGGACTATAACCTGCTGTTTGTGTGATTCTTAACTTTGTACATCCTGGTCCAATAGAGGCATCTCCAAATCATAGATAAAACAACACACTCATCAATGCAGAAAACCACCTTAGGCACCGTTTCAAGGATTTTTTGGTGAGCCACAAACAATGATCAGGAAGTAGAATTCTGGTTCTAATGTTTAATAATACACACAAACACAAAAACTTACAATTTCTATTAATAGCCTGGAGCTTCTTGGAATGATCATCCTCCTGTCATAGGACTGTACAGTTTAGCATCCCTTGGGGAGTTCAGTTGGAATATAGTAGATTTGCGGGAAGATGGGACACAGCCCTTTTTAAATGAAACTATCTGCCATTTGGTAAGTTTAAAGGCCTAGTCTTTAAATCTTTGTGAATGTATGGGTGGGTGGGTGGTGGATAGTTGAGTCAAGGGAGCTGGGTATGGTATGAGTAATCAAGTGGAGGGCTGGTTGGGTTGTTAAGTGATGTGATTTGTGAGTTCGGGAGAGTACGGAGGGGGAAGCGATGGGGAGAGTCACATGCAGGGTTATCTAACTAGGTTTTAATCTGTCTAATTTTTTTTTGTAGCTACTCCAGTATTGTGGAACTGTCTGACTATAATTCTGAATCGGAGCTTCCTGATGAATCTGAGGGAGCAGGGAAATTACCCAGGGAATGATTAACCTTCAGGCAATTCCCTTGCAGGTTGGGACATCAGAGTTTTTACAAGATCCTTAGTCGAATACTAATGGGCTTCGAAATCAAGGCCAGTGAGTAGACTCTGAGCCACAGAGTCACATAGCACAGAAACAGACCCTTCGGTCCAACTCGACCATAACAACCGAGTTTCCCGAACTAAATTAGTTCCATTTGCCTACATTTGGCACATATTCCTCTCAACCTTTCCTATTCATGGACATGTCCAAATGTCTTTTAAAATATTGTAACTGCACCTGCATCCTCTAACCTCCTGTAACCAAAAATATGTTCTTTGCGGCGGATTGGTAAGGTTACTAGTTTTTTTTTTCAGCAGTCTGTTTGGGAATTCAGAACAATTGGAATATGTTAGGGCAGTTGAATTGTCCTCATGTAGAATGTGGGAGGTAACAGTCATGAGCTATAACCTTGCTAACAAACACGAATCATTCGGCACAAGTCATCCTTCGGTCAAACTCTTACACACTGACCAGGCATCCCAATCTGACCTAGTCCCATTTTACCAGCATTTGGCCCATATCCCATCAAACCCATCCTATTCATATATCCATCCAGATTCCTTTCAAATGTTGTAATTGTACCCATGTCCACCGCTTCCTCTGGCAGCTCATTCCATGCACACACCATTCTCTGCATGAAGCAGGTACCCCTCAGGCCCTTTTAAAATCTTTCCCCTCTTACCTTAAACCTATGTCCTCTAGTTTTGGATTTCTCCACCCTAAGAAAAGGATCTTCGCTACTCACCCTATCCATGTTCTTTATGATTTTATAAACCTCTAGAAGGTTATCCCTCAGTCTTCAACAAACCAGGGGAAAATGTCCCAGCCCATTCAGACTCTCCCTGTGACTTAAACCTTCCAGTCATGGCTTTATTTTATACATTTTTGCCTTGAGTTGAGTCTTGTATTGACTACCAGCTGATGACAAGTTTGTTTTTCTTTCTCTCTATTGAAACTTGCTGTGGAAAAATGTAACTTCTTGTGTCTGGTCAAAAACATAACTGACATTGTGCAGTTGTTTCATTTTTGCTTCAGTGGTGTTCCACACAAATAACATGATAAGGTGCTGACATATTTGTATGTTGATGTAAGAGATCTTGAAATGACTTCGGTCCAAACTGCTTAATTCTCACTGTATGGCTCCTTGAATAGACCCCTTTGTGAAACATATCTGCAGTCCGAACATTTTAAAACAAGATAAATATGTTACGAGGCCAACAGATTTTTCATTGCAGCTAGCGTTGTTGCTCCTTGTATCGCTGACTGGTAGGGTTCTTTTATTTATACAAATACTTTATTCATAAAATATATCTCTGTACATATATACTAGTCACAAACGCCATTTGCTTCTGTACAGTAGCATATCAAGGAGACAAACAGACATTGGAGTTTGACTCTATCCAAACAAACCAAAGGCACCTCTTACTTGAACTGCTCTATAGTTACATGCATTTGAGGTACTAGGAGGGTCCAAAACTGACTGGATCCGTATTTACCTTCAGGAGGAAGACCTCAAACAGTGGTCTTTCCCCACTGTGCCTTGGGTGTGCTCCAAGTGTTACTGTATCCCTCAGCATCTAGGAGAAAGTGAGGACTGCAGATGCTGGAGATCAGAGCTGAAAATGTGTTGCTGGAAAAGCGCAGCAGGTCAGGGAGCATGTAGTCTTGGACCTTAGAATGTGCCAGTTTGCAACACTTGATCAACTCCTTGTTGGAAAACCAACAAGTTTCAGGCTGTGCAAAGAGTGTCTGTCACCAAATTAATGGTCCTCCAGGTGCAGTTGATGCTTATCTCTGTGTGTGTCCTAGGGAACAGATTGTAGAGCATAGACTCCTGTGTCACTGAGCTGCTCGGGATAAAAAACCTCGACCAAAAACCAGTGCATCTTTCTCCGGGCTTCCTTTGCTAAGGTATGTGCCAGAAGGAGATGTGCGATAGTCTCAAACCCCTGCAGTTGCTTTGAGGTCCAAGGATCTGATGGGTAATGCCCTCCTAATTACTAGCAAAGCAATGTCTTGTTGGAAAGTTCTGATGATGAGGCATTCTGCCAAATTACTTTGATAGTCTGCTCAGGGAATCACGCAGAAGGATCTACCATCTCCTTTTCCTGCAGGTTCTCGAAGGTGTTACATGCTGACCAATTCCTGAAAGACTAGTGGTCTGAGGTGTTTTTCTTTATAAATTTCTCCACAAGAAACAGTGATAAGGAAGGTCCAACCACTTGCACAGTTCCAGACAATGAGACCAGTTCCATCCTTCACAACACTGGGGACAGGCAAAACCTCAGTAGGAGTGACACTTGGTGTTTGTGTACTGGGATCTGTGCACAGCTTGATGCAGCTGAACACAAAGGTTGCCATCAGGATGAAGGCAACATTAGGTACATCCTTTGCCCCTTTATTCAGAGTTTTGTATATGGTATCCCTGTGGACACGGTCCATCTTAGACCTCCAGATGAAGTGGAAGAACGGTTAGGTGACTGCAACGGCACACTTTTGGGATCAGATCTGTGCTACATATAACAGAGAGGGCCGTCTAGTAGGGTACGGTTTATATGCTCTGCCCAGAGGCAGGTTCTTGGCTCATTGCCTGCGATGCTTCATCCTGAGCCATTTTTTTGGCAGTTTTTCCTCACTGGTGGTTTGACATTTCCTTCTATTCTGAGAAGCAGTTCAAGCAGGCAGGCCCCAAGTCTACCTCAGTTGAAACAGGCATGGTAGCTATGCAGTATTCAGAACCATATGCTAGCCACCTGAGCTATTTGGTCAAATACATTATACCTTTTTGAAGTTAGTGGCATTTGTCTTAGCCTGCCTGGTGCAAAAACACCTTTTGCCTTCCTTGTTTGGTCAGTGTCTTATTTTAACATGAAAGGTGAGTAAATGCACTCTGACTAACCTTGACCAGTTTGCCGTAATCCTTTTTAACTCTGGTGCATTTTGCAGTGAGGCAGACAAAAGGGGCAAGGGTCAGATGAAGATCCAACAGCATGTTGTTGAGCACTTTATCAAGGAAAAATAAATATCTATCAGACTCTACTTAGAATTTAATTGAATTACAATAGAAAACAGTCTCGAGTCTCCACCAGTATCTACTTATTGACACGTGCTTCCAAGGATTTACAACACCCATCCACAGATCCCTACTACTGTATTTGAACTGTTTGTCTGAAAGGACTGATAGTGTCTGTTCAATAACATGTTTCAAGATGGATGCAGCCTGGCTTGCTATGTTCTTCCAGCCTCCTGCCTGTCTACTTTGGATTCCAGCATCTGTGATTTTTTTGGTCTCTAAAGATGCTTCAAGATCTGCAGTCATCATTTTGGGCTTTTTCGCCTCTCGCATAGGGCTAGTTCTGGTCTTCAGGTTGTCTCACCGAGGTGGTTTCTGAAGATGCAGTTGAAGAAAGGTGCAGACAGAGCTGGGGCTCCAAGTTGCCCCTTTTATCTCTCTCTTCCTGCCCTTCTCAAAGATTGTGTGGTCTGTGTCCAATGTTAGCATTGGGTGGGGGAGTTCACAGAGCTTTGTTCAACTGTCAACTGCTCTCCTGGCCACATTATACCTCTGGCCTCCTACTGATCCGGGTGCCACCAACTCTCTGTAAATTCTTCTTACAAAGAAAGTTCACTGGAGGTGGAAACAACGGTTAATCTTGAAACAATGTGGCTGTTAGCACCTAACCAGGTAGTTCCAGGTCTGTCTGGTCTCAACAGGAAAGTGATTGTCCAAGGCCTGGCTGTGTAGTTTGCAAATTTTTGCATTTTGAGTTTTTATCCATGCTCATGAAACACAATCACTATTTCTGTAACAACAATCCTGGAGTTCATGGGTCACCTGACAACAGTCTTATCAATTCTTTTGACCAATAGAGATAGCATTCAATTGCTACCTTGTTTCCTTAGGCTTATCAAAGAACCTGATAGTACCTCCACAACCTGGATGTCTTGCAGGTTTTCCATGGCCTTAATTTACAACTTTATGATCTGTATCTTAGCATAACATCCCCTTTGGAGTATTTCAGGAGTCAGAGGTGTTAATTTCTGTGCTGTATGAGGCTGCTTTAATATTCCATGGTTGGGACTTATGCTGCTGTTTCTCAAATTTCTTATTGATGATACCATCACTATATACAAGGAGTGCAACAAAGGTTCATCAAACATCGTTCCCAAGCTGGTGGACTATCCCATGAAGAGAAATTGGGCTTGTGTTTCCTGGAGTTTCAAAGAAGGCAAGGTCACAAAGAGTCATAAACAGTAAAGAGTCCTACAGCACAGAGACAGGCCCTTTGGCTCAAACTGCTCCACACTGACCAAAATGTCCATCCAAGCTTACCCTATTTCCCTGCACTTGGCTCATATCCTTCTCATCCTTTCCTATCCATGTATTTGTCCAATTGCCTTTTAAATGTTGTTAATATACCCACCTCAACCACTTCAACCAAGCATTTCATTCCATATGCATATCACCCTCTCTGTAAAAAACATTGCCCCTAAGGTACCCTTTCATTCTTTCCCCTCTCACCTTAAACTGATGTCCTCCAGTCCTCGATTCCCCAACCTTGGGGAAAAAGACAGAGTGCATTCACCCTATCCATTGTCTCTCATGATCCTATACACTTCTATAAGATCCCCCCTCAGTCTCCTATGCTCTACAGAAAAAAGTCCTAGCTTGTCGAATCTCTCTCTATAACTCAGACAGATGAGTCCTGACAACATCCTTGTAAAGTTCTTCTGCACTCTTTCCAGTTTAATAACATCCTACCTATAGTAAGGTGAACACAATACTCCCAAATGCAGCCTCAACAACGTCCTGTACATCTGCAACATAACTTCGATACTCAATGCCCTGACTGAAGGTCAGTGTGCCAAAACCCTTCTTCACTGCCCTGTCTACCTGTGACTCCACTTTCAGAGAACCGTGTACCTGAACTCCAAGATCCCTCTGTTCCACTACACTCCCTAAGGCCCTACCATTCATCATGAAACTCCTACCTTTCCAAAATGGAAGACCTCACACTTATCTATCTTAAACTCCATTTGCCATTTCTCAGTCCACTTCCTCAGCTGATCGAGGCCCTGCTGCAATTTCTGATAACCTTCCTCTCTCAGTCCAAAGATGTGCAGGTCAGGTGAATTGGCAAAGCTAAATTGTCCATACTGTCAAGTGCATTAGTCAGAGGGAAATGGGTCTGGGCGGGTTACCCTTCAGAGGATTGGTGTGGACTTGTTGGGCTGAAGGGCCTGTTTCCACACTGTAGGGAATCTCGTCTAATCTAGTAAGAAAACCTCCTGAAGTTCCCAAATCTTCATGTCTTTCTCCACAGTAAACACAGAGGGGAAGTACTCACTGAGGACCTCATCCATCCCCTGCAGTTCTACACATACATGTCCACTTTGTTCCTTGAGGGGTCCTATTCTCTCTCTAATTTCATTGAAACATGCAAATATTTAATGGGATGGACAAACAGATGAAAGTAAAATTTTTCTCCTGGTTGAGGAATCTAGAACCAGGGGAACAGTTTCAAAATAAGAGAATACTATTTAGGTCTAAGATTAGGAGAAGATCTTTTAATCAGAGGGTTGTGATCCTTTAGCATTCTCTATTTCAGTGGACTATGGAGACTCAGTTTTTGAGTATGTACTGTATAAGCTTGAGTTTGATAGATGTATAATTCTCAGTTGCATACAGATTGTGAGAATTAGATGAGTAAAAGGTTTTGAACTGTTTGATCATCTATGATCATGTTGAATGACAAGGCTTGATGGACTGAATGGCCTACTCCTGTTCCTGTGTTCTGTTGGGCCAACAGCAGCTATTCCATAAAATCTAACTGGGATTGTAGAAGGACCACAGCATCTTCTTTAACCCAAAGTTCCTTGCTCTCTATGTCGCCCAGTAACTGCCTCCATTCAAATATGCCTGCTTCCACACTGTAGGGACTATATGATCTGTTGGTGCTGATAAAGTGTACGATGTGCAGAAATTCAAGGTAATAGTCAATTCATGCCTTAATCTATTCACTCAAGTTCTGAATTAACCTATATTTAAGTCAATTTTCATAAATTAATCAGCAAATCTGAGCTAGGAATTATCCAGGATTCATATTTTTCCAGATAAATTTTAGCATTGATAAATCATCCCAGTGTTACTGAATATTTACAGTGTACAGTCTTTCCCTGTCTGATCAGCATCATTTGGTGCAATTATCTCAGCAGATCATTTCACTCTACTTGCCGTGATTTGGAGGAGCTGGTGCTGCATGGGGTAGACAAAGTTAAAAATCACACAACACCAGGTTATAGTCCTCATTCCTGAAGAAGGGCTCATGCCCAAAACGTCGATTCTCCTGCTCTTTGGATGCTGCCTGACCTGCTGCACTTTTCCAGCAACACATTTTCAGCTCTGATCTCCAGCATCTACACTCCTCACTTTCTCCACCAGGTTATAGTCCACTAGCTTCGAAAGCTAGTGCCTCCAAATAAACCTGTTGGACTACAACCTGGTATTGTATGATTTCTAACTCACTGTACTCGCACTAGCCAAATTTCACAATTAATTGGCATGTCAACAAAACTAAGCATCTGCACGCTTAGTCAGCTGTAAAACCAAGTACTACTTTGGTCAACAAATGTTTTCAATGTTTGACAGTGTTTACCTAATCTCTCAACTATTCATACATGACCTTTGGTCCATTGTTGAAGGAAAGCTCCCCATTACATTATAGGAGCCAGAGTGCAAAGGAAGTTTGAGCTTGGCTCAGTTCTCAACGATTTGAACTGCATATTTGTATCTGGTACATCTAAAATTTTGAAAAATGATGACATTTATTTATTTCCGATCAGATTAGTAATAAAATTTGTGTTGTTGAGTAGAACGAGTAAACCAGTATAGCGGTAAACCACTAGAGCTTTTTTTTAACGGTTTCAATGATTCCTTTAATAATTCTAAACTCCTCCTAGTTATATGCTACTCTAATCAATGGGCAATGCAATTTGATGAAAAGTTAATCTTTTAAAATCTGTGCAGCAAGGTGTTATGATCTGCACAAAATAGACAGGTAGTAGAACCAGATTTAGTTATAATTCTAATCAGGGAATTGGATAAATAATTGAAAGGAAAGTGTATGTTGGACTATGGGGAAAGGGAACTGGGCTAATAAATACTCTCAAAGGGCTAGCACTGGCCTGGGTGGACAAATCCTATGCTGTACCCCCATTCTCTAATTTTGCCCTAATAATTTTCAGTTATTGTAAAATTGATTGTGTAGTTACAATCATCAAGAAGAACTGAGACTATATTACTCTGTGTGAAATCAATTGTGTGCAGTTGTATTTATTGTTTTATATATAAAACAATGTTCAGATTTAATCAGCAAAAAAGTTTTAGAAAGAGAAAATGTGCTATCTTAAATTAACAAAAGTTTGTAAGTGTTGGTGTTTTCCCTTTTTGCTCTCTCTGGAATATTTATTATAATTTCCTCCCCACCTTTGAGAGTGGCACAGTGACTCAGTGGTTAGCTCTGCTGCCTCACAGCGCAAGGGACCCAGATTCAATTACCACCTCAGATCTGTGTGTGAGTGTGCTCCAGTTTCCTCCCACAATCCAAAGATGTGCAGGTTAAGTGAATTGGCCATGCTAAGTTGCCCATAGTGTTCAGGAGATGTAGCAGCACCTGTGGAGAGAAATCAGAATTAATGTTTCAGGTCCAATTACACTTTCAGACCTGCTGAGCTTTTCCAGCAATTTCTGTTTTTGTTTCTAATTTACATCATCCACCGTTCTTTTGGTTTTTATCAAAATGATTCGGTGGCTTTAGATATCATTCCAGTGCCAACATGTAGATGGCAAAGGAGGAGCGAAGCATTAGGGTGACTGCTCTGAAGTTTGAAGAGAGGAAATGTTGGAGGTCCACTGGCTTTGTTTTAATAGGTAGGGATGCAACTACACATTGCCAATCCCAAGAAGAAGATAGATAAATACATAGAATCTCTACAGTGTGGAAACAGGCCCTTCGGCCCAACAAGTCCACAGTGAACCTCCGAAGAGTAACCCACCCAGACCCATTCCCCGCCATATTATCCTATATTTACCCCTGATTAATGAACCAAACTAACACATCCCTGAACACTATGGGCAACTTAGAAATACACAGCAACGTGTCTAATCAAATTTCTGTAAATTTGTGCATCAGCACTTCTGGTGATTGTTGTATAACCTGGTGTCTCCAAAGGTGCAATGCAATGTAATCTGACAATTAATCAGCCTTCTTTTCACTGAAACTCTCCTATTCAAGAAATTGATTCAAAAACAGAAATTGCTGGAAAGCTCAGCAGGTCTGGAAGGGTAACTGGACCCGAAACATTAATTCTGATTTCTCTCCACAAGTGCTCCTAGGAGAGTCCCTGGTTTCAATGAAAAGAAGGCTGATTAATTGTCAGATCACATTGCACTGCACTTTTGCAGAGACCAGGTTATATAACAATCACCAGAAGTGCTGATGCACAAATTTACAGACTGATTATAAATGTTGCTGTGTTTTTCTATACAATAGTTTAACTTTTAATATAAAAGGAATGATTATGGTCTGGTTACTTGTTTCCTATTTGGAATAAACATTGACACAGTAAACACAGTCATTGTTACCACATTGAGATCCACCTTTCACATTCAGACTGCAAGACTCTACCAAGTGATTGCATGACACATGAGCACAGCCTGTTTCTGGTGAGGACGAATGTATAGTTGTAGCGCCCCCTGCTGGCTCATCTTCACATTGCACCAACAAAGGAAAGTTGTTTGTTTAATTGCAGAAAATATTTAATCACATAAGGAGACAATCACTGTCGTATGTTGATGAGTTGAGCACCATACCCTGTTCTTATGAGGGCACCCTTGAGTAGTTCCAGGTGTCCATTACATTCCCCATCTGAACAGATCCTGTTATGCATAGGGCTTGTCCATAGAGGGTGGCTGTTTTAAGATGTTTCGAGTGGAAGCTGGAGAAATGTAGCATCATGAGGTTTGCGGTAGAGTGAGGTGCTGAGGTGCCCATCCTTGATGGAGATGCATGTGTCCAAGAATGAGACAGAGAGTAGTCCATGGTGAACTTGATGGTGGGATGAAACCCATTGATATCACTGTGTAGTTGTTTCAGTGACTCCTCTCCATGGGTCCAGATGAAGAAAATGTTGTCAGTGTACCTGGTGTGTATAGTGTTGGTTGGACATCCTGACAATCACCTTTGACAACACCAGTTCTTCATCCAGACACATGGAACAGCTGTGGAGACAAAATTTGCACTCCCAAAAGCCAACATTTTCACGCACAGGTTTGAACAAGACTTCATCTCTACGCAGGTAAAAACAATGACTGCAGATGCTGGAAACCAGATTCTGGATTAGTGGTGCTGGAAGAGCACAGCAGTTCAGGCAGCATCCAAAGTGCAGCGAAATCGACGTTTCGGGCAAAAGCCCTTCATCAGGAATAAAGGCAGTGAGCCTGAAGCATGGAGAGATAAGCTAGAGGAGGGTGGGGTGGGGAGAAAGTAGCATAGAGTACAATGGGTGAGTGGGGGAGGGGATGAGGTGATAGGTCAGGGAGGAGAAAGTGGAGTGGATAGGTGGAAAAGGAGACAGGCAGGTAGGACAAGGCCAGACAAGTCATCGGGACAGTGCTGAGCTGTAGGTTTGGAACTAGGGTGAGGTGGGGGTGAAGGGGAAATGAGGAAACTGTTGAAGTCCACATGGATGCCGAGGTTGAAGTGTTCCAAGGTGGAAGATGAGGCTTCTTTTAGTTTGTATTGTAACATTAAATGTAAATTTGAGGTCTGAAAGAATAATTGGGGTGGGCACTTGAAATGCAAGCAGGTTTTGTTTCTGTTTGTATCTGGAAATCACAATGCAATTTTACAAGCTATTTTAATGTGATCTCAAAAACTCCAGCTGCTTGATACCAATCACAACAAAGCTGTCTGTTGGCACAACACCTATTGATCAAAGCATTCACTGCTTCCTCCAAGTCCTGCCTGCATTGTATACCATCTACAAGATTAACTGCAGTAATTGATGCAACTGCAATTGCACTTCAAACTCTATAACCTACAGTAGCAGCAACAGACATCCACAATGTGCAAGTTGCTTTCAAAACCACATACCATCTTGATTTGGAACTATAGTTGTCCCTTCACTTGTCGTGAGTCAAAAGCAGGACACACTAAACATAAAAGGTGTACCTATATCATATAAATTGTGACTGAGGACTTGCAAGGGTTATTGTACAAGCTGCATATTGGCTTACTTTTCCTATGTTAAAAGTCAAACTTTCATATTGTCCACACAGCTGCAATTTTTTGTTAGGAGTACAATGCTGCAAAATCTTTTAAGGTTTCAATTAAATAATTACTTTGAAATCAATCTGACAGTAAGCTGCCACACAGATGTAGTGATCTTGGGTAAACGTGAGAAAAATAATTTGTGGAAGACTGATGTGTGTAGTGAAGACCACAGACCTAATCCAATTAATCTAACCTGAATCGTGAGAAAACTTTGAAAAGCAGAAATTTAGAACAAAAGTGATAGTCGAACACCGATTAATCTAAGGGAAGCCAGCATGACTTAAAGATAACTTGTATAATTAAAACAAATTTCTGGGGAAATTAATTGTGTAATAGACTTGATTAGTTTTTTTAATTAACAAGATAGCTGAGTAGGTTGAAAAACAATGAGGTTGATTTAAATATGGATTTCCAAAAGCCTTTGATGAAGTGGCCTTAAACATATTTGTTAGCAATGCTGAAGTCCATTGAATAAGTTATGGCAAAATAGATCCAACTAACAAACAGTAGAATCTTAGATGTACAGCATGAAAACCCCCTTCGGTCCAACTCGTCCATGCTGACCAGATATCCTCAGTCTCCTTAG
This sequence comes from Hemiscyllium ocellatum, assembly GCF_020745735.1. Lineage (NCBI taxonomy): Eukaryota > Metazoa > Chordata > Chondrichthyes > Orectolobiformes > Hemiscylliidae > Hemiscyllium > Hemiscyllium ocellatum. The sequence continues at coordinate 111,106,992 of NC_083403.1, read as the reverse complement.
GTTAATCTGAAGTAACAGTATCAAACCATAATCTTTTTTGTCAAACTAATGGCAGATTTTTAAATTAAAAAATATTTGATTTTAAAATTGCAGCCATTTCAACACTTTGTGAAAATAACCATATGTGACACTGACAACCAACTTCACCTCACCAATTCTCATATTCTTCATCAAGACTGCTTATCTGACTGTCAGAATTGGATGGGCAGCAATTTCCTTCAACTAACTATTGGGAAATCTGAAGTAACTGTATTTTGTCCCTTTCACAAAATTGAGTGTTAACTACCAACACCCCCTTTCAGGTAACTGTCTCCATTATCCAAGTTTAAACTTTGGTGTTATGTCTGACCCAAAGATGAGTTTTCAACCTTTCAGGCTCCCTTTTGAAAACCTACCTCTGTGGCCAACCTTTTGATTTGTCTCATGTTGGTGTGATGGTTCAGATTATAATCCCATAAAGCACCATGGAATGTTTTATCTTAAATACACTACAGAAATACAAGGCAGCTTATACTGAAAACTTTTCAAAAATCCCAATCAGGATGACTGAATAGGAAATTAGCATACACTAAATAATATACCCATGAGGATGGCCTTAACTGGTATCTTGGAATTATGTCACACACCAAGTGATCCCACTGTGCACCCAAGCACACGTATACACACACCCTCTCACAGGCATATACTCTGTCACACTCACGTGGTATGGTATGAATTTGCATTTGCAGATACATTCTATATTGTTCAAAAAGCACAATCTAGATTAGATTAGATTACTTTAGAATAGATTACTTAGTGTGGAAACAGGCCCTTCGACCCAACAAGTCCACACCGACCCGCCGAAGCGCAACCCACCCATACCCCTACATTTACCCCTTACCTAACACTACGGGCAATTTAGCATGGCCAATTCACCTGACTCGCACATCTTTGGACTGTGGGAGGAAACCGGAGCACCCGGAGGAAACCCACGCAGACACGGGGAGAACGTGCAAACTCCCAAACTCTGTAGGCAGTCAGTCCATGTGACATGTTATAAATTCCTACTTTGAAAATAGAACCAATCTGATTCAAGGTAGGGATACAGACTCTTAACCTCACATCTTTAATGCATGATCTGAGCTGAGATGTCACCTTTAGTTACCTCAGGACTGTGACTTGAAAGTAGTTCTGGGGATTTATATATTAGAAATCACTCAAAATGTGCATCTCCATTCTAAGTGATTAAAGACTTAACAGCAATCTACATTTGTTCAAGACATCACATCAGTTTTAGGATAGTTTGATCTTTTACTTTAAATTGTGTCCTATGATCCTGCCCCACTAGCTACTGACTGAGAAGTGGTGCTCTGAAAGCTTGTACTTTCAAATAAACCTTTGAACTATAACCTGGTGTGTGAGATTTTTAAACCTTATACTAAATAAGAACTGGCAAGCATACGTTTGAGACAATACTGGAGATAAAACAAGTGAAGAAAAGCTTTCCTAACACCATGACGTGCAATTTCTAATCTGATGTAACCACATTCATTGGAATATGACTGAAACTTCATTGTTATAGTGATATGTATGAGGGACTGACTTTCCATAAGCCATATGGCATGTATAAGGCTTTCTCATTCAGATTGTAAATGATCTATTCTAAGCAACACAGATTCTTAACTCCAACTTTACAAGGCAAGTAAGATAAATTTAATGGATAGTGAACATATTAAAAACAACGCTATATTAGACTGAATCACAGGTGAATTTTCTGTAGATTAGATTACTTACAGTGTGGAAACAGGCCCTTCGGCCCAACAAGTCCACACCGACCCGCCGAAGCGCAACCCACCCATACCCCTGCATATACCCCTTACCTAACACTATGGGCAATTTAGCATGGCCAATTCACCTGACCCGCACATCTTTGTAGTAGGTTTACCTCTATGAATGATTAGGCATTTGTAAAAAATACTTTGCAAGTAGGCTACTTTTGTGAATATGTATTACTGCCGTTCATTTTAACAACACACCCAAGTCGAAGCAGCATGGTAATATCAGCATTTCGGAAATAAGGTGGGTGAAACAGAATCCAGTTTAACATTGCATGTTTTTGTATTTCATGGTATAATTATTTCAAGAATGCACAACTGTAAATGCATTTGGCTGCATCTCTAACAAGTGATGCAGAATGAGAACAACTTGACCGATCCATGTTACATGGAATTTATTCCTGTCAAATTAACTTGATCTTTCTTGCCAGCAAATAAAAACTGCACAGATACCCAGAATTTCTGGTTAACCGAGCATTCTGTACACTTTATCAGGTAATTGCACTGAGCAGTTTGAAACAAACAACTGAAACAATATCAAACTTAGAAAAGAAACTCTTGACATCAGTACTGTTACAAATTGATTTTATTGCTTTGTCATGTGGTCTTCAAATTACTTTCCAGGCAGGAGGATGCCATCATACTGAAAAACAAAAGAAATCAAAGTTTAACCAAACAGTGTACTAGTCAGCAGTATGTTTGCCAAACTGATTAGTATGCATCCTAACTGTACCTAACACACCACAACTTTGGTTCACTTTCAAAGTGCAATGCTAATGTTCAAGCTAATGTAATTACCTACAAGATAGAAGTCTAAAAAGAGCACAGCATCATTTTAGAAACTGAAATTAAAGCTCTTCCAGTAAATTTTAACCGGTCTTCAGAGACAGCACCAGCAGCTCAAATACCATTCAGTACAAGTGACAGCTGAAGAGACTTACATTGAACAAAAGTAGGCATGTTGCCAGCTGAGTTCCCAGGCTCAAATGGATAAGTACTTTATCGTTAATCGTTTCATCCACAGCTCATAAACTCATTATCAATTTACTAAACTTTAAATATATAAATGTGACCCAGGTTAGTTTTAGAAAACTTTATTAGTAATGTCCATCATGTTTGTAGTGTCTGGCTACTGTTTATTGATTAGTGCCAATGCTTGGAGCTACCAGCCAGAATGTCAGTGATCATTTGGATTAACATAAAAGGCATGATCCATTCAGCAATCCATTTACAGCATGCAAGAAATTCTTGCAACAATCTGACCAATCATACAGCTGAAATCTTCAAGCAAAGACACTGCTGGAAAAGCAGCACACTGCAATTTGTATTAGTCAAACTACAGTATTACTACAAGTCACGATACCTATACCCATTCACACAGGTAATTCTCAAATTCCAATTCTGGATTTTCTCTTGAAAGGAGATTCCATTAGGATCTTATTAGGTGAGCAAGAGCTTTTCTTGACAAATAAAACCATACTTGTTTGGTAGTACAGAACTAGAGTAATGCTGCAAAAGATATATTTTGTCAAAGCTTTTTGTCTTGCACTCATCAGGACAATTTGTAAGAAATACCAATGAGAATGGAAAACACATTTCAGACTGTAGAAGAAGAAAGTGCTAATTTGCTGGCAGGTGGACTCTGATTGGATCAATTACCACTCTTTCCCCATACAGTATAAATATTACTTTCCCACCGTCTTGTGACGCTCCCTGATGAATACAAGAAAAAGCTTTGATAAAAAGCTGATATCCCCAAAAATAATAAATACTCAATTTCACTTCAACAGTTGTATTCTGCATCATGTATTATTTAATAAAGTATTATTTTATTGGACACATGAAAAGGATAAGATGCTACTTGAAAGCCAAAACATTTTTAAATCAGGAATTTTGATGTAAAAACATTTAAATCTTGCATTATTTCCAGCTTTACCAATGGTAGTTATTCCGCAACCTCCTTGGAAAACTAAAGGTTTAAAGTAACCTGAAGATGAAGATGGAGATAGACAGAATAGAAACATCTTGACAGCTTCAAATTCATAGTTTATATTTGTTTATATCAAAGGTAGCGGGAACAAGAGACAGCCAAACCAGAGAGACGACTTACTTTTTGCTGAAACCACCTCATCGATTCTTCCTTGGAAATCTTGTGTTTTGAACCAATGCGCCCCCTTTTAACCTTTTTATCAGAAATGCTGAAACCAGGCCGCCCCATGACCTGTGAATTACAAGCAAAACAAACTTAAAACAGATTTCTGACAAGAAATTCAACAAAAACAAACTTTCCTTCTGCAAAAGGAGTTTTCATTCCTAAAAACAGAGATTTAATTGTCAAGGTTACACAAAACAGCCATGTGTGAACTTCAGATAATATAGCCACCCAAATAGGTAACCATAACATAACCAGTGCACAAATATAAAGTTACGGTTACTGTACTACATATAAGTGCCTAGGTATGATGTTCTTTAGAGGGTTGGTGCTGATTTGATAGGCCTAATGGCCTCTTTTTGTACTGTAGGGATTCTATGAAAGTAATGCTAACAGCGTCAATTTAAGGTGAACAGCTCCTTCCATACCATGTCAGGGTCCTCACTGCAAAAATATATCAGCTGTTTTTGATGTGGCTACAAGACTTTTTCTGCTGCTCCAGGATTTACAAATATTAATGGAGTTCTGAACTAGTCATCAGATGAACTGTATTTACCTCTAATCTGTGTTGCATCTTCACAGAATAAATCATGACAACATTTCATATACTGGCACTAACGACAACATCGATTTGTTTGACTAATTCTAAATACAAACCACTTATTGAAAGAACATGGATGGGAAAAATGGTGTAGCCTTCCTTTTAAGGCAGTGTCGTATTGCAATCCGAGCTTGGGAGTCAACTGATTGCCACTATTCCTTACTTACCCATGTAAATATGTAGGAGAAAGTGAGGACTACAGATGCTGGAGATCAGAGCTGAAAATGTGTTACTGGAAAAGCGCAGCAGGTCAGGCAGCATCCAAAGAGCAGGAGAATCAACGTTTCGGGCATGAAGAAGGGCTCATACCCGAAACGCCGATTCTCCTGCTTTTTGGATGCTGCCTGACCTGCTGCACTTTTCTACAACACATTTTCAGCATGTAAGTATGTAGTCAGTTTTACTGTAAGATAGCTGCACTGAAAGGAGCTGTTGATCTGTTGGGGACCCTGGCTTCTATTCTGATGTCTGCCGAGCTAGATGTCTGGATTAGGGAGCTGTTGCAGCTTAAGCAAGGACCAGATTGTTTTGCTGGGAAGAAGGTTTGAGACATTAACAATCGGAAACAATTAAGCCAGCACTGGCGTTTGCAAGGCAAGAAAGACTACTAGTCTACAAAGTCCAGGAAGGTGTTAACAATATCACGTTGTTAGCAGCTATGATGTAAACTGTTTTATTCCAAGATAAAAGAGAGCTAGTTCCTTAAAGATAGCTAACTAATCAACTGTTCTACTGGATATGAGGCACAAGTGGCTGGCGTTGACACACATGCTGGCTGTAACACGCTGTAACATGGGTCACAACAAGCACAACTTCAGTATGTCATATCCCAGCATGTTGTGGTTGTCAGAAGAGCAAGTTTAATGGACTCTAAAAGCTTGCTGACAGTAAGGAAAATCCATTAAACCAATCACTAGTCTTTAAATGCAACCAGCTGGTGTTACCATTAAAAGGCTCAGCTCATTATCCATCAATATTTGTAATGAAATATTAATCTTTACAATCAGAAATAGTGACCGATTACTCTAAGCAAGTACACATTTTAATTAACAATGTTGATATCCTGATCTTGAGCTACCAATAAAAAGGATATTAAAACTCATTATCTTTATCTGTGTTGCACCACATTGCAAGAATGTAATGAAAAAGCTGAAAGCAGTTTAGGTTACCAATATAACAGTGGAGATGGATTTTAAGAGGAAAGTTTTCAAGATATCTCTGAAATGAAGTTCAAAAATTTGCCCAGCATGCAGTAGAGGGAGGAATACCAGGAAAGCCGCTCACAGGTTCTCAGTTTGGGAAACAAATAGAACAAAACAGAAGTAAATCCTTGGAAACTAAGCCTCACTTTTGGCTGGGACTGGGAAAATTACAGGGCAGTAAAAGCATAGTATAAAACCAACCCAAGAAGTGGGGCTTTCGGTAGTGTTAAGTAAAAAGCCCTGTTCTACAATTTAAAACAACTTATCTGACTTTAACAATCACAATTCTCAGCATTCATGCTTTCAACCAGTATGCAGCAGCACAGTGAAATTACCAGGAAGCAGTATCGCTTTCTGTGGACTTAAACAGCTGTGCATGCGCAGATATCCATCACCGCGCAGATGAGAAATCCACTGATTCTGCAATCTATCTGTATACATGGGTCCAAATATATTACAATTGTTGAACAACTACTGAACTAACCTGCCTGCCTGGACATGTATCCACATTAGCTTGGATTTGAGTGTGAATATTTTGGAATTTTAAAAAATTAAGCACTGATCTATCAGAATAAATTCTTAAAAGAAATGGATGAGTTTCTTGTCAAAAGAAGTGATTATTCTGCTAATTCTGTTGATGAAACATCTGGACCCAAAAAAAAAGCAAGAACTGTTCAGAGATCAAATACTGAGCACTATGTGACCTTTAGACTTTCATGGACAGGAAAGGCTGCTTGCTCTTATCCGAATTCCTCACTCTCAGAGAAGCTGACAAAGAGTCAGATGTACAGCATGGAAACAGACCCTTTGGTCCAACGCATCCAAGCCAATCTGATGACCTAAGGTGATTTAATCCCATTTCCCAGCACTTGGTCCATATCCCCCTAAACCTTCCTATTCATATACCCACCCAGATGCCTTTTAAAAAGTCATAATTATACCAGCCTCCACCACCTCCTTTGGCAGGTCATTGAATGCACACACCACCCAGTGTGTGAAAAGGTCGTCCCCTCAGGTCCCTTTAAAACCATTCAAACCTGACAACATCTTTGGAAATCTTATCTGAACCATTTCAAATTTCACAACATCCTTCTAAGAGGAGGGAAACCAGAATTGAACAGTATTCCAAATGTGGCCTAATCAATGTCCTGTACAGCCACAACATGATGTCCCAACTCAAAGGACTAACCAATAAAGTCAGGCATGCGAAATGCCACCTTCACTATTCGGTCTGCCTGTGACTCCACTTTCAAGGTGCTCTGAACCTGCTCTCCAACGACTCTTTCTTCAGCAACACTCCCCAGGACCTTATCGTTAAGTGTATAAGTCCTGTCATGATTTGCCTTTCCAAAATTCAGCAGCTCACATTTATTTAAATTTAACTCCACCTGCCACTCCTTGGCCCATCTGATCATGGTACCTTTCTTCAATGTCATTACACCACAAATTTTGGTGTTATCTGAAAACTTAACCATGTTGCCTATGTTCACATCCAAGTAATTTATATAATTAACAAAAAGCAGTGGACCCAGCACCAATCGGTATGGCACACCACTGGTCACAAGCCTCTAGTCTGAAAAGCAACCCTCCAACATCACCCTCTGTCTCCTACCTTTGAGACAGTTCTGTATCCAAATGGCTAGTAGTTGCACCCACACTGGTATTTGCACTCATGAGTTTGAAACATTGATGCTTTTGATTTTTCTTCAGCTTGTTCTATACACTATTGTTCTGAAGTTAAAGGCATGTACTGTATCTTTAGGAGAGAATGAATGCTGTTCTGAGCTGTGAGATTACAAGCACCTGTGTAAATGACTAAATGGCAGTCCCAGAGCACACTGGAAAATTGAAAATTTGTAACACTTGGCTGTGAAACGAACACCTGAGTTTTGGCTGCTGTTTTGACAACAATTCAAACTTGACCAGTTTACATTATGCCTCAGGATACTAAAACCCGATTGAGTTTGAATTTATTGTTTTGCCAACATCGAACCAATGAGATGATCTGATGTTGGGGATATAAAAACACAGACATTTTGAAAATTGGCAGTTGCTCTCTTCCCATCGAGATAGATCCAAGAAATGAGGAAAGACTCTCTATCAAAAGGTATCTTTTCATATGAAACATACTCACAGTAAAAAGAAAGATGACAACTCAGGGAATTTAGCAGCTGCAAGAATGAAGTCAGAAAACGACAGCAGCTGCATGCTTTTGAAATTAAGTTGATGTAATTTTAATAAGTGTCACATTGGGACATCATATTGTTAGAGTCGGAGGCAGATAATAAGCAGTTAAGAGAAAGCGGGTGGGTGCTTAGGAGTTGTGAATAGTTTAATGTTCACTTTCAGAATGAAAAAAATTGTTATTTTCTTTAAATACTGGAATTTGGGAGTTCTCTCATTCATTTTATATTAGATTAGATTCCCTACAGTGTGGAAACAGGCCCTTGGAAGAGTAATCCACCCAGACTCATTCCCCCTAACTAATGCACCTAACTCTATGGGCAATTTAGCATGACCAATTCACCTGGACTGTGGGAGGAATTTTAACAGATAAGGTGAGGTGAGCTTTCCTGGATGTTTGTTACCACCATGCCATAACAGTTTGGGGGCTTGTCTGAGATTTGGACAGATTTAAACAAATTTAGAATACAAAAGATCCTAGCAGGTTTAAACACTTCCCGATAAGTGTCCTACATTTTTAAATAAAATGTAGGTGAGAAAATTTGTTTAATTTTGGTTATTTGTGGTTGGTTAAATTAAAAGTAAGGAAATAGCTCTTAACATTGGTAAAGAGGTGTTGGGGTTTGAAGATGTTTCTCAAATATGCCAAGGAAGTTTAGAAAGACAGATGAAAGACATACTTTTACAATTAGCAAACAGGTTAGAATTGGATTTAACCAAGGACAAAAGGAAAGCTGAAATTGTAATAGAGTTGGTCAAGCACTCTGTTGTATCAGGGAAACAGCCAAGTGCAGTAGAGTTAGAAAAACTTAATGCAACTGAGGCAAATGGAGTTAAAAAATAAAGAGAGAGGGGAAGAGGGAGAGGGAGAGAGAAGGTTCTTCGCTGAGCAAAGAGAGAGAATTTAAACTTCAGAAGTTGCAAGCTAATCAGGAAAGTCAAGTTAACAGGATGGAGATGGAGAGAATGTCATGATGTATACAAATATGTGAAAACATTGCCACATTTTGATGAGAAAGAGGTCAGAACCTTTTTTATTTCACTTGAAAAACTGGCCAGGCAGAGCGAGTGAAGTATTTGTAGCTGTCAGATGATGGGTCAAGAGATTATGCAGATGTCAAAAGGGCTATTTTGAATGCTTATGAGTTCATACCAGCAGTGTATAGACAGTGGTTCAGAAACAAAGAAACCAGGTCAGACTTGTATTGAGTTCTAAAGAATTAAACAGTCATTTGGATAGATGGGTATGGACCTTAAAATAGATAAGACCTAGGAGGCTCTAAGGGATTATTTTGCTGCAGGAGTTTAAAAACTCACTTACAGAGATGATATGAATTCATGTGGATGAACAGGAAGTTCAAGAAGTGACAAGAGTGGCAGAGATGCCAGATGAATATGCATTGGTGCATAAGGCAAAATTTAGCTTCTTTCAAGAATTTCATCCTGTGAGGAATTGAAACTGGTAGAAGGGGAGATCTTACACTGAGTACAGCACATCAGTAATAGTTTACCACAAGTGAAAAAAGCCTAAGAGGATGCAAAGGAGGTGAAAGGCCTCAAGTGCTTCCACTGGGACATGTAATGTCACAGAGCTGGTGGTTGAAGGCAGGCACTGTGGGAAAAGAGGTGGTAAAAGAGGCTAAGCCAGAGGACTATTGAAAGTATTAAAGGAAACCCCAAGAAAAAAGTGCAGGTGAGTGCACAGCCTAGGTGGGGCTGGGTACTGAGTTAGTGCCCGATCTCTATAAAGATTTTACCTCTTTGGGGAAGTTTACTCAGAAAGAACAAAGGGAGAAGGGAAAGTTAAAATTTTGAGATATGGGATCTTTTTCTGACATGTTACCAGAGTGGTAATTTGTAGAATAGATGGGACAGAAATTTAGCGCTCCCTTGTGTAAGATCAGGTTGGAGAGCTAAAGCAAGACTGGCGAAGGAACAGTGAAAGTGATTGACAGTGTCAGTTCCAGGAATACAGTTTGTTCTTGGGAATGATTTAGCAGGATCCAAGGTGGGAGTGACGCCCCTTGTTACGGAGAAGCCAAAAGATGATTAGGGAAATGAGGTGTTAAAATACCCTGGAAGTTTTCTAGACTGTGTAGTAAGAAGATCTCAATATCATAAGTCACAGCAAGAAGCAAAAACTAAATAGAAAGACAAAGGAGTTCAGTTTCAGTTAGCTGATACCCTATTTGATATAATGGTGCAGGAAAAACCAGAACAGGAAGAGAGTTAGACATTCGTGCTTAGTTCTGAAAAGCTGATTGACTTACAACAGAAAGACGAGATAGATACATACATATACATAGGTAGATAGATAGATAGATGCATACTTAGAAAAGGAGTCAGAATGCATTCCTGAAAGTTATTATCTTAAAGATAGAATTCTAAGACAAAAATGGAGACCATGGCAGGTTAGTGCAGAGAAGAATTGGGCTGAAGTGCACCAGTTCGTGTTGTCGGTAGCATATAGACAGAAAGTATTACGTGTAGCCCATGAATTACCAGTAGGACGTCATCTAGGTGTGAGGAAGACACATGTTAAGGTAAAAAAAGCACTTCTACTGGCCTGGACTGCACAAGGATGTGGTTAAATTTTGTCATACATGTCATATATACCAAGTGTAGGTAATCCACAGGCAGTAATAAAACTTGCACCTTTGTTGCCAATTCTTGCATTCAAAGAACCCTTCCCACAGGTTATGATTGCATGTGTAGGTCCCCTCCCTAAAACTAAACGTGGGAACCTGTACTTGCTAGCCATATGCCTCCCAGATTTCCGGAGGCAATTGCATTATAGAGTATTAAGGCAAAAACGGTGGAGGAGGAGTTAGTAGCTTTCTTCACGTGGTATGGGCTATCCAGAGGGATTCAGTCAGACCAATACCAAGATTGGAAGATCGTATAGAGAACGTTGGACAAGCCACTTACATCACAAAGTTGGACTTACTGCGTGATTATCAGTAGGTATCTTAAATCAGAGAAAACGAAAGAAGTTTCTATGTTTGTAAACCCAAATGAGGCTATATCAATTCAAATTGAAGCTCTTTGGAATGAGGGACGCACCAGCCGCATTCCAAAGACTCATGAACAAAGTTGTGGCCGCATTAACAAGTTGTAAATTTATCTGGATGATATAGTGATCTTTAGAGAGTCATGGTTCACATGGTACAGCTGGCAGAGCTCTGAATGATTATGCCAAAATCGGTAATGAAATTAAAGAAAACAGAATTTGCAAAGGCAGAGGTGACGTTCTTGGGACATAATATATCAGTCATGGAAGGCTGACCTCAAAGGCCATAGAGACGGAAGATGAAGGCCACCAAGGAACTTCCACGACCGACTTTGGAGAAAAAGGTGCTTCGATTTTTAGGACTAAGCGGATTCTAACAGAAGTTTGTTACAAACTTCAGTAGCATGGTGGCAACGCTAACAGATTTACTAAAGAACACAAATTTCAGTGGACAGAACAATGTCAGGAGGCATTTGAGAACTTAAAAGCAGTACTAACCACACCAGTTTTAGCTACACCAAATGTTTTTAAACGCTTCAAAATTGCAATTGATGAGAGAGATATAGGAGTTGGAGCTGTGCTGCTACAGGATGATGCTGGAATTGAACGGCCAATTAGCTACTTTTCAAAGAAACTCAACACCCACCAGAGAAAATACTCGACCATTGAAAAAGAATTAGTTTGGTGCTGGCCTTCCAACATTTTAATGCTCATGTGACGAACAATGTGTCAGAGACCGTTACATACGGTGACTGAGCACAATCCTTTTACATTCTTGGACAGATTAAGTGACATAAATCAGACTATTTCGTTGTAGTCTTATGTCACAGACTTTTAATTTACAACTTGTACATGTTGTGGGTTGTAAAAACTTGATAGAGGATACGTTATTGCAGCTTTAAAGGAAAACAGGTAAGATTGGACAGAATGCAATGTTATATGTGTGCAGAAGTTAATATGAAAATATAACCTAGATTAGTGACCTATGTATTTCATTGCAGTGGACTAGGAATTGAAAATAAATGAAGCCATCTTTTCATTATGATGGTTCATTTTTTTCTAAAGAGGGGAGGTATTATGAAGTTGAAGATGTGTACTGTACGTTTACAGAGAGTGAATGCTGTTCTGATTTGAGAGATTACAAATACCTGTGTATTTGACCAGATGACAGTCCCAAAGTGTCAATTTTCTAGTACAATCTGTAACGCTTGGTTGTAAAACGGATACCTAAGTTTTGGTTGCTGTTTTGACAACAATCCAAATTTAACCAGTTTAAATTATGCCCAAGGATATGAAAACCTGATCGAGTTTGAATTTGTTGTTTTACCTACATCAAACCACGAGACTCTCCGATGTTGAGGATATAATCAGACAGAGCGCAACCGCCACCGGGATAGATTAAGAAATATTCTCTATCAAAAGGTACCTTTTCATATGAAACATGCTCGCAGTAAAGAGATAGATGACCACCCAGGGACTTCAGCAGCTGGAAGAGTGAAGTCACAGATGACAGCAGCTATGTGTTTTGAAATTAAGTTGATGTAATTTTAATAAGTAACATACTGGAATAGCACATAGGCAGATGCAGATACTAAGCAGTTAAGAGAAGGGAGGGCTTAGGAGTTGTGAATAGTTGTTGTTTAATGTTCACTTCTGGAGTTAGAAAATTAAATTGATGTTATTTTCTTTAAATAGTGGAATTTGGGAGTTCTCTGTCACCCATTTTAACAGATAAGGCAAGGTGAGCTTTTCTGGGTGCTTGGTTTAATTAACAGAAAGCTTTACCGCCACATTGTAACACTGTTACAAACATCTCTAGAAAGGCCATAACCATTGTGAATGCAAGTAAATGTATCACTTATGAGCAATTAATTCAGCTGAAAAAATGGGTCTGCGATTAAATTGTTTGCCTCATTTAAGTCCACCTTGATACTAAAGAAGTTGGGAGCCACTGACTTACCACATAGAAATCCAGGCCATAAATTCCAATACTAGGATCATACTTGATGCCCAGATCAATGTGCTCTTGGATACCAAAGCCAAAGTTTCCAGTGTTGCAGAAGTTACTCTTCCTCAGTTCATACTCCCGAACCTGAACATAAAGATAGGTAAAATTATACAGATCTGAAGCAACATTTTAATCAATTCGCAGTGAGCAACTTTGGAGTTGGGAAATGGATCACTTACTTCTCCTGCACAAATATCAAGGTTAACTGCTCACAATCCGTGTAATACATGGCCAGAGGCTCAGGAAACCTACTTTTACATATACCATCCAAAGGTTTAACAGCTAAACACAGTGGCCAATTAGTACTAAGCCACAAATACATGTTAGACCCTAAACGTAGCCTCGGATTCACACTTCTTAGCTGTGTGAAGACTATCATTAGCGCTGGTTTCCTGGATCAGAGGAAAGGTGGAAAAGGCAAGTCAGCCAGGATCTCTTGTCAATTCCATTTGTCAGCAAATTGGATAAACAAGTGAAAACGTGAGAAAGGTAGCTGAGGACACAAGACTTACATGACATCTCTCAAAATGCAACACACACTCTGTTCACTGCTTAGGCAAATGAAGTCCACATAAAATGGCTCACTTTGAGAAAGTTACAAGGTGCTATGGATAACTGTATCTTGGTGGGAGCCAACATCTTAAAATGCTTAGAAAATGGGACAGGGTGGGAGGAAGACTAAACATTCTATATCAAAGGACTCCAATGCACACTTCAGACTAACATACCCTAATAAGGTATTTTCTATTCCCCCACTTACGCATCTCAAGATTGCACTAAAAACTGTTTAACAACTACATACAAGATCATTAGTTGCAGAGAAAAATTTTGTCCGTTGCTCTGGGCTGGATTTAAACGTGCTCTCCAATGGTGAAGTCAGTGTGCTCTACCCACGCACATGCTAATCCCAGATCACTTCCAACTGAAAAGTGCTCATAGCATTACAAAAGATTGAATCCTGATGAAATAATTCTTCTCCCACAATAGTAAATACAGTTGTTCTATTTGGTGCCTTTGTTCCTCCCTCCTTCAACTAATCAAGCAGCTGAATTTATTCATCATATCCATCAAGAATAAACATCAATCTACAAACAACTCACCTTTAGACCTTTCTCTAGAATTTCTTCAGCTTTGGCTCCTCTGATTGTGCAATGAACAGCAATCTTCTCATTTCTTCTAATACCAAATGAGCGCACAGTATAGCGAGCTGTCAGAGAGATAAGTGAGTTTAGCATTTGCCTTGGTTATGTTCTCAAATGCTGACCACCTGCTCATTTCAGAATGAGGCAGTTAGAATTCAATTTTATTACCAAAGCACCCTAAAAGCCAGGCTGCAAAAAAAAAGCAATCAAACAGATCATTAATAAATAATCTGAAGTGCAATGCAAAGAACTGAACATTCAGCTGTAAATTTGAAGTAATCAGTGACTAAATTGAACTTAGGACTGGATCATTGAATTTTATAAAGGTGAAAGCCATTTGGCCCATTCTGTGCACCAGAATTGGACACTATACTCTTCCCGAGATCTATGAATAATTCAAAAAGATTTAGACTAAAAGTCCTAGGATTTTAAAAATTTTATCAAATCATCTTGCAATATTTTGGTATTAACACAATTTATCTGCCCTATACAGAGGAACCTCGAATATCCAGCTTTCAATTATTTGAATTTTCCGGTAAGATTGCAAGGTCCCGATGCTTGGCTAAACTGTGTTATTCGGCATTCGATTAACTGAATGAAATACTCCCCGACCGTGTCCTTCAGATAATCGAGGTTCCGCACTACACACTAAAATTATTTGATTTATATCACAGCTCTTCCAAGTTCTTTTCAAGATACATCATTTCCTTATGTTAAAGCTATCCTGCATTAAAGTGAATTTGCCCTGCGTCTGACCATTTCACCAATCTCCCCATATTAATCTGAAGTCTGTTTCTATTCCCCTTACTGTTGACTGCATATCTAAGTTTCCTGTTATCCACAAATGTTCAAATCATACCTTTCCACTTAAGTTCAGATAATTAACATTTGTCAAAAAGATAAGTGGTTGATGTACTGACTGTGTGGGGACATCACTATATACTTCTTCCCACTCTCCCAAATAATCATTCACTGACTTTCTGACAAATCAACTTTATATCCAAGTTGCAACTGCTCGTTCCCAATTCCACAGGCTTCACTTTTACAGAACACACACTTTCCCTGGAGTTCTACACAGGCATGCACCCTAAACCCCCACCTTCCCCAGAGAATCACTCTAATATTGTCCTGTACAGGGCAAAGGTGGAAACTGTCAAAAAGTTGCAGTTAAAAAGTTGTGTGCGCGCGCATGTGTGAGCAAGCACTATTTGGAGACTTACCACCCCCTTCAAAAATGCAGCAGCAGTCTTGCTGTTGGTGTCCAGTCTGGCTGCTCCAGAGAGGGGTTGGGGGCAGGCAGGTTTGGGGGAAATTTGGGGGTGGGGTGCGCAGTGTTGGATGGGTTTGGGGAGAGGGTGGTGGGGTGTTGGACAGGTTTGGGGAGAGGGTGGGGGGGTGTTGGACAGGTTTGGGGAACAGCTTGGATGGTGTTGGATGGGGCCGGGCGAAGGGGGGCAGTGTTGGACAGTGCTTTGGGGGGGGGGGGGGGGGGGGGGTAAGGTACCGGACGGGTTTGGGGTGGAAGGGGGATGGTGGTGGACTGGTTTGGGGGAAGAGAATGGAGGTGGGTTTGGACTGGTTTTAGGGGGCACGGTGCAGGATGGGCAGGGTTGGTGGCAGCATTGGACGGCAGGCAGAGATGGGCAGGGGGTCGGGCAGGGCAGTGTTGGATGGATTTTGGGGGGTAGACAAAGGTTGTGTTGGATAGGATTGGGTGCAGGCAGGAGGTAGTGTTGGACGGGTTTTGTGGGGTGGGCAGGGGTAGCGTTGGATGGGGCTGGGGTGCATTTAGAGGGTGGTGTTGGATGAGGTTGGGGGCCAGGTAGGGGGCAGTGCTGGACAGGGTTGGCTCTTTCATGAACCAACACAGACAATGTATAGAATGTCATCCTTCTGTACTGTAAAAATTTGATGTTTTTGCAATTATGAATCAGGATTTCATTTGGAAATTTGTGGACATTTTTTAATTTTAGCTTGTGAGGAGTTGTAAACAAGTCGTTGGACGAAGATGGGCATATGAAGCAATACATCAGGTAGGAGTAGGAATACGTTAACACTAACCTTTGGAAAACACTGGGGTCTGGCCAGTGAGTTGCTCCAACACTTTAGCAGCTCTGGTGAGTCTGTCACCACTTTCACCTACGCAGATATTCAAACATAGCTTCCGAATGCGGAGCTCACGCATAGGATTTTCCTTTTTTTCACCCTGAAAGAAATTAATAAAGACATCACATGGACAAAATGCAACAAAAGTCTGTTAGCTCAAGAATAGACTCAGTGGCCATTGCTATCAATACAAGATAGTGAACAAGAAATTGAATAAAGAATTCAGGAGAAACTCCTTGCCTCAATGTGACAAGAACATGGAACTTGCTATTAACGTAAAGAGTTGAAGCAAATAGTATGGATGCATTTAAGATGAAGCTGGATAAGCACATTATGGAAAAGACAATAGAGGGTATAATGATAATGAAGATGGATTAGAGAATCTCAAATTGAGCATAAGTGCCAGCATGGACAGAATGGACCAAAAGCCTGATTTTGAACTGTACGTTCCATGCAAAACAAACAAAAACAGTTAAAAACATTTAATTTGCTTGAAAGAAGAGCCTACAGAGGAGCAGAAATGTAATATTATAAAGTAGTTGCATGTGAGCTATTTTTCCATGTATAGAAGTTTGTTGCACCATTGCTTCTTTTACAGAAGAATTAAACATCAGCTTTTCTCCCTACATTTGACTTGATTTAGCTAGCCTGATCAGAACAGTCATAAATAACTTGGCATTTATCCTACTTAAAACACCTGTTCTACGTTTTTTTGTTTTTGTTTGTAATGTTTGTTTGTTTGTAATGTTTGTTATGGGTTGAAGAGGACATGAACAATTTATAAATATAAAGTTCAGCTCCACATATAATTCTGGAATACAAACTCTGCCGATGTCAAGGCTTCAGACTTGACCTCAATGAACCATCCTGACCTCTGGGTAGTCCAGATCTCCATAAATACAACTGCCATGTTTTTACTGAGAGCGACTGACCTTATTTCCATAATTTGTAATTTAACTAATATTTACATGGTGCTTTCCATCTTTCCCTGATATCATAAAAGATGAAGAAAAACTGTCAGATCGCATGATGTGACCTAATCCATGCAAACCAAATACTTGAAATTTGATCAGTTGTAGATTCAATGCTTTAAGGCACAATATGTTCCTACAATCCTGGTTAACTCTTCTCTGGAACGTTTATAAGCTGTTTTAAATTAGTTTTCAGCTTGTGGTCAGAGCCAACTTAACAGCAAAAGTGAGGTGATTTTACAGGTGAGGGGTCAATTTCCCACAGCAGGAAGACACCACTGGAGACTTGAGGGAATGATCTAGAGCATCAGAAGTGTGATTGGGGAGGAGTTGCTTATAAATACAGCAAGGAAAGAGAAACTTAGAGAGGGCAGCCAAGGACCTATACAGATCAACCATGATCTAATCTAATGGGGTGCAGGTGATTGCAGGTGATTGAAGGTGGCATAGACAGGATCCTAGTAAGATGCTTCTCTTTGCTCACAAGATGACCTTGGAACATTGAAAAAAATTGTTTCTGGCTATGATGCAGTCTCTGGACAGGATTATGAGAAGGACAGCATTTTGCTCAACAGGACCCTAGGCAAACCCTTGAGATCTGCCAAAATACAAAGTAGGCTCGGATGGGAACAGTGAAGTGTCATTTAACTTCCAATGGCACAGTTATTATAGCACTGTACAGGACAGAAGAGGCCCTTTGGCCACCAAGTCTATACCACCAAAAATGTACCACTACCGACACCAGTCCAAGTTTCCTGCATTAGTCTCATAGCTTTGAATGTGGTGACACTCCCACATGGTCATCCAACCACTTTAACAGTTGTGAGGTTTCCTGCCTCAATGACCCTCCCAATGGATTCCAGACCCTAACCATCCTCTGGATGAAAATGTTTTTCCTCAAAATCTGCTCTCAATCTTCTACCTTTCACTTTCAAAACATGCCCCCTTGTTATTGACCCATTGACTAAGGAGAACATCTGCTTTCTATTCAACATGTCCAAGCCCTTCAATCTTATGGACCTCTTTCAGGCCAATCCACCTAACCTGCACATTTTGGATTTCTTATATGAATCAGCTCGAGAAATTCAGTCATCTTCTCCAATTCTGTATTTGCACCTTCCTCCTGAGTAAAGATAGTGCTACAAATTTCTGGAAGGGGTTTGGAATACAGATAGGGCAAAGCAGTGACCACGGGAGCTTAAGGAGATTGTATTTTGGTGAGCTATCTCTTGACAGGTAAAGTGTTGGGACATTAATGAATGCTCTTATATTAGCAACTCCATGAAAGCAGTTTTCAAGTCACAAAATAACTCAGTTGCACCGCTTTTACATGTGTTGAAATTAACTTAGCATACGTGAATGGCCTTCAGAGAAATATCTCACCAGAATTTTCTGGGCCAGCTCATTAAGTACCGAATGACACCAGACTGGTGCAAATTGGGAGTAAACTGTGAGGCGAATTGAAATTAGAATACAACATAATGGCAGCACAAGTAAGAATCAAGTTGAATATAGAAAATTTGAAATATATTGATGCCAATTTTTTTTTAAAAAGGGGGAAAAAAGATACTGAGACCAGACAGGCAGCAGGCATACAGGAAGCAAAGGTAGAACAAAGAGGCTGGGGATAAGGTAAGACAGAATTCACAGTAAGTGATCAGGATTGAATAGGTTGTGCTGTAAAGATGAAACTGCACACGCATCAGTCTTGGCCTGCCAAACCTCCTTAAATAAAGGGGTGCTGACAGAGGGGTGAAGAACTGCAGTTTACATAGCTGTCAGAAGAGGATGGATGAATGGGACCTACTCACCTTCTGTGAGAAAAAGTTGCCCCTTAGGTCCCTTTTATATCTTTCCCTTCTCTACTTAAATATATGTCCTTTAATGTTAGATCTCTCTTTCTTCCTACCCACCCCACCCCAAGGTAGAGAACATTGGCTATTCACGATATCTATGCCCCTCAATTTTACAAACCTTCATAAGATCACCACTCAGCCTCCAACATTCCAGGGAAAATAGTCCCATCCCAATCAGCTGCTCCCTATAGCTCAAACCCTCCAACCATGGCAACATCCTTGTAAGTCTTTTTTGAATCTTTTCAGGTTTCATAACAGAACTGCATGTAGTATTCCAAAAATGGCCTAATCATTGTCCTGTACAGCCTCAACATGACCTCCCAAGTCCTTTAATCAATGCACTGACCAATAAAGGCCAAGCATACCAAATGCCTCCTTCATTATCCTGTCTACCTGCGACTCTACTTTCAAAGGAACTAGGAACCTGCAGTCCAAGGTGTCTTTGTTCAGCAACATTTCCCAGGACCTTATCATTAAGTGCATAAGTCCTGTCCTGATTTGCCTTTCCAAGGTGCAGCACCTCACATTTAAATTAAGCTTCATCTGCCACCCCTCAGACTAATGGCCCATCCGATCAAGAGCCCATTGTACCCGGAGGTAACCTCTTGACTGTCCACCACACCTTCAATTTTGGTGTCATCTGCAAACCTACTAACCATACCTCCTACGTTCACATTCAAGTCATTTAAATAAATGACATAACGAGAGAAAAGTCAGCCCCATTAAGTAGAATGGACAGTGAGAAGCTGCTCCCCCAATCTGAGGCTGTTTTGTGGTCACTATGAAGGTTCCCACCTTCTTAACCACATCCCATCCCCGAGGCATGGTGACTCTAGGTTTAATTACCACCAGGTGACTCTGTCTAACAGGGGAGCAACCCTATGGTCCTCCGAGACTAGTGATTTTTCATTTGCCCCTTTAATTGTCATTGGTATGCTCCTTGCTAAGTAATGCATTCAAAGAACGACCTTTGATATAATCGGTATTTCCTTTGCATTTAAAGGTTTTCTATACATATGCTGAAGTCTTGAAATAATCCAAATATCCAGGACATGAAGCAAGAGTTTACATAACTCAAGTAACATTCAAATATTTTCTATTTAAGTTTGTTGGATGCTCAATAGTGCTGAAGTTGCAATAACTTAAGTTACATAAGAATAAAATAAAATCTTACATGGCAGTGACAACCAACCAATCAGTAGAATTGGTTCAAAGTATTTGTGCTTTGCAAAGCCAAAAAGGCACTGGAGTAACATGACAAATACTTTTATGAATACAATAGGTTTACTGCTAAATCTGAAACTTTTATTCCTCTTTAGAGTACAAATTTTCTAGAAATTCATTTATGACTGAAGGGATAGAAAGCTATCAGTGGCAGAACAAGCAGACAGTGAATGTCCTTTTCTTTTGAGGCTTTCTACCCCTGCAATCTGAAGATCAGCCTTGTTGACTGAGCTACAGACAAGAAGGATGGCAGCAGCCTTTAAGCAAGTCAGACAAACCTGGGATAGCAAATGTCCACAGGCTCAGAGTGAGAGCTAGGCAGTGAATCAGTAATCAGCTTTACTTATTTACCATCTGGGTCACTGAATAGTAGATTGATATTCCATTTCAGAAAATGAAGTCACAATAATCTAGGCAGCTACAACATTCTTTACAATCAACCATTACATCTACCTGATCAGATATCCCATCCATTAATTTCTCAGGTTATGTAAGACTTCTATTCAAGCAGAGATGCCCCAATGTATCCTTCAGTTAACCTCACTGAAACAGATTACCTGGCTATAAACACATTATTGCTTATAAAAATCTTTCAATGCACAAAATCAGCTGCCACATTACCAACTACACTTCCAAAGGACTTAATTGGCTGGTGAGTACTGAGGTCATGAAAGATATCGAGTAAATAGGAGTCTTTACCCTGGACTTACTTCCCCCTCCATCCCATGTTAGTAATACTACATCTTTAATAAATGAGAAAATCTCACATTTACCAGCAATCTCAATTCATCAACTAGTCTCAGTACTTCAGTATAAGTATTAGCTTGTTTCCAACGCAGAGGTGAAAATCGGCTGCTTTAAGCAATCTGCTCCTGAATACCGAGTCATTTTCAGTTTTTATAATGGAACTAACTGCAGCACTGATAAAACCGACTGTTGATAACTGACATATCATTCCTGCACCGAAACTCCAATCTCACGAACATGTTGCAGGCTCAAATAATCATCCTGCCAGGCACTGTTAACTCTAGAAAATTCAAACAGGCGACGGGCCTTGCCATCCCCGAACTTCAGTCTGTTATGCTGAGGATAACAGGCAGCTCCACTACAGGCCTAATCCGACAAATTTCACGTATTGTCACCACCACGGATTAACATACACAACAGCTTAAAACCTCGAGCTAATTTCTCATGGTTTTAGATTACTGTCCACAAAAAGGCAGGGATTTAACCGAGAGATGGCAACGGATTCCATTTCCATCCCCACTACCAACAGCAAACTCACCGCCATTCCCGCAGTAGCTCAACAGCGAAAGGGCGAACAGTATGTCGGGTAAATCTGATCCCGCCCATCACCGTTATAAACCCCGCCCATCACCGATATAGACCCTGCCCAGCAACTACACATTGACAGCCTGCACCTGAAAGCTCATTGACATGTCAGCCATCCCAACACCGAAAAGCCTGATCTGAAAAGGTTGTCCGAAGGGCTCTAAATCACTTTAGTTCCTATTCCTTGAGTTTTTGAGGAAAACTGACCTGTT
Organism: Hemiscyllium ocellatum; assembly: GCF_020745735.1. Classification (NCBI taxonomy): domain Eukaryota; kingdom Metazoa; phylum Chordata; class Chondrichthyes; order Orectolobiformes; family Hemiscylliidae; genus Hemiscyllium; species Hemiscyllium ocellatum. The sequence goes on along the minus strand of NC_083403.1, from coordinate 111,085,178 downwards.
AGCTCAGGCAGTCGCCCATAACATCATCTGGGGGCTTTTCATCCTATGCATGTCCACCATCAAAGACATGAATGAAATCAATGAAACCAATTGAACAATACTTAACTTCTTCCAAGATTTTCATGCTGGCAACTTTTTTTCTTCTAGAACATATCCTGAATCTGCAGACATTAGTCTGGCTTCTGAGCATACTTTCATTTTGTTCATGCAAATCTTTGTTCCTGACTTGTTAGTACATTTGTGTTAAAGCATGTAAATTTTTTAACCTCAACTTCTTGTGTCGATTTGTTGTCTTTATTGACCCTCTGATTGCCTTCCTGCCGAACTGTACATTTTTACATCTGTTATTGTACTAAAGAAGGAGTGTTGCTTATTAAACATTTGAAAATCTTAAAAGACAAAAATTGAAATGTCTCTGAACTTTTGCCAGCTCATCAAATGTGAACTGAGGGCATGTTTCACCACACATCTCAGTTGGGCCCATAACGGCAAGCCTGACCTCCTGGTCACTGCCCATTTCAATTCCCCTTCCCACTGCCTCTCCAACATGTCCATCCTCGGTCTCTTCTATTGCAAATTGGAGGAACAACAACTCATCTTCCACTTGAGCAGCCTATAGCCCGGAGGACTCAACATTGAGTTCTCCAATTTCAAATAACCTTCCCACCCATCTCCCAACTCCCTTTCCAGCCCTGCCTCCTCCCTTCTATCTCACTGACCAACCCCTCTTCCAGTTACCTACCTGATTTATTCCTCCCATTGACCTACCAGGGTGAATCCACCAACTGTACTCACCTATCACCATCTCACCGCTCCACCCTCCTCCCCACCCATAACTCTTTCCCCTCTTTACCTGTAACTCCCCCTTCCCCCATCTCTGTTTCTGAAAAGGGTTATACCCAAAAAGTCAGACTTCTCCATCTGCTTGCTGTGTTCTTCCAGCCTCCAGCTCATCATCTGGCAACAAAATATATGTGTCAATTTATCAGTCAGTAATGTGTCAATGAGCTCAAGTGAATCGTATTCTCATTCCTTTATTCATTCATGAGATGTTGCCCATCCCTAGTTACCTCAGAGAAGGTGGTGGTGAGCTACCTTCTAAAACTGCTTCTATCCATTTGCAGGAGGTAGACCCACAATGCTATTGTGCAGGGAGTTCCAGAAAGTTGACTCAGCAACACTGAAGGAATAGTGAATGGCTAAAAATTGAACTTGGAGGTAGTGGTTTTCTGATGGAACTGCTGATCCTGTCCTTCCAGACTGTAATGATTATGTGTTTGGCACTTGCTGCTTAAACATAGAAACTAGGAGTAGGAGTAGTCTATTTGGCCCTTTGTGCCTGCTCTGCCATTCAATATGATTATGGCTGATCATTCAACTTTCACTTCATACCCTTTCATCCCTTTAGCCCTAAGAACCTTATCTAACTACTTCTTGAGAACATTCAATGGTTTGGCCTTAGCCACTTTCTGTGGTAGAGAATTCCACAGACACACCACTCTTTGGATGAAAAAATTTCTCCTTGTCTCAGTCCTAAATGTCCTACCCAATGTCCATTGCCTATGACTTCTGATTCTGGACTGCCTGGTCAATGGAAATAGCATTCCTCTGTTTATCATCTAATCCTGTTAGAATCTTAAAGGTTTTAATGAAATGTCCTCATCTTTCTTCTAAACTCTGGAGAATATAGTCCTATTGATTCAATCTCTCCTCATAAGTCAGTCCTACCATCCTAGGAATCAGTGGGGTAAATCTTCATTGCACTTCCTCCATAGCCAGAACACAGTTCCTCAGATAAACTGTAAATAATCTAATCTAAAAAAGAAAGAAAAGGAAGTGGAGCAGAAAATATAAACATAACTCTAAAAGGAACACAAGAATCCTTGATTGTAAAGACGGTGTCTTTTTTACTTTTGTGCATTTTTAAAACTGTGGAATGAAATGGTAAAGAACTGTTTGAGACCTAGGGTACACTTGGATAACATGGACAAGGATATACATGTTTTTCAAATTATTGAAACCCATCGCAAACCCTATTGATGTAATTGTGAGTTATAGCAATGTGCAAACAAACTGGAGCCCAGGGGTGTTTACAAGTGAAGCTGATTGATAATTGGTCCCTTGTCCATAATCCAATTACAAAGATTCTCAACTTACCAACAACAATATGATTGGGTGAAAGTGAGGACTGTAGATGCTGGAGATCAGAGCTGAAAAGTGTGGCACTGGAAAAGCACATTAGATCAAGCAGCATCCGAAGAGCAGTAGAATTAACATTTTGGGCATACGCCATTCATTAGGATCCCTAGCTGAGGTAAAACGATTGAGTATCAGAGATACTAGTATTCTGGTGCCTGACTCTGTAAGAGGCATTTCTATTGTCAAGGACTGTTCAAGTGTAAATAAATTGTGACTTGGTGACAGAATTCCAGCTTCTGTGGTGTTATTTCAGTTTGTGTATTTCTTCTTAAAACTTGAATTTTTGTGATCACTCTGAAAATAGCAGGGCTTGATTTCCAGTGTCCTACCCCAGTGAGTTTTAACATACAAAAATTAAAAATATAGTCGAAGACAGGTTGGGGCTAACTAATGACAAAAATAGGAGCTCTTTTTGTAGAGACAAGAGCATGTTGATATTTTAAAAGAGTACTTTGCATCAAAAAGAAGACAAAGCTGCCAGTCTCACAATTAAGGAGGGTTAAACAGTGAGTTGTTATGATCAGGGCTGTAGTATCTGAAAGTGTGGTTTGAATCTGCTCCAGTAAAAATTTTCCAGGAGAATTGGATATCTGCTCTATTAGGAAAATTAGAAAATGAAGTAAGAGCAGTAGAATGGGACTAATTGGATAGATTTTTCAAAGAGTTAGCTCTGACGTAATGACTGAATGGCATCTGGCCATGCTGTAACATTCTATAATTGTGTGATCAGGTCAAGCAAGCTAAAGCTTGGTTAGTGAGATAGATATTAATGCGAATGTAGATGTTTGGGGAGCAGTTTTCAAAACAGGGAGCTGTAAACAATAAAGGTGGGGGAAGAGACACACAAGAGGATAGTTAGAGAAATCCAATTGGGGAAGATGTGGACCTGGCAGAGTTTGCATGTGTATTCCTTAAATACAGAGGGAAAAAAAATCACAACTGGTTATGGAATGATCTAACTTCCACTCAACTGACTTAATGAATAAACCATCATAGATATTTCTTGGAAAACTAGAGCAAAATAACATAGAGGCATGAATTGTTATAAATAACATTGAGACCAATCAAAAAGGATGTTCCTTTTGGATAAATTAATTTTTTCCTGTTCCTGCTTTATTTCTTTGGCAGTAAATGAACCTTTTTATGTAACTTTATTGATTTAAGGGTATTTATAGTCATTATTAATTTCAGCGACATTCCAAAATGCGTCATTCAAGATTACTTTGTTCAGATTAATGTATGACACAAATGGTTTTAGTACATCCTTGCACTTTGAGATTTAATAGAGGCTATCCTGCCTTATCTGGATTATGCTGTGGGGATATTTTGTACTTTTTAATAATGTGGATATCATTTTATTATGAAAAATGAACATAAAGGAATTTTTAATTCACTTAGTCACAGAATCATAGTGATGCACAGCACGGAAACAGACCTTCCGGTCCAACTTGTCCATGCTGACCAGATATCCTAAATTAATTGAGACCCATTCGCCAGCACTCGGCCTACATTCCTCTTAACCCTTCCTATTCATAGACCCACCCAGATGCCTTTTAAATGCTGTAATTATACCAGTCTTCACCACTTCCTCTGGCAACTCATTTGATACACACACCACTCTCTATGAGAAAAAGTTGCCCTTTAAGTCCCTTTTAAATTTTTCCCCTCTCACCCTAAAACTATGCCTGCTAGTTCTGGACTCCCCCTCCCCAGGGAAAATACCTTGTCTTTTCACCCTATTGACCCTTTTTTTAAGCAGAATTAATCCTAAAATGAGTATTTTTAAAATTAAGGACCCTGATATACAAGAACATTTTCCCTCATTTAAATAGAAACACGAAAGAGTAAAATAATGCTGCGATGTTGGTATTCGTTCACTGTAGCTTCTAACACTTTTGGGACCCCAAGAGCCTCTGAATGCTAAAACTAAAAAAAACTAAAAAGCCTGGTCTGTGAGAACTGGCCACTCCCATTCAAGCTGCTTCCATTGTTCCAACTTTGTAAAAACAAACCTAAAGGCTCCTAAGTTGTTTACTTGGACTTTTCTCAGAATTCAGTTCAGCACCTCTGCCTTTACAATCTCTCTTCAAACAAAAACCTAGGACAAAATAGCCTTTTTAGGGTGTCAGCATTGTCACACCTCTCCCCTTAAAAAACGGAACCATCAATACACAAAGATGGCTTCATTTAAAAACCCTTAGCTTTAACTATTAGTACATTACAATACATATACATGATATTGACTCTAAGCATGCAAACATTCACTATTACATTCTATTTTAGTGTGCTTATTCCTACCATCAAATACCTTCATCTTTCTTCTTCAAAGTCCTGACAATATGTTAGCACTTCTGTTTTCTCATCTTGCCATGTGTATAATGTGCAAATTGAGTGGTTGTAATAATAAGTTCCATCTAAACAGTCTGGAATGTTTGTCCTTAACTTTCTTCAAAGCTTTAATGGGTTATGATCAGTATGTACAACTGTCTAAGACACATTATTGGCAATATAAATGTTGAAATGTTGAAATGCCAACATTAAGCTTAAGGTTTCTTTCTTATCATGGAATATTTCTGTTGATAGGTATTCAATTTTGAGGAAAAATATGTGATAGATCATTCCATCTTATCAGCATCTTCTTGTAAGCGTACAGCACTGACACCCACATCACTGCCATCGATAGCCACTTTGAATGGTTTTGCGTAATTAGGTGTGGCTAACACTGAGGCAGTGGTCAACACAGCTTTCTGGCTGTGAAATGCATTCTGAGAGTCCGCCATCCATTGAAATTTTCTGCACTTCTTCAATAAGTCAGTCAGTGGAGCAACAACACAGGGGCACGGTGGCACAGTGGTTAGCACTGCTGCCTCACAGCGCCAGGGACTTGGGTTCAATTCCCGCCTCAGGCGACTGACTGTGTGGAGTTTGCACGTTCTCCCCAGGTCTGCGTGGGTTTCCTCCGGGTGCTCCGGTTTCCTCCCACAGTCCAAAGATGTGCGGGTTAGGTGAATTGGCTATGCTAAATTGCCCGTAGTGTTAGGTAAGGGGTATATGTAGGGGTATGGGTGGGTTGCGCTTCGGCGGGTCGGTGTGGACTTGTTGGGCCGAAGGGCCTGTTTCCACACTCTAAGTAATCTAATCTAAACACTGCTAAAATCCAGTATGACTTCCAATAAAACCCACTCAATCCCAATAATCGTAGTACTGCTGTCTTTGTTGGTGGAACAGGAAACTCCCCAGTAACCTTTGTTTTTACATTCTGTGGGGCCATCTGTCCTTGTCCAATAACATGGCCCAGGAATATGACTTGGGATTTTGTGAATTCATTTTTAGCTAGATTGATCACCAAGCCACCTCCTGAAGTTAATCGGACAATTTCAATAAATGTTGCAAATATTCCTTCCGCGTATGACTAAAGATCACCAGGTCATTGATGTATGTCACACAATTAGTTAATTAAGAAATTACTTTATTGGTTAGTATTTGAAATGGTGGCTGGGTATTTTTCATACCAAATAGCATGACTTTCAATTGGTATAGTTCATTCAGTGTCACGAAAGCCAAAATTGTTTTTGCACTTTGGATAAAAGTAGGTGGAACGTCCTCTGAGTAAGTCCAACTTAGAAATTTAAGTTTCCTGTCCCATCTTCTCAATACAGTCTTCCAAACGTGAAATAGGATATGAATGAGACTTTGCAACTGCATTGACTTTGCAATAGTCCACACATAATCATTGGGTACCATATGATTTAGGCACCATTACTAATGGTGAGCTCCAGTTGCTGCCACTCACTTTGACTATGTTGTCTTTGAGTAGATGTACAATCTCATTTTAAACCCATGCCAAGTTTAGAAAGTAGCCATGATGTGGAGGTGCCGGTGTTGGACTGTGGTAGACAAAATCAGAAGTCACATGACCCAAGTTATAGTGTGTAGGAGCGTTTTCTCCTGAAAAGGAATGAAAACTCAGGAGGCAGGGAGAACTCAGGCAAGTGGAAGTTTATTCATGCAGAAGCCAGTTAAAGATTAGATTGGATCACTTACAGTGTGGATACAGGCCCTTCAGCCCAACAAGTCAACACCGACCCTCCGAAGAGCAGCCCACCCAGACCCATTCTCCTACATTTACCCCTTCACCTAAAACTACGGGCAACTTAGCATGGCCAATTCACCTAACCTACACATTTTTGGACTGTGGGAGGAAACCCACGCAGATACGGGGAGAATGTGCAAACTCCACACAGACAGTTGCCTGAGGCGGGAAATGAATCTGGGTCTCTGTGCCACCGTGGTTACTGGCCCAAGCAGGGAGAGGGCCAAAGGATCTTCCCTGAATCTGGCCTTGACATACAAACTCATTTATTCCCTTAATCTTTGGTTCAGATCAGAACATAAATCATGATACACTTAAACATGTACTGTAAAAAGTAGTATTTTTATACATTTCTGTATTACAATGATTACTTGCAACATAACTAATGTCCTTTCCTCCTAATCCATACACACAATCCACCAAAACATCAAATCGGTAATAGACACCCATTTGACCAACCTCAGCTTCCCATGATCTCATGGTGTTTAATGGACACTATAATCATTAGGCCTTGGGATCTTTCTATGCATCCTGCTCATTCACATTCTGAAATTTATTGCTATACTCCTTCGGGTCTCTCAGGCTGGCTTTATCTGTAGAGATGGTTTGATTTCGATTATTTATTGTATCTCATGTGCTGTCTTTATCAAATTCAATTATTTCTTTGATATTGCCCACTATCCTAAATATGCATGCAAAAATACAAAAGACAGTTAGTTTCAACTAGTTGCTGAAAGATCTTTAATATTTACTTTTGTTAGGAAGTTAGCTATAAAGTGTCAGGTTAAATACTGCTTTTCCCACACTTAGTATTTTAGGATATAAGGATTTAGGATTTTAGGATATTTTCTTCAGAGCAGCACTCTGAAAGCTTGTGATTCCAAATGAACCTGTCGGACTATAGCCTGGTGTCCTATGACTTCTAACTTTAGACGGTTTAGTCTATAAAGATCTAAGTATAGATTTTGATCCCAACAAGGACCCCCAATTTGTTATGGACCAGACCAGACCCTCTCAAAATATTTTAAGAAGGTAGCCAAGACCCTAACCTTTTCTTATTTTAAAGGCAGAAGTGAAGTGCATATCCAGATGTGATGTGACTGGTCAAACTGCTCAATGTTAAGCAAAGTACAATTTATTTAAATATTGTGGTTAAAATACAAACAAAAGAAAAAGGAATTTAAAATAACTTAATGATTGGAAAACTTAACTGAATAATAGATACAGTACCTACAACAAATTAACTGTTCCAATTTAATAACATCCCATAAACACATCCCTTGGCAAAAATGTAAATTCAGACACAGATTCTTACATTAAGTTCTCTAATCCAGGAAGAAACAACATCAAGAGAGATTTCAGAGGATGTAGCAGCTACGAATCATTCACTGAAGCTCCCAATTCTTCCAGGACCCCAAACAGCTCCTCTCTGCTGATGCTAAAAAAAACTAGAAAACCTTGTCTGTGAGAACTGGCCAAGCTACTTCCATTGTTCCAAATTTGTAAACAAAAGCCAAAAGGCCTCCTAAGTTGTTTACTTAGGCTGTCTTCAATAGCCAGTTTGGTTCCTCTGCCATTACAATCTCCCTTCATAAAAAACTCAAGACAACATAACTTTTTTAACATGACTGCATTGTCACACCATTCAATTATTCATCGCTATTTCATTCCTGAAGTTATAGTTTATCTCTATGAGATCTGGTTCCGTGTTCATTAGCTTTTTCACGTGGTCATGATATCTGAGAAAGAAAGCAGATACTGCGTTGCCTATCTATACTAGCTCTTGCTAAGATGGTGGTGAATTATCTTCATGTCCTGTTGCAAGTTATATTGTATAGAGAGATACCTGCAGTGTTGCGGAGTGAGAATTATAGGAGTTTGACGGAGCAACATTACACAAATGAAAATGTAGTGGTAAATGGAATAAGAAATAGGAGTAATAGACACTTGTCCGGACTTATCCTACATGCCTATTTCCTTTTCCACCGATGCACTCCACCCTCTCCTCCCTGACCTATCACCTTCATCCCCTCCCCCACTCACTCATTGTACTCTATGCTACTTTCTCCCCACCCCCACCCTCCTCTAGCTAATCTCTCCACCCTTCAGGCTCACTGCCTTTATTCCTGATGAAGGGCTTTTGCCCGAAACATCGATTTTGTTGCTCCTTAGATGCTGCCTGAACTGCTGTGATCTTCCAGCAACACTAATCCAAAATCTGGTTTCCAGCATCTACAGTCAAAATTCTTACCATGTTATAACTTCTGAACACTGCTCCATTATTCAGCACGTTCATGCCTGATTCTCGGCCTCCACACCACTTTCCTATGTTACCCAATCTTCCTTGATTCCCTGGAGACCAAATATCTCTCTATGTCAGCCTTAAATATATTCAACAAAGGAGCATTCACAACCCTCTCAGACAGTGAATTCAAAGAGATTCACAACTCTAAGCAAAAATATTTCATCTCATCTCAGTCCAAAATGAATGATAGCTGTGCTGTTGTTTCCCCATTTGGAGGAATCTATCTCAGTATCTATCATGACAAGCCACTACAGAATGTTTTATGCTTCAATTAGATAATCTCTCATTTTTAGCTCAAGGAACATTAGAACTAGGTGCATGTATAGATCTTTCTGATCCTTCAGCTTGCTCCAATTGCTTGCAGCGAATTAGATTATGGCAGATCTTCTACCTCAATGCCACTATGTTACCTTCATATCTCTTTATATCTTTAATATTTAGAAATCTATCGATCCCTGTCTTGAATATATTGAATGACAGGGCTTACACTTCTGGCATAAGGAATTCAAAGACTTACTAAAGAGGAAAGACCAACCACTTCCTCGTACTGTAAGTGACTTACCTCTTACTCAGAGACTGCTTCCCACTAGTTCTAAACACTTCAGCCAAGAGAAATATCCTTCCTATATCCACCCTGTCATAGAGTCATAGAGATGTACAGCATGGAAACATACCTTTTGGTCCAATTCGTCCTTGCTGACCAGTTATCCTAAATTAATCTAGTCTCATTTGCCAGCATATGACTCATGTCCCTCTAAACCATTTCTATTCATGTGCACATCCAGATGCCTTTTAGACGCTGTAAGCGTACTAGCCTTCACCACTTCCTCTGGTAGTTCATTCCATCACACACCACCCTGTGTGAAAAGGTTGCCCCTTTTATACCTTTTCCCTCTCACCTTAAACCTGCGCCCTCTAATTCTGGACTCACCTACCCCAGGGAAAAGATCTTCTCTATTTACCTTATCCATGCCTCTCACGATTTTATAAACATCTGTAAGGTCACCCCTCAGCCTCCAATGATCCAGGGAAAAGAGCACCAGCCTATTCAATCTCTCCCAATAGCTCAAATCCTCCAAACCTGGCAACATCCTTGTAAATCTTTTCTGAACCCTTGCAAGTTTCACAACATCCTTCTGATAGGAGGGTGACCAAAATTGCACACAATATTCCAAAATGGCCTAACCAATATCCTGTACAGCAGCACATGACCACCTAACCCCGATACTCAATGTTCTGTTCAATGAAGGAAAGCATTCCAAACCCCTTCTTCACTATCCTATCTACCTGTGACTCTACTTTCCAGGAACTATGAAACTGTGCTCAAAGGTCTCTTTGCTCAGCTACACTTCCCAGAACCTTGCCATTAAGTGCATAAGTTTTCCCTGATTTGCTTTTCTAAAGTGTAGCACCACACATTTCTCTAAATTAAACTCTATTTGCTACTCCTTGGCCCATTGGCTCATCTGATCATGATCCTGTTGTAATTTGAGGTAACCTTCTTCGCTGTCCATTAAACCTCCAATTTTGGTGTCATCCGCAAACTTACTAAGTATACCTCCTATGTTCACATCCAAATCATTTATGTAAATTACAAAAAGCAGTTGACTCAACATCGATCCTTGTGGCACACCACTGGTCACAGGCCTCTCATCTGATAAGGAACTTCCACCATCACCCTGTCTTCTACTTTCGAGCCAGTTCCGTATCCAAATGGCTAGTAGTCCCTGTATTCCATGTGATTTAACCTTGCTAACCAGGCTACCATGAAGAACTTAGTTGAACGCCTTACTGTAGTCCATATAGATCACGTCTACCATTCTTTGTTACTTCTTCAAAAAATCAAATGAGTCAGACATGATTTCCCACACACAAAGGAGCATCCAGGAAAGTTTTTATAGAGCAGTACATCAATAGTCTAACTCGGCAAGGGGCCATATTGGATCTGGTGTTGGGGAATGAGCCAGGCCAGTTGGTCGAAGTTGCTGTGGGGGATTTCTTTGGGAATAGTGACCAGAATTCTGTAATACCCATAATCAAAGATGAGAGTGGTCCTAAGGGAAGAGTATTAAACTGGGTCAAGACCAACTATATCAAAATTCAGCAGGAGGTGGGAAATGTGGATTGGGGGCAGCTATTTGAAGGGAAGCCTACATTTCATATTTGAGAGCTTTCAAAGATAGATTGAAGATAGTGCAGGATAGTTACGTCCCTTTGAAAACTAGGGATAGGAAAGGCAAGAGTCGTGAACTGTGGATGACAGGAAAAATTGTATGACTAGCCAAGAGGAAAAGGGAAATGTATATAAAGTCCAGGCAGCTAAGAACAGAACAGGCTTTGGAGGAATATTGGGACAGTAGGACAGTAGTTTGGAGGAATCAAGCAGGCTAAAATGGGTCATGAAATAACCTTAGCAAGCAGAATTAAGAAGAATCCCAAGGCCTTTTATTCATATATAAGAAACAAGAGAGTAACTAGAGAAAGGTTGGTTCACTAAAGGATAAGGAAGGAAGGTTGTGTGTCGAACCTGAGAAAATGGGTGACATTCTCAATGATTATTTGCATCGGTGTTCACTGAGGAGAGGAACATGATGAATATTGAGATTAGAGATAGAAGCTTGTTTACTCTAGATCACATTGACATAAGGAGAGAGGATGTGTTGGGTAGACTAAAGGATATTAAGGTGGACAAATCCCCAGGACCAGATGGAATGTATCCCAGATTGATGAGGGAGGTGAAAGAAGAAATAGATGGGGCCTTGGCATATCTTGGTAGTATCCTTAAACACAGGTGAAGAACCGGAGGACTGGAGAGTTGCTAATGCTGTCCCCCTGTCCAAGAAGGGTAGAAGGGATATTCCAGGTAACTACAGACCAGTGAGTCTGACATCAATGGTGGGAAGGTTGCTGGAAAAGGTATTGAGGGATAGTATCTATTTATATTTGGAAGATAATGGGCTAATCAGTGATAGGCAACATAATTTAGTGTGGGGGAGATTGTGCCTGACAACTTAATAGAGTTCTTTGAGGTAGTGACCAAGATGAAGGAAGGGCTGTAGATGTCATATATATGGAATTTACAAAAGTGTTTAATAAGGCTCCTGATAGTAAACTGATGGAGAAAGTGAAGTCACATGGTGTGCAGGTTCCAGCTAGGTGGATAAAGAACTAGTTGAGCAACAGGAGACAGAGAGTTGTAGTTGAAGGGAGTTTCTTGAAATGCAAAAAGGTGACCAGTGGAGTTCCACAGGGATCAGTGGTGGGGCCACTGTTGTTTGTGATATGCATAAATGATCTGGAAGAGGAAACTGTTGGTCTGATCAGTAAGTTTGCGGATGACATGAAGATTGGTGGAATAGCAGAGAGCATAGAAGACTGTCAAATAATACAGGAGAATAAAGATAAACAGGAGAGTTGGAGAAGTGGCAGATGGAGTTCAATCTAGGCAAATGTGAGGTGATGCATTTTCAAAGGTCTAATTCTAGAGCAAACTATACAGTAAACAGAAGAGCCTTGGGAAAAGTTAATGAGTAGAGAGATCTGGGAGTTCAGGTCCATTGTACCCTGAAGGTGGCTGCACACATGGATAGAATAGTCAAGAAGGCATATGGTATGCTTGCCTTCATCAGACAGGGTATTGAGTATAAGAGCTAACATGTCATGTTAATATTGTACGAGACTTTGGTTCAGCTGCATTTAGAATACTGTGTACAATTCTGGTCGCCACATTACGAAAAGGATGTGGACACTTTGGAGAGGGTGCAGAGAAGGTTTATGAGGATGTTGCTTTGCATGGAAGGTGCTAGCTATGAAGAGAGTTGAGTAGGTTAGGATCATTTTAATTAGGAAAAAGGAGATTGAGGGGGGACCTGATTGAGGTCTACAAAATCATGAAGGGTATAAACAGGGTGGATAGAGATAAACATTTTCCCAGGTTGAGGGATTCAGTGACAAGAGGTCACGTGTTCAAGGTGAGAGGAGAAAAGTTTAAGGGGGGTACACACGGCAAGTACTTTACACAGAGGGTAGTAGGTGCCTGGAACACATTGCCAACAGAGGTAGTAGAAGCATGCATGGTAGATTCATTTAAGATGCGTCTGGACAGATGCATGAGTAGGTGGGGTGCAGAGTGATACATATCCTTCAGAATTGGGCGATAGATTTGGATTAGCACAGGCTTGGAGGGCCAAAGGGCCTGTTCCTGGGCTGTAAATTTTCTTTGTTCTTTGTTCAAAGCCATGTTGACTATCCTTAATCAGTTCTTGCCTACCCAAATACACTGAATCCTGTCCATCAAGGTTCCCTCCAACAACTTCCCCACCACCAATGTCAGGCTTATCGGTCAATATTTCCCTGGCTTTTCCTTACCATCTTTCTTAAATAATGGCACCATGTTAGCCAACCTCCAGTTATCTGGCACCTCACCTGTGACAATTGATAATCTAAATATCTCAGCAAGGGGACCAGTAATCACCTCCCTAGCTTCCCACAGTATTCAATGGTACACCTGATCAGGTCCTGGGGACTTATTCACTTATTTCCATTTTAAGATATCTAATATCTCCTTTTCTGTAATATGTACATTTATCAAGATGCCACCATTTATTTCCCCACACTCTGTATCTTCCATGTCCCTCTCCACAGTAAACACGGATGAAAAATACTTGTTTAGTATCTCCCTCATCTCCTGAGGTCTGTTGAACCCTGAAAGAACTTTTATGCTTCAATTAAATCATTTCTCATTCTTCTAAACTCTAAATAACATAGGCCCAATCTTGTCAGTCTCTTCTCACAAGACAATCTCACCATTTTGGGAATTAGTCTTGTGACCTAATTAACTCAGTCTTTCATTATAGGATGACACTCGTCCCATGGTTTAATTTAGCTGTACTTTTAAAAACATGGAGACCAAAATTGCACACAGTATTCCAAGTATGGTTTCACCATAGTCCTGTACAATTGTAACAAGGCTTCTTATATTGCAAACTCTTTGCAATAAGAAAATGTTATTTGTCTTCCTAATTGTTTGCTGAACCTTCATGCTAATTTTCTACCTTTCATATATAAATGCACAGTCCATCTGAATATCAACATTTAGAAATTTCATAACTTCTAAAAATATATTCTGATTTTCTTTCATGATGACTAAAGTGAATACTTCACACTGCTCCATGTTAAACTCCATCTATTACCTTGTTGCTCGCTAACCAAACCTATATATGTTGCTTTGCAGTCTCTTTTAGTCCTCCTCAAAGCTTACAGAGCATGTCAGGATGGAATGTGACTTGGAAGGGAACTTGGAAATGATGGCATTTCCATGCAACTTTTGCTCTGCTCTTCGAGATTGTAGAGGTCATGAGTTTGTAAGGGGGTGCCGCCGGTTAAGCTTAGAATTTACTGTTGTGTATCTTGCAGATGGCAGACACAACTACCACCATGCACCAGAAGTTAGTGGATTGGATGCTGATCAAGTAGATTGATTTGTTCTGGTTGATGTTGAGCTTCTTGAATGCTACTGGAGAGTTACTCATCCAGACAATGAAGAGTATTCAATCATACTCTTGACTTGAATATTGTAGATGATTCAGGAAGCCCAACAGGATAGGAGCATCACTTAATGACTCACATAAAAAAAGCCATTCTTCGTGACAAAATAGGTTAGCTCCAGGCCAGGACGGATAGTTTTCCAGGCCAAGAACTGGGTCTGTTTTATTTTATTTACATTCAGAAGTGCTCTTACACTCAACTGAATGTTTTTATCCCCATCACCAAATCATCTTGACATTTTATTTTGTTATTCATCTATTAACTGCCATGAGTAAATCACCCATATGGTCAATTGAATTTTGCAAGCAAACCCATCTGAAGGTGAGGGAGAGGTAAACAGTGTAGTAAAGGCTTAATTCAAAATGGAGTTGGATGGAGAAATAAAACACTGTATTCCATGCTGTGCTGACTTCTTTCTAAAGACATCAAGAGTATTGGTGGATATCACATGCTCCCTCGCCTAAGGACACATGGGCACACTCATAACCACAGAAGAGGGTCATTGGTCTGCATTTTTTTGTTTTATACATGGAGATGCTCTTGCACATAACCAAACTGTTTTTCCATCATTAACTCACCAAAACATTTTTGTCCCCAATTATTGGCCAACATCAATAAATCATCATGTAATCAACTAAATATGGGTCTGTTTTATTTGTTTCTATATCCAGAAATGATCTTTTGCACAACCAAATGGGTCTGCTTTTTTAATATATATCCAGAAGTGCTCTTACACAAAAATGAATAGCTTCACCAAGAGAAGTGGCAAGAAGTATTTGTGCCATTTAAGTGCTAGGTAATGACAATCTTCAATAAAAGAGAATTCAACCATCTCCCCTTGATTTTAAATGGCATTATGTTTTGCTGAATCCTCCATCATCAACATCCTGAGAATTTTGATTGCCCAAAAAAAGCAGACTCATGGGGCCCTCTTGTGGTGCAGTGGTAGTGTCCCTAGCCCTTGACATTTCTCAATCCATCATCGCCAACTCATGTCATATACCATCGTAGTTTCCCTTATTAAAACTCAAAACTAGATTCAGAATCAATGACCTCACTCTTCATCTTGATGGAGAATTCTATTATATTATGATTACTCATCCACTGGGGGTCTTTCACAATTACATTCTTTTCTGATCACATAATACCCACTCTAAGATGGCCTATTCTTCAGTTGGTTCCTTAACATATTGATCCAGAGACCTATCCTGTATACAGTCAAGGAATTCCTCCTCTACAGTATTATGACTAATTTAATCCAGCCAATCTATATGCAGATTAAAATCACCCATAATTACAGATATTCCTTTATCTCATGTAATTCTGACTTCCTGTTTACTGCCATTCCCAATATCACCATGACAGTTTGGTGATCTATATGTCATCACCAATAATATTTTTTGCCCCTTTGCAATTCTCAATTCTACCCACACAGAATCTAGATATTTTTGAATCAATGTTTAAATATGACACACCTCTGGTACAGGAGACGCTTTGACTCTTGGCCACATTGGCCCAGATGGAGGGATACTACCACTGCACTTCAACAGCCCAACCCAAACAGATTCTGCGTTGCCTGAGCTAATACCTTTTCTCGATATTGTGTTCATATCCTCATTAAGCAGTAATGCAATTCCACCACCTTTTCCTTTTCATTTGTCCTTCCTAAATGCTGAATATCCTAGAAGTTTCCTTCCCTGGCCACCCTGCAGTTGTGTCTCAGTTATCCCAATTGTATCATACCCATTTAATCTATTTGCATGATTAATTCACCCATTTACTTCAAATGCTCCATCTGATGAGGCTAAAAAGTCTTAAGGCTTGTCTTTGCAATGTTCCTTGTACCAATCCCACTATTTATTTTACGGTGGCCTTGTTCGATTCTGGCTTTTGGTTTTTCTGCCTAACACTTCTTTTATTTCCCTTTCTGTCTTTTGTTCTTGTACTTGCTTCCCCTTCCTCTGCATCCTTGCATAGGTTCTCATCCCCTCCCCCCAATTTAGTTTAAACCCTTCCCAACCACTCTAACAGTCTGCTCAGGGAACCATCCAGGAACAGCATCCATGTTCTCCTTTTCCTGCAGGGTCGCAAGAACAATATGATGGACTTGTGTCAAAAGGAACTGTCCTTTGCAAATTTTTCAACAAGGAACAGATGACATGGAACCATGCAACTGCATTTTTTTAAATTTCAAAAGTAGGCTTTAATCATGAAAGACCATCTACAAATATACAAAAGGTTCTGAATTAGTTCTGACTGTCTTTGCAGAGAAAGAAAAACAATAAAACACTGTAAGTTTGGTATTTCTCAGAGCTTCTCTACAGTTGCCAAAACAGAGGCATTTTCTGTTTATGTAGGAATCCATTTATGTTCATTTTAAGCCACCAAGAGAGTCTAACAACCAAGCAGACCCTTGTAATACAGTGACCTCTTCCCACTGTGCCTTAGTGGCAGCCCAAGCTTCAATTCATTCCTCAGCACGTATTCCTGGACCTTGGAATGTGCCAGTCTGCATCACTTGGTCAAGGTCAACTCTTTAAACTGGAAGACCAATTTGTTTCAGACAGACTAAAGAGCATCTTTTACTGAGTTGATGGTCTTCCAAGCACAGGTGATATTTGTCTTGGTGTGGGTCCCAGGTAACAGCCCATAGAACTCAGAATCCTGCTGCAGGGAGCTGCTTGGGACAAGCCTCGACAAAAACCACTGCATCCTTCTCCAGACCTTCTTTGCAAAGGCACATGACAGAGGAGATGTGTGATCGTCTTTTTGCAAGCACAGCTGCTTCAAGAGCACTGTGCAGTGGCACGTAGACACCGGGTATGCATGAAGGATCTGACAGTATCTTTCTCACCATTGGCCAAGTCTTGGTCCTTGTTGGAAAGTTCTAATGATGAAGCATTTTGCCTAATTTTGGTAATGGTGAGGCCAATCTTCGACAAGGATATGTAAAACCTTATTACAGAGTGACACTGGTATTTATTTATCGAGGTCTTCCGAGACAGATTTAAATCATTAGGTTAAAAACAATGACTACAGATGCTGGAAACCAGATTTTGGATTAGTGGTGCTGGAAGAGCACAACAGATCAGGCAGCATCCGAGGAGCAGCAAAATCGACATTTCGGGCAAAAGCCCTTCATCAGGAATAAAGGCAGAGAGCCTGAAGCTTGGGGAGATAATTTAGAGGAGGGTGGGAGTGGGGAGAAAGTAGCATGGAGTACAATAGGTGAGTGGGGGAGGGGATGAAGGTGATAGGTCAGGGAGAAGAGTGGATTGGATAGGTGGAAAAGAAGATAGGCAGGTAGGACAAGTCGCCTGGAGGAATATTGCCTCATCTTCCGCCTCGGAACACTTCAACCCCAGGGCATCAATGTAGACTTCAACAGTTTCCTCATTTCCCCTTCCCCCACCTCACCCTAGATCCAAACTTACAGCACAGCACTGTCCCCATGACTTGTCCTACCTACCTATCTTCTTTTCCACCCATCCACTCCACTCTCCTCCCTGACCTATCACCTTCATCCCCTCCCCCACTCACCTATCATACTCCATGCTACTTTCTCCCCACCCCCACCCTCCTCTAACTTATCTCTCCACGCTTCAGGCTCTCTGCCTTTATTCCTGATGAAGGACTTTTGCCTGAAACGCTGATTTCGCTGCTCTGCGGATGCTGCCTGAACTGCTGTGCTCTTCCAGCACCACTAATCCAAGATTTAAATCATTGTTGACTGAGAGGAAACCCATCCCAGACTGTTTCACTGACATGCCAACTGTGAGGACATCCTTCCCACACTCTGGGATCACCAATGTCAAGGAGACCCAGTGTTTCCTCCAAATTATAAATCTCTGTTCTGAGCCCCCTGATGCTTCTGTCCTGCTGGTGGGACAGGACACATATAAGGATGGTAATAGAAGAACCTGGGACAGAGACTGCAAGGTGTAATTCTGAGACTACAACTATGTCAGTCTTTTGCTTGACTAGCTTTTGGAATTGATCTCCCAGTTTTGCAGATTTCCCCAGATGTCAGTGAGGTGGACTTTGCAGATCGAACAGGTAAGGTGTCTTTATGGTTTTGTGCCTAGATTGACCAGTGTAATGGCTTGCTGGGCCATTTTGGGGCGGTATGGTTAGTACTGCTGCAGTGCCAGGGACTTGGGTTCAATTCCACCCCAAGGAACTCCATGTGGAGTTAGCATATTCTCTCCATCTCTGTGTGGGTTTCCTCCTGGTGCTCTGGTTTACTTTCACAGTCAAAGATGTGCAGGTTAGGTGGATTTGCCATGCTAAATTGCCCATTGGGTCCAGAGATGTGCAGACTTTGTGGATTAGCCATGGGAAATGCAGGGTTATAGGGATAAGGAGGGTCAGTGTGGAATCAATGGCCAAATGGCCTGCTTCCACACTGTAATGATTCAATGATTCCAGAGGACAGTTAATACTTAAACATATTGTTGTACACCTGGAGTCACAGTAGTTCTAATTTTTCACCTGCCTATGTTTAAATTATTTTATAAATAAAATGGAGAAAGGTTTAATTTTTACAACAAGATGACTAATGCATGATTACAGACCATAAAATCATTAAAAAATTAAGTAAATGAGAACAAGACAGAAGTGCGTTCCTAATTTTTAACTGTAGTTGTTTTTATACAGGTGTATATTAAAAGATTATTTGATCACTGTTCAACTGTTGCAAGATCTTAATTATGTTGCATAATCTAAAAGTTGCATTAGTTCAGCGTCAAATATCAACGATAGTCATTAGTGTTTATGTTGCAACTTTAAAGGAGTAAAAGGCAATTCACATATTAAGACTTACACCAAGACAAAGAAGAAGATGTTAGAACAGATGATCAAAAGCTTAGCTGACAACTTTAGCTTTAAGAAGACTCTCTTGATAGTATGGTTGAAGCTATAGGCCAAATAAAAGTAAGAGCCCATTGCAATTGGAAGAATCAAGATTTGGAGTTTCAGATCGTAGACATTGACTTGAACCTAATCTGAAGTTAGACTGTTAACCTTATACTTACCAGAAATATCTGAAGAGTTTCACAGGTTGCTAATTGCTTACAGATGTTTACACAGATTATGCATATCTTCCCACTGAATATCATCTCAAAAATAGATGAGAGTGAGATCAACCCAGGAGCAAAGGGAGTTGCAGCTGTCCTCAAGTCCAGCCTGAAAGACAAGGAAGAAGAACTGGAAGAAGAAGGGAATAATTAAGAAAGTGATAATGCTTAGAGATTAGATTAGTAGCATGGTAGCAGCAAAAAAACTTGGAAAACAAAGTATGTATAGATTCAATACTATGATCCCTCAGTAAAGCTTTGCAGAGATCCCATTACCCTAATTATTACTGTTGAAGTGGTTTTGTCACTACTCTCCATGACAATGTTCTTTACTATCCGAAAGTATGGCTTTGACTGGCAAGTGATGCTGAATGAAAGCAGCAGTTTTCTAACTAAACTGTGGACGACATTTGAAAATAAGAAGGATGCACATATTCTTTTTCATTTTCATCGTTGCGGTTGAGTTTGACACAGACAGCACAAGATATCAATGATCTTCCCAGGATGGAAGCTACTGTACATGATCTACTAGTACAAATGTGGAGGGACGATGCAAGAAGGCTGTACAGACAATGGTCAGAATCTAGCACATTTGTTGGAGAGAGCTCAGCAGATGAACCTAAGTAAACAAGAACAGGATACAATTCAAGATGCCTGAAGCCAAGTATGGACATGTCTGGACAACAAAAGTATTATGCTGTGTTTTTGATAAGGTAATACCTGCTTCAGAGACGTAGAGAGAAGTAGATGCCAAAGCAATGAATACATTTCTTGGATTTGTGAACTATTTACCAAAGCTGTTGGCTAATTTGTCATCAGTATGTGAACCTATAGACTAGTTCACGGCTAAGGAAGTGGGTGGTATTCTAGGACTAAACAAGAAGCAACAGCAGAATCAAACCAATAAGTGATGACATGAACAGTACGACAATGATACTGAGATATCATAAAGTCAGTGATGAAGTGACCGAGTATTGTTAGACAAAGAGACTAATTGGAGTAACTCTTAATCAGGTGCACTTACACTCAGGGCATTGACAAAACCTATGTGATACTATGCTGAATTTGAGAAACAGTGCCTGGCTATTGTGTTGGCGTGTGAGCATTTTAATCAATATCTGTTTGGAAATTTCAAAGTGACAGTGAAGTCTGATCATTTCACTTCAAGACATCTTCATCAAACTGCTTTTATCTGTTTTAAAGTATCTGCAAAGAACACTTTTATTTGCAGAGATACCAACTGGAGAGGACAGTCTGAAACAGACTTCAGCAAGTACACAGTCTCCCTGTCCAATGGTCTCTTCTCAATACTTGTTCTCAGAAGTGTGGCCCCTTAAATACTTTGGTCAAAGATTGTTTTGACAGCACTGAAGAAACTGCATATTGATGTATTGTTAGATGTCTGTGCCTTCTCAACCATCTTTTGCTCTTTATGTCATAGATGTTGTTCTGAACTGCTGTGTTCAGCTGTCTGTTTGGAACATAAGAACTAGGAGCAGGAGTACAAAGTTGAGCCCCTCAAGTCACCCATTGGACTAATAAAATGACCCTTCATTCTATAGTGTCCAACAAGGGGAAACATCCTCTCAATGTCTATTCTTTTTAATACATATTTTTAATTGAAAAAAAGATTTTTGAGATATTTTTACACTATTACAAAACTAGTACAAAACAATGTATTCCACTTTACAATATAATAACAATAACAACACCAATATAACATTTTAAAAAGCTAACTACTAATCTATTCTAGGGCTTTTGCCCAAAATGTCAATTTTACTGCTCCTCAGATGCTGCCCTAACTGCTGTGCTTTTCCAGCACCACTAATCCAATACTCTACAGACTACCAAAACATAAAGTAAGATATCGTACATTACTAACAATAACCAAAAAAAAACTACATACGCATTCAAAATAAAGTTATATCAAGTCATAACAAAACTGTATTTATACTGGATTCTTCTTCCTGGGGACCCCCGAACCAACTAACACCATCCTCACGGCTAAGCAAAGGCCCTAAACAGTTTGGCTGTAGTTCAAAAAGGGCTGCAATGTTCTATAAAATAATTCTGTTTTTTGGTGCACGATATTCATAAGGAAGTCCAGGGGGATATATTCCATAACTATTCTATACCAATTCAAAAGTCCTGGGGGACTTTTGGATACCCAACTTACTAAAATGTTTTTCCTCGCACAAAAGGAAAGGATAGTGAATAGTTTTTTCCCGTATGCATCTAGAGAAGGGAAATTTGGAAGACCCAAAAGAAGGGACACTGGGTCCAACCCAATCTCCATTCCCAAAATCTTTGCCAAGGCATTTTCTACGCTCTCCCAATATCTACGAATCTTATGGATGTCCATAAACAATGAGTTAGAGTACCAACTTCTATTTTATATTTAGGGCACACTGGGGATGCTCCTGTCTTGAACTTTGCAAGTTGCTCTGGTGTCATATGAGCCCTATGAAGTGTCTTGAATTGAACAGCCTGAGTTCTATTACAGGTAGAGATCTTCCTGGCATTTTCCCAGATATCTTCCCACATCTCTAAGGAGATTTCCATCCCAAATTCTTGATTCCAGGTTTTATATAACCGTTCCATGTCCTTCAATACCTTATTATGTAGCAAGTGGTAGAGAGTACTGACTGAGGGCACACCCATTGGGCGAAGCACTCTCCTTTCCATATCCAATTTATAAGGATTAGTCATCAATGTGGTCTTTTTATGTATGAAGTCTTGTACTTGAAAATATTGAAAAAGGTCCTTGCTGGGCAACCCGAACTTCTGACGCAACTGTTTGAAGGACATCATGACCTCCCCATCGAAAAGGTCTCCCAAACCTCTGGACTCCCAGATTTTAAATCTAGCATCAGTCAAGCCTGACTGAAATCCCAATGTTCCCACTGTAGGGGTAGAAGGGGAGGTTTTTTGTAAATTACCCTCATCCTGTTGCATCATCTCCAAGCTTTGATTGTATTTAATACAATTGGATTTTTACAATGATCCGTAATAACTCTCACCTTAACCATAAATAGTAGATTGATGAGGGAACATTTTGCTTGGGAGGCCTCAATATCCAACTGGATTGATTGTGGGTCACAGGAAGCCCAATCAGCTACATATGATAACAGAGAACTCCTGAAATCTGGAAAATCCAGACCTCCCCTTACTTGCGGGAGCTGCAACTTATCCAATTTATAAGGGGCCATCTATGACTCTAAATAAAGGAGCCGAGCCAACCATAGAGCTTATGCAGCGCCTGTATCAGCAGCATCAAGGGGAGCATTCTCATAGGGTATAATTGGCGAGGGAGAATATTCACCTTGACCAAAGCTATTCTTCCTAGCCAGGATATCGTGAGATCTTCCAAGTGTTGGTGGTCCCACCTTATTTTCTCTAATAAATGCGTATAATTAGCTTTATATAGCTGATCAAATACTGGGGTAATAAAAATACCTAAATAAACAAAGCCTCCCAGTGACCACCGAAAGGGGAAGTGGGATCCATCTGGAAAATTAGATATGCTGGTAAGACCTCCTAGCGGCATGGCTTCTGATTTCATAAAATTAATTTTGTAATCTGAGAACATGCCAAATAAGTTAACCACTTGAATTAAGCGGGGCACAGACATCAATGGGTCATTTAAGAAAAGAAGGATGTCATCTGTATGGAGAGTGATTTTATGCTTACCCAATCCTATCTCTGGAGCTGTCATATCAGGATCAGTTCGTATAACCAGCGGCTCAATCACTAGCGTAAATAATAGTGGTGAGAGAGGGCATCCCTGACGACAACCTCTGCCAACACTAAGGCTATCCGAACTGGTAACCACCGCTGCTTTGGGGTAATTCTATAATACTGCAACCCATTTAGTAAAGACCTCTCCAACACCAAACCGTTCTAAAGTATTAAAGAGATATGGCATTCTACCCGATCGAATGCCTTCTCTGTATCTAGGGAGATAACTAATCCCTAGCAGGTTAGTTCGGCAGATTTGTACCATGTTTCACACTCTTCTAATGTTATTCGTTTATCTGCGACCCATAAAAAACCCCGTCTGATCCTCGTTTATAATGAATGGTAAAACCCTCTTCAATCTTAATGCCAACATTTTTGAGAGAATTTTAAAGTCCACATTCAATAAGGATACAGGTCTGTATGAAGAGCAGTCATCTGGGACTTTTCCTAAGAATGAGAGAGATATTTGCTTCTCTCAGAGAAGGTGGGAGGCAACCCTGACTGTGTGAATAATTATACATATCTATAAGTGGCCTGGCCAATTCACCTATAAATTCTTTATAGAACTCAGCCTGGAATCCGTCTGGTCCGGATGCTTTACCGCTCTGGAGCTGCCTCACCACCTCCTGTACTTCCTGGATTGTCAGGGGAGGCGTTCAAAAGCAACAACTGCTCCAAGGTTAGGGCCAGATTTTTAAAAACACATTCCATCTCCTTTGTTCTATCCTCACAGCCCTCTGATTTGTACAATTCGAAATAGAACTTTCTAAAGGCTGCATTGATCTTTTTAGGATCACAAGTCAGGGTACCAGCACCCTCTCTAACAGACATAATGGATTGGAGTGTCTTTTTTTCTGGCAAGGTATGCTAGGTAACTGCCCAGATTATTGCCGTATTCAATAATCTCTGCTTCGCAAATAGTATCTCCCTCCTTGCTGTTTGAGTAAGTGTGGTATTCAAAGTTGCCCTGAGGGCTGTAATCCGCTGTAGTTTAGTAATGGAGGACCTATCAACATACACTGTCTCAGCTGCCTTCAGGTGAGCCTCGAGCAGACGCTGTTGTTCTCCCTTTTGTCTTTTTCAGGTCGCAGAATATGAGATAATCAAGCCATGCGCATATGCCTTAGCAGTCTCCCACATCACCGATGGGTTACTGGTTGTGCCTGAATTGATATTCCAGAAAGCTTTAAATTCCTGGAAGAAATATTCTATGAACTTACTATTCTTCAATAGGAAAGAGTCCATACGCCAGTGTCGGGAACCCATCTCGTCATCACTAGTCTTAACCTCCAAATCACTAGTCTTAACCTCCATGCACGTTCTCCCCGTGTCTGTGTGGGTTTCCTCCGGGTGCTCCGGTTTCCTCCCACAGTCCAAAGATGTGAGGGTCAGGTGAATTGGCCATGCTAAATTGCCCGTAGTGTTAGGTAAGGGGTAAATGTAGGGGTATGGGTGGGTTGCGCTTCGGCGGGTCGGTGTGGACTTGTTGGGCCGAAGGGCCTGTTTCCACACTGTAAGTAATCTAAAAAAAAATATACTGCGGCGTGGTCGGCAATAGTCATATTACCTATTTTATAAAACAATATCAAATTCAGAAAGGTCAAAGGGATAAAAAACATATCGATTCTGGTACGGCACTTGTGTGGATTAGAATTAAAAAGTAAAATCTCGACCCTCAGTGTGAAGCCATCTCCACACATCTACCAGCCCCAACACCCTATTCAGATCAGCCAACTGCCTAGATCTCAGAGATATACCCACGGAGGTCTTAGGTATCCTGTCCACCTCGGGGTCGATCATACAATTAAAATCATCCCCTATAATTGTGTGATGCACCCCAAGAGCCATCAACTTGGCGAATGCTTCTGTTACAAATTTAAAAGGATGTGCTGGGGGGGTAGTAAACATTCAAAATCCCATATTCCTCTCCACATATCAGGGCTTTAAGTAATATATACCATCCAGATTCATCTTTTATCTGGTTTAGTATTTGGAAGGGAAGATTCTTCCAGATAAGAATGGCCACTCCACTACTTCTTGAGCTAAAAAATGAAAAGAACACCTGGCCAAATCCACCCTGTTTCAACTTTGAATGCTCATTATCAAGTAGATGTGTCTCCTGTAAAAGGGCTACATCAACCCTTTCTTTTTTAAGACTTGATAATATCTTTTTCCTTTCAATTGGCGAGTGGTTCCCCTTGACATTCCAGGTGTACCATTTAAATGAATGACTAGCCATGATCGTTTGAGCAAGTTCGAGACCCCCCCAAGGAGGAAGAACCCCACTCTAAAGACATTGAATAGAAACCATAAACAATTCACATATAAAAACACCTTTTAAAACAACTAAATCAAAACAGCTAAGAACTACTCCTAAACAAATAACATAAGACATAATTAAAAGGAGACTTTCTCCTTGTCCACAGGAGGCACACCTACCTTCCAGTAATCCCACCATAACATCTCACAGCTGGAGCCATGCCCTCGGCCCAGACATTACAAAGTAAAGTAAACAAATGTCACTATCTTATAATACAGGAGTTAAAAGTAGGCGAGCAACCCACCCCCTCCATACTATTACCTAGGCATTCTTAACAAAACAACAACATAAGATAAAATATATGAAATTATAATCCCAGCAAATATTAAGGAACAAAAAAAAAACGACTCAAACATCCCCAAATAATTGGATAAACTGAGCAAGTTAAAACTAAGAGTCAAATGAGAAAAAGAAAGAACAAACCCCTCCCACCAGGAAGGATGGAAAAGAGAAAAAGGGAAAGAGAAGGTAGGGGGGAACAAAATAAAGACATTATCCACATAGTTCAAGTCCAGCAGTCTATTTGAGAGCATCCAAGAATTCTTTTACTTTTTCCGACAATCCGAAGTTATACACAGATCCTCCATGACTGAGGCACAGCGTTGCCGGGTATCAGATGGAATATCGAATATTTAAGTCCTTCAGAGCTTCTTTACCTCATCGAACGCCTTCCTCTTGCGAACCACAACTGGAGAGAAGTTCTGGAACAACATTATTTTGGAACCCTTGTATACCATGGCATGGGGAACCTTCCCCAGAACTCTGTAGGGCTCCAGCAGCATTTGTTTTTCCCTGTAGTGCTGAAGTTGAACTAGGACCGGGCGGGGGTGCTTCTCCGACCCGGGCCTGCGCATAGCAACCCCGTGGGTCCACTCAACCCACACCCAGTCCAGCTCCGACCCCAGTTTCAACAGCTGTGGAAGCCATTGCTCCAAAAAAAATCAACAAGCTCGCCTTCCTCCTCCCGTTTGGGAAGGCCCAGCAACCGAATATTTTTCCATAGACCTTGATTTTCGAGGTCATCGACATGTTCTTCTAAGGCCCGGACTCGTCACTCCAGAGCCCCAATCTGTCCTGCAGAGGATTCAGCAGTGGTCTCGGAGGCCGTGGCACATTGCTCCAACACACTGCCTGAATTTCCCAATCTCTTGATCATGCTTTTGCAGCATGACCGAGATCGACTCTCACCTGGACTGGGTCTCTTCAATGGATGCGTCAATCTTCTCTCGGAGCTTAAGAGACTCCAAGATCAGGCTCGCCTCTGCAGCTAAGTCCTCCAGGATGGCCGCAGATGTCTCTGTTGCTGCCGGGGGAAGGGAGGGATCGCCTGATCTCGCCTGTTGCGAACTTCATGATTCTTTACCTTTGGTCATTTAAAAATGCACCAGACAGCTAAAGTTTGATGCAGAATGACCAAAGCTGCTGGGAAAAGGCTATCTTAAATAGTTTAGAAAATGAGGAGAGGGTAGGTTCCCCACTTTGCCTGGGTCCTGGGCAGAGCTCACCAGACTCAGATGTACTTTGTCGCCACCATCTTGAATCTCAATGTCTGTTTTGTTAATGCTCTTTGACACCTTATGTATTTCAATTTGATCTCTTCTCATCCTTCTAAACTTTGATGAATATAGATCTAAACTGCTCAACTTCTTCTCACAAAACAAGCTTTTAATTGCTGGAACTAATCTAGTAAACCTTTTCTGCGTTGCCTCCATTGCAATTACGTCCTCACTACTACTATGCTGCTTTTCTATTGAATTTTGGTGAAACCTATAGTGATTAGGTATAAGCTTTTTGCCTACGCTCAATTAAGTCCTCCATTTTTCAGTCTTGTGGGATGTGGGTGACACTGGCTAGCCAGCATTTATTGCCTATCTATTGGAGTCAGCTATTACGAGGGGGCATAGCTTTAAATTAAGGGGTAGTAGGTATAGGACTGATGTTAGGGGTAGATTCTTTACTCAGCGAGTCGTGAGTTCATGGAATGCCCTGCCAGTAACATTGGTGGACTCTCCCTCTTTATGGGCATTTAACGGGCATTGGATAGGCATATGGAGGAGAGTGGGTTAGTGTAGGTTAGGTGGGCTTGGATCGGTGCAACATTGAGGGCCGAAGGGCCTGTACTGCGCTGTATTTTTCTATGTTCTATGCTCTTGAGAATTTGCTGGTGAACAGCTTTCTTGAACTACTGCAGTCCATGTGCTGAAGGTAGACCCACAATGCCATTAGGGAGGAATTCCATGATTTTTTATCCAGTGACAGGGAAGGAATGGCAACATATTTCCAAGTCAGGATGGTAAGTGGCTTGGAGGAGAACTTGTAGGTGGTGAAGTTCCCATGTATCTGCTGCTCTTGAAGCCACTGTATTTATATGGCTAATCTAATTCAATTTCTGGTCAATAGTAACCCTCAAGATGTTGATATTGGGAGATTTAGTGATGGCAATACCATTGCATGTCAGAATCAGTGGTTACGAGCTGAAAGTGTGTTGCTGGAAAAGCGCAGCAGGTCAGGCAGCATATAAGGAACAGGAAATTCAATATTTCGGGCATAAGCCCTTCATCAGGAAATCGGTGGTTAGATTGTCTATAATAGTAGATGGTCATTGCCTAGCAGTTGCATGGCTTGAATGCATCTTGCCAGGGCTTGTTGCACTTCAAAATGGACTGCTTCAGAACAGAGGAGTCATGAATGGTGCTGAACATTTACAATCTTATGGTCATTTCCAGAAATCTGAAAAAATCTGATTGGACCAGCCTACCTTGAAGAAACATATTTATTCATGGCCAATTCTGAAATTACTGAAAGCATCTCAGCAGAAATGCGTCTCTGATCATCAGTGAATGAATTAATGATTTTGAATGAATGATTTTAATGTCATATGTATTTTACAGTGAGAAAAACCATAAATTATAGTGAAAAGCTCATCCACTGTTGCCATGATCTGGTGCCATTTTGAATTGTTTAAGAATAAGTAAAGAAATAGAAAGATATCGCTTAAAAAGAGTCCATCAGTCCTGAGCCAGCTCATCATTAATGATGTCGGCACTACCATCTCTTCTCCACCACGTTGCAACCATCTACAGCTGACTCAAACAACATTGAAGTCTCCACTCTTCAGGCAACACTTCTTGCCGCTGGGCCAATTCTTGCCACCATTTGCATTGGACTCACCAAGGTCAGAGTTACATCTCTCAGCATTGGGCTCACCTCAATGTCACTGTGATGCCCTTCTGCCACAGCTTCGCTACTGCCAGTGCTAGACCCAACCAATAATGAGGTTGCCAATCCTCAGGTGCCATCTTTGATTGCTAGGCCTATCTTGCCACCATTGCCTGCGTTGATGTAGCAGCCGCTGATTTCTACACCAATGCATGCGCTAGAAAGAATTAAGTGAGGGCTCACCCGAGCCCACGCTAGGCTCATTTGTTGCCGCCACGATATCCACACTGGCCCACTCAAGATCACGCTGGGCTCACTGAAATTGGAAAAGGAGACTGAATAAAAGTGAGAATGTGGAGTAATCAGATCTTATTGAATGGTGGAGCAGGCTATTGAGGCTGAGTGGCCTACTGCATATGCTGAAATGTGAGATGAAAACAGCAAGTGCTGGAAGGACTCAGCAGATCTCACAGCATCATGAGACAAATCCAAAGGTCAGTAGGCATTCCATCTCCAGTTCAGCTCCACAAAAATCACTTGTGCGCAGCTTAATCCCAAATCTTTCAGTCTTGGTCATTCATTCCCTCTCTCTTTTGCTTTTCTTCCTCTCTTTACCTGCTTCTTAATCTCCTATATCAAACACAAACTTCTGACTCTGGGCTTTCCGACATGTTACATTTTGCTAGGCAAGATAAAGACATCAAAGAAAAGGAAATTCTGTATGATCCAGGGACAAGCTTGCTCTAAGACATAATCAGGGAAACTATCCCTTCTTACTACATGCACCAAACTGCTCACTTGCTAACATGTTTATTGACATTGATAGATGCTAACTGAATTTACTGCTGCAAATAAAATAAGTCAGTTTTAAAAAATAGAGAAAAATGTATGTGGCACTGTCTTTAAATATAAATCAACTTCATATGAGCCCTAAAAATTGTAAATAGGCAAATACAATTGTGCCTATCACAAAATTATACTAATACATATTACTTGCCATCAGCTACCTACAAGACCTCAGCAGTGGACTAAGTGTTATCGAACAGAATTTGAAACCCATCACATAGGAAATATGAATGCAGAGGCTGAATTAGATAGGTGTTAACTATGGTCTTAAAAGAAAGACAATGAGAAGCACAGATAATGGAATTCAAGCTTGTGACCTTGTCAACTGAAGACATAGATATCAATGATGGATGTTTAAAAATGCACAAGAGGTCAAGATTAGATGAGGTAGGTAACTTGACAGGTGACAGTGGAGGAGATTGCAGAGATAGGGAAGGTTGAGGCCATGCAGAGATGTAAAAAGTGTAGGTCAGTGGGCCCAACAGAAAATGGGTGAATGGATCCTTGTGAAGACTATTGTCGGGGACAGAGCTTTGGGTGACCCCACGTTTACAAAAGATAGAATGTAGGAAGCCCACAGAAGTGTATTTCTTTGGTTAAATCTTGGAGTTGTATCAGCATGCTTAAGTGTATTGAGCTGCAAGTAGAAACTGTCTGTCTTAGTGATGACATGTATAGATGGTCAGCAACAACTCAGGATCATATATAGAACTAAAGATAGATGTCAGAGGTAGTTTTTTTACTCAGAGAGTAGCAGGGGCATGGAACGCCCTGCCTGCAATCTAGTAGACTTGCTAACTTTAAGGATATTTAAATGGTCCTTGGATAAACATATGGATAAAAGTGGGATCGTGTAGGTTAGTTGGGCTTCAGATGGTTTCACAGGCTGGCGGAACATAGAGAGTCAAAGGGCCTGTACTGCGCTGTAATGTTCTATGTTCTATGAATGTGAACAGTCTCATCCAGAATTAAGATAGTTGCCATTCCTTCACTATCATCATACTAAAACTTGGCCAGATTCAGCACAGATCTGAAGCTTAAAAAAAAGTTGCGAGATGCCCTGGAAGCAGTAGATTTCTGTACTATCACAATTTATAATTTCAAGGCTCAGCACATTCTGCATTCCTTCATCATGATCCAGCTAGAAACGTGGCAAGGCATGCAAGGACCACAACTGAGCACACCTTAGAATGATGCATTAACCTGATGAACCAACAGTACAAGGCAACTTTGCATGCTAAATATCATAATGTTATAAAACATGACTAAGGGATTACACAATAAATAGGTCCTTCGGGAAAAACTCAATAGACCTATCAAATCTATTCCAGCCTGGTATTCTCTTTCATGTAATTAAGGGAAGAAAGTTTTTTTGAATAATAGCTGGAGCAATCATGGCACAGTGAAGATGATGAGTCAGTGATAAAGCTGAAATTGTAATCACCTTTAATCTAAAGTTCCAAAGGAACTTTTCTACTGCAGCTTCTTTTGAACACCCCAGTAACGTGGATATTGCTGTCTACTTAATGTAGTTCAATCCATATGATGTTAAAACATAATCATGGCAATGGATATAACAAAAGCTATGGAGCCTGATAACATTCTGCTGATAGCACATATATCAGCTTTAGCCAAGCTAATCGTCTAAAACACTGGCTTTCACCCAACAGCTATGATAGAAAATTACTCAGGAGGATACTATTCTGAAAAAACAAAACAGACTAAGCTAATCCAATTTATTACCACTGCACTTTAGGAAATATATAAAGGTCTTAGAAGTGATGTATATGAGGTTTACCAAGATGGTAACCTGGGAAGAGGGATTTCAGTTGTGAAACAAGGTTAAAAAATTGCACTCCTCGAAACAGAAAGGTTGTTATGATGAGGTAACAACGGAGAATCAACTCCTGTACTGATAATAGAGTAATAGAGACATAGAGCATGGAAACAGACCCTTCAGTCCAACTTGTCCATGCTGACCAGATATCCTAACCTAATCTAATGGCATTTGCTAGCACTTGGCCGACAACCCTCTAAACTTTTTCAATTCATTTACCCATCCAGATGCCTTTTAAATGTTGAAATTGTACCAGCCTCCACCACTTCATTTGGCAACTCATTCCATACAGGCACCACCCTTTGCCCCTTTGGACCCTTTTAAATTTTTCCCCGTCACATTAAATCTGTGCCCTCTACTTCTGGATTCCAATACCACAGGGAAAAGACCCTGTCTTTTTACCCTATCCATGCCCCTCATGATTTTATAAACCTATAATATGGTCACCCCTCAGCCTCCGATGCTCCATGGAAAACAGCTCTAGCTCAAATCCTCCATTGCAACATCCTTGTCAATCTTTTCTGAACCCTTTCAAGTTTCACAACATCCTTCCGATAAGAAGGAGACCAAAACTGCACACAATATTCCAAAAGTGGACTAACCAATGTCCTGCACATACTCAACATGACCTCCCAACTCCTATACTCAATGAACTGACCAATAAAGGAAAGCATACCAAATGCCTTCTTCACTATTCTATCGACCTGCGACTCCACATTCAAGGAAATGTGAATCTGCACTCCAAGGTCTCTTTGTTCAGCAACACTCCCCAGGACCTTACCATTAAGTGTATAAGTCCTGCTCTGATTTGCTTTTCCAAAATACAGCACCTCACGTTTATCTAAGTTAAACTCCACCTGCCAATCCTCAGCCCATTGGCCGATCTGATCAAGATCCCGTTGTACTACACCTCCAATTTTGGTCTCATCTGCAAACTTACTAATTTACCTCATATGTTCACATCTAAAATCATTTATATAAATGACAAAAAGCAGTAAAGCCAGTCCTGATTCTTGCAGCACACCTTGGCCACAGGCTTCCAGAATGAAAGGCAACCCTCTACCACCACCCTCTGTCTTCTACCTTCTAGCCAGATCTGCATCCAAATGGCTAGTTCTCCTTGTATTCCATGAGATCAACCTTGTTAATCAGTCTACTATGAGGAACCTTGTTGAACACCTTACGAAGTATATATGGATCACACCCACCACTCTGCCCTCATCAATCCTCTTCATTACTTCTTCAAAAAACTCAATCAAGTTTGTGAGACATGATTTCCCACACACAAAGCAACATGACTCCTATACTCAATGCTCTGACCAATGAAGGAAAGCATACCAAATGCCTTCTTCACTATCCTATCTACCTGTGATTCTACTTTCAAGGAACAATGAACCTGCAATCTAAAGTCTCTTTGTTCAGCAACACTCCCTAGGACCTTACCATTGAGTGCACAAGTGCTGCTCTGATTTGCCTTTCCAACATGGAGCACCTCGCATTAATCTCATTTAAACTCCAGTTATCCTAATTCAATCTAGCCCCATTTGCCAGCATTTGGCCCATATCCCTCTAAACCCTTCTTGTTCATATACCCATCCAGATGGCTTTTAAATGTTGTAATTGCACCAGCCTCCACCACTTATGACTGAAATGTTGATTCTCCTGCTCCTCGTATGCTGCCTGAGCTGCTGTTCTTTTCCAGTGCCACAATTTTTGACACTTTTCAAACAGATATGTTATTCTAAATTTGGTTTTCTTTTGTTTGTGTGTAAATAAAGCCTGTTTTGTTTAAAACCAAGTGGTTTAACCAGCTGCCGTTGCTCCTGGAATATTCACTTTACATCTTGCTTAAAACAACGAGAAAAGTTAGGGTCTAGGCTACCTTCTTGAATTGTTTTAAGGGGGTCTGGCCTGGTCCATAACGTATCTCAGGAAGGATTTACTGGCATTGGAGCGGCTCTAGAGGAGGTTCACGAGAATGATCCCAAGAATGAAAGGCATAACAAATGAGGAATGTTGGAGGACTCTGGGTCTATACTCGATGGAGTTTAGAAGGATGAGGGGGGATCTAATTGAAAGTTAAAGAATACTGAAAGGCCTGAACAGAGTGGATGTTGATAAGATGTTTCCATTAGCAGGAAACAGACTGGGCACAGACTCTGAGTAAAAGGAAGATCCTTTCGACTGGAGATGAGGAGAAATTTCTTCAGCCAGAAAGTGGTGAATCTATGGAATTCGTTGCCACAGAAGGCTGTGGAGGCCATGTCTTTGAATATATTTAAGACAGAGATAGATTGATCCCCTTGACAATCAAGAATCCAAGGTTAAAGGGAGAAGGCAGAAAAATGGAGTTGAGAAACGTATCAGCTATGATTGAATGGCAGAGCAGACTCAATGGGCTGAATGGCCTAATTTCTGCTCCCATGTCTTCTGGTCTTACATCAAACACACACAAAAAATAAAGTGTATCTGTTTTAGACAGTGAAAATAAGTTAGACAGCATTGTGCTGAGTGGGAGAAAGTGAGGACTGCAGATGCTGGAGATCAGAGTCGAGAGTGGGGTGCTGGAAAAGGACAACAGGTCAGGCAGCATCTGAGGAGCAGGGGAAGTAGATTCCTGATGAAGGGCTTATGCCTGAAATGTTGATGATTCCTGATGAAGGGCATATGCCCGAAACATCAATTCTCCTGCTCCTTGGACGCTGCCTGACTTCCTGTGCTTTTCCAGCACCCCACTCTTGATAGAGCTTAGTGACCTTGAGGTACAGCAAACTGTGCTTTAAACAGCATCTTATCAATCAGCAAAAATTACATACCTTTAATACTGTGATAATCGTGTATTTATGCTGTAAATAAAGCATAACATTGATGTGTATAACCCCTGCATTATGTTTCTCATACTTACTATGTGTTTTTAACATTGATTTAGGAGGTGTACTGATGTTTTTAAGTAGATTTTGAGGGATACTGATGACTCAAAACTTCGCTTGATCAGGGTTTATGGCAGTTATGCATACATCTGATTATCCAGAATATTTGATCAACTTGCACACTCCTTGTCCTATCGGTGCTCATTAATAAAGTGTTTGCTGAATTAAATTCTTAACCTGACATTACTGCTGTTTAATGGTTGACTTGTATTCTTAGCATTAGCAGAGTATGGAGTTGGCCATTTGGTCCTTTGACCCTGCCCTGCCTGTCAACATGATCATGACCAATCGTGCAACTTAGTACCTTCGTCCTGCTTTTTCCCCGTACATTTTTTAATCCCTTTGGCCCCTAGGAACCATATTTAAGTCCTTCTTGAAAACTTTCAAGGACTTGGCTTGCCACTTTCTGTGGCAAAAAATTCCACAGGTTCACTATTCTCTGGGTGAAGAGATTTCTCATCTCTGTCCTAAATGGCCTACCCATAACCTTAGACTATGATCCCTGGTTCGAGTCTAGCTGTTTGTCAGGAACATCCTCCTCATTAGAATTTTATACATTCTGAGATTTCTCCATAATTCTTCTAAACTCCAGCAAATATAGTCCTAACTTATCTGGTCTCTCTTCATTCATCATTCCTGCCCATCACAAGAATCAGTCTGTTAAACTTTTGTTGCCACTCCCTCCATAGCCAGAACACCCTTCCTCATATCTGGAGACCAAAACTACACAGAATGAGCCGGGTGTTCACTTACCAAAGTCCTGTACAATTTCAGCAAGTTTAAATATTTTTGTCTTAGTGAATGGCTAGTTTTTGCAAATTACCTATTCACCCAGTGCTGTACTCTGAGCTAATGAAAAATACAGGAAGGGAGAGGGACAATTCTAGTTCTTATTGTACAAATTCATTTTGCCATCTCTATCTGCTCTGCTGCTCAAAAACAACTGTTAAAGTATAGTCCAGTGTATATTCTGGAATCTGGCTTCACTGCCTTTCTGAGCTGGTTAACTTGTGAACGTTTCATCACCCAATATGTGAAATTATCATCCATATAAAGTAAATTGAAAATGCAAATTTCTTGATGTTGACTCAGTTGCCTTGATTTGATGTCTTCAGATAAAATGGTAATCACAATGCAGATAGTATTGTTTGTTTTACACATGGGTCTCACAAGGTTTGCCCTAATCTGTGATCACATTAGCACTACAGCTATTTTAGGTCCATATTTCTTCCATTTTAAACAGGTACACTAATCAAATGATGGAAGTTAAAATTACCATAAAGGTAAAGTTTCCATAGCCCTCGTAGAGCACAGGGCTGTTCTCTCATTAGAGAGAGAGAGACAGACAGACAGACAGACAGACAGACAGAGACAGACAGAGAGAGAGAGAGACAACTGGTGGTGGTTTAGCTGGGGAGTCACCATACCTCAGGCAATGGGAGAAATTGGGAAGGAAAATCCTTCATAGCAATGTCAGCCAGTGCAGGAATTGAATCCACAGTGTTGGCATTACTCTGCATTACAAACCAGCCACCCAAGCTAACCATTTTCACAGTCCATAATTATCACCATTGCAACAAGGTTAAAAGGTGGCAGAGAGATTTTCAAACTGATAGAGTTTTTTTGTAAAGGAGATAGAAAAAGTATATTCCTACTGCAGATTGGGTTAAGATCTGGTGATCTTTAATGCAAAATCATTGGTAAAAGATCTAGAGGGAAGGTAAGATATTTACTTTCATTTGGAATTGTTGAGATTTGGGATGTTCAACCTGAAAGGTTGGTGAAAGCTGATTCCATTAATAATTTTAAGAAAGATTTAGGCAAGCGGTGGAAGAAGAGGAGCTTTCAGGATTTTAGTGGGCGGCACGGTGGTTAGGCACTGCTGCCTCACAGCGCCAGGGACCTGGGTTCAATTCCCGCCTCAGGCGATTGACTGTGTGGAGTTTGCACGTTCTCCCTGTGTCTGCGTGGGTTTCCTCCGGGTGCTCCGGTTTCTTGCACAAAGATGTGCAGGTCAGGTGAATTGGCCATGCTAAATTGCCTGTAGTGTTAGGTTAGGGGTGTGGGTAGGTAAGGGGTAAATGCAGAGGTATGGGTGGGTTACGCTTCGGCGGGTCGGTGTGGACTAGTTGGGCCGAAGGACCTGTTTCCACACTGTAATCTAATTTATGGACAGAAGGCAGCAAAGTGGACAAAGCATGACTGATTTTTAGCCAGCAAAGGGACAATAGACTGAATAGTCTCCTCCTGTGTTGTCAGCTTTCAAAATTCTGTGAAATTTCTTTCAACACAAGAGTAGAATTGTCCCTGTCAGCGCATGATGGATTATGACATGAATGAGCTCCAGCAAAATTGAGTTCAATTGGAAAATTCCCAGTGACTGAAGACCTCACTCTCAGATATGTATGGTTATTGAGGGGACAGTTAGCTAAAAATAATACACGGACAATCATACCTACTTTTTCAATATATACGTTCTAGTGATAATCCTCATAATCTGCATTTTAATCAATTGTTTTCATTTCCAAAACCTGTATTCTTATATTTGTGAAATAATGTTCTATAATTATTTGTAGAGGTTGATCATCTGCTAATCTTTCATTTTGTTCTCCTTCTCTGTTATTTCTTTGTTCACTGGACACCGGGTATAACAAAACCAGAATGAGTTGGAAAATATATACATAGACAGGTTCACATTGAGAAAAGGTTTGTTTATGTTTCAGCTAGGATCATGAACTAATGTTGGCAAAAGACACGTTCCTTGATTCTTAACAGTTTTGTTCTACAATCAGCCACTAGGAGGTGCAAAAAAGCAGCCGGGAAACTCGGTACTACATGTGGTGATAGGGAATCACTTACTAGGTTTTTTTCATTTCAAAAATATACTTTATTCATAAAATATGCATAGAATAATTTGATACACTGTACATTAGGTAATGCCATTCATATTTCCACATTTACATACACAGCTCCGAATTATCATTATTACATACAGATCAGTGCATTTCTCACTCATATATTGAGCTGAGGTGTCAGCAGAGCCCAAATGACTGCATGGGCCCCCTGCTTTTCTTTACTAGGTATGGGTCTCGAGAGCTCTATTGTTGCAAATTATAGAATCAAATTGATGTATTACATGATGCACTTTAAAAGATATGTGCAGTACCTTAACATACAGGTGATTTTTTTTTCGCGAAGACTCTTTTCTGTCCAAAAATGTGCAGATTAGGTAGATTGGCCACACTAAATTGCCCATAGTGTCTACGGATGCTTAGGCTAGGCGGATTAGCCAATGAAAATACAGGGTTACAGAGGGGTGGGTCTAGGTTGGATGCTCATTGGAACGTCAGTGCTGACTGGATGGGTCGAAAGGTCTGCTTCCATACTGTAGGAATTCTATGATAGGGTCAGAATTGGCATCATTGTGAATTATACCTTGCTGTCCCATTATGTTTACTATCTGAGTAAGTTCAGTGGCTGAAACACTGTGACCTCATGAAATAAATCTCAGTGATAACAATTCGGCATTTACAGCTAAATCACCATCCCTCTTGCTGTCGCCCTCACTGCAGAGAAGAACCAGTTGCTGTGGGAGAAGATGATCTTCAGCTTGCCATTGACAACGAGTAACAAAAAAAAGGAAGGGAATGGAAGGCAACACAGTACATCCTTCACTTTCCACACAACAGGAAATTCACAACTTTTTCCAAGTTTACACAAATACCCACCCTTTTTTTAACCCCATTTCCTCCCCTCACTTTCCTGACTTTCTTTCTATACTCCCGTTGGTCTACCTTCACCTATTGTCCTCCCCCCCCACTTTCATCCCTCCCACCTCCCCTTCTTTCATCACCTCCTCCTCCTCTCCCACTTTTCCCCTCATCCCTTCTTTCTCAACCCTCCCCCACTGTCTCTCTCACCCCCCCCCCCGGCTCTCCTCCGACTTTCAATCCTTGGATTCATTTATTCTCCTCTTGCTCGCCTTCAGTGCCACCCTCCTCCCAGTTTGAGCACAATCCCTCTCTCCACACCGCCTGCCCTTTCTCTCTCCCTCTCCCTCTCCGTGGGCCGCTGGGAGCGTGACGTCAGCTGAAGGAGGGAGTGTGTGTTCCGGTTCACGAACTGGGACCAGAGCAAATCCTGATCGAGACGGAAAAAGAGTAGAAATGTAGGACAACGGAGAGACTGAAAGGAACGGACTGGTTTACCTTTGAGAAACTTCCCCCGAAACTGGGGCCAGACGCCAATTGAAAGCAGCCAGCCGGAGAGGGAGGAGGAGAAGAAGAAAGCCGGGCTGGAGTCGGGGCTTTGAAATTACTCGCTTCGATTAGATATCAGGTTGAATGCCCGGCCCGCTGGCGCCCACCACGGTTGTTTCTCTGCGGGTGGATGGTTGGAGGCGGCAGGCTTCAGGAACCGGGGCAGTGAATACAGAGAGCCTCTGGCTTGTCGCCGCCCGGATAGCCAGCCAGGGGAACGGGGGAAGAGCCTTCGCCTGGAACCGCGAGAGCGCCTCACCTCGACAACCTTCAGCGGGATTCGCGAGACCCCCGCACTGAGAACCTTCCAGGGGAACCGCGAGGCTCCCTCCCCCCGCGACCGCGAGAGCCCCTCTTCCCCCTCGAGAACCTTCCAGGGGAACCGCGAGACTCCCTCCCCCCGCGACCGCGAGAGCCCCTCGAGAACCTTCCACGGGATCCGCGAGACCCCTTCTCCCAGAAGCCCCTAGGAATCGCTACCTCCGCCCGGACCCGCGAGACTCTCTGTTCCCCTCGAGAACCTTCCAGGGGATCCGCGAGACCACCCTCTACCCGAAACCCTCTGGAACCGCGAGACCACCCACCAAGAGCCTTCTCCTGGAACCGCGTGACCCCCCCGGGAGTCCAACCGTGCCGCCGACCCCCTCGGAGCCCGAGACATGTTTAACTGCATTCCGCTGTGGCGGTGCAACCGGCACGTCGAAGCGGTGGACAGGAGACACTGTTCGCTCCTCGCCGTCCCTGATGAGATTTATCGCTACAGCCGGAGTCTGGAGGAACTGCTGCTCGACGCCAACCAACTACGTGAACTGCCCAAAGTAAGTACCGAAACCGCAGCCCCCAACCCGTGTTTTATTTGTTTTGCTGGCTTGACTTTTCGTGGTTTAAAAAAGTACCAACGTTGCACCTGATCTCCGCTGGAGGCGCTTAAAATTGTAAGCTTGTATTTAAGGTTGTTTTTTTTTAAACAAAACTGCGCACGAAGTAAAGTTACTCTAGCAAAAAGAAGCCTAAGAAGAAGAAAAAAGACGTAAATTTCAGTTGACTTTTGCTCTAGGGATCCAGAACTGCCATCGGTATTTGTTGACATTGGCCACTGTGATTTGTGGGTTGGTGGTTGGGGGAGCGGAAATCCTGAAATGTCAAAGACCTGGCAGGGTTTACTTCTAATTGGCA
The DNA here is from genome assembly GCF_020745735.1 of Hemiscyllium ocellatum. Classification (NCBI taxonomy): domain Eukaryota; kingdom Metazoa; phylum Chordata; class Chondrichthyes; order Orectolobiformes; family Hemiscylliidae; genus Hemiscyllium; species Hemiscyllium ocellatum. Next base: position 111,045,694 of record NC_083403.1, on the reverse strand, counting down.
ATAAGAATGATTTACAAGTTGGCTTTTCTTCCTGACACGTCTTTTATATTCAGTATTGATTTGTCTACTTAGAGGGAATCCCACGTTTTACACCTTGATTCAGTTTGCGAATAGCTTTTAATCGCCAGTAATACAAATGAAACTACAATACTTCTGTATTGAAAGACAGGATTGTCACTGGCTGGGATATGGAACTAAAGATGGGTTGTTGTTCCAGAAACTGGAATGATAACAGACAGACTGCTTCTTTACTGCTGGGATTGGGTGTGAACCTCATTCTGACCAAAGTGAAGAAATCTTTTTATTTTAAATGATTGAATACAAATTTGTCTCAACACTCAACTTCCTAATTCCCAAGAAGGAAGATGCTTGTTCATTCGCAATTTTGCTCATGTTGCTGGGTGATTTGTGTGGGAGATGGTATTTTAAAGTGTTAAGTTCATTCCAAAGTGTTTCGCCAGGTAATGGAAGCTTTATTATTCATTTAGACAGTGTTAGATTCTCTTTTCTTGAAATGTTTCAATTTAGTTCCCGATAACCTTGGGAAAAAAAATTACCCTAAATGAAATGTGCTTTAAGAAACAATTGATTCAGGTATCAAGGTTTCCAGGCTGAGTCAGTTTTCTATAATACCAGCAAATGAAGCCAAAGGTTAGATTTGGGCTCCAGGCAATAGTGACTGGTTTTCTAAACACAAGTGTTTTTACTGAAAGTTGTATGCAAAACAAAATCTACCAACTAAAATATGATGTAAAAAACAACAGAAGAAAAATATTGTTAGTGATATTCATCTTGGGCTTGTCAATGTAAATGTGAGAATGTCAAATTTCAAAGAGACACACAATTTATACTGTGTGAGAAAAGGGTGTTGACTGGTTGGTTAGTGAATTCTGGTCAAGTTGTCATGGAGAATGTGCCAGGAAAATTTTGTCCCCTGTGCTTGTGTTGCATTCTTAGTGGCAATGTTGCAACTAAAGTCGACTTCCTGGTTCACAGAAGCCTTTCGTCACGTAATATAAATTGTCGTGCCAGTTGGGATTTGGTATTTTTTGTCTGACCAGATGAATGCAAGACAGAAAATTTTAACTGCATGGCTTTGTTTTCAAGGAGCACTCAAGTTTTGTACAATGGAGAGATTGATTAAAAAAGCTCAATGAATAAAGGCATGCTTGACCAAATGTATTGAATTCTTTGAGGGAGTAACAGACATTGTAGACTTTTGTAATGATTTAAAAAAAAGTCTTCAGTAAGTTGAATCATGTGGCCTCAAGGAGGAAATGTAGTAGAATGGGATAAGTGGTCACAAACAGTAGAGAAATTGTGCTTCAAAGGTAATAACTCAGACTAGTAGAAAGTAGGATTCAGGTATGTGCATATACATCATTTGTTCATTCTTTGTATCTGCATCTATGGATGACATGAAAATATGGTTGATGCTGAGAAAAACATTGACAGAGAGACAAAGTGCTCTACAATCTTGCAGGAGGACAGATCTACCAGGTTCTAACTTGCGGAGCAAGCTCAGGAATAATTAATTCCACCTTTATCCCATATTCCAAGAATAGATGTGCAAATAGCAAATTAATTCACTATAAATCTGACATCTGGTGCAATTTGGTCGGATGGATAATCGTGCTACTTCCTCTTTGGAAAATGAGAGTCCAACTTGGGTAAAGGTGCAAAGGGATCAAATGTTATTGATTCACTAATTGCTGGAAGTAACAATTCAGGCTGCAAAAACCATAAAAAATTATCTTTGATTTGATGGCAATCATTCTGTTAATCTGTGGCTGCTCCTGGTTACCACTCAAACATATTTTCTCAACTTCATTCTCTAAGTGGCTGATGTTCATTTTGGCCACCTCCTTTTGTATATTTAAAATAGTCCTCCTTATTTGTCCATTTTTATATTACTTGCTACTTTATCATCGTCATTCATTTTCTTGCTCTTTATTTTCTTTTTGGTCATCTTTGTTTACTTTCAAAACATTTCCAATCCTCTAGTTTACCACTAATCTTGGCCTGTTGAATGTTTTTTCTTTCAATTTGATATTATCCTTAACTTCCTTAGTTAGCTATGGTTGGTTTATGCCGTTCATAGAATACCCTTCCTCACTGGTGTAAATCTCTGATGTGAGTCATTTACAAACAATTTTTGGTTTCTAAATGATAAGAAAACCCAAGCCTAAAACAAGACAAAGAATTTGGTATGTTATGATTTTATCTACTTTCCTGTATGCCTCATAACCTGAACAAGGGAACTATAGATCGGTGAGTCTAAACGTTGGTGGGCAAATTGTTGAAGTGAATCCTGAGGGACTGGATTTACATATACTTGGAAAGGCCAGGACTGATCAGGGATAGTCAGCATGGCTTTGTGTGTAGAAAATCATGTCTCTCAAACTTGATTGAGTTTTTTGAAAAAGTAACAGAGGATTGATGCTGGGTCCTCTGCTTTTTGGCATTTATATAAATGATTTGAGTGTGAACATAGGAGATATAGTTACTAAGTTTGCGGACAACAGCAAAATTGGAGGTGTAGTGGCTAGTGAAGAAGGTTACCTCAGAGTACAACGGAATCATGATCAGATGGGCCAATGGGCTGAAGAGTGGCAGATGGAGTTTGGAACAAAGAAAATTTACAGCCCAGGAATAGGCCCTTCGGCCCTCCAAATGCACTGTCCAAACCTGTCGGTCAATTGCTTAGCATTTATATCCCTCTACTCCCCACCTACTCATGCATCTGTCCAGGTGCATCTTAAATGAATCTACCATGCCTGCCCCTAGCACCTCTGCTGACAACGTGTTCCAAATGCCCACCACCCTCTGTGTGAAGTACTTGCCAAGTGTATCCCCCTTAAACTTTCCACCTCTCACCTTGAAAGCATGACCTCTCGTTATTGAATCCTTCACCCTCGGAAAAAGCTTGTCTCTATCCACCCTGTCTACCCTTCATGATTTTGTAAACCTCAATCAGGTTCCCCCCTCAATCTCCTCATTTTTTCTAGTGAAAATAAACCTAACCTACTCAACCTCTCTTCATAACTAGTACTTTCCATACCAGGCAGCATCCTTATAAACCTTCTCTGAACCCTCTCCAAAGTGTCCACATCCTTTTGGTAATGTGGTGACCAGAACTGTACACCGTATTCTAAATGTGGCCGAACCAATGTCTTGTACAATTTTAACATGACTTGCCAGCTCTTATACTTTAATTTGTATAAATGTGAGGTGCTGCATTTTTGGAAAAGCAAATCAGAGCAGGACTTGTTCACTTAATAATAAGTTCTTCAGATTGTGGCTGAACAAAGAGACCTTGGAGTGCAGGTTCATAGTTCCTTGAAAGTGAAGTTGCAGATAGGTAAGATAATGAAGAAGTCTTTTGGTAAGCTTTCCTTTATTGGTCAGACCATTGAGTATAGGAGTTGGGAGGTCATGTTGCCAGACATTGGTCAGGCCACTTTTGGAATATTGTGTGCAGTTCTGGTCTCCTTCCTGTCGGAAGGACGTTGTGAAACTTGAGAGGGTTCAGAAAAGATTTACAAGGATGTTACCAGGGTTGGAGGATTTGAGCTATTGGGAGAGGCTGAATAGGTTGGGTTTGTTTTCCGTGGAGTGTTGGAGGCTGAGGGGTGACCTTTATAGAGGTTTATAAAATCATGAGTGGCATGGATAGAGTAAACAGACAAAGTCTTTTCCTTGGGGTTGGGGAGTTCAGAACTAGAGGGAAAGAGGGGAAAGATACAAATGGGACGTAAGGGGCAACTTTTTCACGCAAAGGGTAGTGCGTGTATGGAATAAGTTGTCAGAGGAAGTGGTGGAGGTTGGTTCAATGGCAGCATTTAAAAGGCATCTGACTGTGTATATGAATAGGAAGAGTTTAGAGAGATATGGGCCAAGTGCCGGAGATTGGGATTAGATTAGGTGAGGGTATCTGGTCAGCATTGACGTGTTGGACGGAAGGGTCTGTTTCCGTGCTGTATATCTCTATATTTAATATGTAAAGATCAATGGAAGAAATAGAGGCTTTTGAAACATTGATGCGAAGACAGGGATTTTGGGTAATCCAAGATGGAGGACATGGAAAAGGTTGTGGTTGTGAAGTAGCTTTTTTTTGAGATATTTTCAGTGTTGGAGCTGATTTTCTTTAATTACTGTTTCATATGCTGTTGCATTCTTTTGGAATTTTGCCGGGCGCGGGGGGGATATCAAAACAACGGCCCTTTAAAATGGAGGAAGACAGACTAAGGACAGTGACCACATGGGCACTGATTCAAACCGAGAAAGACCCACCAGTAACCTGCATTGCTGCTGCCTTTTGCTGACTGGTTTCAAGTATCTCTGGACATCAGAGTTTATTTTAAGAAAAATAGACAGCGAAATTCACAGCTAACCTTGGAGAAACCTGTGTGTGGGAGCTCACAGTAGGGGAGCAGCTAAGTGCCTTTTTAAAGTGTAAACTAACTTATTTTCTTTTGTAAAACTACAATTGAGTGGACTGAGTTTTTTTTTTGATTAAAAGTTGTTATTGAGATCTGTCTCTTGTTTGAAATTGTAAAATATAAAAACATAGGTACTAATCCTGCATCAGAGCAGTAAGACTGGGCCTGTAGAGGGTTAAGGTGCAAAGATGGCCTTTAGTAGAGTGATGTGCTCTTCCTGTCTGATGTGGGAGGTTAGGTAGAGTTTCCATGTTACTGATGATTATGTATGCAGAAAATGTTGAGTTGTGAATCTGATCGGATTGCCTCTAAGTGTTGCCCCAACTGACCCAGGCAATGAAGAATTTTACAGAGCAAGGAGGTGTGATGGATGGCAGTTGCAGGGAGGGAGATACTCTGCAGGTATAGTCAGGTAGAGGGTGACCTTGACAAAAGGTAGGAAATGGAGAGTGCAGGAGTCTCTTGTGGCTATCCCATCTCAAACAAGTATGCTGTTATGAAAAATGTAGTGGGTGATAGTGCTACATCTAGCCAGGTTCCTGGTACTGTGATTGGCTCCAATGTAACGAGAGGTATGCCAGTTTCCAAGCGATCGATTTGTGATGGGGACTCTCGAGCTAGAGATGCAGGCAGATGTAGGAAGTTAGGCAGGAATTTAAAAGGAAGGTCCTCGAGGTTAGTAATATCTGGATTACTCTCTATGCCACGAGCTAGCGAAGGTAGAAATAGGAGAATGGAGCAGGTGAATGTGTGGCTGAGGAGCTGGTGTAGGGGAGAAAGATTCACATTTTTGGATCATTGGAAGCATCCTCTGAGGTAGAAGTGACCTGTCTGAGAAGGATGGATTGTACCTGAATTGGAAGGGGACTAATATACTGACAGGAAGATTTGTTCGAGCTGCTCAGGAAGATTTAAACTAGTAAGGAGGTGGGGGTGGCACCCAGGAAGATAATGAGGAAAGTGATCAGTCTGAGACTGGTGCAGTTGTGAAAACGAGTAAGTCAAATAGACAGGAACAAAGTAGAAAATGAGGTAGGATTGATCAATTTAAAGTGCATTTTTTTTCAATGCAAGAGGCCGTTTAGGTAAGGCAGATGAACTCGGGGCATGGTTAGGAATATGGGATTGGGATATCATAGCAATTAGAGATGTGGCTTAGGGGTGAACATGTGGCAGCTTAATGTTCCAGGGCATAAATGCTATTGGAAGGATAGAAACGGGGACAAGAGCAGGAGTGGCATTTTGGATTGGGGTGACATTACGGCTGTACCTAGGGAAGATATTCCTAGGAACATGTCCAGGGAAGTTATTTGGGTGGAACTGAGAATTAAGAAAGAGATGATCACCTTATTGGAATTGTACTGTAGACTTTCCTCGACTGTGCAACTGAAAGAGATAAATAGCTAATAACTGAATTTGTGTGGTACTGTTAGAGATGTTATCTCAGGTAAAGCTATCTGAGAATTAGGCCTTTGTGTAAACATTGGAAGAAATGCATGGATTAATTTAAAAACATGGTACTTAATAACTAAATTCAATATTATAAAGGAGTGAGATATCTTGTTTACAGATGAAAAATGAAACTGGCCTGAAGAAATAAATGGTGCATTAGTCCTTAATTTCAATGATAACAGCTAAGATTAGTCGATCCACAAACAAACTGTCTATTTTAATCCATCCTCCCCATTAAACTGCAGCTTGTGACGCGTTCCACACAGTGGCTAAAATTGATAAAGTTTCCGATTAAATGTCATTTGAAGCTGGACTATTGAGTACAAGTTCAGAATTCGATTTCCACTCTTCAGACTTTCCTGTTCCCTCCAGTAATAATGATTTCCTACATACAATGATGTTTTGTACTACATATTGTTGCTCAAATGAGATCTATTTGTTGATGGCTTATTGTGAAGCTAAGAGGGTATTTTCAATTTTTTCAAGTTCATCTGAGCTAGTATAAGCCTCTGTACGTTGAGACATTGACTTGTTCTTGAGTTTTATGTGGTCATATTAAGAAATGATCAAATTGGAAAAGTCTAATTTGCATGGTGGAAGAAGCAACACTATGGTCAGTTCCACCAAATTAGTCCATTTTTTGTCAGTTATCTTGTATCCTCTTTGTTCCCATCTAAACGCACAGTACAATAAATATATTGGACGCTCACTTAATCCTCCATGAACGTTATTAACTGAAAGAGTTTTCAGTGCACCTGATAAGGAACCAGAGATGGATAGAGGTAGAAGGTGTGGCTGAGGAAGGAAAATCAGGCTAAGGTGCTGGGTAAAATTCAAACAAAATGAATAGGGAGAATTAGAAAGGTTGCAAGTACTTGAAATGAGTATGTCATCTGGTTCAGATGGAATGCATCCTAAATGCCTGATCAAAGTAAGGGTAGAAATTTTGGAAATGCTGGTCCCAGTTCTCGAATGCAGAAATGACACCAGAGGACTGGAGAATTCAACTGTTACCTCTGTTCAAAAATGAAGAGTCAGCAAAAAAAAAATTACAGGACAGTCACTTAATGGTACATTTGGAAACTGATCCAGTAGAAAATGAACAGACATATGGACAAGTGTGGACCAATAACTGTGAATCTGCACACATTTAAGTGAAAATCCTGTTTCGTTAACTTGATTTGATTTTTACTATATCATGGAGAGGGTGGACTATTCAGTTGCTTGTTTTTAATTTTCAAAAGGCATTGCATCTTAGCCTTTATTTGCAAAATTGAAGCCCATGTGATAAAGGGAGCAGGAGTAGCACGGATACAAAATTAGCTGAGGAACAAAAAAAAGTGTTGGTGAATGACTGTTTCAGAATGGAGAGCGATAAATGTATGATTTATTCTCATTGCTAACCTTGGTTCATGGGACTATCTCAACTATGACGTAGTATGGGGTATGTTTGCTCTCATCATCCTTTTTTTAGGGTAGGGTTCTACAGGGGTTCACTTGGTCTGATACGGTTGAAAAAAACATTTGCTAGCCTAATGAGAAGAGGCTTTTGTCTGAAACTAGATATAGTTAATTGCAGGTTAGCAACAAGTACAAATCACACCGATATGATAAGACCTTGTTACAAAGACATTGAATGGAACCCAGATGTTAGCTCTTAATCCTTTTGAGGTTCTAAGCTTTCTCCCATCACGTTAGCATGTTATCATAGTAGGTGATGCTTCAGACATTCCTCAGTATTAACCCTTTCAGACACTTAGAACCATAAACAACACTACACTGTGAGGTTTTCCAAGGTTTCAGTACAAATACAGAAGACTTTAGTCAACCTTTGAAAACGCAAGTTTGGTCCTAGTTGGAATATTGTAGAACATAGAAAAATACAGTGCAGTACAGGCCCTTTGGCCCTTGATGTTGCGCCAATCCAAGCCCACCTGACCTACATGAGCCCACTATCCGCCATATGTCTATCTACTGCCCATTAAATGCCCATAAAGAGGGAGAGTTCACCGCTGCTACTGGCAGGGCATTCCATGAACTCACGACTCGCTGAGTAAAGAATCTACCTCTAACATCTGTCCTATACCTACCACCCCTTAATTTAAAGCTATGCCCCCTCGTAATAGCTGACTCCATATGTGGAAAAAGGTTCTCATGGTCAACCCTATCTAAACCCCTAATCATCTTGTACACCTCTATCAAGTCACCCCTAAACCTTCTTTTCTCCAATGAAAACAGCCCCAAGTGCCTCAGCCTTTCCTCATACGATCTTCCTACCATACCAGGCAACATCCTGGTAAACCTCTGCACCCATTCCAGTGCCTCCACATCCATCCTATAGTATGGCGACCAAAACTGCACACAATACTCCAGATGCGGCCGCACCAGAGTCTTATACAACGGCAACATGACCTCAGGACTCCGGAACTCAATTCCTCTACCAATAAAAGCCAGTACGCCATATGCCTTCTTCACAGAACTATTTACCTGGGTGGCAACTTTGAGATCTGTGTACATGGATACCAAGATCCCTCTGCTCATCCACACTACCAAGTATCTGACCATTAGCCCAGTACCCCATCTTCTTGTTACTCTTACCAAAGTGAATCTTTTCACACTTAGCTACATTGAACTCCATTTGCCACCTTTCTGCCCAGCTCTGCAGCTTATCTATATCCCGCCGTAACCTGCCACATCCTTCCTCACTGTCAACAACTCCACCGACTTTCGTATCATCCGCAAATTTGCTCACCCAACCTTCTAGCCCCTCCCCCAGGTCCTTTATAAAAATGACAAACAGCAATGGTCCCAAAACAGATCCTTGCAGAACACTGCTAGTAACAGCACGCCAAGATGAACCTTTACCATCAACTACTACCCTCTGTCGTCTTCCAGCCAGCCAATTCCTAATCCAAACCTCCAACTCACCCTTAATGCCATACCTCCGTATTTTTTGCAGCAGCCTACCATGGGGAACCTTATCAAATGCCTTACTAAAATCCATATACACCACATCTACCGCTTTACCCTCGTCCACCTCCTTAGTCACCTTCTCAAAGAATTCAGTAAGGTTTGTGAGGCACGACCTGCCCTTCACAAAACCATGCTGACTGTCCTTGATCACATTATTCCTATCCAGATGTTCATAAATCCTATCCCTTACAATTTTCTCTAAGACTTTGCCCACAACAGAAGTGAGACTCACCAGCCTATAGTTACTAGGGTTATCCCTACTCCCTTTCTTGAACAAGGGAACCACATTTGCTACAAATGTGTTGCTGGTCAAAGCACAGCAGGTTAGGCAGCATCTCAGGAATAGAGAATTCGACGTTTCGAGCATAAGCCCTTATGAAGGGCTTATGCTCGAAACGTCGAATTCTCTATTCCTGAGATGCTGCCTAACCTGCTGTGCTTTGACCAGCAACACATTTGCAGCTGTGATCTCCAGCATCTGCAGACCTCATTTTTTACTCAACCACATTTGCTATCCTCCAGTCTTCTGGCACTGTTCCTGTAGACAACAAGGACATAAAAATCAAGGCCAATGGCTCTGCAATCTTCTCCCTTGCTTCCCAGAGAATCCTAGGATAAATGCCATCAGGCCCAGGGGACTTATCTATTTTCACCCTTTCCAGAATTTCCAACACCTCTTCCCTACATACCTCAAAGCCATCCATTCTAATTAATTGTTGCTGATGTGAATATTGAGTCACAATGTCCTGTTCCTGAGTGAATACTGACGAAAAGTATTCATTCAGTGTCTCCCCAATCTCTTCAGCCTCCACACGCAACTTCCCACTACTATCCTTGACTGGACCTATTCTTACCCTAGTCATCCTTTTATTCCTGACATGCCTATAGAAAGCCTTTGGGTTTTCCCTAATCCTATCAAACAAGGACTTTTCATACCCCCTCCTTGCTGCTCTTAGCTTTCTCTTTAGATCCTTCCTGGCTACCTTATAACTCTCAATCGCCCCAATTGAACCTTCACACCTCATCTTTACATAGGCCACCCTCTTCCCTTTAACAAGGCATTCCAATTCCTTATTAAACCACGGCTCCTGCACACGAACCTTTCCTCCCTGCCTGACAGGTACATACTTATCAAGGACACTCAATAGTTGCTCCTTGAACAAGCTCCACATATCGATTGCACCCTTCCCTTGAAGCCTACTTTTTCAAGCCACGCATCCTAAGTCATGCCTCACCACATCATAATTTTCTTGCCCTGCAGTGCACACTTATCCCTCTTCATCACTAGAGTAAAAGTCACCAAATTGTGGCCACTGTCCCCAAAGTGCTCACCTACATCCAATTCTAACACCTGGCCTGGTTCGTTACCCAGAACCAAGTCCAGTATGGCGTCACCTCTTGTTGGCCTGTCTACATATTGTGTCAGGAAACCCTCCTGCACACATTGGACAAACACTGACCCATCTAATGTACTCGAGCGATAGCTTTCCCAGTCAGTATCTGGAAAATTAAAGTCCCCCATAACAACCACCCTATTACTTTCACTCTTTTCCTGAATCATCCTCGCAATCCTTTCTTCTACGTCTCTAGGACTATTAGGAGGCCTGCAGAAAACTCCTAACAGGGTGACCTCACCTTTCCTATTTCTAAGCTCAGCCCAAACTACCTCGGATGGCGAGTCTTCATCCATCGTCCTTTCCACCGCTGTAATACTATCTTTGACAAGCAATGCCACACCTCCTCCTCTTTTACCACCACCTCTGACCCTACTAAAACATTTAAACCCTGGAACCTGCAACAGTCAATCATGTCCCTGTTCTACCCATGTCTCCGTAATAGCCACAACATCGAAATCCCAGGTACCAACCCACGCTGCAAGTTAACCCACCTTATTTCGTACACTTCTCGCATTGAAGTATACACACTTCCTGTTCATAGGCACCCTCCTTCGAGATTGATGCCATGTTCCTAACCTCCCTACACTCCAGGTCCTGCACCCTAAAGCTACATTCTAGGTTCCCATGCCCCTGCAGAGTTAGTTTAAACTCTGCCAAAGAGCACTAGCAAACCTCCCCCCAAGAATACTGGTGCCTCTCAGGTTCAGGTGTAGACCATCCTGTTTATAGAAGTCCCACCTTCCCCAGAAAGAACCCGTTATCCAGATACCGGAATCCCACCCTCCTGCACCATCCCTGTAGCCACGCATTTAACTGCTCTCTTCCCCCTATTCCTCGACTCTCTATCACGTGGCACGGGTAACAAACCAGAGACAACAACTCTGTTTGTTCTAACTCTGAGCTTCCAACCTAGCTCCCTGAAAGCCTGCCTAACATCCTCATCCCTCTTCCTACCTATGTCGTTGGCGCCAATGTCGACCACGACTTCGGGCTGCTCCCCCTCCCCCTTAAGGACCCGGAAAACATGATCAGAGACATCACGTACCCTTGCACCTGGGAGGCAACATACCAAACGTGAGTCTCTCTCGCCCCCACAAAACCGCCTATCTGTGCCCTGAACTATTGAGTCCCCAATAACTATTGCTCTGCTCTTCTCCACCCTTCCCTTCTGAGCAACGGAGACAGGCTCCGTGCCAGAGGCCTGAACCCCATTGCTTACCCCTGGTAATTCCCTGCACTGGCTGCTTCCTCCCAGTCCCCCTCACTGTCACCCATCTGTCTGCAATTTTAGGCACCATGTTGGGTACAGAAGGTATTGAAGAGAATCATTTTAAGCACTGAAGGATCCCCTTTGAGTGGGAAAAGGTAAGGTTTAATCAAGATGTTTAAAAGTGTGAAGTATTTAGATGAATCTAATAAAAATAACAATTTCCAATGGCTGAAGGATTAATAACCAAAGAACCAGGAGTGATGGGAGGAAAGAATAACTTTGTACACAATAAATGCACTGCTTGATACAATGGTGAATACAGATTCAGTGGCAATTATAGGGTCATAGAGATGTACAGCACTGAAACAGACCCTTCAGTCCAATCTGTCCATGCCGACCAGATATCCCAACCCAATCTAGTCCCACCTGCCAGTATCAGGCCCATATCACTCCAAACCTTTCCTATTCATGTACCCATCCCAATGCCTTTTAAATGTTGCAATTGTACTAGCCTCCACCACGTCCTCTGGCAGCTCATTCCAAACATGTACCATCCTCTGTGTGAAAATGTTGCCTCTTTTATATCTTTCCCCTCTCACCCTAAACGTATGCCCTCTAGTTCTGGACTCCCCCACCTCAGGGAAAAGATATGTATTTATCCTATCCATGCCCTTCATGATTTTGTAAAACTCTATAAGGTCACCCCTCAGCCTCCGATGCTCCAGGGAAAACACCCCCAGCCTCTCCCTATAGCTCAAATCCTCCAACCCTGTCAACATCCTTATAAATCTTTTCTGAGCCCTTTCAAGTTTCACAACATCTTTCTGATGGGAAGGAGACCAGAATTGCATGCAATATTCCAACAGTGGCCGAACCAATGTCCTGTACAGCCTCCATATGATGTCCCAACTCCTTTACTCTATATTCTGACCAATAAAGAAAGCATACCAAATGCCGCCTTCACTATCCTATCTACCTGCGTATCCACTTTCAAGGATCTATGAACCTGCACTCCAAGGTCTCCTTGTTCAGTAACACGCCCTCGGACCTTACCATTAAATGTATAAGTCCTGCTAAGATTTGCTTTCCCAAAATGCAGCACCTCACATTTTTCTGAATTAAACTCCCATTTGCCACTTTGGAAAGATAATTGTAAGAGAAATAGTTACATAGAGGAAAGAAACATGAAGTGAGACTAGATAAGCGAGTGGGCATTGGCATGATGGGTAGAATGGCCTCCATCTGGTGCACGTGATTAAAGAACAAACTTCATGTCTTTTAGGTTCATATAGCTCATTAATGTGTCAAAGTGTATAAAAGTCTGAATTCCAGTTTTTGAGCTTTCCAACCACTAACCTTCCAAAAGTCTAGGCTTTATTAAAACATCTGGTCATAGTTTTACAATGTTCCTGTCATACCTTTGTTGTGACTTGAACATTTTCACTTTACATGGTACTTATGCCAGGGTCATGTATTGAATTCATTCAAAATGAAATGAAATTTTATTGTTAAATTGAAAACATCTGCTCGTCCTCACTAAGTATTCATTCCATTATATATGAATTAACTAATGAGTTAGTGACTGGTGACTGTCACCAGCATGTCATTTGTTTTGAGGTTACGGTTTGAATCCTGATAGTCATAATATCCTATTTGTACATTTCCTTGAATTAGGAGTTGCTGGGAAAGGACAGATTTGTTGAGGCCTTTTATCTTGCACTAATGACGACAATTCATGAGAAGCACCAAGAAATGATACATGCATGTAAGATTAGAATGTAGTTGAGAATTTTCTTCCGAGAGTAGTGTATCTGTGGAATTCTTTACCTGAGGTGCTGGGTCACTGATTATATTTAATGCTGAGATAGATTCTTAGTTAATAAGGGGACAGTGTGTTGTGGAGAAAAAGGCAAGAAATTGCAATTGAGGATTAACAGATCAGCCATTGAATGGTGGATCAGACTTGATAAGCTGATTAGCCTGCTCCTGCTGTAGTGTCTTATCCTCATATGGTCTAATCGAAGCTTGGCAGTTAATTGTCAGCCATCAGTAACTGGTGCATTCTCCAGGCACACTTTACCAATCAGATTTCACTTGTAAATCAGTCAGCACTCTCTTGCAGTATAAATGTTGTTTTCCCTTTACTTTGCTATTTATTGCAAATTGTCTTGATGAGTGCAAAGCAAAATGCTTAAATAAAGTACATTTTTTCAGCAATACTTCACTTCTGATCGACGGAATTACTGTTTTCTAAATAAAGTGGAAAATTGTGAAATACAGTGTCACTTCTTCCCATAATATCTAGTTGTTAAGCATTTTCACCATTGACCAGGGAACTTGGTCAATTAGAAATTGAAATTCAGCATTCATTGCTCAGTTTATTTGATAAGATTTCTTGTTTAACTTCTAGAATTTGCTGTGTTTGGGGAAAATCATTGCCTGATTGTAATTTCTGTCAAACTGAACAAATAAGTTCGGACTTTGCTTTGATTACTGAAGGAGGGTGGTACGGATCAAACCATAAACAGAAGTAACTGAATTGTTTTTGAACTTGGAAGTTAATTACTTAAGGTGTGTTCTGCATTATGTATTCATTTGTTTTAAATACACAAGCAAGATAAAGGTTTAATTATTTTCCAATTTGTAACCCTATACAGAGGTGACCAATTTACATTAAAGCTCAAGTTGTATTTAGCATGGATCCCCTCCTGGCTCAGTGGGAAGATGGTGAGATATACAATCCATATTAGTTAAGAAGATGAATTTGTTAATATGCTCACAGGATTGACTTTGGAAATACCTTTGTATTTCTAGCCTAAGGAGGGATGGAACAAAGCAAGGACAATGTTCAGGATTCCTGCTCTTTCCTGCTAAACAATGATCCTGTTCTGAAGCAGCATTATGTAAATAATGAGTGACGACACAAGCAGGTTTGCTTGCCCTAATTGAATAATCTACTACCATTCACTATCTATATTCATACACAATGTGGTACCTTGGTCAGTCCATAAGAATATAAGAACCTAAGAACTAGGAGCAGGAGTAGACCATTTGGCTCTTTGAGCCTGCTCCACCATTCAATAAAATCATGGCTGATCTTTTCGTGGCCTGAGCTTCACTTAGCCGTCCTCTCACCATAACCCTTAATTCCTTTACTGTTCAAAAAAATTATACATCTTAGCTTCAGAAACATTTACTGAGGAAGCCTTAACACTTCACTGGGCAGGGAATTCCATAGAATCACCACCCTCTGGGTGAAGTTGTTCTTTCTCGATTCAGTCCTAAATCTGCTCTCCCTAATTTTGAGGCTGTACTCTCTTGTCCTAGCTTTACCTGCCAGTGGAAACATCCTGTCTGCTTCTATCTTAACTAATCCCTTCATAATTTTATATTTCTATAAGATCCCCTTCATTCTTCTAAATCCCAATGAATATAATCCCAGTCTACTCCGTTTTTCCTCATAAGCCAACCCTCTTAAATCTGGAATCAACCTAGTGAATCGCCTTTGCACCTTTCTAATACCAGTATATCGTTTCTCAAGTGTTGCCGCACTAGCACTCTCTACAGCTGCAATATAACCTCTCTGCTTTTAAACTCAATCCTTTTAACGATTGTAGGACAAAATTCCATTTGCCACCTTAATTACCTGTTTTACCTGCAGACCAACCTTCTGTGATTCATGCACAAGGACACACCGGTCCCTCTGCAAAGCAGCATGCTTGATTTCTTCCCATTGAAGTGATAGTCCTTTTTACTGTTATTTCTACCAAAACAGATGACTTTACATTTATTAACATTGTACGCCATCTGCCAGACCTTTGCGCACACACTTAAATTATCTATGTTGCTTTGCCAAGTTTCACAGTCCTCTGCACACTTCGTTCTACCACATCTTAATGGCCTCCGCAAACTTTGACACATTACTCGAATTCCCCAGCTCCAAATCATCTATGTAATTTGTGAATAATTGCGATCCCAACACTGATCCTTGAGGCACACCACTAGTCATTGATTGCCAACCAGAATAGCACGTCATTTATTTCCACTCTTTGCTTACTGTTAGTTAACCAATCCTCTAACCATGCTAATACATTGCCCCTAATGCTTACAGCAGCCTTTTGTGGAGCGCCTTGTCGAATGTCTTTTGAAAATCTTGATATACCACATCTATGGATTCCCTTTGTCCACCATATTTATAATGTCGTCTCAGAATTCCACTAGATTAGTTAACCATGATCTGACCTTCACGAACTATGCTGCATCTGCCCAAAGGGACAATTTCTACCTAGATGCCTTGCTATTTCTTCCTTGATAATAGACTCGAGCATATTCTCCACTACAGAAGTTAAGCTAGCTGGTCTATAATTACCTATCTTTTGTCTACCTCCCTTTTTAAATGGTGGTGTCACATTTGCTGTTTTCCAATCTGCTGGAACTGCTCCAGAGTTCAATGAATTTGGGAAAATTACCACAAGTGCATTTGCTATTTTTCCCACCATCTCTTTTTAGTACACTGGGATGCATTCCATGAGGGCCAGGAGAGTTGTCTCCCCTTAGCTCTATTAGTTTGCCCAACACTACCTATTTTGTGATAACGATTTCTTCCAGGTCCTCACTTACCTTTGGCTCTTTGTCACTCAGTGGCACGTTATTCGTGTCCTCCGTTGTGAGGACCAACACAGAATACCTACTTAATGCCTTGGCTAATTTCTTATTTCCTATTACTAAATCCCCTTTCTCATCCTCTAAAGGACCAATGTTTACTTTAGCCACTTTTTTTTGTTTTCTAAAGAAACTTTTGCTATTGTCTTTACATTCTGAGCTAGTTTACTCGTGTAATTTTTTTAATAGCTGTTTTTATGCCTTTCTGTTGACCTTTTAAACCTTTCTTAATCTTCTAGTTTCCTGTTGATTTTGGCCAGTTTGCATGCCTTCTCTTTCATAGCCTCCCTTATTTCCTTAGACACCCATTGTAGATTGCCCCCTTTCCCACAGTCCTTCCTTTTCACTGGTATATACTTGTGCTTAGCGCTTTGAAAGTCTTTGCTTTAGTCTACGTTAATCAGTTCCTGCCTCATCCTATTGTAGTCTGCCCTTTTAAGCCTAGGACCTGGTATTGGATTTTATCTTTGCACTTTCCATCTGTATTCTAAATTCACCCATGCTGTGATCAGTCCTTCCAAGGGGTCCCTAACTATGACATCATTAATTATTCCTATCCTAGATCTCAGGACCAGATCTAGGATAGCTTGCTCCCTTGTCGGTTCCATTACATACTGTTCAAGAAAACTATAGCAGATACATTCAGTGAACTCCTCCTCAAGGCTACCCTGACTAAGCCGATTTGACCAATCGACATGTAGATTAAAATCCCCCAGGATAATTGCCGTACAGTTTTTACAGGAATTAGTTATTTCTATGTTTATTGTCCACCCCAATGTGATATTATTTGGTGGCCTATAGACTACACCTAGCAGTGACTTTTTCTTCTTAGAATTTCTAATTTCCATCCAAATAGATTCAACCTTACTCTCCACAGAACCTTTATCATCTCTCACCACCGCCCTGATGTCATCCTTCAATATCAGAGTTACACCACCTCCCTTACCACCTTGTCTGTCCTTCCGAATAGTTTGATACTCCTGGATATTTAACGCCCAGTTGTGACCATCCTGTAACATGTCTTCGCAATGGAAACTAAATCATATTCAGTCATGATGATTTGTGCTGTTAACTCATCTACCTTTTTAAGAATGGTACGAGCAGTAGAGTTCTCTGTTCTGCTTTGTCGTTTGGCTCATCTTGTTCTTCTCTCCTTTTTCATGCCTTTGGAACAGGAGCAGTGCAGTTGTCACTAAGATACAATGTAAAAGTTCATATGAACAATTATTTGGGGTGCACAAGAAGAATTATACATTCGGAAAAGTTTTATTGGATTATGTTTCATTCCATGTGTTTGGAATGTGTTACATTCCCAATTTCTGTATTGCCTATGATTGATTTAGATGCTCTCTCTGGAGGGGTTCCATACAGAGGTGTTATGTAGGCTTCTGGCTCGAAGAGTAACCAAGATCCTGTGTATTCAGTTGCTCCTCTAATTTGTCTACTTATTGTCCAAACACTTCCTTAAAGACACTTGAAACTAGGCAATGCATACTGGCCTTGCTGTTAACACCGAAACATGGAAAGATTATGAAGATTAATGGTTCATATGTTTTCAAGCTGTATTTTCTAGAGTAATTCAAGTGTGAAATATCAAGAAAGTTTCTTGAGTAATATTCAATATGATTTTCCAAAACTCCAGTGCTGTGCAGTATCTTAGTTGTGGCAAATTTAATCTCTGGGAATCAAGATGCCTTTGCATGAAGCAGTACTGTGAATGGTATTTTTGATTAATTTGAAGTTGCAAATTGTGGTATACAATAACTGAAACAATTGTACAGTCTCTCTTCTTTTCCAGTATTTCTCCATCCGAAATGGAAATATGTTTGAATCCCATTTGTCATTAGAAATAGGATTGGGCGGCCAATTAAAGAAATAACCTGATTTTAGTCTAGTATTTCAGTAAGGTTGGTGAATAAAAATAAGATACAACGTTCTTAGATTAGATTAGATTAGACTTAGTGTGGAAACAGGCCCTTCGGCCCAACAAGTCCACACCGACCCGCCGAAGCGCAACCCACCCATACCCCTACATTTACCCCTTACCTAACACTACGGGCAATTTAGTTTGGCCAATTCACCTGACCCGCACATCTTTGTGACTGTGGGAGGAAACCGGAGCACCCGGAGGAAACCCACGCAGACACGGGGAGAACGTGCAAACTCCACACAGTCAGTCGCCTGAGTCGGGAATTGAACCCGGGTCTACAGGCGCTGTGAGGCAGCAGTGCTAACCACTGTGCCACCGTGCCGCCCACAAATAGAAGCCCATTGCCGTGTCATTGCTTACCCGCAATGCCGTTCTCTAACAAGGTTAATTGTGATAAATCTATTGGTAGTAACAAAATCATTTCTATCTTTTATTTATGGTCTTTTGTCAGAATTATGTCAACTCTGATGAAAGCCTGTTGATCTGAAACATTCTCCACAGATGCTGCCTGACGTGAGTTTTTCCAGTACTTGTTTTTATTTTAACTTCTAGCATTCACAGTATTTTGCTTATTTCTTTTTCTGGCATTGTGGTTGCCCAAGGTCATGGACTGGCTTATGGCATTTACCTGTGTGACTACTCCACTTCTTAGTGCAAAATTCTCCTTTCAAAAAGCACACTTCTCCCTTAAATGTTTCATTTAAACATGTTTCCGCTGATGGGTGAGTGCTGAACCAGAGGACACAGCTTAAAAATACGGGGTAGACCATTTAGGATAGAGATGAGGAGAAACTTCTTCACCCAGAGAGTGGTGGCTGTGTGGAATGCTCTGCCCCAGAGGGCAGTGGAGGCCCAGTCTCTGGATTCATTTAAGAAAGAGTTGGATAGAGCTCTCAAAGATAGTAGAATCAAGGGCTATGGAGATCTGGTAGGAAGAGGATACTAATTAGGAATGATCAGCCATGATCATATTGAATGGCGGTGCAGGCTCGAAGGGCTGAATGGCCTACTCCTGCACCTATTGTCTATTATCTATTGTCCATTAAATAATCTATTTGTATTTGTAATTTGAGTTGCAATTTTCTAAAAGCAAGTTCACTCTTCAACAATCCATGGTGAAACTTTGGTTCTCTCCTGAAACACCCAATTATGGGCTCCGTGGCTAGCACTGCTGCCTCTCAGCGCTAGGGATCTGGGTTCGATTTCTGCTTTGGGCTACTGTCTGTGTGGAGTTTGCACATTCTCCCCGTGTCTGCGTGGGTTTCCTCCCACAGTGCAAAGATGTGCAGGTTCGGTGGATTGGCCATGCTAAATTGCCCATAGTGTTCAGGGATGCGTAGGTTAGGGGGTGTGTAGGTGGGTTGCTGTTCGGAGGATCGGTGTGGACTTATTGGATGTGTATTCTATGGTTCTATGTAAGGGGGTAGAGCTGATGAATTTGAAGTCACTTAGGAAAAATGTGAGTTTAGTTTCGTGCCTTACGATAATATTTTCTCATCATGATACTGAGACCTTCCCAAAGGACTGAATAATTAACTGAAAATGCTCCATGTCACTTCTTAGCAAGGATGTGTTATAAAAATAAAGGGAAAAAAAAATTCTGTTCTATCTGTGTTGAAAGTAAGAGAATGACTCGTAAAGACTTGTCGTTGCCACATGTATATGTTTGAAAAGTACCAGGTAGCAACTTACATTTATCTTTCGTTAGTTTTTTTAACATGAAATTTTTGCCATCTGAAACTGTTGTTCTCTCAGATTTAAATGTAGAATGAACCTTAACGTGCAAAAATTAGAAAATTAGGCTGTGCCCAGAAGAATGTTGTGTATCTAAGGAGCCACAAAATTTCATCAGATTTTTTTTGCTTCCAGTTTTACTGTATCTTTCTGTTTAATAAACAACAACTTTCAGGCAGTCTTGTGTTTGAGAAAATTTGTTCATTTTAAAGAAAACCCTTTTATTATACCTGTGTTTTGGAACCCAGCCTGACATATTTTGAATGCTGACCCAAATTTCCATGTGGAACATCCCTGCCTGTCTCCTGATATTAAAACAAAATGCATTTGTGGCAACAAAAACATAAGTTGCTGGAAAAGCTCAGTAGGTCTGGTAGCATCTGTGGAGAGAAATCAGAGTTAATGCTAACCCTAATGACCCTTCCTCAGAACCCTCAGGTCACTGAATCAGTAACATTAAAGCTGATTTCTCTCCACAGCTGCTGCCAGACGTGCTGAGCTTTTCGAGCCATTTCTGTTTTTGTTTCTGATTTACAGTGTCTGCAGTTCTTTTGGTTTTTATTATACCTTTGTGATAAATCTGATGATCCATTTGGAATTATTTAGTCACCATCTGTGTTTTATTGGAACCTGGAATTTAAACCCACATTTCTTTGTTTATCACTGCTTCACTGTACTGATATGCAATGTGATTTTAATTGTTCACATGTTATTCCCTGATCGGTTAAGTCTGGTGAGTTGTTTGAATTATATTAGTTGTGTATTAATGCTTGCGCAAAAACTGTGGTCAGCTAATTGGTAAGTCTGATGAGGACAGCATGTACTTTGCAAAGCAATTAGTTTTGGTATTTTAAATAAGAAGACCTTAAGCTTTAAAATGCTTATAGTCCACAAAATGTGAATCTATCTTTCTTGGGTACTTCCAGATTTCAGCTTTCAGTTGGTTTCAGTTTGGGGTGCTTCTGTGTCTGGCTTTTATTTTTAAATCCCTGATGATTGAAAGCCATTAAGGCAACTAATTTTGCATCCAGAAACATGTAATGCAGTAAATTTTAAATTGTGTTGGATGGAATCAGACTGTGGGCTTTATAGGATTGGCAGTTTAGACAAATATTTAAGTGAACTGGCAACAGGCTATCCTTCCCTGCTGATTGTTTAGTCTAGAGCTGAACATAACTCTTGGGCATTGGTGTCACTTTACAGGCTGATTTTTTTGAAACTAAGAAAGCTACACAAGAAATCCATACGAGTCATGTTTGTATTGTACAACAGTTGCTAGGTAGGGTGATAAGGAGAAGTCATATTTGTTTGTGAATTGTGTACCATGAAATACTATGCAGGCAGCTCATATTTATATCACATGAAGTGATAGAAGCTATGCCCCATTGCCTCTATGCTTCTAATCAGTGTTATGGGAAATAAAATTTTGAAGCTGCACAAAGAGCTGAATTTTTTAAAAAAAACGAAAAAAAACAAATCCACATGATTAGATAAAACTCTAGGTCGAATCCAGAATTAGTGTAGAGTTTCCTGTTAGGACCTGTGTGTGTACTAAAGATGAGCAGCTTTTTAAACAAGATTTCAACAATATTTCAGGAGCATGCTTTTCTTTGATGTGAATGGTCAGGAGAAAAAATTGAAAACAACAGCATATTAACTGTTCAATGAGAGATTAAAGCTGAGGTAGGGAGTGGGAAAGTTGATGAGGAGTGAACTTGAAAAGAGGGAGAAAAATGGGAGTTGGCTGGGAAATCCAGACTCATTCCATGGAAAAGGATTCTGGGTAATCCAAGATGGAGGATGGGAAAAATTGTGGCTGCAGAGCTGCTTTATTTTAAGGTATTTTAGGTGTTAGAGCTGATTTCCTCAAATTCCAGCAGCAGTAATTACTGTTTTATAAGCTGTTCTTTGTTTTGGGACTTCACGGAATAAAATCAAAACAATGACACTTTAGAAAAGGGAAGAGAAACAAATGCAGTGACTGAGAGAAAGACAGAAAGAAACCCATACTACTGTGAATCTGCAAAGCTACAAAGAGATGCACAGCATGGAAACAGACCCTTCGGTTTGAGTTCAAGTATTTCTCGACACTGGAGTGCGTCTAAGAAAAATGAATAAACAGGGAAAATCACAGCTGACCTTGGAGGAACCTGTGTGAGAGAGCTCACAGCATGAGATCAGATAAGTGCACGGTTTTTTAGTGTAACCTTGCTCTTTTTTTGGGTAAATTTACAAGAGTGAGTAGAGTGGGTTCTTTTTGATTATGTTTGTGGGCATCTGTATCTGAATTGAATTGATTAAATTTAAAAAAATATAAAATATAGATACTAAATTAGCCTGGAGCAGTATTTTTTAGAGGAGTGAGTCTGTAGATTAAGGTGCAAAGATGGCCTTTAGTAGAGTGTGCTCTTCCTGTCAGCTGTGGATGTTGAGGAAGAGTTGTCATGTTACTGATGACTATGTTTGCAGTAAGTATGTTTGGTTGCGAATCATATCAGATCTCAGATTGTTTGGAACGGCAGTTAGAGGCAATGAGGAAGTTACAGGAGCTAAGGAGCATGGTAGGTGGCAGTTATAGAAAGGGGGGAAAACAGCAGATACAGTCGGGTAGATGGGTTACCTTAAGGTAAGGTAGGAGAGGGAGGCAAGTAGTGCTGGAGTCTCCTGTGTCTATTCTCCTAGCAAACAAGTATGCTGTTTTGGAAAGTGTAACGGGTGGTAGACACTCAGCAGAATGTAACATGAGCAGCCAAGTTTCTAGTACAAGACTGGTTCTAATATGACAAGTATTATGTCAAGTTCCAAGTGATCAACTGTTACAGGGAGTACCTAGTCAGAGGTACAGACAGAAGTTTTGGTGGCCAACAACAAGAAATCAGAATGGTGTATTGCCACCCTGGTGTCAGGATCAAGGATATCTCAGAGTGCAGAATATTCTGACAGGGGAATGGCGCCAGCAGGAGGTCATTGTACACATTGTAACTAATGACATAGGAAGGAAAAAGGATGCAATTCTGAAGGGAGAATGTAGGAGGTTAGGCAGGGTAGTAAGATCTGGACTATACTCTCGGTGCTGTGAGCTAGTGAGGGTAGGAATAGGAGATTAGAGCAGATTAATGTGTGGCTGAGGAGCTGATGCAGGGGAGAAGGTTTCACTCTTTTTAGATCATTAGAATCTCTTCTGGGGTAGAAGTGACCTGTCTGTACACGAGGGAAGGATTGCACCTGAATTGGAAGAGGACTAATTTACTGGCAGGGAGATTTTGCTAGAGCTGCTCAGGTGGACTTAACCTAGTAAGGTGGGGGACAGGGAGAGAAAACCCAGCAAGATAGTGAGGACAGAGAAGTCTGAGACTGGTACAGTTGGGAAAAGGAGCAAGTCAAATAGTCAGGGCAGGCAGGAATAAAGCAGAGAACGAGGTAGGACCAATAAATTAAACTGCATTCATTTTAATGCAAGAGACTAAGCAGGGAAGGCAGGTCAACTCGGGCCATGGCTAGGAACATGGGATTGGGCAGAGATGTCGCTCAGGGATGGAAAAGATTAGCAGCTTAACATTCCAGAATACAAATGATGCATTGGAAGTAGAGAAAGGGAGGGCAAGACAGGAGAAGTGGGGGTAGCGTTTTTGATAAGGGATGACATTACATTTGTACTTACCCAGGATATTCCTGAGAATACATCTAGGAAAATTATTTGGGTGGAACTGAGAAATAAGAAAGGAATAATCTCCTTTTGGGATTGTATTTTTGACCCCCTAATAGTTAACAGGAAATTGAGAAACAAATTTGTAAGGAGATCTCGGTTATCCGAAAGAATAATAGGGTGGTAATAGTCGGGGTTTTTATCTTCCTAACCGTAGAATGGGACTGCCACAGAATTAAGGGTTTTGATGGAGAGGAATTTAAGTGTGTACAAAAAAACTTTTGATTCACTATGTTGATGTGCCTACTAGAGAAGGTGCAAAACTTGAGCTACTCTTGGGAAATATGGCAGGGTAATACTTTGAGACCAGCGACCATAATTCTATTAGTTTTAAAATAGTGATAGAAAAGGATAGACAGGATCTAAAAGTTAACATTGTAAGCCAATTTGGACAGTATTAAGCAAAACTTTCAAAAATTGATTGAGGGTAGATTTTCGCAGGTAAAGGATCAACTGGAAAATGGGAAACCTTCAAAAATGAGATAATATGTTCCTGTTCACGAGAAAGGCAAGGCTGGTAGGTGTCGGGAATGTTGGATCTTTATAGAGAAGTTGAGGTTTTGGTCAAGAAAAAGAAGGAAGTGTATGCCAGGTAGATTCAGCAGCGATTGAGTAAATTCTTAGTTGTTGCGTTACTTTGGAACTTTGGAAAAAAAAGTCAAAACAACAGCAGTTTTGAAAAGAGAGAGGTACAGACAAAGGAAGCACATGGTGAGGTCAGTGCAGGAGACTGTGCCAGAGAGAGAGAGAGAGAGAGAGAGAGACACCACAGTTAACCTGCACAATTACTGTCTTTGCTGTTTGAATCAGTGGGCATCGGAGCACGTCTGGCAAAATTAACAACCAGTGAAATTCACAACTGATCTTGAAAGAACTGTTTGGGTGAGGTAACAGCACAGGAACAGATAAATCTTAACTGTGGCCTACAGGAAGTCTGCAGTAGCCAGGAGCGTGGGTTCTTCCTTGATTATATTTTTTGAGATATGTCTCTTGACTCATCTTAAAATCTAAGCCATAACAATTAATTTAACCTGGAGGAGTGTTTTGTAAAGGAATAAGATGGTGTTATTTTCTGGGTCTGTAGACTGTGAAGGAGCAAAAATGGCTTTTAGTAGAGTGATATGTGCTTCTTGTCAGATGTGGGAGGTTAAGGCGGGTTTATGGGTTACTGTGGATTATATCTGTAATAAATGCAGTTGGCTATGAATCCTATCAGATCGAATGGATCAGTTGGAGAGACAACTGGAGGCAATGAGGAATGTGCAGCAGCAACGGTATGTGATGGATGGCAGTAATAGGAAGGGGGAAAGTTGCAAATACAGTCACATCCTGGGTTAACTCCAGGAAAGGTAAGAGAGGTAGGCAGTTAGTGCAGGAGTCTTCTGTGGCAATCCCCATTTCAAACAAGTATGCTGTTTTGGAAAACATTGAGGGTAATCGATTCACAAAGGAATGCAGCACAAACAGCCAAGTTTCTGGTATTGAGACTGGCTCTAATGCAATGAGGGGTGCGTCGGGTTCCAAGAGATCATTTGTGTTAAGGGATTCTCTAGTCCGAGGTACAGACAGACGTTTCTGTGGCCAGCAGCGAAAAATCAGAATGGTGTGTTGCTTCCCTGGTGCCAGGATCAAGGATGTTTCCGAGAGGGTACAGAATGTCCTCATGGGGGAGAGTGGCCACAAGAGGTCATTGTCCAGATTGGAACCAATGACATAGCAAGGGAAAAGGTTGAGATTCTGAAGGGAGATTATAGAGAGTTAGGAAGGAATTTAAAAAAGGAGGTCCTTGAGAGTAGCAATATCTGGATTACTCCCGATGGTATGAGCCAGTGAGGACAGGAATAGGAGGACATAGCAGATGAATGCATGCCTGAGCTGGTGTATGGGAGAAAGATTGACATTTTTGGATCATTGGAATCTCTTTTGGGGTAGAAGTGACCTGTACAAGAAGGACAGATTGCCCCTAAATTGGAAGGGGCCTAATATACTAGCAGGGAGATTTGCTGAAGCTGCTTGGGAGGATTAAAGCTGCTTAAAAGTGGGGTGGGGGCAGGGAGATAGATTGATCTGTTTTCTCACTGAAACTGGTACAGTTGAGAACAGAAGCGAGTGAAACAGTTAGGGCAGGCAGGGACAAGGTAGGACTAATAAATTAAATTGCATTTATTTCTATTCAAGGGGCCTAACAGGGAAGGCAGATGAACTCGGGGTTTGGTTAGGAACATGGGGCTGGGATATCATAGCAATTACAGAAACATGGCTCAGGGATGGGCAGGACTGGCAGCTTAATGTTCCAGGATACAAATGCAACAGGAAGGATAGAAAGGGAGGCAAGAGAGGAGGGGGAGTGGCATTTTTGATAAGGGATAGCATTACAGCTGTACTGAGGGAGGAAATTCCTGGAAATACATCCAGGGAAGGTATTTGGTGGAACTGAGAAATCAGAAGGGCAGATCACCTTATTGGGATTGTATTATAGATCCCCTAATAGTCAGAGGGAAATTGAGAAACAAACTTGTGAGGAAATCTCAGCTATCTGTAAGAATAATAGGGTGATTATGGTAGAGGATTTTAACTTTCCAAACATAGGCTGGGACTGCCATAGTGATAAAGGTTTAGATGGAGAAGAATTTCTTCAGTGTGTACAAGAAAATTTTCTGATTCAGCATGTGGATGTACCTTCTAGAGAGAGTGCAAAACTTGACCTACTCTTGGGAACTAAGGCAGGGCAGTTGACTGAGATGTCAAGTGGTGGAGCACTTTTTGCGGCCAGTGACCACAATTCTATTAGATTTAAAATAGTAATGGAAAAGGATAGACCAGATCTAAAAGTTGAGGTTCTAAGTTGGAGGAAGGCTAATGTTGATGGTATTAGGCAAGAACTTTCAAAAGTTGATTGGGGGCAGATGTTCGCAGGTAAAGGGATGGCTGGAAAATGGGAAGCCTTCCGAAATGAGATGATGAGAATCCAGAGAAAGTATATTCCTGTTAGGGTTAAAGGAAAGACTGGTAGGTATCGGGAATGCTGTATGACTATAGAAGTTGAGGGTTTGGTTAAGAAAAAGAAGGAAGCATATGCAAGGTATAGACAAGATAGATCCGAGTGAATCCTTAGAGTATAAAGGCAGTAGGAGTATACTTAAGAGAGAAATCAGGAGGGCAAAAAGGGGACATGAGATAGCTTTGACAAATAGAATTAAGGAGAATCCAAAGGGTTTTTATAAATAAAGGACAAAAGGGTAACTAGGGAGAGAATAGGGCCCATCAAAGATCAGCAAGGCGGTCTTTGTGTGGCGCCACAGAAAATGGGGGAGATACTAAATGAGTATTGTGGAAAAGGATATGGAAGATCTAGGCTGTAGGGAAATAGATGGTGACATCATATTACAGAGGAGGAGGAAGTGCTGGATGTCTTGAAATGGGTAAAGGTGGATAAATCCTCAGAACCTGATCAGGTGTACCCTAGAACTCTGTGGGAAGCTAGGGAAGTGATTGTTGGGCCTCTTGCTGATATACTTGGATCATCAATAGTCACCGGTGAGGTGCCAGAAGACTGGATGTTGACTAACGTGGTTGCACTGTTTAAGAAAGATAGTGAGGATAAGCCAGGGAATATAGACCAGTGAGCCTGACATTGGTGTTGGGCTGAGGGACAGGATGTATATGTATTTAGAAAGGCAAGGGCTGATCAGGGATAGTCAACATGACTTTGTGAGTGGAAAATCAGAATGGACTTCAATGTTCAACAAGTTTCCTCATGGGAGACTGGTTAGCAAAGTTAGATCTCTCTGAATACAGGGAGAGCTAGCCATTTGGATACAGAACTGGCTGAAAGGTAGAAGACAGAGCGTGGTGGTGGAGGGCTGGTTTTCATACTGAAGACCTGTGACCAGTGGAGTGCCACAAGGATCGGTGCTGGGTCCTCTACTTTTCGTCATTTTACATAAATGATTTGGATGTGAGCATAAAAGGTATAGTTAGTAAGTTTGCAGATGACACCAAAATTGGAGGTGTAGTGGACAGCGAAGAAGGTTACCTCTGATTACAACAGGATCTGGACCAGATGGTCCAATGGGCTGAGAAGTGGCAGATGGAGTTTAATTCAGATAAATGCGAGGTGCCGAATTTTGAGAAAGCAAATCTTAGCAGGGATTTATACACTTAATGGCAAGGTCCTAGGGAGTATTGCTGAACAAAGAAACCTTGGAGTGCAGGTTCATAGCTCCTTGAAAGTGGATACGCAGGTAGATAGGATGGTGAAGAAGGTGTTTGGTATGCTTTCTTTTATTGGTCAGAATGTCGAGTACAGGAGTTGGGACATCATGTTGCAGTTGTACGAGGGCATTGGTTAGGCCACTGTTGGAATATTGCATGCAAATCTGTTCTCCTTCCTATCAGAAAGATGTTGTGAAACTTGAAAGGATTCAGAAAAGATTTACATGGATGTTGCCAGGGTTGGAGGATTTGAGCTACAGGGAGAGGCTGAACAGGCTGGGGCTGTTTTCCCTGGAGCATTGGAGGCTGAGGAGTGACCTTATAGAGGTTTACAAAATCATGAGGGGCATGGATAGGATAAATAGGCAAAGTCTTTTCCTTGGGGTGGGGGAGTCCAGAACTAGAGGGCATAGGTTTAGGGTGAAGGGGGAAAGATATAAATGGGACCTAAGGGGCAACTTTTTCACGCAGAGGGTGGTACGTGTATGAAATGAGCTGCCAGAGAAAGTGGTGGAGGCTGGTACAATTGCAACATTTAAAAGACATTTGGATGGGTATATGAATAGATGGAGTTTGGAGGGCTATGGAAACAGGTGGGACTAGATTGGGTTGGGAAATCTGGTCGGCATGGACGGGTTGGACCGAAGGGTCTGTTTCCATGCTATATATCTCTATGACTCTAGGTAGTGGTGTTGGATGTCTTAAAACACATTATGATGGAAGAATCCCCAAGACCTGCTCAGGGGTACCCTAGAACACTGGGAAACTGGAAAAGTGATTGCTGGGCCCTGCTGTGGGGAAAATCACTAGCATCAGAGTCAGAGTTGGGGTTCAACAACAGAGTTTATTTTACAAGGAAATACTGGAGCTCCGGGGAGAGAAAGATACCCAAAGCACAGTGGTTAGCTGCAAGTCTTTCTCTCTATCCGGAGCACATGTCAACATACTTTTATGTATTTTATAAAATAATAGGTCAGTGATGAGGTTATTGTCTTTGAAACATAGTTTCTTTATTGTAAACATTGCAGAATCATAGTTTTGATAAATTCATTGTCAGTTCCAACACAGCCTTTGTTCACTTCAGCGTAGTTGTTGTCTCTGCTGAAACTGACATTGTCAATGTCAACGTCTGTGTGGAAATCCATTACTGTAGTAACGGATGCTAATCGCTCATCCTGAGAAGAACGATTTCTGCAGCCCTGGCTAATAGCACTTTGTATTGAGTTCGTATCAAACACTTAGCATTTCTATCAAAGGTTGGCTGGACCCTGGCACTTCGGCAGACAGTATATGCTACTCCTGTGTATTCTCTCCCACACCTGCCTTAAACTAATCAACTAGTGTATTATGCTGGCATCTAGGTGACCCCAGGCAGTATTGGTGTTTGCTCTGCTGTCTCCCTCCATATTGTGGTCTGGTGGCCATCTTGTGTGTCAAGTGGCTAACCTATGGCTCAGCAGCCATCTTGTGTGTCTCCGTGCCTAGTGTCACCTTGCCCTGTACCATCTCTCACTTCTCTCCCCCTTTGTGGTCGAAGAGGCACGCAGACCACCTAATTTACACGTAGAGATCGGTCATCTCTCCTCCTCCTGAGGGATATCTCGAAGTGTCAATTTCGTTGGGGCCTCTTCCGTGGTGACACTCGCTGGCACAGTTCTCATCGATAGCGCCTTACAACAGAGCTTTAAACAATGAGGTGAATTATCCCGTGTGCCAAATAGGGTTCCCCAGGTTTACCTATTAACCAATTTAGCCAGCTGTCTGTAATTGTGGCTCATTGTCGAAAATTATCTAGCTCGTCTTGGATATTCTTGACTGTTTCTGTAATGTTCTAAGGGTCATCAATAACATGGGTAATACACTTGTCACCAATAATCGTACAAACTCCCCTTGCTGTGCTAATTGATAATCCACTGCGTAATGTGCCTGCTGTGAGTAGAGTCTGAGTTCAGCCAACTCTGTATTAATTATTTCCAGAACTTTTGAGGTATTATTGCCTGTGATAGTCTGGCCACATACAAGGTAATTTTAGTTTTTGGTGCTGACTATCCTTGGTGCCCCCCTCCCCAAAAATATCCTAAGAATCCATATTCCAATGATGACCCCAAAGTGATGGGGATTTGCCAGTCAGCACAGAACTCCTGGCTGTTGGAGCGGGTCACTATCCTTCTCTGGACATGTCCCCTGCTGGGGCGTAGTACGCTGAGGGGTGCAATTGTCCTACCGCGAACAGATTTGGGAGGTCTGGGGTGTCTGTCATGAAAGTCCCCTTAAATAGAAAAACAAATGCCTTCGCCGCTTGGTAACATACATTGTCCTGTCCTTCTGTCTGTCTGTCCACCCATGTCGCCCCTGATTTACCCCCCCCCCCCCCTCCCCATATCGAACGGGTATGTCCATGTGACAGAGCTGACATGAGTGCTATTGCACTGACCACCTATGAATTGTCTGTCCGCAGTCACATTCAAATATGTCTATTCGTTGCACGTGCAGGTAAACTGTCCCCTGGTGACTGTACAGTGCTGATAAGTGCACTGTCTCTGGACGCATGAGTCATTTTTGGGAACTAGGGCATAAACACATCCCCATCCTGCCCTATGAAACAGAGTGGGTAATTCCCAGGTTTTAAATGGGTCTTCCCTAGGCTAGGGGACTCTGCCCCATGGGCCGGTGGTCCTGCCCAGGTGCACAGATCTACAAGTGCACAAGTGGAATCCCCACTTGTATTTTCCTATCTGCCCCTTACATGACACCTCCGAGGTGTCTACTGTATACAGATCACGAGGGGTCCACACCGGGGTGGCCACAAGTAGGGATTCTACTGATCGTGCCAGTGGGTAGCAGACAGTTTGGTTCCCATGCAAACTTAAGTGGGTTTTGTAAAAGTAATTATCTTTAAATCCTGACATGGTCCCGACAGTCGCGACACTTAAACACAGTAAAATATATACAGGTATGTACGTTTTTGCACTTATATACTAATCAGTCAAAGTCTTTGTTTTTTTCAGGAGGTGCAGTCGTGCTTCTATGTGGTTTGCTGTTGTGTTGTGTTTTTGGTATTCCTTCTGGGATGACCATCTTGTCTGCTGTTCCTGCCTGCATCTGAGGAATGGTCAATGATATTAGTTTGGTCATAGGAGTCTTTAAATGGTTTTAGTTGGGTCCAGTGCTTCCATGTGCCTTTTCCTTTAATATCTATGCAGGCACAGGTGTTCCCACTTATTACCACGTCATTTGGCCCATTCCATTTTGGGGCAAAGCCTGGTTTGTCAGGCAGGGCTCACCCCAGGACACACTTCTTGCTGCTGGGACCTCAAGATTTTGAATTCCCCTGCATTGTCCTTTTTGTCCTGTTTATCAATTACAGATGTCTGCATCCCTTTCAATTGGGAGCTTAATTCTATCAAATTTTGTCTTTTAGTGAACCCACATCAGAACCACCTGTGATTTTTGTCTCTGGCAATTGCATTGCTTGCCCAGTCATTAATTCATTTGGTGTTAGCCCGGTTGCCTGATTCATGGTGGCTCTTAATTTCACTAGTATGGCTGGCAGCACTTCAACCCATGTTCTGCCTGAGGTTTGCATAGCCTTAGCTAAAGTATTTTTAAGCATTCTATTCATTCTCTCTACTATCCCTGAGCTCTGGGTGTGATAGGGAATATGAAAGTTTTGTTTAATGCCAAGTAAATGGCAGACAGCCTTCATGACCTTGCCTGTAAAATGCGTCCCTTGGTCAGAGTTGTTTTGGAGGAGTACTCCTCACCTCGAGATTACCTCTGCTAATATTCTGGCTACAGTGTTTGCAGTGCAGCTTTTGGTCAGGGAGACCTCTACCTACCAGATAAATCGGTCAACGTTGAGCGGGCAGTACATTTTCCCACTGGAAGGTGGTAGTAGCCCTTTGAAATCTATCTGAAGGTGTTCCCAGGGTCCCCTTGGTCTGGGCTGGTGTCTCATCCTAACTTTTATGGGTCTCCCTTGGTTATGTTGTGCACAAACCGTGCATCTGCGGCAGTACTTGGCCACGTCTCTTCCCATTCTCTTCCATCACCATTCTCTCCCTCGGCTTGCTACTATGACCTCTCTACTTGTATGGGAGAGCCTGTGATGCACTTGTTATGCAATCTGTTATGTACACACGCTGGTGCTGCCATCTTGTCTGCTCACCTCCAGACACCATCCTCCCCTTTGAATGCCCCCTGCAGTTCCCATTTCTTTCTCCTTTCCTGCAGAGTGTCCTCATGCAGCTGCTGAATTTGGATAACGTCTTTTGCTAATTCAGTACTGGCTATTGCAACCTTGTCAATGTCGTCTTGTTCTAGGGTTTTCTGAGCTGCTCAGTCTGCTGCCTGGTTTCCTTTGAATTTTAGCCAACCTGGACTCTGTCTTACTAACTCCTTTTGATGGGCTTTTATTTTTATTACTGCAGCCTCTTTTGGCTGTTCACTGGCATGCAAAAGTACCTGTGTTCTTAATTGGTGTCTGTTCGGGGTTCCCCCTGTGGTGGTGAAACTTCTACATTATGCCGCCATGTAGTCATGGACTACACCGAAGGCATATTGACCTTGCGTATATATATTCACGATTTTGCCTTTTGCTGTTCAAGTGCTTTGAGCGCTACCTATGCAGACTGCCTTCCATCAATCCTTCCAGACATAACTGTTTCTAACTTATCATTTACCATAGCCCATCCTGTTCGGGGCAACCTTGCTACATATTTTCATAACCCCATATAGAGGGTCTCCTCAGCTGTGTCTAGGAGGTTATCATTTACTCTTCCCTATCTTCATCCCCCATCTATATCCACCCCGTTGTGTGATTCCTCTGTGTTCAGAATTCTCTGAGCTGGGATTTCTCCTGTATCCCTAGCTATTTCCATACTGACTTGGGGTAAAAGAACTGCCTCCCACTTTGTCCTTATATTGGAGACGGTCCTCAGTTTCTTTGTGTTTAGTATCTCTATTAAGGCATGTTTAGTGTAGAGGATGATATTTCCTCTGATTACTATGGGCTCACTAACTCTAACGGCACAAGCAGCACAGTCCAAGGCTGCTATGCACCTGGGCAACTCGGTGACTACTGGCTCTTCTGTAGTTAAGTAGTACCCTATGGGCCTCCTTTTACTACCATAGTCTTAAGTGACCACTGCGGAGTAAAATCGTCCCTTGTTATTACAGTGGATGTGAAAATCTTTGCTGTGATTTGATAGCACTAGCCCGGGGGCTGATATGAGTTGAGTTTTAAGCTGACTGTATGTCTCCTCCTGTTCTGGCTTCGAGGTTACAGGTTTCCAGGTGGGCTTGCCTCCTTTTAATTAATCTCTGATCGGTTCAGCCAATTATGCGAACTAGAGTACAAAGCTTCGACTGTAGTTGAATAGCCCCCAAGACCTTTTTGACTCCCCTGACTTTGGCAGGTCATGGCATCTGTTGGATTGCCTTCTTATGGTCGTTGGGTATTTTTTTGAGTCCCTGGGATATAAGGTGTTCTAGGTATAAGACTTGTCTTTTGCCAATTTGTGCCTCTGTGGGGCTAATCTTTGATCGTCTGGTTGCCAATTCCTGCAGCACTAGACATAAAGCTTCTTGGTGTCCTGACTCTGATTCTGAGGCAATTAGGATATTATTTACATATTGGAGGGCAGTGCTACCCTCTAGAAAATCTACTCTCTTCAGAATGTCACTCTTCACCCTGTGAAAAAATAGTGGGGCTGTTGTGGAACTCTTTTGGGAGGTGAGTCCACCTCTACTGCCTGTCCCTTAGTGTAAAAGTGAATTTATTTTGGGACTCGGTGTAACGGGATAGACCAGAACTTGTTGGCTATGTCTAGAACAGTAAAAATCTTGTGTCCGGGGCCATACCATTTAAAATGGTGGGGAGTCTGTTACAATGGGGTGCAATTTGGAGGTGACCTTATTTACTCCTGTATAATCAATGGTGAGTCTGTAGCTCCCATTAGGCTTTATTACTGGCCACCTTGGGGAATTAGTTGTACTTGTGGTTTCTTTCAGGATTCCCTGTTTCATTAGTCCTTTCACTGTCTCAACAACCGTTTTCTCTGCTTCAGGTTTTATTGAGTATTGCCAGTGGGCCTTCTGGTCCGATCAAGATACCCGTTATGGGGTCTAAGTTAACTAGACCTGTATCTAACTTTTTGTATCTGCCCATGCTCCAGGGGCCGAGGCGCAGATGGCTCAGAGTCCCCCCTTTTTTTGAGGTTCCAGTCCCTACTGGCGACTATCGCCACTTTAATAGGTTCGAGGTGATTGGTAAGTTTCCGAATCTTGGTCTTTCGACTGTTCTGTTTGGGCATAAGAAATTTACATTCTCTCATGAGATCATTGCCTATTATGGTGCCATCATTATTTTGGCATACGTAAAAAAGTTTACTTCTACAAGGGTAGCTTCACTTAGGTAAGCTGGTACCCCAGTGAAGTGAATCATTTTGTGTAGAGTAAGGGTAAGTTTGTAATGGATATGGCCGCTCCTGTGTCTACTAGCATTTCCCATTTCCTCCCTCCTATTACTGCAGGCGTGTAAATTCTCTCCCCTCCATTAGCCTCACGAATGGGGGCAGCTGGCTGTCAGCTGTGCTGACCTTGGGACTCCTGTGGTTCTATGGTGTTTGGGGGTAACCAATGCTTTTTCCAGCATACTGCTTGTATGTGTCCTATTCTGTTGCAATGGCTGCAGTGTTTTACATTGCTCCCTGCTTATGGGACCCTACATTCTATAGCAAAGTGTCTCTATCGGCCTCAGTTGTGGCAGGATAGTTTTATTCTACTCTTTCCTTCATTCTGGTAGGCTGCTTTGTCAGGTCTTACCTTTATTGCAGGAGCTTCTGCCTCCTGCATCCCGCTAGCCCACTCAACTTGATCATCATAATCCTGGGACATTGTTACTTCCGTTATCAGGATGGCTTGGAGGGCAGTAGAGAATCCATCTCTAAAAGCTTGGATGAATGCCTGATCCCCCTGACCTGGGTTCGCTTGCCCTGAGCATTCCTGATAGACCCTAAATAATCGTTCCCATACTCCGAGGCTCCTTCCCCTTTAAGTTGTTTAGTGGTTATGATCTTGCTCCGGTTTGTGGGAGCATTTCCTAGCTCTCTCTGGATTTCCTCTTTAAAATTGGCGATGGGGGCCTGCTGGGCATCTATCTTGGCTATAAGGGTGATGACAAGTGTCTGCCGTCTTCCCCATAAGTCTCGGCTGTTATGATGTTTCCATTTGTCCGCCAGGCAAGCGGCCCGGACTAGCTGATGTATGTCTCTCCGGTGCAGTTGGTGCCCGACCCATACACTGTCCAGCTCTTCCCAGAACCTGGTGTTCGCATTCCGGGGCTTTAATTTGTCCAGGGAGGCCATAATTTACTGTCTCTCCCCTGGGGTGAAGGATTTATAATTTGCTTTGGGTTGTAAGTCTGTTCCTCCTCTCGTAACTGGCGCTAAGTTATACTCTTGCATGGTTCGTCCATCAGAGGGAGCAGTTGGTCCCTGCTGAGCGGTCTCGTAAAGAGGAAGCAAATCTACACCTGAATATTTGTGCACCCTTCTTAATTCCTGCTCCAACTCTTGCATTCTGTCTTCCAGCTCTTTAGCTTGTTCCTGGTCCTTTCTCCATCTGAAGAAAGGACTCATGCCCGAAACATCGACGATGCTGCCTGACCTGCGTTTTTCCAGCAACACATTTTCAGCTCTGATCTCCAGCATCTGCAGTCCTCACTTTCTTCTTTCTCCATCTACTTGCGGAGACACTCATTAGTTCAATTAGACCTGCTAATTGGTGCGCTAACATTACCCCTATCTTTTTAGTTGTGTTCCGTTTCTGTCTATCTATCCACTGTCTCAGTTGTGCTAATGTTTGGGATGGATCCCATCTACTTTTTCTTCATTTGGTCTGTCAAAACCTTGTCTGCCTTGTATTTCTCATAAGAGAACCTACAATATCCCTCTTAAAACTTTCATCTGCCATTTAGTAGATTGTGTACCCCTGGATACCACCAACAGTAAAGTGTTCCAAGCCAGTGGGGACTTCTCTACCCTCGGCCAATAATACTGTCCCAGCACTGTTCGTATAACCGTAGCAGCCTCCTAGCAAGGTGTGCTGTCTACCAGTGGGACCTCTCTACCTTCCCGGCACCACCACTAGTTGGTACCAACCGTTGGCTGGGAATGCTAGCTCAACAGGGTGTGCTGTCTACTGGGACTACTCTATCTCCCGGCCACCTCGACTGAGCCAACGCATCTTGGTAGGCCCAGAAACCTACCTCTAACCTGGTGTGCTCTCTAACAGTTGGGACTCTTCACCCTCCTGGCCACTGCCACTATTCAAGCTCTGTTGTTCTACTACGGACTGACAGGATATCACAGTTACTCAGCATTCCCCACCTTGGTAATGTGTGCTCCACTGAGGTTTGGCTCTTGGTCAGAGTGATCAGCTCCTCTTCCTCACGACATTGGAAATTACAAGTACAAACAGCCCCCAACTTTTAATTTAACCTCTAACTGGACTCTGTGTTGTTCACCCCTGCAGAGTCCAATGTTATCCGACTTTGCCACTTGTGCTTCACAACTCCTAGTGCATTTGGTGTTTCAATTCCCACTTCAAATGCCAACCTTTGTGTGGGAGCCTACCCTTAGGGCAGGGTTTTGAGGAAGGTACTACCTTGTCCTCTGGCTGCATCAGCACAAACAGCAGGTTCTTACAACAGTTAGTACAGTAACACTTATTCTCCACAGAGATGCACTTAAATTTTTAACTCAGTACTGTAGCAAATTAGACACTACAATTGGTATTTCTTTTAAACTGTGTCTTTGGCCCGGTCTGACTTTTCTCGTTTGCAGGTACAAATTTGCTCTTATCCTGGCTCCCCGATCGTGGCCTTTGTCAATGGCACCATTAATAAGAGCCCTGCTCACAGCGCCAATTGTTTTGGGAAAAATAATCAGTCTCTGAGTCAGAGTTTGGGTTCAACAACAGTTTATTGCACAAGGAAATACTGAAGCTCTGGGGCAAGATAGACACAACAGCACAGTGGTCAGCTGTCAATCTTCTCTCCATCTGTCAAGATACTTTTATACATTTTGTAATATAATAGGTCAGTGATGAGATTATTGTCTTTAATTATTGTAAACATTGCAGAATCATTGATAGTTTTGGTGCAGTCATTGTCAGTTTCAACATCTGCGTGGAAATCCATTACTACAGTATTGAGTGGTAATCACTCTTCCTGAGAAGGACGGTTACTGCAGTCCTGGCTAATAGCACTTTGTATTGTGTCCATATCATCCAGTTAGCATTTCTATCCAAGGTGTTGGCTTGACCTAGACTCTTCGGCGGGCAGTATATGCTACTCAATAGACAATAGGTGCAGGAGTAGGCCATTCAGCCCTTCGAGCCTGCACCGCCATTCAATATGATCATGGCTGATCATTCCTAATTAGTATCCTCTTCCTGCCTTATCTCCAAAGCCCTTGATTCCACTATCTTTGAGAGCTCTATCCAACTCTTTCTTAAATGAATCCAGAGACTGGGCCTCCACTGCCCTCTGGGGCAGAGCATTCCACACAGCCACCACTCTCTGGGTGAAGAAGTTTCTCCTCATCTCTGTCCTAAATGGTCTACCCCGTATTTTTAAGCTGTGTCCTCTGGTTCGGCACTCACCCATCAGCAGAAACATGTTTCCTGCTGCCAGAGTGTCCAATCCTTTCATAATCTTATATGACTCAATCCGATCCCCTCTCAAGTCTTCTAAACTCAACTCTAAGCCCAGTCACTTCAGTCTTTCAGTGTAAGGTAATCCTGCTATTCCAGGAATTGACCTCGTGGTATTCTCTGTGTATACTCTTGTGTATTCTCTCCCCCACCTGCCTTAAACTAATCAACTAGGCTGTGAGAGCATTGTGCTGGCATCCAGGTGGCCCCAGGCAGTATCTGTGTTTGCTTTGCTGTCTTGCTCCATATTGTGGTCTGGCAGCCATCTTTTGTGTCAAGTGGCCAACTTAGGCTTAGCAGCCATCTTGTGTATCTCTGTGCCTAGTGTCACCCTGCCCTGTGCCATCTTTCAGTTCAGCCCCTTGCTGAGATATTTGGATCATCGTTAGTCACAGGTGAGGTGCTAGAAGACTGGAAGTTGGCTAACGTGATTCCACTATTTAAGAAGGGTGGTAAGGAAAAGCCAGGGAACTACAGAGGTTCCTCATGGTAGACTGGTTAGCAAAGTTGATCACATGGAATAGAGGTAGAACTAGCCATTTGGATACAGAACTGGCTTGAAAGTAGAAGATAGAGGGTGGAGGGTTGCTTTTCAGACTGGAGGCCTTTGATCAGCGGTGTGCCACAAGAATCGGTGTTGTGTCCACTCCTTTTTTATTTGTCGTTTATATAAATGGTTTGCATGTGAACATAGGAGGTATAGTTAGTAAGTTTGCAGATGACATCATAACTGGAGGTGTCGTGAACAGTGACGAAAGTTACCTCAGTACGACGGGATC
Source organism: Hemiscyllium ocellatum (assembly GCF_020745735.1). Lineage (NCBI taxonomy): Eukaryota > Metazoa > Chordata > Chondrichthyes > Orectolobiformes > Hemiscylliidae > Hemiscyllium > Hemiscyllium ocellatum. The sequence continues at coordinate 111,007,477 of NC_083403.1, read as the reverse complement.
CTGATCAGATGGCCCAGTGGGCCAAGGAATGGCAGACTGAGTTTAATTTAGATAAGTGGAAGGTGCTGCATTTCGGAAAGGCAAATCAGGCAGGACTTATGCACTTAATGGTAAATTCCTAGGGAGTGTTGCTGAGCAAAGAGACCTTGGAGTGCAGGTTCATAGTTCTTTAAAAGTAGAATTACAGGTAAATAGGATAGTGAAGAAGGTATTTATATGTTTTCCTTTATTTGTCAGAGCATTGAATATAGGAGTTGGGAGGACACGTTTAGGCCAATATCGGATTACTGTGTGTAGTTCTGGTCTCCCTCCTAGAGGAGGGGTGTTGTGCAACTTGAAGGGTTCAGAGAAGATTTACAAGGATGTTGCCAGACTTGAAGGGTTTGAGCTATAGGGAGAGGCTGAATAGGCTATTTTCCCTGGAGCGTCACATGCTGAGGGCTGACCTTATACAGGTCTTTTTCTCTGCGATGGGGGAGTCCACAACTAGAGGACATTTGATGAGGGTGTGAGGGGAAGATTTGATAGGGACCTAAGGGGCAACTTTTTCACGCAGAGGTTGGTACATGTATGGAACGAGCGGCCAGAGGAAGAGGTGGAGGCTTGTCCAATTACAACAGTTAAAGGTGATTTGGAGTTGCCAGTTTTGGACTGTGGTGGACAAAGTTAAAAATCACAGCACCAGGTTATAGTCCAACAGGTTTATTTGAAAGCATGAGGCACTGCCTCAAAAGCTGGTGGCTTTCAAGCATTTAACAGGCATCTAGATGGGTATATGAATAGGAAGGGTTTAGAAGGGTATGGGACAAGTGCTGGCAAATAGGACTAGAATTATTGAGGATATCTAGTTGGCGTGGACGAGTTGGACCCAAAGGCCTGTTTCCGTCCTGTGCATCTCTATGACTATTTTATGTACCAAGCAGCAACTATAGTGGACAGCATTTAGAGTTTGAAATAAGATTCATGGCAATCTACAGAAGTTTAGCTATATTTATGCAGAATCTAGTGTGTTTATTGTATTCTGCATCCACTGTTGAGCTCACCAAAGCTTCAAGTTCCATCTCACCATAAGCCATAAACTTAAGTGTTCAAAACGTTGTTGGATTTATCATATGAAAGATTTCAGTCACAGGTAATTACTATAATTAGTTGCCTTATTGTTGCATTTTGTGATCTAGCCATGATAATCAAACCTTAGACGTGCACAAAGGGGTCAGTGGCACAGTGAATGGTCACTTCTGCAGACAGTTAATTGCAGTTGGAACTTTTTATTTTTCTTTTGTGCAAGTCTTGCAATCCATTCACCTGTCTGTGACAAAAGACAACAATAATTTATAGGATGTGACTGTTTTGGTTGCACAGGTGCAAATTAGATAGACTTCTTTCAGAAAATTATAGCTTGGGCAGTGCAGTGTATCAGGATCATGAAACATGATGTACTGTGCAAGGGAAAAAGATTGCTTTGGAACCTCAGAACTTTGGAAATTTCAGAACACTTTCCGTAACTTGGTTGCACGTTTCTCGTTCTGCTAACCTAACAGTTGTAGTTGCATCCTGTGTATATTTATATGGGAGCAAATTTTCATTCAGTTAATGCCCACTATCTGTCTACAAGTAGATGCAGTTTATGTGCAATTCATGTGGGTATGGTGTAGATTAAACGATTGGAGATTGATAGCCACATTGTCATTAACTCTATTATCATTCTTTCATGCAACTGCAAGGATGTCAGAAGGAGAACCTTTTTTTTCCATCAAATGATTCTGTACGTTCCTATGAAACAGTACAGTTGTATTCCCACTGGGTATTGCATGATGTTTATACCTGTGCCATTACAAAGACTGCCAACTTGTACCTTCTCAGTGTTAGACTCAAACTTTCTAGCTTCTGCAGTCCTCACGTTCTCTTTCCTCCTTCGTGTCACTTGACTCTGCCTCACCCCACCTCATTTGGTAAAACTTGCATTTGTGCCTTTGTAACCCATATATTTGATTAATCCAAAACATTCTTGGCTGGTCTTCCAAGTTCTACCCTCTGTAAATTTTGTTCTCTAAACTCTGCTGCCCTTGTTCTAACTCAAGCTTAGTCTCTTTTGCTCATCACCCCTGTTGTTGAATTGATTACATCAGGTTTTGTTTATGCAATGTCTCTACAGCATTTGCAAATTTCTCCACGGTCTTGTGTATCTTTTTAATCTCCTTGAATCTAAATTTCTAGCATTACGTCTATGGTTCTCTGATTCTGGCTTCTTAAACAGTCTTAATTTAATCCCTCCTCTATTGGTGACCATGCCTTCAAAGCACTCAACTCTGGATTTCTCATCCTAAATCTCTCTACCTTGTTTTCTTTTTAAGATGCACCAACTTCTTTAACCAAACTTTTGGTCATTGAGCCACAAAAGGTCATGTTAAGAACAACATCTAATTATGCTTTCTAATTTTTTTCTGACATAAGCCACCTTGGGATGTTATTATGTTAAATACAATGTGTAGATTATGTCTTTCTAAATTAGCCCTCGTCTTCTGTGTTACAAGGAGAAGGTGCTTGATTTTTCTATCCTATAGCTGAAGTTCCTCATCCCTTCTGAATTGTAGGTGTGTTGAGAAGAATGGCTGTTTTTGATTAAGTGTCCAGAACAATTAATTTTATAATAAGGGCAGTGACTCCGTTTCATCGTCTGGCTATGGGTACCAGTAACAAGAAACATATGTCCATTAACTGTACATTTTGGGCAACAATCCATAACCCTAGGATAGTCGGGGAATAAAAATAACTTCCACGATAGCTCTCACTTTGCATAGTGAGGCCCAGTGAATCAGATTGAGATTTTATACTTCAAAGACTAAAGATTCACAATTGTAATTCAACATTGTACTTCCACTTTATAGGATTTGGGTATGCCCCTTTCAAAGATCAATGTTTTCTGAGTCCTGTGTAAGACCCTTGGACTTATGAATAATCTTCAAAGCACCGTTATTGGTGGAATGAGACCAAAATGCTGGAAACCCAATAAAATAGAAAATGATGGAACAACTTGAGTGAAGCTGCATCTGAGGGGAGAGAGAGTTGGCGCTTGGTGACATTTCTGAATTTACTTTGCAAACTTTTTTTCAGTTGCATTTTCTTATGAAATTTGAACCAGTTGTAAAAGAACCCATTATATTTCAAGGTTCTCTCAATTCAAACATATTGGAAACTGTCCTGCTTTCAGTGTAACTGTTGGAAAATACCCTAAAGGATAATTTTGCCTTAACTGACATCCATTTCTCTTTTCCGGTTTGTTTAAAAGAAGTCACCTTTGACTTGTTTTTCCTTTATGTTCCTGGCAGCGGTTGTTGCTGCCAATATTCTTCAGAAGGTTTTCAGATTATTTATGTTTGAAGTGATTGACTGCTTTGCTTTTCCTGCTAAAAGTTTCTCATTTAATTGACTGTCTCCTTGGTTTTATCTGGTGTCTTGTCAGCGAAGCTTCGTATCAGTCGACCAATGCCAACACCAAGCTTATTGAATATTACATATTCTGTCTAATGACCACTTGCCATTACTTCATCTGTAGAATCAACGTTGTCTGCCTCAATGTTCCACAGATTAAAAAATACTCGGTTCAGGTGCAGAGTTGGAGAATGGTTGAATGATGAATGTTGGGACTTCTAAAGGATAATATCTGAGATTCTAACACTTGGCGGTAATAATGTTGCCAATTTCATATATATATTAGAGTGCCTTGATGTAGTTTCTAGCACTTTAATTCTTGTCAAGTTTTTTATTTTCTGACGCCAGCTTTTGATTTGAGAGCTAAGGTATCCAAACCAGGAAGCAGCCTGTTCCCTATTTTGGGGAAGAGCTGACAGTCCATTGTTCTAACTCTGTGTCTTGATAAAATCCAGGTGTTTTGTAAATGTTGACCAAGATAATTTAAGCATGTAATTCAAGGAAGTTTTGTTTTACTCTATGCAAAATAGTTGTTTGTTGAGTATTATTGTAGTCAATGTGGATAAAGGGTACCCCACTTTTTAGGCTTGAAATTCATCAGTAAAATTAGATTTGTTACCTCGTATTATTGAGAAGGATTGGAAACACTCTGTGCTGTGACTTGGGAATGTGTCACATTTTCCTTGATTATTATTAAATATCCTTCTGTTTTGGGCATTATTTTGCAGATTTTCTTTTTTTTCCAATGTCGTCTTGATTTTCACATGGAAGATGATAAAACTTTAGTTATATTGATGAACGAGGTTATTTATGTCATTGTTATATGATTATTTTTGTGCAAATGCAAAGGCTCAGCTTGAGTATGGATGTGTGCTATCATTGAGATTTTACCACCAGATCGGGTCACTTGTTGCTTCTCAGCAGATCAATGCAATGCAACTGGAAGTTGTAACAAATGGCTGAATTTATTTTTGTCATTAATAGCTGGGAAATATTCATCAGGGTTGACAACAGAACATCAGTAATATCTTTTCTTATTCAGTCTTAGTGTTGAATTCCCTGCCTCAGTTAGGATTTCAGTTACTGAAGTCTTATATGTTCTCATTATTCCTTCTGCTGTGATTTCAGGATAATTTTTTAAAAAATCTTGGAAATCTATAACTGACATGTTTAGATGCAGTAGAAATGCCATTCGGAAATAATTCTGGGGGAGAAGGGTGGGATGATGTGATTTCAGATTTGATTCTTTTAAAATAGATTTATTGTGCATTTTCCTGAACTATTCCTTTTAGCACACTTTTTCAAATTGCCAATATCTTATTGATAGGTTAGGCTTATAAAACTATTTTACTACAGTTTGTATCTAAGATTGAATTTAAATCTGAGCTGTAGTAATATTAAACCTTGATGGAAGGTGTAATCTACATATCCTGACTGCATTTAGTGAACTAGAACTGTGGGTTCTACTGCTGAAAGCTAACTGCTGCTGCTTTTAGCTACTCTTGCCTGGTGATCTGCTGCCATGGTATTCCACAACTTGTTCACCTCTCTCCCACTGTAGTTTGTCTGCAACATCTCTGTGATGGTTGTTGTTCAACTACACTTTTTAAGACCTTTGTTTGCTCTTGCAATCTTGAGTACCACTTCATTTGTCTTATTGCCTGTATATTGAATCTTTATTCTGTCTTAGCATCCATATTTTAAAGGCTAAAGACTCAGTAATATTGCAAGGTCACTCCTATAAATCGTAAGGCAATGCTTTTGTTTTTACTTTTTAGCTTCAAAGGCCATAATATGTATTACTGTAAAATAACATACATCAGACATGACAAAGAAATGTGATCTATGAAGTGACAAAAGCTGGTTCTGCATCACTTGCCATGGTATTCTCTGCCAATAATTGAAAACAGGGCATCCTTCAAAAGGTTCTGTACTAATAATTCTGCCCCATGTGTTTGATTTCTTTGTTTTGCATCTTGGTTCAGCAGCTATTTTCTGCTGAAAACTTTGCTATTGATGTTCCTAATGTTTTCATTCACTGCCATCATTTTTAAACCTTTATCTACAGTTTTGAGGAAAGTCCATTTTGAGTGATTTGAAGGGCTTCTGAACATGCTTTGTGCAGTTTTCTTTTGGTTTGGATAAGCAGTATCCAATCCTTCAAGAAAATAGAATGCATTATAATTGTAAAACATGAACAAACTGGTAAATTTTCTGCAGGATTGGTCCCGACTTGTCAGGGACTAGTTTTGTAGTTTGATGTTTATCGTGATCTTGTTGCAATCTAATCAACACAGCTACAGAGTAATGTGTTTGTGCTTCATGAAAATGTAAGCAGGCCAAAATAAATGCCAATTAAAAGGAGGAAACAGGACAAGCTTGGTCTGGGAGGTGGGTTTTGGAGAAGATCTTAATAGAAAAATGGTAAGTAGAGTGGTGCAGTGAAATAATTAGAGATTAGGGTCTTGCCAAACAAAAACACAAAAGTATATTGAAAGGAATGGACGATGTACAGGTGAGGAAGGGTTTAAAATCTGAGTGTGAGAAACAAAAGCTAAAATATTCAAGGGTCAGGAGCCAGTATAAGCTGGTGAACTTCACTGAATTGTGAAAGACCAGAAATTGAGCATAAGTTGTATTTCTATAGCACTTCCGGATCTTCCAACATGTTTTCTAGGTAATAAAGTACTACCAAGTGGAGTTACTGGTAATATCGGAAGTTTAGCAGATAAGTTGCACTCAGTAGCATCCATCTAACAGTAGTCAGATAATAACTAGGTAGTCTTTTTTTCTGTACTGACTGAGGGTTAAGTATTGGCCAGAAGCAAATTCTCCTTCTCTTCTTCAAAATAGTGCAGTGCAATTTTTTATGAGAAAGTAGACTGGCTTATTTTATTATTATCTGCTTATTATTATTATCAGTTTATTATCTCTCAAAGCTTGACCTTGAAAGTGCAGCCTAGGTTATTCTCCCAAGTTCTTGAAGTAGAACTTAAACTAACAACATTTGACTGATTGGAAATTTTGTCACTGACGTACAGATGAAACTTGAAGAGCAAAAAACAGATAATGGATAGCCAACATGGTAAGCATTGGATTGAGTCTAACAATTGTGAGTGAACATTTTGACTGCCAATCTTTGCCTATTTTAGTCCATTTTGAATGTTAAACTACTGAAAATGTCATCTTAGTTATGGAAAGCCCATTGCACCCAAAACTCTACTCTTGAGTTAGGTAAAATGCCCAGCATGTGAAAAGAAAGTCTAAAGTTCTGTTTCTGTAGCATCCTTTCATTTGTGGTAAATTACATTTTCAAGCATAGCTATTTTGTCAGTGAACCCAGGAACCAAAGTGTACATTTTAATGCCCCAAAAGCAGCCATGACGTAAAACCAGATTAATCATTAAGATGACAGAGGTTTTGCTTTCATTTCAATAAAGCAATATGCTGATGTAATCTCCCTCTGGCTGGCAGAAGGTAAATCCCAATCTAGTCTAATCCCATTTGCCAGCACTTGGCCCATATCCCTCTAATCCCTTCCTACTCATACACATGCTTTTTAAATGTTGCAATTGTACCAGCCTCCGCTATTTCCTGTGGCAGCTCATTCCATACATGCAACACCCTCTGCATGAAAAGGTTGTCCCTTAGATCACTTTTATATCTTTCCCCTTTCACCCTAAACCTATGCCCTCTAGTTCTGAATTCCCCAACCCCAGGGAAAAGACTTTGTTGATTTACCCTATCCATGCCCCTCATCATTTATTAACCTCTATCAGGTCATCCCTCAGCCTCTAATGTTCCAGGGAAAACAGGCCAAGCCTATTGAGCCTTTCCCTATAGTTCAAATCCTCCACCCCTAGAAACATCCTTGTAATCTTTCTTGAACCCTTTCAGTTTCGTAACATCCTTCCGACAAGAAGGAGACTAGGATTGCACACAATATTCCAAAAATGGCCTAACCAATGTCTAGTACAGCCGCAACATGACCTCCCAATTTCTATATTCAGTACTCTGACCAAGAAAGGAAAGCATACCTTCTTCACTGTCGTGTCGACTTTCAAAGGACTATGAACCTGCACTCCAAGGTCTCTTTGTTCAGCAACACTCCCCAAGACCTTACCTTTTAGGTGTATAACTCCTGCTCTGATTTGCTTTTCCAAAATGCAGCACCATGCATTTATCTAAATTAAACTCCATCTGTCACTCTTCAGCCCATTGGCCCATCTGTTCAAGATCCCATTGTAATCTGAAGAAACTTTTTTTCACTGTCCACTACATCTCCAATTTTGGTGTCATCTGCAAACTTACTAACTATACCTCCTATGTTCACATGCAAATAATTTATTATTGACAAAAAGTAGTGGACCCAGCACTAATCCTTGTGGCATTCCACTGCTCTCAGGCCTCAAGTCTGAAAAGCAACCCTCCACCACCACCCTTTGTCTTCTACCTTCTAGCCAGTACTGTATCCAACTTGCTGGTTTTCCCTGTATTCCATGAGATCTAACCTTGCTCACCAGTCTCCCATGGGGAACCTTGTCGAATGCCTTACTGAAGTTCACATAGATCATGTCCACCCTTCTTCCCTCATCAATCCTTTTTGTTACTACAAAAACCTCGTTCAAGGTTATGAGACACTATTTCCTATGCACAAGGCCATGTTGACTATCTCTAATCAGTCCTTGCCTTTCCAAATATGAGTAAATCCTGTCCCTCAGGGTTCCCTCCAACAACTTGGCTGCAACCGATGTCAAGCTCACCAGTCTATAGTTTCCTGGCTTGTCCTTAGCACCTTTCTTAAATAGTGATACTACGTTAGCCAATCACCAATCTTCTGGCACCTCACCTGTGACTATTAATGATACAAATATCTCGGCAAGCGGCCCAGCAATCACCACCTGAGCTTCCCACAGAATTCTAGGGTACACTGATCAGGTCCTGGGGATTTATCCACCTTTCAAGACATCCAGCGCCACCACCTCTGTAATACGGGCATTTTTCAAGATATCATCAGCTATTTCCCTACTTTGTGAATCGTCCATGTACTGTTCTTCTCCACAGTGAACACTGATGCAAAATATTCAATTAGTATCTCCCCCAATTTCTGCGGTTCCACACAAAGGCCGTCTTGCTGATCTCTGAGGGACCCTATTCTCTCCCTAGTTAGCCTTTTGTCCTAAATGTATTTAATAACTTCCTTTTGGCTTCTCTCTAACACTGCTTACCAAAGCTATCTCATGTCCCCTTTTTGCCCTCCTGATTTTCCTCTTAAGGATACTCCTGAAGAAGGGCTCCTGCCCAAAACGTCGACTCTCCTGCTCCTTGGATGCTGCCTGACCTGCTGCGCTTTTCCAGCAACACATTTTCAGCTCTGATCTCCAGCATCTGCAGTCCTCACTTTCTCCTACTCCTATTGCCTTTATACTCTCCTAATGATTAACTTGATCTAGCCTGTCTATACCAGACATTGGCTTCCTTCGTTTCCTTAACCAAACACTGAATTTCTCTCATCATCCAGCATTCCCTACACCTACCAGCCTTTCCTTTTACACTGACGGGAATATACTGATTCTCGACTCTTGCTATCTCATTTCTGAAGGCTTCCCATTTCTCAGTTGTCTTTTACCTGCTAACATCTGCCCATAATCGGCTTTTGAAAGATCTTGCCTAATACTTTGAAAATTAGCCTTCCTCTGACTTAGAACTTCAACTTTTAGATCCAGTCTGTCCTTTTCCATCACTGTTTTAAAACTAATAGAATTATGGTCACTGGTCCCAAAGTGCTCCCCCCAATGATGCCTCAGTCACCTACCCTGCCTTATTCCCCAAGAGTAGATCAAGTTTTCCGTGTTCTGTTATAGGTATGTGCACATACTGAATTAGAAAATTTTCTTGTACACACTTAACAAATTCCTCACCATCTAAATCCTTAACGCTGTGGCAGTCTCAGTCTGTTTGGAAAGTTAAAATCCCCTTACTGAAATCTCCTTACAAACTTGTTTCTCAAATTCCCTTTAACTATTAGGGGGTCATCCCTTTTCTGATTTCTCAGTTTCACCTGAATAACCTCTCTGGATATATTCCTCCCTAAGTACTGCAGCAATGCCATCCCTAATCCAAAACGCCATTCCCTCTCCTCTCTCGCGTGTCCCTCCCCCCCACCCCAAAAAAAAACCTCCATGAGACCTTCTACCCTTTCTTATAGCATTTGTATCCTGGAACATTAAGCTGCCAGTCCTGTCCATCCCTGAGCCATGTGTCTGTAATTGCTATGATATTCCAGACTCATGTTCGTAACCATGTCCCGAGTTCATCTGCCTTCCCTGTTAGGCCTCTTGCATTGAAGTCGATGCAGTTTAGTTTATCAGTCCTACCTTGTTCGCTGCTTTGTCCCTCCCTGCCCTGACTGTTTGACTTGCTTCTGTTCTCAACCTGATCTCAGACTGATCTCTTTCCTGACTATCTGCCTGGGTCACTTCCGTCCCCCCCCTCCACTTTAGTTTAAATCCACTTTGGCATTTTTTTTAAAAGAGATCACATCTTTAATACCTGTGATCATTTAGTCCTTTTGGCACTATCCTCAAACCTAGAAGAGTCTTGAAAAATTGTGCTGTGTTTTCCACAAATTTCAATGCATATTTCATCAACAAATTAAGATTCATTCATTTGGACTGGGTGACTTTTCTATTTTGAGTGCATTTCTTTCCGTCCTTTTATCCTATCCAGTATCATTCCTGCTTCATCCTATACTGCTATATTAACTGCATGTGTTGTTAATATGGATGCAATGTACTTTAATGCTTGGATGGATTATCACTGTGGTTTATATCATTCTAAAGTTAAGGTCTTGACAGAATTTTTGTTTTTGTTCACTGACAATGAACCCTCTCTAGTATAACTCCTGTAAGTGTGATGTAATTAGGCCACATTTTGTGCAGAAGACTTTAAATAGTAAAGAGATTATTGTAGTATTGGAATATATTCAAACGGATTTCGCTCTTTCACTCCATTGTCCCTGTTTTTTGTTATTGTTTGCACTTCTAAAATACTCTAAATTGAATTGAGCACTTTTATCTGAAATCCTCACATCCTTTTTGACAGAAGTATTAACTAATTTATTTCACAATGGATTTCTGGTGCAGAAATAGTTTGTTTAGTCCAACAAGTCCATACTGGGGTTCATGTTCACTTGCATCTAAATCTTTTATATCTAAATGTCCCATTGTAAATATTTATTCCCTTCTCTGCATAGGCTTATCTTATTTTTTTCTTAAATTTATCCATTATATTTGCTTCAAATAATCCCTATGATTATAATTTTCATAGTTTTTGCTATTCTTTGGGTGGAAGATTTCTTTTGAGTTCCCTTTTAAATTTCTCAGTGACTAGTTTTATTGATGTCTTCTTGTTCTGCTGTTCTCAACAAAAGGAGACATTTCATCTGTACAATTTATGAAAACCTTGCACAATTTTAAAGATCTCTAGTAGATCATCTCTTAGCCTTTTTTTGTTTTCACAAGACACCTGGGCTTTCTGATCATGTGTACCTATTTACTTCTGGTACCATTGGAAATATCTGACATATCCTCTATTAGTGCCTGGCAAGAGAACTGGAGTGTTTAACTTGAAACAAGAAAACATTGTCAGAATAATGGAGAGAGTAATTTCAAATGAAAGTGTTGGATCTTGTAAGTGGATCTTGCGATATATAATGTCAGAATTATGCTCTTTTTAAATTCTCTAGACACCAGTGAAAACTAATCTGATTAGCTCTCTGTGAAAAATATTTCTTTCCAGAGGATTTGCAGTGAACACAACTCTAAATTCCTCAATTTTTCTTTTCACTGTTATCATGCTTTTTGTATAGACAAATAGTGTAATTGATGCAGATGTAATTTATCGTTGTCTTATGCAGTACTCAAATTTTTTAGCCATGCATGAATGTCTGTTTATGATCCAGTGTAGAATACAGATGTGGTGTCATCTATTAATTAGTGAAAGGGAAATGAAAAGACATCTAGTATCATACTTGAATAAACAAGATTTCAAAATTGAATGGGATGATAATTGGTTTTCATGCAGTGAATTTGACAGAAAAATTCAGATGAGTAATGTACATTTTTGCTTCTTTAATTTGGCAGTTTGCTAGTTAACACAGCCTGTTGACATAAAGGATTAATTGTTTCATTGATAGCTCTGAAATTAAACGCACCAAAAATCCATTAAACACAAATCATTTTCGTGTTTAAAAATTAACTACTGCTTTTTACTAACCCTCTGAAATCTCCAATGGCATTTCGTCAGATTTAGCCACTTTTGATGTTAAACGCTATTGTATTTATGTAATCAAAGCTTTCACAACAAAGCAAAGAAGAAAGGGAAAGTCTGCAATAAGGTAGAAGGCAGTTGCTTTTGCAGGCTAAAGGGAATGGTAATAGGACAAAGAAAGAAACAAAAGATGTATCTAGATGAGATATGATTGTCAGGATAAGGGCTGGGCTATTTAAAATTGAGGTGAGGAATATTTTGACTTGGTTGACAAATGCTTGGAATTCTGTACAACAGAGTGCTGTAGAAGCTTACTGTTTGAGCATATTTATGATAGAAATCAACAGATTTTTGGAGACTAATGACATCAAAAGATGTGGCGATAACGTGGAAAAGTGAATGAACAGCCATTGTCTAATTAAATGGCAACGCAGGTGCAATGGGCTGAATAGCCCACGGCTGTTCTTATGTTCCCATAAATATGGTGAAGGAGATGTCAGATACAAGGTAAAATAAAAAAAAATTGACAGGCCAAGAATATGTTGGATTTCAGCAGACAGAATTTCAGGAAGAATTAAATACAAGGTGAAAAGAAAATATTACGGTTTAAATTCATGTGTGTGTGTCTATTATATATTATTTTTGGCTTGTGTTGCCAATAATAGCAAATTGAGACTGAGCTTCCTAAAATATAGTGATACGCTTGTAAGGAACCAGTTTATTGTTGGGAGTATGATTTGGGTGCTCACTATGCTTGATTTCACTCCAAAAGATGGCAAGTATTTGTCAACCAACGGATTTGTTTTTCTCTCTTTGCTCCCTGAAATTGTTGTGCAGTTACATTTACTGTGGTTTGTGTGGTCAAACTTGATGGTTTTATGATTAGGTATCCACCATTATTTTGATGTTCATTATAACCAGGTGCGATGGGGTCTGCTATTGTAAAATAACTTGCTTGAACTTCAAAAGGATTAAGTATTGTATGAACGCAAGAATTGCTGAAGGATGCTCATTTTCAGTTCTTGATGCGTGTAGCTGAGTAGAGCTTAGTGTATGTCAGACTAGGAGTTTACCAGCACTGACTGAGGGCACAGCTGTCAAGTTTGAACAATGATGTAGTGCCCGTTACAGTTTGTGCCCAACATTAGCTGTCTTATGCTCTTAATTCAATGAGTAACTTAAAAACAATGTCTATTTGCACAGACTTCTGACTGATGAAAAGCAATTTTTGGTTTGTTTTGATTGATCAAGATGTAGTGGGCAGCCACCATGTTCAGTTAAATGTTTTGTTTATATTAAATCAGGACACTAGATCTTTAAGTCTCTTGAGAAGATTTTAGAGAAGTGGGTTAGTTAATGTGTGAATAGGTAATTTAGATTACTTGCCTGCTAGCAAAAGGTCAGTGGCATAAATTAATTTGATACAATAAATATGGTCAATGAAGAAAGAAAGGTGACCTTCTCATGTTAATTAACTAGCAGTCATTGACAAGAAGTTACCATTTATATTGTCCAAAACCCAAAAAAGTTGTCAACTTTAGGGGTTTTGAAAGTTTGCTGATTTGGGTACAAAAGCTTGCATACTTTTATTGGTTGCAGTTTTGTTTGCGTTTTCAAATTATCCAGAACTTTCTTTTTCATTTCAGCCATTTTTCCAACTGGTGAAGTTACGAAAACTTGGACTAAGTGACAACGAAATCCAGCGACTTCCTCCAGAAATAGCAAACTTCATGCTGTTAGTCGAGTTGGATCTGTCTCGAAATGGTAATTTATAAGAATGAGGTTTTTACTTTTAATGATACTGTTGACAACATTCCCAGAACAGTTAGAATGAGTTAGTCCTTCAGTCTTTACCATCTTCCCAGCTTTCTTGTCTTCATTCCCCTTGTCTAGGTTTTGCTTTTTTATCTGTAACTTTTAATTTTTAAGCAGTGCTGGTCATTTATTATAAAGTGACAACACTTTGTTTAACTACTTCTTGTTATTCTACCTTTCTTAAGTATGTACGTGACCCAGTCTTTTGTGGCGCGGTGGTTAGCACTGTTGCCCCACAGCACCAGGAACCCAGGTTCAATTCCAACTTCAGGTGAATGTCTGGCATTTATACATTGTCCCTAAGTTTGCGTGGGTTTCCTTTGGGTGATCCAGCAGTCCTCCCACAATCGAAAGATGTTTAGGTTAGGTGAATTGGCCACACTAAATTGCCCATAGTTTTCAGGGGTTAGTCAGGGGTAAATGTAGAGTAATGGGGTGCTTGTTTGGATTGGTGAGAACTTGTGGGCTGAAGTGCCTGTTTCCACACTGTAGGGATTCTTCTTCTAATTCACATGTCAGGTGAAAATGACTGCTTTTGTCATCAAGGCCATATTTGAATAATTGTATCAAAGAGTCCTGAAACTGAAATCTGAGAGCAGGGGTAAACTCTCTGCAGGTTGTAATTGTGTGTGGCACAAGAGATGATGCTAGTGGCTGTTGGAGGTGAATTATTTCAGAGACCTCCCCACCCTCACCATTATTTTTTCCTTAGGCAGAGTCCAAGGCTTAACCTACCAGTATGTGTAGGAGTAGAGAGAGACATGGGGTAATATGTGCGAAAATCATTGACGATGACAGAGCAGGTTGAGAAATTGGTTAATAAAGCATTCACAATACTGGACCTTTATAAATAAGGACATGTGGCACAAAAACAAGACAATTATGATGAACATCTCATAAACCATTGCCTAGGCCCTAGGCTTAATTATGCCACTGAACAGCTGCAGGGCATTCTGAAGAGAGAGCAGACAGTTAGCTTGTGGCTCACATTGAAACCAATAATATCGGTAGGAAGAATTGAGAAATAACAAGAATTGAGGGTGCAAAATAGCTCATTAAAATGCAAGACCTGAAAATTTGTAATCTCTGGATTATCCTGGTGCCATGTTAGCGTAGGTGGAAAACAAGTAAATGTGTGGCTGAAGAGTTGGAGCAGGAGGGAGAGTTGTTTATTCTTACTGAGAAGGTAGAACCTGTACAAGTCCAAATGGTTGCACCTGAACGAAAGTGCGACCAGGATCTTTGAGAAAGATTTGCTTTTATAATTAGTGAGGATTTAAACTAAGTTGGTAGGGGGATTGGATAGGCAATGGAGATGCAGTAGGGGGTGAGTATACAGAAAAGTTCAGAAGAACCAAGTCTGTCTGGAAGACAGCGTACAGAAAATTAAGTTAAGGCACAAGGGAGCATGGCATGTTTGGATAGTATTTATTTTAATGCAAGGAGTCTTGCAAGAAAGGCAGATGCATTGAGAGTATTGATTAATGCATGGTGATATGGTGTCATTGCTATCACACATGTTGAGGGAGGGACTGGACTTGCAGCATAGTGTTTTGGAGCTGTGTGTGTTTGTGCACGTGGTAGACCCACTGTAGTAAAGAGTATTAATGTGGAAAGAATAGATCAATAAATATGGGAAAATTTTAATCTTGCAATTTTGGTCAATCATGTTGGAAGGCTGGCTACAACATTATTAATAGCATCAATTAGGGAGAGTTTCATGGAGCCAACTAATGAACAGACTATTGTGGATCTTGATAAATGATTTCTGAGTAAACAGTCCTCTGGGAATTAGTGACCATAATATGATAGAATTTAATATTCAGTTGAGGGTCAGAAAAACTGTTTAAATACAGGGAATTACAATGAAATGAGGATAAAGCCATCTAAAGTGGACTCAAATTAGCAGGAATGACAGTAAGCAAGCAGTAGCAAACATTTAAGGAGGTATTTCGTGATTCTTAGTAACAAAATATATCTTATTAAAGAGGAAAGGGATGGTCGAAATATATTCCACTGTAAAGACTAATGCAAAATATCTGTTTAACTCTTTTGCCATTTCCTCATTCCCCAAAACTACCTTTCCAGATTCATTTTCTGCGGGGCATCTATTCACTTTGATCTCTCTCTTCCTTTTAAAGAAGCTTATTATCGGTTTTTATATTCCTCACTATTCTCCCTTGACTGGATTTGGAGCTATCACTGATTTTATTTTGCTTCCTTATATGTTTTTTTTAATTTCAACTTTATATTCTTCTTAAAATCCATGGTTAGGCATGATTGGTTCATCATTTTCTTAGAACCTTAAAATCTTAGGGTATTTTAGGTTGGCAACCTGTAACCCGTAGGATTCCACATTTCAGTGCTGGGACTGCAACTGTTTACAATTTAAATGACTTGGAGGAAGGAAGCAAATGCACTGCAGCCAGATTTGCAGACAGCACAAGAGTTGGTGGAAAGGCAGGTTGGATGAGGGATGCAAACAGTGTCCAGAGAGATATTGATAGATTATGGAAGTGGATAAAAAATCCCCAAAAGGAGTATAATGTGGGAAAATGTGAAGTTGTTCATTTTGGAAGCGAGAACAAAGGAGCAGAGTATAAATTTAATGGAGAAAAGCTGCAACACAAAGGGATTTGTGCATGAAACACAAAGTTTGCACACAGGTAATCGGGAAGACTAATGGAATGTTGGCTGTTATTTTCCTGATGAAGGGCTTATGCTCGAAACGTCGAATTCTCTATTCCTGAGATGCTGCCTGGCTTGCTGTGCTTTGACCAGCAACACATTTGCAGCTGTGATCTCCAGCATCTGCAGACCTCATTTTTTACTGTTATTTCAAGGAGTTTGGAGAATAAGAGCAAAGAAGCTTACTACAAGGTGCTGGTGAGACCATTTCTCAGTACTGTGAACAGTTTTGGTCCCCTTGTATCATTTCATTGCAGGCAGTTCAGAGAAGGTACAACTGGCTGATCTTTGGATGGAGGAATTGTGTTTTGAATAAATATTAAACAGGTTAGGATTCTGTTCAATGGACTGTTCATATACATTGTGCAGTGTTCAGCAGACCGCCTCCAACAAAGGATTGACTTACTGTTTCTGTGTGGTGTCCTCCTAGCACGATCAACCTAAATGTTGCTATTGTCTAGAAACTCTTAGGTGATTGTCAGTCCATTTGCCCACAATGGTTGTCTGTTACTGGGTGAAATCCTGGAAATCTTGACCTAACAGCATTTTGAATATTTTTACGATCCGTACTGGTGATCCAAGGAAGTGAACTATCATCTTTTAAGAGCAATCAGGAACAGGCAACAGATGCTAGTCTTGCCATTAGTGCTTATATCCCAACACTTAAATTAAAAGTAAAACTCAATTTCATTGCAGTTTTATTTTAGGATTACGATGTATATATTGCAGGATATTAGAGCTCATAAGTTTTGATTTTGTATTTTTAATATTGGAAGAACTGTTATTCTTTCTATATTTATTGGCTCAATGCATGTGTTGTTCTAGTAATGAACCTGAACTTTGGCCTTTTGGGGCGCAACAAGTTGTTATGCTAATAATAATAACAATAATAATAATAAATTTAATGTGACATAGCTTGGCCTGTGTATTATTATTTGTGAACTTTGGAATAATGTGGTCGCTTCACTTGCCCTACTTCACTCCCCAGAGCCAACTCAGCATTGCTTCTTTGTTTTACTGGAAGCTTTGATTGGAAAATTGAGAAAATTCTCCTGTGTTGTCTGTCAGAAATACCCTTCCATGCCACTGAAATCATGGTTTTTCTCAGTCTTTGTTGGCGTAGTTGAAATCTCCTAATACCACTGCTCTATTTTTATACATCCTTGAAGTTTGGAGATGGATTTGCCTGTCTCTGTATGCACTGGTACTCAGTTTTTCTAGCTGTTGCTCTGCTCCTATACTCAAAGACTCCATCCATAAATTATCTTGTAAAATCCTTTATATTTAGAACTGTAACACTATCATTAATGCTAACATGCCACTGTATCTCTTTTCTCATTTACCATTCTTAAGTGCTTGCTATCAAGGATGTTAATGACTAAGTCTACTTTGGTCATATGTAATGTCTCTGTGAATGCAATTACATTACAATTCAATTTAGCAATTGTGCAAATGAGTCATCAACCTTATCACTAGACTGTGAATATTGAAGTTCAGTTTGTTGTTTTATTTGTCACTTTTTTACTATTTCCATACTTTGATTTTTGCAATTCTTAGAATATTTCTAATTTTTCAACTGTATCATAGAATCATACTCTCCCTAAAATGTGGAAATAGGCCATTTGGCCCAGCAGGTCCACACTGACCCTTGGAAGAATACGCCCAGACCCATTCCC
Source organism: Hemiscyllium ocellatum (assembly GCF_020745735.1). Classification (NCBI taxonomy): domain Eukaryota; kingdom Metazoa; phylum Chordata; class Chondrichthyes; order Orectolobiformes; family Hemiscylliidae; genus Hemiscyllium; species Hemiscyllium ocellatum. The sequence goes on along the minus strand of NC_083403.1, from coordinate 110,989,595 downwards.
TAATCCCTATTACTTTTACACTTCTCCTGACTATTGCATGTAAGCGACACATTCTTCATAACTATGGGCAATTTAGCATAGCCAATTCACCTAATCTGCATATCTTTCCTCTGGGAATATCTGTCCTCTGACCTCATGTCTATTATACTGTGTTTCCCTTCCTGAACGGTACTAGTCAACTTCTTTGTGAGAACGTTGGTCCCAGTTTTGTTTAGGTGCAACCGAGCCATCTTGTATAGGCACCCTTGTCCACAGGACCAGTATCAGTGTTTTAAGAAACCATCCCCCCTCCTGTATGCACTTTTTCTTGTTTCCATATTCACCCACATTTGAATTTGGGAGTAATTAGAGTCATAGAGATGTACAGAATGGAGACAGACCCTTTGGTCCAATCCGTCCATGCCGGCCAGATATCCCAACCCAATCTAGTCCCACCTGCCAGCACCTGGCCCATATCCCTCCAAACCCTTCCTATTCATGTACCCCTTTTATGAATGCCTTTTAAATGTTGCAATTGTACCAGCCTCCACTACTTCTTCTGACAGCTCATTCCATACATGTACCACTCTGAGTAAAAAACTGCCCCTTAGGTGTCCTTTATATCTTTTCCCTCTTGCCCTAAACCTATGCCCTCTCGTTCTGGACTCCCTGACCCCAGGGAAAAGACTTTGTCTATTTATCTCATCCACGCCCCTCATGATTTTGTAAACCTCTATAAGGTCACCCATCAGTCTCCGATGCTCCAGGGAAAACAGCCCCAGCCTGTTCAACCTCTCCCTATAGCTCAAATCCTACAAACTGGCAACATCCTTGTAAATCTTTTCTGAACCCTTTCAAGTTTCACAACATCTTTCCGATTGGAAGGAGACCAGAATTGCACGCAATATTTCAACAGTACCCTAACCAATGTCCTGTACAGCTGCAACATGACATCCCTCCCAACTCCTGTACACAATACGCTGACCAATAAAAGAAAGCATACCAAATGCCTCCTTCATTATCCTATCTACCTGCAACTCCACTTTCCAGGAGCTATGAACCTGCACTCCAAGGTCTCTTTGTTTAGCAACACTCCCTCGGACCTTACCATTAAATGCAAAAGTGCTGCTAAGATTTGCTTTCCCAAAATGTAGCACCTCCCATTTATCTGAATTAAACTCTATCTGCCACTTCTCAGCCCTTTGGCCTTTCTGGTCAAGATCCTGTTGTAATCTGAGGTAACCCTCTTTGCTGTCCACTATACCTCCAATTTTGGTGTCATCTGCAAACTTACTAACTGTACCTCTTATGCTCGCGTCCAAATCATTTATGTAAATGACAAAAAGTAGAGGACTCAGCACCGATCCTTGTGGCCTCCAGTCTGAAAAACAAATTTCCACCACCACAGTCTGTCTTCTACCTTTTGAGCCAGTTCTGTATCCAAATGGCTAGTTCTCCCTTTATTCCTTGAGACCTAACCTTGCTAACCATGGGGAACCTGGTCAAATGCATTACTGAAGTCCATATAGATCACGTCTATTGCTCTTCCCTCATCAATTCTCTTTGTTACTTCAAAACTCAATCAAGTTTGTGAGGCATAATTCTTTTTATGTTTTCCGAGTACTTACATATTGGGTTGAAAGCTTTCAATTTTACTTCGCATGATATTGGTTTCAACGTATAGTCATAGAGTTCTACACCACGGAGACAGACCTTTTGGCCCAAACTGGTCCATGTTGTCCAAAGTATCCACCCTTGCTAACAATATTTCCCTGCATCTGGCCCATATGCTTTGGAACCTTTCGTATCTATGTATTTGTTCAAATGCTTTTTAAATGTTGTTAGTTTACCTGCCTCTACCACTTCCACTGGGAGCTCATTCCATATGCGTTCCACCCTCTGCTTAAAAAAAAATTGCCCCTCCGGTTCCCTTTTATTCTTTCCCCCTGTAACCTTAAACTGATGCCTTGTAGTCTGCGATTCCCCAAGTCTGGGGAAAAGACTGAGTGCATTCACCCTATCCATGCCTCTCATGATCTTGTATGCTTCTATAAGATCTCCTCCTCCTCCCTCCGCTGCTTCTTCACCCCTCTCCCCCCTCCCCCCCCACAAAAGTCTCCTAAGCTCAAATGAAAAAAGGCTACTTGCCTCACCTTTTCCCTAAAACTCAGAGACCAATGGATCCTGGCAACACCCTTGTAAAGGTCTTCTGCACCCTTTCCAGTTTAATAACATCCTTCCTATAGCAAGGTGACCAAAACTGAACACAATACTTCAGGTGTGGCCTCACCAATGTCCTGTATAACTGCAATATAACTTTCCAACTTCAATACTCAGTGCCCTGACTGATGGAGCCCAGTATGCCAAAAGCCTCCTTATACCATAAATTCTGGCTGTTCCATTTTCCTTCTCAGAAAATCAAATGTATATCCTTATCCTATTACCAGTGAGGCAGTGTTCCATTTGTAAATCAAATTTGCCTTTACAGAAAAGCCTGAGCATGTACCTGATTTTTCAATCCCTGATAACTGCTGTAATTTTACTTTTCTCTTTCTGTCTATGCAGTCAGATTTCCCATGGTGTTGAGTGTTTGATTTTGCATGCTCGCACATACACACACACGCACAAATAAAAGTTTGTGGGGTGAATTTGTACTTGCAGAATTACATTTTATTTTGCCCAAAACCTGCATGAATCCATGTAAGATTTTGGAAATCTGTTTTTTAAATTAGATTTAGTCTGAATATTGTGGCACACAGTTTTGCACAGGGCAGCTCACACCTTCAATGCGTTATCTGGGCTGACATAACATCAATTATCAAGTTCACTTGAGAATGTAACTTTAAAAAACTTCTGCGATTTACAAATGAAAGAACTGAAACCAACATGTTCATTCTGAAACATGCAAGACTTGATAAACAACCCAGGTGTTTTCAATATATGATTTCAGTTACAGCACACTGTAAACTTTTGCTATAAATTCTGTGTCTTATAGTCCACAACCACCTGATGAAGGAACAACACTCTGAAAGCTCGTACTTCCAGATAATCTTGTTGGACTGTAACCTGGTGTTGCGTGATTTTTAACTTTGTACACCTGAGTCCAACACAGCATCTCCAAATCTTAATTTTTCTTGTTATTCCTGAAGAGCCATCAATGTCCCTGGTATTTAAACTGAAAACTGATGTCTGCACTGCCTGCGCCTTTCTCCTACTTTCTGTTGGTCCCCTGCCATAGAGTCAGAGAGTCATAGAGATGTGCAACATGGAAACAGACCCTTCGGTCCAACCCGCATGCCGACCAGATATCCCAACCCAATCTAGTCCCACCTGCCAGCACTCGGCCCATATCCCTCCAAACCCTTCTTATTCATATACCCATCCAAATGCCTCTTAAATGTCGCAATTGTACTAGCCTCCACCACTTCCTCTGGCAGCTCATTCCATATACGTACCACCCTCTCTGTGGAAAAAGTTGCTGTTTAGGTCTCTTTTATATCTGTCCCCTCTCACCCGAAACCTATGCCCTCTAGTTCTGGACTCCCCGACCCTAGGGAAAAGACTTTGCCTATTTACCCTATCCATGCCCCTCATAATTTTGTAAATCTCTATATGGTCACCCCTCAGCCCCTCAATTTCCTGCACCTTTTAGTAATTGAGAGGTGACCACTTCTGGAATGTAAGTGGCAGGAAATTCTCAGACTTAGATTCACAAGTCCACCCATTTCTCCCTCTAGAACTCAAGCCAGAATGCTAGCAAGGAAATTAGAATCCTGACAGTGTGGAAGCAGGCCCTTCAGCCCAACATGTCCACACTAACCCTCCGAAGAGTAACACACACAGACCCATTCCCTATTATCCTATATTTACCCCTAACTAATGCACCTAACCTACGCGTCCTTGAACACTATCGGCAATTTAACATGGCCAGTTCACCTAACCTGCACATCTTTGGATTGTGGGAGGAAACCCACTCAGACATGGGGAAAATGTGCAAACTACACACAACGTCAGTGAAGGGTGGAATTGAATCCAGGTACCTGTCGCTGTGAGGCAACATTGCTAACCACTGAACCACTGCTGCCTCTAGCAACTAGCAGTATTTCTTCCATCCATAGTTTTAAAGGATTTGTGAAGTTAAAGAATTCTGGAATAGAACAGGATGTGTGTACAATGGGTCCCCACTTGCCTGTCATTGCACCCAATCCATTGATCCTTAAATTACAAGAATTTGACCATTAAAATACTTGATACTGAACTCTTTAAAATAAACCTGTAAGAAATATATATGTTAGCATTTTGAGACCGAGACAGATTAAAATTTTAAGGAATTCACCTTTTGAAAGACTAAAATACTAAAAATAGCTAAATTTGATTGAATAAACTGGGAAGCATATTTGAAGCTCAATGGGACCGATCAACAAGTGAACTTCAGTGAAATACATGGGATTTAATCATTTAATAAAACAGCAGCAATTTGTTTGTTAATTTTCTGTATTCATCTCATCCTTTGTAATTTAATGCTCTCGCTGGGACTCTACCATTGGCTGTCCCACTTTTAAGTGTTGTCCGCTCAGACTACTTCTTCTCAGACTCGCTCTTTCTGCTCTCATTAACTCGGACTTTGAGTTACCTGTTCTCCTACTTTTGTTTGTTCGTCTCTTTCACTCCCTCCCCATGGACTTCATCTCATTGATGATGAAGAATATCTGCTTTGAGACTATTACAATATTAGCAGATGTGTGCGAGAATTTGATGCTATAACACAGATGAGTACAAAGAGAAGCTCCCTCCACTTTGACTCACTCAGCAATATGTCTTAATGTTAATTCCCAAAGGAAAAATGATCATACTTTTCATGTTATTCAGTTTCAAGTGTGTCTGAGTGAATTCAACAATTATTGACAGAGCATTTTAAAAACTGAAAAGGGATAGTCAAAAAGCATTTCACACAAGACCTTCTGTGACTGAGAGGAGGCTTTCATCCTCTCAAATAATTCTCAACAGAGATCTTAAGAGTTAAGACTAGTGTCTCACTCACTGCATTAGCCATAGGTTCAAATATTATTTAAGAATGAACTAATGCCTGCTGAATATGTTCAAGGAATAGTGATAATGAAACTATCTTGGGTCTTTCACTTGTGACTATCAGCATAAATTTTGAGCAAGGTGATATTTGAAGTGACGCAGATTCAAATCCTTGAAGTTGTGATACTTGCTGTATGCATCATGGCTTTTAGAAATAGATTGTAGCAAATTGATGAACTTGAGATCTTTGTCTTTATAAAGCCGAAAGAACTGCAGATGCTGTAAATCAGAACCAAAAATAGAAATTGCTGGAAAAGCTCAGCAGGTCTGGCAGCAACAGTCGAGAGAAATCAGAGTTAATGGTTCAGGTCAAGTGACATTCCTCAGAACAGACCCTTCCTCCTTGTCTTTTATGTCTTGGCCATTTTGTTAGTACTGTTCAACTCTAAATTAACTCTTCGCTATAACTTGCTGTGGGTTTGGAGTCACATGTAAGCCAGACCAGGTGAGGGTGTCAGATTACCTTCCCTGAAGGGTATTAGTGAACCTCATAGGATTTTACAACAATCGGCAATGGTGACATGGTTGCCATTGGCTAGCTCTTAATTCCAGATTTTCAAGAGAGACTTTGGTTTTCTGTTACAGCAAGATTTGAACACATGAGCCCAAGGAGGGTAGGTCATGCTTCACAAACCTTATTGAGTTCTTTGAGGTGACCAAACAGATTGATGAGCATAAAAGCGGTTGATGCGGTGCATATCGATTTCAGGAAAGCGTTTGATAAGCTCCCACATGGTAGGCTATTGCACAAAATATGGAGGCTTGGGATTGAGGGTGATTTGGTGGTTTGGATCAGAAAATGGCTAGCTGAAAGAAGACAGAGGGTGGTGGTTGATGGGAAATGTTCATCCCGGAGTTCAATTACTAGTGGTGTGTACTGCAAGGATCTGTTTTGGGGCCAATGTTGATTGTCATTTTTATAAATGATGTGGATGAGGGCATAGGAGGATGGGTTAGTAAATTAGCAGATGACACTGAAGTGGGTGGGGTTGTGGATAGTGTCGAAGGATATTGCAGGTTACAGAGGGACATAGATAAGATGCAGAAGTGGCAAATGGAGTTTAATGCGGAAAAGCGTGAGGTGATTCACTTCAGAAGAAGTAACAGGAATGCAGAGTACTGGGCTAATGGTAATATTTTTCGCAGCATGGATGAGCAGAGAGACCTCAGTGTCCGGGTGCATAAATCCCTGAAAGTTGCCAACCAGGTTGAAAGGGTTGTTAAGAAGACATATGGCGTGATGGCGTTTCTTGGTAGGATTGAGTTTCGGTGCCACAAGGTCAAGCTTTAGCTATACAAGACACTGGAGTATTGCGTGCAATTCTGGTCACCTCATTATAGGAAGGATGTGGAAGCTTTGAAAAGGGTACAGAAGAGATTTACTGGGATGTTGCCTGGTATGGAAGGAAGGTCTTATGAGGAGAGGTTGAGGGAACTGAGGCTGTTTTCGTTGGAGAGAAGAAGGTTAAGAGGTGACTTAATCGAAACGTAAAAGATGATCAGAGAGTTAGATTAGGTGGACAGTGAGAGCCGTTTTCCTCACATGGTGAAGACTAACATGAGGGGGACATAGCTTTAAAATGAGGGATGATAGATTTAGGACAGATATCAGGGGTAGTTTCTTCACTCAGTGTAGTAGGGGCGTGGAATGGCCTGCCTGCAACAGTAGTAGACTCACTGATGTTAAGGTCATTTGAATGGGCATTGGACGTAAATATGGATAATAATGGAATGGTGTAGGTTAGATGGGCATCGGATTGTTTTCACACGTCGGTGCAACAACTATGCTCTTTGTTAAGTTCTGTTGAATTAACAACATGACACAGTGGGAAAGCAAAGACTCTTCAAAATGATTTTCCCTGTAGATCTGTCAGGAGAAACTTTGCTGCTAAACTTCTCAAATTATCTATCCTGTCTGCTGATCCCTTTTTGGTTTTCCTCTGCAGTAAAGGATTATGACTCCTCTGCCAGCATCCTTTTGAATAGAACATGAGTGGTGTAGTTTGAACAGTAATTAGAGTTAGGATTTTGTCCTGTTTTGTTTGACGAATGCTTTGTGTAACAGAAAAGCTCTTATTCTTAGAAGCATTTACGTTTGAAACTTGGGGTAATTATACTCTAACGAAAAGATGGCATACAGTTCAAAACCAAAGCTGGAGTTTTTTGAAGACCAAATGTGCAATGAAACTTCTTTATTTGCTTGTTGGCATGTGGAGTAAATTCTGATGTACAGCAGTAGCCAGTAAGGTTTTGTAATATGAAGAATCAATGGAACAAACGTCACTGCTTCAGAAGGCTCTCTATTTTCTGGGTGAAAAGAACATTTGCAATGTTTTTCTATGTCTTTTGCTTTATCTCTCCAAAAAACACATTTGAATTTTCACTATAATGTCATCCAAGTTGGGTTCAGCAGAAAGTCAGTGTTCTGCTGTACATGTACCTTGAGGTATCTTTAAGATTAGTATAAGCATAAATAAAACTCCTAGCTGAAAGTCTTCAGAATGTTAAAATATGACTTCATTTTTCATAACTTTGTTATAGTTTCAAAAAGATTAGACAAAACTATGAAAATGTTAAAAGATTTGAAAATTCATATTCCTCCAAGTGTAGCATTAATTGTCATTTGAGGTTCCACTGGTTAATGCGCTGCTTAACTATCATTTTAAAATCTGGACTGCTTTAACTCGGTAATTTTCATTTCAGTTATATAAAATTGAAACCTTTGGTATTTGGAAAGACTTAGATTGCAATAGTGTGCAGAGTTCAGCTGGATTAGATTCTGTCTGTCTCTCTCGTGTTTAAGTTACTTATTTATAGTTGAAATGGCTCATTGTATATTTGCCTACCCATCCCCCATCTCATATAATTACGAATATAATGCTTTGACTGAGTTAGAATATTGTTTACTATTGCTGTGAATCAGCTGAATATGATGTACGCATAATCGTAGATTGACAAACATTATGTACTCATATCAATAGATTGATTATGAATTTTTATAGCAGATGTTTTGGACTGAAAGCTAACCTTCCACATTCCAGAATCTAGAGCTATATGGCATTGAGCAATATGCCTCATCAGATGTATCTATAGGTTCAGGGCAGATTAATTTATAGTTGATTTACTTGCTTCTTGAAGGGGAGAAAAAGACAAATTCTTTCAAATATTATGTGCCAGTGTGTATTCATTTACTATGCTTTGCAACAGACAGTGTGTTGCTGATAGTCATCTGTAGTTTGTCAAGCTCCTGAGAAGGCTTCACGAAGAAGTTTACTGTCTGTTGGGCGCAAAAGATCAGTTATACTGCATGTCTGGTATTAATACAGGAGTTTAATATGATACAGTATTGTGTATCTTTGGTCCATTTTGGCATCATGTAATAAGATTGCTGATACTTGGACCTTGATTTGTTTGGATGGATGACAAGTTATGCAGAATTTTGTTGCCATGTATATGACTAATTTAATCCTTTCTAATTGCAGATATTATGGAAATTCCAGAAAGTATCTCATTTTGCAAATCATTGCAAGTAGCAGATTTTAGTGGCAATCCATTGACCAGGTAAGAAGAACTAGAAAACGGGAGCCATATGTTTGCATATTGTTTTATTCTGAACGATTTGTAGTTAATATTAAGAACTGCCATCATTAAGTTACAATTTTGGTAGCATAACTGAAATTGTAACTATTAAGACACTTGAAGAATTTTGTTATTTAAAGTTCGTTTGTTGAAAATATTTTGAAATCTTGGTATTTATTTTCTGAATTTTAATTCACAATCAGTCAATATGTAGTTAAGGAAGGGAGTGTGGTACTGTGCAGTCTGAAATATTTGTTCCTTGAATGTTTTAAAATAAATTCTTCTCTAATATAATTTGCTTTTCAGATTCCCCAATGGAAGTAGAAAGGATATTTTGCATGCATGAGGGAATTGTTGATAGATATATCAACTTTGTGAACCTTTTTAAAACTCACGTGGGTAACAAAATGATTTTACTTATGATCCTCAAACATCCCAGAGTCTGATTTATGGCCTGTGCACCTGTGAAGTCAGCCAGTCACACATTTCCCGAAGAGGCAGTCAAAAACTTGGAAGTTATTAATTCAAGAGGAAGGAATAGCGTAAATATACCTAGGACCAGAGCCTATAAATTATGAGGAGAGACTTAGTGTAGAAAGGAACTTGTTTAGTAGGAGAAAATAAATCTTAGTATTTGGTGCAGTTGTTGAATTTTAAGCAGTATGTATAAATGGGATTGTAAAATCTTTTGCACAGAGGCCACTCAATCCATTGTACCTCTGCTTGCTCTTTGAAGAGCACTTGTACTTAGTCCCACAACTCAGCTTTTTGTCTGTGCCCCTGTAAAATCCACGTCTTCAAGTACCTGGCAGCCTATGTGAGGAGCCACAGGATACTAAATGACTATTTTAGATCAGTGTTTACTGTGGAGAAGGTCGTAGAAGATATAGAATGTGGGGAAATAGATGGCAACATCTTGAAAAATGTTCGTATTACAAAGGAGAAGTTGCTGGATGTCTGAAAGTGGAGAAATCCCTGGCACCTGATCAGATGTGTCAGAACTTGTGGGAAGCTAGGGGAGTGATTGTCGTACCTCTTGCTGAGATACTTACATCATCAATAGTCATAGGTGAGGGGCCAGAAGGCTGGAGGTTGACTGACGTGCCACTATTTAAGAAAGGTGGTAAGGAAAAGCCAGTAAGCCTGACATTGGTAATGGGCAAGTTATTGGAGGGAATCCTGAGGGATAGGATTTACAAGTATTTGGAAAGGCAAGGACTGCTTAGGATAGTCAGCATAGCTTTGTGCATGGGAAATCATGTCTCTCAAACTTGGTTGAGGTTTTATTTTAAAAAAAATAACAAAGGATCGATGAAGGTAGAGCGGTAGATGTTGGTCTATATGGACTTCAGTTAGGCGTTCGACAAGGTTCCCCATGGGAGACTGGTTAGCAAGGTTAGATTTCATGGAATACAAGAAGAACTGGATACAGAACTGGATCGAAGGTAGAAGACAGAGGGTGATGGTGGAGAGTTGCTTTTCAGACTGAGGCCTGTGACGAGTGGTGTGCCACAAGGAATGGTGCTGAGTCCACTGCTTTTCATCATTTATATAAATGATTTGGATGTGAACATAGGAGGTATAGTTAGTAAGTTTGCAGACGACAGCAAAATTGGAGGTGTAGTGGACAGCGAAGAAGGTTACTTGAGAGTATAACGGGATCTTGATCAGGTGTGCCATTAGGCTGAGAAGTAGCAAATGGAGTTTAATTTCAATAAATGTGAGGTGCTAGATTTTGGAAAAGCGAATCTTAGCAGGATTTATGCACTTAATGGTAAGATGCTGGGGAGTAATGCTGAAGAAAGAGACCTTGGAGTGCAGGTTCATAGTTCCTTGAAAGTAGAGTCATAGGTAGATAGGATAGTGAAGAAGGTGTTTGGTATGCTTTCTTTTATTGGTCAGAGTATTGAGTATAGGAGTTGGGAGGTCATGTTGCAGCTGTACCGGACATTGGTTCAGCAACTTTTGGAATATTGCATGCAGTTCTGGTCTCCTTCCTATTGGAAGGATGTTGTTAAACTTGAAAGGGTTCAGAAAAGATTTACAAGGAGGTTGCCAGGGTTGGAGGATTTGAGCTATGGGGAGAGGCTGAATAAGCTGGGACTGTTTTCCGTGGAGCGTCAGAGACTGAGGGGGTGACCGTACAGAGGTTTTTAAAATCATGAGGGGCATGGGTAGGATAAATAGATGAAGTCTTTTCTCTGAGATCGGGGAGTCCAGAATTATAGGGTGAAGGGGGAAAGATATAAAAGAGACCTAAGGGGCAACGTTTTCATTTAGAGGATGGTACAGGTATGGAATGAGCTGCCAGAAGAAGTGGTGGAGGCTGTTACAATTAGTGCATTTAAAAGGCATCTGGATGGCTAGAAGAATAAGAAGGCTTTCGAGGGATATGGGCCAAGTTCTGGCAGATAGGACTAGATTAGGTTATGATATCTGGTTGGCATGGATGAATTGGACGGTCTGTTTCCGTGCTGTACTTCTGACTCTATAGCTATGAGCACCTCCCAAAAAAATGATTTGCAGAATCAGCTTGCACTATCTTCTTATGTAGAGAGAGTGTGACCACATCGAGTGCTAGGGGAAAAAAGTTCTCTCCTTTTGCCAATTGTTCTGAATCCATGAACTCTGGTTACTGATCCACTTGAGGAAATAGTTTCTCTGTACCTATTCTATCAAAACTCTGATCATCTTGAAACCTCTTAACTGTCTCTACTCTAAGGAAAAAAGGATCACACTGATAAACCTCCTCCTTCCCAATATCTTTGCATTCAACAGTTCAGGAAAGATGTAGAGTTGTCCACAGTATTCCAGCTGAAGTCTAACTGTGTTTTATGATATTTTAACATAATTGTTTTCTTTTTGTAACTTATCCCTTTATTTGTAACTCGAAGTAACCCAGTGTCTTCTTGTTACGATATGGGGTAAACCCTCTTGCTAAATTTAAAGCAGCAACATCGAAAAGATTTATTCCCTACAGTAATCTATGAAAATTTGAAAGGCCATGAGGTATTTAAAGTAAAAATTAACAACTTTATTTCTTAAAGTATAACAGAATAATTAACTGACAATTATTTACAACTCCTTCCTCTAACCTTTATCTTTTACATTCCCCTGTACAATACTGGTCTGATAGAAAAAAATCCCAATTGAGATTTATAAAACATAACTTCTAATCTCAAAACCAGGCAGCTTTTGATTCTTCTCTGTATTCCTGTCATCTTTTCTTCTTCTTGGGGATTCTGCATCACAGGATACTGATACATAAAGGTACCTTTAAGCAAGCTATTCTTCTGGCAGTCTTTACATATTGGCAGCTTGGCAGTTCTCCTCCCAACTGTTAAATTTTCCTGGTCTTGTATCGGCTTGTGTCATTGGCTTTTAAGATGGTCAATATATTCAATTCAAACCTGATTGAGGTTGGTATTTTGGGGTATAATTTAAACTGATTAGTTGAATTCGAATTTGTTTTTGTCTTCAGGCAACCAGCTAATCGAGTTATTCAACCAAATGTTGCATTACATAATTTTTTCAGAACTTTTGGTTCTGTCAGGTAGTTCTACTCGCAAATAATTTCCTTAATGTCACCTTAATGGTTTGTGTATATGGATACCAAAGTGTCTACACTCGTCAACATATTTTACAAAAATGTGCTCTTTATAATATATTTTGTCTTTTCATCCTCCCCAAACATACATCACTAAACACTTCTCCACATGCAACTCCATCTGTCATGCTTCTGTCCAGACTACCATCCTGTCTTTTACCTTCCTGAAGCTGAAAATTAGTCTCATTGCGTGCTATTTTGGCAAGTTTTTCAATAGTAGCAAACATTTTAATACTGCTGTGTTCTGCTAAATCTACTGCAGAAAAATTAGGCAAAAAAAATTGGTCTAAACCTGAATCTTTGGTAACTCCATTACAAGCCATCACCAGGTCTGAAAATCGTCAATTGGCTCCAACTTTGCTTCCTCCCTTTGTGCCAATTTCATAAACACATCACCACCGTCCTCTTAATTTCATGGATTTCATCTTCTTAATAATCTTCCTGTTTGGTTCTTGACTGAATTTCTTCCAAAAAAAAGTCCATATGTACAACATTTAATAGCACTCTCTTGATCAGCCCTTCTCTTTTGTCTCATGAAATAATTAAATCAAGTTAATTTGATTGTATTTCCATTTAATAAATTCATGCTGGCTGACCTTGATTAATTCATGCTTTTCCAAATGAAAGTTTGTTGTTGATAACAATATTCCATAACCTCCTGACAGCTCCTGTTAGGCTAACTGGATTGGTTTCCTATTCATCCTTTGGCCATTTTGTGAGTAATATGAACAAGGTTCCACCCTTCTGGAATTTTTTTCGTTATCAAGCTCAGCTGTTTGTGCTTAATGTATTTGGAAAATGTGTTGAGATTTGTTTTAAATTGCCTGCTAATCTTTTTAACTTTGCCACTCCTTTGAGTTTTAAAATTGAATTGTCACAAAAAGAACCCCAGCTGCTACACTGTCATTTAGGGAAGGAAATCTGCCATATCTATTTATTTTAGTCTGTATGTGACTCCAGACACTTGGCAATATGGTTGACATTTAATTTCCCTCTGAAATGGACAAATGTAAACCACTGCTAACTTGTAGGCAAGTTGTCTGTGCTGCAGTGTTGCTTTGTCAGCAAAGCCCACCTCCCATAACTTAATTTTTAAAAGGTCCCATACTGTGCCATATTCCATTTGAATTGTTTCTTTTTTCGAAACCAGGTCCAAGCGGTACTTCATTAACAAAACCAAAATGTTGCTACTGCTGGATCTATATAACTTAGAAGGCAGCATCTTTAGAAACAAGTTGAAACAGAACTAATGTTTCCGTTATCACTTTTAAGGATAATGGAGTTCTTGAGAGTTCAAATGAAGATTTGCTGACCTGAAAAATGATCTCTACCTAGTTCCTGCCAGATTTACTGAGTACATCCAGCATTTTTAGTTTTTCTTTCAACACTTACACAGGAGATACATTAATAAAGAAAGTTTCCTGAATTCCAGCCAAATAGAATTCTGGGGCATCAAGTATGCTTTTTAAAAAAATTTTGAACAGTAATATAGTCCTCGATCAGTACTTCTGTAGTCCATCTTTTCCTTTCCAATCATTTTGGAATGCTTGATAACCAGGAATGTTTAGCACAATTTTCTAACATAAAAGGAAAATACTTTGCATTTTGGAGATCTAAAATAAAACAAAGTTTTTGAAGTTACTCGGAAGTTTGGGCAGCATATGTGGGAAGATAGACTCTGTCCAATATGACTCCTGTTCAATATTCAATTCTCATTTGGTTTGGGTCTTGTCTCAATTAATGATTAAGTAAATCAGTCTTTGAAATTCCTGTGGAAACTGCTTTCTCATTTCTACCAAAATGGGAAGATGTTTGGTCACTGATGCTAATTAGAGCTGTTCACTTTAATAGTCAGGTTAACTCTATACCCCACTGCTCTAACACAAATGTTTTGTATCAATCAATTCTATTTTTCAGCTTTTCAAACAAGTGTAATATTTTAAATTTTTTTAAAATGTTAAAAGTAAATCAAAAACAAAAGTGAAGGCACAATATATGACTTGAAAACAAACACTGAATTGTGATATTACATTTAGCTTTATTGAAGCATGTTCATGGTTTGGTAAGTGGATTTATGAATGTAACATTGAGGAATCAACTCCTATTATAGACTTCAGGTGAAGCAGAGGGTGACAGGATGTACAGATGCAATTCCGTGTTTCAAGTCATATATTGTGCCTTCGCTTTTGTTTTTGATTTACCTTTAACATGTTTTAAAAAATTTAAAATGTTACACCAGTTTGGAAAACTGAAAAGTAGAATTAATCGATACAAAAAAAATTCTGTTCAGTATCCTGACAAGGAAAATGGAGGGATTAAAATGGCTCCTACCAGCAGGTGCATATATTGATGATGTGACAACTTCACATCACAAATGTAGGAAAATATATTTTTAATTGAATATTTAACTCAAATGCTCGCTGATGTGACTTGCAGGAAATAACTTTTTGTGCATATGAAATGTACAGATGTAAGTCATATTAACTGTTAAATGTCACGAGGACAGTGCTCTGCTCATCAAGTACTGCTCGTTCCAGAATCATTGCAAAAGTTGAAGATATTGTAAAATGAGCAAAATTATCCAATTTTCCTGTTTTTTAAACTAAAGTTGACAAAAAGCACAGACCTGGTTTCTTTACTTAACCAGAAATCTTGTTTATTAGAAATAAATAGATTCTAGCTGCAAATAACTGATTATGACTCTATTAATTAAAATTTTAACTGCTTGTAAACTGCTCCTACACAGACGTACAGATAGTCGATGGGAAAAAATAACATCGGTGAAAGGAAAGATTGGGAAAGTAGTTCAATTGTCCCTTAATCATTAGGTTTGCTGAGATGGTCCTTTTGGCTTCTTCAGATACTTTCAGTTGATTGCAGAAGGACGGGATTGCTGGGTTTCATATTAAAAAGCCTCTGGCCTACTGATTCAGAACCTCAAGCTTATAGCAATTGCTGAGTGAAACATTAAACTGGATTTCTAAGGTCTTAAGGTGGTTTCTGTAGAGAAAAAAAAAACTGCTGTCATCCTTGTGGAGATCTGATGACTTCTTCCAAAAACGTTCTCACCTGCAAACTGTTTTTGCTATCTGGAAGCCAATCACTTAGTTGTTGGCAGGCAAAATGCCTTTGTCATTAATAACTCGTCACTGGTCTATACCAGATGCCACTTGTTGCTGGCTAAAACTCCATTTGTAACTTGATTCTAACCAGTCTGCAATCCTTATCCCCACTGTTTAACGCACAATAGCGTAAATGGCACTTAAAATGAGATTTAGATTATTTGCTTTTAAAAAGTACAGCAGTCTTTCAGCAGTCCTTTTTTTTGTCCTTTTACCATTTCAGTTCATAATCAAAAAGTCAAAAAAATAAAAAGACATGGTCTTTACCATACATTATTTGATGTGTTTTCAAGCTGTGTCCAAACTTATTGATTGCTGATGTGTGCAGAGCCTTATTGTTCTTGATAATATATTTGTTCGCAGGTTGCCTGAAAGCTTTCCTGAGTTGCGGAATTTAACTTGTCTCTCCCTGAATGACATCTCCTTACAAACGCTTCCTGAAAATATTGGAAAGTAAGTTTTCTTCACTGTAGTATGTGTAGTTCAAAAGCAGTCAAATCATTTAGATATTGTTTGTTATTTAGAAATGTTATTCCCATAGTTGTTTAGAACCTCCACATAGTGCAAGATAACTAAATGTTGTTAACTAGCAGTAGTCACAAGATGTATTTTTTTTTGTCTTTTGAAAAAGGCTAAGTCAGATGAGGGATCAAAAAGAAAACAGTCCAGTGGATCCAGAGTAGAAAGCTAAAATGTCAAGTGGGCACTTGATTTCTAGTCTCACTAAAAAGGAGAATACTATTAAAAGACACAAAAGAAGATGAAAAGATAGAGTCATTGCCTGTGGTAAAAATGGATGAAAAAGTGGTATTTGAATTGTTCCCAGTGCTCAAAGAAAAGACACAAAATAGGATATATTGTAAGTTGCTGGGGAACATAAGTATAAAAATTATGGAGATTCTGGTCACAATCATTCAGTTCTCCTTTGACATGGGAGTGGTGCAGAAGAGTTGCAAATATTATTACACTTTTGTTTAAAATCATTAAGCAAGATAAGCATGGTAAATACAGGCTAGTCTGTCTGATATTTGTGGTCGGGGTTAATCAAAGACCACACACTAGGACACAACTGTTTATCACTTCGAAGAACACATGATTTTAAAAACAGCCAACATCAATTTGTTCCAAGCAAAGAATTCAAAGAGGGAAGTAATCCAAATGTTGAAAAGTATATGAAGTATTCTGATGGAGTAGATAGGGAACAATTGTTCCAGTAATCAAAGAGCGTCAGTTTAAAATAATTACAGGTAATAGTCAAACAGGTTTATTAGAAAACACAAGCTTTCAGAGCTATGCTGCTCCTCCAGATGCTAGTGAGAGGGGACCTCAGACACAGAATTTATAAGTAAAAGAGCAAAGGGTCATACAACTGATGCTAACAAATTAAACACCTAAAATGGCTGTTAAGTCTTTAATTATTTGCAATGGAGCTGCTGGTTTCAATTGATTAATATGCAAATGCCAAAATTTCTTTCAAGTCACTGCCCCGAGATAACTTAAGATGTTATCAGTATACTCAATACCAACAACTGTCAATTTCCAGCCACCATCCTACAGCTCATCCACTTCGTCATTGATCAAGTCTTCACCTTCGGCACTCGGTTCTTCATCCGACATGAGGAACAGCTATGGGAACCAGATTTGCAACCCAATGTGCCAATATTTTCTTGCACAAGTTTGAACATGACTTTTTTGTTGCACAGGACCTCTGACCAACACTACATACCAAGTACATTGACAGCATTTTCTTCTGTTGGATTCGTGGTGAGGATCACTAAAGTAGTTAAATAGTGCTATCAACAAGTTTTATCCCACCATCAGACTTACCATGGACAACTCTTTAGAATTTGTCTCATTCTTGGACACTTGTATCTCCATCAAGGATGGCCACCTCAATACCTCATTCTACCGCAAGTGAACAAATAACTTTGATGCTGGTTTCGAGTTTAAAAATGGATGATGGAACCTGGTATATGTGGGATTTTTTTTGGAATGATCCAGATCAGGTTATATGAGTACAAAGAGAACAGAATTAATATTGGGAAGGAATATTAATGTTAATTTTGATAAAAATGTCAGTTAAAAATCACGGTCTTAGGGAAGTACAAATTCCTTGGGTTGTTGGTACACCTAAAGGCAAAGGGCTGAACCTTGCATTTTTTTGGCCAATGGTGAATTGCATCAAGTTTTATGGAAATTTTTCTCTGAGGCCGAGTGTTTTTTCTTGCTGTATCTCGCCAAACTTGTGTAATTAACTATCTTTACCATCCTATTGGCAACCCTGACTTTGATTCCAAGCTCAACTTATCACATGCCATTCCTGAAACTCAGCACTATGGGATGCCAGTTAACGTTGGCTATCCCAAGACACCCACACCATTTTTAAAAGCCCATTATACACTGGAGAAAAGCTATTGGTTTGAAGCTGCTTTGCACTTTTGCTGACATTGGACCCCAACATGATAGATGGGGAAATTGTCACCCTGTTGAGTGGGCAGGGATCTGGAGGACTGCTTTTAGGTGTGGTGCATGTGTGGACTTCGACATACCCCAGGATCAGCAGAGGAAGTCACGATGCCAAATCATGCCATTTTTGTCTGAGGTTGCCAACCGAATTAAAGCAGTCTTTGCTGAATGCCCATCAATATAGCAAGATTGTCAATTACATTCGCAATTCTACTAGCATATATCTTGTCTCTACCTCATATTCACTCTATATCTGCTATTGTATCTGCCTCTTGTCAAAGCTCATACTCTTATATATAGTCACTATTGCCTTCAACACCTTCCCTTGCTTTGTCATCCAACTCACGTTCTGACACCACTAATCCTTCATAGCAACTACCTGCTCATTACTTGGATTGCCTTCCCATCTGCACTAAAATAACAACTGTGCCAATTGCTTTCACTTCTGAATGCCTATGCCTTATTCTTAGAGCTAAATAGGTAAAACGTGTAAAAGTGGGTAGAGGGCATATTGTATTCCTCACTGCTGTGTACAAAGCATCCTGACTCCAGTGTCCCAAGTGGCTGGCTGACTGTGTTCAAACCTCTGGATTGGTATCAGAGTCTGCCCTTGACTTAATGTGCTGGGCCCTCTGACTGAGGGCTGTTACCCTTGACTCAACTGAGGCATATTGACATCATGGCAAGCTTCTGGCTTCGTATTTGTGCTAAATGGCATGACATAACATGAGCCTGATATCTTTGGCGGAGGGGATTGGAAGTGCAAATAAAAAACAAGGCAAACCAGGGATAATTAGAGTATCCAGGTAGGTTCAAAGTGAGTGAATACTAAGAGAGCAAGCTGAAAGCCCAGTGATGCAGTCTGGCCCTGTCATATAGCTCGGTGTGGGTCACTGCACAAAGTCTTTGCAGCAGGATTGCAATGATAGTTGTCAGTGCAGCACTGAAATGCAGTAGTATCCTGGAAGTGGATCTGAACTGTGCCATGAAGGTTTTAGAGGCTGGCACATATCAGAGCTGATGTGTGTGCGTAGTGCTAATGGAATGTGCCCTGACGTATCAGTGACCAGTGTCTAAGAGCAAGCAATCAGCTGGATTTGCCGGATACCCACTCTGATTTCCATGACAAATATTCTTTACTTCTAACTTGTTGAGCACGTTTGATAAATAGGAAGCTGAATATTAGTGAGGCAGATTGCGTTGTCAACAAGCAACAAACCCCCTTAATTGGTGACTCATTGCTGCCCAGCAAGAATCTTGCTCTACTGCTTATAACATAAGAACTAGGAGTAGTGTAGGCCATCTGGCCCTTTGAGCCCACTCTGCCGTTCAATAAAATCATGGCTGATCTTTCTGTACCCTCAGCTCCTCATTCCTGCCCTCTCAGAATAACCCTTAATTCCTTATAAAATGCCTATAGATGGCATGAGATGCTCCCTTTAATCAAGATCAATTTTGCCGGGCACCTCATCCAATTCTGCCACAAATCTCATTATAGCTCAAGATACTCAGACCTCTTAGTCCACCCTTTGTCTTTGCAATTGGTGAGAACAACTTGTTGCGAACCTGAACAATGATATTGGCATCCAACAATCTCTGCGCTGTGAATTTCACCTTCTCTGACAATTTTTACTCCTAACTGCCATGGGAATCCCCTTCTCCACCAACAGTATGTCATCAAGTAGGCTAACCAAACAATTTTCACATGCAGCAAACTAGGAGATAGAATTCACTTGCTATTCTTCATCTTTTACATTATTTTAAGCAATGAATGAAAGACTGGGATGTCCCATGGGGTGAAGGAAGAAGCTGAAATATTAAACTTCTTTTTGTTGTTTTAGCTATCGCAGTGTATCTATATTTTAGTGGGGAAAAATAATATTCCAAACTTTAACACTTGTTTTCCAGGGTTTGAGAGGTTGTTAAATAGTAATTATGAACTCAACATGCCATTAAATCCTACCCTAGATTACAGGAATACAAGTTAATGATCTATGAAGTATACTCGATCTTATATTGTTTCACCTAAAGCTTTCTTCCAGTTTGTAACAGTTTTCTAGAAATTTTACATTGAGACTGAGTGGTTTCAAAATGGAGCTTCATACCAAATCAGTATTTGCTAAGATTTACATCTGCAGCCCCTTGAACATCAAGTGCTGTAGAGTTGCAAAGATTTGTTGTCAGCATCTTCTGTATTTATATATTTTAGCTGCACAGATGCAGAATACAGAAACTGCTGCTAGTTTTGCAGTTGTTATGCAGTGAATGCGGGCAACTTAGCTGTCATTACAACTGCAGGCTAAAATCTGCTGTTGTTTCAAAAGGGTGACAAGACTGCGGGGCACTCCGGAATTACTGGGAATTTGAAAAGCATGTGGTATCACACAAAGTCCTCGCGAAAGGAATGCGTTTTTGGTCTAATCTGCTACATCATCATCTTTTACCCTGCCTCTTCCTATTTCTGACTTTACTGTGTACAACCAGCATCCTGTTTTGTTATTTTTTGTTTTAATATTTCCAGGATTTTTGATTCCAGTGCACTATTATCAAATCGACTCCACCCATTATCGCTCTTTGAATGAACAACTTTGTGACCTCAGTTTTGTTTTCTTTTGGCTTGGCTAGTGTAAACTAGCTGTCCAGTGTAATGCTGCAGCTCATTTTCTAGAATTAATCTTTTTTCTTACAAAATATTTTAAAATATTAAATGTTACACTGTTATTTCTGCAGCAATTGTTTACACAAACTTTTCTGAAATGATTGTTCTCGTCCTTTCTGTTACCGGGCTTAGTTACTCATGTACAGTATTATTTGTTTTAACTCGGAGATGCCCATTTTATTATATCCAAAATGTTTCCGCTTGACTTCCGACACCTTGTTAGCATTCAGTGAGGTTAAAGTCTTGGAAATAATATGTCTAAAACCGCAACATGATCCTGCATTTTTAGGCATCTGTTTTATTCCTACATTTGCAATGCCTTTTTATTTTCCTTCATAAGCCACCTAGCCTTTAGCAGCAAATGGTGCTAATTAGTAACAAAAGCTCACGGGGTGGAGTGGGGGGAATGTTTCTTGTGTAAAACGTTATAATGTAGGGTGTGGTTAATAGACCATTGATTGGTATTCTGTGAAATCTAGACTAGTTGAAAGGACCAAATGAAACCGTAAGAAGCATCAGTGAGGTTTACTTCACTAATTGTGCATGGTGTCAGTGCTGAAGATAATCAGAGTTCTATTATTTTGTAATCTGTTTAAAATCTGATTCACATCAACTAATTCTGTTGTTCTTCATTCAAGTTTCTCTTTTTATGCAATTCTAATCTTGTATGTAGTTCTGAAAACTTGACCATTCACCTTTGATAAACTGCCATTTTGGTTAATAAACCAGTAGTTGAGTACATCATCTGATTTTTGTGACTGTAAATTTAAATGGCTGTGCTCAGCAGCGATTAGAAAGCACTCTAAATGGTTCCACTTCTCACTTATATCTGTACCACTAATAAGCTAGATCATGATTTGCCTACCTCAATTTAATTTTTGTGCTCTTTTCCCCATATCTCTTTATGTCTCTAATATTGGAAATTGTTCACTTCAGTTTTATACATACTTGATGAATAAGCTCCCATAGTCTGGAGTTGGATAGTGAATCTCAAAGATTCACCATACCGAGTGATATAAATTTTCCTTGTTTGAGTTCTAAATGCCTGCGCTTCGTTCTGAGACGATGTCCAGAGTATGGATGGGAAACACCCTTCCTTACATCTACTCAGTTGAACCGGTGGATAAATTTGTATTTTCAATGAGATCACCTTTGATTTTTGAAGGTCTGGAGAATACAGGCCCAGTTTCTTCAATCCCACCTCATCGGATGATCCTGCTATCACGGATGTCAGTATAGTGAAACTTTGCGGTTCTCTATGGCAAATATATTTTTCCTTGGGTCAAGAGACCAAAACCGTATGAATGCTCCAGCTGTGGTCTGTAATATTTCTGTAATCAAATTCTATTGCAACAAAGACTCTCTGAATTGCTTGCTGCACTTGCATGTTAGTTTTTAGTGACTCGTGAACGAGGACGGCAAAACCCTTTGGGCATCAATGCTTATCAAACTATTAGGAAATGTTCTGTTTTTCCTACTAAAATGGATAACTTCGCATCTTTCCACATGATATTACATCTGCCATATTCTTTCCCACTCACATAGCCTGTCTACAAATCCTCTTGAAGAGTGATTGCAGTTTCTTTACAACTTGTGTAATCAGAAAATTTGGAAATAGAACATTTGGTTCCACATTCAAGTATTTGAATTAGATTGTAAATATCTGGGGCCCAAGCAGTAATTCCTGCAGTACTCCCTTGGTCACAGCTGACAACGTGAGATTGACCAATTTATTTCTCTCCTGCTTTCTATCTGTTAACTCATTCTCGATTCCATGTCATCTAATTTTGTTTACTTAGCTCTTGTATGGGACGTTATTGAAAGCCTTCTGAAAATCCAAATACAGTACACCACAACCACTGGTTCTCCTTATTGATTCTGCTAGTTCTACCCTCAAAACAAGGCTCATAACCTTTGCAGTGCCTCCAACAATTCCTTGATAGCTTAGATTGGAGGAGGCTGAAATGAATCA
Source organism: Hemiscyllium ocellatum (assembly GCF_020745735.1). Classification (NCBI taxonomy): domain Eukaryota; kingdom Metazoa; phylum Chordata; class Chondrichthyes; order Orectolobiformes; family Hemiscylliidae; genus Hemiscyllium; species Hemiscyllium ocellatum. The sequence continues at coordinate 110,967,123 of NC_083403.1, read as the reverse complement.
TTTACCAGGAACTTCTGACTGAATTGCTTCAGGCTTGTCTTTTGCATTCAATGATGAAGGAGGTCAGTCATCAGAATGAAGATATTTGCAGAGCATCCTCTTTTAGTTAGTTATTTAATTGTCTACTACCATTCACAATTGGATGTGGCAGGACTTTAGGTCTTAATTTATCAACCAGCAATTCAGATATGATAAACCCTGTCTATCACTTGGGTGTGCATTTTGGCATACAAGTAGACTTTATTTGTAGCTTCATGGTTTGACACCTAAGTTTTAGGAATGCTTGAGTGCTCTTCCTGCACTCTTCGTTAACCTGGGATTGATTCTCAGTCTTGATGATGCTCGAGTGGGAAGACTTTGCAAGATCAACAAGGTTGAATTGCCATTGTAGCTTTCACAGCCTTAATCAATGCCAAGTTGTCCTTTTTTCTCATTTGAGATTTTTTTAATGATTGATAACTGATTGGCTTGTTAGGCCATTTCAGAGGGTACCGAAATGTTAACCACTTTGCTGTGGGTTTGGAGTCACATGTTCACCAGACCAGCTAAGGACAGCAGTTCCCCTGCCTGAAAGGGCTCAAATGAACCAGATTGGTTTTTATACAAATAGCAATGGTTTAGTGGTTATCGTTATATTTTAATCTCCAAATTTTTATTTTAAATTCAGATTCCAACATGCCATGGCACAATTAAAACCTGGGTCTCTAGAGCATTTTCTTTGTGTCTGCTTTACTAGTCTAGCCACATTACCACTTATGCCATCTTAATAATAGATGCTAACATTTCCTCTCGACTGACGTCAAGATAATATGTCTGTAGTTCTCAATTTTCTCACTCCTTAGTTAAATATCTGTCCATTTGCTGTCATCAAGTACTATTTCAGAATCTATGAAATGTAGGAAGATGACTACCACCGCATTCATCACCTCTACTTTCACCTTTTTAAATGTATTGCATGTGTTATAGCATGAGTCACTGGAACCTTTACGTTGAGTTAATACAGCTTGGGTACTTATCTTCCCTTTATTGTCTTTTCTTAATAATTTGTGTCTATCCCTGTTGACTAGGTTGTTATGGATGTTATTGGGACGACTTCTAAAATACCTTGTTGCATTTTTGGATTTGCATTTTCAGCTGGAAAATGCTTTTCTTTAGATAAAATGAGCAAAAGTTCCTTTTAGTACAGCACTTTGTCTACAGATGTGTTTACTATATTTAGAAAGATACTATGAAGGATTTATCTGGATTTTAAGCAGATTATAGGTTTGTAGTAAATTTGACTAATTCATACTAACACAACTAAGGATGGTCATTGCAATGTCAGTAGTTTTAAAAGTTGCATTATTAAGAATAAAGGTAACTTGGATTAACAGTAGTCAAATGCATGCATGAAGGATTGAATAGTCTACTCCTGTTCTTATGTTCCTAGGCGCACTTGGTTTTAAGGAACTTCTTAAGAAAGACTGATTGAGAAGATTAGCAAAGGAATTCCAGAGTTAGCTAATTTTGATGGCTGAAGATATGGGCACCAGTGGTAAAATGTTTAAAATCAGGAATGCTCAAGAAGATAGCATTGAAGGAAGGGATATCTTAATTGATTCTAGGGTGAGAGGAGGTTCTCATAGGCAGTCCCTCAGGATTGACGATGAGTTGCTTTCATTATGTTTTGATGGGTTCTGAAATGGTTGAAAAATTCAGTGCATGATTGGTAAACTCTGCCACATGGAGAATAGGTGGCCCTTGCAGGGTTGGATGCATGGATTTTTTAAAAATAACTTTCCACGTGTGATGCCTTCCTGAGAGGATCTTCTTTTTATTTGGTCACAGATCAGAGCTCCTGTGAATCAAGTAGGATGCATTCAGGACATCACGAAGGCGTTTCTGCTGTCCTTAGGGAGTTTCCTACTTTGATGAGTTCAGGGTAGAACAGTTACTATGGAAATCTAATATCATGTATGAGTGACATGTGTTGATAGTGATTAGTACTTTGATGTTGGCCAAGTTAACTTGGGAAGAGAGTGTTGCAGTTTAATCGCCTATCTTGCCAATGGATTTGGAGGAACTTGTGAATCCATAAATGGTTTGAGGTGACAGCTGTAGGTTAGCCAAATATTTGCAGGTAGGAATATGGTGATTAATGTTACCTGATTACTCTTGACTTGAGTTATGAATTTGTGATCCTGGTCCTCAAGTACTCTATTCCTCGAACAGTTATAGGGAGAGGCTGAGTAGGCTGGAGTTTTGGAGGCTGAGAGGTGACCTTATAGAAGTTTATAAAGTCATGAGGGACATGGATAGGGTGAATAGCCAAGGTCTTTTTTCCAAGGTAAGGGAGTCCAAAGCAAGAGGGCATAGGTTTAAGGTGAGAGGGGAAAAGTTTAAAAGGGACCTGAGGTTAACTTTACCATGCAGAGGGTGGTGTGTGCAAGGAACGAGATGCTAGAGGAAGTGTTGGAGGCTCGTACAATGACATTTAAAAAACATCTGGATGGGTACATAACTAGGAAGGGTTAGAAGGATGTGGGCCAAATGCTGGCAAATGGGACGAGATCAGTTTCGGATATCTGGTTGGTGCAGACGAGTTGGACCGAAGGGATTCTATCCATGCTGTATGACTCTATAACTCTGAGCTGAAGGCCAAGCATATGCTGTTTTGGCCTTTGTTGAAATGTAAGACCTTTTTATTTTTGTGCATTGTAAAATAAAATTTGTGGACTGAAATGAAAACAATTGTTTTAAAACTCGTGCTTTAACAGATTGCTGTGAGATTGCTTTTGAAAAGTAAGCAACCTGACACATGGAAGCATTGTTTAAATAGCTACTTAAACAAGCAGTAATTGAAGATTAGGTTGTTCTGTATTCAGATGGAAGTTTGGTTGGCATCAAGAAGTTGATTTCTGTGGCTAAAAATCATACTACGTCAGGTTATAGCCCAATAGGTTTATTTGGAAGCACTAGCTTTCGGAGCACTGCTCCTTCATCAGATGGTTGTGGAGTGTAAGATCGTACGACACAGACATTATAGCACATGTTTACAGTGAGTTGCAACTGAAATTATATATTGAAAAATACCTGGATTGTTCGTTAAGTCTCTCATCTTTTAGAATTACTATATTGATTTTGGTTCTTTCATGTTTAAATCTCAGAACTTTTTTTGAAAAGTTACATTCTCAAGTGAACTTTAATAGGTGCCATGTTGTCTCAGATAATGCAATGAAAGTGTGAGATGCCCTGTGTGAGGCTTTCTGTACCCCAATGTTCAGACTGATTCTATTCCTAAAAAAGGGATTTACAGATGACATTTTTCTTCTTCTGGACCTAGGACAAGGAGTCACTGAAACAACTACATCGTGATATTAACAAATTTCATCCCACCATCAAACTCATCATGGACCACTCTCTGCTATCTGTCTCATTCTTGGACACATGCATAACTAAGGATGGGCATCTCAGCACCTCACTCTACCCTAAACCCACAGATAACCTCACAATGCTACACTTCTCCAGTTTCCATCCAAAAAACATTGAAACAGTCATCCTCTATGGACAAGCTCTATGCATGCACAGGGTTTGCTCATATGGGGAGGAACATGACTGGTGCTTGGAAGTACTGAAGGATGCCCTCATCTGGACGGGGTATGATGCTCACCTCATTGACTGCCAGTTACGACGTTCCACACCAAGAAACTGTAATGACCTCCTCAGGAAAAACACATGAGCTGCAACCGAAAAAGTTGTTGTCCAGTACTTCCCCTTTGCAGCCTGCAACACATTATCAATGAGGATGAGCACCTCGCCAAGACCTTCCTCACGCCTCTACTTCTCACCTTTAAACAACCACCAAACCTCAAACAGATCATTGCAGCAAACTGCCCAGCACCATATAGCCCTGTCACAGCAGACGCTGCAAGACCTGCCAGAGTGTTGACATGGATACCACCATTACACATGAGGACAGCACCCATCATGGCAGGTACCTGTGTGACTTGGCCAATGTTCTCTATCTCATACACTGCAGGTAAGGATACACAGAGGCACAGTACATTGGTGAGACTGAGCAGAAGCTATGGCAATGGATGAATGGACACCGCACAACAATCAACAGACAAGAGCTTTCCCTCCCAGTTGAAGATTGCTTCAGCAGTTCGGGACATTCGACCTCGGACCTTCGGGTGACCATCCTCCAAGGTGGACTTCGGGACAGGCAACAACATAAAGTGGCTGAGCAGAGGCTGATAGCCAAGTTCGGTACCCATGGGGATGGCCTCAACTGTGGGACCTTGGGTTCATTTCACACTACAGGTGACCCCACTACACTATTGCTATCGTGCTCTCTTGCTTGCCTTCTCACGCTCTCGCTTGCCTTCTCATGATATCTCTCTCTCTCTCCCTCTCTCTGTCTCTCTCTCTCTGTCTCTCTCTCTCTGTCTCTCTCTCTCTCTCTCTCTCTCTCTGTGAACTCATATCTCCCCCTCCCCCATAGCACGCGCACACAAGTTTGTGAGGTGAATTTGTACTTGAATTATATTTTGTTTTGCTCAAAAACTGCGTGAATCAATATAGGATTCTGTAAATTCCTTTCTTAGAAATAGAATCATTTTGAACACTGGAGTACAGACAGCCTCACACCTTCATTGCATTATCTGAGACAACATGGCACCTATTAAAGTTCACTTGAGAATGTAACGTTTTTTTTAAAAAAAATTCTGGGATTTACATATGAAAGAACTGAAACCAACAAAGTCATTCTCAGAGATACGAGACATAACAAACAGTCCAGGTCGATTTCAATAAAAATTTCGGTTGCATCTCACGAAATGTTTGTTATCATTGTGTCTTACGATCTTGTGCTCGACAACCATCTGATAAAGGAGCAGAGCTCCGAAAACTAATGCTTCCAAATAAACCTGTTGGACATGGTGGTGTGTGAATTTTTAACTTTGTCTATGGACCACAAACAGGTTTTCATTGACAAAAGCCTTTTGCCTGCCAGCAACCATATGATTGATTCTTGGATAACTGAACTTTTAGAGATTGGGGAAAAAGATACAGAGGAGTCATCAGATTTTCACAGCTTTTAAGCTGTTTCTCTCTTCTCTGCAAACAAGATTCATGTTCAATCTGAAAGAGACCAGTTTATTCTTTCAGTTGCCGTGAGCTCGTGCTTTTAGTTGATGAGTCAGATAACTATTATAAATGGACCAGCCACTTTTATGCCATGTACAAACTTGTGGAAGCATTTGGGAGAGGAAACTTCCTAAACAGCACAAGCCAACTCAACAGATCTTGTGAACCAAATCCATTACACTGCTTTCACAATTTTTTCTCCAGCCATTCTTTTTCCCCATGTCTGCCAGACAAATCTGTCTGTGTATGCAAGGAGACTGTATGGGGATTAGATTTTTAACTAGCTCTGTTATATTACAACGGTTTATAACTGCTTACCTGTAGTTAGAATCTAATTGCTTGTAATAACTAGCAATTCTTGTTAAGTGCAGAAACCTGGTCTGTGCTTTCTATAAACCCTCATCTGTAAATCAGGTAAATTGGAGAATCTTTGTGCACTTAAGAAATCTTTATGTTTTGTGACCACTTGAGGAATAGTGGAGCTTGATTTCCAGCACACCACCCAATGAGCTGTGACAGAGAGTAGGTACTCAAGATATAGATGTTGGTCCATTTTTACATGACATTGCTATTTATCTTAATCAATGAAAGATTAGAATTAGGTACGTTTGGGCATGGAAGGATTTGAAAACAAGTTTAAGAATCTTGATGTTGAGCTAATGCAGCCAAATCATGCTCATTGATGATTGATGAATAGAAGGTGTAATGTGGTGGATGTCCTTCACAGCTCTCCCCCACTGACACCTCAGTCACCGGCCCTGCCTTATGTCCCAAGAGTAGGTCAAGTTTTGCACCTGCTCTAGTAGTACATCCACAAACTGAATCAGAAAATTTTCTTGCACCCTTAACACTATTGTCAGTCCCAGTCTATTTTTGATTAGATTAGATTAGATTCCAGAGACTGTGGAAACAGGCCATTCGGCCCAACAGATCCACACCGACTCACTGAAGAATAACACACCCAGATTCATTTCTCTCTGACTAATGCAGCGAACACTATGGACAATGTAGCATGGCCAATTCACCTGACCTGCACATCTTTGGACTGAGAGGGGAAAGTGGATCAGCTGGAGGAAACCCACATAGATACAGGGAGAATGTGCAAACTCCACACAGACAGTTGCCCAAGGTTGGAGTCTAACCTGGAACCCTGGTGCTGTGAGGCAGCAGAGCTAACCACTGAGCCACCGATGTCGCAGAAAGTTAAAATCCCCTATCATAACCACCCTGTTATTCTTACATATAGCTGAGATCTCCTTACAAACTGGTTTCTCAATTTCCCTCTGACTATTTGGGGGTCTGTAAATACAGTCCCAATAAGATGATTATCCCTTTCTTATTTCTCAGTTCCACCCAAACAACTTCCCTGGACGTATTTCCAGGAATATCCTCGCTCAACACAGCTGTAATGCTATCCCTAATCAAAAACGTCACTCTCCCTATTCTCTTGCCTCCCTTTCTATCCTTCCTGTAGCATTTGTATCCTGGAACATTAAGCTGCCAGTCCTGCCCATCCCTGAGCCATGTTTCCATAATTGCCATGATATCCCAGATCAATGTTCCTAACCATGCCCTGAGTTCATCTGCCTTCCCTGTTCGGCCTCTTGCATTGAAATAAATGCAGTCAAAATGATCAGTTCTACCTTGTTCTCTGCTGTAGCAGTCTCAGATTGAAATCTTTCCTCACTATCTCCCTTGGTCCCACCTCCCCACCTTACCAGTTTAAATCCTCCAGAGTAGCTCTAACAAATCTCCCTGCCAGTATATTAGTTCCCTTCCAATTTAGGTGCAAACCATCCTTCTTGTACAGGTTACTTCTACCCCAATAGAGATTCTAATGGTCCAAATATGTGAATCCTTCTCCCATACACCAGCTCCTCGGTCATGCATTCATCTGCTCTGCCCTCCTATTCCTGCCCTCACTAGCTCGTACCACCAGGAGTAATCCAGATATTACTACTCTCAAGGACCTCCTTTTTAAATTCCTGCCTAACTCTCTGTCATCTCCCTTCAGAATCTCCACCTTTTCCCTTCCTATGTCATTGGTTCCAATGTGGACAATGACCTTTTGTGGCCCTGCTCCCCTGCGAGAACATTCTGCACCCTGTCTGAGACATCCTTGATCCTGGCATCAGGAAAGCAACACACCATTCTGATTTTTCGCTGCTGGTGAAAAATGTGTCTGTACCCCAGACTGGAGAGTCCCCGAACACAATTGATCCCTTGGAACCCAACGTACTATTTAAAAGGATTTGCCAACAGCATCATCAGATTTTCATCCACTACTCTCCAGGGGAATGTGTATGGGGAATTGATTTTCCAAGAGAAATGCAACCCTGGCCATGGCAATAAATTAGAACCTGCAATCAAGAAACATTCGAGGAAGGCAAGACACGTGAATAGGAAACATTTTACAAGTGCATTTTTGATTGGTTCATTCAGATTGAAGCTGAGGTACATTGATGGGAAAAGCACAGCAAGGTCACTTTTTCCTGTGAAGGATATCCACCACATTACACCTTCTACTCATCAGTCATCACTGAGCATGATTTGGCTGCATTAGCTCAACATCAAAATTTTTAAACTTGTTTTCAAATCCTTCCATGCCCAAACGTACCTAATTCTAATCTTTCATTGATTAAGATAAATAGCAATGTCATGTAAAAATGGACCAACATCTATATCTTGAGTACCTACTCTCTGTCACAGCTCATGTTAGCAAGGTTAGATCTCTCGGAATACAGGGAGAATTCAGCTACCATAATTCCATTAGATTTAAAATAGTGATGGAAAAGGATAGAGCAGAGCTAAAAGTTGAAGTTCTAAATTGGAGAAAGGCCAATTTTGATGATATTAGGCAAGAACTTTCAAAAGCTGATTGGGAGTAGATGTTCGCAGGTAAAGGGACGGCTAGAAAATGGGAAGCCTTCAGAAATGAGATAACGAGAATTCAGAGAAATTATATTCCTGTTAGGGTGAAAAGAAAGGCTGATAGGTTTAGGGAGTGCTGAATGACCAAAGAAATTGAAGGTTTGGTTAAGGAAAAGAAGCAAGCATATGTAAAGTATAGACAGGGTAGATCGAGTGAATTCTTAGAAGATTATAAAGGAAGTAGGAATATACTTGAGGGAAATCAGGAGAGCAAAAAGGGGACATGAGATAGCTTTGACAAATAGAATTAAGGAGAATCCAAACGGTTTTTGCAATTACATTAAGGAAAAGTGGATAACTAGGGAGAGAATAGGACCCCTCAAAGATCAACAGGTGACCTCTGTGTGGAGCCACAGAAAATGGGGGAGAGACTACATGAGTATTTCGCATCAGTATTTACTGTGGAAAAGGATATGGAAGATATAGACTGGAGGGAAATGGATGATGATACTTTGAAAAATGTCCATATTACAGGGGAGGAAGTGCTGGATGTCTTGAAATGCATAAAGGTGGATAAGTCCCCAGGACCTGATCAGGTGTACCTGATCTGTGGGAAGCTAGGGAAGTGATTGCTGGGATATTTGTATCATCAATAGTCACAGGTAAGGTGCCGGAAGACTGGCTAACGTGGTGCCACTCTTTAAGAAGGATAGTAAGGACAAGCCAGGGAACTATAGATCAGTGAGCCTGACGTCGGTGGTGGGTAAGTTGTTGGAAGGAATCCTGAGGGACAGGATGTATGTGTATTTGGAAAGACAAGGACTGATTAGAGATAGTCAACATGGTTTTGTGCTTGAGAAATCATGTCTCACAAACTTGAGTTTTTTGAAGAAGTAACAAAGAGGATTGATGAGGGCAGAGTGTAAACGTGATCTATATGGACTCCCCATGGGAGACTGGTTAGCAAGGTTAGATCTCTCGGAATACAGGGAGAATTCGGCATTTGGATGCAGAACTGGCTCAAAGGTAGAAGACAGAGGGTGGTGGTGGAGGGTTGTTTTTCAGACGTAGGCCTGTGACCAGTGGAGTGCCACGAGGATTGATGCTGGGCCCTCTACTTTTTGTCATTTACATAAATGATTTGGTTGCGAGCGTAAGAGATATGGTTAGTAAGTTTGCAGGTGTAGTGGACAGCAAAGAAGGTTACCTTAGATTACAGCAGGATCTTGATCAGATGGGCCAATGGGCTAAGAAGTGGCAGATGGAGTTTAAGTCAGATAAATGTGAGGTGCTGCATTTTGGGAAAACAAATCTTAGCAGGACTTATACATTTAATGGTGAGGGCCTAGGGAGTGTTGCTGAACAAAGAGACCTTGAAGTGCAGGTTCATAGCTCCTTGAAAGTGGATATGCAGGTAGATGGGATAGTGAAGAAGGCGTTTGGTATGCTTTCCTGTATTGGTCAGAGTATTGAGTACAGGAGTTGGGAGGTCATGTTGCAGCTGTACAGGCCATTGGTTAGGCCACTGTTGGAATATTGAGTGCAATTCTGGTCTCCTTTCTGTCGGAAAGATGTTGCGAAACTTGAAAGGGTTCAGAAAAGGTTCACAAGGATGTTGCCAGGGTTGGAGGATTTGAGCTACGGGGTGCGGCTGAACAGGCTGGGACTGTTTTCCCTGGAGCTTCGGAGGCGGAGGGGTGACCTTGTAGAGGTTAACAAAATTATGAGGGCATGGATAGGATAAATAGGCGAAGTCTTTTCCCTGAGCTGGGAGAGTTCCAGAACTAGAGGGCATAGGTTTAGGGTGAGAAGGGAAAGAAAAAAGAGACCTAAAGGGCAACTTTTTCATGCAAAGGGTGGTACATGTAAGGAATGAGCTGCCAGAGGAAGTAGTGGAGGCTCGTTCAATTGCAACATTTAAAAGGCATTTGGATAGGTATATGAATAGGAAGGGTTTGGAGGGATGTGGGCTGAGTACTGGTAGGTGGGACTAGATTGGGTTGGGATATCTCGTCGGCATGGATGGGGTTGGACCGAAGGATCTATTTCCATGCTGTACATCTCTGAGACTTGATGACTACATAACTCCTGCAATGGGACTTGACTTCTTTTCATCCAGAACTGCTGCATCTGAAGTAATTTGCTGCAATGCTTCATTGGAAGATGAAAATACAGTTATGTTCAGAACGAGATTGGAATTCGAACGAAATAGTCATTGAATGGATAGTTTTAATTAGATTTTTGTCCCCTCAAATGATCTCTTATTAAAAATGATCTGGTGATTTTTAGGTTATTTTAGCTGTGCGGATTATGGTGACAGTGCCGTAACAACTGTGATTGTCCCCAGCTCCTGTATCTGAAAGTTTCCAAGTTCAGATGTATTCTAATACATTAGTTTAATCCTGTTTCAAAAATATGAAGTGAGTTTCAGATGAGTTAATATATTACTAAATGATGAATTATTATTCATAGCAAAGTGGCTGAGCATGCAAACTAACACAAGCTAATCAAAGCCATTCATCTTGGAAGGGCACACTATTATGGACGGCACAGTGGTTAGCACTGCTGCCTCACAGCGCCAGAGACCCGGGTTCAATTCCCGACTCAGGTGACTAACTGTGTGGAGTTTGCACATTCTCCCCGTGTCTGCGTGCGTTTCCTCCGGGTGCTCTGGTTTCCTCCCACAGTCCAAAGATGTGCAGGTTAGGTGAATTGGTCATGCTAAATTGCCCGTAGTGTTAGGTAAAAGGGGTAAATGTAGGGGAAGGGTGGGTTGCGCTTCGGCGGGTCGGTGTGGACTTGTTGGGCCGAAGGGCCTGTTTCCACACTGTAAGTAATCTAATCTAATCTAATATTCCAGAATAATCTATTGAGAATGTCATACCGAAGAATATCGCTTATATAAACTTTTAGAAAACATTTGATATGACAAAGAACGATATGTTAGTGATAATAAAAGCATAGATTGGAAGTTATCTTGCAACATGGCTTACTGATTTGGAACAGGAGACAGAGTTGGGCTAGGGGTAGTAGACCCTGGCAAAATGACACTTCACCAGAGGGTTTCCCCAAGGTCCACAGTTGTGTTTCAGCTTTACAGTACGTGTAGCAATGTCTTAACGAATAAAAATTGTATATTCGATTTGAATTATTTTCTGCACTTTGTATTTGATTATGTTTTTTCTTACTGTTTCAGTCTTATAAACTTGGCATCACTTGAGCTAAGAGAGAATTTACTGACCTTGCTACCAGAGTAAGTGCAATGGAATTTTTGTTTATTTTTGTAATTGTTCACCAATATAAGTGGAAAATTATAAGTGATGCGGGTGAAATTAAGTTCCTTGAATTATAATCTAATCTAAAATTATTTGAATTAAAGTTTGTAACTTCTGGTTAAATACTTCCAGGATTACTTGAATCAGGAAATCTCCTGAGTTCATTATCAAGAAGAAACTGTTTCCACTGACTGAATTTGTCATTTTGGATAGTGACGTTTCTTAGCTCCTGTGCCATTGGTGATCTCTGTCCTATTCCCGTCAGTGTAGAGGGACGGGAAATTTTGGGAAACATATTGTCAAAGTATTTTTAGCTCTTGGTCTCAGCTAGTGAAAAGGAGAATACTATCATGAATTTGATGGGAGATGGTCTAATTTTGCTTGTAACTCATGTGCAAAGGGTCTACCCTCGTAAATCACAGGAGGGGTCCAGGTTCAAGTCCTTGTGTCAAATCTTACCTGCAGAGGGGGGCTGCACATTGACTGGTACTCTTCTTCACTTACGGGGAAGAGAATTCAGCTATTCTTCTCATTGCAAATGAAAAGTACTTATGCGGACATCTGACTGGGGGGCAATGTAGGTTATCCGTGATGTCTCAATGAACAGAATTCTGACATGACCATCCAGACACACAAATAGTAACCATGTGGGCAGAACACTGAGAAGCTGTTGGTGCCTGTGTGGAGTATGCTATTGATTGATCCAGTGGTGATAGAGAGGCTCCAGGGGCCTCCTAATTGATAGAAAGTATCAAGCTCCCAAGTAGCTCGACTCTCCCTGGATGGAAAAAAAATCTTCAAGAGCTGGGTGTGTGTGTCCTAAATTGCCAAGCTTTTAATTTGTGCATGTTCATAGTTCTTTCATGCACAGATTTGTGATCGACCATTAGTTGAATAAATCCAGAAGTTGGTTTGTGTGTTTATTGTTAAGAATTTCAAAGTGACCTGGCTATTTCGCTATATCCTTAAATTTTCATTCTCGTTCCTATTTAAGGCAACACAATCGATGCGTCAAAACTACTTCTTAAATGTAAGAAGTGTCAACTAAGTTTCAAACTAAATGCGTTTTGTGTGGATAGTGACTTTCAAAGCTACAGTTTTCTGCACCGATAGATGCTACGTTTTGTTTATGACTACAAAATGTATAGTGTGACTGTTATCAAGTCCTGTTCAGTGTCTGCTTATGTTAACTGCTGTCACAAACCTTATGGGTAAATGATATAGCAATCAAAATGTTGATGCTGAGAAACCATATTATTTTGCAGATCACTTTCCCTTCTCTGCAAATTGGAAGAATTGGATCTTGGAAACAATGAACTTTATACTTTGGTAAGATTCTTTTAAGCAATGGCAAAATGAAAAATCAGCGAGTCGTATCCTATCAGGGAGTGATTTTTCCTTTCATTCTGAGTAAAGCTTAAGTGAATCATTGTGTTACATGCCTATATTAGGACTCCCTGGCCTGGATTTTGCAGTTAGCAGCAAAGGAAGCGTTCTTACTGCTGATCTCAATGGTTGCAAATGAAGGTCTGACAATCTTTGTGGCAGGAGTTTAACTATGCTCCATGATGGTATAAGTCTGTTGCCAAGTCAAAGGAATGCCTTGGTGTCGGGCAGCAGTGATATCAGCCAGCCAGTAAACAGTAAATTGAAATTTTATCAGACCAAATTCAGAAAGTAGAACAAGTACAAATTCCTTTTGAATTTATAATTTCGGATGGTGAAATAAAGATATGACTGTATTAAACTTAAGGTAAGCAGACTTTTTAAAAATGTTATAATTTTTAAAATTGTTATAAGGCAACATGATACTTCATAAATATATAGAAAAACACTTTCCTTGTTCAATAAAGTTGATTAGTTGTTGTGTAATTGTGAAGTTAGCAGTTGTGATCTTCCCAAGTGGAGGCTCTCTGCTTAATTTTCCCTCCCTCCTACTTTGCACTTTCCACTTTAGTTCCTCATATGAGCCTCCTATTTTCAGTTTCAATGAACAAGATGACAAGAGAAAACAACATGAGAGAGTTTCCCATTGCCAACCTGGTAATCTTAAAGGAAATGTAACTTCTCTTCCCAAGTCATGATTTGGAGATGCCAGTGTTGAACAGGGGTGTACAAAGTTAAAAGTCACACAACACCAGTTTATAGTCCAACAGGTTTATTTGGCAGCATTAGCTTATGGATCACTGTTCCTTCATCAGTTGGTTGTGGAGTATAAGATCATAAGACACAGAATTTAAAGCAAAAGTTTACAGTCTGATGTAACTAAAATTATATGTTGAAAAAGACCTGGATTGTTTTTAAGTCTCTCATCTGTAAGAGTGAACATGTTGGTTTCAGTTCGTTCAAATGTAAATTTCAGAACTTTCTTTTAGAAAGGTTACATTCTCAAGTGAACTTGAACAATTGGTGTCATGTCCAGATAATGCATTTAAAGTGTGAGGTGCTCTGTGTGAGACTCTCTGTGCCACGATGGTCAGATTGATTCTAATCTAAAAGTGGTTTTACAGAATCTTACATGGATTCATGCAGGTTTTTGAGAAAAGTAAAATGTAATTCTGCAAGTACAAATTCATTCCACAAACTTATGTATTTATGTATTCTTGTGGGTGTGCTTTGGGGGTGGTGGGAGGTGGGTTATGAGTGTCTGTGAGAGAGTCTGTGTGAATGTGAATATAAAGGGTATAAGTCTGTGAGAGCGTGCATGTGAGTATGTGAGTGAGTGAGTGTGTGTGTGTGTGTGTGTGTGGGTGGGTAGTGCAATGGGCTCACCTGTAGTGTGACATGAATCCAGGATCCCAATTGAGGCCATCCCTGTGGGTATCGAACTTAGTTATCATCCTCTGCTCGGCCACTTTTCGTTGTTGTCTATCCCGAAGTCTGTCTTGGAGAATGGTCACCCGAAGGTCTGAGGTCCAGTGTCCAGGACTGCTGAACTGTTCTCCGACTGGCGGGAATACTCCTGTCTGTTGATTGTTGTGTGATGTTCATTCATCCATTGCCGTAGCCTCTGCTTGGTCTTGCCTCAGGGCATCTGTGCCAATGTTGGCTGAGCCACATGAGTACCTGCCGCATACATGGTAAGAGGTGTCCCCATGCGTAATGGTAGTCTTTCTCAATATATAATTTCAGTTGCATCAAACTGTAAACTTTTTGCTGTAAATTGTATCCTCTTCCCAAAGAGTTCTTGGGTCTAAACCTTGAATATGTGGTTCTGCACCCTGGACCCAGAATAGGTGTGATCGTGAATTAGCAAAACACCATTTCTGGTGATGAGAATGTAAACATTTATATTAATCTATTATCAATTGCTGTTCTGAATATGTTATAATCTTATCATGAAATTTACATAGCACGTTATTGATTTAATACTAAGTGTCATCCCATTCTCTCTTGAGTCGAAGCAAAACGCTCGGAGATGCAGTTGTTTCACCTTCCTTTATTCCAGGCTCTGGAGAGAGAGAGAGAGAATGAATGCCCATGTGCACAGAGACAAGAGTTCACGCTCTTCTCTCGAACAACATCTTCTCAATGAATTATGTAGTCATTTCATAGAAAGGAACATCCAGTTAAGGCAATTTACAAAGGGTGACCTTTGCAATCAAGGAGTATCGATAGCAGAGACCAAGCCCTTTACTGTTATATATTGGGTGTTCTTACCTTTGTTAACTGGACTTATACAATGGATACTTTTCCCCTTGTTAGCTGACCTTGCATACTGAATGCTTTCAATATTGTTAAATGGCTCTATATAATGACTGCTTTTCCACCTTGTTAACCCTTACCTCCAGCACCCCGTTGTCAATGCTAATCTTATCTGATCTGAGTCACGAACAGCGGAACCTCTTGTTTCACAAAACTCAGAACTTAATTCTTTCCCTGCCTGGTTTTACCCTACACACATTCTAATTCCCTCCTCCTGTCATTTCATGATAACCAATGGCATAGGAGCCGACCTGAGTGCTTTCGTCATTTAAATCCTCAATAGCTGGGTCACCAAGGCCCGTCCTGTTGGAAAAATTCCCTGCATGAGTCTATCATTCAATGTAAGATGTATTTCAGAACAGCTAATCCCATGAAGATTCCTCTTATAATTACCCCAATGTAAATAACCATGTTAACTAACCAGGCCTTCCACCCTCCGAGCCCCCATTCCCCCTATCTGGCCCATCCCTTGCCCTCGTTTGTAGACCTTAATTGTTCATCTATCTTGTGGACATAGCAAATGACATTAGTGGTGACGTTGTCCCTGCCCATGATACATTTGTCCTGTATTATAGGACAAGGAGGTAATCCATTGCACAGTGAATTTGCATGGAGAATAGTCTGAGTTGATTCAGGTTCTAGATGATGACTTTGAATGCCCCTCGGGCAGCCATATTAGCCCCAGAAGCCCCAAGGGAGAAAAAGCCTGCTGCTGTGTAACCAGCTGCCTGTCCTGCACTAAGGGTGGGAAGGTCTTTGTAGGCAGTGCAAAATTCCTCTGAAACATCACATTTCTGGTGGCCATGTGCTGGTTCCCATACCCCAGACAGGGTACAGTCCTGAGTGGGGGTAAGTGGACTCTAGGAAGTTTGTGGCTGTACTGTTGAAGAAGGAAAAGTAGCCCGAGTCTGTAAAAAGGGTTTCTGAGCAGCCTTATCGTGAGAATAATCATGATTCATCCAGGCAAATATGGTGCCAGTGGAAAATGAGGCTTCCTTAACTCCTCCTCCTCTGGTTTGAGGAAGGACAGACACGTGGTCATCTTTTATAAGGTGGGTATGATTGACTTTTCCACATCTGAATACAATCAGATCTGTCACAATGGGAGTTTATACTTTGCATGTTCCGGGTAGGTCCGCATTTGTGACAGCGGCTGGAGTGGTAAAGGCAAGGAGTTTTTTCATTGCAGATGAACACATTCGGACATCCCCATCCATGACCATTGAAACATCTTTTACATTCCAGGTGGTTACTGGGGAGTTTCCCACTTAGGCCTTGCTACCATATATTTCACCGCCCCCCCCCCCCCCCGCCAATCCCTGTCCACGCGGTCAGAAAGTTTGGAAAGATACATTCAGTCTGCCATGGGGGCCTGTGCAGCTTTGTACCGTAGACTTATTCTTTGGGACTGTGGCAAAACGTTACTGGCCAGAGCGCACTGGTAGTATAGGCTGCAGTCCCACTGAGGAAAAATGGAGAAGAGAGAGTTCACTCCAGTGGGCTGGGGGAAGCAAGCAATGGTGCCATCACTGTACAGCCATTGGTAGACTTGCTAGAAATAATTGATGACAGTATATTCCTGGATAGTCAGTACAGATTGTTCTGTATTGGGGAGGGCTATGTGGGACTGAGTCAGGGATATCGTGGGAGGGGATGTGCCTTTTAGAGAGGGGGTTATCTTCCAGGGCCTCCCTATAGCACTTTCCGTCATACAATAGGTGATGATCTATCCCTTTCGGGGGTCCTTTCTACAGGTAAAGTCAAACTTGCAGCCCCAATGCCAACACAGAAGTTGCCATAGATTTCTTTGGTCCAGGATCAACTTGAGATTTGTTTGGGCAAGCAGTCCATTACAGTAATCGCTTTTAGTCACATTCCATATCCCAAACAGATTCCCTTGCTTATTGGGACAAGCAAAAACATCTCCCCTGCATAAATGATGGACCTGGTTGCCCTGTTTGCAAATCTTGACCCTCCCTTTGGTACCCTGGTTAGAGAGAAGTATATATATCCCTGCTAAACCTATCATAATGCTAATCTCCATTGACGTCCCCATCATGTCACCTTACTGGAGGTGTGTAGAGGTGTGCATTGTATCAATAGCAAGGCCGACAATACAGAGGTACAAATTAAAGTTTTTTTTAATCAGTCCTTCTTAGTCCTTTTACTCCTCCTTCTCTTGGTTCGTCATCCACCGTTTACATTCACTCAGGTGAATCCAGCGATCCTTTCCTTTAACCTTCACTGCGGTGGGTGTTTGGAGCAACACTAAGAATGGTCCTTTCCAGCGGGGTCCTAGCTTCAGTCTTTCCAGCCTAGAATTAAGACCCACTTGCCAGTCTCTACTCCTTCCCAGTCACCGTCTCGATTCGATGGGGTAGTTTGGTGGTTTCCTTCACTTGTCAGTGGAGAGACTTTAGAGATGTCATTAGTTCTTTGAAATAATGCTGCATTTCACTTCCCATTATATGCAGATCAGTCTGGGGTGGTGGGGCCTGGTTGCCATCCCATGGAGTTCGTCCAGGGCAACCTGATGTTATTTTAACTGCTGTGAGACCGGTGTTGGTTTGGGGAGTAATGCGCGTGTGGTACAGGGCGAAGGGCATGACATTTTGCCAATTCAGTCCTATCTAAAGAGTGAGTTTAGTAAGTTAGTCTTTCAGAATTCCATTTGCATGTTCCACTGTTCCTGCTGCCTTAGGATGATATGCACAATGGAACTGTTGGTCACTGTTGAGGATGATACACAGTCTTTGGTTGGTTTTTCCAATAAAATGAAGAGGGATAGAGAAAAGGTCATGTTGTAAATCAATGATGGTGAAACAGGAAACCACAATGGGAACCTGCTCCAAGATGGTCGCAGGGTTAGAGATGGTGGCATGGAGGGGTACAACAATGTCATTTATGGACCAAAGGTCCTGAACTAGACACCAGTCAGGTCTCCCTGGCTTGGGAACACCGAGGATTGGGGTGTTACAAGGCAAAAGGCAAGGGACACGGGCACCTTGTTGCAAGAGGGATTTGATCGGGGGGGGGAGACCATCTACTGCTTCCTTTTTAAGGGGATACTGCGAGACACATGGGGGTGTAACATAGTCCTGGCGGTGTATAACAACAGGATCGAACAAGGTTAACCCAATATCTATCTTGGATATTGCCCAGACTTGGGTGGTGGGGAGAGTGGGGCCAGTCGAAGGCTGATGGTGATGGAGGGTTCCATGGCATGAACTTAACGAGGAGTAGTAGAGAATAGTTACCACTACTGCAGAGCGCAGGGTCAGTATTAACCAGGGCATTAAAAACCATGGGCCCCATTTCACGGGCCACAAGGCATCCAGTACAAGCAGTGTAATATGAGGGCTGATGCCTGGTGACTGGTGCCAAAGGAAACTAAGCACTTTAACAGCAAGTGCAGACCCAGCATTGCCATTAATGAGGGCATAGAATGTATTGGGGGAGTTTCGCCCTCAGTAATGGGTGAACAGGGCCTACAATATATCAGAACATCCAGAAGGATCGTATGCAACAGTAACGTGAGGTTGGAATTTTTCACTGAATGAAGGTACATCAAGCGGCAGAGATATCCAAGGACCACCATTGGAGTGGTCTACGTACCCAAGGGGCGCGATGGTCAGTAATACTAGAAATACTAATTCCCCCATCCGCACAAGTGACTGATAGATTCAAATGGCATAGAATGTCTCTACCATCAAGGTTGAGGCCCAGAGAAGGAGTGACTACAAACTGAATAAGGGAATTCTGTTGTCTATAGAGGTCAAGGGGAATTCCTGGACGTGGAAGAAAAGACCCAAGAGGTGCAATTTTTTTAATCAGTTAAGGGGAATTGGTACTGTCAGCATTTAACATTGAGGATATTGAACTGGTGTGTAAGAGGAAGGGTAAGCAGGCAGACTCCACCCAAAGGTAAAGGATGGCTCCTACTCAGAAGAGGAGGCGAGGACGGGACAATTTCTGTGTTCTGGAGAGGGGTCTTGTCTGCTGAGTGCCAGTCAGTGAGAGAATGGGTTATGGGCCGAGAAAGGAGCACGGCGGTCGGGGTTCTGCCTGGGCATGTTGTTGCAGGAAGGGGTCGGATGGGCCCAACAAAGGACTGTCTATGTGGACAGTCGTGCCTCCAGTGGCCAAAGGAACCATAGGTGAAACAATTTGTCTGAGGGGTGATTTGAGGTCTCAGCCCTGATCTTGAAAATCCTGTGTCCCCGACCAGGGCGAGGAAGGTGTGTCGGGGGTATCACAGGACCATTAGGGTTTGTGGCACATCCATGGCTATATGGATTAGCCCACCCTGGGACACAGGGCAGTGGTTCTGTTTGATAGCCTGAGGTGTCATATCGTGAGGCCATATCACAGACAGGTCAGTGAACCATTTTGTGCTTAACAGGCACAGGCGGGCTGGAGTCATTCAACTCCAGAAGTACGGGACCAATAATTTCACTGAGACCTACTTTTTCTGACCAATCTAGGGCATGAGTATGGATGGATTTACCTATTTCATCAGGGACACACTACATTGAGTGCATTGAACTTGGCGGAGATGTTACCCGCATTAAAGGAGGTATTGCCAGCATAGGTGACATAAGTGGAACAGAACCTATTGTAAAAGTCTGGACCGTCTTCATCTTTCTTAGGTGTACAGTTTAGAATTTTAGTTAGATCAATGGGATTTTGAAGGGTGTGGCACAGGGTATTTTGGATTGCATCTGTCTGATCATTTTCTCTCGGGGCAGCAGCAAAGGCCTCCCAAGTTGCTTGGTTGAGCCAAACACAGTTGCTATTTTTCAAATTCGCCAGAGGCGAGCGCCATGCAACAGAGACTAAAAAGATCCTGGGGTGTGACTTGATAGATTTGGATAGTACTCTTGAGATGTTCAATGAAATCTTCAGGTCGGGTCTTGTTTGGGGCGCCATTTATAATCGTCCACATTTTTTTTTGTGGTTTCCATGAGGTATAGGTGGGGATTGTGGGTCTTTGAGCAATGATGTTGGGGTCTGGATTGGGTACTTGGAGCAGCGGAAACTGTCGGTGGGGTGGTTCAGGTTCTAGGCAGTGGAACCTGCTATTGGGGCGATTAGTCATAGCATTAGTACTCGGAGGCAAGTCAGCATCAGAGTCAGGTTTGGGTGCACTATGCAGGAAATTGAGATCTGGGCACCCTGTCAAATACATTTTTTGTCGAGGTTTTCCAGAAACTGCTCTGGCTTCCATGGAGGAATAGGCTTCGATGTTGATTTACCTCAATTAAAACAACTGCGAGTCGATCAGCATATGTGACTGAGGTAATAGCGTTACTGACTTGACCCTCTCAGGCTGGGAGGGGGAATTTGGTGAAAAATTAGGGTGGGGGGGGGCTGTGGCAGAGCTTTGGGGGATCTGAGATTGATTGTAGGGTGACGGTGATTCAGGTTGGGGGTGAAGGTGCGGCAGGGGTAGTTAGGGGGCAAACAATTGTCATTGGGATCTTCCCTACTATCAAGAAAGCCTGGAGTCCAGACATGTCCAGTGGCGCCTGAGAGACACTTTTCTCACTTTTGTCTTAAGCAGATTTAGGTTTAAGATCATAGATTTCACATAATGCCATTCAAACCACCCAATGATGGATTTTCTCTTTATCATCAATAGTAGGAATAGTTTTACATTTAGTGGTGTATTAATTTGGTGGGAGTTTTCATTTATTGGGTGGCCACTGTTCTCCACTTAGTAGTTAAATCTTTCCATTTTGCGAAACATTGGACTTCCGCACCACAGCCTCCACTTTTGAACATTTGTCTGGATCCCAAGATCCCCCCAATGGCCATTATTAATTTCCTAACAATTTGTTCAGTTGGGCGGTCAATCTATGATAATTTAACTCCTCATGCTGATTATCATGACAGATTTTTCCAAATGGGAACGAAAGACCCAATTTATCAAGGGTCTGTCCTAATTGCCTAAAGGTACTTTAACTGTTTCAGATCTAACAAATCGATTCCCACTTAAACACAGAAAACTTGAATCCCACTTAAACACTGAAAACTTGAACCTCAAACACAGAGCTCGAAGCTCACCTAAACACAGAGAGCTCGAACCTCAACCAAACTGACCCCAGGGGACTTGGAACCCCGGTACCGCACAGAGGATTCAAACCTGAATCACACAGCCCCACCCTGATGCAGTGCAGAGGACTCAAATCTCAGCCTGCCAGCGTGCTTGTGAAACTGTGTCTCTCGACTGAACTAATTACAGTTTGAGGAATCCTTAGAATAGAGAATGATCGGGCGAGGAGACAGTCTCCAGCACACTGGAATATCGAGAGGGACCAAAGTTTAAAATCTTACCTTGTGGGTCCATCCGTCTTGAGACACCATTGCTCAAGGTGGCCGTTGACCCCATCCGATTGTAACCTATCCATTTAGATCCTGTTGACTGCGCCAGTATTGTTGTCTTGTTCTCTCTTCAGTTGAAGCAAAACGCTTGGAGATACAGTTGTTTTACCTTCCTTTATTCCAGGCCATAGGAAGAGAGAGAACGATCGCCCATGTGCACAGAGACATGAGTTCACAGTCTGCTCTCGAACAACAACTTCTCAATGAATTACGTAGTCATTTTACAGGGAAGAGCATCCAGATAAGGCAATGTACATATTAATTGGGTGACCGTTACA
Source organism: Hemiscyllium ocellatum (assembly GCF_020745735.1). Taxonomy (NCBI): domain Eukaryota; kingdom Metazoa; phylum Chordata; class Chondrichthyes; order Orectolobiformes; family Hemiscylliidae; genus Hemiscyllium; species Hemiscyllium ocellatum. Next base: position 110,945,483 of record NC_083403.1, on the reverse strand, counting down.
ATCAATGGGTATTGATAGCTGAGGCTAAGCCCTTTACTGTTCTACAATGGGTGTCCTTAACTTTAACTGGATTCATACAATGGATACTTTTCCCCTTGTTCGCTGACCTTGCATACTGAATGCTTTCAATATTGTTAAATGGCTCTACATAATGACTGCTTTTCCACCTTGGGTAATCCATTATCTTTGCCTCCAGCACCCCAATGTTAACGATAAGTACTTATCTGATCTGAGTCATGCACAGCTGAACCTCTTGTTTCACAAAACTCAGAACCTAACTCTTTGCCTGCCTGCTTATACCCGATACACATTCTCATGAGAATTTGAACATATTGTGCTAATCATCCTGCCTCCAGACATTTAATTACTTAAGATTTTGGTTTGTATTGTCACAAAATTCTTTTATGGTGGCAATGTAGTTGGTGACTGTTGATCTCATTACCACATGTCCTAAATTGAATGATACTAAACTGAATCTTTAAATGAACCTTTCACGGGAGATTATCCAGGTAAATCATTAAGTTGAAGAAGAGCGCTCAAGTTATTAGAGGATTGCTTGTGAGTCTCAAAGCAAAGGTAGTATTCAGAAAATTTCAAGCTGTCTTATTTATAATGGACAAAATATCTTGTCATGCTACTAAAGTAGCACAACTGAAATAATTTATTTTGGATTGTGTGAAAGGGTTTATTTAACTTGTAGCATTTAGTTTTCTTTTAAAAACGTATTTTCAAGGGACAAAGAAATTTTAAGGAGCACCATCTGCTGAGAGTTATCCATGTATCAGGTTCTTGTAAATTAAATCTCTAAATATACCTAAGGAGTAAAATAAATTGGAAAATCTGTTATTGTGTACAAATAAATCTAGTGATTGCAAAATGTTTAATTGCCTGTCGGTTAAGTGCCTTATATCGGTTTGTTATTGACATTTTTCCAGTTGAGGTTGTGATCCCGTCATTCTGTTAAGAAATGAAACAACTGTTGAACATTATCACTACTTCAGGTCCTGTTTTCAAATACTTGCCTATAACAGTAATGATACTTAAATAACAAATTGCAACATGATCATGTAATGTGTTCTCAAATTAGAACGTGGCTTTGGAATGGTGCAGTCACAATCTGAATAGATCAGAGAAATAAAGCGCGCACTGTTTACACAGCATCTTTCACATCCTGGAGACATCTCTAATGAAGAACTTTTCAAGTGTATATGCTTTGATAATATAGGCTGAGGTTGCAACCAATTTGCATTAAACAAGATTGCACAAATAGCTATGGGAAAAAGACCAGGGTTAGTTTCTCTTCCTATTAGTTGAATGTTTTTCATGACATCAGGAAAACCAAACCCGATCTTCAATGAATGTTGTCCACACCTTTATGTGCACCAGATATGATTAATTTGGCATCTGAAAGTTGGTACCTCTGATGGTATATCACTACTTTGACAGTACAGTGAAGTATATAGACAGACAAGAAAAGATCAACTCTAACTATTGTATGCTCTGAGCAGACAATGCAGAAAAAAATCATTCCTTTGTTTATCTGACTGGTATTATGAACAATTTTGATGACTACATTTTTAAAAAATGGTTCCATTTGTCAAGAATTTACAAAATGAGACTTGTTCTTACAGCTTGAATGATCAACAGGAAATAGTGGTAAGCTTTCACATCTTTAGTTTCCCCTCTTTTGATACTTCTGTCCTTGGAACTGACTCAATTTCTCCTTGGAGAGATTTAATGAGATATTAGTGTGTATTGAGCCACAGGAAAAGTTAAGTAGGCAGAAGAAATAACTTTGATTAGAGAATCTACAACGTAAATAAACTTCAGTAAACCATATATTGTGAAAAATATGTACTTTTAACTGTCTGGACCAGATGTAATGTGGAGATGCCAGATGTTTGAAAATAAACCTGTTGACCTATAACCTGATGATGTGTGATTTTTAACTTGGACCAGATGTGTCCAGTTTAGAATCCACAAGAAAATAAGTTAACCTGTGGTAATTGTTTCCAATGACCCTGTAAACACCCCAAGGATTAGAGATGATGAATATTGTCTTGAAAAATGAATCTGGAAATTTTACACTAATTTCTGCAGTATCTATTGGGTAGAGAGTTTGAGTGTTTTATTAAGGATGCTGTAAAAGCTTACTTGAAGAAAACTAAAGTTGTCAATGACTGACTTATGTTTAAATGCAAGTTCTAATATCTGCACCAACAGTGTTTCGTGGAATTACAAACAATCTATTTAATAGCATTAGGCCATGTCACAGTAATCTGATGGAGTTCTTTGAGGGAGTAATTGAAGGGGGAATTTATATCTACAAAACTTTCTTGGTTTTTTTTAAGGTGTTTGTTAAAATTCCAAGTGAAGAATTTAAAGAAACTTAAAATCATTTGATGAATGTTCAGTTAATTGGCTTCATTGATACTAGGAAGTAATATTAATAAAAGCTGAAATTGGTAATTTACAAGAATCCATGGAGGCCTGAACTGGATCATCTGTTCATACCATATGTAAATAGTGAGACTGCTAATCAGAAAATTTACTGACACAAAACTCTGTCCAAGTGATGAATAAAATTATACAAACAGCATTCAAAACCTCTGTGGCTTAATTAAGTGTAAGGCTAAAACTGGTAAATGATCTTAAAATAACATTTACATTGAAGTACCAATCATGCACAGGAGTGAAAAATGCCCATCGTAAGATCAATGAAGGCATAACAATTTCCAGCAAGAGTGATAAAAAGCGATTTGAACTTCCACTTCACAGCTGAATGAATGAAATGACTTCATTTCATATTTTAAACTTTTATAGCATTTAAAAAAAAATGACTGAACCATTTTCTTCACAGCTTCTGTTGAAATTACAGAAAATGAAGTTCCCCTTTTTAAACCTATCATCCATCATGTTCTTCACAGAATTACAGTTCTTTTTGCAAACAGTCTGTAATTACTCCTAGTGTTGAATAAGATCTGCATATTACATTTAAGTACTTTTTCCAGACAGTTTTTCATTCAGTTTTTGAGAAGGATTTAAAACTCATCACAAGCTGTAAAGTTTATTCTAATGATCTTTCAGCATCTCTTCCACCCCCCCCCCCCCCCCCCCCAACTTCACCATCATGACAGATCAGCCTTCTGTAATCCTTAGATGGCTGCACAATGCAACTGTTCAAATAGAGGTAGTCGTTCTCTTGTATCCAGCTGTCAGAAAAGCTTAATAGCTAATTCTCCCTGCTGACCACACAGAGCTGTGATATTCATTAATTTGTAAGGAAGGCTGCAGCCTGATCTCAAAAATGACTTCCTTTTCCCTCCTTCCACTGGCAACATTAAGTGCATTAACTTTATATTCATATACGTATGCTAATTAGCAATAATTTGAATTGAACTCTTTCATCTTAGAAATAAATGGATTATTTACAGCAGAATTATTGCAGCCCAGCATCTTCAACCCTACTTGTTGAGACTTCAGGAAGTTTTGAGTCTAATTATTAAAAATGACAGAGATTGCTGTCATTGTCTGTAAGCATGAATGAATTACACTCCCTTCTCTGCAACAACAATCAACACCTTCTTTTAATCACTAACACCCAGGTTTACTGTAAAACGACATATGACATAACTGCCTTTGTTTACTCTAAATTTAAAGCTACAGCCCTAAATATAATCTTATAATCTCATCATTGTGAGGAAAATTTATTAAAAGGCAAAGTGTAATTACCACTTAAAATTAAAGAGTTCTAAAAGTGGAACAAGTATTAAGCTTTGCTTTAAAAGCACACGGCCAATGCCCAAATTAGATATTCTCTTTTTAAAAATACCATTGAGGGGAATGATGGGAGACAGTTAGGCAAGAGAGACATCCTGATCTCCATTAACTTCAGAGGAAGGTCAGTGCTGAGTATATGTATAAATGGTAGTTTCTAAGAGGTCCACATCATTTTGAGTTCTGATGACAATATGGGGACCCCTCATTGACGGTACTATCATTAGATGGTAAGGCTGGACTAGAATATACAAAATTAGTTGGTTTCAAGTGAGCTGCCATGCAAAAGTGGAAATTATTAACTCCGTTTAATGAACATCAAAAAGCTGAACCTAGGGAATGAATTGTATAGAGCCTGTGGAAGGTTATGTGGAAGGACAGAGTGTTGATGAACCAAATTAATTTCTTGCTTCCTTTGTATCCTTATTACCACATGACAAGATGTCACAGTCCCAAAAATTGATAATTGAGTTGACTTGAAGTGAGTTATTGAACAATAAAGCCAGTACTGTTTCACAGATGTCCTCCATTTAGGCACCTTACAGTCTTTAGGGCTCAGCATTGAATTTGACCATTTGAGAGCATGAACAAACATTGTTCAAATAGAATTGTATGTAATGCATAGCATAATAATTGAAGGGAGCCGAGAAGTAATATTTCAAGGTGCATGTGGTTGTGATTAATCACGCGAGATAGATCGCACATGTCTAAAAATCATCTCTCTGCATTGTCAGAATTAAGTAAAAATGCACACCCTCCTCTCCCACAACCTATGTATGTGAAACGTATCTGCATTGTACAGTTGACTGATGTTGGCCATTAGATATAATATGGGTACAGGAATTGCATGCGCAGAACCTAATCAACATTCTGACATTAATCTAGCTTACAAGGGTATAATTTGCAGCAGTTGACATAAAGAGCAATGTTGGGAACTCTTTAGCCATGGTGTGGATGTGCCAGTGTTGGTTTGGGGTGGACAAAGTTTAAAAATCACACAACAATAGGTTATAGTCTAACAGGTTTATTTGGAAGTATAAGCTTTCGGAGCGCTGCTCCTTCGTCTGGTAGCTAGTGGAGTAGGATCATAGGGCACAGAAAGTATAGCAAAAGATCATACTTACCTGATGAAGGAGCAGTGCTCTGAAAGCTTGCACTTCCAAAAAAAATGATAGACTATAACCTGGTGTTGTGTGATTTGTAACTGGCATCTCTTTAGATCAGTGGACAGATGAAATCTAGGTACGTTCATTGGGAGTTAATGTTTTGGTGAATTTAGGGCCTTTACACAATTATTACTGAGTACAGATGATGTATTTTGATTTTCTTCCCTCTTCCATGCTTAAGGTATTTATCTTGCATGGTATGCTCATGCACCATTCCTTAACACAGCACAGGCTCTGATGCCAGGATGGGTGAGTTTCAGATAATATAATAGTACTTTCAATTTCCATATTCCAAATATTTCATTTGACAAGTCAATGAATCTTTGACTAAGTAATAATGTGAAATTAGAGCTTTTCTTTTGTTTTACTACGCAAGTTATGATGATTTGGAAATGGCTGCTTGAAAGGACCGTGGAAACTCTAACAACTTTCAAAAGGAAGTTGAATAAATAATTGAGGGGAGAAATTTTGCATGAATGGGAAAGGTTCAGGGGACAAGATATTTAGATAACTTTTTAAAAGAGCCCAAAAGACGTGATATGCAGAAGTAAATCCTCCTGTGCTATTACATGAAGTAAGTGCTGCTTAATGGATCCCCATAAAATGTACAAGTCTTCCATTACTGATGAAAAAATTGCTTCCTGCTTTATGAATTACAATTCCACTCTTTCCTTTCTCTATTTGCTACATTTTATGTTAAGGTTCTTGAATACCTGGAAAGCAAGTTGCTTTTTCCTTTATGAATTGCCATTAGTTTGGTCAGAAATTGCTCATATACTTTTTTTCATTCTAATTGCAATTAGTTGGCAATATATGAACAAAGACTCGTCATTGATAATATTGAGTTTTCTTGTTCATTTTTGATCTCAATTTCCTGTTCTTTTTGCCTTTTGCTTGTTGGATGTGGAAAAAAGTCCAAAGGCATCAGAAAATTCATTGCCAAAACAACAAAAAAATTGTAGGATGATGACAAGGTTGAACAAAAAATGGGTTAATAAGGGTCTTCATGGATGATGAGGTAGCAAGGCTTAGAAAAGGAACTCCAGGTTCTAGTGCTTAGATACATATATTTGGTCAATAGGATGAGGAGTCAGTAAGGATTTGGAGGACTGTAAGGTTCTGGGAAGGTTATGATCTGGAGAAGATTGTAGGGTTTAGGAAGAGTGCAGATGATGAATGCATTTAAACTGAAGGATAAGAATTTTAAATTTTAAACTTTTGAGAGGAGGGACCAATGTAGGTAGCATGCAAGAGCATGAAGTAAGCTGGTGGAACAAACCGCACCTTCCGCTTAGGCACCTTACAGTCTTTAGGACTCAGCATTGAACTTAACCGTTTGAGAGCATGAATACCATACTCATTATTTGTTAACTATCCCCACAGTCCCAGATGCTGTGACAAATTGTGTTGCTTTCAGTACAATCTACCCAATTTCTATTTTTCATAGTCCCCATTAGCATCTATCTAGCTTTTTTTCCCCCTGGCCTACTACCAACAATTCCTTTGTTTCCCTGCTCTTTTTTCCTCTCTCTGGCCTCTCTATCCACCAATCTGCTCACTGCTTTACCCCCACTCTCCATCATCATCGTGAATACCATATTTCCCTTAATCGAGCTCAGAAGAAGGATCTTTAGACTGAAAGCATTAACTTTCTTTTCCCTTCAGAGATTTTGCCAGGCCTGCTGAGTTTCTCCATCAAATTTCTTTGTTGGGTTCATTGCAACAGTGGTCAGGGTAATGATGCGTTATTTTATGCGTACTGAAGACTGTGACATTGTTCATTGTAAATTGTGGCTCATTCAGTACTGGATGTGTGATAGACAAACTTTTAACTTAAAAGAAAGAGTTGATGGAATTATTATTTGGTGTTGTTTGATCCTGTGCGTTTAGGTGATGCTAAGTGATAACATAGGTGAAGAAGTCATGATTTGGAGATGCCGGTGGTGGACTGGGGTGTACAAAGTTAAAGATCACACAACACCAGGTTATAGTCCAACAGGTTTAATTGGGAGCATGCTAGCTTTCTGAGCGATGCTATCACCTATGAAGGAGGTGCTCCCAATTAAACCTGTTGGACTATAACCTGGTGTTGTGTGATTTTTAACTAGATGAAGAAGAGGAGAGATCCATGATAAGTCCTTTAGTAACTCCTCAGGTCGTAATGTGAGTGAAGGAAGAGAAGGCATTGTTTCAGTTGCTTTGTATTGGATAGGACCACGTGAAGGAAACCTCAATTAGCAGGATAAAGAAAAATGTGATATGGTCAGCTGCATTCAATCCCGCAGAAAGATCCTACCCCTGGATCAGGAAGCCATCACTCAAGTCCCACCTGCTCTAGAGGTGTATAATCGTATTTTTGAATAGTTTGATTAGAAAAATAAGTTGAATTTAAAAAAAAGCCCTCTTTGTGGAAAGTGGTTGTGAAAAATAGGTTAAATTTAAAAACAACTTTGGGGAGGATACTGTGATGAGAGTTGTGACTAATTACTATTAGTTCAGTGTTGGGGAATAGCTCATTTTAAATAGTATGGTAAGTCTGGTGTGCATTGTTGAGGTAGTGCTACCAATTCCAGGTCAGGCATTCCACATTCCAGTCTCACATGTCCCAGAGGTGTCACAACATGTCTGAGCAGGTTCATTTTTTAAAAAAAAAAGCATGGTCTACGGCACTGAAAATTAATTTTAACAAGCATAGAATCTCAATTTTGCAGATTTCAGTTATTGATGCAGATGTAACATTTTAATTTTTTTTTTAAACATTTCCTTTTTGTCCCTTATCGCTGTTAATCCCAATGTTCCCTCACTAGCTTACTTGGTATGCTTGATTTGATATCACTGCCATTTTACTGCTGGTAAATATTTTCTAATCAACAGTAAATGTTGTTACGTTCCTCTGGATACTTGAATCTTGGTTTCATGGCTCAGACATCTTGGTTTCATGTCTGTCACTGTTTACAGGTTAATTGAGGAATATAGAATCATAGAGATGTACAGCACAGAAACAAACCCTTCAGTCCAACCGTCCATGCCAACCAGATATCCCAACCCGAACATACCCACCTACCAGCACTTGACCCATATCCTTCTAAACCCTTCCTATTCATATACCCATCCAATTGCCTTTTAAATGTCGCAATTGTACTAGCTTCCACCGCATCCTCTGGCAGCTCATTCCATACACATACCACCCTCTGCATGAAAAAGTTGCTCCTTCGGGCTCTTTTATATCTTTCCCCTCTCACCCTAAACCTATGCTCTCTAGTTCTGGACTCCCCCACCCCATGGAAAAGACTTTGTCTATTTATCATATCCATGTCCCTCATAATTTTTTAAACCTCTAAAAGGTCACCCCTCAGCCTCCGACGCTCCAGGGAAAACAGCCCCAGCCTGTTCAGCCTCTCCCCATAGCTCCAACCCTGGCAACATCCTTGTGAATCTTTTCTGAACCCTTTCAAGTTTCGCAACATCTTTCCGATAGGAAGGAGACCAGCATTGCACGCAGTTTTCCAGCAGACCTCCCAACTGCTGTACTCAATACTCTGACCAATAAAGGAAAGCATACCAAACGCCGCCTTCACTATCCTATCTACCTGCGATTTCACATTCCAGGAGCTATGAATCTGCACTCCAAAGTCTCTTTGTTGAGCAGCACTCCCTAGGACCTTACCATTAAGTGTATAAGTCCTGCTAAGATTTGTTTTCCCAAAATGCAATACCTTGCATTTATCTGAATTAAACTCCATCTGCCACACCTCAGCCCATTGGCCCAGCTGATCAAGATCCTGTTGTAATCTGAGGTAATCTTCTTTGCTGTCCACTACACCTCCAATTTTGATGGCATCTGCAAACTTACTAACTGTACCTCTTATGCTCACTTCCAAATCATTTATATAAATGACGAAAAGTAGCAGACCAGCAACGATCCTTGTGACATTCCAGGCCTCTAGTCTGAAAACAACCCTCCGCTACACACTCTGTCTTCTACCTTTGAGCCAGTTCTGTATCCAAGTGGCTAGTTCTCCATGTATTTAGTGAGATCTAACCTTGCTTACCAGTCTCCCATGGGGAACCTGTTGAACGCCTTACTGTAGTCCAGATAGATCGCATCTACCCTCATCAATCTTCTTTGTTACCTCTTCAAAAATATCTCAAATCAAGATTGTGAGACGTAATTTCCCATGCACAAAGCCATGTTGACTATCCCTAATCAGTCCTTGCCTTTCCAAATAAGTGTACATCCTGTCCCTCAGGATTCCCTCCAACAACTTGCCCACCACTGAAGTCAGGCTCACTGGTATATAGTTCCCTGGCTTGTCCTTACTACCCTTCTTAAATAGTGGCACCACATTAGCCAATCTCCAGTCTTCCAGCACCTCACCCGTGACTGTTCATGATACAAATATCTCAGTTAGAGGCCGAGCAGTCACTTCCCTGGCTTCCTACAGAGTTCCCGAGTACACCTGATCAGGGCCTGAGGATTTACCCACCTTTATGCATTTCAAAACATCCAGCACTTCCTCCTCTGTAATATGGACATTTTGCAGGATGTCACAATCTATTTCCTTACATTCTGTATCTTCCATGTCCTTCTCCACAGTAAATTCTGATGCAAAATACTCGTTTAGTATCTCCTCCATTTTCTGTGGCTCCACATAAAGGCCGCCTTGTTGATCTTTGAGGGGCCCTATTCTCTCCCTAGTTACTCTTTTGTCCTTAATGTATTTGTAAAAACCCTTTGGATTCTCCTTAATTCTCTTTGCCAAAGCTATCTCATGTCCCCTTATTGCCCTCCTGATTTCCCTCTTAAGTATACTCCTACTGCCTTTATACTCTTTTTAAGGATTCACTTGATCTAACTTCACCTGACGTAAGCTTCCTTCTTTCTCTTCACCAAGCTCTCAATTCTTTTAGTCATCCAGCATTCCCTATACTTACCAGCCTTTCCTTTCACCCTAACAGGAGTATACTTTCTCTGGATTCTCATTCTCTCATTTCTGAGGGCCTGCCATTTTCCAGCCATTCCTTTACCTGCGAACATCTGTCCCCAATCAGCTTTTGAAAGTTCTTGCCTAGTACCGTCAAAATTGGCCTTTCTCCAATTGAGAACTACAACTTTTAGCTCTGCTCTATCCTTTTCCATCACAATTTTAAATCTAAATCTAATAGGATTATGGTAGCTGGCCCCAAAGTGTTCCCCCACTGATACCTCAGTCAACTGCCCTGCCTTATTTCCCAAGAGTAGGTCAAGTTTTGCACCTTCTCTAGTAGGTACATCCACATGCTGAATCAGAAAATTTTCTTGTACACACTGAAGAAATTCCTCTCCATCTAAACCTTTAATGCTATGGCAGTCCCAGTCTATGTTTGGAAAGTTAAAATCCCCGACCATAATCACCCTATTATTCTTACAGATAGCTGAAATTTCCTCACAAGTTTGTTTCTCAATTTACCTCTGACTATTAGGGGATCTATAATACAATCCCAATAAAGTGATCAGCCCTTTCTTATTTCTCAATTCCACCCAAATACCTTCCCTGGATGTATTTCCAGGAATATCCTCCCTCAGTACAGCTGTAATGCTATCCCTTATCAAAAATGCCACTTCCCCTCCTCTCTTGCCTCCCTTTCTATCCTTCCTGTAGCGTTTGTATCCTGGCTGTCAGTCCTATCCATCCCTGAGCCATGTTTCTGTAATTGCTATGATATCCCAGTCCCATGTTCCTAACCATGCCCTGAGTTCAAATGCTTTCTCTGTTAGGCCCTTGCATTGAAATAAATGCAGTTTAATTTATTAGTCCTACCTTGTCCCTGCCTGCCCTGACTGTTTGAGTTCTGTTCTCATCTGTACCAGTCTCAGATTGATCTCTTTCCTCACTATCTCCCTGGGTCTCACCCTCCCACCTTACTAGTACATTTTGGAAATTCAAATGAAGGTAGGAGTTTCATGGTGAATGGTAGGGCCTTAAGGAGTGCAGTGGAACAGAGGGATCTTGGAGTTCATGGTCACTGTTCTGTGAAAATGGAGTCACAGGTAGACAGAGCAGTGAAGGTGGCTTTTGGCACATTGGCTTTCATCAGTCAGGGCATCGAGTGTAGAAGTTGGGAAGTTATGTTGCAGTTGTACAGGACTGCTCTTGGAGTATTGTGTTCAGCTTTGGTCACCTTGTTATAGGAAGGATGTTATTAAACTGGAAGGGGTGCAGAAGAAATTCACAAGAATGTTGCCAAGACTCAATGATTTGAGTTACATGGAAATGTTGGACAAGCTAGGACATTTTACTTTCAAGCTTAGACTGAGGGGGGACCTTATGGACGTGTATCAGATAATAAGTGGCATGGATAGAGTGAATGCACTGTCTTTTTCCCAGGGTTGGAAAATCAAGGACTAAAGAGCATCAGTTTAAGATTAGAAGGGAAAGAATAAAAGGGAATCTGAGGGGCAAAATATGGTAAGCGTATGAATGAGCTGCCAGCAGAAGTGGTTGAGGTGGGTCAGTAACAGCATTTAAAAGACATTTGGACAAAAAGACATGGAGAGGAAAGGATTAGAAGGATATGGCTGAAAATGGGTTGCTGATGAAGGGCTTATGCCCGAAACGTCGAATTTCCTGTTCCTCGGATGCTGCCTGACCTGCTGCGCTTTAACCAGCAACACATTTTCAGCTCTGATCTCCAGCATCTGCAGACCTCACTTTTTACTTAGAAGGATGTGGACCAAGTAAAGGGAAATGGGGTTAGTGTGGATGGACATTTTGGTTGGCATGGACCAGTTTGGACCAAAGGGCCCGGATCCTTGCTATAGGACTCTTTGACTGTGAGATGTGCGTGGAGACAAAGATATTCAAGACGAAATTGGAGTCAAAAGATACTTGACTCATTCCATGGAGCCCCTTTGTGGCTGGAGATTGCAACTACAGCATTTTGATGACTTCTGTAATAATAGCCCCTAGCTGTGTTTGATTAAAAGTTGCAGTCTAGACCCAGATTTTAGAGTTGCAAAGTATTGGACTTTTTTTAATGTTTCTAAAAGGAAGTAGTAAGTTTGCAGTGGAAATGTTGAAGCAATGAAAATTGGCAGCAGATTTCTCAATTTGTTGGCCGTTTTTGATTTAATAAAAGTGCAAGCTGCTGCTGATGTGATCTGATCTGGTTTCTAAGAGTTGCTGCTTTACGAGTAGCAACTGCTGTTAATGCAGATATGTTCTGCTTTTGTCGTGATGGGCTTTTACCTGATGAGATAATACTTATATTAGTTTCTGTATCATAGGAATGAAACACAGATAACAGTACTGGAGGATTTAATAGATTTTTATTATAGCTACTTGTATCTAGCTATGTAACAGTCACAGGCATGTCTGGGCTATAGCCAAGCAATTTGATGTCAACGCTAGTACATTTCCCTCTGTGTCATGCTGCAAGAGGACTCAACAAGATGGGATTCGAGAACTTTGCATTTTTGGATTACATGCAATAATTTGGTGATTAAATCATAAGTATGTTCCTGGAGAGCATATTTGCATATAAGGTGTCAGGCATAACAGAGAAACTTTGGATTGTAGTGCTACTTCTATGTAATTTTTAATTTTTCTCCAAACTGCTAGTGCTTGTTATTCCATTGTGCAAAATCTGAAGCTCACAGGAATTTGCTGTCCAGTAAGCTAAGTATAATTTAGATTAGATTAGATTACTTAGTGTGGAAACAGGCCCTTCAGCCCAACAAGTCTACATCGACCCGCCAAAGCGCAATTTACCCCTTCACCTAACACTATGGGCAATTTAGCATGACCAATTCACCTAACCTGCACTTTTTGGACTGTGGAGCACCCAGAGGAAACCCATGCAGACACGGGGAGAATGTGCAAACTCCACACAGTCAGTTGCCTGAGGCAGGAATTGAATCCGAGTCTCTGGTGCTGTGAGGCAGCAGCGCTAACCACTGTGCCACCGTGCCGCCCTTAATGATTCAGTTTGAGTCTCAAATGATGGTCCCGTCCTAACGGTGTGTGCAAAATAATTTCCATTCGTAGGGAAGTGAGAATTCACCTCCTTGAGTTGCCCTTGACACTCCGCATTAGCCAAGTGCCAGAGTAAAATCTGCAAATGCATGCTAATTTCGTACTGCTTTGGAAATTTAGTGTTGCTGCTTTGAAGCTTAGATTTCAGTAAGAGTGCTATTGAAAGCTTTCTGTTGCTTATTGGAAAGATGTCCCACAATTCTACAGAGATTTTCCCATTAAGATCATGAGGATTAGTTTGAGGGGCAACACCTGTCATTTCTTCCATAACATTTGTGAAATGGTCCCATTTTTTCCAGTAGACTAATTCTGAAAAGGATTTAAAGTTTACTGGATTAAACATTCTCCAAATACCACAAAAACTGATGTTTAAAAAAAATGCCTCCAGGATTGTTGCTGTTCTTTGCAAATTAGTTGAGAGTATGGATCTCTTTCTTTCACTTAAATCGGATGAGAAGCAGTAGGTTGAAACATAGAAAAAAATAGTAACAATGTTTGCTTTCCCCTTGCCAAAAGCAACTTTTCCATTGTAACAATTCAGTTTTCAGGGACCAGTTTTGTGATTTGTCTACTTTTCCCCGTTTAACTTTCCTTTAACTGTAATGTGAAAAAAAACATGTTAAATATCAGAACTCCTGTCAACATGGCCTGAAATAAAATCCATTGGTGCCTTGTTCTTCAGTCTGTGTTCCAGTCTTGTGTTTTGGCTGCACTGTCAATCTATCCATTCCCCATATATGAAAATCAAATGGCAGTTTGCCCTCAAAATGTTGGAGCTGTTACTTAAATAATTAAAATCTGTTGTGTGCATTTGCCAAAAGAGCTGACAATGTAATTAATGCTTCAGGAATCAGTGTGCAATATTTTAATGAAAATAGATTTTTTTGTTTTTGTATATTTTTCATGTGAAGTAAACCGTCCAATTTTCACAGTTGTTTAGCAGTAATTAGTAAATTCTTAACTCTTCTTTGTAGCCAGAAAATACAGGATCACTTTCAAACCTTAAGGATTTGTGGCTGGATGGGAACCAACTTGTGGAATTGCCTGTGGTAAGTTTGTTCAGCAATTACTGTCCTTCCTTCAATGCCTTAGTTCTACTTATCACTTGGAATTGCCCTGCTTCTTGGTTTTTTTGATTTTTATTTCAGGTGCTGTCCATTTGTGGCCACTTCGTTAATTCCAGTTTCAGTCATGATTTATTTCCAAATATAGCTATCCAAGCATTTTATGTATTATCCATTTGTTTGCAGTTGAAGAATGCTTAGCAAAGCTGACACATTTCTCATATTTACCCATAAAAACCTAACGTGTTGCTTTTCCTATTCCAAGTGATTTGTAATTGATTTAGTCGCTATCTTTATCACTAATCATGGCCTCCTCACTTTTACAGTGTCAATTCTGTACTGTAAGCATCTCTGTGCTTGTCTGGGTCACGTGCTTTTCAAGCATGAGGTGTTGATCACAGGGAATAGGAACAAAAGGAGGCTCGTTGGTCCCCTCAAACCTGCTCAGCTATTTAGTAGGATTATGACTGATCCGAAAGCCTCACGTCCACTTTCCTGCCATTCCCTATAGCTCTTGATTCCCTAATGGATTAAGAATCTTTCTACCTCAGCCTTAACTATGGACAAGGATTCTGCGCCCACTGCTCTCTATCGCAAGGAGTTCCAAAGTCACTAAACCTTGTGATAGTCAAAATTCCTCCTCATCTGAGTCTTAATTTGGTACTGGCCTTAGACTGCTAATCGGGAAATATCCTTCACAAATACGTAAGGGTGGGAAGGTTGCTGTAGAGAGAGAAATCATTGAGGTGACTATGTTCTGTGGAAGTTGGGGCCAAATATGCCCATGTTTATTCAGTGGAAGGGAAAAAATATTGGTAATGGAAATGAGTAGGCATTGGGAAGGCAGTGAGTTGGAGTTTGCAATGGGATTTGCAAACAAATCCCTGTGGCACACAAGAGGAAAAAGGATGTTTTGGCTTCTAAAGTGTGATAACTCAGGGAGAGAGGATTCTGTAAACCAGTTTTATTCTATTCTTGTTGTGAAGGGGAAGAAGCACATAACCTTCTAGGTGATAAAAACAAATATTCAACTAAAACTTGTTGCTCATTTTGCAGGAGCTTGAGTGAACGTTGTAATATATACCTAGATGACAGCAGGGTTATTGTGGGGTGAGAAGTGGGATGGACCAGAGGCAGCAGTTTCTACATAAGTCATTGGGAGGCATTCAGCTAATTGTTGAGGTAGGAAGGAATGATTGGAGTTTAGACTATTCCAGGCATTAAATTGAAACTGGGTTTCATGGTACGCCAGCTCTAACAAAGGTGAAAGCCGATAGAAGTGCTGGGGGTCCCACCATGACCAAGGGAGGTAAGTGAGGGAAGGTCTCAAATTTTAGAAGTGTTGAAATATTTAATTTTAGAAGCTTGATATTTGGGTATTGTGTGAAAAAAGAAAAGAAGTAAACAACCAATCGTCTGAGAAGAGACACAGCCAATAGTTGGAATCCAAATGATGCTGCAGTGAAGCCATCTTAAAATGAAGCTGGAATTAGAATGACTGTTGCTATACGTTTAAGAATTAAGTAAAATAAAAATACTCAATGTACTTCATATATGGAAATTAAGCTGATCAGTCAAACTGATGTAGAGTATTTAGAGAGCTGTTTATACAGTCACCTGTGATTGCACAGGAGAAGATAGAGCTACAGTGGAAATGTACTGAACTAAACTAAACTAAGAATATGATGAACTATCTAATTCTCTCGGGACTGGGTTAAAATTCCACCTTGATAGCAAGCATTCAAGTTAGAATTAAAAATTAGCCTCATTAATGTTGGCCATCAGACTATCATTGATTTTTTTAAAAAATCCATGCAATTCACCAATGTCCTATAGGGAAGGAAATCTGTACATCAACTGGCATAAATATGACTCCAAATCCATGACCCTCCAGTTAAAGGAATTATGGAATGGTCAACAACTCTGGCCTTTCCAGGAATGCCCACATTGTATCAAAGATGTGATGATGCTGCTCCTTTAACAAGGTTATGTTGTCCTTTTTTTTAATCAGAGGGTATCTAAACGCAGATACTCGGGGCGGTTGAGATTTGAAGGATTTTTGAAACAATTTGGTTTTAGCAGCAATTTGGTTATAGCTAACAGATACTGTCTGAGTCAAAAGGCTTTCAAGTTTAAGAATAACACTTATACAATGAAACAGAAGTGGTCAGTTCTCCCAGCTGTTTTTGTTTAGTTTTATCAGGCAGTTGTATGGTGAAGCTGTTGGACCCAAAGGAATGGGTCCACACTGATCCTCCCTCCCTCTGACATCGCTCTTGTAAGACCCTGTGTTTGATTTTACCTTTTTTTACCAAGGGGTGTTTATGGGGATTGTTGCAAATGTTTGGAATAACAACATTTAATTGGGATAATCTGTTGGGTTTTCAGATAGGTCAAGTTACTGTGTTTTCTTTTGTTTGTGTTTCATTTCGGTAATCTTGTAAATAAATTGTTTCATTTAAAGTTAAGTGATTTGACGAGCTGTGTCACTCCTGGAATATCAGCTGTACACCAGCTTAAAACAACTTGCAAAGTTAGGGTCCAGTTTATTTTCTTGAAAAGTTTTGATGGGGTCTGGCCTGGTCCATAACAAAGCAAAAAAAAAATATGATTCTGTGTTACAACATGGAGGTGAACCCCTCTGTGAACTAAACCAAACACTCAGAAAAGCTTGCCTCACCTTGTAATCTGTTAAAATATGAATGACTGAGAACTCCCAAGTTCCACTGTTTAAAGAAAATAATTAAAAATCGCACAATACAAGGTTATAGTCCAACAGGTTTATTTGGAAGCACTAACTTTCAGAGTACTGCTCCCCTTCATCAGGTAGCTGTGGCGCAGGACCATAAGACACAGAATTTATAGCAAAAGATTAAAGTGTCATGCAATTGAAATGATCTATTGAATAAATCTAGGTTGCTGTTAAGTCTTTCACGTCATGTTCCTCCTCATGTGAATTTCTCTAGCCTCCATCCGAAACTTATCAAAACAGCCATCCCCTATGGGCAAGCCCTACGCGTACAAAGAATCTGTTCAGATGAGGAGGAACATGATGGACACCTGACGGTGCTCAAGGATGCCCTCATAAGAACAGGGTATAATGCTCAACTCATCGAACACCAGTTTCAACATGTCACAGCGAGAAACCTTAATGATCACCTCAAGACAGGGGATGCAACTGATGGGTAATCTTCGTTGTCCAGTACTTCTCAGGAGAGGAGAGGCTACATCATGTTCTTCGCAGCCTGCAATACCTTACCACTGAGAATGAGCACCTTGCCAATACCCATCCCTATGCTTTCACTTGCCTTTAAACAACCACCAACCCCTCAACAGACCATTGTTCACAGCAAACTGCCCAGCCTTCACGACAACATCGACCACAATATGGTACAACCCTGTCATGGCAACCATTCCAAGATGTGCCAGTGTCGACATGGGTTACCTCTAATACACGTGGGGACCCCACCCACCATGTACGCGGCAGGTGCTCATGTGACTCTGCCAACATGGTTTATCTCACATGCTGCAGACAAGAATGTCCCGACATATAGTACCTTGGTGAGACCAAGCAGGCGCTAGGACAACAGATGAATGGACACTGTGCAACAGTCGCCAGCTGGAGATGTTCCCTCCCAGTTGAGAAACACTTAAGTGGTCAGGGACATTCGGCGCTGGATCTTTGGGTGGCCATCTTCCAATGCGGACTTCAGGATCTCTCTCTCATACAGGCTTAAACACCATCACCAAGCATGTGCACACGTAAACAGACACACTCACGCACACTCACACTTGCTCTCTCTTTCTCATGCATGCATGCGCACACGTAAGTCTATGGGGAGAATTTGCATTTGTAAATTATATTTGCAAATACATTTTATTTTGCTCAAAAAGCACACAAATCTGCCAGCAGTTGATCCATGTAATATTTTATAAATTCCATTTTGGAAATAAAACCAGACTGACTCAAGATTGGGGCACAGACTCAAACGTCACACCTTTACTGCATTGTCTGAGCTGAGATGTCACTTTTTTTAAATAGTACCTTAAGTTATCTTGAGAATGTGACTTAAAAGAGGTTTTGGGATTTACATATTAATGAACTGAAACCCATTCTAAACAATAAAAGATGTAACAGCAATCTAAGTTTGTTGAATGTATCATTTCAGTTGCATGACACAGTAATCCTTTGCTATAAATTGTCTTATGGTCCTGCTCCACAGCTACCTGATGAAGGAGCAGTGCTCCGAAAGCTAGTGCTTCTAAATAAACCTGTTGGAGTTTAATCTGGTGTTAAAAAGTGTGGTGCTGGAAAAGCACAACCAGTCAGGCAGCATCTGAGGAGCAGGAGAGTTGATGTTTTGAGCATAAGCTCTTCATCAGGAATATTAATGCAGACTCTCATACACACTAACATGCAACCTCCCCAAACCCCCACACTCACCTATGCACACACCCTCTCACAGGCTTATACTCCATTACGCTCACACACATACTTTACCAGACATGCAAACACGTAAATGTGCACACTCTCATGCGCACTCATATTCACACGCACACACTCACAAAATTCCTGATGAAGAGCTTATGCTTGAAACATTAACTTTCCTGCTTCTCAGATGCTGCTGATCAGATGTGCTTTTCCTGCACCACACGTTTTGACTCTGATCTCCAGCATCTGCAGTGCTCACTTTCTCCTACAACCTGGTGCTGTGAGATTTTTAACTTTGTCCACCCCAGTCCAATACTGGCTCCTTCACATAAAGAAAATAGCATCAATTTATTTTTTAACTGTAAAAGTGAACATTAAACAACAACTATTCATACCTCTAAGCCCACCTTTCTCTCAACTGTTTACTATCTGCCTCCAACTCTACAACAACATGCTCTTCCAATAAGACACTTAATAAAAAATTATACCAACTTAATTTCAAAACCACACAGTTGCTGTCTTTTTCTGTGTCTTTACTCTTCTGCCTGAGGATCTCTAGGGGTCGTCATCTTTTTACTGTGAGTATGTTTCACGTGAAAGTGTTTTCGAATTTCTTTGAGAGTAAGATGTTAAGATGGGCAATTAGCTTTCCAGGAGTTTCCATCTCTATGGTAGTTGCTCTTTGACCAGTTTTCAAAATGTCTGCATTCATATACCCCCGACATTGGATCATCTCATTGTTTCAATGTTGGCAAAGCAATAAATTCAAACCCGGTTTTAGTTTTCTGGGGCATAATTTAAATGGAGTGGTTAAATTCAAATTGTTGTCAAAACTGCAACCAAAGCTTCAGATATCAATTTCACAGTCAAATGTTACATATTTTCAATTTTCCAATACACTCTGGGACCTGTATCTGGTCACATATATAAGTGCTTCTAAGTTCTCAGTTCAGATCAGCATTCTGTCTCTTAAAGATACAGTACACGCTACAACTTCATAACAGTCTGTATGCCAAGTTATCGAAGGTTACGAAGAGACCTTGATCAGTTGAGTCAGTGGGCTGAAAAGTGGCAGATCGATAATTTGAATACTTAATTTGGATAAATGTAAAGTATTGCATTTTGGTAAAACAAACGGACAGGACTCGCACAATTAAAATTAGGGCCTTACATAGTGTTGGAGAACAGAGAAACCTAGGGGTTCAGGTACATAATTCTTTGAAATTTGCATCACAGGTAGACAGGGTGGTTAAGAAGGCATGTAGCATGCTTGCCTTCATTGCTGAGAGCTTTGAGTGTAGGATATGGGACTTAATGTTGAGGTTGTACAGGATGTTGGTGAAGGCTGTTCTGGAGTACTGTGTCCAGTTCTAGTCATTCTGTAACAGGAAGAATTTATTAAGCTGGAGACAATTCGGAAGAGATTTACCATGCTTTTGCCAGCAGAAGAGGATTCAAGTTATGGGGAGAAGCTGGTTAGGCTGGGACTTTTTTTACTGGAATGTAGGAGGTCGAAAGGTGACGTTTATAGAGATTTATGAAATCATGAGTACACATAAAGGGAATGGAGGGTGTCTTTTCCTTACAGTGGGGGATTTCAATATTAGGGGGCATATTTTAAGATTCGAAGAGAAAGATTTTAAAAAAAAAATCCAAGGGACAATTTTTTCTTAGTGGTTTGTGTGTGGAATGAACTTCCAGAGGAAATGGTGACTGCAGATATACTTACCATGTTTAAAAGACCTTTAGATAAGTACATGAATAAGAAATGTTTGGACGGACATGGGTCAAGTGCAGGCAGATGGGACTAGTTGAGTTTGGGATTATGGTTGGCATGGACTGGTTGGACTGAATGGTTTGTTTCCATGCTGTATGATTCTGACTCAATGACTCTTAAGTTCTGTTGGCAGGTGCCATATTATACTCAGGTGGAGAAAAATCTTAAGCTTTTTAAAGAGAATTGTATAAACCTGATGAATACATAGCACAGTAAGAGTGCTGACTTCAGGTAAACATTTGAAATGTGACTGAAATTTGTCACTTTAAAAAAAATTAACAAAATGCGTAACATAAATAATAACTGATTAGGTGGTACACATGAGAAGTACATGCAAAACAATATTTTTAATGTATGTCTTTTTTTTACATGAAGTTGGATAAACACTAATGGATCAATTCTGGTATAGCACTAAAGATATCTTGAAGTGAATTTTCATCAAAATGCAGGCATTTTATATGCAAACATTAAATTTGCGCTTTCAAGTGAAGCTGAAAGATGTAACTTTTAAACTTTTTTTTCACAAAGCGTTTTTTCACTTATTTAATCCCATGGATGCTATATAAACAAGAGTCTTGATTAAGGACTTGCTTTCCACTTTGGAATTTTGGAATAACTGAGTATGTGTACAGAAAGTAAAAAGTGAGGTCTGCAGATGCTGGAGATCAGAGCTGAAAATGTGTTGCTGGTTAAAGCACAGCATGTTAGGCAGCATCCAAGGAACAGTACTTTGTGTATATAAACAGAACGTGTTTGAAATCAGTGGGAGAGAGGTTGCCCTTCTCAGCACTGTATGCTTTACCGCTAGACTTTCATGTAAGGACACCAGTGTCTTTTTTGTTGTTAAAACAGGAAATTGGAAACCTGAAGAACTTGCTGTGTTTAGACGTGTCTGAAAATAAACTGGAGAAACTCCCGGAAGAAATCAGTGGCCTTGGTTTGCTCACTGATCTTCTGGTTTCACAGAATCACTTGGAGGTTTTACCAAATGGAATTGGTAGGTTCACTTCTACAAGAATGTTTTGTTATGCTTTGGCTTTAATTTTTTGTTTTATTGATTATTTTTTCTTGTTCTGCTGTAATGCACAGAACATAGCTTCATTTTCTGGTGGCTGATTAGAACCGGCTTGAGAGCAGTTAATTGTCTAAATAAGAATGATTAAGAAAGAAAATCTCTCTCAAACGTGGAAAACCTGGATTGTCTTTTTCTCTACTTATATACATTCTGTGAATGGATTGCTCCTGAAATTTTTTTCTCTAATTAAGCCAACATCAAGATGCTTGATTTAGACATTACTTGTGGTTGAAAATCACAAGGTGTAAAGGCAAGATAAATTTTGTTTGTTAATGAATGAATGAATGCATAATGGCAATTAGAACCAAATTGATGTTTCTATTGACCTGCATTCATAGAATTTTAGCTTAATACTTTGTCATGCTGTTCAAGTTTATAAATCCTATGTTTTGGGATTGGCATGGTTGATCCTGACACATCTAAATATACATCCCTCTCAGCGCTTTTCCTGAGAAATGAGATTTCAAAACAGATTCAAATGCAAAAATTACAGCTGAATAGACTAACATGGAGACTTTTCCAATATGTTCCCTTTCACCTTTCTGTAGGGAAACTAAAGCATCTTTCCATTCTGAAGCTTGATCAAAATCGTTTGGTTCAGTTAACAGAAGCTATTGGTGAATGTGGAAATCTTACAGAGCTTGTACTCACAGAAAATCAGCTAACGGTCAGTATTTCTCATTAATAATTTTTGTTGCACCTGCATCTGTACCTTCAGGTCCGTCCGTCATGTTGATTCCTGTGGAACCCGTTCCCCCTTATTACCAGTCTGAGTAGCTTCACTTAACTACATAACAGAAACAAAAAGGAAGTTATTTTGCCATCCGTTCTGCTACTGTTTCCTTTGGTCACGAGTCAGCCTTATCAAACACCTTTTAATAAATATGCATTAACCTTGTCAGTTCTGTGTTCCTAAAGGAACCCAATAAACTGTAACCTTTCCTTCTGAAATCCATGCTGGCAGATCTCTTTATCTTGGCAGTTTTTAAAATGTTTTTCCATTTCATTTTTGAATAAATATTCCATTATTTTTTCAATATCTGACATTAAGCTGACTGGTCTCTAGTTCTCTGGACTTCACAACCTTGATTTCTAAATATAAGAATATGTTGGTTTATTTTCACATCTCATTATACTGCTCTGTATTGTTAAATACTTTGATTCATACATGACAAATTCTCTGTCCTCCTCCTCTTACCCTATTTTCAATGATCTATCCTCCACATGTGAAAAGACTTTAAACCGAAGTTGATAGGTTAGGGAAAAAGCATGCTGAGGGCATGCATGAATGTGCATCATAATATTATAGATGTTGCACAAGCTTTCTGTTTCTAATTTTTAGGGCTAGCATTATTGCATCATTTGATATTTCCCCACATGAGATTCTTGGCTTTTTATCTTGGACCTCTTTTTCCTAAAGTTCCCAGCTCTTCCAGGCCAGATTAGACAGCATTAAACTTTAATTTAATTAATTGGGCTAAAGCATTTTCTGTTTGCTTTAAAGATGTCCATTAAGTCTCAAGTACTTATTAACACCTAAAAATATGTTACAAAACTGTGTGCTTTAAAACAAGCAGATTAAAATGGAAACTATGCTCTTTACCAAGCAACTCAACCAGTCATACATATGTGGGAATATCTGACATCAAAGTTTTCAGCCAAAAAGCATTAACTTGAGGCACAAATTGGAATTTTACCCTCCCCATCAATTTTGCAAAAGTCACTAATTTGTAAAGCTTTAGATGATGTGCAAAATGATGTTATCCATTATCATTCAATAATCTTCGTGTGATATTTGCGTAACTGTCATTAAACATGATGTACACTTCGCCACAGTTGTTTCACATCCATGAAACGCTCATGTAGAGGACTCAACACTCTACACTTTGAACATTATTCAGTGAGAGTCATGGACAAGCATGCATCACTGAAAAAATCTGGTTTTGTCCAATTCCATTGATACTGAGAAAATTCTAATGCATCAGTTTTGTTTAGTACTTTTTGAATAATGCTGAGATGGCAGCAGTGATTTTCTGTTTAGAATTTGACAAGAAACTTCCAGCCTCAAATCTCCACTAGCAATAAATTCAATGCAAGTGAAGAATAATTAATACACAGTTCAAGTCCCAAATTCTGATTGGTATCCCTGAAAGTTTGATCATATGAAGTTGACCCTATATCATTTGACCATGTGATATTTGATTGCTGTTTTATCACATACTTAGTCAAATGTTATTGCATTTGCTATACAGAAATCAAGTCCTGTGTAGTTGTTTCTTTGCATGTGATTTTGCACTAGTAATTATTAAAGGAGGTTTGAAGAACAAGATGTCGACCTGGTTTTTAGCTCTCCTCTCTCATACTCTCTCTCCTTAGAGCCAGTTTTGGATCCGTTTTCAGATAAATGTACAAATTCTGATTTAAGACCCTCAGTCAGATGTGCTCCAAACTTGGACCGCATGTATCAAAACCCATCAAGTACATACTAACCTGAGCCCAATCACAAGACTGTACATACAACAGTGGATTCTGTTTGGGACTGATCCCTTATTGCCTGTTACCTTAAAGTCTGCTCGGAACTAATTCTTCTAAATGACTTCTGAGCTTTGATACAATGAAGGTGGAATTACTTCGAATTATAAAAGTTATAACACAGAAGGAGGTCATTTAGACCCTGTCCGAATGTCCTCCCTTCTAACCCCATTCCCAACAAATCTGTTTACATTCCTTCTTCTCAAATATTTAATCCCTTCCTTTTTAACTTAGTTCTCAATATCTATCCGAACAGTTAAGTGTGAAGTATCCGACAGTTTATTCACCTCAGTACAAGAACTGTCCTTGTTTAATGGTCCTTACCACCTTGTTTTTGTTGTTCGTGTTTTGAAGAAAATGCTAGTCCCAAAGCCATGACACCTCGCCTAATCACTCTTGCTCCATTCTCTTGCTTGACTACTTCTCCATAACCTCCAATTTTTCAATCTCCAAGGCTTTCCCAGATCCCACATTTCAGTTTGATGCACCCATGCCATAGAGATACATCTCTGTCCCAACACCAAGACCTGAGAGTTCACTCCCCAGTTTATCTCTTGATTCCCCCATGCCATCTTAGTAGTCTGATTCTTCAATCTCTATCTCATCCTACCCTTTTGCTCCTATTCCTCAGATTTGGAAAAACATTTAAAGGTTTCCTTAGCCGTAATTTGTAAAAGTATCTCTAAATAAGGCAGATTTTACAATGACATGAGAAGTATTGGTCTGTTCCGGACAACTTTAAAAGATTTCTGGCATGCTTTTCACATCATATGTGGCTCGCAGACTCAGCTTACATCTCATACGTGAATGTTGCAACTCCGACAGGAGGAGTGTGCTGTTAACCAAACTTCACTTCTGAATTGTACCATTAGTATGAATCTTTAAATTCAATACTAAATAATCCAATTGCTTCATTTCAGTACTTCTGTTATTCGGAACAAAAATCTTTTCCCAGGTTTATTTAATGAAATTAAAAATGACTTGTTTATTATAAACTAGACCTATTCTTTAAACAAGTGGAAAAATTGCTATATAGCAATGTTTCCTTAATCTCAAGCAAACACATTCAGAGGGCAAACAAGACAATACAGTTCTGCAGAGACGACACATTTAAAAATAAACAAAGAGAAATAACAAAGAAAGAAACACTCCTGTGGGCCACGGATCTAACTTTCTGCGGCAATGAGTTTCACAGAATAACCACCCTTTTGCTGAAGAAATTCCTCCTCATCTCAGTTTTAGAGTCTCAGCCCTTCACCTTGAGGCTATGCCTTCGGTACGTATTCTCTCCGATTAGTGGAAATATCTTCGACATGTCCATGCTATCTAGGCCCCTCAATACTCTGCAAGTTTCAATGAGATCTCTCCTCATCCTTCTAAACTCCCATTGAGTACAGACCCAGAGTCTTTTAGCCACTTCTCATATGACAAGCCCTTGATCCTGAGCATCATTCTTGTAAACCTCTTGTGGACACCCTCCAATGCCAGTACATTCTCATCAGACACAGGGCCCAAAACTGCTAGTGATATTCCAAATGTGCTGTGACCAGAGCCTGTACAGGCTTAGCAGTATGTCTCTACTCTTGTATTCTAGCCCTCTTGAAATGAATGCTAACCTTGCATTTGTCTTCTAAGCTGCCAACTGAACCAGTATTTGAACTTTAAGAGAATCCTGAATGAGGACTGCTAATTCCTTTTCTGCATTAGATTTCCAAAGCCTTTCTGGTTTAGAAAATAGTCTGTATCTCTATTGTTCTGACAAAAGTACATAATCTCTCATTTCCTTACATTGAATTCCACCTGACACTTTAACCACTCTCCTAACCTGTCCCAAGTCCTCTCCAACCTCCCCATTTCCTCAATGGACACCTGTTCCTCCATTTATCTTTGTGTAATGTGCAAAATAAGTAACAATGCCCTCAGTTCCTTCATCCAGATCATTAATGCATAGCATGAATAGTTGTGGTCCCAACACTGACCACAGTGGAACTCCACTAGTTAATGATTGCCATCCTGAAAAAGGCTCCTTTATCCCCACACTCTGCCTTTTGTCAGTCAGCCAATCTTCCGTCGGTGTTGGTACCTTGCCCCTAACACCATGAACTTTTATCCTATTTAGCAGTTCCTTTGCAGCCCTTGTCAAAGGCATTCTGGAAATTCAAATAAGTCACATCTCCTGGCTTTCCTTTGTCTAATTAGCTTGGTACCTCCATAAAGAATTCTAACAGATTTGTCAGACATTATCTCCCATTGATGACCTGTGGTGACTCAGTTCTGTTTCACTGTGCACTTCAAGTAAATGGAATCTCCTATTTAATAATGGACTGTCAAATCTTACCAATGACCCTGGTCAAGCTAACCAGCCTATTGTTTCCTGTCTTCTGCCTCCCTCCCTTCATGTAAAACAGAGGTGTTACATGAACCATTTTCCAATTCTTTGGGACCCTTCCTGATGTTAGTGATTCCTGAAAGATCAACACCAATACCTCTACAATCTCCTCAGCTATCTTCTTCTGAACTCTGGGGTATACTTGATCTGTTCTAGGCGATTTTATTCTCTTTCCCTAGCACCTTCCCCTTTGTGACGGCTAATACATTCACCTATAATTCTCAGGAAATATGACTCTATTGCTGGATTCTTCCACTGTGAAGTCTAATACAAAATACCAATTCAGTTCTTCTGCCATTTCTCTGTTCCCCACCGTTACTACTGCTGCCTCATTTTCTAGGAGTGCAATGTTCACACTTAGATATCCAAAAAAACTCTTGCAATCTTCTTTTATATTACTAGCTAGCTTATTCTCCAATTTCTTCATCTCCCCCACCTTGTTGTTTTTGTCCATATCCACTTTTTTTTAAAGGCTTCCCACTAATCTTCACAATATTATGTTACTACTTTTGCGTTGATGTTGGCCCTGACTTCATTTTCTAGATTAGTGGTGCTGGAAGAGCACAGCAGTCCAGGCAGCATCCAAGGAGCAGCGAAATCAATGTTTCGGGCAAAAGCCCTTCATGACTTCATTTGTCAGCCATGACTGCTTCTTCTCTTCAGTATGTTTCTTCTTCCTCGGAATGAATTTCTGGTTTGCCTCTTGAATTACTCCCAAGAACTCTTGCTGTAGCTGCACCACCATCATCCCTGCTAGTCTCTCCCTCTAGTCAACTCTAGCCAGTTCCACCCTCATGTCTTTTATAGTTACCTCTATTCAACTGTAATACTGTTACATCTGATTCACTCTTTTCCGTCTTAAACTACAGAATGAATTCTGTGATATTGTAGTCACTGCTCCCTGGAGGAGCCTTCACCTTAAACTCCCTAATCAAGTCTCTCTCATAACATATTACCAAATCCAGAATTGTCTCAGGTTGTAATTTGCTCACTGAGCTGGAAGGTTTATTCTCAGAGGTTTCATCACCATGCTAGATAACATCATCAATGAGCCTCCATTGAAGCGCTGGTGTTTTGTCCCACTTTCTATTAATGTGTCTTCGTCTGTTGTGGTGGGCAATATCACTTCTGGTTCTTTTTCTGAGAAGTTGGCAAATAATGTCCAAATTGGTGTGTTTGTTAATGGAGTTCCGGTTTGAATGCCAGGCCTCTTGGAACTTACGTGCGTGTCTTTGTTTTGCCCCTCTCAGGGTAGATGTATTGTCCCTGTTGAGCTGGTGTCCTTCCTTGTCTGTGTGTAAGGATACGAGTGGTGGTTTGTCTTTTGGTGGCGAGTGGTGTTCGTTTATCCTGTTGTGCTGGTTTCCCTCTGGTTTGTCTGATGTAATGTTTGTGGATGTAGGTTTGCTCGGTGAGCTGAAATGTTCGTTTTCAGACGTATCGTCACCATACTAGGTAACATCTTCATTGAGCCTCCAGATGAAGTACCGGTGGTGTAGCCTGCTTTCTATTAATGCGTTTGGGTTTCCTTGTGGTGGTCGTGTCACTTTCGATGGTGATGTCATTTCCTATGGTGACGTCATTTCATGTCCTTTTTCTCAGGGAGTGGTAAATGGAATCCAAGTCAATGTATTTGTTGATAAAGTTCCGAATGAACTGCCATGCTTCTTGGAATTCTCGTGCATGTCTCTGTTTGGCTTGTCCTAGGATGGATGTGTGTCCCAATCAAAGTGGTGTACTTCCTCACTCGTATGTAAGGATACTAGTGAGAGTGGGTTATGTCTTTTTGTGGCTAGTTGATATTCATGTATCCTGGTGCCTAGTTTTCTGCCTGTTTCTCCAATGTAGTGTTTGTTACAGTTCTTGCAAGGTATTTTGTAAATGATGTTGGTTTTGCTTGTTGTCTTTATCGGGTATTTCAAGTTCATTAGCTGTTTTAGTGTGTTGATGGGTTTGTGGGCTACCATGATGCTCGGGCTGAAGTTGTCTGGTCGTCATCTGCGAGATGTCTGAAATGTAAGGTAGTGTGGCTAGGGTTTCTGGGCGTGTTGTGTCTTTTTGTTTAGGTTTGTTGTGTAATTGGCGGACTGTGCTTCATGCGAACCTGTTGTTCTTGAGTACGTTGTATAGGTATTTTTCTTTGGCATCTCATCGTTCCTGGGTGCTGCAGTGTTTTGTGGCTCATTAAATAATGCCCCGATCCAGTTGCGTTTGTGGTTGTTGGGATGATCTAAGTTTTTAAACCGTATCCCCTTGTTCCATTGTCTCCCACAAGGGGAAACAAACAATTACAATGTCATACAACACGGAAACAGATCCTTTGGTCCAGTGGGTCCATACCAACCAATCCCCCTAAAGCTTTCCTGTTCACGTACTTGTCCAAATATCTTTTAAATGTTGTAACTGTGCTATTATTTCCTCTATCTGTTCATTTCACAGACAAATAACCCTTTCTGTGGAAAAAGTTGCTCGGATCCCTTTGAAGTCTTTCTCCTATCACCTTAAAAATATGCCCCCTAGTTTTGAACTTCCTCACTTAGATTGAAAGCAAAAGTCTTTTCTCCAATCTGTACCCCTCATGATTTTACAAACCTCAATGAGGTTATACTTTAACTTCCCACACTCCAGCAAAAACACTCTCAGCATATGCAGCTTCTTCCTATAACCTTAAGTCCTTCGTACTAGCCAACATCCTGTAAATCTTTTCTGAACCCTCTCCAATTTGACAATATCCTTCCTATAGCAGGGCGACCAGAACTAGATACAGTACTCCAAAAATGGCCTCACCTACATTCTGCACGGCCTCACCAACATTCTGCACAACCTCAACATGACGTCACAACTCCTATACTCAAAGGTTTGAGACGTGATGGCAAGTGCTGTCTTAAACACCCTACCTGTGATGCAACTTTCAAAGAACTATGTACTTGAACCGCAAGGTGTCCCTATTTGACAATGCTATCATTTGACAGTGCATGACCATTACCTGTATAAGTACTGCCTTTGTTTGCTTTACAAAAATGTAATACCTCGCATTTATCCAAATTAAACTCCATTTGCCAATGTTCAGCCCATTGATCCAATTGATCAAGATCCCTTTGTGACCTTAGACCACCTTTTTCACTGTCAACTATAATTTGGTATGGCCATGCTTTTAGAGTATTGTGTTCATTTCTGGTTGCCACATTACACAACATGGAAGCTTTAGAGAGAGTGCAGAAGAGGTTTACCAGGATGCTGCCTGGATTATAAGGAGAGGCTAGAAAACAGGAGTTATTTTCTCTAGAGCATTGGGGTTTGAGGAGAAACTTGATTGAAGTCTATAAAATAACGAAATGCATAGATAGAATTGATGGTCAGAATCTTTTTCCTTAGTTGATATGTCTAATATTTGGGGGCAGGCATTGGTGAGATGGGTCTGGAGTTCAAAGGAGATGAGGGGCAAGTATTTTTCCACAGGGTGTGGTCGGAGCATGGAACACACTACCAGGGGTGGTTGTGGAGGCAGATAAGTTAAAGGTGTTTAATGGACTTTTAGATAAGCACACAAATATACAGAGTGGAAGCATATGGACCAAGGATAGGCAGAGAGGATTAGTTTTATTTGGTATCATGTTTGGCACAACATTGTAGGGCAAAGGGCCTGTTTTGGTGCTATGTATGCCACTAATTTTGCTGTCATCTGCAAACTTACTAATCATGTCTCCTAAATTCTTATGCAAGTTGCTTATATAAATGACCAACAAAAATGGGCTCAGCACTGATTCCTGTGGAACACGCTGGTCACAGGCCTCCAGTCTGAAACGAACGCTGTACCACCACCCTCTGTCTCTTACTGTCTAACCAATTTTGCGTCCAGTTGACAAGCTCTCCCTGGATATCTATATAATCTATCATGTCGAAGGCTTTTTTTAAAGTCCTTGTAGACAATGTCTACTGCACTGCCCTCATTAATCTTTTTGGTTCTGTCCTCAAAAGAACTCAATCAAGTTTGTGAGATATGATTTCCCAAACACAAAGCCATGATGACTTTCCCTCAGCACTCCTTGTCTTTCCAAATGCATGTAAATCCTATCTCTTAGAATCTCTTCTCCTGACTATCTTTCTGAAATAAAGGCACAATATTAGCGACCCTGCAGTTCTCTGGAACCTCATCCATGGCTATAGATGATACTAATATCTCTGCTTGGATCCCAGCAAATTCTTCCCTAACTTCCCATGTCCTGGGATACACTTGATCACATCCTGAAGATTTATCCACCTTCATGGCTTTTAAGACCTCCAGCATCACTTCTTCTGTAATGTGTACTTGTTTGAAGACATCCTTATTTATTTCCCTGAGTTTCCTAGCCTCTGTCATTGTCCTCCCTAAAAATTGATGCATAATGTTCAATTAGTGTATCTCCCATCTCCTGTGGTTCCACTACACACATGATCTTGTTTATCTTTAAGGGGCCCTATTCGTTCCCTAATTTCTCTTAGCATACTTGCAGAATCTTTTTTGAATTCTCCTTAACCCTAGCTGTCAAGGCTGTCTTGTAACTCCTTTTGTCTTCCTGATTTCCCTCTTAAGAATGACCTGACACCTCTTATACTCTTTAAGAGATTCACTTGATTCTAGTTGTCTATTCCTAACATGTGCCGTCTCCTTATTTTTGACCAGATCCTCAATACCTGTATTTATGCATCATTCCTCACACTTACCAGCCTTACCCTTGACTCTAACAGGAACACAATGCCTATAAACTCTTGTTATCTCACTTTTGAAAGCCTTCCACTTGCCAGTTTTCCCTTTTCCTGTGAACAGATTACCCCAATCGACTTTCGAACATTCCTGTCTCATACTGTCAAAATTTACCTTACTCCAATTTAGAACTTTAATTTTTATACAAGGCCTGTCCTTTTCCATTACTATTTTAAAACAAATAGAATTATGATCTTCGGTCCCCCCCTAAAATTTCAGTAACTTGCCCCACCTTTTTCCCAAAAAAGGTCAAGTTTTGCTCCTTCTCTGGTGGGCATATCTACATTTTGATTAAAATAAATTCTTGAATACATTTAACAATTTCCTCACCATCCAAGCCCTTAACGCTATTGCAGTCCCAGTCTGTATTTGGAAAGTTCAAATCCTCTTCTATTACAACTCTATTATTCTTATATGTCTGAGACCTCTGTGTATTTGTTCCTCAGTTTCACGCTGACAATCCGAGCAAGGTGATCAGCTCCCTTTTTTTTGAGTTTCACTCGTATAATTTCACTGGTTGAACCCCCAGAAATATCCTCCCGAAGTACAGCAATAATGTTATCCCTAATCAAAAATTCCATTCCCCTTCTTGTCTCCCTATCTATCCTTCCTACAGCATCTAAACAGATCATTGAGTTTCCAGTCCTATCCCTCCCTCAGCCACGTTTGAATATTAGCAATGGTGTTCCAAACCCATGTTCCTATACATGCCCTGCATTCATTACCTGAAAGACCCCTCGTATTGAAATAAATACAATTTAACTCTTCAGCGTTACTTCATTCTCTGGCTTGCTCTCACCTTCCCTTTCTAAGTAACTTGTTGTCTTCTATTCCAACTCTCACTAGCTTTACTATCTTTGAGGTTCTGCTTTTCAACCTTCTACCTAACTTCCTGTCTTCATTCTGCAAAGTTTCAACCTTATCCCTAACTATGCCATTCTTACAAATGTGTACGATAACATCCAGCTTTTCATTGTTCCCTTTGACAATATGCTGCAACTGCTTTGAGACATCCTTAACGCTGGCACCAGGGAGGCAACATATCCTGAATTCGAGCTCAGCTGCAGAATTGCTTGTCTGTGCCCTGACTGGAGGGCCCCCTATAACAATTACCCTTTTGAATCTTGACAAATCTGGCTTGACAGAAGTGTCTAAGAAATGACTGCCACTTCTGTCTTCCTCGAAGATACTATCCATTCGCACAACAGTACCCAAAATGGTATATCTGTTTGAGGGAGGAATAGCCGCAAAAGCTCCTCTATTACCTTTCTACCTCTCCTGACAGTTGCCCACCTATCTGACTGAACCTGTGACATGACCACTTAACTAAATTTACGAACAGTTGCACTCTGTGCTTCTTGTATGCTCCTCATTGACTCCCAGCTGCCTCTCCAGTCAATCTAAACAGTCTGATATGAGATGGATCCAAACACAGTGCAGACAGTGTCTCCAAGGACAATCAACTCCCTTATCTCCCACATCTAACAGGAAGGGCATTCCACTCCATTGACTGACATAATTGCCTCTTAAACATTTGCTAACGTAGATTTAACTAAAAAGACCCACACATTTTTGAGTCCCAGTGTTTCTAGACTGCTGCTTATACACAATGCTGCGCAAATTTAAGCCTATATTCTATATTGTAAGCTTAAAAGAAGCAGCTCTAAATAAATGTTTTTTCAAAAAAAAAACTACCCTTACCCACAATTTTTAATTTTAAGCATGAGACAAAAATAACTAAATTCTTAAAATCCAGTCCTTAGCTGAACTCAAAAATAGCTACCACCTCAGATCCCCTAACACTCAGCTCACAGCTCTAAGATATGCCAATCCCTTGGACTCCTAGATTCAGTTTGACAAAAATAACAGATCCAAGATCTGCTCACTGTCGTTATTTTAACCGCCAGCAGTGAACCCTGACAAACAAGTTGAAAAGGTCAATCTTCCAAGTTCTATGCACACAAAAACAAAATCTCTCCCTGGAGCCGTCAACACCTTGACATGCATGTAGACAGGTCTCTCCCAAATTCCCTGTAATCTAGTCTTTCCTTCCTCACATTCTTTCTTTTGTTCGAAAAATAATTTTAAATTAAAACTTTTCTCCTTCTCCTCTTTTTAAAAAAAACAGGATAATCACAAGAAAAGCCTCCAATTCAGGAGTAGATGCAAGCTCCACACTACTTTCCTTCCACTTTTTTTTAGTGTCATCCTTTCAACATCCATCCTGTTGAGTTCTGTCAAATATGTATGCTTCAATAGGGCCACCTCTAAATTCTTCTATATCCTTTGGAATTCTTCTAAATTCCAATGGATATAGGTTCAGGCTGTTCAACCTTTCCACATAAAATAATCCCTTCATCGCAGTAATCATTCAAGTGAACCTTACACGGACTGCTTCTAAATGCAATTAATCCTTTTTTGAGTAAGAAGACTGACACTGTAAATTGTATTCCCAGTGTGCCCTCAGCAATGCTAATATACAACAACAGCAATACATCCTTCATCTTAACATTCCGTTTCTGTAAAAATAAGTTACAACATTCCGTTTGATTTGAAATTAAATCTGAGAAATTTACACAATTCAACTACAATAAATTTTTCTTGATTCTTTATGAAGAAGAGATCAATTGTGAAATAATCCACATAATTTGGAGCAAGTGCCTAGTTTAATGTTGGTTTGAACTACTAAGTATTTAGTTGAGGAGATGCGCAAAGACTCAAGATTCTGAAGCTGGTGTGATAACTGTAATTTCAAGGGAAGTATGTTTTTATATCCAAAAGGACATATATATATGATTGAATGAAAGTAATCAGATTTATAATCCTAATTATTTTTCCAAAAAAAATTCCTAATTATTATACTTCTAGTGTTGAATAGAGAAGGAAATAGGAACTTGTTATCCTTGTAAACTTATTTTTAATATTTGAATAACCTTGTGATCTGCTTGATTTTGGGTATATTGTATAATGGCTGTTTTATTTTAGAGTTTGCCACGAAGTATTGGAAAGTTACGGAAGCTGACAAATTTTAATGTGGACAGAAATAGATTACTTTCCATTCCTAAGGAGGTAAGGCTGTGTATCTTTTATTTGGAATCAATTCAGAGGAATTCAGAAATCATCTTAATGCTCTTTAAGTGAGTAGATGGTGCAGCTTCTAAATGTGTGTGCTTATATCCATCACTCAGATCATACTTGCAATTCCCATTCGGCATCTTTAGACAGAGTAGAATTTCTCATACTCCAGCTGTGAAGTTTTTTTTAATGAGGTGATTATTTTTAAGGAAATGCCAGCTCCAGGTCATTAGATCAATATATTCATGATGTTCTAACAGCAAATGAAGTTCAAATTCTTTAAGCCTTTCCTAAGGAATCATGTCGGTTGTGGGCTGTTATCCCAACTACTGATGAAAAGGATGTCATTTAAATGTTATTGAAAAGTATTTTACTTTATTTCTGAAATTATAACTGAATCACTGATGTGCACAATGTAGTGCTTTGAATTGAGTGTTTGAGGTATAACTCATAAAGCAAAAGGCCTTTCTAATGTGCTGTTAAAGCTGATCAATGAGTTTTGCGTGTGCATATGGCTTCCCTATTGTCATATTAGTGCAAAGTCATTCCAATGCTTGAGGCAGTCATCTACCATTAGAAGGCAAGACATTTATTGCATCTAGTTTTCTTGATCCATTGAAAATCCAATATCTTCCATTGTTGAATGTTATTAAGCACACAGTTACTGGGCTACTTTAAAACTGAAGACAATGCCCACATTTGACTGAAAATAACTTGCTCCGAGACATCCTTTTTTTCTCATGCTGTCCGTACTCCTTGTCTTCTCTGGCTATTTGAAAGTATGTCTTCCCTCTGCATACTGTCTGATTTGAATGTCATTCAGAATTTAAAACACTCTATTTGTGAAATTGTGTGTAGTTTGTTGATGCAGCAATCTGTCGTACAACACTTAACTATAAGGCAATACTCACATTTTGGAATAGCATGTTGCAACATTGTTTACATTATATTTCGGGTTAAATAAGATTGATTTAAATGAGGAAGTTAGGAGGAGTTTGTTTAATTCCCATGCACTTGTAACCATCAGATTTGTAGTAAATACATTTCAAAAGTATGTTAGATTTTTAATACTGATTCAATTTGATTTACTTTATGGCATCAGTGAATTTGGTGATAATTTTATATAGCAAGGCAAGTTATGCCAAAAATATAAAGGCAAAGTTTACAGATGCTGGAAATCTGAAACAAACACAATTCTGCAGATCTGGCAGCATCGATGGGGGAAGAAATAGGGTGTTAATGTTTTGAGTCCAGTATGACTCTTCAAAAGGCCAACTACTCGATTTCTCTCTGAATCTTTTATATAGAATCAGTGTGGTTCTGTTGTCTTTTCTGCAACACCGCTAAAATACAGTACGACTAACACAGAATCTACACTTTGTCAACTCGGTGATTTTTAGTCTCAGTCTGTAATCTTTTGAATGGTCTTCTGTGATTCACAGGCTGTCCTGAGTGCTCTTTTGGAAAACTTGAACGAAATTGCATCCCTGTTGCTGGGTGGAATTGAATGTCTTTATCTCGAAATATTTAGAACCAAGTGTATTTTCAAGGTTACATTCTCTGAAAACGCTGGCTTTCCCAGTGCAATTGGGAACAGAAAATGGATTTCATCATTGCTACAAAGATCGTTATCAATATTGCTATTTGTAACTTAAAAATCTGCCAATTTTGAATGCAGTTAGATTTGGGAAATTCAGTATGAATGAGGCTTAAGTTATACCGAAGGTGTGGAAAAAAATTCTGACTAAATATTGTCAACAATGACAACTAAATTACCTGGAAAAGTGCTGATTGAGGATTTGAAAGCTTAATGTTTTCATGTTTTTACTTCCTGTGAGCGTTCATGGCTTGGGAAATGAATGAAATAGAAATGTAAAGCTGTGAGTATGGTTGTATGTCAAGCCCATCTGTGACTGCACTTGAGCATGAAATGCTGAATTCTAGTTTGTGAGCTTTGTTTGCCTTGTGATTACTTGATTTTGTGCATTGCATTTCATATCCTGCTTAAATTGTTTGTTTTGATTTAATACCAAAGCTGGACATTCGTTTGAAACAGCATGAGCATGCAAAAAAGTGGTGTTCTTGAATGGTTGTGGGTTGTTTCAGACAAATGCAGATATAATGTAAATTTATGAGATCATTAACTTTCAGCATAATTGTACATTTTTTGTTAATTGGCTGCAGTGAGTGAATACTGGAGATCACCTTTCATTTTCAGGCCATGAGCAGTAAATAACATAAGTTAAGTTTATAAGATGTTCTCATAAAGTTCTGATTTTCTTGTCAGCTTCTTATTGGTAAACACTCTGTTGTTGGCACAAAATCTCATTGCTGTTATGACCATAAAAATTTGTAGTGATAAGGAAATATTTGTGGTGTATTGGTAGATGAACTGCAGCAGTGAAAATTTTTTTAAAAAAATTGAGTAACAAATGGTAGAACAGCAATCTAGATTATTTTTAAGTTATGACTCCTCGAATTTAAGATGTTTTTCTGTAGAGTCAGAGTTATACAGCGTAGAAACAGGCCCTTTGGCCCATCCTATGTCTATGCTGACCAACAAACACCGTGGGCGGCACGATGGCACAGTAGTTAGCACTGCTGCCTCACAGCGGGTTCAATTCCCGCCTCAGGCGACTGTCTGTGTGGAGTTTGCATGTTCTCCCCGTGTCTGCATGGGTTTCCTCCGGGTGCTCCAGTTTCCTCCCACAATCCAAAGATGTGTGGGTCAGGTGAATTGGCCATGCTAAATTGCTCGTAGTGTTAGGTAAGGGGTAAATGTAGGGGTATGGGTGGGTTGCGCTTCGGCGGGTCGGTGTGGACTTGTTGGGCCAAAGGGCCTGTTTCCACACTCTAAGTAATCTAATCTAATTATACTTATCCCTTTTCCCTGCACTTGGTCTATAGCGCAGTATGCCCTGACATTTTAAGTGGTGAGAATATCTGTCTCCACTGCCCTCTCAGGTAGCACATTTCATGTATCTATCACTTCCCGGGTGAAAACATTCCTTCTCATATCTCCTGTAAACCACTTGCTCTTCACCTTAAACTAATACCCTCTGGTCTTGGACATGTCTGCTGTGGGAAAGAGATTGTCGTGATGTACTTTGTCTATGCCTTTCATAATTTTGCTTACCTCAATCCGATTCCATCCCCCCCGCAACCACCATAGCCGCCTCTGTCCACCCTGTCCAGTGTGTCCTCATAACGGAGACTTCTCATCACAGGCAACATCCTGACGAATCTTCTTTGCAACCTCTCCAGTACAATCACAACCTTCGAATGGCATGCTGAGCTGAACTGCACACAGTATTCTATCTGTGGCCTAACTAATGTTTTGTGAAGTTCTAACAAGACTTACTTATTCTTGTATTCTAAACCCAGCTAATAAGGGCAGCATCTCATCTGTCGTCTTCACTACCCTGTCTACCTGTGCTGATACCTTCAGAGAACAATGGAATTGTACATCACAGGACCTTTGATCTTCAGTGTTTCCTAGAGATGTGCCATTCATGTCCATCCCTTATTAGACCTCCCAAAATGAAACACTTAACACTTGCTGAGATTAAACACCATCTGCCAATGCTCTGTCTAGTTTACTATCCGATCAGTATCGGACTCTGACCTGAGACCATCCTCCTCAGCATCAATAACAACATCAATTTTTGTGTCGGCTGCACACTTACTAATTATACCTTCAACATTCAAATCCAAGTTGTTAATGTACATAACAGAGAGCAGGGCCCCAGCACCGAACACTGCTGGTCACAAGCTTTCAATTACAAAAAAAAATCCTCCATCACCCATTGCCCTCCTGTGTTTGTAAGCCAGTTTTGGATCTAGTTTGCCAAGTTGCCTTGGATTCCATGGGCTCTTACCTAATGGAGCAGCCTTTCATGTAGGATCTTGTCTAAGGTCTTACTGAAGTCCATGACAACCACGTCAACTGCACTACCCTCATCAAAACATTTAGTCGCCTTTCAAAAAAAAACATTGAACTAAATTAGTGAAACAGGATTTCCCTCTAACAACTCTGTGCTGACTATCCCTGATCAATCATTGTACTTAGCAAGTATTGCTTAATCCTGTCCCTAAGAATTTATCCCAATGATTTCTCTACCACTGATATCATACTAACTGGTCTGTAATTACTTGGCCTATCTCTGCTGCTCTTCTTGAACCAATGAACCACATTATCTATCTTTCAGTCATCTAGCATTTCACCTGTGGCCAGTGAAGTCGTAAGTATATCACCAGAGTCCCAGCAATCTCCTCCCTTGCCTCCCAAAGCAGCCTAGGATACATCTTATCAGGGCCCTGGGATTTGTGCACCTGCATCACATTAAAATGTTTAATATTATCTCCTTATTAATCTTAACGTGCTCTAGAACTTTACCATCCCAACTGAAATCCTGAGCTAAAGTGTCTTTTTCATCTGTAAATAAAGGTAATGAATAGCCATTTAAGACCTTACTCGTCCACTGGTACCACACATCAGTGTCTAATAGTCCCACCATTTCCCTCTTACTCTTAATATACTTATAAAAAGCATTGAGGTTTTTCTTGATCCTATGTACCAAAGATATTTTGTGGCCCCTCTTTGCCCTCCTAATTTCCTTTTCAAACAACCTTGCATATGCTATACTTTTGAAGGGCTTCTCCTGTTTTTAATGCAACTGACACATGCTTCCTTTTTCTTTGCAAACTCTCTGTACCTTGACATCCAGGTTCACTGCTCTTCCCTTCATCCCAGAGGAGCACGCAAACTGAGCCTGAATTTTCACTATGCTACTTAAAAAGACACTCACTTTCCAAATATAGACTTAGCTGCAATTAGCTGTTCCCACTCTATTTGACAAGACCCTGTCCAATGATATTAAAATTGGCTTTCCCCCAATTTAGACACTTAATTTCTGCACTAGCTGCATCCCTTTCCATAGTGATTTTGAGTTATGGTCACAATTCCCAAAATGTTCACCCACTGAATCTTCAAACTCTTGACAGGCTACATTTCTTGGGATTATGTTTATCACTGCCCCATCTTTAGGAGGATTATCTACATTCTGATGCACAATACAATCCTGGATGCACTTTAAAAATTACACCCAACTTGATCCTTTCTCATTAAGGTGATTCCTCGGATGCTGCCTGAACTGCTGTGCTCTTCCAGCACCACTAATCCAGAATCTGATTCCCATTAATATTAGGAAAGTTGATGTCCCGTAAAACTATAACCCTGTTTCTCTCACCTCTTACTGTGATCAGCTTGCATATCTGATCCTTTAACTCTCTCTAACTGTTGGGAGGCTTGGAGTATAATCCCAGCAAAGTAATTGGCACTGTTTTATTTCTAAGCTCTACCCAGGTGTCAGTATTTGAAGACCCTTCTCAGAACTTCTCCCTCATTTCTGCTGTGATGGTTTCCTTATCCATAATAGAATGTCCCACCTCTCATGTTACAACCCCTACCTTAATCTCTACCTAACTCTCAACTCCTGCGCAGGGCCTCTTTTTTTTTCACCAATGCCTTTGGTACGTACCATGTCTGCTGGCTGTTCACTCTCGCTCTTCAGAATGCCCTGCAGTCGCGCTGAGGTATCCCTGACCTTGGCACCAGGGAGGAAACAATCTTGTTTGCTGCCATGGAGCCACCTTGTCAGTCTCCCTTAAAATTGAGTCACCAGTCACTAAAGCTCTCCCAGTCTTTTTCCTCCGCTGTTGTTCAGCAGAGCTAACAGTTGTGCTACAGCTGCTTTTCCCTGAGAGGCCATCTCCTCCCTCCACCCAACTCAGTATCCAAAAAAGTATATGTGTTTGGGAGGGGAATGGCCACAGGGAACTCTTGCACTGACTGCTGGCAGTTTCTTGTCTTTCTGGTTGTCACCCAGTGCTTTTCTGCCTGTGCAGTCCTCACCTGTGACATGACCAGCTTACGAAACATGTTATTCACAATATTATCAGCCTCATGGATGCTCCATGTGAGTCAATTTGCAGTGTCAGCCACTTGATGCAGCGAATCAAGAGCTGCAGCTGAACACACTTCCTGTACCCATGGTTTTCATGGACACGAGAAGGTGATTTCCCACATTGCCAGAGCAGCATTCCGTGGGGCTGAGTTCTTCTACCATTGTGATCACAGTTAACAACAAACAATGAATCATGACCAATTCCTCAACCTTTCCCCTACTTTCGATAGTGGATTTCCTTCTCTTTCTCTCTCTCTACCTGGTGGACTATAACTACCAAAACAAAGACTTTACACACTGTCTCCCTCCTGGCGGAATGGGACTATTTGGTGCTGCCCTTTTGGCGCTGATCATTTGGCCCTGCCGTTTTGGCACTGATCTTTTGGCCCTGCCGTCTTGGCTCTAAACTGTTTTGGCGCTCATTACTTTGGCGCTGAGCTGTTTTGGCGCCAGTACATACAGATAACCATCGTGTGAACATTTTTGTTTGTCTCTCTTGCTTAGAATGTTTTCAGCCATTTCTGGTATGGGCTCTACGAGAAAAATAGAAAGAAAATTGTATTACAGCTTTCCAATGTGAAGACAGAAAGGCTTAAATATCATCAAAGCAGTAGATGACTATTAACAATTGTTAAATGAGAAAATGATTACAAAACGAGATTTGAATCTACAGTGGGTTATTACACCTTTGACTATTAACTCCTGCTAGTTGAGAAAATCACATCGGGTCATTAGTCATCCTCTCCTCTTTAACCAAACAAGATGTTTTTTTTATTCTGACTTGGTGCCAAAACAGCTCAGTGCCAAAGTAATGAGCGCCATAACAGTTTAGAGCCAAAATGGTGGAGCAAAAAGGGCAGTGCGAAAACGTGCCCAACACCCCCCTTCCTGGTACCACTTACTCAGTCTCTCGGCCTAGTTCCTAAGCAGCCAATCCTCTTGCGCTGTGTCACTTTTTGAATCCTGACATCACCTTGGGTGTTCATCTCAGAATCCAGTTTCAGTTGCCACCAATCACCTCCAGGTTCACTGCTTCTCTCCCACTACTGGCGCTGCTCCAACTGAAATTGATCCAGATTCTACTCCTCTGGGTTTTATCAGGTTCACTCGATTCCTGTCTCACGGCTGCTCTGCTGCTCTAGCTCTAACCTTTTAGGTTTAAATTACATGTATAAACATCTAAAATAACTTGTCATTTATAATCCATTTGTATCCATGAACTCTGTAAAACGTATGCACTTAATATTTGGGATATAAGTATTAAATGTTAGTTAGGTGCTGCATAATAATCACTTATTATCTATGTTTTTATCTTGTCACATAACTTCCTGTTCAACAATGTTTTTGCAATTCTACCAGAACTGAAACTTAGTGTTGTTATTACCAGATGAGGGAGATTGTGTTGTAACAGTAATATTACTGGACCAGTAATACAGAGACATGTTCTAATTCTCTAGGGACACAGCTTCAGATCCCACCATGCCATTTGGTAGAATTTAAATTCAATGAATAATTCTGGAATTTAAAAGTTGGCTTGGTAATGGTGACCATGAAGCTACCATTGGTCGTAAAGCACAATCTGGTTCACTGATATCTTTTAGGGAAGAATGTCAGCCACTTTACCTGCTCTGTCTGCATGCGACTTCAGATCTTCAACAACGTGGTTGACTCTCAGCTTATCTCTGAAATGGCCTAGCAAGCCAAATGGTTTAAGGGCAATTAAAGATAGGCAACAAATGCTGGTCCTTTTGGCGATGCCCTCATCTTGTCATAGAATAAACAGGGAAAAAAGATGAAGTGGGGTGAATTGGCTCACTTTTTTTTAACCAGCTCGGTTGGCTGTGACTAAGATTTTCAATTTATGTTAACATGTACTTATATCATTCAATTAAAGCAAAACACTAGCCAAAACTCAAGAGCCACTTATGAGGTATGTTGAAACTCTGTTTTTTATCGTTAAAGACTGCCAAGAGAAGTTCTAAAGAAACTGCTACAATTTTGCTAGAAAATACTGAAATACTGGGAATATTGCACAATGTGTTTTCATGCTGGACTAGCATGATTTGTTGCTTCTAAGTCTTATTTAGAGCTAACATGGATCAGGAGAATTTTCACAGCTACTTCAGTCTACTGAGTTCAAATTAGGAAATTCCATAAATACTTAGTGTGTTTGTAAGCTTCAGGCATTGTAGAAGAAGCTGCCCAAAAAATATTACTGTCCTTCAAATAGCCTGCTTATTTTTAATCAGCCTCATCTGTATTATAAGCATTTCAGATATTTTAAGGAACCTGCTTTTCTCTCAAGTCATTAGTTTTCCTCTCCATTGCAAACTTGATCTTTGTAAGTTCATCTCTGG
Source organism: Hemiscyllium ocellatum (assembly GCF_020745735.1). Classification (NCBI taxonomy): domain Eukaryota; kingdom Metazoa; phylum Chordata; class Chondrichthyes; order Orectolobiformes; family Hemiscylliidae; genus Hemiscyllium; species Hemiscyllium ocellatum. The sequence continues at coordinate 110,903,114 of NC_083403.1, read as the reverse complement.
CCTTGATCCATTTTCCCCCCATTGACAATTCTTGACAGATCACGCAGTACTTCCAGGTTTGGCAGGATAAATTGGGGTTTTCTATTGTCTGTGGTTTTATGTTATCCAGGGAAGAGCCTCTGATTACCCCACAGATAAGATTAGATGTAAAATTAAACTGAAATGAAGTAATTTACTAATCTTCCTGTTTTATTAACACAAATAACAACTGGTACAGTTTTTAAGTGAGTAAGAATATGGCTCTGCTAAATACTAACAAAAGATGTAGTACTGTATCAAATCTAATAGAATCCAATTTGATATTTCTAACTATTCAAAAATATTTAAGAACCTTGAGTCTTCTCCCAGTTACGAATTACCCGATGATTGATAATATTCCTGAAATTTCAGTAAAAGATTTTTTTTTACATTAGCATTTGGACCACCACCTGCTTTACAAATGAGGGTGTCAACCCACTGTATAAGTTCCTCCCACTTTGATACAGTTTCATTTCATGTTATTTCTTAGTTATTTAGTGAAGATTATTTCATGATATTGAGAGGTTGGATCTGGTAATGATTTTGTGATGTTTTATACTTTTTTTTTCTTTGCCTTTTACTTGCCTGCTAAACTTGTTTTAGCTTACAAGATGTTTAATTTCTCTTTGAGTGCTGTCTTATCTTTCCTTCTAGTGATGTTCAGATGATAGGGATATTTGGAATTTTTATCAGTTGGATGGTTCCAATGTTTCTCCTGCAATGAATTTTTTCTTTGCATTCCCAGATGTGAAATAGTCTGTGTCTCTCCAAATCTCCCTCTTAATGATTAAACTATTATTTGTATCTATTATTTAAGCTATTATTTTTGTTGTCTGTACTGAACATAATTAATACCTTGTATGTTGTCGCCATGTCAACATGACAGGTATATTCTTTTTCTGCTTTTTACAATGGTGTTTTTCATGGATAAATTCTTCCTTTTTTTAAACTTGTGATACCTGTGCATGTACTGCCTAATTTGTTGTTTATTTCTTAATTAAAAATATATTTGAACTATTACCTTATTAAAGGTCATTGTAGGGTGATGGGAAGATCTAGTAAACTTACTAAGGAAGTACAGGTAAGAAGGAAATTTGTAGATGTACATCTGGATGTGGACAACATCCTTCTTGGTTAAGCATGGAGAAAACTCAGATGAAAACAGAAATATGATATAGGCTAGAAAATCATCTCATTTGAACTGAGTCAAAACAGTTGAAGTCCCCTGATGGTGTTAGTTCCAAAATGTGATAGTTTAACTAGATTCCATAGTTCTTAGAAAAGTAAATGTAGTAATGAAAACCATTCATACCAATATTGCATTTGAATGATATTATAAGTGTTGTATAAGAGATATGTGAGCATGATGTTTGGATCTGTGTGTCGTGTACCTTGAGATGAAATGCATTTTCGAAATGCATTTTCAGAATGCTGTTTCACATCTCAAATATGGAGATATGTAAAGACCACAGAATTTTCTTTAGATTGCAGATTGAAAATGGGAAGAGTGATGACTGCATTAAAAAGGGAGAGAGTCTTCAAGGAATTTGCAACTTTATGGGGGGAAAAAGAAGTGAAGTGATACATATCCACCAAAATTACTTTTCTGGCCCAGTGAGACCAAACAAATTGGCATCATGTGTTACAGGTTCAGGGGAGCTCAATATGGTAACAACTTTCTGACCTGCAGCTTAAAGCTGCCCTGTGAATAAAATCCAAACGGAAACCACCAAAAGTTGCAACAAAATCTGTGTAGAATGCTGTCTACCACTCTGTCAAAAGAGCAGGAAAAGCTACATTCAGAAACTAAAAGAATCCTAAAACATACAGGGAAATCTAAAATCTTGGGTCCAGGCAATCTGCCAGTGAAGTAAAGACTGCTCATCACTTTGCAGATAATATTGTTGTGACCATAAGATTGAGAGGATTGTGAGAACAGTTCAATTTAAAATTTGTAGTCTGGAGGGGTGATATTGAACTGTTTTCACTGAATAATTTTTTTTATTCATAAGATTATGTTGAACTATCTTGTCTTTTATGTTTTATGGGTATCTGTACTGGAGGTAATGGGAGTATTGCAAAACAAAGAAATTAAGAAGCTGGAGGTCTGAATCAAAAAATGAGCTGCGTTTCTCCAACTTCTATTTTTTTCATTTTTAAAGGATTATAGGTTGTTTTATAGTAATAGATTAATAATGAGTAATCCATCTTCTTTGACAGTTTGTTGAAGTATAAGTGTTTATAATAAAGTTATTTTTCCTCTTCATGATGAAACCTGGTGTGCATTAACTTTGGATTCAAAACTGGAACCAGCTAGTCAGGCAAGTTGATTTTCATACCAATTTGTCATGGCTGAAGGAATAGTGAGACTTGATTGTCAGTTCACTCTTCAAAGTTGGTCATACCAGTATCTGTAGAAAATGGTAATTTCAGGACAGAGAATTTTGTTTATTTCACACTGGTTTCCTGAATTTGCCTCAATCTGTGATCAGATGATCTCAGCAGCCGTCCTAAGTTCAGGTTTCTTCCATGTAAAACTCTTTTAGTCAAAGTCTTGGGGTATTAAAATCAGATGATGGAACTTGTTTAAAAACAAAATTGAATTATGAATCTACTGATGACTATGAAACCATTGTTGATTGTTGGAAAAAAGCCATCTGATTCACTAATATCCTAAAAGACACAGTTGCGAGACTGGGTCTGTGGCAGGCGGTGAGGGAACCAACAAGAGGGAAAAACAGACTTGACCCCATTCTTACCAATCTGTCAGCTGCAGATGCATCCGTCCATGACTATATCACTATGAGCAACCACCGCACTGTCCTTGTGGAGACAAAGTCTGGCCTTCACATTGACAATACCTCCATCATGTTGTGTGGCACTACCACTATGCTAAATGGGATAGACTTTGAACAGATCAAGCAACACACGACTGGGCATCCGTGAGGTGCTATGATGTACTCCAGCGCAATCTGTAAACTTGTGGCCGGACATATGCCCCACTAAACCATGACTGGCAGTTCAACCCTGCTTCAATGGAGAGTGCAAGAGAGTATGCCAGGAGCACCGCTTGGCAAACCTGAAGATGAGGTGTCAACCTGGTGAAGCCACCAAACAGGAATGCTTGCATGCCAGACAACATAAGCAGCAAGTGATAGAACCAAGCTCTGCAGCCTTGGCACATCCAGTCGTAAAGGTGGTGGATGATTAAACAATTCACTGGAGGAGGCGGCTACACAAATATCCCCATCCTCCATGATGGAAGAGCCCAGCACATCAGTGGAAAAGATCAGGCTGAAACTTTCTCAGCAATCTTCACCCAGAAGTGCCAAGCGGATGGTCCATTTCAGCCTACTGCAGTGGTCTCCAGCATTGCAGCTACCAGTCTTCATCCAATTCGATTCAATCCATACGATATCAAAATACAGTTGGAAGCACTGGATACTGCAAAGGTTATGGGCCCTGACAGCATTTTGGCAATACTACCAAAGACTTGTGCTCAACACCTTGGTGCTCCCCTAGTCGGGTTGTTCCAGTACAGTTACAACACTGACATCTATCCGACAATGTGGAAAATTGCCCAAGCATATCCTGTACATATAAAGCAGGGCAAATCCAACCCAGCCAATTACCATAGCATCAGTCTACTCTTGATCATCAGTAAAGGTGTAATCAGTGCAACCAAGCAACACCTGCTCAGTGATGCTTAGTTTGGGTTGCACTGGGGCACTCAGCTCCTGACCTCATTACAGCAGTGGTTCAGTCATGAACAAAAAGAGCTCAATTCCAGATGTAAGCTGAGAGTGACAGCCCTTGACATCAGGGCTGTATTTGACAGAGTGTGGCATTGTGGAGTCCTGGCAGAACTAGAATCAATGCCTACCAGGGGGCAAACTCTCCAGTGGTTAGAGGAATACCTGATAAATGGGAAGGTGGTCATGGTTGTTGGAGATCAGTCATCTCTGCAGGTGTTCCTCAGGGTAATATCCTTGGCCCAACCTCTTCAGCTGCTTCATCAATGACCGACCTTCCATCATAAGGTCTGAAGTGGGATGTTCACCAATGATTGCACAATGTTTAGCACCATTCATGACTCCTCAGACAATGAAACAATTTGTCCAGATCTTGTTGCATTTGGACATAATGTCCAGGCTTGGGCCAACAAGTGGCAAGTAACATTCATGTCTCACAAATGCCAGATTATGACTATCACCAACAAGAGACAATCTCACCACTGCCCTATGACATTCAATGTTGTTACCATAACTAAATTCCCTGCTATCAGCATCCTGGGAGTTATCATTGATCAGAAACTCAACTGGACTCACCACGTCAATGCAATGGCTACAAGAGCAGGTCAGAGACTAGAAATACTGTGGAGAGTAACTCCCTGCCTGATTGCCCAAAGCCTGTCCACCATCTACAAGGCACAAGTCAAGAGTATGATTGAATACTCCCCACTTGCCTGGATGAGTGCAGCCCCAACAACACTGAGGAAACTTGATACTATCAAGGACAAAGCAGCCAGCTTGGTTAGCACTGCATCTACTCCCTCCACCAGCGACAATCAGTAGCAGCAAAATGTACTTTATACAAGATGCACTGCAGATATTTACAAAGGTCCTCATTCAGCACCTTCTAACCCACAACCACTTCCGTCTTGAAAGACAAGGCAGCAGATATATGGGAAAACCACCACATTCCAGTTCCCCTCCGAGCCACTCACTATCCTAACTTGGAAATATATCACTGTTCCTGTTCTGTGGCTAGGTCAAAATCCTGGAATTCTCCCCCAGTGTCGTTGTGGTTCAAACCACAGCAGTTGGACTGCAGCAGTTTGAGGCAGCTCACCACCACCTTCTGAAGGGCAACTAAGGACAGGCAGTAAATCCTAGCTAGCCAATGACACTCACATTCCACAAAATGAATAAATTAACAAAAAATAAATTGATGGTCCGGACTACACTACTATATCCTAACAGACCTTTTTTTGTGGGCTGCTACATTCTTGAGGTAGCACAGTGGTAATTTTGGGGATTTTACAGTGATGCAGACTTTTTTTATTCCCCCGAATGTTTGGTATGATCTGACTTTCTAGTAAATTGCTTACATAAAAGTTACCAGCAATTGAAGGTAAGGAACATTAATAGGCAGTTCTGTCCCTCACGCTTGCTTTGCCTTCTCATTTGTGGCTTATCATCAACACCAATTGATACTTTCCTGTGCTATCACCTTATCCCTTCACGTCATTAATAGCTTGAATTCTATTGAACATTGTTTTAAACAGAACTCTCCATGTATTTAAATACGCCTGGACAGAACTCTCCTTTCCCTTGACTACAGAATGGGAGCACTGTTACCCATCAGTGATGTCCACTAGAAATGTTCCAGTTGAAGGTGAGCAATCAGAGACTGATACTTCTTATATGGTGAACTATGCAAGGTTGAGTCAAGTCACAGGCAATAATTCACCATTTTTGTATCTTAACAGCTTCATCCTGAAGAAATCCTAACATACTGCAGGACTTATTTTCTCAAAGCTGAGTTGATTTGAGTTGATGAAGCACAAAATAAAAGAAACCAGAGGAAATGCAGCCCCAGTCTAGTATACATCTTCGAATTTCTGAATGAGCTACGTTTCATTTTGACCCTTTTTATTGTAATTAACTTGCAAGTCTAACTTTTGTAGATTTTTTATTGAAATCTAGTTTGACATTGGCAAAATATTGCAACTTAATTTTGGAAACTCTGCATTACGTTCACAGATCTAAGAAAACATCCTAGTACATTTTTATTGCCAAGCTCATAACAAGCATTCTGACAGTTCATTCAAATGTGCAAATAAATGCTACATGGTTGTATCTAGCTATTTTACGCCAAGCAGTTCATTTAAACATTATCAACTATACTAATGTTTGTTTTTCCCATTTAAATTCTTTGGTAAAAAGGTGTCATTAATTTAGCTGCAAGAATTTACAATCTCAATGGCAATCTCGATTGCTATGCTCCTGGCTGGTTTGATAGACATTTGGTGTAACCTTGCAGGTAATTACAATAGATCTTGAGCAGCAATGAATCTGTTTTATGAACTATTTTAACATTCTCCAAGTCTTCAGAAGTGACAGTAACAGCAAAAATGTGAGAAGTGTCAATGGAAATGTTAACATTGTGGGAATGTCTGTGCTCCCTTTAACCTGACTGAATATGTTAAAAGCACTAGTTTTTTGAGTAGCTCAACCATAGGAATCGAGTAAACAGGGAAAAAGTGAGAACATAATGCAAAATGAATGTATTTTGCTGCCAAATCTGAGAAAGTTATCAAGAGATGTTTAGGGTCATTGTGCTTGTTTGCAGTCTGCTTAAAGGCAAGATTGCTGTCTAATCTGTGAAAGGCTTTTCATTATTGTCTGAAAAATCCTTCAAGATTACTAGAGTGCACACATGAAACACTTTGCACATATTTGGGATGTTGGACAATGCTTTGTTGGATCTTGCCCGAAGCAGCAGCATTGGTATTGTGAAATTTGAATGACACGTTGAATGGGACATTGTGAGTAATTGCAGCACAGGCCTCGTTCTGAAGAAGTAATTGATTTTGAAACATTAACAATGTTTCTCTCTTCACAGATGCTGCCTGATCTGCTTAGTATTTCCAGCACTAATTCTATCTCCATTCCCACCATCTGTAGAAACTTTGAAGTCTGAACAGGGTTGTGAGAGAGAATTTGCATCCCAGTACATATGTTTGCCTTTTACCTATCCAGAGCAGAAACTCAGGAATTTTGTGTCCAAACCTATCAAGTCTTTCACTCTCTTGCTTGCACACTCTCGTCTCTCCTCTTAATATGCTCCTCTTTGGACAAGCTTTTAATGATTTGTCTTAATCTCCTTTTGTGTAGCACAATGTCAAATTTTATTTGCTAGTCCTTTGAAAAGTTTTACTGTATTAAGGGCAGTACACAAATACATATTGATGGGATGCATTATCCTGAATTCTGCTTATTTTTGTTACCATCAGAGAGCTTTATTTCATTTTAGTGTTACACAGATATAAACCAACTCTGAACAAACAAAATTTACAACAATGATTTTAAATGAAAAGGCAACAGTGCCCAACAATGACTAATTAAGGTCCTTCTGTCTTAATATCACTCCACTAATGTAATTTATGTGGAAAGATTCTAGTTATTAATAGTCTTTAAGGCATCATTATTTCTTAGTGAGTTTTGAGAAGATTTGTAGGTCAGGTTGAGATTTTGGATGTAGGTTTGCTCGCTGAACTGGAAGGTTAATTTCCAGATGTATCATTACTCTACTAGGCAACATCTTCAGTGCTCCTCGGGTGAAGCAATGCTGAAATTTTATGCTTTCTATTTATATGTTTGGGGTTCTTTGGGTTGGTGATGTTATTTCCTGTGGTGAAGTCACTTCCTGTTCTTTTTCTCAGGGGTGGTAGATGGGGTCTAACTTGATGTGTTTGTTGATAGAGTTTCGATTGAAATGACATACTTCTAGAAATTCTCGTGCGTGTCTTTGTTTGGCTTGTCCTAGTATGCATGTGTTGTCCCAGTCGAAGTGATATCCTTCCTCATCCATATATGAGGATAGTACTGAGAGAGGGTCATGTCTTTTTGTGGCTAGTTGGTGTTCATGTATCCTGGTGGCTAGTTTTCTGCCTGTTTGTCCAATGTAGTGTTTGTTACAGTTCTTGCACGGTATTTTGTAAATGACATTACTTTTGCTCGTCTGTTTAGGGTCTTTCAAGTTCATTAGCTGCTGTTTTAGTGTGTTGGTGGGTTTGTGGACTACCATGATGCCAAGGGACCTGAGTAGTCTGGCGGTCATTTCCGAGATGTCTTTGATACAGGGGAGAGTGATTAGGGTTTCTGGACGTGTTTTGTCTGCTTGTTTGGGTTTGTTGCTGAGAAATCGGCGGACTGTGTTCATTGGTTACCTATTCTTTTTGAATAACAGTATAGGTGATTTTTCTCTGCTCTGCGTAGTTCCTCTGTGCTGCAGTGTGTGGTGGCTTGTTGAAACAATGTTCTGATGCAGCTTTGTAACAAATACTACATTGGACAAACAGGCAGAAAACTAGCCACCAGCATACATGAACACCAACTAGCCACAAAAAGACATGACCCTCTCTGACTAGTATCCTCACATACAGATGAGGAAGGACACCACTTCGACTGGGACAACACATCCATCCTAGGACAAGTCAAACAACGACACGCATGAGAATTCCTAGGAGAATGGCATTCTAACCGGAACACACTCAACAAACGCATAGAGTTATACCTCATCTGCCACTCCCTGAGAAAACGAACAGGAAGTGACTTCACCACAGGAAATGGCATCACCAACCCAAACACATAAATAGAAAGCAGGAATTTTCAGCATTGCATCGCCTGAGGCCTACGGAAGATGTTACCTAGTAAGGTAATGAAACGTCTGGAAATGAACCTTCGAGCTCAGCGAACAAACCTGCATACAAAATCATGATTTCTAATGTGGATATTGCAACCAGGAAATCTGATATTTAAACATATATTTAGTTACATATGTCATGAAATGACTTTCTTGTTAGATTGATGTAAAGTACACTGCAGTATACTGTCCTTTTTAGATTTGATGCTGTTTGATGATCCATAATTTGTTTTAGCTTTATTCGTGGATGGTGAACATAATTTATAGGCTTCCACTTCACTCAATGTAACAGAAGTGACAAAGCATTCATAGAATGTATATTAATATTCGGGACTCTAGAATATAAAATAATGGACATGATACTACAGCTATACAAAGGTCTTGTTAAAAAAAAATCCCATCTGGAGTTGGCACTACATCTCAGGAGGGATATATTGTCCAGTGATTCATCAAAATGATACCAGGGTTATATTTTGACTATGGGTTACGTAATATTGACTGGCATTCCTTTGAATAGAGACAATAAAGAGGTGACCTATTTCAGGTATTGAATATAATTATTTGAATTGGTAGGGTATATCAAGATAAATTGTGCCCTCTGGTGAGGGAGTCAAGGGCAATTTAGATCTAGGTTATCCAGAGGTGATGTCAGGGTGCATTTCTTCACACAAGCAGTATTGGGAATCTGGAACTCTTTCCTCAGAAGGTTGCTGCAGCTAGTTCAGTTGCAAATTTCAAAACATAACTAACACTAAAATTGTCTATTTAGGAACATTCAGGATTCTGAGACACAGATAAATCAGAGTTAAGATACAGATCATTCATGATGAAGTTAAATTGTAAAACAGACTGAGTAGCCCTTCCTATTCCAAATTCAAGCAATGGGATTTTGTGTTGGAATGTTTGTGTCACAGTGATGTGAGCAATGAAGTTAGCTGTCTTTTCCTTAACATGTGAAATCAGACTGGGCTAAAGTAAATATTGATTTGCAAGCTGAATACTGATGGGGTTTGATGTAAGAATATGCGAGGCAGCTGCATGTTGAAGTTACTTAGACTTTATTAAGTAACCTGAATTTATGCATGAATGGTTCTTCAAGTCTAGATTCATTTATATGATCATCAATTTGTAACTTGCTTATTCCACAGCCTTAACTGTTTTATGTTTGAGCTGGTTTAGGGAATTCAAAATGAAACTATTGCTGGTTTTAAATACCCATTTCATCTTATCCTACATATTGACTGGACAAAAGAAATTGAGTGTTATCCCTGACATTCCAGGTGCAAGAATAGAGAAGCAAAGCCAATTGGTGCATGATCTGGTTCAGCCAGAGCTGATGATAAATGGCTAATCCAATTGAGTCAGTTCAGTAAAAAGTGGCTGAAAGGAGCATTTTGGAGACAACCAGCATCATCTATGATGTTGGACGAATGTAATACAATAAAATAAAATAAGTAGCAATTAAAACATATTAAGGATGGCACTTAGAGCATGTGGCAGTTCCTGAATGTCCGTTCTAACCAAGACAAACGTGTATGTAGTAAGAACAGTATAGTACAGCACTGGAACTGGCCTTGGGCTCCTGAAGTCTGCGTCGACACTTGATACATTTCTAAACTGAAATCCTTTTGCCTTTACACAGCTTGTAATATTCTGTTCCCTGCATCTGTCCAGATGCCGATTATAAACTTGCTGTTGTATCTGCCTCCACCACCTCTGGCAGTGCATTCCAGGCACTGACCACCTTTTGTGGAAAACAATTTGCCTCACGCAACTCTTTAAAACTTCCCCTTTTACATTAAACCTATGTCCCCTCGTAATTGACATTTCCACCCTGGAAAAAGACTATCCATTTTATCAATGCCCCTCATAATTTTGTAAATATCTATCAGGTCGTCCCCTATTCTTTGTTCAAGTGAAAAGAAACCAAATTTGTCCAGTTTCTCCTCATTGCTAATATTCTCCAAATCTGGCAACATCCTGGTATACCTTTTCTGTAGCCTCTCCAAAGCCTCCACATCCTTCTGGTGGTGGCGACCAGAACTGTATTCAGTATTCCAAATATGGCCTAACTAAATTTCTATTCAGCTGCTATATTACTTGCCAATTTTTATACTCTGTACCATTTACTAAATACTTCCCTTCTGCATTAGATCTTCCAAAGTGCATCACCTCCAAGTTATCAGGATTAATGCTGTCTGCTATTTCTCCGCCTAAGTCTCCAAGCAATCTATATAGCGCAATTTTCTTCTGGCAATCCTCCTCACTCTCCTCAGCTCCCCCAATCTTTGTGTCATCAGCAAATTTACCTACGTTCACCTTAAAATCTCGTCCATACAAACGACAGGGTTCCTAAAGTACATTGCTGCAAAACACCACTGATCACAGATGTGTAGGCAGCGATACACCTTTCCACTGTTACTCTGTCTTCCGTATCCATTTTCCCAGTTCACCGCAGATTCCATGTGACTTCATCTTCCCATGAGGAACCTTGTCAAAGACCTTGCTAAAATCCATGTAGACAACATCCGCTGTCTAGTCCTCATCAATCATCCTTGCCACTCATTCAAAAAACTCAATCAAGGTTTTATGAGACACCAATTTCCCTGCACAAAGTTATGCCACCTGTTGCTCATAAGTTCATATTATTTAAAATATGAGTAAACCCTGTGTCTAAGAATCTTTTCCAATAATTTCTCCAGCGACGTCGCAAGGCTCACAGGTCTGTAAATTCACCAGTGACATATGGCTAGCACTGCTGCCTTACAATGCGAGATACGTGGATTCAGTTCCAGCCTGAGTTGGCATATTTTTCCTGTTTCTGTGTGTGTTTCTGCTCAATGCTGCAGTTTCTTCTACAAAGATGTGTAGACTATGTGGATTAGCCATGGCAAAAAGGGGGTTATGGGGATGGGGGTGGTGGCTACCTTTGATTGGATGCTCTTCAGAAGGTCAGTGCAGATTAAATGGGCTGAAAGGCCTCTTTCTGCACTACAGGGATTCTTTGATGCCATGATTTGATTTAATTGAATTTCTGAGGGAGTCTTTGCCCAGGAATTGTTCAACAGTCTTATGATTGTTTGAGCTTGTTTGGATGAGGATAGGGACTGTGGGTTGGTGAGCTAACTGACCATGGTACTCTGATACAGGAAACCTTTCAAATGAGGGCAAAATAATCTAATATTAGTAGTCTGAGGGATTCACACCATTCCCTTCAGCAAAGAGTGAGATTCCAGACTGTTGTGTAACATCTGGTACCCAGATTTGGTGCATCAGCTCAGGGCTGTAGAGGAACTTGTAGTGGGAGAGGGAGAATCCAGTCATTTTCACCTCTGGTTTTTCTCTCCAGTTGCTGCTAGACATGCTGGGTAAGTCCAGCATTTTCTGTTTTTGTTCTAGTTGTCATTGTCCATGTAGGTAGCAATGACATAGAGAAGACAAAGGAGGAAGTTCTGCACAGTTAATTTGACTACCTTGACAGCAAATTAAGAAGTAGAATTTCAAAGGTCATAATCTCTGGATTATTATGAGCCATGTGCACATTGGCATAGGGTAGACCAGATTAAGGAATCAATAAATGGCTCAAAGATTGGGTGAAGTGGGTTCAGGTTTGTGGGGCATTAGCATCAATACTAGGTACAGTGGGATCTGTGCTGTTGGATCAGTCCCCATCTGAATCATGCTCGGCTGTGTTTGTAAATTGCATAATTAGGTAGATGGAAAGGATTTTAAGCTAAATAATCGAAACAAGGGATCAAAGTTTGGAAAGTGCAGTAAGACATTAGAAGTAAGGGAAAAGAGAAAGGTATCGTAATGGGAAATGATACATAGGCTATGACAGGAAGGGTTGAACAGTGTAAATCTAAGATTATGTCACCAGATAAGGTTAGAGTTCAAAAAAGAATAAAATGATAAAACTGAAGACTATGTAACTGAAAGCAGGTAGCATTCGAGATAAAACAGATGAACAAAGAGTGCAAATAGAAATAAATTAGTAAGATCCAGTAGCTGTTAGAGTCGTGAGTACCAGACGTCATAGATCAGTACCTGAATATCGGAAAGTACAGAATATTTGGGAACAAGGAAAAGTTGGGATAGTGGTGGGGGCTAGCTCTGGTATGGTTTTAACATAATAAAGCGGGGTGATCCGTGTTCAGAAAACTAGATTGTGGAAACCGTTGCCAATGTTTTGAGAAATGATAAAGCCAAGAACTGGTGTATCGGCCCCTAAGTGAAACCACATAGGGTTGACGTAAAGAAAGAAATAATGGGAGCTTGTCAAAAAGGTAGACTGATGATCGTGGGAAATGTTAATCAGTATAAATTAGAAAAATTAAATGTGCCAAGCTAGCCTATATGAGAAGTTCATAGAATGTTTATGGGAAAAATTCGAAGAACAGCATGTATATATTAAGACTGAGGCTTTAGTACAAATCACTCGACAAATTTTGCCAGAGCAATTTTCTTTTATTCCTGCTCACTATCTCCTACCTCTCAAACAATGCTGCAAGATTATTCCATGTGCTTTCATTTCTGTTATTTCTTTATGTAATTTTGGTGATGCAGATGTGCAATGGAAAACCTAATTCAGGAATCACATACATCACTGAGATTGTGGATGGCCTTCCTCTGCGAAAGAGACTTAGAGAGATTATAAATGGTCGACAGCAAGTCAGATTTGTAAGGACATCACCAAAGACAGTGGCCTACTGGGAGAGAAAAAGAAGTTAATCTGCATTAAAACTATTGCATGTCATTCAATATTTTATCAGATTTTTAAATCTGGTTTATGATATTTGGATATATGATGCCTAATGAGGAGTTTGTACTATTGGCTGTTTCTGTTAGTTTTCTGATGAGCTCACATCTGAGGTGTATCTTTTTATTTAAATGCTTCCTTTCAACTAATTTCAATACACCTTCATATTGACTTGTTAAAATCACCTATTTCCTGACTTCCATCTCTGCCTTCCATAAGGAACAACCTTCCTCAGCCAGATAGTCTCTAGAATGAGAAAATGGCTTGTTTAATCTTGCTGTTTAATGACCTCCCAAATTGTATTCAGCATGTTTATTTCTATGAAGTTCTACATAATGTGCCATATTATATGTGCTCACTTCCTTGATGTTAAGTTACCAATTTTGATTATTTTGTCATTGGGAGCAGCATGTTGGAAGTGCAAGTGTCTCTAAAACCAAACATAAATTGACCAACGTTGATGCTGTTAGGAAGAGATCGATGTTAGTTTGCTGGTTTGATGGGCTGCTAGATGAGAAGAAGATTGAGGAGTAGCAAAAACCAAAAATCACCTGCTTAATAATAAAACAAAGTCTCCATCCAAATGGTGATTATTGTAAAGATTAAATTTGTAATTACTTTGATAATCGCATTAGTCACAGTCACTTCAGAATGCTCCGATATTTCTTTAGAATGTTCAAGTTGACTGCTTTTTATAAGAGGCAAAAGTGAGGACTGCAGATGCTGGAAACTAGAGTTTAGATCAGCCCTGATTGAAGGGCTTTTGCCCGAAACGTCGATTTTCTTGCTGCTCGGATGCTGCCTGATGTGTTGTGCTTTTCCAGCACCACACTACTTTTTATAATAAATTGCTGGCAGTATTTGTAAAGGTATTTTAATCCTGATAGAGTAATGACATTGAAGTTTAATTACTTCCTAACTTTTCTGTTTACAAGATTTTTGATTGAAGTTCTTAGATTCAAGTTTTTACATTCAAAATTAACAGCACAGCATTTATAAATTCTCTATCTGTGTGCATGTTTTCAGTTGATTTAGATGAATGATTATGATGTCTTATGGGGTTAGTTACCTTGGTTGGCTGGGTGTCTGGTTTGCGTACGGAATGACATGAATAACTCTATTTCTGTACTGAGGTCACCATGAAGGTCTCACCTTCTCAACCTTGCCTCTTGTCTGATGCCTGGTGACCTTCATGTTAAACCACCACCAGTCATCTTTCTAATGAGAAAGCAGCTCTCTCATACTCTGCAAATATATTGACTTTACCTTTGCAGGTAGTCAATACAAACATTAAATAAAATGATAAATGGTCAGGTGATCAACCTTCTGCTGTGTATAGTTTCTGTACTTGAGATGTTTGATTGTTCTGCCATTCTATCTGAAGCCATGATGTAATAATGCTCCTGCAATATGGGTTGATTTGCAGAATTGCTTTTTATTGTCCTTTTATTTAATGATTGTTCATCAATGTACTATAACCCCTTAAAAAAAACTCTCACTTCATCTTAATATTCTATTGAGGACTTTCTCTAAATTTACTTTTTGCTGTAAGGGAGGTTGGGATGTTTGTAGTTACTGTATCTCCCTGGTTGACCTGAGAAAAAAGATGGTGGGTATCCTTTGTTTTGCCACTTCAAAGGCTATTAAGATAGAATTAAAGTCATGTGTCGCACAGACTGATTTAAAATCTCATGTAGCATGGACTGAATGGAAATGACCGAAATCATTTTCTGAAGGGAATCAATGAAGTGTTTGTGTTTTAATTGTTTTTATAATTAGTTTTCTACTGATGGCTCACAAATTACAGTATTTTATTCAATTCAATTTCATACATTGCTATAGATTTAAATTGCTGCAAATGTGTTGCTGGTCAAAGCACAGCAGGCCAGGCAGCATCTCAGGAATAGAGAATTCGACGTTTCGAGCATAAGCCCTTCATCAGGAATATTCTGCTCGAAACGTCGAATTCTCTATTCCTGAGATGCTGCCTGGCCTGCTGTGCTTTGACCAGCAACACATTTGCAGCTGTGATCTCCAGCATCTGCAGACCACATTTTTTACTTATAGATTTAAATTGCTTATCTGAGAGTTGCTGGTTCAGTGCCATAACTGTGACACCATGCAAAGCTTGTTTATGATAAATAGTAAAATATGTAGATGTATTAATGCAAACTTTCTTCAGAATTTCTCCGGTGAGGCTATAAAACTGAGTTTGCTTGATCAGGTGACCCTTAACTCCTCTGAGGCTTTGTAACTATAATCATCAATGCAGTCAGTAGACTTTCTCTGCAATTTTTCTTTTTTATTAAATTGGCTATGCGAAATAGTCCATAGCATTCAGGGATGTGTAGGTTAGATGTATTAGTCAGTGCTAACTATAGGGTAAGGGAATAGGTTACTCTTCGGAGGGTTGGTTGGACGTGTTGGGCTGAAGGATCTGTTTCCACACTGTCGGGATTCTAATAATAAAATAATGAAATATGTTAATAAATCCCTTTCGTAGGATGCGTGTGCAGCTGGCTAGGCCAGCATTAATTGACTGTCCCTTATGTCTTTGAAAAAATTGTGTGGTTTATACCCATGGAAATAGACTATTGGAAATAAAAATATTTAAAATTGCTAAGCTTCAACGTCGAATTTCCTGTTCCTTGGATGCTGCCTGACCTGCGCTTTTCCAGCAACACATTTTAGCTCTGATCTCCAGCATCTGCAGACCTCCCTTTCTCCTATAAAATGAAGCATTGTTGGCAGGGGAAGGAGACCAGAGAAGGAATTGTAGTCTATTCCGTCACCCAACTTCACCTCGGTCAATCCATAGTCCTCTTCCCTTTTTTGTACTGTGTACATAAGTTGATCAAGAAGTACAAAGGATTAAAATGATACTCCATGAATTGTAAGTCTTGTGAATTGTTGGTTGATTTATATTGCTTCACCATTTGCTACACGCAAAAGGTCTCTTACCCTTGGCCTTTTCATTCATTCATTTTTAAGAAAATGATAGATTTGCTCTTGACTTCTGATTAAACTTGGCAGTGGAAGCTTGGGCTGAAATTTAACTGTGCCCGTAGCTTTTTATCTTGTTGATAAAAATTGTTCATGCCTTGTCAGAGGAGCTCTGTGGATCAGAGACTGAGCAACTTAAACCTTTTGCTTCTCATCCTTAATTGTCA
Organism: Hemiscyllium ocellatum; assembly: GCF_020745735.1. NCBI lineage: Eukaryota > Metazoa > Chordata > Chondrichthyes > Orectolobiformes > Hemiscylliidae > Hemiscyllium > Hemiscyllium ocellatum. The sequence goes on along the minus strand of NC_083403.1, from coordinate 110,886,737 downwards.
ACTGACAATTTAAAAAAAAAATTATTTTCCTTTTGGCCCTCAATCCAATCTTTCTTCTCTCTTCCACTTTTTGTATCTGATACAGCTCTAATGTATTGTCTGTTTGTTTCAATGTTGTTCTTGTTTCTTCCTCAACTGTTAAATCTCAGTGGTTAAGGAGTTGATGGGCCTTGGGTTTACTGAGGTTGTACAATACCCCACTTTACTATATTCAGCGTGTACTTGGAGTAAATTACTTACAAAATATGTGTTGAGCTGACGAGTGGAAAAAGAAGCCTTCAATGATGCCCACTGATGACTTGTCTCAGGAGGATGTATCTCAGATCGGTTTGTTTTTAATGATGGTAATACTGCTGCCACTCACCATTGTTATTCCTCTGCAACTGACAGCAACCCCTGGAGTCCGCATATGAAAGGTTACATGTGAAAATCCAAAAATTGCTGACACTATACACTACTTAGCAAATTTAATTGAATTTTTTGAAGAGGCAACTAGGTGTGTACATACGGGTAGTGCAGTTGATGTGGTCTACATGGACTCCACTAAGAGTTTTTACAAGGTGTCCTATGGTAGGCTGTAAAGAAGGGAAGAGCCCATGGGATCCAGGACAATATGGCAAATTGAATCTAAAATTAGCATACTGACAATAAGCAGAGGGTAATGGTTGAAGGGTGTTTTTGTGACTGGAAGCCCATGTTCACTGGCTTACCACAGGATTGAGTGATGGTTTATTTGTTGTTTATGATGTACATTTAGTTTTTTTTTGTTGCAAATGTAGTAGGTAAAGTCAGTCAGTTTGCAGAAGACACAAAAAGTGGTGTGGTAAATAGCGAGGAGAAAAGCCTTTGACTACAGGCCAGTATAGATGGACGAGTCTGATAGGCTGAACAGTGACATGTTGCATTTCATTCTGGAAAGTGAGGTGATGCATTGAAAATACAGAGGACCACATGGACCTTGATAACAAGTCCATTAGTCCGTGACATACAGTTAAATGGTTAAGTAGGCATACACAATACTTTATTAGTGAAGGCAAGGAGGTTATCTCAAAGTTTTTCTACAGTGTTAGTTGAGGCTACTACTGTAACACTACAATTCTGGTCACCATGCTATAGGAAGGATGTGATTGCACTAGACATCGTACAGAGAAAATTTGCCAGTATGTTACCTGGGATAGAATGATTCAGCTATAAAGAGAGACTAGAAAAATAGGCTGGGTTGTTTTCTTTGGAGCAAAGATGACTGAGGGGGGATCTGACTGGGATGAGAGTATTTGATAGAATATCGAACATAGAACAGTACAGCACAGAACAGGTCCTTCAGCCCACGATGTTGTGCCGACCATTGATCCTCATGTAAGGTAAACCTAATGTACGAACCCTCAAATTTCTGTGACCATATGTAAGTCCAACAGTCTCTTAAATATCCCCAATGATCTCGCTTCCACAACTGTTGCTGGCAACGCATTCCATGCTCTCTCAACTCTCTCTGCGTAAAGAACCTGCCTCTGACATCCCCTCTATACTTTCCGCCAAACAGCTTAAAACTATGACCCCTCGTTTTAACAATTTCTGCCCTGGGAAAAAGTCTCTGGCTATCAACTCTATCTATGCCTCTCATTATCTTGTACACCTCAATTAGGTCCCCTCTCTTCCTTTTTTCCAATGACAGTAGTCCGAGCTCAGTCAACCTCTCTTTGTAAGATAAGCCCCCCATTCCAGGCAGCATCCTCTGAACCCTCCCCAAAGCATCCACATCTTTCCTATAATAGGGCGACCAGAACTGGACACAATATTCCAAATGTGGTCTAACCAAAGTTTTATAGAGCTGCAACAAGATCTCACGGCTCTTAAATTCAATCCCCCTGTTAATGAAAGCCAAGACCCCATATGCTTTCTTAACAACCCTGTCCACTTGGGTGGCAATTTTAAGGGATCTATGTACCTGCACACCAAGATCCTGCTGTTCCTCCACACTGCAAAAAATCCTGTCTTTAATCCTGTATTCAACTTTCAAGTTCGACCTTCCAAAATGCATCACTTCGCATTTATCCAGGTTGAACTCCATCTGCCACCTCTCAGCTCATTTCTGCATCCTGTCAATGTCACGCTGCAGCCTACAACAGTTCCCTATACTGTCAACGACACCTCCAACCTTTGTGTCACCTGCAAACTTGCTAACCCATCCATCAATCTCCTCATCCAAGTCATTAATAAAAATTACAAAGAGTAGAGGCCCAAGAACAAACCCCTGTGGAACACCACTCACCACTGACTTCCAGGCAGAATACTTTCCTTCCTCTACCACTCGCTGTCTTCTGTCGACCAGCCAATTCTGTATCCAGACAGCTAAATTTCCCTGTATCCTATTCCACCTGACCTTCTGAACAAGCCTATCATGGGAAACCTTAGCAAATGCCTTGCTGAAGTCCACATACATCACATCCACCGCTCGATCCTCATCAACTTGTCTAGTAACACCCTCAAAGAACTCAATAAGATTTGTGAAGCATGACCTGCCCTCACAAAACCGTGCTGACTGCATTTAATCAAGCCATGCTCTTCCAGATGGTCATAAATTCTATCCCTCGGAATCCTTTCTAACACCTTGCAGACGACAGACGTGAGACTGACTGGTCTGTAATTGCCGAGGATTTCCGTTTTTCCCTTCTTGAAGAGAGGAATTACATTTGCCTCCCTCCAGTCCTCAGGTACAACTCTGGTGGAGAGCGAGGATGCAAAGATCTTCGCAAGCGGCGAAGCAATCACATTTCTCGCTTCCCAAAGCAGCCGAGGACAAATCTGGTCTGGCCCTGACGACTTGTCAATCTTAATGTTTGTCAAAATTTTCTGTGCATCAGCTTCCTCAATCTCTATCCGTTCCAGCATGCTTACCTGCTCCTCAATGGTTTTATTCACTACAAGGTCCTTTTCTTTAGTAAAGACAGAAGCAAAAAACTCATTTACGGCTTCCCCTACCACCTCAGACTCTATATACAAGTTCCCTATGCTATCCCTGATCGACCCGACTCCTCCTTTGATCATTCTCTTACTCCTCACTTACTTGTAAAATGCCTTTGGATTCTCCCTAATCCTTCCTGCCAAGCCTTTTTCGTGCCCCCTCCTGGCTCTCCTCAGACCATTTTTGAGCTCCTTCCTCGTCTGCCTGTAATCCTCTTGAGCCGAGCAAGACCCTTGCTTCCTCCACCTTACGTAGGCTGCCTTCTTTCTTTTGACGAGAAGCTCCTCCCCCCTCGTCATCCAAGGTTCCTTTATCTTACCCTTCTTTCCTGTCTCAGAGGAACACATTTATGCATCACTCGCAACAACTGTTTCTTAAACAGTCTCACATGTCTGTAATGCCCTTTCCAAGGAACAATTGCTCCCATCCATGCTTCCCAACTCACGTCTGATAGCATCATAGTTTCCTTTTCCCCAATTAAATATTCTCCCATTGTGCCTGCTTCTCTCCTTCTCCATAGCTACGTAGAATGTGAGGCAGTTGTGGTCACTATCACCAAAATGCCCTCCCATCGCAAGATCTGACACCTGCCCGGCTCATTGCCGAGCACCAAATCCAAAATGGCCTCTCCCCTCGTCGGCTTGTCAACATACTGAGTTAGAAAACCCTTCTAAACACCCCTTACAAAAGCAGCTCCTTCCAAACCATCTGCTCAAAGGAGGTTCCAATCAATATTGGGAAAGTTAAAGTCACCCATTACAACAACCCTACTACATTCACACTTGTATAGGGATAGGGAGAATATTTTTATTTTAGCAGAAAGTTCATTAGCCAGAGAGAAGGGTTTAAATTAGGGTGCAGGAACTTTAGAAGGAATTTGAAAAGAAATATTTTCACTCCGAGATTTGTGGGTATCTGGAATTTACTGCTTAAAAGGGTGAAGACGCAGGAGCTGTTAAGACACGTGATTATTTTGGATGAGCAATTGAAATGTCATTGCATGCAAGGCTATGGGCCATGTGCTAGAAATGGGATTAAAATAAATAGATTCCTGATGACTGGATGGATGGAGGGACCTTTTTGGTGCTGTTAAAGCTCTCTTTTTGTCTTCTCTATGTTTTGTGCTCTTGAGGATGCAAATAAGCAAAAGTCACTGCACTGATAAACTTGCCCTTTTGAATTGTGCATCTCATTGCAAAAATTACTTTTTAAATGTGACCTATCTAATAATGTACTGAATGTGTAATGGTTGTTAATCAGCTTGTTGACTTTGCAAAGCTAAATTTCATGCTTAGAAATTCAAAACTTCTCCGTAATGTAGCAAAGACATACTTGAAACTTTTTTGGGTTTGTTATACTTCAACTGCTACCTTAATCCCATGTGTTTGGCTCTCTGGAAAAGTGAAAAATTTAGTGCATTTCACTTCCTGGCTGGTGGCAAATGAGAATACTTCACTGTGACTGGTTGTTTATTCTGCTTGATGACCTCACCTGTCCTGGTTGCTTAGATAGCCCTTTCAATTGGTGCCAGTTTTAAACTTGCGTTGGGAAAGGGATACTTCATGCCATATAGATGGCTGGATCTTTTGATTTGGAGATGCCGGTGTTGGACTGGGGTGTACAAAGTTAAGAATCACAAAACACCAGGTTATAGTCCAACATGTTTAATTGGAAGCACACTAGCTTTCGGAGCGACACACCTTCAGGTGTTAGTGGAGGGCTCGATCGTAACACAGAATTTATAGCAAAAATTTGCAATGTGATGTAACTAAAATTATACACTGAAGAATTGCTTGTCTGTTAAGCCTTTCATTTGTTAGAATACAGTGATAGTTTTACTTCTTTCATTTGTAAATCATAAAACCTTTTTTTTAAAGTTGCATTCTCGGGTTAGCTGTTCACAATGGTGATAGTTAGACAATATGTTGAAGGTATTTAGCCCCGTATGTTCTCTGTCTATGACCTGATGTTTAGATTGATTCTGATCTAAAAAGTGAGATAACAATTTTACATAAATTCAAGCAGTTTTTGAGCTCAGAGTTCTACATGAATGTATGCAGTTTGAAGCAGCTTTGTTGAATTCAGTGACCAGCTCTGGCAGTACTTCACTGGCCATAAAAGCTGAGTTAGTTTTGTTTAGTAATTGATGTTGGTTATTGTTGCCCAGGTATTTGCATTTATTATGAGTAGTTATGCAGTCAAAATTCTGCATTCTGATTGTATTGAAGAAGATAACCTGTAATTCTTGGAGACAGTACAAGAAATGGTAACTTTTGAGCCCTCTGGTTTCAAATGCAGATTGGTGGCTGCTGTAGCCTTAATGTCTTCAGTCTACGTGATAACAGATTGACAAGAATTCCACCAGAAGTTTCACAGGCAACTGAACTCCATGTTCTGGATCTAGCTGGAAACAGGTGAGTATATTGGGAGGTTGGTGGTGTACATTTTTAGCTTGCTTAATTTACATTACAGAAAATTAGTAGAATTGATGGCCGTAGTCAAAAATTTGGATGCACTTTTGGAAAACAGTGTGTCAGTGATATAAATAGTTTGTCAGTTTAAAAAATGTTTAGTAGTGCACATAAGTAAACAGAAAATAAGTTGCTTTGAAATTCATTTTTAGATAATGTGCAGTAGCTGGGAAATTTAAAATATATTTGTTGCCTTAATGAATGTTAATCTTAATTCTGAAATGATAATTGTTACTTCAAAACCAAGTAGTTTTTCTAAAAAAAACCAGTAGAAGGTAACCATTAATCAAACAATCCTGTTAACAAACCCTGTTCACTCCAATAATTTTCCATGACAACATTAAATATGGCAACCAAGGCCACCTGATAATGTTAGGAAATGACTGGCATTACGTAAGTTGCAGCGTAATGCGTGGAGTTGGGGATCTTGTATAAATCCTCTGACTCAACAAAACCCTGGACAAACTACAAGCAAAACTACTCTTGCAGACATTCTGGTCATGTCTGTCTTCAGTTAATCTACTCTGAGATCATGCAGACCTTCACCTTGCTTTTGAAATGCCACCATTTGTCCTGTTTCTAACAAGAGATGCAAGAACTCTTTCAAATAAGAAGTTGCTGTAATGATTGTCTTTCTTTAATAAATGTAGAGAAAGCAGCTATCAGGCATTTGCTAAGCTGAATGATAACAAGAATTTTGCACTGAGCATGGAAACCAATCCATGGCTTCTCTTTCTACAGATCCATTATACTGCTGCATTCTACCCAGCTTAATTCCTCCAAAAAGAAGTTCAGTATAAAGTATTGGATAAATGGACGGAGTTTAGCCTGTCCATCACTTCCATCAAAACCCAGTCATACTAAATATCTTTTAAAGTAAGCATTTGTGAAGACTTAGATGATGAATTGTGAATAGATGTAATGGTATATGTATTTCTGCAAGTACCATTTACCATTACTTGGAGTATGTGATTAGTTATGTTTCTTGAAAGCTTTGTTGAATTTGCTATTTCCTTTAAGGAAAAGTAGAATTGTCGCTTAAGGCACAAGACATTGCAGAGTCAGATGTGAAATTATTCGTGGTTAATAGACAGACCTGAGAAGCAATCCTAAAAATTGGACCAAATTAATCATAGTTAGGCTGAATTTGTTCTGCTTGATTCAAATTATAGGCTGTATTTTACAGGATACAGTTTTATAGTACTAAAATAAATGCTGACAGAGGACCTGCCCACCAAAAAGCCAGCTCCTCTTGCAGTGACTTGACATTGCAAGCATAGTTAATTGCCCAAATTAAAGACTTTTACCCCCAGCTGAAGAGGAGGTGCGGCCTTTGAGAGCTGCTAGTTAAACTGGTCTGCATCTCTTTAGTCCTGACAATGCCAGTTTCAAGTTGCAGCCCCTGGTGGGACTATAGGCAGTCTCCAAACTAGGATGTTATGGAACTGGACTTCAAGCTAAGTTCAGAGGACTGTTGGGATCTGGCTGGCAGACTGTAATATAGGGAGGGTAGAAACCTGGATTTCAGTCACCAGGGTTGTGTGAAAAGGAGTGAGTTTAATTGAATGCAAATTATCCCTTGCTGGACACAAAAGTTGCAGGGATAGTTGCCTGATATAAGTCTCTTCCTGGTGTGGGTCACATAGTGATGGAATGAGGCCCTTAAATAACCAACAAATACTGATTAAGTGACCGCTTAAAAGACCTCATTTGCTCATGTACAGGCAATGTACCAAAAACTACCACCTCTCCGAGTTGTAAAAAAAAATGGAGACCGGTGGAGGCAGGAGGAAGATGGTGGGAAGGCTCAATGTTGTATTTTGAGATTTCCTACCCTTGCTTTCAAAATGTTGGTGGAGACGCTGTAATGCCTAGCCTTGTGTCACGTTAGCCTATGCAGCCTGAGCAAATCTCTGCAAGGAAGAAACGACAGCTGTTGTTTCCTGTACTACTGAATTTTCAGTGATTTCCTACTGGGTACCCAAGTCTTCAAGTTAACCACTTACTGACCTTTCACTGTCTTCACTATTTTTTTCAAAAACTCTTGTTGCCATTTTCTTCAACACAGGTTGAAACACTTGCCATTATCACTGACCAGCTTGAAACTCAAAGCCCTTTGGCTGTCTGAAAACCAGTCACAACCTCTTCTAACTTTCCAGACTGACGTTGATGTTGAAACAAGAGAAAAGGTTCTGACCTGTGTGTTGCTTCCTCAACTGCCTTCTGAACAGAGCAACTATGGTACAGTATCTACCACCAGTTATACACTAATTTGTTAAAAGAAAGAATAGTTAGAAGGGTTTTGTAGAGGATTGATGCATGCCTTTTAATTTTATTTAAAAATTAGCATACTTGAAGCTCGGGGAACATTCTTATATTTGTATATGTAATCATTTCCTCTTTCAATTTATCGAGTAATCTGTTTCAAAATCTGCATCATTCTTGCTCGGCCCCTGCTTTTACTTTGTCTACAATATTGTTGAAAGATTTTTTTTAGATTGGATAAATGTAGTGTCAGGGAAAAATGACCACGTGTAATCAAAATACATTGTACGCAGTTGGACTATTTAGGAAGTGTCAATTATTGAGTCACACAACATGAACATAGACCCTTTGGTCCAACTTGTCCATACCAACCAAATTTCCCAAACTAAATTAGTCCGACTTGCTTGTGTTTGACCCATATCCTTTCAAACCTCTCCTAATTATGTACTTACCTAAATGTCTTTTAAACGTTGTAACTGTACCTGCATCCACCACTTCCACCGGCAGTTCATTCCACACCTGAACCACTCTGTGTAAAAGAAAAGTTGTCCCTCGTGTTCTTTTTAAAACTTTATCCTCTCATCTTTAAAGTATGCCCCTAGTTTTGAACTTCTCCACCTAGGGAAAAGGCCCTTGCAAATCATGTTATTTGAGATGTTTGTGAAACATCCTAATAGTTGTTCAATTGTCCACTGACATTCCTGATTGAATGTGGTATTCTGATTTCATCTGTTGGTCATGAGATTGGTTAGCTCAGTCTGTAACATTCTGGTTTTACTGTTTAGGATGCAAGGAATGCTGGCTTCACCAGGTTGGCATATTATTGTAGGTCTGCATGATGCTTGTGTCTACCATGCTTCCCCATACTCCTTAGATAACCACAATTGGTACCCTGGTTTGATGCTCATGGTACGAGTGAAGGATGTTCTTGACATAGGAGGATGGATGTTCTGTTCATTATCTTGGTGGCAGTGCACACAAGATAGTGGAAAGTACCTTTAATAAGAAATCCTCATCTTCACAAGACTCCAGTGGTCATTTCTGCCGTTGGCAAAATGGACCTGTGATGAGTGTTGAGAGAATCAACAAGGAGGAAAGACTAGAACTTGTCCTCGCTATTTACCCTAATCTTGCCTAAGCATGTGCTAGTTTACAGCAGCATGTTTAAGATATCCTGCTATTCCAATCCTGAACCTGAAGTCATTTGCACAAAGCATATGCAACCCGCAGTAAGCTGAAACGATCAGCTAGTCCCTTATAGTCACTGCAGTTGACAGCTCAAACTTGTGCCAAGTTGAAATTAAGGAACCCAAAGAAGATTACGAAAGCCCTGACCTTCTGGTAAATAGGATTTTGTTGCTCCAGACATTAAATGACCCAGAAATAAAGACTTCCTTCTCACCGATGTACCACTGGATGAGACTGTTTGGAAATTTTGTCAGAAACTTCTAAGTCATGCTGCCATGCCAAGTACTCCTCTAGTCAGGCGATTTCTTTGATTTTGAGCACGCTGTGTTATGCACTATGTTGCTTGAATTTCACTGTCCGCTGTTAGGTATCAGTTGCTTGGCAAAGCCTTTGAGTTACTCATAAACAACTCTCGTGGCCAACATTATTTTAAAAAATGTTTTCCAATGTGCATTCTCATTTCTGAACTTTGCTGCCTTCTTTGCTTAGTATCTGGTGTGTTTACTTGACTCAGTTGGTTAACCTCTTACCTTTATGTTTGAAGATTATTGATACAATTTGCTGTAGATAATCCAAGCTAGGCGTGCCCAAACACCATTCATATAGTGAGCCTATTCAACATCTCAAAACTTGGCATAGGTTGCGTTCAGCAGAAGTTAATGAGATGCATTGAGTTAGAGATTACTATTTGCTTCGCCTGTTATTTTGGAGCTAAAATATATATCAATTTCTGGGTACAAGGCTCTGCATATATGTCAGCAGCTTGCGCATGTTGGTCTTCAATGCTTTTAGTCCTGTCCGGTGAGTGCCTCATCTTAAGTGCAATGAAGCCTTTTGGGTGAGATGTTTAAACCGTTTGATTGGAGAAGTGCTCAGTTTTTTCTTGATGTTATTTATCACTCGACCATCATGAAAAGAACAGAGTGCATTTATTTGGTCATTTAGTTTGCGGCTTTTCATGAGTGTGTACTGTGTGGAAATTGGCTGTTATGTTTGCCTTTATTACTAAGTGACTCAATTTCAAAAGTTCTCATTTTCACCCTCCTTATGCCTCCTTTTCCACCATAACAGATGGTCAGAAATTATTAGCCTGTTTTAGGCTATGACTCTCATGCTATTTCTCCCCATTTCAGGATGGGGAAGAGCTTACTTCTATTTGACCTTGCTGATGCTCCAAGGTCATTGGTTTGGCAATAATGGCTGTAATCCAATATTATGGAAATATGAAACTAAAATGTAGTGAGCTGTTATAGTCCAGCAATAATTTTCATTTATTTTGTGCTGACTTCAGGTCTCTACTGCAAGGAAAGGAACCTCAACAAAACATAGCAACCTATTGCATCCTTAAACAAACTATTGGAAGCTCTTTGAGAAACTATGATAAAATTATAGCTATACAGAAAGAGGCCATTTGATCTGTCATATTCACACAAGAGTAACTGGCTGACTTAGTGCTATTCCCCAAAATGTTTGCGTAGACCTGCATTTATTTTCTATTCAGGTAATTATATATTTCTTTGTTGAAAGCAGTGATTGGATCTACCCCACTACATTCTTAAGTAGTGCATTCCAGAGTCTAACCACTTCCCGAGTTTCTCCCTTGTGCAGTTGTTGCTTCTTAATCTAATTAAATCTATGTTCTCTGATTCTTGATGCTTCCACCAGTGGTAACAGTTTGTCCAATTTAGTCTGTCCAAATCCCTAATTATTTTGAATTAGTTCTAAGTTTATTTTCTGCTGAACTACATTGATGTGAATAAAATAAGGAAATAGAGAGGGTGGGAAGTGAATGACTACTTTGAAGTTCCATTTACAAAAAAAAGTTGGCTTACGTTAAAGAACTTACATACCAGATATGCAGGCTATCAGCTATCTTATATTTATATGATCTAAGCACTTTCCTGATAAATCTCTTAATGGGTCATTTGCATAGTTTTCAATTATAGTTTCCCTGCACACTCAACTGTGCGAGTCAGTCAATGTGATTGGATGCAATTAAATGAATATATTAATAGCATGTGTACGTCCTGGCTGAAACACGCACTCCCTCCACTCCACAGACCGGGCAACAATTGCAAATTTACTTCTCTGACATCTCCCGAATCCATGACTTAGGCTAGCTAGGACAAAGGCAGTAGTTGCATGGGAACCTTCATGTTGGCCTGTTAAAATGTTAATACTAACCTAACTTTGAAAGTAAATAATTGTACATGTGGGTTTAGTACAGAAGTGGGGCTATTTAGCCCACTGAGCCCAGCCATTCACTATGTTGAATAGTTTATGCTCAGAATATTTGGGCAGTACACCATTGAATGCAAAGTGCTGAGACTGTTTACAGGAGTTCCTAACATCAGTGTACCCAACTTAATATCTAAGGCAAACCCAACATTGTATCCCATCTGAATGCAATTGAAATCAAGTCTGGTCCTTCCAAAAGTGTCTTATGGATATCATCTTTTTCAGTTAAGGAATTCCTTTTCTCTGTTTACAAAGTTCGGATATTCAAAAGTAGCACTGGGTTTTTAATATACTTTTGCAAAAAGATAAATTAATCTCATTACCAATTGCAACCAGTGTTTTGTTCAATCCTACAAGGTATCTCAGTTAATGAACTGAAAATTAAGTGAATAAATGTTTTGTCTCCTAACCGATCAGTCTATCTCTGACTGGTTACATTTGTGCTATCCGTGATTCTGCAATCGATAAATATAATGTTAATTGATGTCCTAATCATATAGACATGTTAGTAAACACTTTACTAAGTCTGCCTAGCTGTATGACTATTAAGTTGAGAATAAAATGGTTAAGTGGTTAGGCAACAAGCATAAAGTGATAAATCAACTCTTGCGGGCTTAATTCATATAGTAGCTGCATGCGTTGTCTAATATTGTTTCTGGTGATGTGGAAATATAGGATTTATTCACTGTGTATCCCTGACTTTATTAAAAATACAAATGTTTCTGAGAAGTAAGACATTATTCATGTCATTTTAGAGGTTTGGTTAATTTGTTTTATGGAAAATATTCCTCTTGTTATTTTCAAGTCAACTTATGTAAATATGTCCTTATTCTGCTCTTTATTTCAATCCTGCTTTTATTTCTTCTCACTTTCTCTATCTTCCCAAACAATGTTTACCAAAGCTTGTTTTCTTTTTACATTTTTATAGCTCCATTTTTTGGGTTGTCTGATTTCCTATTTTCACCTTTAAAGGCATGGAAGTCAGTTTAGAAAACCATTTTTAAAAAAAAGTAATTTATACCCCTTTGACTTTTTAAAATACTACTTAGGTTAACTTTTGATTTTGTTTTCTTGAAGTTACTGTAAACAGTATGTGTATAATTTTGATTTGTATCTGTGATGTTTACTTTTCCTTTTTTTGTCCTCACTCTCTCTCCTCTCCATTCTCAAACCCACTGTCCCCTCATGCCAAGAAAATACTATTTGCATAGTTATATATTTTCCTTGTTCAATGCAGCAAGTGAGTTTTAGTTGTGTTATAATTTGTGGATAATTATGCCTTTCACTTTCAAACAAGTTGATTTTTAAATTGCGGAATAGTTGAAGAGAATAATAGGTGAAATTATATAAATCTTAACCCTATATTCTAACTTGAAAGCCCGGTTACTTTTGGACAACATTGAAGCCTTGGTCATTTTGAATCTGCACTGCTTATGACTTCAGATGAGTACATATGATATTTAAAATGCATCCTTATCTAATTTGTAGTTAGTATAATCGGTTTTAAAATAATTTACTGACAAACAGGTGAAAAGTAGTGGAGAAAGTCCTAAATTAATTGAAACAGATGCTTGGCAAAACTAGATAAAAAATCTTAATGTGTACTTCTAGAATATTCAAAACCTGTTTCATTTGTTTTCTCTCAAAAAAATTGAAACATTTTTACAAATTTTTGGAGCAAAATTGCTTTCATTTTAAAACAGATCAACTTGTAAAACATCTAACTTAGAAGATTGTATTTGCTTGTTTTTCACTAACGGAATTTTGTAACTATCTGGGAATATGAATATATAATTTTCTGTGCTTGCCTGCTTCCAGCAGATAACTTGCCTCGCTGTGGAGCATTGGAAAATTTGGTGAATGACATGTCTGATGAACTATGGAACGAACGTGCAATGAACAGAATCAGTGCAATACGCTTCTTAGATGATGAGGATGAGGAAGATGATGAAGAAAAGGTAATAGATGAGAAGCCTAATTTTCATAAGTTTTGAGAAAGTGTTTTAAAATTAGTTTGGGAAGCAATAGAGTTGTACCTCAGTCTTAACTTACTTATCTTTATCTCAAAAATTATTTTTCTCTGGTCTGGATAATAATTTTAAACATCTGCATAACAACTGCTTACTACCGAATGGGAATACAATGTGCAAATGCATGATTAAATGTTGTAAATGGATATTGTCATGAATCCACCTTCCACCACCAAAAACTGATCCTGTTCATAATAGCCTGAAAATGGACAATTTTTGTTTTGATTAATTCATTAACTAATTAGTGAATTTGATTAATTCACGAGGAATAAGGTTAAGTGCTGCCTGATATACTCCAGAGTTATACCTTTCCCTTGTCAGACTCCTATAAATGGGTAGTCGATCCCAAGAATATTACCAACTCTGGCAGCCTGGAAAAGTCCACACTGAAGGGGCCTGGAAATCTGCCTATCTATTTTTGTTGCAAGTGCCTCAAATGCATGTCTAAAATGGACAATGTCAGATTACCTCTTGCTAATAGCTGACTGTCACATTCCATCTTTCTCAAAAATATGATTATTGCTGTCTCCAAAGCCAAACAACATCTGAGATTTTTAGCGCATGCCAATCCCATTTGAACCATGCATATGCAATGTTGAGTGATCCCTTAGTAGGATTAACCAATGTTAATATTTTCTGCTTCTAATGGAAACAGTATAAAAGAGCAACGGTACTAAATTTTGATTAAGTAAACTTTGTAAATTCTCCCCTGGACCTTTCTGAATGAGTAATATCAAAACAGTGGGACTGCACACTTCAGTACACATTCTGATAACCTATCTCTTACCCCCAAATTTGTTATAAAGGAGTGGTTAACTGAAACGGAATCCTGTTTTGACTGGAGCTTCTGTAGACACTCTATCTACAACCAAATTTTCAAGCTATTAAATCTAACCCCATAATGATTTCCCATCATCACATAATTGTTACATCAAAGAAGGAGACTGTTCAGCCCATTGTGTCTGTGTCTCTCTGAATGTGTGCATTATTGACTTTCTCTTGCCTTCTCAGCGTAACCCAATGTTATGAAACAGAGGTTGACAGCCCTCCGATAATTAAAACCGAAACACCCAGAGAGGACCATCTCGCCTTGTCAGACTTCTTCTATCAGATTACAAGGGGTATAAATTAACTCTTATCCCCAAATTTGTTATAAAGGAGTGGTTCAATGAAATGGAATCCTTTCACCCCTCTATAATTAACAAGTAACTATTTATTTATCTAACTCCAACAGTGAACAAATTAACAGATTTTCTAACAAACTGAACAATTACTCCCTAACTGAATTAAATTCTATTGGCATGCTGTTTCAATAACTCAGGTCCCACTTAGTATAAATCCAATTAACAAGAAAACAACAAATTAAAACTTAATGTCTCAAAGTTCACGCAGAATGAATCCACTGAAATGCTCCTCTTCCTCTCTGCTGATTATGCTCTTGGGAATGTTTTCTCTGTAATTCTTCTGTTTTGGAATTCCTTCTTTGGCTAACCGTGCCTTGTACCTTTCTCAAGTGCTTTCTTGTGAGACACCAATGTTTCTTTTGACACTACCCTCTCACCTGTTCAGATGGCAGTTGGCTTTCTCTTCTAATTTTGAAATGCCTGCGTCTTTTATACCCACAATTACACGTTAATTTCTTTACAATTTGATTGGTTGGAGGTGATCAAAATTGGTTCTTAATCTCCGAGTGCCTTTTTAAATTAACTGGTTGAATTTAAACTGTTTTCTGGGTAAAAGTGCTGCTTGTGCCTGCAAACTGAAAAGTCTTTTGATACACTTGTTTCAATTTTGGGGCTCTCTGCATAATGCTTGCAAACTTCTAAGCACAGACAAAGTGTAAACACTTAAAGGGACCATGCACTGCTTTTCAATTCATTTTATGTTTTTACCATTTTTACACACCAACTTTGTAACACCCTATACATTCTTCCTTTTTAGAATACAGTCTAATTCTCTGTTTGATGCTTTTGTTGAACCTGCTTCCACTGACATGTTTTTATTCTGCAAATTAGTTTAAATTTGTCCCTTGTTCTTGATTCTTCATGATTGGGAATAGTTTCTGTCCATTTACTCTTTCCAGACTTATCGTGATTTTGAATTCCTCATTCCAAGGGAAACAATCCCAACTTCTCCAATCTATTATTTCATAACTATTGTATCCTAGCCCTGGAACAATTCCTGTGAACCTTTTCTGCATTGTTTTCAATGCTTTCAAACCCTTTCTAAAGCTTTAAAAAAAAAGATTCAATATGTTGAACTAGTATATTTTACTGCTGGTTGAACAAGGAATCACTGTTGCTTGCAGTCTCAGCAGCTGTCATTCTGGGCTGCAAGAAAGTACATCACTTCACTTTAGAACAGCCCAAAATCCTCAGCATCATGTTGACCCTCTCATTCTTTTCTTTTTCTTGCCACAGAACAAAAGGCAAGATCCTGACCTGGTAGACTCATGTGTACAAGTTTTGGCTTACAAACCTAATGTAGCCAGCCATGACTTTGCATTGCTATAAGATTTTGTGAAACTTAACAATAGGCACAAATTATTTGACAGGGCAAAAAAAAACTAGAAGATTGTACTGTACACCACCTCTATTTGTTACAGAATTATAGATTAATTATCATATCTATGAATTTCCTGCAGTATTTTGTAACACCAATAAATCAGTTCTTCCTACACTTAACTGTGAGCCACAAAATAAAAACAATCAATTGCTATGTTGTTTTGACAGACTAAAACAATGCAAAATTTCTTAAAATTAGATATAGCTGTTATACATTTGTGTCAAGACCTAATTGCTTAATAAGCTATTGTTTGTGAACTTTAAGAGCAGATGTCTTATATCTAAGCAGAGTATAAATACGAAACATACTGTTTCTCTAAAGCTGCTTTCAGTCTTTAATCTTGTGTTCTCTAAAATTACGCATAACTTCATTACAGTTTGAAAAGCATAAGTTATGCTGAGTACAAAATATTCTACCTTGTATGCAAGATCTTTAAATGCAAGAAAATCCAAGTATAATTGCTATCTAATTCTATAAACAGTATAAACTTCAGATCATTGAAAATTGTTTTTAAGACTTGTTGAAACAATTTTAATACGACATAATAAATGAATATTCATTTATTTAAGGCAAAATTATGAAATAGCAATGGACTTAAACTAAGTTATAGTCTTCTGCGATATAATATTTATTTGCTATGAAGCAGCATTAGTGGGATTGTCACGAAGTTGAAGTGGAGGGAACAGTGCTTACTGTGCATTGTTTGTAATTACCCACAGAATTTTATTGTACATTTGAAGGACAATTTGTCAATATTGAAGATTATTTCAAGCACTTTTCTGTGTGGGGGATCAATGGAAAGGACTCCCCAATTAAATTTAAGGATCTTCATTATACTCATGCAGAGAATAAACCAGGAAGAATAAATTAATTGTAATGTGAATAAGGAACAAGAGTGGACCATTCCACCTCTTGAGTCTGCCTGTCATTTAATGATAACATTCTGTAAGCTTTCCTAATTACTTGCTGTACCTGCTGACTAGACATTTGTGATTTATGTTTTAGGACAATCCTCTGTATTGCAGAATTGTGCAATCTCTCACCATTTGGATAATATGCTTTTTTATTCTTCCTACCAAAAATGGACAATTTCATAGTTTTCCACACTATATATTATTTGCCAGCTTTCTGGAAGTTTACTCTCTCACTTAAATTGTGCATCTCCTTGTATCCCCTTTGCAACATAGTTTCCTACCATCAAATGCAGCAACTATATATTTCCTTTACATATAAATTCTAAACAGTTGAGGTACCATTACCAATTCCTGTGGCACACCACTTGTCATATCCTGGCAACCTGACAAAGTTCCTTTTATGACTACTGTTGACTTTCTATTGGCCAACCAACCTTCTATGTTTAAACCCCAGCACTCTTCTCTTCACCCCCCCCCAAAAAAAAAGCATGAGCTTTTATTTTCTGCAAGAATGTTTGGTGCGGCACTTTATCAAATGCCTTGTGAAAATCTAACCACATCTACTGGTTCCCCTTTATCCACAATGCATGATGCTTTCTCAAATAATTCCAGTCAGTTGATTAAACATGATTTTACTATCACAAAACTATAACGCCTTTGCCTGATTATCTTGAACTTTGAAAAGTGTACTGCCGTACATGTTTATTAAGTAACTTCCAACATATTCTCCTTGACAGAAATGAAGCTCTGGCCTGGTTTGCTTTCTATGTCCCACCCTTTTTGAATATTGAGGGTGGGTCACATTTGCTATCTTCCAATCAAATGGGAACTTCCCTAAATCAGGGGAGTTTTGGAAAATTAAAACCAATCCATCAGCTGTTTGACTGTGAACTTCTTTTAAGACCCTATGATGAAGTCTATCAAAAACTGGGGACTTGTCAACTTGCAAGTCGAACAGTTTACTTGCTGCCACTTTACTGGTGATTGTAATTTTCTTGAGTTCCTCTTTCCTTTTCAGTTCCTGATTTATAGCTGCATCTGCGATATTCCTTGTAGATGTTTTCTAACCAACCTGTTCAGAAATGTTATTATATGCCCCTGGAGCAGATGAGACTTGAACCGGGCCTCCCGGACCTGAGGTAGGGGCACTACTACTGCATCCCAAGAGCCCTTAAACCTGTTCAGAAATTATTATGCATCTCTGAAGCAGATGAGACCTGCACCTAGGCCTCCTGGTTCAGAGGTATCTTAAGCCAACCTTTCTCTTTCTGTACCTGATATGGCATTTCATATATATGTTTTAAAATAATTTTATACATTTTGACACACCTCTGAAGTAGGTGGATCTTGAACCCAGTCCCTCTGGCTCTGCACTACAATAGCCACTGTAATGTTCCTTGTAACCTTTATTGTGAAGACTAAAAGAAAATACCTTTTCAGTTCATTTGCTATTTCAATAGTTTCTATTAATAGTTCCCAGACATTCTGATTTTGTTTACTGTTTTCTTTTTTCATATTTATGTAAACTTTTACTATGTTTGTATATTTTTGGCTAGCTATTACTATTCATTGTCCGTTTATTTATTGGTGTCTTTTATATTCTGTTCCATCTTCTCATGTGCACAATTATATTGCCGTCCCTAAGGTTTCAAGTTATTCAAAACAAAAAGGAGAGAAAGACGGATTAAAGTATTAAATTCTGCAGAAATACATTTCCATACTTGTTGAATTTATTGTTTGAGGCTCAGCAAAGAGTTTGGTTACAGTTAATATTTAACAAATTGGTAAAATGTTCAGTCCTACCTAATTGCACGAGACGTCAGTATTTTCAGTGCATTTAATTGAGAAAAAGGTGAAGTAACGTTTCTGAAGGAACAGGCCAAATAGGTCACTGGCTTCTGTATTTTGGCATTTAACGTTTATGCCACATTAAAGTGAGGGGAGTTGCTATTAATAATGGATTAAAAAATCAGTCCAGTAATGCACACACCTAATGTTTGTAATAAAACAATAGTTGGCAAATCAAGCATTAGAAAGCACCGGGCATAAAGGTTTAGTACAGTGTGGCTACAGAAAGGTCGGCACTTAGAAATGAACGTTGCAGAATAGAACAGATTCACAGAAGATGGAGAAAAGGTGTTTTGAGTAGCTGTGCTTATTGGGGAAAGCCTGACGTTAAAGCAAAAAGGGATGTGTCGATGAGGAAGACAAAAAATAATCTCAATGGATGATGACACTAATAAAAAAAGGGTCAGTTAAACTAGTAGATATAGTCCACAGAAAGCAAGGAACACTTCCTATTGAATCTCGCAATTGGTATGAACCGAAGGAGATAAGAGAAGAAAAAGTAGAAAAAGAAAATTTTGTTTATAGTGATCATAATATGCTTTAAGATAATACCAAAGGACATAAGTGTGGCAAAAGCTAAGTTTGTGAATTTGGAAAAGCTTGAATTTGAGATTCCAAGAATGGGGGAAGGGGTAACAATGTTGGCAAAAGAAAAGTTACGTCAAGCAAAAATAGGAAACACTATTCACAACAGAATGCAGTGTAAATATATCTTGCTAAATGGAAAGAATAATTTTAACACAAATGGGCCCCATGAATAAATGAAGACATAAAGAAAGAACTGAATGTTAAGGGAGAGGTTTACATCAAATACATAGACAGTAGGAGCTGTGCAAAAGAGAGATTAATAAGATAGGAAGGTAAAGAGGAACTACTATAACAGGAAACACAAAATAGATTGCAGGGATATTAAATAAATATTTTGTTCTAAGGTGATAGAACAAGTAGATGTGAATTGTATGATGAGATGAGCAATGAAATAAATGCATTTAAAATTTCAAGTGTATTGAACACATGATCAAACTCAAAGGAGAAAGTCCCTGGTCCTGATGGAATGCATATTTTAGAAGAACCTAGTGATGACATTGCAGAAGCCTTGCTGTTCATTTATGATAATTCCTTAGAAAAAGCTGTGCATCAGAGGAGTGGTGGATAGCTAATGTACTTCCATATTTAACTAGGGGAGATGGAACTTGGAGAGTAAGTTATAGACTAGTCAGCTCAACAATGGTAGTAGGAAAAATAATGGAGTCCTTAGCAAAGGAAAGCACAGAAGAATATTTAAAAATGAGAAATACAATATGAATAGAATGTTGGATTCAAAACACAATCTTATGTCACCAACTGTATTTAATTTTGAGGTAGAGTAATCAATGTTTGTGTGGTCAAAGTAGTTTTTCTGAAATTTCAATAGTCATTTCATCAGGTGCTTCATGATGCACTCATGGATAAGATCAAAGAATGTGAAGTTGAAGTTCAAGTGGCACAATGATTTGTCAACTAACTTCAAGTCAGCACATAAAAATATAGAAATAAGAGAAGTATAATTTGGGAAGTGATCTTCGGAAAAGGTCAGTGCCAGGATCATTTTGTTCATAATCAACTTCAACAAATTGTCTTCTCAATGCAAAAATATGAATTTTATATATGATTCCAGTCTTGGGCAACAGTGTGTGTGGAGTTTGCACATTCTCCCTGTTTCTGCATGGGTTTCACCCTGATGCAATTTAGCATGGCCAATCCACCTAAACTGCACATCTTTGTGATTGCGGGAGGAAACCAGAGCAAACCTACACATTCATGGGGCGAATGTGCAAACTCTACATAGACAGTCGCCTGAGGTTGGAATTGAACCCAGGCCCCTGGCACTGTGAGGCAGCAGTGCTAGCCACTGACCCACCATGCCACCCTTGTTATTGATCACTCTGACAAGGGGAAAGGTTCTTCCTGTATACCTTATTTATGTCCCTCATAATTTTATACATTTATAATCCTATGTCAACTTCACATGTGATAATACTATAAGTTGCTATCTGACTTCCTTTTCAACAATGGTGAGCACACAGCCATGCTGTTATTTTACTGTAAAAATCTTAGCAGTTGCAAATTTTTTCATTGAGATATTGCTTGAATTCCATGCGTAGTGGGCATCATGGGATTATAGTTGCAAGGGGATGAAGATTGGAAGCTAAATATTCAAAGATATACATCCCATTGGAAAGACGGGCAGGTGGGCAAAGGGAGTGGGATTGCCTTATTAGTAAGAATTGACATTAAAACAGTAGTAAGAAATGAAGTAGGGTCAGATGGTGTAAAACCGGGGTAGAATAGAGGAACTGCAAAGATGAATAAACCATAGTTGAAGTTTTGTACAAGCCTCCAAACTGTAGTCAGGAGCTGGGACACAAGGTACACTATGGCATGTGTAGGAAAGGCAAAGTTGCAGTGATCTCAAGTTGCAGGTGGACTGGGAAAACCAGGTTGGTAGTGGATTGCAAGAAAAGGAATTTGTGGAAAGTCTATGCAATAGCTTTTTCGAGCAGCTTGTGGTGGAGCCCACTAGGGAACTGGCAATATTGGATTTACTTTTGTGCCATAAGGCAGACCTAGACCTGATAAGGGAGCTTAAGGTGAGGGTAGTGACCATAATATGATCGTATTCACTCTGCAGTTTGAGAGGGAAAAGATAAAATCAGAGGTAACAGTTTTACAGCTGAATAAAGGCAATTACAGAGGTATAATGGGGGAGCTGGGCAGAGTTGACTGGGACAAGAGCCTAGCAGGAAAGACACTGGAACAGCAATGGTCGGAGTTTCGGGAAGTAATTCAGGAGACACAGCATCCTGAGGAAAAAGAAGCATGGTACAGGGAGGATGAGGCAGCCATGGCTGATGAGGGAAGTCAGGAATAGCAGTAAAAACAAGAGAGAGAGCAGATAATGTGGCAAAGGGCAGTGGGAAACCAAAGGATTGGGAAGCTTTCAAAGACCAGCATTCTCTCAAGGTAAGCTTGCTAGTTGAGTCAGTAGATAGGAATACAAATGCAATGATGGCATTTATTTTGAGAAGACTTGAATATACAAGCAGGGATGTACTTCTGAGGCTCGATAAGGCTCTAGTCAGGCCACATTTGGAGAATTGGGTGCAGTTTTGAGCCCCATATCTCAGAAAGGATGTAATGGCCTAGGAGTATGGTCAGAAGAGGTTCATGAGAATGGTCCCAGGAATGAAAAGCTTAACATATGAGGAATGTTTGAGAACTCTGGGTCTATACTTGATGAAGTTAAGAAGGATGAAGGGAATCTGATTGAAACATACAGAATGCTGAATGGCCTGGACAGTTGGGAGAATGCTTCCATTGGTAGGGGAGACGAGGACCTTAGGGCACAGCCTCAAAGTAAAGGGAAGACCTTTTAGAATGAAGACAAGGAGAAATGTCTTCAGCCAGAGAGTGATGAATCTATGGAATTCCTTGCCACAGAAGGCTGTGGAGGCCAGGTCATTGAATATATTTAAGACTTTGAGATAGGTTCTTGAATATGCTGCTGTGGTGCATTGAGCCTTGTTTGATGTTTGAAGGATTACATTAAATATTTGCTATATTTTGCAGAGCAGCATTGAATCTTTCAAGCTGTTCAGAAAGTTTACTCTCATCTGATTTCTTTGCTCTTACCTAATTTCTTTGTGTTTAGCTATTACTGGCTAAATAAGATTGATAATTTCTGGTCATTCAGGGATATAGGAGGAAAATTACATGACTTTACATTTGAGGCTTGAATTGTAGGACAAATATGATCTATTTTATGGCAAATATCTGTTATTTCATTAGTCCATTTTCAGCAAAAGGTTATTGGTTACAGAAGTGGGTTACTTCCTTTGGACTTATTTTGTATTTTATGCTTAGGGTACACTTCTGAGGAGAGCCACTCCACACCCAGGGGAACTGAAGACTTTAAAAAAGACAGCAGAAAATTTGAGGAATGATATGAATGCTGCTAAAGGACTGGACTCCAACAAAAATGAGGTCAATAATGCCATTAAAAGAGTGACCACTTCTGTATAGAGTTTTACCTCAAACTCTCACCTCGTGTGTCTCCCTGACTGTGTGAACGTTAATGTTAACCCATCCTTGGAATTGTTCCAGTCTGTTTGTATGCACCAAACTCACCTGATTTTGTTTCTTCATGTCAGCAATGTTTATAGTAACCACAACCTGGGAAAAAGTGCCTTGTTTCTGCTCATGATTGCACCAATCTGCCCTGCACATTTTATCATGTCATGTTTTTCATAAAAGAACTATTCATCTTTTTTATATATTTTATATATATAAATATATATAGGTAGATGCACTACTGTATAGAAGTAGAAATCCTTGCATATAATTTTGTTATACACAGGGTGAATGCATTTTTTTTTAAAAAAGCTATATTTTGGGGGTTGTATGCCCAGGTATTTGGACCTGCTGAAAAATAATTGTACAGTTTTATGTGAAATTTGATACTTTTATACAGGTTGGCAGCTTGGATTGTGTAAATTTTATTTTTTTTGTATAGCAAGTTTAATAATAGTCAATGCAAGTTTTTGAATTTCATCAAAAATGGTACACCCTTTTTAGTAGCTATAGAAGTCAATTATTTGTTTCCCAAATCATCTGCGTTTTGTGTTCAAACCGTTTAACTTTTTTTTCCAGTTATGTTTCCCTTTCTCCACCTTCTCCATTCCATATTGTAAGCCAAGTCTTTGGTATGATGTACTAATAGCACAAAGCTCTTTTACTCCTTGGGATAGTTTTGCAATGGTTGGGCACTTTGTTTGTGGGACACGGAACTACACTACACCAGATCAGATCAGATCAGAAGACTTTCAGGTTTGTTATTACTTTTAGTTTTTGCCCTGCTGAATAAACGACTTTGCACCAAATGAATGTGCTGTGAATAACAGTTTAAAAGGTTAATCCTAATCAATGTAACATATCTTCCTTTGCCTGCTACTGCATTTTCTTTTGACTGGAATTTATAACTATTATACAATTGTGAACGGTTTTATTATGTGTGAAACTTGGTATCGAGTCTTGATTTTTTTTTTATTCATTGATCTCACACTGCACAAAAATATTATGTTTTACAGTATGAAGGCTTAGTGTTTGCCATAGATGACCACTATAAAAATTTGGCAATAATCTTGCAAATGAACTGGTAATTTTCTGCTGGTGCTGAGAAATATCATATTGACCAGGGGACCTATCTAATGCTGGGGATCTCCAGTCAGGCAAATCATAAGAAATAAAACCGAGTGGTTTATGAACATGTTTAAACAGAGATTGTTACGGGTTTGAAGTCACTCATTTCTGTCAACTCAAAATGTGTCCTGAACACTTTTCATTTCATGAATTATGTTGCTGACTCTTTGTTCATTATTCACTGTATCTGGAAACTGGTAGGGTCTCTTTGTATTAATTCATTGATCTGCTTCTTTGAATCACTAGATACATTTATGTATTTTTGCTGAATAAACATCAATTTTTGTAAGAATCTGTAAAGAAAACACATTTTAGCATGCTTTGAAACAAATTACATTAGCTACTTGAGAGTTAGCATTGAAGAATTTTCCTACTGGGATTTTGCAGCTGGGATCTTTTGCTGTTAATACGTTGATTGATATTGTTGTTTTCCACATTTCCAGCTTTTCAGCAACTGCTGTTTTATTTTAAGGGTTTCTGTCCTGTTTTGGTTGCTTTGACAATTGCCTCAATTTTTAACTGTGTGCAGAAATATTATACCTTTTATATACATTATATATTTCAGTTGCATAATTAATGCCTTTTGTTAACTTAATTTATATTTCTTAACTTATTAATGCTAACTTTCTCCCTTGCTACAGTATCGCTAACTTTAAAGAAGAAACTTTGTTCTTTTTGATTGCGATTCTATTCCATGGATTTCATTAATGAACACAAGAACAAGCAACTTGTTTCTGTATTGGGTTTTGTGTTTTGAAATTTGGAAGAACGTCCATTATTTTCCCATGTGCTGTATTTTAAATGAAAGTCAACTTGCAGATTCGACTCAGCTTTTAACTGCATGTGATTAGTGGCAATATCAGCTATGTTTTTGGTGTGAAAATTTTGCTCCCAACATTTAAAGTTTCTCCTGTTTGTGAAGAACTGGTCTTCCTGTCTTGGTTGAAGATGTTTTGCTGTACGTCCTTTCTGTAGAATATTTGTTAGTGTCATGTGCACTCCGTGCTTCAAAATGTATGCATTCCTAAAGTTAGGACTTAGTAATTCAAGAATTCCCCACAAGTGAGGAATCTGTCTTTTAAGTTGAATCTGAAGTTCAAATCAACAATACAGGCCAGGCTCTGGTCGAGAGCTCAGGGGAAGTTAATACAATTTTAAAATCAGGTAACATGGAAAGAGTAAAGAAATAGGTTAGTGGTGAGGGAGGATATAATGAGGAGAAAGCATTCAGTGGAGATCAAATGGGTGTAACTGAGAGCCAGTAAAGGATCGAAAACTATAATTTAGGTCTGCACAGACCTCCAACAATAACTCTGAAGTGCGAGACTGTAAATTCAGAAATTAGAAGTGTGTGGAGTAATGACAGGGGACTTGATAGTCAGAGGCACAGATAGATGTTTCTGTAGCTGCAAGTGAGACTCTAGGATAATATGTTGTGTTCCTGGTGCCAGGGTCACTGATATCTCTGAGTGGACACAGGACATTCTGAAGGGGGAATGTGAGCAGAGGTTCTGGTCTATATTGGTATGAACAACTCAGGCAGAAGAAGAGATTAGGTCCTGCAAATGGAATTCAGAGAGTTAGGTTGGAAGTTGAAAAGCAGAAACTCTGGGGTTGTAATCTTAGGATTACTTTCTGTGCCTTGTGATAGTGGGAATAGGAATTTAGTACAGTTAAATATGTGGCTAAAAAACTAGTGTAGGAGCGAGGGCTTCAAGTATGTGATGTGTTCTGGGGCAGGTGGGACCTATACAAGAAGGACATGTTGCACCTAAACTGAAGGGGCATCAAAATCCTGGCTTTGGGGTTGTGGGGGAAGGGATGGAGGTGTGTATTGGTTGACCCAGAGCAATAAGTCAGCAAGTTAAATGACAGAGGAGAAATCAGAGACGAAGGCCAGTAAGGCTAGTAAAACAGATTGAGGTTACTGGTCACAGTAGGGCTGGTGGTATGAGGTGCATTTGTTTTAATGCGTGGAGAATGACAGTTAAGGTAGATGAAAATAGGACTTGGATTAATACATATAACTATGATGTTGTATCTATTGCAGAGATTTGGTTAAGAAAGAGATAAGACTGGCAGCTTAACATTCCAGAATTTACATGTTTCTGTTGAGATGGAAAGGGGTATAAAAGATGTGGGAGAGTTGTGTTACTGATTAGGGATAATATCACAGCCGTACTGAGGGCATCTTGGAGGTCTCATCCAGCAAGGTCATGTGGGTAAAACTCAGGCATAGGAAAGTTGCAGTCACTTTTGGATTGCACTAGAGGCCGTCCAACAGCCAGCATGTGGTTGAGGAACAGATATGGCAAAATGCAAAAACAACTGGATGATTTTAACTTTCTCTTGACTGAGGCTCACTTAGTGTTGGGGCTTTAATGGAGGAAGAACTTGTTAGGTATGTTCAGGGCCTCTTTTTTAAACGAAAAGTAAATAGTCCAACTCAAAGGGGCAACACTCTACCTGCTATTGGGGAATGAGCCAGGTCAGGTGATTTAAGTTCCACTGAGGAACTATTTCAGAAACAGTGACCATAATGGGCTTGTTAGTGGGTGAGCATTTTGGTGATGGTGACCACAATTCTGTGACTTTCACCTTGGTTATGGAGAGAGATAGGTACGTGCAACAGGGCAGATTTTACAATTGGGGGGGAAAGGTAAATATGATGCTGCAAGACAGGATCTGAGGAGCATAAGTTGGGAGCATAGGCTGTCAGGGAAGGATGTCGTTGAAATGTGGAACGTTTTCAAGGAACAGATACGGTGTGTCCTTGATATGTATGTACCTGTCGGGCAGGAAAGAGATGGTCATGTGAGGGAACCTTGGTTGACGAGGGAGGTTGAATGTCTAGTAAAGAGGAAAAAGGAGGCTTACATAAAGTTGAGGAAACAAGGTTCAGACAGAGCGTTGGAGGAATACAAGATAGCCAGGAAGGAGCTGAAGAAAGGGATTAGGAGAGCTAAGAGAGGGCATGAAAAATCTTTGGTGGATAGGATCAAGGATAACCCCAAGGCCTTTTATCCGTATGTGAGAAACATGAGAATGACGAGAACGAGGGTAGGTCCGATCAAGGACAGTAGTAGGAGACTGCGCATTGAGTCGGAAGAGATAGAGGTCTTGAATGAGTTTAACCCTTTGAGATTCAGTTTGAATGCACATTTGCTTGTTGATTGAATATTTGTGTTTTGTTCCCTGGAGGTCAGGATCCTGGACTGTTTAGAATTTGATTTGCATTTTGGGAATTTAACATGTTTTCGTTTAAGGTTAAGGATCCATCAGTGATTATGAAATGAAAACTTAACTCCTGTTGTTCTTACAAAGCATGACTGCCCTACTGTCACTTTCTAACTACTCACTTTAATGCTTACATGAAAACCAATCACCTTTAATTTCAAATCAGTTTAATATGGAGGAAGACGATGTTATAATCTTTTAAAAACAAGTGTCTTCTCCTTTGATTCTGCACCCATTTGACATCAGTATAAACTTGCTCTCAAATTCCCCATAATTCCATGTTACTGCCAAAGATAAATTTTCACCCCTCTCCTCCCCCTCATGTGTAGTACTAATGAAAGAATTGACTCAAGGGGGTAAAGCAGTAGCACTAAACCTGGGCCTCAAGTGCAGAATTGTTCTATTCTAGGGTGAGAGCAGGTCTCTGCTCAATTTTAGTTGTAATCTAAACCTAACATTCTGGAAAATCACTTCAACCTTTAACATTTGCTCATTGAGTGGAGGAATTGCATGAACCTTATTTAATTTAGTTAAATTTTGTAAAACTGCAAGTATAAAGATAGATCCAAAATATCCCAAACCAACAGCGTTGTTTTCAGAAAATGATATTAGCAGATTTAATTTTTGTTTCAGACTCATTTGTTTCCACTTAATTTTAAAACTGCTGTATCTCATTGGTGATTATGGTGTGCCAGTCGTAGCTTTATTTAATATCAATTCCCCTCCCTCAATGACAATTGAAGTTTCAGTTCAACATTATGTTGTGATAATCATGTAACAAAATTAACATCCTATTGTTAATATCTATGTCTTTGCATTTGGCCATTATTTGCCAGGGTTGGAGGATTTGAGCTGTAGGGAGAGTTGAATAGGCTAGGGCTGTTTTCCCTGGAGCATTGGAGGTTGAGGGGTGACCTTATAGAGGTTTATTAAATCATGAGGGGCATGAATTGGATAAATAGACAAAGTCTTTTCCCTGGATTGGGGAGTGGTTCAGAACTAGAGGGTATAGGTTTAGGGTGAGAGGGGAAAGATATAAAAGAGACCTACGGGGCAACGTTTTCACAGAGGGTGGTACATGTATGGAATGATCTGCCAGAGGAAGTGTTGGAGGCTGGTACAATTGAATCTGGGTGGATATATGAATAGGAAAGGTTTGGAGGGATATGGGCCAGGTGCTGGCAGGTGGGACTAGATTGGGTTGGGATATCTGGTCGGTATGGATGGGTTAGACCGAAGGGTCTGTTTCCATGCTGTACGTCTTTATGACTCTATACTTCTGTAAGTTTTAAGTTACTTGTGCATGAGGACAAAATTAGTCTTTGTATGAAAGGCTAACCACCACAATATTCAGCAAGAACTGGAGAGTTTAGACTGTCAATGGCTGTTTGAAGATAAATTTACATCTGGCATGTGCGACCATTATATAGGCCGATTGATTACAGTTCAGGAGTTTAGCATGTTCCCTCAAAATAAAGGATAAGGTTGGCAAGATTCGGCATTGTTGGATAACAAGAAATTGAGAGCTTTGTCAAAAATAAAAAGAGGCATACGTAAGGTTTAGGGAGTTGAAGACAGAGAAAGCTCTCAAAGAATGCAGAAAGAGAATGAAAGAACTCAAACAAGAAATTAGGATGGCCCAAAAGGGGCCATGAAATGTCTTTGGGAAAACAGGATGAAGAAAAATGACAATATATTTTATAAAAATGTAAAGGGCAA
The DNA here is from genome assembly GCF_020745735.1 of Hemiscyllium ocellatum. Lineage (NCBI taxonomy): Eukaryota > Metazoa > Chordata > Chondrichthyes > Orectolobiformes > Hemiscylliidae > Hemiscyllium > Hemiscyllium ocellatum. The sequence goes on along the minus strand of NC_083403.1, from coordinate 110,858,062 downwards.
GAAGGTAGCTAGGGAAAGGCTATGTCCTCTCAAAGACAAAGGATTGAATTTACATGTGGAGCCAGAGAAGGTGGATGAGTTTCTTCGTGAATATTTTGCATTGGTATTCACAAAGGAGAAAAACATGGTGAATTGAGTGTGTTGGGAGGTATGTTGATATTCAAGAGTATGTCAGTATGAAAAAGGTAGTGTTGGATTTTTAAAAGCCTTCAGATAGACATGTTCCCAGGATCTATTTCAGAATGTTAATGGAGGCAGGTGAGGAAATTGCTGGTGTTTTGTATGATATCTTTGTACCCTCTTTATCCACAGAACAAGTGCCAGAGGGCTGGAGAGTAGACATTGTTGTTTCTTTGTTTAAGAAGGGCAACACGGATAATCCAAGAAATTACAGGCTGGTGAGCCTTTTGTTAGTGGTTGGGAAATTATTGGAGAAGATTCTTCTGGATAGGATTACTCAAATTTGGAAAAATATTAACTTCATTAGCAATAAACAGCATGGCTTTGCGAGGAGAATGTTGTGTCTCTCAAACTTCATTGAGTTTTTTGAGGTGACAACATGATTGAGGGCAGGACAGTAGATGTTGTCTGTAAGGACTTGTAGCAAAGTCTTTGTCAAGGTCCTTATAATAGGCTGATACAAAAAGTGATGTCACACGGGATCTGAGGTGAGTTGATATGACTGATACAAAAATAACTCTGTCATAGAAGACAGAGAGTAGTGGTGGAAGGGTGTTTTTCAGTTTGGAGATCTGTGATCAGTGGGATTCCACAGGGATCCCTGTTATTTGTAATATATATAAATGATTTGGAGGTGAATGTAGGTGGACTAGTTAGTAAGTTTGCGGATGACACAAAGATTGGGGAAAGCTGTTGATAGTGAGGAGCATTGCCAGAGAGTGTAACAGGATATAGATAGGCTGGAGACTTTGACGAAATAGCCAATGAGGTTTAATTCAGACAAATGGGAGCTGATGCATTTTGGGAGATTTAATAAAGGAGCGAAGTATACAGTAAACATTAGAACCTTAGTATCATCAACATATAGAGAGATATAGGCATTCAGGTCCACACTTTTCTGAAAGTGGCAACACAACTGAATAAGATGATTGAGCATTTGGCATGCTTGCCTTCATCAGTTGGTATGTGGAGTATGAAAATTGGCAAGTCATGTTGCAGCTGTATAGAACATTATGCATTATTCCAAATGTGGTCTAACTAATGCTCTGGTTGCCACACTACAGAATGATGTGGAATCTTTAGAGAGGTAACAGGAAATATGTACCACGATATTGATTGGTTTGGAGGATATTAGTTATGAAGTAAAGTTGGGCAAACACGATTTGTTTTCACTTGAGAACCCATCGCAATATGGTTGACTCTCAGCTACCCTCTGGGCAATTAGTGACAGACAATAAGTGCTGGCCTAGCCAGCAATACCCACATCCTGAATGATTAAAGCACTTGAACATCAAAGGGCGAAGGACAGCCTGACAGAAATTTACAGAATTGTGGGAGGCATGGATAGAATGGACAATTGGAATCTTTTTCCCCAGGGTATAAATGTGAATTACTAAGGATAGAGGTTTAAACTAAGCAGTTAGATTAAAAGGAGATATGAGAGGCAGGTTTTTTACATAGAAAATTATACTTGCCTGGAATGCGCTGCCAGAGGAGATGTTGGAGTGGATATGATGCTGATGTTTGAACAGGCAGGGGAAAAAACAGTTACATATAGTGTAGAGGCAAAAGGTTTTTTGTGTAGAAAGGTATTATGTCGGTGCAGTCATGGTGGGCTGAAAGGCCTGTTCCTGTGCTGCACTGTTCGTTGTTCCTGTGTAGCAAAGCCAAAGTAGTATTATTGGGGGATTCTAACATTAACATTCTAACTTCAGAGAGGCAGACAAACACTTGTTTAAAGATTTCTGGAATGTCAGGGACAGTTTCCTATAGCAAATTCTCCTGGATGCAATGAGATTAACAGTACTGGATTTAGTAATGAGTCATGAGCCAGATTTAAATAGTAAACTAATTGTGTGTGAACGTTTATCAAATAGTGGTCATCATATGATTGAGTTCAATGTAGCATTTGAAAGAAAAAAGCAAGAATTGGTTGGTAGAGTTTTGGATTTAGGTAAGGCTGACTTCAGTAAGAAGGGAAAATCTGCTAATGGGTAAAACAACTGGAAAAACAATGGAGAATATTTAAAACAACATTTCACACAATAGAAAATTACTTGAGGGGGAAAGAACTCAAAAGAACAATGGATGCTGTAAATCAAACAAAAATAAAAATTGCTGGAAAAGCTCAGCAGGTCTGGCAGCACCTGTGAAGAGTGATCAGAGTTAACATTTCTGGTCTGGTGACTGTTCCTCAGAAAACTACTTTATGTCCCTGATGTGGGAAAACTCCAATTCGTAGAAAAATCTGCCGTGGATAATGAAAAGGATAAGGGACTTACAAAACTGACAAAACAGCACAGATCCTGCTGAAGGAAAGATATAAAGACCAACAAAGGGCCACAAAGCAATTTGTAAGAACTATTAAAAAGGGTTATGAAAGGAAACTTGCCAGGGACAAAATCAATAAGAAATTGTGTAGTTCCATAAAGGGATAGCAGATGCTCAGGAGCAATGTTGACCAACTGAAGACTGAAAGTAGGAATATTTGTCATTGACTATGAGGAAATAGCAAATGTTGAACAAATACTTTACCTCTGCTTAAAGTACAAAGGGAGAATAGCTTCCTGGAAGTCCTGAGGAAATTAAATGGATTGGGAACAGGGATTGAATCATTGAACATCAATCAATTTTTTCATTACCAATGTTTTATTTAAGTAAAGAGTGACAAATCCCCAGGACCTGACAGTTTTCATCTGAGGGTGTTAAAGAAAGTACGGGAGCAAACTGTAGACGTCCTAATTATAACCTTTCAGAGTTCCCTTGATAGGGGTGTCGTCTGTCTGGATTGGAAAATTGCACGTGTCACTCCACTTTTTAGGAAGTTAGCCAGACATCTGTGATATGAAATTTATTGGTGTCTTTAATCAGAAATGGGGTAACTGAATACTTTGAAAAATTTCAGTTAGTAAGGAAAAACTAGCAGGGATTCATGACAGGTAGGTCATGCCTGGCAGACCTCATTGAATCTTTTGAAGCAGTGACTATGATAGTGTACAGGTGAATGTCTATGGATCTTGTTTACATGGATTTCCAGAAGGAATTTGTTAATTGGTTGAGTGGCAGGTGACAAAGTCAGAACAATGAGTGTACACAAATTGGCAGGATGTGACCAGTGGTGACCACAAGAATCTGTGTTAGGGCCTTAACATTCACGTTATGTATGAATGAATGACTCAGATAATGGAATAAAAAGTCTTAGGGCTAAGTTTGCTGATGACATAAAGTTAGGTGACACTGTTGGAATAAAATTTCAACGAGATAGTGATCGGATCAATCAAGGTACTTTCTCGATGATATGAAGTAAAATATAGTAGATGTTGAAAGAGTTGTGGGTTCTGGTGTATCAATCTTTAAACTGTCATGAACAAGTGTAGAGAATAATCAAGAAACTAATGGAATCCTGGCTTTTATATCCAGGGGGTTAGAGTATAAGGATGCAATGTTATGGAGTTATTCAAAGCTATGGTTAGAGTACTGTGAACAGATCTGGGCACCACACCTTAGGAAGGATATATTGGTCATGGAGGGAGTAAAACATAGAATGATCTAATTGAATGGTGGAACAGGGTGAGGGGGATGAAAACAAAAAATGCTGGAAATCACAGTGCATTATGCAGCGTCCATGGAGAGAGAGCAAGCTTACGTTTTAAGCCGAGATGACTATGAGAGCTGATGTGAAGGGGGAAGCATTTATGCAATGATAGGGTTAGGGTGGAGTGCTGTGGGGTGAGAAAGGATGTTGATCGGGCAGAATAAGTGATCAGAATGTGAGGCCCAAGGGCTGAATGGCCTACTGCTGTTCCTATGTTCTTATAGCTTTGTTTACATTGGATTTAGCCACTAATTGTATGGATTATTTTCTGAAGTATACAATTTATATGCAAATTATTGCATATACTTAGCAACCAAATATACGCAGACTTCCTTTAACTTGCATATCAAAATCTCAGTAGCTGTTGGATCTCTTGTATTTCGTGGCACTGGAACATCTGCATAAGCGTGATGACACAAAGCCAACAATTTTAGCATGCATTTTGAAAGACTTTGTACCTTGTTTTTAACCCTTTCGTTGCCAATCTTTGCCTAAATCACCACTGTGGTTAAGAACCAATGGGTGTGGTTGATGCCACTTTACTGTCAGTGTGCTCTTCAATAATTTTTACACAGGGTTTATAATCTTGTTCAGCTCCAGTCTGAATTGATATAGAATTACATATACATTACAGCACAGTTATGGCTATTCAGCCAACTGGTCTGTGCTAGTGTTTATGATCCAAAGCACCTAACTTTATTTGCATGTTCCTCTAATCCTTCTTCCATATATTCTCACCTAGCTTACCCTTAAACATACATGTGCTCCTCACCTTAACCATTTGTGGTAGCAAGTTCAAAATTCCAACTACTTCCTCCTTCAAAAAACAGTTATCTTAAATTGCTTATTGGATTTGAGTGTGTGTCTCGGAGTCAAATGCACATATTGACTTTATCCACAAATAGCAACATCTTCACTTTGTCTCAAAAGTGTCAAAATTCTTATGTCACCCCTCTCTTCAGAATCCATCTGTTCCATCTTTGTTGATACGTAAAATTTCCCAGTTTAGTTTTTTTTTTAAACCCTAACCATATTGCATCTTTTCTCATATATGTACAGCCTTCATAGAAGTCTGAGCTATACACAATCCTTCACGTAAGATCTAACTAAGGTGTGATATAGATTTAACATAATTTTTCTGTTTTTCAGTTCTCCTCCTCTAGAAGTGGACTTCACTGCTGTGTTTGCATTATTTTTGTCTTATTAACCAGCATTGCTGTTTTTAATGTTATGTAATTAAAAGTCCCCATTCCCACATACTCTTTGAGCACAATTAGGCTCTTACTATCCAAGGAGTATATGACCACCTGCATCACCTCACTCATATTGGAATCCATTTTCTAGTGTTTTATTTTATAGCCTTTTCCATGATACTAATGACTATACCTGAATCTTTAGACTTTGAAATTGCATTTCAAATTTTCAACTTCAAATCAGTTATGTAATTAACTGTGGTTTCAGTGCCAATTCCCTGTGGAAAACCATTTGTAACTTTATGCAATATTGCATAACTATCAGTCACCCATATGTTTTGTTTTATAGCCAACTGGCCATTTGTTCGGTTAGCCCACAAATCCTCATTCTCTGGTATCATTGGTTTGCTCAGCAGCATTTTTGTTGATGGCTTTTTTGAAATTTCAAGTTTATTAATTACTGCAATCATCTTATCCACTTTTTCTGTTGCTCCTACTTCAGTTTCAAGCAGGTTGGGTTGAACATGATAAAAACAGAAAGAACTGTGGATGCTGTAAATCAGAAACAAAACCAAAAGTTGCTGGAAAAGCTCAGATCTGGCAGCATCTGTGAAGAGAAAACAAAGTTAATATTTCGGGTCCAGTGGCCCTTCCTCAAAACAGACCCAAAACATGAACTAATAGACGCTGCTAGATCTGTTAAGCTTTTCCAGCAACTTCAGTTTTTGTTAGTTAAGCATAATGTCTCCTTTTCAAATGTGTGCTGATTGTTCTTTACTATCTTTAAAGTTTCTAGATGCTTTTGACTTATATCTTTGAGAAAGGATTCCATTATTACTTCTACTTTACAGCATTAAGATAACTGGTCTGTCGTTATGTTGATTTGTTCCATCTCCTGTTTTAAATATAAGAATATTAGGTGTTAACAGATAATCTGGCACAACTCTCTTTCTATTGGATTTTTTTTAGGTTTATATAGATATATAGTAATTCTATTTTTTTCCATGAGTGGGTACAGTCATGAATTAGGAAAAAAAGTAGGCTATTTTGCCATTCATTAAGATCGGATGTGATTGTAACCTCAAATCTGCATTCCCATCTACCCCTGATAATCTTTTCATTTTCTTGCTTAACAAGAATCTGTCTGCTAGGAGTCAGTGAGGTCTGCAGATACTGGAGATCAGAGTTGAGAGTGTGCTGCTGAAAGCACAGCAGGTCAGGCAGCATCCGAGGATGCTTTTCTAGCAACATGCTCTCAGTTTTAAAAATCTGTCGACGTCTGCCTTAAAAAAATTCAAAGATTCTGTCTGTACCACCTTTCAGAAAGAGTGTCCTAAAGACTTGAAATCTTTTGAGAGAGAAAAATATCACCACCTGTATGGTTTTAATGTTCAGAACCCTTAGTTCTAGATACTATGAGAGAAAGTATTATCTCCACATCGACCCTCAAGACCTCTTCAGGGTCCTGTATATTTAAATCAAATCACCTTTTGATTTTCTAAACCCCAATGGATAAATCCAAGCTTGTCAAATCTTTCCTTATAAGGCAGACCTTCTTTGAACTGTCTCCAATGCATTTACATCCTTCCTTAAATAAGATAACCAATACTGAACACAGGACACTGCATGAAGATTCACTAGCACCCTATATAATTGAAGCAAAACTTCCTCATCTTTGAATTCAGTTTTCATGAAAAAAGATAATATTCTATTTTCTTTTCTAATGACTTTCTGTACCTGCATATTAAACTCTTGGTAATTAACGCATTAAGCTGCCCAGATGCCTCTGCGTCTCAGAGCTGTGCAATCTATGATGTTTTTATTCTATCTATCAAAACGTACAGTTTCACATTTTCCTACAATATGCTTTACTTGCCAGGTCTTAGTACTACTTGTTTGTTCAATGTATCCTCTTCACAACTTACTTAATTACCTATTTTGTGTTATCAGTAAATTTGGCAACCATACCTTCCATTCTTCTTCTTAAGTCACTTAAGTGTTATAAACCGTTGAGGTTGTAGAATTGATCCTTTGGCACACCATGTCTTGCCATCATGAAAAGGGCATATTTTTGTCTTCTCTGCTTTCTGTTGGCCAGTAAATCTTCTATCCAAGCTAATGTGCTTCCTCGTGCAATGAACTTGTATTTTGTGCAACTCTATAAAACACTCAGTTATAGGAGCAGAATTAGACCATTTGGCCCATAGGATTGCTCCCCCATTCTCCTGCTTTCTACTCGTAACCCTTGATCCCATTTACTAATCAAGAACTGAACTATCTATGTCTTAAAGATACTCAATGACTTAACCTCCACAGCTTTCTGTGGCACTGAGTTACACAGATTCTGGCTCAATCCCTGTCACCCTCTAGCTGAAGAAATTCCTCCTCATCTCTGATGTAAAGGGTCATCTCTTCACTTGGAGGCTGTGACCTTGAGTCCTAGTCTCTCCTGCATGGGAATATCTTCTCCATATCCAGACCTTCCCGAATTCTATACATTTCAATGAGATTCCCCCTCGTTCTTCTAAACTCCATTAAGTGCAGACCCAGAGTCTTCAAGTACGACTCATGTGACGAGCTCTTCACTCCCAGGATCATTCTTGTGAACCTCCTCTGGACCCTCTCCAATGCCAGCATATCCTTACCTAGATATGGGGCCCAAAACTGCTCATAGTATTCAAATGCAATCTGACCAGAACCTTTTGTAGCGTCACCAGTAGATCCCTGCAGTTGTATTTGAGCCCTCTTGAAATGGATGTTAATAATGTATTTGCCCTTCTAATTGCCAACTAAACATGCATGTTAACTTTGGAAGAATCCTGAATTAGGACTCCTAATTCCCTTTGTGTTTTAGATTTCTGAAGCCTGTGCCTCCATTCTTTTCACCAAAGTGCATAACCTCCCACTTTGTAATGTTGCATTTCAATGGGCACTTCTTTGACCACTCTCCTAGCCTACCCTAGTCCTTTTGAAGCCTCCCCACTTCCTGAACACTACCTGTCCCTCCACCTATCTTTGTGTCATCTGCAAACTTAGCTACAATTCCCTTAGTTCCTGCGTCCAGAATGTTAACTATTAACATTATTAGTTATGGTCCCAATGTTGACCCCTACGGAACTCCACCAGTTACTGACTGCAGCCTGAAAAATACCCCTTTATTCTCACTCTCTGCCTTCAGCCACTCAACTAATCTATCCATGCCAGCACCTATTCCCCCTAACATTATGGGCTCTTACATAGCTGCCTCCTGTGCAACACCTTGTCAAAGGCATTCTAGAAATCCAAATAGACCATGTCAACTGGTTCTTCTTTGTCTAACTGACTGCTGTCACCTCAAAGAATTCAAACAAATTTGTCAGACATGACCTCCCTTTTGAAGAAGTCATGCTGACTCAGCTCTATTTTACCATGCACTTCCAAGTACTCCGCAATCTCATCCTTAATAGACTTTAAAATCTTACTACTGAACAAGGTTGGGCTTACCTGGTCTATAGTTTCCTGTCTTCTGCCTCCCTCCCTTCTTACACAGCAGTGTTACATTAGCCATTTTCTAGTGCTATGGGACCCTCCCTGACTCTAGGCATTACTGAAAGATCACCACCAATGCCTCCACAATCTCTTCAGCTGTCTCCTTCGGAATCCTAGGGTGTCGTCCATCTGATCTGGGTGATTTACCCACCTTCACCTTCCAGCTTCTCCAGTGCCTTCTCCTTAGTAATGGCTGGTATATTCACTTTTGCCCCCTGAAACTATCGAAGTTCTGTTATGGGTGTGGGTATGTTCCACTGTGAAGACTGATGCAAAGTATCTATTCAGTTCTTCCAACATTTCTTCATTCCCCATGACTACCTCTTCAGCTTCATTTTCCAGCGGTCAAAAATCCAGTCTCTCTAAACTCTCTTACCATTTATATATCTAAAATCACTTTTGTAATCTTATTCCTAGCTAGGATCCCTCAATGCATCATTTTCCCCTCCTAGCCCTACTACACCTTACAGCCTTTTTAGTTGTCCTTTGCGGGTTTTAAAGGCTTCTCAATCCTCTGATTTTTCACTAATCTTCACCTCATAATATGCTTTTACTTTTGCTTTAATGCTGTCCCTGATTCCTAGTCAGCCATGATTGCCTCATCCTCCCCTTTAGTATGTTTTTTCTTCCTTGCTATGAATTTATGCTCTGTCTCCTCAAATACCCCAGAAACTCCTGCCATTGCTGCTCCAGCATCTTCCCTGCTAGGCTTCCCTTGTATCAACACCTGCCTAGGCTTCCCTTATGACTTTGAGATTACCTTTTCTCAATTGGAATACTGTTACATCTGAATCCAGTTTCTCCCCCTCAAACTGCAGAGTGAATTCTACTATATTATGATCACTGTTCCCTTGGAATTCCTTCACCTTAAGTTCCCTGATCAAGTCTGCCTTATTACACATCACTAAATCCAGAACTGCCTGTTCCCTAGTGGGCTTTACTACAAACTGCTCCAAAACAAATCTTGAAGACAGTCCATAAATTCCTTTTATTGGGATCTGCTGCCAGCCTGATTTTCTTAATCCACTTGTATGTTGTATTATTATAATAGCATCTATTTTATCTCCGGATTTAATTGCTGTCCCACCTTTTGACAAGTGCTAAGAGGCTTGTCCATAATTCCAATCCAGAGTCTTTCTTGTCCTTTTGATAGGATGAGTATGCTTGAATATTTAGTTCCCAGCCCTGTCTCTTGCAGTCATGTCTCTTATGGCCACATCATACTTGCCAATTTCAGTCTGCGCTACAAGTTAATTTACTTTGTTCATGTACTGCACACATTTAAGGACAACACACTCAGTCCTTTGTCCCTTATCTGCTATGACTTACGTTAAATTCCTGATCCTTTCCATAGTCCCTGTCTCTCCTGAGCCATTTTCCATTCCATTCTCCCCTTTTGACCACCGTTTTAAGCTTTCTTCTAGGTGTTCATGCTGTAAATTGTTAAACTTGGTGTTGAGTCCAGAAGGCTGTAAGGTTCCCAAGTAAAAAAACAATAGTGTTGTTTTCAAAGTTTGTGAAAAGATTTGTAGCTTGGGTGCTCGTTGTTGTTCTGTTCGCCGAGCTGGGAATTTGTGTTGCAGACGTTTTGTCTAGCTGACATCCTCAGTGCTTGGGAGCATCCTGTGAAGCGCTTCTGTGATCTTTCCTCCGGTATTTATAGTGATTTGAATCTGCTGCTTCCGGTTGTCAGTTCCAGCTGTTCGTTTCAGTGGCCGGTATATTGGGTCCAGGCCGGATGTGCTTATTGATTGAATCTGTGGATGAGTGCCATGCCTCTCGACATTCCCTGGCTGTTCTCTGTTTGGCTTGTCCTATAATAGTAATGTTGTCCCAGTCGAATTCATGTTGCTTGTCATCTGCTTGTGTGACTACTAAGGATAGCTGGTCGTGTCGTTTCGTGGCTAGTTGGTGTTCATGGATGCGGATCGTTAGCTGTCTTTGTGCAGTCCTTGCATGGGATTTTGTACACTACATTGGTTTTGCTCATGCTGGGTGTCGGGTCCTTCGTTCTGGTGAGTTGTTGTCTGAGAGTGGCTGTTGGTTTGTGTGCTGTTATGAGTCCTCGTAGTCCCAGCATGAGCAAAATCAATGTAGTGTACAAAACCCCATGCAAGGACTGCACCGAACACTACATCAACTTGGACCCAATATATCTGACACTACTGGAACTGACAAGCGTAAGCGGCAGATTCAAACCACAATAAAATGCCGGAGGAAAGATCACAGAAGCGCTTCACAGGAGGCTCCCAAGCACTGAGGATGTCACCTAGACAGGGGTCAAAACCCGTCTACAACACAAATTCCCAGCTCGGCGAACAGAACCACAACAACGGAGTGTTGTTTCTCCAGCTTGCATTGAATCTTACTGGAGCACTGTAGCAGGCCTGAAACAGAAATGGTAGCATGAAAACATGTGTTGAAGCTCAGTCATTTTTACAGAAGTGTTACAAAACAGTTACTCAGTCTGTGTCCTCTCCCCAGTGTAGAGGAGATTGCATTTTGGGTAGCAATTGCAGTAGACAAGACTGAGTGAAGCGCAGGTAAATTTTCTGGAAGGTGTGTCTGCGATATTGGATAGTGAGGACGGAGGAGGTAAATGACAAGTGTTGCACCTTCTGCAGTTGCATCAGGGTGTTGGGATGGCAGAGGACTAAATCGGGTGTCCCGGAGGTGTCCCAGCGGAATGTTTCCACTGTGTGTCTGGTGATAACTTCTTGCTGGAGGTGATGGAAATAGCGAGTGTTGTGATCCTTTGGATGTGGAGTCTGGTGGGGTAGAAAGTGAGGACTGGAGGGCTCCATCATTATTGTAGGAGAAAGTTAAAAATCACACAACAGGTTTATTTGGAAGTACAAGCTTTCGGTGCCCCGCTCCTTTATTAGGTAACTAGCTTTACAGGTGATGGAGTTTTATTAGCTACCCGATGAAGGAGCGACAATCCGAAAGCTTGTACTTCCAAATAAATCCATTGGACGATAACCTTGGTGTTGTGTGATGTTTAACTTTGTCCACCTAGTCCAACACCAGCACCTCCATGTCATTGTTGTAGGAAGACAGAGAAGGGGATGGGCAGATGTGTGAGAAATTAGTTGGACATGGCTAAGGCCCTGTCTACCATGATAGCATGGAATGTTTTTCATTTGAAGTGTTAATTCCATTTCCTGTCCACAGATGATGCCAGACCTGCTGACTTTCTCCAGCAACTTCTGTTTTTAATAGTTTCTTCTGTATTAATCCCACTTTTGCTGTTCACTTGAATGGCCTTCCCCTCAATTCTGTTTATTATTATTTTATGTGACAGTTTAACCTGAATTTGACTCGTAATTACATCTGTACTTGTTGAACTATTTAATAAGGTAAATGTTATGAGTTCCTGTAATAATTTTAAAGCTACTGTCATGTTGCTGCAATCCTCTGAACCCTTCTTGTGAAAAAGATACAATTTTCTTTACCAACTCTAGACTCTTTGAAAAATTAATTTACTTTTCCTGTACAACATCAATGTATGCAGTACTTGCCGTGCGTCAGACCATTGCCTTCTGTGGTTTAGATTGATTTGTATTTTGTCACTGCTTGTGCAATCTGGTATCTTTTTTTTCCCCACTTTTATCTATATTTAGTTACTAGGTAAATTAGTTCAATATTTCACTGTTTTTCGAACAGATATTTCTGCTCAATGTCCATGTGTGGCAACATTTTGTGTGAAGTGCGTTAAAAGATTTTACAATTTTAATATTGGAGTTGGCTTTCCTAGCAGAATTCTGGAATGTAAATTCAGGATAGAAGAAGTTCCATGATGACATGAAGCATCCAGGCCTTGACGGGTGATGCAGTCTTGCTCATCAGGGGAGCCAACCTCTTGCAGAGGCCACTCGATATGAATTGTCAAGAAGCTACTTGCTTCTGGCTAATCTTCAAGAAACTGAAGCCTTGTTTGCTTATACTCCTCATCAGTCCACCTTTAAACCATTCATGTCTCACTGAATAAAAGCATGTGGGCCATAATAGTACATGTGCATTTACACAGTTTTCTTTTCTCAACTAACAGTGAAAAACATTTTCTGTTTGCAGTTTTTTGTTTCAGGAAGGGAATACCTCAACAAAGATCAATATATATCACGTGAACTCCTATTGAGTTGGCTCAGCATTATTCTCTTCAATCTTGAAATATGATTTGTACATTAGGGACAAGGAATGAGACAGAGGTCCGGATTACTTTTTGTTAAATAAATTGTGCTTATGCTGCCTGGGAAGATGGTGTTCCTGACTGTCCAGGTTCTATGATCCTCTTGAGCCAGATATCACCCCCTCATTCTCAGTATATCTCAGTTGTAAAACAGATCTTGTCCTCCTTGTGGATCCTCCTTGTGGAGGGCTGGTTACATGGGGCTGGACAGCCTGTGATTGTCCGTTCTTCAGGTATTGGGAGATTGTGAATGAGAAAAAATTGAAATGCCAGGAACAATCTGTAGAGTGGAATGATGAATCAGTGTCAGAGGACAGTATTACATTAAGCAATAACAAAAACAGAAATTGCTGGTGAAACCCAGCAGATCTGACATCATCTCTGGAGGCGAGGCAAGGTAAATGTTGTGGGTCCAGTTCTGAAGAATAGTCACTCGATCTGATACATTAACTCTCCTTTCTTGTTACAGATGCTTACAAATCTGCTGAGTTTCATTAGCAATTTCTGTTTTTGTTTGTTGATTTACAATTTCTGCAATTCTTTATTAATTAATCAATATTGTGTTTCCTGATTAACTTTGCATCCACTATGATGGTTAGATGTTGCTTCTTCCAGTATTCCAGATACTCAAAGGAGAGAGTCCAGTCCTCAAATGTTGTCCTAAACACAGGTTATGGTGTTTAAAATGTTTTGTATCCTCACCATTTTGGAGGAATGTTTCAAGAATGCATTTGATAATGGAATGGGTCAGTGCAGTAGCAAACCTTTTGAGCCCTTGCTGGCTGTCTGTAAGAATAATTTACCTTGTCCAACTGTTCCTCTTTGCCCTGGTCATGCTACACTTTTGTTTACTTTCAGATTAATATGCAGTTCCCTTTTGAAAGCTACAATTGAATTTGCTTCCACAATCCTTTCAGATGTTGGTGCATAAAAAAAATTCCTCATTGTCTTCGTTCTTGCCAGCCACCTTAAACTGATGACCTCGAGTTCTCAACCCTTTCACCAATGAGAATTGTTTCTCTGCATCTGCCTTGTCTAGACTTTTCATGGTTTTGAACATCCCTATCAACGCTCCTCGTAACCTGGACTTCAAGGGAAACCACCCCATCACCTCCATCCCTTTATCCATGTCCATGAGTCTTCTCTGGACCCTTTGTACAACTTTCACACCCTTCCTAAAGTGTTCAAAATGGGGCATACTAGTCCAGATGAAGCCAAAGCAATACTTTATAAAGATTTATTGTAGCTTCCTTTATAATTTAATGCCCCAATTTATAAAGCCTTGCATTCTATATACCATCTCACTGCCTGTTGGCTTGAACTTTTCGTGTACTTATACCCCTGACTTCTTAGTTCCTGCATCCCCTTTGGAATCATATCCTTTAGTTTATATTGCTCCTCTTTGTTCTTCCTGGCAACATGTATCACTTTTCACTTCTCTTGTCATCTTCCATGTGTCAGTCTATTCTGTCACCATGTCTCTTGTCTTGAATTGTATCACTGTTCATCCTCACGGTTCATTATACTCTCAAATTTTTATTGTCATCAGTCCTTTACATCCAAATCTGGTTCAGCGAAATGCACTGTACATCTTCCTCCTGTCTTGTCATTTAACCAATTTCTTATTCATGCTGCAATTGTCCCTTTGATTCCATGGGTTACACCTTGGCCTTCTACTTTGTTTAGGGGGTATAAAATGTTTTGGAAGTACATCTTTGCCACATTTTATAGCATTATCTTCATCAATCCTCTCAATTACATTAAAAATTTCAACCAAGTTAGTCAAAATTATTTTCCTTCATCACGTCTATGCTGTCTCATTTTCATTAAATATCACTTGTCCAAGTCTGATATTTTTTGTTCTGGATTATAATTTCTAAAAGCTTTCTACCGCTGGAGTTAAATTAATTAGTCTGTAAATGCTGGCTTTTTACTTAAATCATGTTAAAGGAAAAAAGATCAGTTGCATTTAACCAGTCTTCTGCCATTACCCCCATAATTAAGGAAAATTTGAAGATTATTACTTTTCAATGTTTGTTCTTGTCTCAACTTCCTCTGCTTCCACGTGGTTCTGGTAACTTACCAATTTTAAATGCTGCCAGTTTATCTAATACCTTGTCATTATCAATGTTTTACTTTGCGAGTAACTCCATCTTTATCACTGACCCAGCTGAATTTTCCTTGCTAAAAGCACAAGTCTTAGCCATATCCTCTGATTCTATATGTAGGTGTTTTATTTGGTCCCATGAATATCTTTGCTAGCTTAAATAGGAATTGATCAACTTTTGATGGTAAGGATGGAGCTGCTGGAATTGCCCCAGATATAATGGGAAATACAGTTCAATGAACCTGAAGAACTGAACCAAAATCTGTATTAATAGAGAAATGATTTTGGAGTATTGATGGGTTTGAAGGCTGATAAATCCCCAAGTTCTGATAATGTACCACAGAGTACATAAGCAAGTGGTTCGGGAAATAGTGGATTCTTTGGTGATCATTTTCCAAGATTATTTAGACTTGAACAGTTCTTACAGAATGGAGGGCAGCTAATGTAACCACATTATTTAAAAGGGAGGTAGAGAGAAACAGGGAATTATCAATCAATCATTAAGCCTGGATTTGAAAGAGGGGAAGATACTAGATTCCAATATCCGAGGATTTAATAGAGCATTAAGAAAACAGTGGGAGAATCAAACACAGCATGAGTTTACAGAAGAGAAGCCATGCTTGATGAATCTAGGATGTAACTAGCAGAGTTGATCTTGGGAGCCAGTGGATGTGGTTTATTTGGTCTTGCAGAAGGCTTTCAAAAGTCCCACAGAAGATTTTAATGTTCAAAATTAAAGTGCATGGGATTGACGGTAGTGTGTTGAGTTCATAGAAGATTGATTGGCAGACAGGAAACAGTATGAATAAATGGGGCTATTTCTGAATGGCAGGCAATGACTAGTAGCAGGGATGCGTATAAGGATAAACGATGATTTCGATGAGAAAAGTAAATATACTTCAAAATTTACAGATGACTAATGGGTGGAAGGGTGAACTGTGAAGAGGATGCAGAGATATTGCAGTTTGATTTGGGTAAGGTGAATGGGCAAATGTATGGTAGATACAGAATGACGTGGATGCGTGTGAAGTTATCCATTTCGGTAGCCAAAACAGGAAAGCAGATAATTTGGCTGTGAATTGAAAGAGGAGACGTGGGTGTCATCTTACTGAAAGTAAGTGCATAGGTGCACAGGCAGTAAAGAAACAAACTATATATTAGCCTTCAGAGCAAGAGGGTTTGAGTACAGGAGCAAGGTTGCTTAATTCTGCAGGGCATTGGAGTATTTTGAACCATTTTGGTCTCCTTATCTGAGGAAGGATGTTCTTGCTATAGAATAAGTTCAATGAAAAGTTGCCAAATTTATTTCTTGGATGTCAGGATGGTGTGTAAAGAGCAATTGAACTGATTAGGATTGTATGCACTGGAATTTAGAATAATGAAGGGGAAATGTCATAGAAACTCTAAAATTCTAACACAATGAGACGTTTTAGATGTAAGAAGAATGTTCCTGATGGTGAGGCACTCGACAACCAGGGGCCATAGCAGTAAATCTTTTAGCACTGAGATGAGGAGGACTTCCTTATCTCAGAATGTGAACCTGCGGAACTGGCCAAAACATTGTGTTTTCAAAAAGGTGGTAAATATAGCTTTTGTAGCTAAAGGGGTTAAGAGATATAGGATGGAGGGTGGGCAAAATTAAGGTATTGAACTCATTGATCAGCAATTCTGAATGGTGGAGCTAACTCTAGAAGTCAAAGAACCTACTCTTCTACTATCTTCAATGTTTATGGCTACTTTGAAGAGTAAATTTAATCGCTAAATAATTCAGGATATGGAATACATCAGAACATGATCCAAAATGTCAAACTGCAGGGGATTTTCAGGTTGCAGAGTGATTTGAATTTTGTTTTTGCACAAGATAGTATCAATTCCCAAAGTCTTTCAAGAGAGACATAGAGATGTAGAGCACGGAAACCGATGTATATGACGACCAGATATCCTAACCTAATCTAGTCCTTTTGGGCCTTGGCCCATATCCCTCTAAACCCTTCCTATTCATATACACATCCAGATGCCTTTTAAATGTTGTAATTGTACCAGCCTCCACTTCCTCTAGTAGCTCATTTCATACATGCACCACCCTCTGTGTTAAAAAGATTGCTCCTTAAATCCCTTCTAACTTTTTCCCCTCTCACCCTAAAGCTATGGCCTGTGGTTCTGAACTCCTCCATCCCAGGGAAATTGTATATTTACTCCACCCATGTCCCTCCTGATTTTATAAACCTCTATAAGGTCACCTCTTCAGCCTCTGACGCTCCAGGAAAAACAGTCCTAGCCTATTCAGCCTCTCCCTATAGGTCATACCCTCCAAATCTGGCAACACCCTTGTAAATCTTTTCTGAACCTTTTCAAGTTTCATAACATCCTTCTGATAGGAGGGAGACCAGAATTGCACATAGTATTCCAACAGTGGCCTAACCAGAATCCTGAACAGCTGCAACATGACCTCCCAACACCTGTACTCCATGCTCTGTCCATTTAAAGGAAAGTATACTAATTGCCTTTTTCACTATTTACCTATAACAACTCCACTTTGCAACTATGAACTTGCACTCCAAGGTCTCTTTGTTCAGCAACACTCCCTAGGACCTCACTATTGAGTGTATAAGTTCTGCTCTGATTTGCCTTTCAAAAATGCAGCACCTCACATTTATCTAAATTAAACTTCGTCCGCCATACCTCAGTCCATTGGCCCAACTGATCAAGATCTCATTGTACTCTGAGGTAATCTCCTTCGCTGTCCACTACACCTCCAACTTAGGTGTCATCTGCAAACTTACTAGCTATACCTCCTATGTTCACATCCAAATCATTTACATAAATGATGAAAAGCAGTGGACACAGCAACAATCTTTGTGGCACACCACTGGTCACAGGCCTCCAGTCTGAAGAAAACAACCCTCTCTGTCTTCTACCTTCAAGCTAATTCTGTATCCAAATGGCTAGTTCTCCCTGCATTCCATGAGGTCTAACCGTGCTAACAAATCTACCATTATGAACCTTGTCAAACACCTTAATGAAGTCCATATATTTCACGTCCACCACTCTGCCCTCATCAATCCTCTTTGTTACTTCATAGAAACATAAAATCCCTACAGTGTGGAAACAGGCCATTTGTTCCTACAAGTCCACACCGCTCCTCCGAAGAGTAACCCACTCAGACCCATTCCCTTACTCCTCTCCATTTACTTCTTCAGAAACCTCAAATCTAGTTCATGAGACATAATTTCCCACACACAAAGCCATGTTGACCATTTCTAATCAATCCTTGCCTTTCCAAAATGCATGGAAATCCTGTGTCTGAGGATTCCCTCCAACAACTTGCCCAGCACCGCTGTCAAGCTCACTGGTCTATAGTTCCCTGGCTCTTCCTTACCACCTTTCTTTAATAGTGGTACCACGTTAGTCAACCTCCAGTCTTCTGGCACCTCTCCTGTGACCATTGACAATCTAAATAACTCTGCGACGCCCCCAGCAATCACTTCCCTAACTTTGCACAGGTTCTAGGGTACACCTGATCAGGTCCTGGGGATTTATCCATTTTTATGCTTTTTAAGACATCTAGCGCTACTTCTTCTGTAATATGGACATTTTTTTTTCAACATATCACCATCTATTTGCCCACATTATATATCTTCACATTATTTGTCTTCACAGTAAACACTGATGCAAAATACCCATTTAGTATCTCTCCCATCTCCTGTGGTTCCACACAAAGGCTGCCTTGCTGATCTTTGTGGGGCCCGATTCTCTCCCAAGTTGCCCTTTTGTCCTTAATGTATTTATAAAATCCCCTTTGGATTCTCCTTAACCCTATTTGCCAAAGTTATGTTATGTCCCATTTTTGCCCTCTTGATTTCCCTCTTAAGTATACTCTTAGTGCTTTTATACTCTTCTAAGGATTAATTCGATCTCTACTGTCTATAGCTGATATGTTTCCTTCTTTTTCTTAACCAAAACCTCAGTTTCTCTCGTCATCCAACATTCCCTACACCTACCATCCTTGTCTTTCACCCTTACAGAAATACACTGTCTCTGGACTCTGGTTGATTCTATGACTCTGCTGAGAATTCAAACGTCATATCCATAGTTCCTTCGCACCCTACATTGGGTGTCCCTGTCATAGTCTATATTGTAGTGAATGATTTGGTTCATTGACTGCATAAAATCCCTCAAACATTTCCATGTATTTTCTGAGAAATAGTAAGCTTGGAATTTTTTCAGGATTTTAGAATCAAGGTTGATACTAGAACATAGTACCAAGGGAGTGTTGCACTGTTCAAGGAGCCATCTTTCAGAAGAGACATGAAACTGATTCTTCGTATGCACTTTCAACTGGGCATAAAAGATACAATAAAAGATTCAAAGGTGAGCAAGGGAGTTATTCCACATGTCCTGGTCAAATATTTATCTCTCAAGTGCCTAGAACATTGCCTGGTCACTATTACTTTGTCGGAGTTACATAACTCGGTGTTATCTTGGGTGGAGCTATCAGACAGCAAAGTTTTTGATCCTGTTTATTACCTCACAGACACCAATCACCTGTGTTCCAATATAAAACACAAATTACAGGAACTTGGATCAAAAAGCAGTGAATACCAATGAGTTGTTGAGTGACAGTCAGGATGAAGTTGACTTAATTTCACTTTGGAATTCAACGGTAGCAGCAACAGTTACATTTTCATGTGTTAAGTTGTCTGACTTACGTTTTGATCTCATCCAGGCTCAGATTTTACAGTGCATCTTTCAGTGAAGGTAAAAAGAACAACTTTCCTTCATAAAGTGCTTTTCATGGTCACCTAAAATCTTGAACAGTTGACAGTTAAGACATTACTTTATTTTCTGAAGGATGGTTGTTGGAAAGTAGGAAATACAGCCACTAATTTTGCCTATGTAACTCTGACAAAGTAATAGTGACCAGGTAATGTTCTAGGCAGTTGAGGGATAAATATTTGACCAGTACATGTGGGATAACTCCCTCGCTCACCTTTGAATCTTTTCTTGTATCTTTTATGCTCAGTTGAAAGTGCATATGAAGAATCAGTTTCATGTCTCTTCTGAAAGATGGCTCCTTTAACAGTGCAGCACTTCCTTGGTACTATGCTCTAGTATCAACCTTGATCTTTGTGCCAAGTCTTGGAATGGAAGTTGAAAGCTGAGGAATAGCTGACACTGCACATGCAAATTATTTAACATCTATGTCTGTGACAGGTGGTTATGTACTTGTCAATAAGCAGCTGGTTGTTCTAAACTTTCAGCAAGCACTCTGCCTGGAGATTGGTCAAGTAAATTGATATGCACTTTGCAGAATTTGACCAATTAAATGATATTACAATCTGATTTTTATTTTTTAGAGCCAAAGTTTTCTACATTCAAGCACAGGGAGCACTGAATCATGCTTGTTTGTTCAGTGACTTAATTATTCATTCCTTTGAGGGTAGTACCAGTTTCCTTCCTTTGTGCATGGCTATTTTAGAGCTTGCTAGTTTAGTCAGGTGTTGATGGTCTCTGAAATATCTTTGTTCTTGTTACATTGATGAGAACAGAACATTATAACATAAAATCTTTGCAGTCTTAAATTTCTTAAATTTGGCTTGCTGAACAAATTTCCACATTGAAATGAGGCTTATTCGCATTGCAAGCAATGTCAGGGCAAGCTTATTTAAAAACAAATGCTAGCAGCCCAGTTGAATCAAGTGTGTGGACTTTTAGAATTGCTTAATTTGCTGTTGCTACACTTGTTTTACACTCAAGTGTGTGAAAGTTCATTGATCATTGATTTGGCGTGAGTGAGCAATTCGAAGGCAAAAGACTGAGCCAAGTTTTGTTAACATACCAGAAGACAATGTCGCATAGTTCTCTGACATTGCTCGTGATAAAGCGTCAGTTACGCCTGACATTTGATTTGGTGAAACCGTCCAAGACCTTGTTGACAAGAATCAGGTTTTTCAATGTGAGAACCAGGACAAATGCCTTGTTTTTTTTTAAATGTCAAGAAGTGTTGACAAGTTATTACACACTGGTGAGAAATGGCTACCAGCCATCATTGTAACAGACTGGACTGACCTGCTACACTGTACAGATGACAGACAATGTTGTGGCATGCAGGTAAACTCTTGAACGAATATGCCAGAGAGCATTTAATTGAAGATCCTTGAATATAAAATAGTTCTAAATAGTGAACTACATGTACCTGAGGATAGAATAGTAACTGGAGCATCTGAGGGAGACAGTAACTCATTGGGGATGATCATGACACAGTGCGAACCTGCAAACATTCAGTCATCTCAGTAAAGACAGATGTTCTTGGTATACCTAAACACCAGAGGTTAAAACCAGTGAGGAAAGTAAACAGACACCTGAGGTGCCAGCAGCCATCAGAAACCAACTTCCTCTGGGACATCATTACTGATTCATGTGAATGTAAATATTGTGAATGTTTTCATCATAGGAACCTCTGATCCAAAGGGGGAGGAATAGTATTGTATAAGAACTGAAATGTCAGTTTGAATCTGATCACATGACATGAACTCATTGGTTATTTCAGGCAATAAATCATTTAGTCAAATCTTGCTACCTGCCGAGTAAACATTTTCTTAATAAAGCTCCTGGTAATGTTTTTCATTCATTTTCTCACACCAATCTTTGCCCATTCACTCACTTATTTTTAATAATCTCTGCATTTAACATGAAATATTAGCTTTACCCTTAAAATGCTATCAAAATAAATTAATAAAACAAAAGAACTGTAGATGATAGAAATCTGAAACAAAAACAGAAATTGCTGGAGAAACTTGGTCGGCCTGGCAGCCTCCATGTAGAGAAAGCCAAGTTGACATTTTGGGTCCTGTTATCCTTCAGAACAGCAAACCTTGCAGTTGCCACAGCAGTGGATGATGTTCTGAAGAAAAATCACTGGACCTGAAACGTTAACTCTGCTTTCTCTCCACAGATACTGCCAGACCTGTTTGGTTTTCTCCAGCAATTTCTGCATTTACAGCAAATATTTGTCTGAGCTAGTATAACATGGTAAGAGTGGATTTTTTTCAACAAATGATGGGCAGTAGGAAATGTATCCGGTCATGCCATTTCATTATATACCTAAAATTAGTCAGTTTGCATAGATTTCCTGTATACTTTGACATTATCCTTTATTAATTAGCTAAATGATCAATCGGGATCAAAGAAGTATTAAGTATACAGTTTAAAAGCTCAGGAATTACCAGTGACCATGTATGAAAATGGGCAGTCTCAAATAATGCACAAAATCTGTGAACAGAATCAAAGTTGGTAATTATTCAAAATACTTCAAGATACCACTTCTCATTCTACACACTGACTCATTTTCATTGATAATCCAGATTTGAGGATTGTGCCTGTTGAAGATTGTTGTGCTGTGAATCTGTGTTACTGAACCACAGATTCTTGACCCATAGATTTTTTTTTAAGGCACGAAAGCAGGGTGTCCCATGATGGAGTGAAATATGTACTGCAGAATTTGCTTCTTTTTCTTTCCTCTTCTATCATCCTTTGCCTATCATTAAGAAATTTTAACTCAAAATCTGGAATACCTGAATGAATAAATTGTCACCTTTTTGGAGGATTAGTATTGAGCTCCTCTGTCATCAATGGCAATATTACCACACTTCAAGGAAAACTTCTGAGTAGCTTTTGAAGCATTCCTCTGGAATGTTGACCGTTGGAAGTTGAGAAGACAGGACCTGGCAGGGAAAATTGTTTTCAGCATCTGGATACAAGTATTCAGTCCAACAATGTTGATTTTACAGTGGTTTTGTCTGAATGCTTGTGGGATTGGTTTCAAGAAGAATACCAGCATTTGTACAATTGACCTCTCATTGAATCTGGGGAGCGCAGTACAGGCATTGCTGATGAAATTTCTCCAGCAGCTCTTTTGTATCACTTACACAACTCAAGGTTCTCTGCATAAGCATGTGAACATAATTGTTCTGTACAATAGGACTTTGGTTGCTTCGTAGAGGTTTTTCTTGTCAAACACTTGCAGTCATTTGTGGAAGGCTCAGACAATGTAGCTGATTCAGTGGTGAATTTCCTCATCAATGGTGACCTTTTGAGAGAGGTGGCTGCTAAAGAATAGGTCATGCCAAACATACTCCAGTCTCTTTCACACAGAAGACTTGATTTGATGACTAGAACTGAAGAAATCACAAGTTGCTTGTAAATCTGGTTCAGAGTGAGCAATCATATTGCAGTCATCCACACACTCAAGATTATACACAATTTAGTCTGGCATGGAGGAAACTAAGGTTGTCATTTTCCATATTAAGGGTTCACAAAAGGTATACAAGGATGTTGCCAGGAATGGAAGATTTGAGCTATTGAGAGAGGTTGAACAGGTAGAGATGCTATCACTGTGTCTAAAGACCCTCTGGGTGATATTTAATGCAGACACTAGAGGATAGTTGATCTTGTTTAAGTGACCAGCGTCCGTAAGGTAGATTGTATATGATATTGGGGCTATCACACAGCCTATTTGACCCCAGTTTGGAGACTTCTGTTTCCTATCTCCCACTCCAAAAGGTTGCAACTCTGTCATCATGACGCAATACTAAGATTATAATGACATTTCCTGAACATTCAAATGTTTGGAACACAATCCATAGAACCTTGCAATTTACTGAGTTCTATGTTTAAGTTAGGCCAATGAATACATTGAAGAAGTCTTTGGTGCTCTGAACATTAATCTTGTACAGAGAGTGATTTATCTAGCGATAAATACCATGTCGGATGTTCCTCAGCAGGTCTAAAGTCATACAGTCTCTCTGGAGAATTGCATTAGCCACAGGAAATAGTCAATTCAGGAAATTATGTCAGAATTTTCTCTGCTATGGACTGGAGAGAATTACTCTGATAGTTTCCACACCATGCACATCGACCTGGACCCAATGTACCGACCACTGCAGTGGATAGCTGAAACTGACAACCGGAAGCGGCTGATTCAAACCACTACAAATGCCGGAGGAAAGATCACAGAAGCGCTTCGCAGGAGGCTCCCAAGCACTGAGGATGTCACCTAGACAGGGGACGAAACATCTGCAACACAAATTCCCACCTCAGCGAATAGAACCACAACAACGAGCACCCGAGCTCCAAATCTTCTCCCAAACTTCGAACCATGCCTTAATTCCCTACATGAAGATGGTTGCAACTGTTGCTTTCCTGAAGTGAAGGAGAGGAGAAGTATTCCTGTTGCTCCCAAAATCCATAGTATGAGTGCATGGAGTTCTGATGTGAGCAAAGTCCATTGGAGGTCAGTCCTGCGTGTTGACGATTTCAGGTTTAAATTGAGGTATTAGTAACAACAAAAATAGGGTAAAATTCATCATAATAATCACTTCACATTGCTGAGTGTCTTCACTTGTTTTTGAAAGCTTTTGAGAAGGTGGGTTTGACCTTGTTTCATTTTTGTTTACTATAGCCCAAATTCTATACATAGAAAGGATCTCTTGCAATTTGAGTTTGTGGTTTAACAATATGTGTCAGTGCAATTTGGAGAATATACATAGTGAGAATCTTAAAAAAAAGTTTGAGAGCTTTGAGTTTATTTTCTTTTACATTCCATGCTTCATTAAGCAATTGCTGAAAGTTTAATTCAGTGTGTAAGAACTGTGCCAGCATGTTCATTTTATTTTGTTAAAATTCAAAAGTCATTATTGATGGTCTTTGAAAATATAAGTTGATATTTTCCTTGGGTGACATCACTTGTGCTATTAAACTATTGTTCCAGTTTCTTTTGAGTAGAAACAAAGTTGAATCTAAATCTGTAATCTTTTTCAGATAACCAAAGAACAGTACAGCACAGATACAGACCCTTTGGTCCTCCAAGCCTGCACATTTTGCCCTTCCATACTAAAACTGTCTTCACTTACAGGATCTGTATTCCTCTACTCCCTTTCCATTCATGTATTCGTCCAAGTGCTTCTTGAATGCTGCTATTGTGTCCAATCTATAATTTAAACTTCCCCCACCACCTGCATCTTGAACCTGTCTCCCTGAGTAATTGACCCCTTCAACCTGGGGGGAAAAAGCTTCATACTTTTCACTCAATCCATACCATTCGCAATTTATGAACTTCTATTAGGTTGCTCCTCAACCTCCCGCATTCCAATGAAAACAAGCCCAGTCTATCCAACCTTTCTTCATTACTAAAATCCCCCATACTGGGCAACATCCTGGTAAGCTTTTATTGTACACTTGCCAAAGCCTCCACATCCTTCTGGTAGTGTGGTGACCAGAACTGTACACAATATTCAAAGTGTGGCCAAACCAAGGTTCTATAAAGCTGCAGCATAACTTGTCTATCCTTATACTCAATTCCTCTTCCAATGAAGGCAAACATGCACAAGCCTTTTTTAACTAGCTTATCTACCTGCGCTGCTGCTTTCAGTGATCTGTGGACCTGCATGCCTGAATTTCTCTACATATCCAGTGCTCCTCAGGATTCTGCTATTCGCCGTACAGTTTCCACCTGAACTTCCAAAGCGCATCATCTCTCATTTGTCCACATTCAACTCTATCTGCCATTTTTCTGCCCTAGCTTCCATCTGTTGTACATCCTGCTGTATCCTCTGACAATCCTCCTCCCTATCCCCAACTGCACCTATCATTGTATCGTCTACAAACTTACTAATTAGATCAGCCACTTTTTTCTCCAAATCATTTATGTAGATCACCAAGAGCTGAGGTCCCAGCACTGATCCATGTGGAACACCATGAGTCACAACCCTTCATTTTGAAAAACATCCTTCCAACTAAGGGGCGGCATGGTGGCACAGTGGCTAGCACTGCTGTCTCACAGCACCAGAGACCCAGGTTCGACTCCAGCCTCAGGCGACTGTCTGTGTGGAGTTTGCATGTTCCCCGTGTCTACATGTAGAATAGAATTCATTCTACATGAATTTCCTCTGGGTGCTCCGGTTACTCCAACAGTCCAAAGATGTGCAGATCAGATGAATTGGCCATGTTAAATTGCCCATAGTGTTAAGTGCATTAGTCAGAAGGAAATATGTCTGGGTGGGTTACTCTTCAGAGGGTCGGTGTGGACTTGTTAGGCCAAAGGGCATGTTTCCACATCGCAGGGAATCTAATCTAATCCACCTCTTACCTCTGTTATGACTAAGTCAGTTCTGTATCCACCTTGCCAGCTCAGCCCTGTGACTTCATCTTTTGTACCAGTTAACAGCAGGAGATGAGAGTTCAGCGGCACTTTCCATCCTCCTAGACCTTATGTGTGCTCCTTTTATCCTTTTGACCAAAATCATCATATCTTTGGTCATCCAAGGTTCATGTAACTTGCCATACCTGACCTTCATTCTCTCAGGAATGTGCCACTCCTGAACTGTTACCAACTGCTGTTTGAAAGACTCCTATCTGTTCATTGTGGATTTACCCTCAAACAATCGCCTTCAATCAAAATTCTGGAGTTCCTGTCTAATATTGTTGTAGTTCACTTTTCCATATTTAACGCCTTCACCTGAGGAGTGATGTGATCCTTATCTGAGTATGTTTAAACTTATTTCCACTCTCGAAATGCATCTGCACCCCCTTCGTTTTACTTCGACATATAAATATATATCCCTTTGAATACAGAGCTTGATTAAAGGAAAGAAACCTCGAAACATTTCCTGATCAGAGTAATCGGGGGAAACAACTCCTAATGACCTCTAGAGTGGAAGCCTTCATGACTTAGTAAGCTTGTATGATGGTCTCCCCAGATCAGGAACAAAAGTCTGGTCCCATTTACCTTGTGTTAAGTTTAAAGTTCAGTAAAACTATTTTTTTTTAAACCCAATGTTAAGGATTGAATACAACCCCACATATAAGCTACTATAACCTGCCAAATCCAGCTCACGCCCAACTCAGACTGCATACCATCTTACATTATGTCCTGGATATTACAAAATGTGATTGGTCATGAACATGTGATAATAGAGAACTGGCTTACAGATTTCAGTCTTGATATGTTCGCCATTATTTCATCTTGAAAGCAGGCCTGAACCACTCAAGATGCTGTGCAATCAATGTAACAGCCTTGGCTCAGAGCGGCACAGTGGTTAGCACTGCTGCCTCATAGCACCAGAGATCCGGGTTCAATTCCCGCCTCAGGCGACTGACTGTGTGGAGTTTGCACATTCTCCCCGTGTCCGCGTGGGTTTCCTCCTGGTGCTCCGATTTCCTCCCACAGTCCAAAGATGTGCAGGTCAGGTGAATTGGCCATGCTAAAATTGCCCGTAGTGTTAGGTAAGGGGTAAATGTAGGGGTATGGGTGGGTTGCGCTTCGGCGGGTCGGTGTGGACTTGTTGGGCCGTAGGGCCTGTTTCCACACTGTAAGTAACCTAATCCTGGGATTGTATTCATTAGAGTTTAGAAGATTGAGGGGAGATCTAATAGAACCTTACAAGATAATGCATGGCTTAGAAAGGGTGAACGCTGGGAAATTGTATCCGTCAGGTGGGGATACTAGGACTCATGGGCACAGCCTTGGAATTAGAGGAGGTCAATTTAGAATGGAAATTAGGAGACATTTCTTCAGCCAGAAAGTGGTGGGCCTGTGGAATTCTTGGCCATGGAGCACAGTGGAGGCCAGGATGTTAAATGTCTTCAAGGCAGAGATTGATAAATTCTTAATCTCGCAAGGGAAGAAGCAGGCAGTGCAGGGTTCCCCTGTGGTCGCTCCCCTAAACAATAGGTATACAGCTTTGAAAACTGTTGGGGGGGACAGCCTTGCAGGTGTAAGCTGCAGTGACCGGGTCTGTGGCTTGAGGTCTGGCTCTGAGACTCAGAAGGGAAAGGGGGAGAGGAGGAGAGCGCTAGTTATAGGAGACTCTCTAGTCAGAGGGACGGACAGGCGGTTCTGTGGACATGGGCGAGACTCTCGGATGGTTTGTTGCCTCCCGGGTGCCAGGGTCCGTGATGTCTCGGACCGTGTCTTCAGAATCCTTAAGGGGGAGGGTGTGCAGCCAGAAGTCGTGGTACACATTGGCACCAACGACATAGGTAGGAAGGGGGGTGGGGAGATCATTCAAGAGATCAGGGAGTTAGGCTGGAAGCTAAAAGCTAGGACAGACAGAGTTGTCATCTCTGGGTTGTTGCCGGTGCCACGTGACAGTGAGGCAAGGAATAGGGAGAGAGTGCAGTTGAACACGTGGCTGCAAGGATGGTGTAGGAGGGAGGGCTTCAGGTATTTGGACAATTGGACTGCATTCTGGGGAAGGTGGGACCTGTACAAACAGGACGGGTTGCACCTGAACCAGAAGGGCACCAATATCCTGGGGGGTAGGTTTGCTAGCACTCTTCGGGGGGGTTTAAACTAATTTGGCAGGGGGATGGGATCCGGACTTGTAGTCCAGCAAGTAAGCTAGCTGTTGTCAGGATGTCCAAGAATGTAGGAAGGCTGTGGAGAAGGTAGCACTGACAGGGAATACTTGTGTACACAGAGATGGGCTCAAGTGCGTATACTTCAACGCAAGGAGTATCAGAAATAAGGCGTGGATCGGTACCTGGAACTACGATGTTGTGGCCATCACGGAAACGTGGATAGATGAGGGACAGGAATGGTTGTTGGAGGTTCCTGGTTACAGATGTTTCAATAAGATTAGGGAGGATGGTAAAAAAGGAGGGGGGTGGTGGCATTGCTAAATAGAAATGGTATAACGGCTGCAGAAAGGAAGTTTGAGGGGGATCTGCCTTTGGAGGTAGTATGGGCTGAAGTCAGAAATAGGAAAGGTGCAGTCACCTTGTTGGGTGTTTACTATAGGCCCCCCAATAGCAGCAGAGATGTGGAGAAACAGATTGGGAAACAGATTTTGGAAAGGTACAGAAGTCACAGGATCGTAGTCATGGGCGACTTCAACTTCCCAAATATTGATTGGAAGCTTTTTAGATCAAGTAGATTGGATGGGGCAGTGTTTGTGCAGTGTGTCCAGGAAGCTTTTCTAACTCAGTATGTAGATTGTCCAACCAGAGGGGAGGCCATATTGGATTTGGTACTCGGTAATGAACCGGGACAAGTGATGGGCTTGTTAGTGGGTGAGCATTTTGGTCACAATTCTGTGACTTTCACCTTGGTTATGGAGAGAGATAGGTGCACACAACAGGGTAGGTTTTACAGTTGGGGGAAGGGAAATTACGATGCTGTAAGACAGGATTTGAGGAGCATAAGTTGGGAGCATAGGCTGTCAGGGAAGGATGTGGTGGAAATGTGGAACTTTTTCAAGGAGCAGATACGACGTGTCCTTGATATGTATGTACCTATCAGGCAGGAAAGAAATGGTCGTGTGAGGGAGCCTTGGTTGACGAGGGAGGTTGAATGTCTAGTAAAGAGGAAGAAGGAGGCTTACGTAAGGTTGAGGAAACAGGGTTCGGACAGGGCAGTGGAGGGATACAGGATAGCCAGAAGGGACCTGAAGAAAGGGATTAAGAGAGGGCATGAAAAATCCTTGGCGGATAGGATCAAGGATAACCCCAAGGCATTTTATGTGAGAAACATGAGAATGACGAGAATGAGGGTAGGTCCGATCAAGGACAGTAGTGGGAGATTGTGTATTGAGTCGGAAGAGATAGGAGAGGTCTTGAATGAGTACTTTTCTTCAGTATTTACGAACGAGAGGGACCGTATTGTTGAAGAGGAGAGTGTGAAACGGACTGGTAAGCTATAAGAGATACTTGTTAGGAAGGAAGATGTGTTGGACATTTTGAGCAACTTGAGGATAGACAAGTCCCCTGGGCCTGACGGGATATATCCTAGGATTATGTGGGAAGTAAGAGAGGAAATTGCAGTACCGTTGGCAATGATCTTTTCGTCTTCACTGTCAACGGGGGTGGTACCAGGGGACTGGAGAGTAGCGAATGTTGTGCCCCTGTTCAAAAAAGGGAATAGGGATAACCCCGGGAATTACAGGCCAGTTAGTCTTACTTCTGTGGTAGGCAAAGTAATGGAAAGGGTACTGAGGGATAGGATTTATGAGTATCTGGAAAGACACTGCTTGATTAGGGACAGCCAGCACGGATTTGTGAAGGGTAGGTCTTGCCTTACAAGTCTTATTGAATTCTTTGAGGAGGTGACCAAGCATGTGGATGAGGGTAGAGCAGTGGATGTAGTGTACATGGATTTTAGTAAGGCATTTGATAAGGTTCCCCATGGTAGGCTTATGCGGAAAGTCAGGGGGCATGAGATAGAGGGAAATTTGGCCAATTGGATAGAAAACTGGCTAACCGGTCGAAGTCAGAGAGTGGTGGTAGATGGTAAATATTCAGCCTGGAGCCCAGTTACAAGTGGAGTTCCGCAGGGATCAGTTCTGGGTCCTCTGCTGTTTGTAATTTTTATTAATGACTTGGATTAGGGAGTCGAAGGGTGGGTCAGTAAATTTGCAGATGATACGAAGATTGGTGGAGTTGTGGACAGTGAGGAGGGCTGTTGTCGGCTGCAAAGAGACTTAGATATGATGCAGAGCTGGGCTGAGGAGTGGCAGATGGAGTTCAACCCTGCCAAGTGTGTGGTTGTCCATTTTGGAAGGACAAATAAGAATGCGGAATACAGGGTTAACGGTAGGGTTCTTAGGTGGAGGAACAGAGGGATCTTGGGGTCTATGTACATAGATCTTTGAAAGTTGCCACTCAGGTGGATAGAGCTTGTAAGAAGGCCTATGGTGTATTAGCGTTCATTAGCAGAGGGATTGAATTCAAGAGTCGTGAAGTGATGTTGCAGCTTTACAGGACTTTGGTTAGGCCACATTTGGAGTACTGTGTGCAGTTCTGGTCGCCTCACTTTAGGAAAGATGTGGAAGCTTTGGAGAGGGTGCAGAGAGGATTTACCAGGATGTTGCCTGGAATGGAGAATAGGTCGTACGAGGATAGGTTGAGAGTTCTCGGCCTTTTCTCGTTGGAACGGCGAAGGATGAGGGGTGACTTGATAGAGGTTTATAAGATGATCAGAGGAATAGATAGAGTAGACAGTCAGAAACTTTTTCCCCGGGTACAACAGAGTGTTACAAGGGGACATAAATTTAAGGTGAAGGGTGGAAGGTATAGGGGAGATGTCAGGGGTGGGTTCTTTACCCAGAGAGTGGTGGGGGCATGGAATGTGCTACCCGTGGGAGTGGTAGAGTCAGAATCATTGGCGACCTTTAAACGGCAATTGGATAGGTACATGGATGGGTGCTTAATCTGGGATAGATGTTCGGCACAACATCGTGGGCCGAAGGGCCTGTTCTGTGCTGTATTGTTCTATGTTCTATGTTCTATGAATTAAGGGATGCGGGGAGAGTGTGGGTAAGTGGCATTGAAATGCCCATCAATCATGATTGAATGGCAGAGTGAACTTGATGGGCCGAATAGCCTTACTTCCACTCCTATTTCTTATGGTCTTAACATGTAATCAGGACAATCTAGGCTGGCACATCAGTGCAGTACTGGGGAATGCTGCAGTATTGAATCTGTTGCCTATCAGATGAGATGTTAAACTGAGCCTTGTCTCCACATGTGCATCTGCACATGCACATATATACCTCTCCCAAAAAACCAAAACCTCAGATTCCATTTCAAAAAACAGGAAGGGAATTTTCCTCCACTGGCCCGATCAATGTTGATCCCTCGAATATCTTTGGTAAAACCAATAATTCGGTCATTTTATTAACTGCTCTTTGTGGGTGCTCACTGTACATAAATTGCCATGCTTTGAAATAATTTCATTGGCATGAATATTTCACTAAAAGTAGCTATTACCTGAAAACCAGTGCATTCCTGCTTGAGCAAAAAGGAATAATGAATGAAATGTTTGTGGAAACTTGAACTGTTAATTTTCATTTGTTGTGATTGGAGTAATGGAGCTTTCTAAAGTCTTTTTTTGTTCTCCCAGTCATATCCGTAAGTGGATTTCACATCTATTCTATAGTGAAATTGACTCAGACTCCTCTATTCATAGTCATAGTAGTATCATCCATTAATTAGATATCATGTTTCATGTAGGTACATCACTGATCTTTCAGAAATAAAATCAAAGTGCTGAGAAACCCAGCAGGTCTGACAGTGTCAGTGGAAAGAGAAATTGAGTTAATAATTGTAATGATTATAACGAGATCAGCCAGGTGGACCTCATAGCATGAGTTCCCTGATTGGGACTATTAGTCTGCTTCAACCAGGAGCCCTGGTTGGCAGATAAAAAACACGAGTAAGACATGCTAATCACTCAGATGGCTGTGAGGGAGCTGGATCAGTGTCAAAGATCTTCAATATGTAACTGAAGGATGAAGGAGTTATTTTAGTGGCGATGAAAGTAAAGCACACTCCTGAACACATTCATTTGCCACAGCCGTCTTTGAGGTGGGGTAAGCATTTCTGGCATCATGCCAACATTTGGGAAGCTTGACCCATTCGATCCAACTGTTGAAGACTTGGCAAAAATGAGGACTGCAGAAGCTGGAGATTAGAGTCAAGAGTGTGGTGCTGGAAAAGCACAGTAAGTCAGGTAGTATCCGAGGAGCAAATAAATTGTGGCCCATATGCAGAATGCATTATTTTTTCCACGCGCATGACATTGGGGTAAATAGAGCCAAAAGTAATTTCCGAACAGCTTGTGGTCCTGCAGCTTTTTAGGTTGATGGGAGCCTGACATTCTCTGAGGTACCAGATACTAAAACATTTCAAGATTGACAGATTTACTTAAGGAATATTATGATTCCCAAGTGGCCTCTAATTGAGTTGATATTGTGTTTTCTCAACTAGGATTTTGACTAGGTTAAGATGACTGACAGAGACATGTGATTTTGGTTTAACCCTTAATGAGAGACTGTTTGGTGTGCGGGAGTAACGATATAACCATGCAAAAGTGCCTAATAGCTGAAGCCCAACTGGACTTTTAACAAGCATTACAACTGGCTTTATCACTGGAGAGATGACATCACTGTAGCTGCCAGCATATTGTTGTAGGGAACAAGAGTGATTGTCCCAAAAATGGTCACCGCCAGATACTGGCTAAACTCCACCACAGTCATCCTGGGGTTCCAAAATGAAGAATTTGGCAGGATGTTATGTTTGGTGGCCAGGATTGGATGCAGGCATAGCTGCATCAACGGGGCAATGCCCAGAGAGCCAACAAGGACAAAGTTTGACCAAAAGTTGCTCAATATTCGTGGGAATGACTGGGTAAACCTTGTACTCAGTTACACATTGACTGTGCAGGTCCTTTCATGGACTCAATGTTTTTAATCATTGTGGATGCCCACTCAATGTGTTTGGACGTACACCGAGCTCAATTGTCAAACATGGGGAAGATGATACAAAAACTATATGCATCTTTTATAATATACAAACTCCTGGAATTATTGGTCACAGATAAGTAGCCATCGTTTTCCGGCAGGGACTTTAAATATTTCCTAAAGTCGAATAGTATTCGTCATATAATGACAGCTCCATGGCATTCAATTGGCTGGTGCAAAGAGCAGTCCAAACTTTGTTTCTTTAAGGCTATCTTCAGACTGCAGCTTCACTAGATACCAAACTGTCCAGGTTCCTATTTGATTATAAGACCATCCCTCATGCAACTACAGGGATAGCTCCAATAGAGTTACTAATTAAGCAAAGACTCCGCACCAGCTTAAATCTGATCTTCCTGGACATGAAGGTTTGGTGGGGCGAGGGAGCAGTTGTGGAGAAAGAAGGTGAAATGGCATCAGGATTGCCAATGCCAGTCACAAGATCCTGCTCAGTGCGAATGAAAATTTACTTAAGGGGACAAAATTTGGTGTAGGAACCATCGGAATAGTTTTGTCTGGGTATGAAACATGGTCGATGTGAGGTCAGGTCCAGTGATATATAAAGTTCAGGTAGATACAATGGTCTTGAACAAGCGTGTGGATCAAATGAAAGCTGCAAACTTGCAAATTGGATCAGAGCAAAACTCCGTTCCTAGGAATAATTGGAAAGGCTGTCAGAACCCATGGGTTCTCCCTCTCCATCAAGCATTGATGATACCTCAGAATATGAGATAAATACCGCAGTTGTCACAACTTTGATGCCTGAATAAGAGAATGAATTTCTTCTGAGACGCTTGGTGTAAGAGGCGAGCTACTGTGCATTATGCGCCACATGCATCTGAGGCAGAGTCAGAGGATCTTGACCTGGTACTAAAATAAACCAGCAAGAGCTATGAGCAAAGGAAACTGCCCATGCCCTCAGACTCAGAGGGGGAGGGATGCAGCATTTATAATGAGGTCAGCCAAGTGGACCTCAGAGAATATGAGTTCCCTGATGGTGGCTGTTAATCTGTTTAAATCAGGAAGCCTTGGCCTGCAGATTTAAACTGGAATTAAGACATCCTGTTCACTGAGAGCTGAATGTGTGTAAATGAAGGGTGACAACGCAATACTGGCCACTGTGGAAGTATTTCATTAATAGTCCAAAGACTTTTCATTGCAAGTGATCTTTCAGTTGGTAGCTGCTTTATGCAATTAATAAGATTACTTCTCAGTCAGCAAGTAAGTATGCAAAGCAAAAGCTATGACTGGCCTTGTTTAATTCAAACATCTAACAGGAAAAGCAATATTCCTATTGAGGAATTTGTAAGAGATGATGGTGTGGTGATAATGTCACTAGACTCGTGACACTGAGGCCTGGAGACATCAACACAAATTCCATTGTGGCAGCTGTTGAAATTTAGTTTTACAAAAATTTACAGTGTGATGTAACTGAAATTGTAGACCTGGATTGTTTAAGTGTCTCCTCTTTTAGAATGATCATGTTGGTTTCCGTTCTTTCATATGTAAATCACAAAAATCTTTTTAAAAGTTACATTCTCAAGTGACATTCAACAATTGGTGTCATGTCAGCCATATCAGATAATGCATTAAAGGTGTTCCCTCCTTATGTGAGGCTGTCTGTGCCACAATGGTCAGACTGATTCTAATCTAAAAAACGGATTTCCAGAATCTTGCATGGATTCACGCAGTTTTTGAGCAAAGTAAAATGTAATTCTGCAAGTACAAATTGACCCCACAAACTTATGTATGTGTGCGGGGGCGAGGAGAATGCACTGTTATGAGTATCTTTGAGGATGTGTGTGTGTGTTTAAAGAAGTTTAAGTCTGAGACGGTGTGTGGGAGTGTATGTGTGAGTATATGAGAGAGGGTCTGCGTGAGTTTTTTTTCTCTCTCTGTCTCTCTCTCTCTCTCTCTCTGTCTCTCTGTAGGAGTGTCTGTGTTGTTCCAAATAAACCTGTTGGACTGTAACCTGGTGTTGTGAGATTTTTAGCCTTGCTAGTGACATCCAGGTTCCATGAAAGAATAGAGAAAAAGGACATTTCAGATTCTTGGGATATTCCAAAGCACTTCACAGCCAATTAAGTACTTTTTTTTTAGGTGTAGTCGCCATTATATTGTTAAAAAAGCCAGCTAGTGTGCACACAGCAAATCCCCTCAAACAGCAATGTGATATTGACCAGATAAAGTGTCTGATATTGGGAAAGCACTGTGTAAACTTACTGCTCCTGGATTGTGCTGCTAATCAATGCATCCAGTTGAGAAGTTTAATGCCTCATCTGATCGTTTGCAACTCCAACATTGCAACACACCCTCAGTATTGCACTGATGTGTCATCCTTGGTTAAATGCTTAAAGAGGGGACTTAGCCTCTGACTTGGCTCTGTGGTAGCATGCCTAGGCTGCCTAACTTTGCAAGATACTGTATGTGTTGCCCTTCCCCACATCAGTGAATATCTGGCTTAAATAATTTCAAACTTCCTTCCTGTATTATAACCTTTTCAACCTCTGTAAAATTGTACTCCAGCAATGTTCTACTTCGAAACGTGACAATGTCTGTTGCTATTTTATCTTCGTGTGCTGGTCCCAAATGGCAAGCTTAATGACAGATCATCCAGAAGCTAATGAGATTCCAATACAATGCGTTTCTTCAATTATTCTATTAGATTATTAAATTATTAACCAGACAGAATAACAAATAACTGGTCAGATTTCTCATCAAGATTAGTGATAGGGTAAGAATAGAGGAGACAATTCCAGAATTTAATGAAAACTAAAGCTATGGGGGGAACAAAAAAGTAAAAAAAAAATTGAATTTAACGTAAGGTGTTTGGATTTGGCACAAATTGATGAATGAAAGCATGATTGGAGGCACATTCGGTGACATCAGTTTGGGGTTGCTGAACCCAGTGCCACGTTTGCTTGGGCTGACGTCATAAGGCTACGTTATTGAATTTAATAACAGATGATGTAGGCAAAAAGGGAAAGCCATATTTGGTAATGTATATTTTAATCAACCTGTTCTGACATATGACACACTCTGGGGAAGATAGGATTTGAATGTGGACTTTCTAGTCCAGAGTTAGGGATACCACCACTGCACTACAAGACCCCAAATTGGTTACATTATTTGGATGCTATAACATGAATATTATTTTGCAGCTCCTTCTCTAACAGCATTGTGAGTCTGCCTACAGCATGTGGACTCATGTTCTAAGAAGGCAGCTCACAACCACTTTCTTCAGGGCGTTTAGATGATAGCAATAAATGCTGGCCAGCCAGCCAGGAATGTCCGCATCCATGAGTGAATATATATAAAAACAAATCTGACTATGTGTCTAAAGTGGGAATGCTTCAGATTGACATGTGCTGCCAAACATTGGAAGTATTACTAATGGTCCTAATCCTAAAAAATTATAACAGTTTTTCCAAATTATAACATTTACTATGTGGAATGATCTGAATCAAAAATTGATTAGGCACTTCCTTAAATTGTTCTACTACTGGAAATAATACTCTTGAACACTACAATACTTAAACAATATATTGTTAAAATCATTTGAGCAGAATATTTAACAGTCATTTGAAACAAATGCATGTGTTACTGGTCTTGATGGTGAGGGAAAACAGTAATTCACTGGGTGAGAACTGTGTGAAAAGAACAATATATCCTGTCATTGTATGTGATATGAAACTGAAATCTTTAACATACAAATGCTGAAGCCTTGTGATCCACTAGAGAAACTTGAAATTGAATTTTCATTTTCTTATTTCTCTACATGGATTGCTACCATGTTTGACCCCAATCTATCTTCTTTGCCCATAGAATTCTTCAAAATGCCGACCGAAGTCACCAACACACTTTGCTGTTCCTGGCTGGGACTTAGGCGGTGTATATTGGGCTGTTTTGCCATCCGAACGGCAAATCATTTCCCTTGAACAGGAGTCAAAAAGGCCTCTGGTTCATGACAGATGGAGCAATTGCAAAGCCAGTCCTGAGCAGGAGGCTGAGGAGGAAATGGAGGATCAATTTGAGGATGTAAGGAATGCCGAGATTAAAACCATTGAACTATTGATAAGTGGGGTTGTGTATATAATAAATCACAAGATCAAGAAAATTTCTCATGCTATACTGAAGTGCAAGCAAATGATTAGCTTGCCTTAAACACAAAGGTCACCCGTTTTTACATCTGAAAATGGCATTTAAAATTCTTGCTTCATATAACCATTGACCATGCTAATATTGTTAAAGCTGCATGTTACCACGTTTAATTGCCTTATGAGTGTATTGCTTACACCTCAGTCAAGATGAAAAGTATTTACCTAAAAATTATGTTGCAAATGCTAAAATTTGTTAGCATTTTTTAATGAATGTTGAACATGGAAACTTATTACAGTAGCTAATTGTTATCCTGATTGAACTATGTTGTTTTCACTTTATTCAGATGCATTTGGC
The DNA here is from genome assembly GCF_020745735.1 of Hemiscyllium ocellatum. Taxonomy (NCBI): domain Eukaryota; kingdom Metazoa; phylum Chordata; class Chondrichthyes; order Orectolobiformes; family Hemiscylliidae; genus Hemiscyllium; species Hemiscyllium ocellatum. The sequence goes on along the minus strand of NC_083403.1, from coordinate 110,820,522 downwards.
TATTTACATTATGAAGTCCAGTCTCTTGGCCGCTGCATCATTTTTAATTTTAATGTTAATAGTTTCTAATGGTATTCATTAAGTTGGAAATATCAGAGTGATCTAGCAATAAATTGAAGTAACTGATTCACAGCAGTGTTATGACCTACTGGAATACTGCACTGTAAACTGAGCCTTGCTATTCCTGAAGTCGTACTAAATGTTACAGATTTGACAGAACCCCAGTTTACTCGATTTTTCAGATCAAGGTTTCTGTACTAAGTTAGAATTGTTATTTATTGTAAGTAATTTCACTAAAGCTACAAGTAAACAGTTATTAACCATTGGCATATAATACTGCTAAAACACTCATTCCCTCTTTTAAATTCTCACTGTCTTGCTGTCCCTCTCCCTGTATCGCTTGCTGTCTCTCTAGCCCTCTCACACACTTATAAAGTTAGAGAAAATCTGAAAAGTCCACTTGGTGGTCTTTGTTTCCTAGTAGCAATGTAGAAATGAATCCATTTCAGCTAACCAGGAATTTGGTGTTCAGTTGTATTTAGATTAATACCTGTGATTTCAATAATTGGGAGGGACAGAAGCAATGGGGGACTATTCTGTTAGTTTTCAGAGGGATTTACAAAATTAATGGAGGACTTTGATAGAAGTAAACAGAAAGAAACTGTTCCTGCTGACAAGCTTGTTGGTCACCAGGTGAGACAGATTTAAGATAGATGGCAGAAGGGCTAGTGGGGAACTGAAAATTCCTCTTACCTCTGCGAGTTCTTGTGATCTGGTATGTTCTGCCTGAAAGGCTGTTTGGGGAGATTCACTAATAACTTGAAAAGGAAAAAAATGGATCAATTCTTGAATGGGGAAAAATAATTACAGGAATTTGGGGGAAAAAAGCAGGGCTAAGAGACTAACGGGTGAGCTCTTTTAAAGAGCTGGCAATGGCACAACAGCCCAAATGTCTGTCTTCTGTGCCACACAATTGCATGATTATATTTTAGTCAACAATAGGTTCAGAGTGATTTTCTGAAAGGACCTAATCCAACGTTTAAACTTGTCATGCATGAAAAACTCTTGTACTGAACAATGATATTTTGTGAATTAAAATGCAAAGCAATGACCAAAGGCTGCATTCTGAATATAAGTGTAGATGTTATCAGCAGATGAACCATGGATATACTCAATTAATAATTGCCTGTCTGTAGCATGAAGGCTTATAATCTCTACTATCTTAATAAGAAAAATAACAATGTGGTGGATGAGTTCATCATATCCAAGATTCCCCTCCCATGGTACACTTGATCCTGACCTAGCCATGTGTCAAATTGTTCCTTCATCCCAGATCTCCTTCATAAATGCTAACACACGAAATTTCATTTTTTTTTTTGGCCTGCATTGTTTCGTGAGGCTCTCCGTCACGTTCCCACTGCAATTTGCAATTTGTTGCATCCTCAGTAGCATCAGCCCTATGGCAAGGGCAAATAGAATAAAGTAACTAATGTTAATGAAATGATTTCATTATGCACTCAGTGGTGCATTATGATGATGTATGCATCTGGATTTAATTGAATACTTTTGCATAATGAAACATTAATTGCTGATTTTATTTTTATTCAATCATGGGATATTGGTGTCACTAACTAGATCAGCATTTATTGCCCATCCCTAACTGCTCAGAGGGTAGTTAAGAACCAACCACATTGCTTTGGCTATGCTGTCACTTATAGCCAGATCAAGTAAAGATGGCAATTTCCTTCCCTAATGGACTTCAGGGAACGAGATGGTTTTTCTTCCTGACAATCGACAATGGTTTAATAGACTTTTATTTCCAGAGTATTGTAAAATTCACATTCCACCATCTGCTATGGTGGGATTTGAACACAAGTCTCCAGAACATTGCCTGAGTTTCTGGATTAATTGTTTTGCAATAATACCACTGAGCTATCCTCCAGTGAGGCTATAAAACTGGGTTTGCTTGATCAGGTGACCACTAACTCCTGTGAGGCTTTGTAACTATAATCATCAATGCAGTCAGTGGGCTTTCTCTGCAATTTTTCTTTTTTATTAAATTGGCCATGTGAAATTGCCCATAGCATTCAGGGATGTGTAGGTTAGATGCATTACTCATAGGTAAATATAGGGTAAGGGAATGGCTTACTTTTCGGAGGGTCGGTGTGGACTTGCAGGGCCGAAGGGTCTGTTTCCACACTGTCTGGATTCTAAAGAAAAAAATAATGAACAGCAGAGAATTTTGCCAGTTTTGCTTCAGTGGTTGCATTCTCCGTCTCAACCAGAAAGCGACAGTTCAAGTCCCACTTCAGAGATTTGACTATCTAATCTAGGTTGGCTGTGTAATTCTGAGAGAGTACCACAGAGCTAAAGAATTGTCTTTTGGATGCGATGTTAATTTGAGTCCAATGTACTCTCTCAAGTGCAAGATAGAGATGCCTTGATAACATTGAAGAGAGCAAATGAATTCTCCTGGTGACCTGACCAATACTTATCTTCAATTAAACCTAAAACTGATTGCTTGATTATTATCACATTGCAGCTTGGAGAACTTGCTGCTCACAATTTGACTGCTGCATTTTATATATTACACTGGGGACTAAACTTGAGATGTCAAGTGGTTATGAGATCTATGACATAATTGAAAGTTGTATTCTTCAAATGGAACTCTTCTCAATATCTTCTAATTGTTTTTTGGTATGTCACATTTTCTAAAACTTCAGGAACCTGTGTCTAAATTTTCTGGCAGCCTATTTGACACAGAAGAAGGCTTTCAATGGAATCGCCACATGAGAGCTTTTCTACATGGTAATCAAAAGCAGATCAAAATGCCAAGTAGTTCAGATACCAGCAAACAACAGGTCTGTAAGCTGGAAAACAACACTGGTGGAGAAATTAAGTGTCCTGAGCGAAATAATTGCCAGCCAACACTTTTGATATCCACCGGATTCAAAGAAACTTCAGCAAAGGTAATATGAAAGGCTCTTCTATCATTTCACAGTTGAATTAATTTACCTACTTATGTGTTTATTATTAACTTGGCTTGGTTAAGAATTTCCCTCTCTGAATCAGGAACCTCATTAAGAACTTCAGTGCATGACCAAGACTGAGTACGACTCTAAGTTCATTATTAAGGGAAAGCTGTCTGTTCTGAGTTGCTTTTTTTCAACTATTCATTCATGGGATGCACACATCATTGGTTAGACCAGTATTTATCCATCCCTAATTGCAATTCAGCGGGTGATGAGTTGCCGCCTTGAACTGTTGCAGACTGTGTTGTGCAAGTTTGCCCACGTGCTGTTGGTGAGGGAACCACAGGAATTTGACCCAGCAAGAAGGAATGGCATTCCAAGTTATAATCATCTGTGGATTGGAGGGAATATGCATGTTATGGTTGCTATGCATCTGCTGCTCTTGTCCTTTTATGTAGTTTGCAGGTTTGGAAAGTACTGTCTAAGAATTCTGTATGAGTTGTTGTAGAACATATTGTAGATGATGCACACTGCTGCACTGTGCATCAGTAGTGGACAGAGTGAATGTTGAAGGTGTTAGATGGGATGCCAGTCAAGTAGATTACTTTTTTCTGGGTAGTGTTGAACTTCCTGAGTATGGTTAATGTTGCACTTTCACTGAAGAATATTCTATCACAGTCCTGACTTGTGTTTGGTGAATAGATTTTGTGGAGTCAGGAGGGGAGTTGCTCACTGGCATTTCCAGCCTCATGCCTCTTTTTGTACCCATAGCATTTATACTGCTGGTCCAATTCAGTTTCTGGCCAACGGTACCCCCAGAGCAAAGCAGTGGCACATTTGGCACTGGTTCGAAACAGTTCTGAAAAAAGGTCACTGGATTTGAACCATGAACTTTGTTTTCTCTTTACAGTTGCTGCCAGCAATTTCTATTTCTGTTTGAAGTGAAATTAATTCATTTATCTAATTTGCTGTTTTGGATCTTGATATCTGTAATGTAGTCATCTGCGTGACCAGAAAACTGCTTTGTGAAGTAAATTCTTGAGTTGTAAGTTTGCAATGAAATATGCTGGGGTCCTGATAAGGAGGAGTTTTAGTTTAACTTATACCTTATTTATTAGACCTGTAAAATGTTTATTTGTCTGTAACATGTCTGGAACTAAATTGGGAGTTGATTTTTTTCATATTGGCTCAGAAAATATGTTCATACTAATTGAAAGAAATATCGATCGGGAGAAGTCCCACACTTAAACTGCTTACATTATAGAGTTTACTTTAGATGAATGTTTCTAACCACTGTTAACATTTTGGAATCTAGAGCTGTATTCACAAAATAATGATACACAGGAAAACAAAAATATTTTGCACAATTCATTAAGACTATCCACATATTTTCTTTTACAATGTACAAAATTTCAAGACTAATGTTTATTTCCAGACATGTCCTGCTCATATGATATGGATTTGATTTATGTTTGAGGCACAGATCCAAGAAATTCTATCTGGGTTTTGAGTTGGGGATTGCCAGCTCTGTTTGAAGGCCTGACCCCCCCACCACACACACACACACACACACACACACACACACACACACACTGGATATTATTCAGTGTGTGAGAGAGAATGCATGACCTAGAATTTCATCCTGCTCGTACATCCAAACATTGCACTGTGGCGCGGTGGTAGTTTGGCAAAGGGAGGCGCGGTAGTAGTTTGGCGCACCGGCATTTACACTGCTGAGGCTAAACGCCAGCTTGCGGACACCACCTCCTACTGCCCCCTTGACCATGACCCCACCTCCCATCACCAAACCATCATCTCCCAGACCATCCATAACCTCAATACCTCAGAGGATCTCCCATCCACCGCCTCCAACTTCATAGTCCCACAACCCCGCACCACCCGTTTCTATCTCCTGCCCAAAATCCACAAACCTGACTGCCCTGGCCGACCCATTGTCTCAGCCTGCTCCTGCCCCACAGAACTCATTTCTGCATACCTCGACACGGTCCTGTCCCCCTTAGTCCAAGAACTCCCCACCTGCGTTCGAGACACCACCTACGCCCTCCACCTCCCCCATGATTTTAGCTTCCTCGGTCCCCAATGCCTTATCTTCACCATGGACATCCAGTCCCTGTACACCTCCGTCCCCCATCAGGAAGGACTCAAAGCCCTCTGCTTCTTTGTTTTCTGCCGTACCAACCAGTACCCTTCCACTGACACCCTCCTTTGACTGACTGAACTGGTCCTCACCCTGAACAACTTCTCTTTCCAATCCTCCCACTTCTTCCAAACCAGAGGACTAGCCATGGGCCCCAGCTATGCCCGCCTCTTCGTAGGATATGTGGAACAGTCCATCTTCCGCAGCTACACTGGCAACCCCCCCCCACCTTTTCCTCCGCTGCATCGATGACTGTATCGGCGCTGCCACGTGCTCCCACGAGGAGGTTGAACAGTCCATCCACTTTACCAACACCTTCCACCCTGACCTCAAATTTACCTGGACCATCTCAGACTCCTCCCTCCCCTTACTAGACCTTTCCATTTCTATCTCGGGCCACCGAATCAACACGGACATTTACTACAAACCAACCGACTCCCACAGCTACCTAGACTACACCTCCTCCCACCCTGCACCGTGTAAAAACGCCATCCCATACTCCTAATTCCTTCGTCTCCGCCGCATCTGCTCCCAGGAGGACCAGTTCCAATACCGTACTACCCAAATGGCCTCCTTCTTCAAAGACTGCAATTTCCCCCCAGACGTGATCGACGATGCCCTCCACTGCATCTCCTCCACTTCCCGCTCCTCTGCCCTTGAACCCCGCCCCTCCAATCGCCATCAGGACAGAACCTCACTCGTCCTCACCTACCACCCCACCAACCTCCATATACATGGTATCATCCGTTGTCATTTCTGCCACCTTCAAACGGACCCCACCACCAGAGATATATTTTCCTCCCCTCCCCTATCAGCGTTCCGAAAAGACCACTCCCTCCGTGACTCCCTCGTCAGGTCCACACCCCTCACCAACCCAACCTCCACTCCCAGCACCTTCCCCTGCAACCGCAAGAAATGTGCCCACGCCTCCCCCTTTACTTCCCTCCAAGGCCCCAAGGGATCCTTCCATATCTGCCACAAATTCACCTGCACCTCCACACATATCATTTACTGCATCCGCTGCACCCGATGTGGCCTCCTCTATATTGGGGAGACAGGCTGCCTACTTGCGGAAAGTTTCATGGAACACCTCTGGTCCACAAGGTCCAACCAACCCAACCACCTCCTGGCTCAACACTTCAACTCTCCCTCCCACTCCGCCAAGGACATGCAGGTCCTTGGACTCCCCCATCGCCAGAGCATTGCAACACAACGGCTGGAGGAAGAGCGCCTCATCTTCCGCCTAGAAACCCTCCAACCACAAGGGATGAACCTCGATTTCTCCAGTTTCCTCATTTCCCCTCCCCCCACCTTGTCTCAGTCAAATCCCTCGAACTCAGCACCGCCTTCCTCACCTGCAATCTTCTTCCTGACCTCTCCACCCCTACCCCCACTCCGGCCTATCACCCTCACCTTGACCTCCTTCCACCTATCGCATTTCCAACGACCCTCCCCCAAGTCTCTCCACCCTACTTTTTAATCTTAGCCTGCTGGACACACTTTCCTCTTTCCTGAAGAAGGGCTCATGCCCGAAACGTTGATTCTCCAGCTCTTTGGATGCTGCCTGACCTGCTGCGCTTTTCCAGCAACACATTTTCAGCTCTGATCTCCAGCATCTGCAGTCCTCACTTTCTCCCCATTGCACTGTGATAATCAAGCATATACTTAACAATGGTAAACCACAGATAAAGTAAAACAGATTTAACTTTTATGTTGTTTAACCAGTAATTTAAAAAAAAATACTTGATGTTATTTGGTTTATACTTTGTTATTTTACACAGGGAGACTGAATTTATTATGGGGTGTAATTTGATGATTACAGTTGGAGCCATCAAGGTGGGTACTGTAATGAATGCCCTCCCATCTGTTCAAGGTTCTGGTCATTCAGAGACTCAGCATTGATGGAATATCCCAACCTGTTGCAGCCAGGATACTCACCAGTAACAATACCTTCACCACTGGAAGTTATTAAGAGAAAAATTATTATTCCTGTGGTGTGCATCACTCTGAAACGAACTTTGGGAGCTGACAAGTAAAGAGTGATCAAAATACTTTTACATCGAGCAAATAGATTCACTGCTACAGAGCACATAAATGTAAAATATTGTATAATTTTTTTTCCAGCTGATGCTGAGAGATTTTGGGGAGAGAAAACCATTGCTACTCTCACTCAGCAATATTTCCTAAAGTGGGAAGTGCAGGTATCATACACTTCCCTTTCTAGATCTTTTAAATAGCTAACTTTAGGTGAGCTCATTCAGTGATAGTAAAGCACTTTCCTCAATTTTTCATTTATTTGCAGTGTAATTTTTCAAATATGTGAAAATGTTATCAATTGAGCAAACCTGATTAATGGAAACAGCATCTCACAAGTACATTTTTACTTTAGCTCAAAGTTCCCGACTTGAATTCAAATCCAATCACAATTCACAGGTTTATGCACCTTTCTGACAAAGGTAATCATTTCTACAAACTTTTTTAAACCAGAAACTGCTGTTGTAAAATGACAAGATTCGTACGTGTGCCAAATGGGTAAAATTTATATATGATTGTTGAGATACACAGCCCACACACATGATTGTGCAAACAAGGTATAGTTCCATGGGTGATGACTATCCTTGGTACTTCATTAATATAAAGAAGGGTTTGATATACTGCAGTGTTTTCCAAAAGACTTGACAAATTGATGAAGGAGAACAACTTTGGGACATGAAAAGGATAGAAGTTAGCCAAGTTGTCCAATGATGCACCATAGGTAAAAGTTTTCAATTTACACAATTTAGCATTACCGGTGATTGGGTGGTGTAACAAAATTCCAGTGTCTAGTTCATATGATGGCTAATAATTAGGCTAATGATCTTTCCTCTCAATCTCCTTTACATTTGTTCAAATTTGTATCTAGTACAATGACTGTACGATTTTCGGCTTATTCTTATTAAACAGTCACATGCTAATGTTCAAGTTTTTGATATCAAAAGCTCGGATTTTTCTTTCCCATTCTGCATGAATCTGTAACCACCTTTTTTCAGTAGATGAACTGAATGTCAAGTCAATATCACTATCAAAACTAGTGCTAGTTCTGGTTGTGTTCTTTTTTTAGAAGCTCACTGTTACAGTGCACAGTCAAATGGGAAGTCTGGGGATCAGTATTGCTGGAGGAAAAGGATCAACTCCTTATAAAATCAGTGATGAAGTAAGTTTTTGTATGTTAAATAAGATTGAACAATCTGAAGTCTATTGAGACTTGCCATCTCAGAGAAAATGCTTTTGGTGAATTTTGAGATGAAGTTTTCAATGAATGTTATCACTGACCGCAGAAATGTGTTGTATTATGTAGTTGCTTAGTCAAAAATATTCCATGTTATCAATCGTATTTCCATAATAGATTTCTAGTGCTGGAGCTCATTAATGCACACCCATGAATCATGAAGTGTGACTGGAATAGAAGACAAATCAGCTAAGTTATTTATAATTTCTGACTATTGGTATTTTAGACTCAGTACTTGGAAAACAGTTTCGTGGGTAATCGTCAAACTGGTGTTCTGAGGAAGGGTCACCCAGCCTGACACATTTCACTTCACAGATGCTGCCAGACCTGCTGAACTTTTCCAGCCACTTTTGTTTTTGAATCATCAAACTACCCCTGTTCTGAACCTGATGTCTGGAGTTTAAATCAATGACCACATTAAGAGAAAACTAAAACTTAATGGTTCCATATATATGAATGTAAAAATAAAATTTCTAAGACTAAAGGTTTAGTCAAAAATTACATGAGTGGCATTTTCGAGGTGCTGAAGTAGAGTCTCTCCTTTTGTCTTTCTATTATTGTTGGCAACATTGAATATTCAATCTTCTCCAATCATTTGGTCATTCTACTTGTTTCTCGTGTTAATCTTGAAGGGCTTGTTTTGAGTGATAATTAATGGTTGAATAAGGCTGGTTGGATCATCAGGAATTATTGCAATATTACTGTTCTGTGATCTAACTTCAACAATGACATCAAGATTTGATTTGAACATACCTCGGATGAAAAGATCTTTATCTTTCTACAATCTACTTCGTTAGAAGTGTCACACTTACTTCAGCCATAATTTCAGCACACCTTCATCCATCTTTTCCTTATCGTGGATTTAGTCATCTACATTCCTTCTGGGAATTGCTGTTTCAAGAGAGATATTCACTTGAATATTGCCACTGGCTTAGGCTTTGTCCTGTTGGACATACATGGCAACACAATAGTGAATTGGCGAGCTTCATGGCCAGTTGTGTTCTGTCCAGTTTTGCTCTTCATTTCTCTGTCTTGTCTGTCAAACTTCATGGGAATCTTATCCATGCTCTCAATAGAGGTAAGGCTGTATTGACTAGGACAGCATTAATTGGCCGTCCTTAATTGCCTTTGAGTACTGAGTGGTGAATTATCCTCTTCAACCACAGTAGTCCGTGGCAGAGGGGTACAGTCACCCACTCATCTTGTATATGAGATTAATATTTACTTGGATGATACTTTGTTTTCCTAATCTTGGTCTGCATGCATTGGTTACTATTTTCGGTTGAAGAGAGTTGGTGGGAAACTTGTGCTTAGGCCTCTTTTAAATATTTAAGAGATAAAGTATAATTTCTGGGTGCACGGATTTTGGGGCTGTAAAAGCTCACAAGGCTCTTCTCGGATGTATTTTCAAAGAAACGTCTGAGTCTCTTACGAAGTAAATGTGAGCAATGTTCCTTGGCTGTGATGTCTTAATGATTGTTACTTTCTATAGGCAAGTATCTATCTCTCCAGCTGACTGTCAATTTCTGTTCCTTTATTTTTTGGTGAAACTTTGACCCAGGCCATGTCCTTTACTTTGCATAGATGTTTGGTGCAGAAGTATGTTGTACTAAATGCTAGACACATCTTCAAAATTGAGAGTTGGACAGGATGCATTGCTTTAACTCCTTCCCCGGTGACTTTTCTTTTGGAGAAAACGTTTCATTTTCAGATGAATTTTTGTATTGCTTTATTTTATAGTATTTTTAATGCACTCTCATCTGATGTATCCAAGCTTCTAATAGAAGGTTCATACTCATTGTCATCTTCTGAGCTCGACATCTGGGCATAATTTGTAAAAAAAAAGGAAAAAACCGAATGACAGTGTGTGCCCAAAAGCGGTGCGTCGACGCTTCTTGCAATGCCTGAGGCGGAAGAGACACAGCTACCAGACGTATGAGTCACCGAGTATACTCGTTTCTAGCTGAGAAGGGCCCAGAAATGCCGAGAATTGACATATAAACTCGTCTGTAGCTGGTTTTGAAATTATATGTTTTGTTTGAGTTTACTCGTCTCACTCTGAAAAAGACAGTTGGGTGAAGACAAGTTAACTCGTCTTTGCCGGGTAAGGGGTTAAAATCAAGTTGACTCCTTGTCTGCTTATATCAAATATGAAAATATACAGCAGCTTTGGCATCTACAGAAGAAAGAAGTCTGTAGTTTTGGTTATAGAACCTTTGTTTGACCTTTTAATTTGAACCTGTGCTTATATTTTCCTGTTATACATGATGAATCTGCAACATTAATGATGTACTTTGTTTTGTTTCAGAGGCTTTGGTAAACAATTTAAATATTTCTCATGAAAAAGGTTGACTGTATAAAGCAATTGTCCCTTAGTTTCAAAATGTGAATGGAGAATAACTTGAGAGGCAGATCCAGAGGCTAGAATTTATTTAAATTTTAAAAAAAGTTTGGATGCTTACTTATGGTTTATGTTGTCAAAAATATAATCACATTAACTATAATATTATCTGTACATAAAATGACCACATGGTCAGTTGTAATTTTAATATATTTAATTGTCAATTTTCCAACAGATTATTTTTGTTGAATAGATATATGTGATAACTTAAATTGTGCACCCCGCATTATTTATGTTGATCCTACTCCCATTGCTATTACTGTACAGTTGAAGTTGCTGGAAACAAAATGTTGAGAGTGGAAATGCTGAGGGAGTTTCACTTCCAGCCCACAATTCAGATGTGGAAGATAACTTTGTGAGGATGCATCAAGTGTGGGTTCAAGGTTTCTGGACTCAGTATCCCAACTCTCAGATGTATTGAAGGCCACTGACCCTTACAACCAGAGCATGTTTGAAGTCATAAGCTTTATTGGCTTCTGTTTCACCTGAGAGGTTATCACACTGAAGTCATCTATTGCAAGGGTGTCTCTTATCTGTGAAAGTTACAACAGCAGTAAACTTTCATTCATTCCAATCTTTGAGTCACCGCACGGAATATCTGGCAGGTTATCCAATCAACAGTCATGAATGTATTAAAAAAAATGCCAAATCTGACTTTAACTGTTTCAGTGGGTAGGTTTTTAATCCGTTCAAATCAGGCTGTATATACATCTAAGTAAAAACTAGGACTGCAGATGCTGGAAACCAGAGTCTGGATTAGAGTGGTGCCGGATAAGCACAGCAGGTCAGGCGGCATCAAAGGAACAGGAAAATCGACGTTTCAGGCAACAGCCAATGCGGTCTCCTCTACATTGGGGAGACTGGATGCCTCCTCGCAGAGCGCTTTAGGGAACATCTCCTGGACAACCTCACCAATCAACCCCACTGCCCTGTGGCCCAATATTTCAACTCCCCCTTCCACTCTGCCGAGGACAAGCAGGTCCTGGGCCTCCTCCACCCCAGCTCCCTCACCACCCGACGCTTGGAGGAAGAACGCCTCATCTTCTGCCTTGGAACACTTCAACCCCAGGGCATCAATTTGGACTTCACCAGTTTCCTCATTTCCCCTCCCCCCACCTTATCCCAGTTCCAACCTTCCAGCTCAGCACCATCCCCAAGACCTGTCCTACCTGCCTATCTTCCTTTCCACCTAGTCACTCCACCCTCCTCTCTGACCTATCACCTCCATCTCCACCCCCATTCACCTATTGTACTCTATGCTATTTTCTCTCCACCCCCACCTCCCTCTCATTTATCTCTCCCTGCCTCTATTCCTGATGAAGGGCTTTTGCCCGAATCGTCAATTCTCCTGCTCCTTGGATGCTGCCTGACCTGCTGTGCTTTTCCAGCACCACTCTAATCCAGGCCCCTGTATATACATGTATGCTCATTGTTTTTACTTTGGGAAGAAGGCATTCGTTAGGGATGTTGCTCTAGAGTGCAGGGTGTAAGGCATATTGGTATTGGGCTTTCTTCACGCCAACCCTACAACCAACATTAGCAGTAAAGTCCTCTTTAATTAATATTCAGATATTTTATGACCATAGAAATTTCATAATTCAAGTGTATGTCATTGCCAATAATTCAACACCTTAATTACACAGCAATTATGTTCCATGTAATACTTGATCGCAAATAAACACTGTAGATTCAAAGCAGAATACTGTGGATGCTGGAAATATGCAATAAAAACAAATTGCTGAAAATGCTCAGCAGGTTTAACAGCATCTGTGGAGAAACCCAGGAGCCAAAATTTTGTTTCATGACAGCTTTGTCATTTAATCTCTCCAAATCCCAGATCTTTCCTTTTGCTCTTCATCCCACTGTTCTCTTTAAAATCACATTTCTACCTCTCTTCAGATGGAAGAAGAGTTCTGTTTGACTCTATGGTGACTACTGGTCATTGTAAAAATAAGGTGTCAGTTTAAAACAGAAATATGGAAACATTTTTTTCCTCTGAGGATTGAGAGTTCTTTTGAATTCCCTTCCTCAAAAGGCAGAGGATTCAGAATCTTTATATAATTTTAAAGCAAAGATTTTTGATTATCAAGGGGATGAAAGATTATGAGGGATATGCAGGAATGGAGAGTTGAGGTTAAAATCTGATGAGCCATGATTTTATTGAATAGCAGAGTAGGCTTGAAGGACTGAGTGGCCTTTCCTTGTTCAGATGTTCATATATCTGTTTCCCTCTCCACAGATGCTTCCAGACCTACTAAGTATTTTCAACACTTTGTTTTAAGTACATCAAAGAATGGTAGCTGTGATAGTGTCATCAAAAAGCGAGAAAATCAGCACCAGGAGGCAAATACCTCAACCAGAGTTATGTAAATTGGACCATTGGGAACGGTCTGATAAAATCGACATTCATGCAGGCAGGTAGCAAAAGAAGGATGAAGGACAACAGAGAAACAGTAGAGCAGGAATAAATGAATGAATACTCATTGATCACCAGTTCAAGTGATTTCCAGCTCCTTCACAAGTATTGCAACTGAATTACCTATACCGGTAAATCAAAATACTGTGGATGCTGAAAATCTCTCATAAAACCAGAAAGTGCTGGAGAAACTCAGCAAGTCTGGCAGCATCTGTGGAGACAGGAAACAGAGTTATCATTTTGAGTCCAATTATATATTGTCTTCAGAAGTGTTATATGGATTCAGAACATTAACTCTGTTACTTTCTCCACAGATACTGCCAGATCAGCTGAGTTTCTTCAGTACTTGCTGTTTTAATGCTGTATCTGACAGCTTTGTCCAAATATCTTTTAGATAGTTTTTGCAAGGTATGAGGATGACTGTCTACAATCAAGTAGAAATTAGATACTCAGAACTTATCAGATAAAAGAAAACAACGCAAGGGGCAGAGTCTAACTTAACCCGGATGGTTTATTGTGATTTTTCCCGAAAGAAAGCTTGTTTTCTGGTAGAAGGATGTTTGTTGCCCTTCACTGCCATCAGTAAATCTAAAAGGTGTGTTTTCCTTTCTTAAGTAAAACATATGGTTTTAGTACATTGCCAGATTGAATATATCAAGGCCATTGATGTGTCTTGTTGCCACAACTGCTGAGATCTGAGTGGAATAGACTGGTGATCACGTGGAATTTTCATACCTTGTATGGCTTAGCGCTAGGTAAAATTGTACTACCAGCAACTGTGTGTTTAAAATCTCCTGATGGAGGCAACTAATCAAAAATTTCAAAATGAAAACTTTAAGATTTCTCCCTCATCTTGTGTATGACTGGGCATAAGTACTCCAGGCATCTGAAACTAAAATCCAGAGACAAATTTACCACAATTGCAAAATCCTGGTTGTATTGAACAGTTGCTCACTGTTAACATGCTGGTTTTGTTACTCGAGAGATAGCAAACAATTCTTTGTATCTTTATTGACTACTGCACAAAATGCTTGCCATGTTTACATAGAGGGTATTGCCTGCAACTGTAGTCTGACTCAGACTGCAAATGTTTCTAACATGTGGCTTCTAAAATGAGATCAGTTAATGTAACAAATAATGATTTATAGTATTATCTGTGCCAGAGAATCTTCATTTCCAAAGTATCGAAGGGGGGTCCTGCTGATCTTGCTGGTGTACAAGTTGGCGATATGGTACTGGAGGTAAGTTTGTATATGCCCTTATCATCAATTTTGAATAACCCCTTTTCATTATTGTAAGAATTTGAGATACGCTTGCTGATCTCTCTGTTTAGATGCCTCTTTAAATCCACCAAAACAAACTGACAACGAAGAATAGAAAGTGACTTTTATAACTTGAGGATGCCCCCAGGGCACTTGACAGCCAATGAAGTACTTCTGAAGTGTGGTCGCTGCTATTATATTACAAATGCAGCAGCCAATTCGCAAGCTTTTTTAATGACTAGTTAATGATCACTTAGAGCGAATTCTTGGAATTTTCTAACCCAAAGGTCTGTAGAAGCTCAGCAACTGAGTTAATTCAGTAAAGAGATTAGTCAATTTTTTGGATGTTAAGCAAATTAATGGACATGGGAATAAATGGGGGATGAGGTAGAAAATCAAAAAAAATGGCTTCATTGAGAGACTTCTTACAACATGGAGACAGACAGCTAAATCAAATCAACATCCCTATTAAAAGCAAATTACTGTGGATGCTGGAATCTGAAACAAAAAGCAAAAATGCTGGAAAATCTCAGCAGGTCTGGCAGCATCTGTAAGGAGAGAAAAGAGCTGACCTTTCGAGTCTAACTGACCCTTTGTCAAAACTGACGTCAGCTCTTTTCTCTCCTTACAGATGCTGCCAGTCCTGCTGAGATTTTCCAGCACTTTCTCTTTGGGTTCAACATCCCTATTGCTGCATTTGCAGCACAGTAAAATTGAAATAATCAGTGATCCTCAAAATTGACCCCAGTGGTTACTAACCAGACTTTGTAAATGGCTTCAATAAAAGATTTAACAATTTATTAGTAGCTTTATCAAAGTAAAGTTAAATGAGAGGTAGTCTAATTAATGCCTATGAATCATCTTTGATTTTGTCCCTGACTTTCACACAAAACAGACAGATGTCCAAATAGATAGCTAAGAGATCAATCAAAAGTAAAAGAAATAAATCAGATGTAACTGGCAGGTTCACTTAAACTGTTTCCACAATCCATAATCTCACTAGCACATGGGGTTGTATATTGCTTGCTTTCTGACATCTCTGATACATGCAGGTAGCATCT
This sequence comes from Hemiscyllium ocellatum, assembly GCF_020745735.1. Taxonomy (NCBI): domain Eukaryota; kingdom Metazoa; phylum Chordata; class Chondrichthyes; order Orectolobiformes; family Hemiscylliidae; genus Hemiscyllium; species Hemiscyllium ocellatum. The sequence continues at coordinate 110,804,984 of NC_083403.1, read as the reverse complement.
AGTAAGCTCTGAGGAATATCCATTTAATTCTGTTCTCTGAACTTTCAGTATTTTGATGATGAGAGGTTAACCCGGGTGCCAGAACCAGATGCAATATTCCAGGTGAAGTTGAACTTGAGTTTATATGATACCTCAACCAAGTGATGAGGGGTCAGCAAGGGATATGGCCAGTGTGAGGAGACTTCAGCAGCATGAGACAAATAGTGAGTATCCTGAATATACCATTGGAAGTTTGGTTCAAAGTGGAAATTTGGTGCAAAAAGGACAGGGGCTCTTAACTAGGATTTACTGCAAAAAGTAAGCTCTCCTGAGAGGTGAGTGGGAGAGGATAAAAGGTGTGGATCAATTACCTACTGTGAGACTAGTAGTGGAGAGACATCGCAAACTATGGTGTGACGTATGTGCAGGAAAAGAAACTGATTGGCAAGTAGGACTGGTGAACATTTCTAGTCATTCAAATAAGGTCTTCAGGTCTCCAATGCTTTTTCTTCTCTCTCAAAAATAACTGGTTAAATAACAGGTTGTTACTGGTGATTTTTTTTCTCACTTTAGTTAATGTAAATGAAATATTGCAACAGAGTGTAAAACCCAAGGAATCTATAATAGTTAAATTAAGTTAACTGTGATGGTAGGGTGAGTGATGTGTTGCTGCTGCAACATATGGAAGCAGCTAGACGTCAACGTGATCAAGACTAAATACATCTGTAGTAACCTTTTGCAGCGTGAGGAACTTGGATATGAATTGAGGAGCTGGAATCTGAGCTGCAGCCTTGCCTCCACTATATCTGTAGCCCCTTCCTTTAGAAATCTTGGATGAAAGCCGTCATGTTCTGGTGACTTGTTTGTTTGAAAAGCTCTGGTTCTCTGCAGTTATAAATATTTCCATAAACAGTGAACTGAAATAAGTGATGAGAGCTTTTTGGTGCATTCCCATGGGGCCTTGCTAACCGATTTCATTGCTTCTGGATAAAGTGTTAATTATAGCTTGGCTGCATTTTCGGAAACTTTGCTACTTACGTGGTCAAGTCATGCCTAGGCCATTTTTAACTTAATGCTTTTCATTCCTTTTTGAAATCATTCCAGTCCAAAGAGGTCCCAAGTATTAAATTGAACATGTTATTCAAAAATACATAGTCCATATTTAACATAATTACGGTAACAGGCTTACAGTAACTTTCTTGCTTTTGTACCCAATGCCCCAATTTATAAAGCCCAGGAACTCCTCGGCTTTTTCACTTGTGTTTTCAATGGCTTGTGCACATGTACTTCCAGTTCCATCTCCTCTTGCATCCCCTTTAGAATTTGACCCATCATGCTGACTCTCTCTATTCTTCCTACCACAATGAATTTCTTTGCACTTCTATTAAATTACACATGTTCACTTGTCTGCCCCTTCCACTAATCTTCCTTTTTTAAGTTTAGCACAGAAGTTGGAACCTAGAAATAAGATGGGAGGTCGGAGCAGGGGATTTACGGAATAAAACTTGAGGTGAAAAATTCAGATGGGCTTGAGGCACCAAGGTATTTTAATTGAGAAAGGAGAGATCAAGATGTGGTAACTGTGGCTCAAAACAACTTAAAGGTCTCAAAGGTCTATTGTTGAGCATCACTGTACTTGCAATGTACCTCATCTGTCTGCTCGTACTTAGGAATGAAAGTTTCCTTTTTATATTAGGACATGTTAGTGCACATGCAGGCCGTTTTTTCCCAATTGTTCGGAGTGCCTTATGGTTTAGGTTGAGTTATAGATGAAAGCAATAGATGTTGTAGCCTCAGTAGTTCCTACTGCTACTGTTCAACAGCTTTGTTGGTTATTTTATTGAATAAAGAGTGCATTTAGTTCATGGGCAGCTTTCCTTGCAAATCTTGAAATTCGATTCTTCAAATTTTTACTGATACAAGTAAATGATATTCAAAGTAATTAAAGTAACCATAAAATCACAGTTAAATAGTGTTTAAAGGAAAAGCAAACATTTGCTGGAAGACTTCCCTCTGTAGGCCATGTCACTCACTTTTCATGTCATTGCTATTACATAACTGCAGAACCATCCAAAGTAAAGCTCTGCATTAAATTTTAACAATTTTTGTCAGTGCTTGAGCCCAGAACAAAATTCAGCACACAGCTATTATCTTATTTGCATGGAATGCGCCATTTATCCCAGCTACAGCTTGTGAGACAACACCCAAGTGAAACCACTATGTAATGAGCCTCAGGCAAAAACACTCTAACCACTGTCTGTTGGCTCCTTTAAATCAGCTCACTAAAACACCTGTAGCCATGGCAATATCCTTACAGTAATTGCCATGAAGTATTGTGGAACGTTAATAGGCCCAATAAAAACTGTTGCTGTTGTTGAATGTCCATGTCTGTTGCAGAAACAAATGTGGTACATAATTCACATGAAACTTAAAACATGACCTTGCAATCAAACTGAACTAAAGAAGCCTGCAACACGGTCGTGTTTTAATGACAATTATATGTATACAGACCTTTGCTGCCTCTACTTTAACATTTAATCATCAATTTGTAATAACACATATGTTGGATCAATATCCACCTCTAAATATCCTGAAATGCTTACTTCAGACCACTTATTATTATCCTTTAACAGTTTTCACACAAAAGTCAAACATCAATATTAAGATCCTGGAATTATGCAAATAAAGTTGTTGAAATTTGTTTTTCAAGTCAGGCAACCTGTCTAACCATATTGTGACATTCCTATATTCCATAGGTCTCTTTCATGATTAGAATAACAATTCTGTGGGAGGTATGTGAGTTTGACTACGTTTGCTGTGCAAACCAGGCAACGTTGCCTCCTGATTACCACAGTGAGGCTCAGAGGCCTGGTCTGTTTGTGATTGGACCTCATAAGCATGCTGCCAAGTATCTGTGTGTACTGAACATTGCTTCAAGGCTTGTGATCACAGAAGTTGGGTAGTGGGCCAAGTCCTACTCCAGGCTTGCAAATGTTAAGAAACTAAGAATTGCAGAAGAAGAATCTAAGGGAAGCCGTCAGCTGATGGGCCGTAAGTACCTTCCTGCTCTTTCTGATGACGCAAAAATGAAGTCAAAGAGAAAAAGAGATTTTTTTTGTTAAAATCCCAATTAAGGCTGCTGCACACCACCCGGTCAATGAGTGAGGCATGTCTGTATGGCATCAGTTGGTCCATAAAAATAATATTAAGGATATTGGAGTTGATTTAAATATGCTTTGCACAGAATTGCTGGATGCCTAGTTCAAGGCCCATCCAACAGAATTTGAGCAGAATCTGAACCTTGTAGATAGCTGTGCAGCTCCTTCTTTGTTCTTGCCAGAAAATGGAGTGGAGAGCAAATGAACCTTGCCTAAATTGTCAATAATGTAACGCTCACTAACCTCTGCTTACAGGATCTTCTAAAGTTAATAATGGTAAATGTCATCAAAGTCTCTTATTTTTCAGGTCAATGGAAAAAGTCTGCAAAATGTTACCCATCATGAAGCAGTAAATGTCTTGAGGAATTCAGGGGCTGTAATTAAGATACTAATTTTGAGGGACAGGGCGGTGACAACTGATGACACAGTTACTCCTGACATGAACATTGGTGAAGCAGATATTGTAAAACCTCATCAGACCGAACAGTCTTGCTCTAAAACTCAGCCAGCTGCCACCCACCAGCAACTGGAAAGTGGCAATTTCTTGCTTGAAGGAAAGGCAGTATCTACATGCAATGTAAATAGCTTAGTAAGTAAAGCTTGTGTATGTAAATGAAGTGAATTAATTATGACCCTAGTGATTTTATTCCTCTCCCCCTCTCACCCCCTCCCCATTCCATTTCCCCATTCTTTTCATCTTTTAAAGGTTCATTGAGTACAGCCATATGAGCATTGGTGTGCCTTACCATATACACACATGAATCTCTTCATATATATGCTGAATTTAGGGGATTGCTGAATGATAATTGAACAGCTGCCCTTTTCTCTTCTCAGCTGTGAGGTGTTGAGGACAGTTTTATAGAAAACCACCTTCACATTGAAATCTCACAATTCAAAGATTGAATTTGTGCCAATCTGTTCTACCTGCACAGCTTGAAGTCATGTTACCTTGACCGATCAAGAAAACCAGAATTAGTGAAGTTGTGAATGAAAAGTTCCAAGCAGTTCAATAGGCAGGCATGATTGTACTTCCATTTCCTAAATCCTTGTTATGTGTTACATTCTGGTGGCTCTTTAAGTTCTCTTTTCTGTTCATTCTTTGATGAATCCACAAGGTGGTGCTGTAGACAGTCCAGTCATTCTTGGATTAGTCATCTTGACACTCCTCAATGTATGATAAAATGAAAAATGACTAGATAAGGTCTCCAGCTTCTTAACAGCCTGCTAAATGTAAACAATTTACTTTTACAGACTCTGATAAGTGTGTGTGTGTGTTAGAGAGAGTGAGAATTATACTCATTTAACATTTTCTTTTCTTTTTTTTTAATGTCAGGAATCTGAATCTGTGTCATTGAAGAGCCACACCACAAAATCTGCAAGTGAGATGCCACTAAATAACACCTCGTTCTGTGTTGTGAAATCTGCAATGCCAGTGAGTAGTAACTTTTTCCCACAATTTTGGGGCATCAAGAAAGAAATGGTACAAATTTTAAAAATGTTGTTAAAGGAACCAAAAGCGACATGGAAAAAGGCAGTGAGTGTTTAAGGCCTGGAATGAACTATGTGAATGTGTGGTGGTTGGAGGTTCAACAAACACTTTCAAAAGAAGATTAGATGATCATTTGAAAAGGAGCAATATACAGGTTTGTGGGATAAGTCAGAAAAATTGTGGTACATTAACAGCTCATTTGGAGAGAGTGCAGACAGAATGGGCTAAATAGCCTCCTTCTGTATTATAACAGTCTTGAGAACTTGAGAAATATTCCACTGTGAAGAACCACTTTAAAAGTTCTGACTTTCTGTTTTGGCAGACCAATAATTAAAAAAAAATTCACTTAGGTCTCAAAATATACAAGTATACTGTGCACTGGGCGGCATGGTGGCACTGCAGTTAGCACTGCTGTCTCACAGCGTCAGAGACCCGGGTTCAATTCCCGCCTCAGGCGACTGACTGTGTGGGTTTCCTCCCACAGTCACAAAGCTGTGCAGGTCAGGTGAATTGGCCACGCTAAATTGCCCGTAGTGTTCGGTGAAGGGGTATGGTGGGTTGCGCTTCGGCGGGTCGGTGTGGACTTGTTGGGCAGAAGGACCTGTTTCCACACTGTAATGTTCCACACTCTAATCTAATGTTGATCATTGTCGGTGCTGTATCAGTCAAATGTGGCTCGTGGCTCAGTAGTCCTTATATGAGCTTAAACTGTGCTTGTTAAGCATGGGATATTATAGCCAAATCTAATCATTCTCTTAAACGTGATGTGTATGCTAAGTATATATCCACTATGTGGATATTGCACTTAAATTCATTGACTGAAATGGAAGGAAACATTTGACGTTTAAAAAGGCGATTTTAAAAAAACTTTTTTCAAGCGCACCAGCAACGCCATTAGAAAATCAAAAGTCCGTTTGTATAATTGGATTTGGAAACTAAATCAAAAAAAATTTATAGCAGGAAAAATGTGAAAACAGTTTAAAATGGAGAAAGCAAGAACCATAGCAATTTATGACCAATGGCATATTTTTGGGTGCCTTGCTCTCTGAGGGAAATTTCTCCTTGCAAGATAAAATTGTAAACTTGTTCATTATGAACACATTTATACATTTGTTGCGTGATTTCCTCCATTTCTGTCTTGGGATAGTACTCTAAAAGCTGTTTTAGAACAATTTAAAAATGTTTTATTAATAGTGTGGTTCTTGAACAAGGCAGGTCAACACTGGGAGGCTAGTTCCATTTTCCCAAAATCCATCATCAGCTTCTGTCTAATTCACAATCCTTGACCAGAAACTTTATTCAAATTAAACAATCTCACTTCAGAGGATAAATTATGGGGAAGGAGTAGAGAAATTGAAACTAGCATGAATCACATTGGGTGACAACACCAAGACTGGCTAGACTAGTTTCTCCCTTCCAACTGAAGGAGTTCACAGCAAACGAGGGGAAACCAATCTAATGTTTATGGTGGAGGTTTCTTTCACTCTAAACTATGAAATTAAGTACAGTAAGAATCTTGATACTACTGAAGCATTGCTATACACGGGTTTGATGCTTTTCTATGTGTAACTTAATGTTAGATGAGTTTTGGCATTCTAGGGAGTCTGGGTCATATTAAATGAGAAAAATATTGTTTAATTCTTAAGTACAGAGATCAAAACCAGTTTGAATTGAGGTGCCAGAATTTTCGCTTGGGCAACTATAAAATTTCAGTCCAGCTATTAGTTCGGAGTAGTTCATAATGTAATATTGTCCATAATTAGATCCAATCTAAGCAACCTTGCACAAGGTGACTATGAGGGGAAGAATAGATGTTATCCAATGTCTGTCAAATGCCAGACTTGAAGCAAATTATTGGTATTTTCCAATGAGAGCTCTGAATATATCTAATTTGTGTAATAGTTATTAAGAATTCTAGATGGGTAGAGTGGATGGCATTGCATTCTTCAGCATTATCCATTTAAATTCGATGAAACCAATTCAAAATCACCATCCTTTCTACATTGCTTGTTGTTTATTCAGATGATCTTTACCAATGAGAATTTTATGAAGTGTAAGGAAACAAAAAAGATTTATTCCCTTCAAAATATTAAAGTGAGAAAATAGAGAAATGATGGTTTGAAAACTAATAATGTAATGGATGGGTGTGAAGACTGAATTGATCTGTTGTTATTGCATTCACATGTAATTAGGTCTTCACTCCGAGCTTTTTATCCTTCTTAGTTTGAGTTCAAACTGCACCTCTGCCACCTCCAACCTTAGCATTCAAATTCCTTAGGAAGGGCAATTAAAAATGGAGATGCACATTACCAAAGTATTAATATACAGTAAACTGATTTAAAAAGCTATTATTTGAAATTAATTCAAATTTATAGTGTTTCTTCATTGTCTGCTGTTGTATTTAATTATTTATTTTTTAAGAGATCTGATTATTTATGTTTCTGTTAAATGTGTTGTTTGAATATCACCTTCTTGATTTTAATTTTTGCTTTTCTTTTGCTTTCTTCTTTTGTGTTTCATTTTATTCCCTCACATTTGTACCTGATTTTCTTACTACTTCATTCCTGTCTTGATCCTAACACTCCCGCCAAGATGCCACGCATTATCCTTACTTGCCCTTCATCTTCAGATGAGGAATTGGATCAGTTAACACGAGAACAAGATGCCTATGGTCCAGAAGAACTTGAAAACTCAGAGCGCAGTGACTATTCAGGCTATTTAAATAGACCATTTTATCCCCTCTAATCACTTGCTGTGAAGAGTAAAGATTTCCCCCAAATATTCTCCCCAAACATTCACCATCTTCAAGTAGACAAGATGGCCTTACTACTTATATACATAATTAGTTAAAGGGGCCCTTCTGCAGGAGGCAAAATGACCACTTAGCAGTAAATGGATGGTGACATTGCACTTCAATCATGGTTTTTGTTTTCTGGAAATTTGGTCGGTCACGTATCAAAGTAACAAAAATGGAAACTGGCAAATTAAAGCATGTGACTGCCTGAAACATGATAAAGTGCAGTGTATGCAAATCCCCACGTATCTCCTGGTCAGGAAACGCACTGCCTTATTTGTAATTGTGGAATATAGGCCTGGAAGATCCTTGATCCTTGTTTGTTCACAAATCTCAGGCCAGTACTGAGATGCATTAGTTGGACTCTGTTATCAATGTATCAGAGAAAATTTGTCACAAGTTCCTCTGATTGCTTACTGTCTAATGATGTTTACTGGAAACCTGTGGTTTGTAGCCATAAAGTGAGGACAAGATTACTTCTGACATTCGCTACCCTGTCACCACTGCCAAAAAGCCTGCCAAACTGAGCAAACTTACCTGAAGAATGGGTATTATAGAGATAGGGAAAAAGTTTGAGTTATGATAAATTCAGATTACAAGATAAACCTAGCAGTTTTAATCAATAAATCACAAGCAAAATATGAATGTAATGGGAATTATGGACTATTCCTAATTTCTTTCTTCCTAGGATATTGTTCCCTTCAAAATTGAATGTTGTCTTCTTTCAATAAAATGTAAATATCTAAAACATTGACTCTGCCTTTAGTGTGAAGTCATTTGAAAATGATTTCTTTTCTAATTAGTTTATGATTATCTCCCTGGCACCTGTACAGAAAGTTCCTTTCCTATAAAGCTGACAAAGATCTGTTTTGAGAGTTCAAGGCAGTATGGAATTGGTGCTATATGGTTTATGATTTCAAAATAAAGAAGCAAGGCCCTAACAGGAGGTAAACAGTGACATGTTGTAAAGTCAGGGAAGAAGAATCAAAGTGTATGGGATTATAAAATTGCCACCAGTGGAATTGAACTGCGATAGAGTCTTGACACTTGCACCACAAACACTAATTAAATTTAGGAGGAAGCTGAACTCATTCCTGTTTCACCAGGATATGGAAGAGGGAAAATCTGAAAAAAAATTAGTCAGCATGTATCCTGAAACAGGAGCTGGAGGAAGGAGCAAAGTGGATGGTTTGAATTAGCCTCTCATTCCTCTGTTCTTATGTTATGGTTCAAATTCAGCTAGTAACCAACTGTGTATACACAAACAGATATTGGCTGCACTAAATAGCTCACCAGATTTTTCTTTTATGAGTTCTAAGAATTATTTTCATTGCATAAAGAATGGCATGAAGTAACTGAGAATAAAGCAAAGTAAACGTCCTTCGCTCAAGGTAAATTTACAGGCCTGATATGCACCTGTGTCACACTGAACAGGCCCCAAAGTTCAATGTTCTGTTTTCTGTTGATTTAGCTGATGTCAGTGCCCCATTATAAGGGCAGGGAAACTGAACCTAGCAATCATTCTTCTGATTCCTGATGAAACGCGCATGTCTGCCTGTCGATCTTGAGTAAGGAGAGATTTGGTTTGAATTATGGTAGTTGATAGCCTGCAACCTGTCCTGTGAGTGAGGACAGTGATTCCCATTGGAACTGATCTGCACAAGTCACTTTGAATGATAGGACAGTCCAGGAAATTGTAAATATAAGATAAATATAAGAAAAATCTTTTGCCAACAGAAAATCCACTAATTTGATTCTGATCTTTAAATTGCTCTTGACAAAATAAATAACGTTATTCTTGAATGTAAAGACTAGCACATGTCTGTGTTCTAGATTTGGGCAATTACAATCCAAACTGCATCTATCGCCTTCCTTTCTGTTGTTCTTGGATGATACCTTTTAAATTTTTCACTTAATGTTTCAATAAAATATAAACATCAAAATAAAACTCTGTCATTTTATAAACTGATTTTTAAAATGACTTACTCTTAATTTGCATTTTTCATTAATATCAATAATGTGGTAAAAATGTATAATTTGCAAAATCATTACAAGAATGAAAGAATGGGGTTAACATCTAAAGATGCTACAAGTGAAATTCAGTTTGAAAATTTCTTTGGATTTTGTGTGAAATGAGAACTGACTAGGTTGCAACACCTAGATAAGAATTTAATTCATTCCTAAATCGTCAGGGATTTGCGTGTGGGATACGGAAAAATTGAAAATGGTCATGTCTGGATACCAACGGGGAGCAACCTGTTCCTCTGGTTTAAAACCAGTTCATAACACACAATGCATCCTAAAACAGATGTTGGCAGAGTTAAAAAGCTCACCAGATTCTTTTTTTGTGATTCTTAGAATTGCTTTTCATGACGTGAAGTAACTGAGAACAAAAGCAAGGTCTTTCCTGTTGGCAATCATACGACCCTAATGTGGAACTCAGCCAAACTGAGTACAAAGGACATAGCTGCTAGGCTGGGTTTGTGGCAGGTGATGAGGGAACTAAAAAAAGGGTAATACATACTTAACCTCTTGCTTACCAATCTCCTGGCTGCAGATGCATCTGTCCATGACAGTATTGATAAAAGTGACCACAGCTCACTCCTTGTGGAGACTAAGTCCTGCCTTCATGTTGAGAATAATTTCCTTTGTGTTGTGTGGTGCTAACGCTGTGCTAGATGGGATACACTTCAAATAGATCTAGCAACTAAATAGTGGGCATCCATGAGGCAATTTGGCCATCAACAGCAGCAGAATTGTACTCCAGCATAATCTGCAACCTCATGGCCTAGTCTATGCCCCAGACAACAATTATCAGTAAGCAAGGGGATCAACACTGGTTCAATGGAGAATGCAGAAGCGCATGCCAGGAGCAGCAACAGGGCATACCCAAAAATGAGATGTTGACCTGACGAAGCTATCAAGTAGGAATACATGTACGCCAATGACGTACACAACAAATGATAGACAGAGCTAACAATCCCAAAACCAACAGATCAGATCTAAGCTCTGCAGTCTTGCCATAACCAATCATGAATGGTAGTGGACAATTAAACAACTCATTGGAGAAGAGGCTCCACAAATATCTCCATCCTCAACTGTGGAAGAACCCAACACTAGTGCAAAAGGTAAGGTTGGAGCATTCACAGCATTTTTCAGCCAGAAGTGCCAACTGGATGATCTGTCTCAGCCTCTGCAAGCAGTCTCCAGCATTACAGATAACAGTTGTCAAACGATTCGATTCTCTCTGCAATATATCGAGAAACACTTGGAAGTGCTGGATACTGCAAAGCTGTGGGCCCTGGTAACTTTTTTAGTAATAGTACTGAAGACTTATGCTCCAGAACTTGCCGTTTCCCTAAGCTGTTCCGGTAAAGTTGCAACACTGGCATCTATCTGACAATGTAGGAAATTGCCCATGTCTGTCCTATACACAAAAAACAGGACAAATCCAATCCAGCAATCATCACCTAATCAATCTATCCCCGATCATCAGTAAAGTGATGGAAGATGTCATTAATAGTGCTACCAAGCAGCACTACTCCGCAATAACCTGCTCAGTGACACCCAGTTTGGGCTCTGCCAGGGCCACTCAACTTGTGACCTAATTTTGACCTTGGTTCAAACATGGGTAAAAGAGCTAATTTCCAGAGGTGAGGTGAGAGTCTTAGATCTTTGTATCCAGGGCACATTTGATCAATGTGGTGTCAAGGAGCCCCAACAAAACTGGAATTAATAAGTATTGGGGCAGACTCGTTGCTAGTTGGTCATACCTGGCATGTTACGTAGTTGTGGTTGTTGAAGGTCAGCCATCTCAGCTTCAGGACATTTTTGCAGGATTTCCTCAGGACGCTGTCCCAGGCCCAAACATCTTCAGTTGCTTTATCAATGATCTTCCCTCCATCATAAGGTCAGAAGTGAGGATATTTGGTAATGATTGCACAATGTTTAGCACCATTTGCAACTCCTCAGATACCAAAGTAGTTTATATTCAAGTGCAACATGATCTGAATAATATCAAGGATTAGGCTGACAAGTGGCAAATAACATTCGCACCATACAAATGCCAGACCATGACCTTCTCCAATCAGACACAGTCTATCACCATCCCTTTCCATTCAGTAGTGATACCCACTGTCAACATCCTTGGGTTATCATTGACCAGAAACTCAACTGGACTTGCCACACAACACAGGGGCTCCAAGAGGCCAGGTATACTGGAGCGAGTAACTCACCTTCTGACTCCGCAAAGTCTGCATTGTCTACAAGGCACACATCAGGAGTTTGATGAAGTACTTGCCTAGAAAGGTGCAGTTCTAATAACACTCAAACTTGACACCATCCAGGACAAAGCAGCCCACTTTATTAGAGGAGGGACTGGATTTGATGCCACTGATGCTCAGTAGCAGCCATGTGTACTATCTATAAGATACACTGCAGAAATTCACTGTTAGATAGCCCCTGACAAACTTGCAACTACTTCCATTTAGAAGGACAAGGGCAGTAGATACATGGAAACACCATAACTGCAATTCCCCTTTAAGCTATTCACTGTCCTTACTTGGAAACAGATTGCCATTCCTTCACTATTGCTGGATCAAAATCCTGGAATTCCCTCTCCAAGGACATTCTGCATTAACCTACAGAATGTGGACTGTCATGGTTCAGGAGGCAGCTTGTAATAAATGCTGGCCAACCAGCAATGTCCACATCCTACGTATGAATAAATTAGGAAAAAGAAAAGCCCAGATGTTCAACCTTTGGTCTATGCTGGTTAAACTGATTTCTGTGTAGTGGGGGGTGGGAGAAAAATGACAGCAATTGGCTACAGTGCCATTGGAAGGAGAAACTGAATCAGTGTATTTGAGTTTTTAACAGTAAATTTTGCTTCTTGCTGAACTCTGCACATATATGTGTGGATTTTGGATGAGGACAGTACTTGCTCCATTGTGGCCTTTGATGCTTGCATTGTCTACATTCTTCACGGTAGAGTCTCACACATTAACAATGGCCAATTGAGCAAAGGTAACATTCCCAATGAGGGCTGTGAATCTGAATTAGCCACCTGGGACTACTAAATAACCTAGACAGTTGCCATTTTAGAAACTGTTGACACTAGAAACAAATTGTCTGATAAGAGAAAATGTAGGCATTTTAACAAAACAGGCATTGATCATGCCTTGGCATGATTGTATTCGCTATATCTTGTGTGTTAAGCCAATACTGTTATCTTCACCTTGAAAAATTGGTCTTGAGCAACACCGAACTGTGGGTATCTACAAATATATTATCCTGAGGCTGCTTGTTCCTGAAAATAATTAAAACTTTTCAATTCCTTATGTACTGCAACAAATCTTTTGCTTACATCAGTATGTAGTTAGTTTTCAAATACATCTCTTCAGTATCATATCTTCGACCTCTCTCTTTACGTGACTTTTATCAATCCCGTTGTACTACAGCCGCCCTCCCAGAGTTGTTCTGTATTTGTTTTTTTAACAGTATTCCAGTAGTTGACTTAGTTGCATCATCATTGTAACCACTAAACATAATTACCATTATTGCTGTTATCCCATCAGCGCTCCACCACCACCAGATCTTCTCGGTTACAACACTCTGAAAGGCTGTTCTTGTTCACTCCAGTTCATAACTGCAGCGATGGGGTTGCACCACATTTCATTTAAATTATAACCTCTGTATATTGTCTGATGTAGTATAGTTTTGGCCATTCAATATTTTGTGATAATCATGCTCAATTTCACTTCTTGACGTCAGGTCAATATTTTTCTGTTCCTCCTGAATGCCCCTTTAGGTGGCTTGACACTATACCATCCTGGATGATCTATTTCTGTGATCACAATGGCCCCTGACTTCCTGTCACCTAAGCAGACACTTCCCAGGCTCTAAGGGTTAACTGGGTTTTCACCCGGTGTCTTTAATTTTTCTATCTTTGCTGTTTTTTCCCTTTTGATTTTTCTCTCGTTTTACTATCTTGTAGACTTGCAGAAGTTTTGCCTGGCTAATGGTTCTGTTCTAAAACTCATACATCTGTTTTTAACTTGTTCGTTGTTAAAAATTCCATTATTCAATGGGTTACTCTGAACTGCTTGATCCACTGCTGCCCTTGAGAGTATGAATGCTATTACTTATGTCTTTCCTGGAGTGGAGACAATGCCATTGTCATATCTTATCACTTTAAGATCGAATCTTTGTGTGAGTAGAGTCATTTTTGAGATTTTCTTTCAGCCCCAATAATGTGGTCTTTCTCAAAGTGCAATTTCAGTCCTATGAAGCAGTCTGTGAACTTTTAAATCTTAGTGTAACTGCTCATGCTTCTTTCCCTACGGCACATATCTCTGTTTAGTCTCAGTCAGAAAATTTGGCACGTAAAAGACTGATTTTGCACTTGAATAGGGTACATTTCATTGTTTATGCACTACAGTGGTAGAAATTCACTAATGGCCCTTGACTGACTTGAATGCACCATGATACCTTATTCTTGGATATTGTGTCTTGTGAAAGTAATTGTTATTCTGGAGAATTGACCTTTCTCATTTCATGACAGGCTACAGAACATAGGCCTATCACTTGAATAAATCCCTGATCCTCTGATTGATTGTGTTCCTCCTTCACTTTAGTTTGCTCTGGGATTTCATCCATATGGCAAATGATTCCAGCTGTTGCATATTGTAAAATGATTCCACATCTGTCAGATGTGGAAGGATCCTTTGGGGCCTTGGACGGAGGTGAGGGGTGTGGTGTGAGTGCAGATTTTACACTTCCTATGGTTGCAGGGGAAGGTGCTGACTGTGGGGTGCGGGCTTGTGGGGGGGCTTGGACCTGACAAGGGTGTCACGAAGGGAATGGATTCTCCAGAACGCTGATAGGGGTGGGGAGGGAAATATATTTATGGTGGTGGGATCCATTTGTAGGAGGCGAAAGTGACAGAGGATGATGCGATATATGCGGAGTTTGGTGAGGTGGAGGGTGAGGAACGGGGTGATCTGTCCTTGTTGCATTGGGAGGGGTGGAGTTCAAAGGTAGTGGTGCAGGAGGTGGTGGGGATGCGCTGGAGGACAATATCGACCACTTGGGAAGGGAAATTGCTATCTTGGAAGAAGGTGGCCACCTGGGAGTTTCTAAGGTGGAATTGGTCATCCTGGGACCAGATGCGACGGAGGAATTGGGAATAAGGAATAGCGTTTTTATAGGTGGGAGGAGGTATAGTCTAGGTCGCTGTGGGAGTTGGTGGGCTTGTAGTAGATGTCCGTGTTTCGTCAGTTGCCGGAGATAGAGATGGAGAGGTCCAGGAATGGGAAGATGTTCGAAATGGTCCAGGTGAATTTGAGGTCTGGGTGAAAGGTATTGGTGAAGTTGATGAAATCCCCTCTGTCTCCCCCGCTACAGAGAAAACAACCTGAGTTTCCGTCGCCTCTCCTTATAGCTCATGCTGGGATCATCCTGGTAAACCTCTTCTGCACCCTCTCCAATACCTCCACATCCTTCCTGTAATGTGGCTACCAGACTTGAATGCAATGTCTTTAGATTACTTACAATGTGGAAACAGGCCCTTCGGCCCAACAAGTCCACACCGACCCGCCGAAGCGCAACCCACCCATATCCCTACATATACCCCTTACCTAACACTACGGGCAATTTAGCATGGCCAATTCACCTGACCAGCACATCTTTGGACTGTGGGAGGAAACCAGAGCACCCGGAGGAAACCCACGCAGACACGGGGAGAACGTGCAAACTCCACAGTCAGTCACCTGAGGCGGGAATTGAACCCAGGTCCCTGGCGCTGTGAGGCAGCAGTGCTAACCACTGTGCCACCGTGCCGCCCTCAACATGCTGCAACATGGCATCCTGACTCTTGTACTCAATTCTCTGACCAATAAAGGCATGCATGCCATATACTGCCTTTACCACCCTACCGACTTGCCATTTTCAGGGAGCGAGGTATTTGAGCCCCAAGATCCCTCTGCATATTAATGCTGTTCAGGATCCTGCCGTTAACTATGTTTTTTCTTAACATTTGATCTCTAAGTGCACTTACCTCGCACTTATCCAGTTTACTTAATGACTTCGTTCCCACAGACTTTTTCCAGAGAATTCTAAAGATCAACCACCCTCCTTCCTATCTCAGTTCTAAGTAACATTTATTGAGACTATGTCCCATGATTCCAGACCCCACAGCCAGGGAAGCATTCTTCCTGCATATACATATACTCTGTCTCTGTTAAGATTTTTATACATTGCTGAGATCACTACTCTCCTTTTATAAACTTTCAGAAATATAGGTTCAGCCTACTTGACCTTAGGGGAAGGTGTTAGAATTGATCACTAAAGCATTTTTGAATGGACACTTAGAAAATCTCAAGGTGTTTTGTAAGAGTCAGCTTGATTTCATTAAAGGGAAATCCTATTTAACTAATTTATTCAAGTCCTTTCAGGAGGTACTGTACATTGTGAATGAAGGGAGCCAGTAAGGATACTATATTTGGTTTCTGGAAGGCATCTGAAAGATTAATGTGAAAAGTAAAAGCTTCAGTATATGATGTTACAGACCATGCCAGACTCCCTCAACATATTTCAAGTAAGTAGCCCAGACTCTAACTTTACTAGTTGTTTTAAGCAAGTGTAGTGCAGTTATTCCAGGAGTACTGCAGCTGACTAATCCACTTAGTTTTAAAAAAAACAGAATTTATTTACAAGATTACCGAATGTAACACAAACAAATGAGAACAGAATACGGAATAACTTAAACTACCCGAAAACCCAACAGATCATCCCAACTTAGTGATGCTGTTTCAAATACTTGCAACAATCCCCATAAACACTCCTTGGCACAAAAGGTAAAATCAAACACAGGGTCTTAGAGGAGAGAATTCAGAGACAGGGTACCAGCATGGACCTGCTGCTTTGGGTCCAGCAGCTTTTTCCATACTACTGTGCTAAAACAAAACAAAACCATGGAAGAACTGGCTCTTTCATTGTACAAGTTTTTTTTAAATCTTGAAAGCCTTTTATATGAGGCAGTGTCTGTTAGCTATAACCAAATTGGCCCTAAAACATTTCCAAACCCATTCTTTTTAGTGTCTGTGTCTTTTACAAACTCTTGAAAAAAGAAAGAAATGACCTTGTTGAAGGAGCAGCATCGTCACAATGGGGGTGACATGAGCAGGTTAGCAGATTGGCTGGCAGGTAACAGTATGCAGAAATGATTTTTATCTGATTGGTAGGATATGACAAATGGTCTGTGCTGGAGCCTCAACTTTTTCCAACTTAGATCAATGACTTGGATCACAGATGACACCAAGATAGGTAGGAATGTTTGTTGCAAAGGAAGTTGCACATGGATATGGAGGCGTTGAGTGAGTGGGCAAAGATCTGACAAATGCAATATAGTGCAGAAAGATATGATGATTTTCTCTTTGGCAGGAAGACTGTTTTAAAACTGGGAGTTGCCTTTTTAGGATAGAGATGAAGAAATAGAATGTGAGTTACCTGATTGGACCAGGTGAACAGCCCCAGTCAGAAAGCCCTGGCTGATAGATATAAACAGGAGTGTCAGAGGTTCTGCTGACTCTGAGGGAACTGGATCAGTGTCTATGGCTTTTTGCATGTATATGGAGGGTGACTTTATGTTGGTCAAGTTCTTTCAAGTTCTGTTTTCCTTCTCCCACTAACAGTCTGCATTACGAAAGAAGTCAGAATGGAAGTACACCTCCACATTCTAAAGGACCCCTAATCAAAATTTCCTTTCTGAAATGCAGAACTCATCTGTCATAAAAATAAAGGACCAGGGTGTCAAACTGCACAAAATTGCCACTTCTCAGAAAATCTGGCCCAATATTACAGTTTGTTTATTGTTGTTAGGTCAAAATCTTGGAACGTCCTTCCTGTTAGCACTTTGGATTCACCAGGCCATATTTACAGTAGTGGTTCAGGAAACCAGCCAATCACCACTTTCTCAGAGGAAATGAGGCCAGTTAATGCTGCTTTATCCAATGATGTCTATACTCTTTGAAAAAGCACATCCTGCCTAAAGTGGACCTTTAAAGAAAAATAGGAATTGCTAAAACAGAAGATTCATGTAATTCTTCATCTACCATCCTGGTGGTCATATGGTACCATAAGAATTGACTGGTGTACAACAATCACATCCTCTCAATTAGATTAGAACAGAGCCAGAAGTGATGTAAGGAAAATTCTAGTAGTGTAGAACTCTGGGAACTATTGGTGTAAAATCATCTTTCTCCTTACAATATACTACACGTTTCCACATCACCAAATTTCAGCTTAGTCATGTGCTGTTTTCTGATTTTCAGATCAAGTTAATCTAATCTCAGAAATAATTGAGAACCAGTAATATTGGAAAGTTGATTATCCCCAGGACTTAAAAGAAGAACACAGAGGAGAAATATCTCAAAATGTAGTCTTTCTTCAAGAAATTAGGTCCTTGAATTTTTAGGAGTGTCTTAGCAAGGAATCTATTGTCAAACCAAAGGCTCGTTGCTTTTCTTTGGCATGAAAATAAACATTATAAACATTAACCTTCCTTCCATTTGATTTAAGTAAAGTTCCAACTATTCTTCTTGGGGTTCTTCTGTCAAAGTAGAATTGACTCATTAAAAGTTTAAGCAAAAATAATTCTGCCATTTATAGTTGGTCTAAATATCTGCAATTAATAAAGCCTTTGTGATTTATTAGATGAAAGTACAAAGTTTAGGTACAGTTTTACACTGGATTTTTGTCTTTGAATAGTCAATCAATCCAGATGGCCAACAAGAGAAGTTGTCCTGAGCTTGAAGGCTACCTAGATCTGTCTTGTTCTAAATTAACTGCTGGGAAAAAAAGGATTTTAGCTCAATAATGAACAGTGAAAGTTCATGTAACTAGTACACTGGAAATCTATGATAAAGGCTGTATAGGCTTTGTACATGTGGTCCAAGTTACCAGTACCTGGCTACAAATTTACCCTCTCCCTGTTAGCCCTCTTTCCCTCCCCTGCAGCATATACAGAGCCAGTGCTGGCAGGCAGAAAGACTGACAGCACCAGCTGAACCAAGAATATGGACTGTCTTCATCATGGAATAACAACACAACTCAGGATATGGTTTCATTCCAGTGGTAAGCAAGTGCATGGGTCAAATTCAGATTACATGAGATGTTGTTTAGTCCTAGTAATATTGCTTTTTGAATACAACTGCCATAATTTGGACTTCTAAACGCAAAGGGCTTACAAACATCCATAATTTATATGTTAAAAAATGTAGTAACTGTAGCCCAATCCATCTAGCAGAAACTGGGTGATGGCACTTTATCATCAAACCTACCATCTTGGATCCCAACTCTTTCCTACGATTTCTGATTTTAATTTGCAGGTGGATGAAACAATGAGGCAAGAGGTGCAAGTCAGGGATCCATTCTGTCAGTACTCTCCCAAATGCATGCTCACTGAGTTCTGAGAAGAGATGCCGAGGTTTTCTTGCCAGGTTGAAGCAGGTCGACAGATAGAAAAGGCCCTTTCAAGGTAAGTGTGAAACTTTCCTTTATCTGCCAGGAAGAGCAGGAGAGTTTCTCCACACCTCACAAGTCAAGTCCTGGTTTCCCCCTGCACCTCCACCTCCCTTCCCCTCACTTACCTCTTGAAATCCTCTCCCTGTTACTTAGCTGTCAACTAGTCTCTCAATCTTTCCATTCCAACATCTTCTCTGTGAAAACTTCTTATCTTCTCTAGCTGGGAAGTTGATCAGCATAATTCGATAAAGTCCAGAAAGTATCCACACCAGAAATACTTCTCTCCCCATAGAGAAATTTGAAAAAAAATGGAATCCAACCATTTGTAGGTGTGAACAACTGTTTTGAGGGGCAGCAGCTTGATATATCCTTTTCCAATCCCAGGCTTGATTTTAGCTGCAGACTAGTTTTGGGCAGTATTTGACGGTGAGTTCTCCAAATTAAGGGCAGAAAATTTTAACACTCTGCCCCCATTTCATTCCTATCATCTGACATCTCCCCGCTTCAAGAAAGTCAGCAGAAAGGGACAGAGAATTGCATGGCTTGGAGGCACTCCTGCTCCTGCTGGCCTCTCAGGAAAGCAAGGATACTTACTTGTTTGGGCCTTCTCTGGCTTCGAATTCTTGTTCCTCTGCCTAGACCTGGCTGGAAAGGCATAATAGCTTTTCTCACTGGCTGGCCATTTAAGATGATGTCTTCGGGACTAACGAGTATGTGTATTAAGGATCCTGACACCTGTAGGAAATGTATTGGAATTGTGTAGAGCTTAATGGCATATTCTCCTCCCTTCCTGAATTAAACTTCATTTCATTGAAAATGTCAAGCACACTCAAATGTTCACCTGTGTCTGAGGTTAAATGGCATTTCAGATGATCTCTATTAAGTACCTTGATGAGTGTTGGCATTCTGTGATTAAAAACAATCTAATTCCTTATATAAGATTGACTGACACCCTTTTAGAGTTTTGATTAATCTAAGAATAGAAATGGAATGAGTGCTTCCTTTTATTGCTATATCAGTGTATCACTTATACCAGAAATTTATTCTGCTGGGTGTTTTACTATTTCTGAAGCTGGCAGCTTGGCCTTTAGCAACTGACTGTTAAAAGAAGTGGATGTTATAATAGTCTTAGGTTGAATTACAATCAGTAGTGTAGCTTCCAGTTGTAGCTGACTCGAATTAAAAACAGATGATAGTGAGTTTTGAGCTAGAAAACTCAGCAGGTCAGACAGCATCTGTGTGGAGAGAAATAAAGTTAATGTTTTAGATTCATGATATATATTTCTTTAGAACTGTTTTTATTTCAGATTTCCAGCATTTACAGTATGTTATCTTTGTTGTTCAATCATTTAATCACTTCTTCAGGGTGGTAGTGGGTGGCACATGCATCATCAAAGCTTGATTTTACAGGGCGGCCTTATTGTCAGTTTGCTTCAGGATTTAAGTCTTCACTGTACTTGAGGAAGATGAGAATTCCCAAAATAATTCAAGGTCCAGTTCACATGCAGTGATGCTCGAAACAGTGAAGAAATTATCTAAGATTGCAAAAGGATCTTGATCAATCGGTACGATGAGCCTTGGAGTGGCAGATAGAATTTAATTTAGATAAGTGTGAGATGTTGCATTTTGGTAGGATGAACAAGGGTAGGGCTTACACAGTTAATGATAGGGTCCTGGGGAGTATTGTTGAACAGAGAGACCAAGGAGATCAGGTTCATAGTTCTTTGAAAGTTGCAACACAGGTAGACAGGGTGGTTTTAAAAATTAGCATTTGGCACGCCTGGCTTCATCAGTTAGAGTATTCAGTAGAGATATAAACTGAAAGAGCTGCAGATACTAGAAATCAGAAACAAAAATAGAAATTGCTGGAAAAGCTCAGCAGGTTTGGCAGCCTCTGTGGACAGAAGGTAGCATCTGTTCTGAGGAAGAGTCACTGGACCCGAATCGTTAACTATTTCTCTTTACAGGTGCTGCCACACCTGCTGAGCTTTTCCAGTAATTTCTGTTTTTGTTTGTCATTGAGTAGAGGAGTCATGTTGAGGTTGTACAGGACTTTGGTGTACTTATATGCAGTTCTGGTCACCCTGTTACAGGAAGAATATTATCAAGTTGGAGAGACTGCAGAAAGGATTATAAGGATGTTACTGAGATTGGAGGGTTTAAGCTCTAAGGAAAGGCTGAATGGCTGGGAACTTTTTCACTCGAGTGTCGGAGGTTGAGGAGCGATCTTATAAAGGTTTATAACATCATGAGGGGCATAGGTAGGGTGAGTAGCAAAGATCCTTTATGGGGGAGTCCAAAACTAAAGGTCATATTTTTAAGGTGAGAGGAGAAAGATTTAAAAGGGATCTGAGGGGCAATGTTTTCACGCAGAGGTTGGTTTGTATTTGGAATGAATTGCCAGAGGAAGTGGTGGATGCAAGTATAATTACAACATATAAAATACTTTTGAATAGGTACATGAATAAAAAAGGTTTAAAGGAATATAGGCTAAATGAAGGCAAATGGGATTAGTTTAGTTTGGGAAGCTTGCTTGGATGAGTTGGTAATGATGACATGACTGTGAAAACCAAGAGATAATGGGATAGACCCAAATTCCCAATATACATGCGATTATTCTTATATAATTGCAGTTTGTTATTCTCCTCAGTTTCTGTAAATAGTTTTAACACAGTCTATGAATCAAGCTGATTTCTTATTGGTACTGTTGGTGTCTGTTTATCAGAATGATGATCCTTCCCTGGGAGTGTCCATTCCCTCCATTTGTTATCACAGTTCTATTTGTCACTGACAATTTCTTTCGTCAAGGTGTTGTGCACACGGTGTCTGATGGTTGATTTGTGGACTGGGTATGTGTTGCTTTCACATCTTGCAGTTGAGGAACAGCTACTCCAGTTGTGGTGGTGGTATATCTGATTTGTCACTTTATACCATGTATGATCAAGATAATATTTGCTCTGCAGAGGTCCCCAGTTGCCATGTTTTGAGAGCTTTGAAAATTTGCACTCCTATGTCTTATGGTCTTATGACTAACTCTCTAATGTTCAGTAATTTGGCAGTCTTGTCAAATAAAATTTGGCTTACTGCTGTTACTTTTTGATTTTGTCACATATGCCTGCAAATACTTCTGCCTTTAGCTTTTTTGCTATTGAAAGAGTCGCTTGAATGTGCTGTGAAATTAGTTGTTGTACTGGCCTACCCTCCATGCCTTCAGTAAATCTTTTTCTCCTCTTGAATATTCCCTAGTATACAAGTTACTGAATTGCTCAATTTCTTTGATTTTGTTTTGGTGACTTTCATTGCCGTCTCATTCCACTGTCCCCGCTCCCCCCCCCCAAACTTAGTTTGATTGGGGATAATGTTGAGATGGTGTTGAATATCTCATTCCTTTTTGAAGTGGCTGATTCTTCAGCCGTGAATCGAAACCAATGTTGGGAATGCCGTAACAGCTGTCTTACTTATATGCGTGCAACCTCCTCAGCAGTAATCATTGAAGTCATCTGGTCCACCTTCCAGTAGTCAGAATAGTACTCTGCTGTGACAAGGTAATCAGATCCTGCAAATGTGGATAGGTCTCTACCCAGCTTCATCCATAATCTTTCTGGGGCATGTGGCATCAGCAGCTCTCTGGCTTACTTAGCTTGGTGCTCATTATAAGCAGTGCATTGACTGATGTGCTTTTTGATGTTATCGCTAATATTGGCCAGTTGAGAATACTACTTTTGACTTGACTCAATTCTTTGGCTTACTTGGATGTACTTTCACAACTCTCCTTAGAACTCCTTCAGGATAATTATTTTATTTATTTCCTCTGTACACTTTTCTATCTTAGGTTGTCAATTCAACTTTATCTTCCAAATATGCTCTTATAGCAACTGGCGTGTCCTTGATGCTATTGTGCCATCTTACTATCAATAATTTTTGCACACTTGCAGTGGAACTTGGCTGTTAACTTCAATGTTCATGCTAGGTTGATGATTTCCAGAGCATTTGGAGGGGTTCCTTGGATTGGAAGATTTCACACTAGCATTCTCTGTTTCCTTCATTGGGACTACTACTTTCAAAAGCATGTCTGCAGTGTACAACTGCTTCCCTTGCTTCTATGTTTTGTTCAGATTGTATTTCTTGAAGGTGCTTTGGAGCAGCTAGTGGCTTGAGTTAATTCAGTTGAAGAGTCTTGTGGTCAGACTTGACAAATGCTTCATCTTTTCCAAGTAGGTATTGATAAAACTGTTCACATAAGAAGATGTTGGCCAGGCAGTCTTTCTTGATCTCGGTGTAGTTTTGTTCCATTTGTGTCAATGCCCTAGTTGCAAATGCAATCAGTTGTCTTTGCTGCATGAGGCTTGCTCCGAGTCCTATGCATTGGCATCACACTACACGGTGGCTCTATCATTTGTATCATCGTGTTTCAGCCAAAGTAATGCTGTCACTTGTGGCTAGACTTTAATGAGGTCTATTTCTTGTTATTGCTTAATACTTGCCCATGAGTTAGTATGATTTTCTATCCAATTACAATTTGGGTAAGAATTTTTACTAAGTATTTGATGAATCCCACAAATCATTCCACTGCTTTTAAATATGTTGGTTACCACAATATTGCTACAGATCTCACTCTTTTGGGAAATCTCATTAGGGGTAGGTAGAAATTTAGAATTTGAAACAAACACATTGGTCATGGTATAGTTAAATGGTGGAGCCGGCTTGAGGTGCCAAATGGTTTGTTTGCAACTACTTTGCAAATTTGTGGTGTGCTGCAACACATTACGAACCCTTTTTAGCGCATTGACAGTTAGTGCCACAAGTATTAGACTTCCCCCTAACTGCAATGAATGGTTTTTGCTTGATATTGGTAATCTGGATACCAGATCTTTATATGTGTTCTTGCAGTGGGCTTGAAGAGAAACCTGTCTTTTTGACATGTGGATGATGCCATCATGTAGCCTCACACTCACTTTCAAGGGCTTCATTTTTGAACTGTGATGTTGAGTTAATTAGCACAGGTCAATACAATTCATAATGTTGTGTCCATTTGACAGTTTCTGTTGATCTCCTTTTGCAATCATCATTCCAAAAATCACAAGTCGTACCTGTTAACCCGATCAAGATAACCTGTTATAAGATGTAGAGTGATTTGTAAGAATCTTCAGCTGATATCCCTCTTTTGTCCACCCATACCTACTTGTTGTGCTTCCTTCAGGCCAGTCACTTGTGCGCAAAGTGTATTCATGCTGGACATGCTCCCTATTCTTTTGTATGATGTTCCCTGCAGAATTCACATCCTGCTCTTTGTCCACAGTTGTCATACCCTTTGGAGCTTCAGTGCCTATCAACATAATGCAAGGTGTATTGTCTTCTGCATTGAATAGACTTTACCAACTCATTTATAACCTCCACACTTCTACAATTACCAGTTACTTTCCTGATAGTAAGCTTCTTTTCTCAGTAAATGGGCTATCATATAGGATCTCTTAAACCTAATATGATCGCATCTTTAATTAAATCATATTTTAGTTGTACAAATTCAAAGGGTTCTGTGGCCTAAGTGAATGAAGTCACATATTGATCAATGGACTTCTTTTTCACTTTGGGTTCTAATATTGAACATGTACTGTTCATAATTTAAGAACCTGGGGTTCAAAATGTGTATTCAAGACTTTCAAAACTTCTGCAATCTGTTCCTTCTGTTTTTCAGAACAATTTCAGATGGAATACAGTTTGAAACAGTTTCTTCCCAAGAGTGCCATGAGTTTATATACTCTCAATTGCTTTGGCATATTAAGCAGATCTGTTGCTATTTCATAATTATGCTATTGTACATGGAAAAACCTTTGCCATTTTTGCTTCATATCATCTTTCATTTTGATTGTAGCCGGGACAGGAAAAGTTGCAGTCATTATATCATACCAGTGTTGCAGGTATGGCCTATTTCTTTGCCTTTTTAAGTTTTTTTTTGTTGCTTGTAATTGCTTTTACAGCTCTGAATGTTTCTGTCCCTCTGTTATCAGATGTTCTTTTGTTTCTACAGATCTTCAATAGCTGCAAATGTGTTGCTGGTCAAAGCACAGCAGGTTAGGCAGCATCTCAGGAATAGAGAATTCGACGTTTCGAGCATAAGCCCTTCATCAGGAATAAGAGAGAGAGAGCCAAGCCGGCTGAGATAAAAGGTAGGGAGGAGGGACTAGGGGGAGGGGCGATGGAGGTGGGATAGGTGGAAGGAGGTCAAGGTGAGGGTGATAGGCCGGAGTGGGGTGGGGGCGGAGAGGTCAGGAAGAGGATTGCAGGTTAGGAGGGCGGTGCTGAGTTGAGGGAACCGACTGAGACAAGGTGGGGGGAGGGGAAATGAGGAAGCTGGAGAAATCTGAATTCATACCTTGTGGTTGGAGGGTTCCCAGGCGGAAGATGAGGCGCTCCTCCTCCAGCCGTCGTGTAGTTGTGTTCTGCCGGTGGAGGAGTCCAAGGACCTGCATGTCCTCGGTGGAGTGGGAGGGGGAGTTAAAGTGTTGAGCCACGGGGTGATTGGGTTGGTTGGTTCGGGCGGCCCAGAGGTGTTCTCTGAAGCGTTCCGCAAGTAAGCGGCCTGTCTCACCAATATAGAGGAGGCCACATCGGGTGCAGCGGATGCAATAGATGATGTGTGTGGAGGTACAGGTGAACTTGTGGCGGATATGGAAGGATCCCTTGGGGCCTTGGAGGGAAGTGAGTGTGGAGGTGTGGGCGCAAGTTTTACATTTCCTGCGGTTGCAGGGGAAGGTGCCGGGGGTGGAGGTTGGGTTGGTGGGGGGTGTGGATCTGACAAGGGAGTCACGAAGGGAGTGGTCCTTGCGGAACGCTGATAGGGGAGGGGAGGGAAATATATCCTTGGTGGTGGGGTCCGTTTGGAGGTGGCGGAAATGGCGGCGGATAATACGTTGTATGCGCAGGTTGGTGGGGTGGTAGGTGAGAACCAGTGGGGTTCTGTC
This sequence comes from Hemiscyllium ocellatum, assembly GCF_020745735.1. NCBI lineage: Eukaryota > Metazoa > Chordata > Chondrichthyes > Orectolobiformes > Hemiscylliidae > Hemiscyllium > Hemiscyllium ocellatum. Next base: position 110,779,079 of record NC_083403.1, on the reverse strand, counting down.
TTGGTGGCGGTTGGAGGAGCGGGGCTCAAGGGCGGAGGAGCGGGAAGTGGAGGAGATGCGGTGGAGGGCATCGTCGATCACGTCTGGGGGGAATCTGCGGTCCTTGAAGAAGGAGGCCATCTGGGTTGTGCGGTGTTGGAATTGGTCCTCCTGGGAGCAGATGCGGCGGAGACGAAGGAATTGGGAATATGGGATGGCGTTTTTACAGGGGGCAGGGTGGGAGGAGGTGTAGTCCAGGTAGCTGTGGGAGTCAGTCGGTTTATAATAGATGTCTGTGTTGAGTCGGTCGCCCGAGATAGAAATGGAAAGGTCTAGGAAGGGGAGGGAGGAGTCTGAGACAGTCCAGGTGAATTTCAGGTCGGGATGGAAGGTGTTAGTAAAGTTGATGAACTGTTCAACCTCCTCGTGGGAGCACGAGGCAGCGCCGATACAGTCATCGATGTAGCGGAGGAAAAGGTGGGGGGTGGTGCCAGTGTAGTTGCGGAAGATGGACTGTTCCACATATCCTACGAAGAGGCAGGCATAGCTGGGGCCCATGCGGGTGCCCATGGCAACTCCTTTAGTTTGGAGGAAGTGGGAGGATTGAAAAGAGAAGTTATTCAGGGTGAGGACCAGTTCAGTCAGTCGAAGGAGGGTGTCAGTGGAAGGGTACTGGTTAGTGCGGCGGGAAAGGAAGAAGCGGAGGGCTTTGAGTCCTTCGTGATGGGGGATGGAGGTGTACAGGGACTGGATGTCCATAGTGAAAATAAGGCGTTGGGGACCGGGGAAGCGAAAATCCTGGAGGAGGTGGAGGGCGTGGGTGGTGTCCCGAACGTAGGTGGGGAGTTCTTGGACTAAAGGGGACAGGACCGTGTCGAGGTATTGGGAGATGAGTTCGGTGGGGCAGGAGCAGGCTGAGACAATGGGTCGGCCGGGGCAGGCAGGTTTGTGGATTTTGGGCAGGAGGTAGAAACGGGCGGTGCGGGGTTGTGGGACTATGAGGTTGGAGGCGGTGGATGGGAGATCCCCTGAGGTGATGAGGTCCTGGATGGTCTGGGAGATGATGGTTTGGTGGTGGGAGGTGGGGTCGTGGTCAAGGGGGCGATAAGAGGAGGCGTCCGCGAGGCGTTCCACACCCCCCACCAACCCAACCTCCACCCCCGGCACCTTCCCCTGCAACCGCAGGAAATGTAAAACTTGCGCCCACACCTCCACACTCACTTCCCTCCAAGGCCCCAAGGGATCCTTCCATATCCGCCACAAGTTCACCTGTACCTCCACACACATCATCTATTGCATCCGCTGCACCCGATGTGGCCTCCTCTATATTGGTGAGACAGGCCGCTTACTTGCGGAACGCTTCAGAGAACACCTCTGGGCCGCCCGAACCAACCAACCCAATCACCCCGTGGCTCAACACTTTAACTCCCCCTCCCACTCCACCGAGGACATGCAGGTCCTTGGACTCCTCCACCGGCAGAACACAACTACACGACGGCTGGAGGAGGAGCGCCTCATCTTCCGCCTGGGAACCCTCCAACCACAAGGTATGAATTCAGATTTCTCCAGCTTCCTCATTTCCCCTCCCCCCACCTTGTCTCAGTCGGTTCCCTCAACTCAGCACCGCCCTCCTAACCTGCAATCCTCTTCCTGACCTCTCCGCCCCCACCCCACTCCGGCCTATCACCCTCACCTTGACCTCCTTCCACCTATCCCACCTCCATCGCCCCTCCCCCTAGTCCCTCCTCCCTACCTTTTATCTCAGCCGGCTTGGCTCTCTCTCTCTTATTCCTGATGAAGGGCTTATGCTCGAAACGTCGAATTCTCTATTCCTGAGATGCTGCCTAACCTGCTGTGCTTTGACCAGCAACACATTTGCAGCTGTGATCTCCAGCATCTGCAGACCTCATTTTTTACTCACAGATCTTCAATACTCAACATTTTCTTTGCTTAATAATTAGGTCAGTTTTAAAGTGCTTCCCTGGAAGGTCAATGGAAGTTTGTTTTTCTTTATTGTTTTGTGGGATATGGGCATTAGTAGTTGGCCAGCATTTATTGCCCATAATTAGTTGCCCTTGAGAAGTTGAGAGTGAGCTGCCTTCTTGAACTGTTGCAGTCCACCTGCATTGGGTGGACTCACAAGATCCTTAGGGAGGGAATTCCAGGATTTTGACCCAGCGACGTGGCGGAATGACCATATAGGTCCCAAATCAGGATGGTGAGTGGCATGAAGGGGAACTTGAAGGTGATGGTTTTCCCATATTTCTAGTGCCCTTATCCTTCTAGATGGAAGTGGTTGTGGGTTTGAAGGGTGCTGCCTGAGGATCTTTGGTGAATATCTGCAGTACATCTTGTAGATACTACACACTGCTGCTACTGAGCATTGGTGGTGAAGAGAGTAGATGCTTGTGGACGTAGTGCTAATCAAGAAGGCTGCTTTGTCCTGGATGGTGTCAAACGTCTTGAGTGTTGCTGAAGCTGCACTCATCCAGGCAAGAGTCGAAAATTTGCACTCTGAACTTGTGCCTTGTAGATAGTGGACATGCTTTGTGTTACTTGCAACCGTCTTCTTGGCCTCTTGTAGCCACTGTGTTTATGTGGTGAGTCAAGTTAAGTTTCTGGTCAGCAATAACTCTCAGGATGTTGACAGTGGGGGTTATGGTGATGGTAACATCATTGAATGTCAAGGGCAGTCATTAGATTATCTGTTATTGGTGATGGTCATCACCTGGCATTTGTGTGGTGTGAATGTTACCCAAACCTGGATATTGATCAGATCGGATTGCATTTGGACATGGGGTGCTTCTGTATCTGAGGAGTTGTGAATAGTGCTGAACTTTGTGCAGTCATCGGTGAACATCCCCACTTCTGACCGTATGATGGAGGGAAGTTCATTGATGAAGCAGCTGAAGATGTTTGGATCTGGGACACTACCCTGAGGAACTCCTGCAGAGATGTTCAGGAGTTGAGATGACTGATCTACAACAATCATGACCATCTTCCTGTGTGTCAGGTATGACTCTAACCACTGGAGAGTTCTCCCCCTGATACCCATTGATGCCAATTTTGCTAGGACCTCGACACCAGACTTGTTCAATTGCAGCGTTGAAATCAAGAACTTTCACACTCCTATCACCTCTGGAATTCAACTCTTTTCTCCATGTTTGAACCTGAGTTGTAATGAGATCAGGAATAGAGTAGCCCTGGCAGAACCCAAACTGGGTGTTGCTGAGCAAGAGCGGCTTGATAGTATTGTTGATGAACACTTTTCATTGCTTTGCTGATGATCAAGAGTAGACTGATTGGCAGTAATTGGCCAGGTTGGATTTTGTCCTGCTTTTTATGTACAGGACATACTTGGACAATTTTCTACTTTGTCAGGTAGATGCCAATGTTATAACTGTACTGGAACAGCTTGGCTAAAGGAGCAGCAAATTGTGGAGCACGAGTCTTTGGTACTGTTGCTGGCATGTTGTCACTGTAGCCTTTGCAGTATCCAGTGCCTCCAACTGTTTCTTGATATCACATAGGGTGAATCGAATTGGCTGAAAGCTGGTATCGGCGATGCTGGGGAACACTGGAGAAGCCTGAGATGGATCATACACTTGGCACTTCTGGCTGAAGATTGCTGTGAAAGATTCAGCCTTATCTTTTGCACTGATGTGCTGGGCTCTCCCATGATTGAGGAAGGGGATTTTTGTGGAGCCTCCCCTTCCAGTGAGTTATTTAATTGTCCATCACCATTCACGATTGAATTTGGCAGGACTGTAGAGCTTAGATCTGATCTGCTGGTTGTGGGATTGCTTAGCCCTGTCTATTACTTGCTGTTTAAAGTAACCATGTTCAGAAGCATCACCAGGTTATCACCTCATTTTTAGATGTGCCTGGTGCTGCTCCTGGCATGCTCTCCAGCATTCTCTGTTGAACCAGGGTTGATCCCCTGGCTTGATGGTAATGGTTGAGTGGGGGATATGCCAGACCATGAGGTTATGGAATGTGCTTGAGTACAATTCTGCTCTTGTCAATGGCCCACAGCAAATCATGGCTGCCCAGTTTTGAGTTGCAAAGTCCATTTGAAGTCCTATTTAGCACGGTGATAGTGCCACATTTTACCATGGAGGTTATTCTCAATGTGAAGACGGGACTTCGTTTCCATATAGAATGTGCGGTTCTCGCACTTACCGATACTATCATGGACAGATGCATCTGCAGCTAGCAGGTTGGTAAGGATAAGGTCAAGTATATTTTTCTCTGTTGTTGGTTCCCTGCTGCTAACCCAGTCTAGCAGCTATGTCCTTTCGGACCCGACCAGCTGGATCATTAAGTACTGCTGCCAAGCCACTCTTGGTGGTGGACATTGAACTCCCCCAGGAGAAAGTGAGGTCTGCAGATGCTGGAGATCAGGGTGGAGATTGTCTTGCTGAAAAAGCACAGCAGGTCAGGCAGCATCCGAGGAGCAGGAAAATCGACGTTTCGGGCTGGAGCCCTTTATCCTGATGCCTGACCTGCTGTGCTTTTCCAGCAACACACTCTCAATATTGAAATCCCCCACTCAGTGCACATTTTGTGCCCTTGCCATTCTCTGTGTTTCCTCCAAGTGTTGTTCGACATGGAGGAGCACTGATTCATCAGCTGATGGAGGACTGTATGTGGTGATCAGCAGGAGATTTCCTTACCCATGTTTAACCTGAAACCATGAGACTTCATGGAGGCTGGAATCAATTTTGAGGACTCCAAGGATAACTCCCTCCTGACTGTATATCACTGTGCCGCCACCTCTGCTGGGTCTGTGCTGCTGGTGGGACAGGACATATCCAGGCATCGTGCCAGTGATGTCTGGGACATCATCTGTAAGGTATGATTCTGAGAGTATGACTGTGTCAGGCTGCTGCTTGACTAGTCTATGAGGCAACTCTACCAATTTTGGCACTAGCACTCAGATGTTAGAAAGGAGGACTTTGCAGGTTTGACAGGGCTATTTCTGCTATGGCCTTTTTAGGTACCTGATGATACATCCAGTTTCATTTCTTTCTTTGAGACTTTGTAGTGATTGGTACAACTGAAATGCTTCCTAGGCCATTGCTGTGTGTCTGGAATCACATGTAGGCCAGACCAGGTAAGGATGGCGGATTTCTTTCCCTAAAGGACATTAGTGAACTAGAGGTCATCAGTTGATTCTTAATTCCAGATTATTCAATTTTTAAAAATATTAAATTCTAATTCTACCATCTGCCATGGTGGGATTTGAACCTGGGCCCCTACTACCGGAGTCTCTGAATTAATAGTCTAAAGATAATGCCACTAGGTCAATGCTTTCCCTTGTGGAGATTTACAACAGGAGTGAGAAAACATTGAAAGACATTGGCTTGCTTTTGAGTTTAGAATTCTTGACTGCTTTTGACTTCGAAAAGCCAAGAGATTAGAAAGCTGTTGGCAGTTCAAAGGAGAGTTGACTAAAGTCAGATGTCAGTGTAGCCTCTCCTCGACAAAGAACATTGTTCAGAACCCATAAGGAAATAAGGGACCTTAGTTTCACAAACTGCATTTTCACTTTCGGCTCAAGTATTTGTGAGAAAGTCCAAATCTCAGTTGTGTGTGGATTCAAGAAAAAGATTTCACAGCTCACGAGGCAGAAACCGAGGGAAAAACTTCAGGTCATGCTACTGATTGATAGCAGCAAAATACTGTGAATGCTGAAAATTTGAAATAAAAACAGAAAGTGTTGGAGAACTCAGGAAATCTGTTCGCATCGGTAGAGAAAGGAACAAAGTACTTTAAGAGTCTTCAGAACTGAAAAGTGTTGGCACTTGTGTTCCTTATGCTGTAGACAGAGGGGAGGAGGAGCAAGTAAAACTGATCATAAGCATGCTAAGCGAAAGTCAAATGTTTGCTCATGGTGGTGAAAAGAAGATAGAGATTTAAAAATGGCTTAAATGCAAGTGTGAAAGGAGAAAATGGGTCAACTGTGCTGAGAGCAGTGTGTGTTGGGGGTGGGTTAGGTGCTGCTTGACCAAAGGATGTCAGAAATGTGAAAGATACAGAGGCCATGCTTTGAAGTTGTTGAATTCAGTATTGTGGCTTTGAGGCTGTAAAGGGCTTAAGTGTAAAATGAGACAAAAACACTGCAGTTGCTGGAATCCAAGGTAGACAAGAGAAGGCTGGGAGAACATAGCAAATCAGGCAGCATCTGGAGGTGGAGAAGTTGATGTAATGGGTGTAACCCTTCTCCAGTTCTGAAGAAAGGTTACACCTGAAACACTGACATTTCCACCTCAATATGCTGCCTGGCTTGCTGTGTTCTCCCAGCCTCCTGCTTTTCTAAGTGTAAAATGATGCATTATTATTCCAGATTCTACTGTGCTGTGTTGGAACACTGTAGCAGGCCCAGGACAGAATTGTTTACGTGGAAGCAAGGTGGTTTATTGAAATAGCTTATGGGTTGGTAGGGCTTGATCACCTCCCATTAGAGTCATAACATATCTTATAGCTCTCACACATTGCCAACTATTCAGTGAGGCAGGCATGTAGGACAAACGTCTATGCACTCAATGTATGCTTCTCTTTTGCTCTCTTATAGGCAGGATTAAGGTGGGCCATAACAGAAGACAAATAACAACATAGAACATTGAACATTACAGTGCAGTAGAGGCCCTTCGGCCCTCGATGTTGCGCCGACCTGTCATACCAATCTGAAGCCCATCTAACCTACACTATTCCATGTACATCCATATGCTTGTCCAATGACAACTTAAATGTACTTAAAGTTGGCGAATCTACTACCGTTGCAGGCAAAGCATTCTATACCCTTATTACTCTGAGTAAAGAAACTACCTCTGCCATGTGTCCTATATCTATCACCCCTCAACTTAAAGCTATGGCCCCTCATGCTTGCCGTCACCATTCTTGGAAAAAGGGTCTCCCTGTCCACCCTATTTAACTCTCTGATTATCTTATGTGTTTCTATTAAGTCACCGCTCAACCCTCTTCTCTCTAACGAAAACAGCCTCAAGTCCCTCAGCCTTTCCTCGTGAGACCTTCCCTCCATACCAGGCAACATCCTAGTAAATCTCCTATGCACCCTTTCCAAAGCTTCCACATCCTTCTTATCATGCAGTGACCAGAACTGTACAAATACTCCAAGTGCGGCCGCACTAGACTTTTATACAGCTGCAGCATAATCTCATGGTTCCGGAACTCGATCCCTCTATTAATAAAAGCTAAAACACTGTATGCCTTCTTAACAACCCTTCAACCTGGGTGGCAACTTTCAAGGATCTGTGTACCTGGACACCTAGATCTCTCTGCTCATCCACACTACCAAGAATCTTACTATTAGCCCAGTACTTTGCATTCCAGTTACTCCAACCAAAGTGAATCACCTCACACTTGTCTGCATTAAACTCCATTTGCCACCTCTCAGCCCAGCTCTGCAGCTTATCTATGTCTCTCTGTAATCTACAACATCCTTCGTCACTATCCACAACTCCACCAACCTTAGTGTCGTCTGCAAATTTACTAACCCATCCTTCTACTCTTCTACAACAAGCTGACTTCTGTAGAAGAAATGGTGCTTGTGGTAATTGGAGTGGCCATCACTGAGGCAGCGGTCAGTTATGATACTGAAATCACCCAAGGTGACCATATATTCCTGCCTAATGCACCCTCTCATATCTTATGTTACCACCATTCCACAATCCCCATGATTTGTAAGGTCCATGGGTAACAGGGCCTAATAGCTAAGTGTAACATGTATCTCTTGCTGCCTGCACATCCCTCAATTCAAACGTTTTATTTTATGCTGATACTTTCTTAACCATGAATTGCAGTCTGGAATGATGTCTGAGGCCAAAGACTCTGGAGAAGCAGAACATTGGGAAAGGAAAGCTATTTGTTAATCTGATGTTTCTAGCTACCAGCTCAGAAACTAGCATTGCAGCCCTAACGAGGACTAAAGTTGCCAGGAGACATCTACAACGCCATCTGTTTCCCCCAAAACAAGTCAGTTAACTTTCACCAGCCATGCTACAGCTGCTGGAGTAACTACTTAGGAGCAAGATGACAGGGAAGGTAGTGCAATGCTGATCTGAGGCTGTGGAAGAGTTTCTCTGGGACTGCTCGGAGTCAGTGGGCTGGACCATATTCAAGAACTCAGTAGCCAACCTAGACATTTACACAACCATTATCACAGACTTCATTTGCAAGTGCGTGGAGGTCTGCTTGCCAAAGCAGTCAATTCGGGTGTTCCTGAACTGGATGAATTGACAAATTCACTGCCTACTGAAGACCAGGTGTGCAGCAATCAAGTCTGATGATCCAGCCCTGTGCAGAAAATCTAGGTATGACCTCTGCAAAGTAGTCGGAGTTGCCAACAGGCGGTACCAGACCAAGTTAGAGGCCCAAACCAACTATATGGACACTGACTGCCTGTGGCAAGGCCAACACAACATAGCAAGATACATATTGAAGCAGAGCAAGATAGCAGACAAACACCACTCCCTCCCTGACGCACTCTATCCTTTCTATGCTCTGTTTGAGCAGGATGCTGGCAGCGCAGTATCACCTCCCCGACAGCAGGATGCTGGCAGCGCAGTATCACCTCCCCGACAGCCCCAGACACATCTGTTCTCTCCATCACAACTGCAGGTGGCAGATCGGTCTTCCTGAGAGTCAGCCCAAGGACAGAGTCTCTGGCCATGCACTTTGATCTTTGTGCTCCAGCTGGCAGAGATATTCATTAATGTCTTCAACCTCTCCTTTCTACGAGCCCAAGTCCCTACCTGCTTCAGAAAGACCACCGTTATTCCAGCACCAAAGAAAGCACATGCAATGTGCCTTAATGACTACTGCCCAGTAGCTTTGACCTCCATCATCATGAAGTACTTCGAAAGGCTGGTCATGGCCCACATCTAGCCTCCCAGCCTGCATCAATCCCCCACAATTTGCATACCAGTGAAACAGGTCCACAGTGGATGCCATTTCTCTAGCCCTACATTCATCCCTGGAACATCTGAGTAACAAGTACACCTACGTCAGACTCCTATTCATCGACTACAGCTCTGCCTTCAATACCATAATCCCCATCAGACTGATTTCAAAACTCTGAGTCCTGGGTCTTGGTTCTGCCCTTTGCAACTGGATCCTCAGCTTTCTGACCCATAGACCACAATCAGTGAAGATTGACAACAGCACCTCCTCCACAACAACCCTCAACTGGTGCCCCCCCCAAGGATGTATACCCACGACTGTATAGACAAATTCTGAATGAACATCCTTGACAGGTTTGGTGACAACACCACCATGGTACGATGGATATCAAAAAACAGTGAGTCAGAATACAGGAAGGAGATAGAGTGCTAGGTGTCGTGGTGCAATGCTAACCTGTCTCTCAATGTCGTTTAAAAAAAAAAGAATTGATTGTTGACTTCAGGAAGAAAGGAGGAGGAAATGTATCTATCTACGCCAATGGAGCTGAGGTGGAGAGGATAGTCTAGTGACAAGGGATGTGCTACACGATGCCCAAGTTGTGGAAGGAGCTGCAGACTACAGTTCAGGCGATTGCTCCAGTGGGTACAGGAGGGTTATCCTCAATCAGCCTAGGAAGCACTGTTTCTGCTACAGCACCCTGCTGGTCTGCTGTACAGTGTTCCTTGAGGCATTGTATCTCTCTCAACAGTGCTAGGCTAGACACGACCGGCTTGGGGAAGGAAGATAGCTGTCTGATAGGCAATGGATAGTTCTTGGTGCTGAGCAGTACCTTATCCCTGTATCAAAGATAGTGGTAAGAACAGGTTGGAATAGGATGAAAGAATCCAGACTGCTGCAAGAATAACAAGAGCTTAGCAGCATGATGTTCTGGTCGCACACTAAATGCACATTATGTGAGTGGTGTACTTTGTAGTTTTGCTACATCTCCCCATTGATGTGACATCCATAACGCCACGTGTATGCAGACAATGTAAATAAAGTAAGTAAAATTGCCATAATCCTACCTGACCACATGGCTGCTATCTGAGGGACAACTGGTATTGGTTTTACCTAAGTTCACCATGACTCAGGCGAGAGGAAAGGTTGACAAGGAGAGTCCTTCACTGTAACCTCAGCTGGTGCAGGAATTGAACACTTGCTGTTGGTGTCACTGCATCAAAAACCAATTGTCCATCCAGCTGAGCTAACCAACCCCCTGTAGAAATCTGCTGTCCCTGACAGAGTTATGTGACTACTTCTCTCTGTGACCTCCCTGGTGAAGTGATGGACAGTAATCTGTGATACGTTGGTGAGGTCTTTTTTTCCACTGGCATCATGTTAAAATGCAGTACTCCAGGCATATTGATGACCAGTGATAGTGTCATCTTTTCCTTGTATCAGTCTACATGTCTGGGTCAGTTCTCTAACCGTCTCCTTGGTGGTGCAGCCATTGGACTCATTCATCCTGGTTTGGGTGGAGGTGATTACTGAAATTGCTGTGTGGTCAGTGTTGTAAAAGATGCTGCAAGCTGGCATCTCATTTTGGTAGGATCTTCAACGGGTATATTGACCTCCAACAACTCGTGATAGTTGTCTGTGGGTCTTACTAGTATTAAAGGTGAAAAATTTAACCATTAATTGGTCTGTGGTTAGAAGAGATGCATAGAGTCATAGACTCATAGAGGTATATGGCGTGGAAACAGACCATTTCATCCAACTTGTCCATGCCGACCAGGTATCCTCACCTAATCTAGGCCCATTTGCCAGAGATGGCCCATATCTCTCTCAACCCTTCCTTTGAAATGCTGTAATTGTACCAGCCATCACCACTTCCTCTGGCAGCTCATTCAATACAGGCACCACTCTCTGTGTGAAAATGTTGCCCCTTAGGCCCCTTTTATATCTTTCCCATCACACCCTGAACCAATGCCCTCTAGTTCTGGACTCCTCCACCTCAGGAAATAGACCTTGTCTGTTTATCCTATCGATGCCCCTCATGATTTTATAAATTCCATAAGGTCACCCCCCAGCCTCTGATGGTCCAGGGGAAACAGTCCCAGCATATTCAGCCTCTCCTTATGGCTCAAATCCCCCAGCCCTGGAAACATCCTTGTAAATCCAGTACCCTTTCAAGTTTTACAACTTCCTTCTGATAGGAAGACCAGAATTGCAGACAATATTGCAAAAGTGGCGTAATGAACGTACTGTGCAGCCACAACATGACCTCCAACTCCTATACTCAATGTTCTGACCAATAAAAGGAAGCATACCAAACACCACCTTCACTATCCTATCTACCTGCGATTCTACTTTCAACAGACTATGAAACTGCATATCAAGGTCTCTTTGTTTAGCAACCTCCCCAGGACATTATCTTTAAGTGTCAGAGTCCTGCTTTGATTTGCTTTTCCAAAATGCAGCACCTCACGTGTATCTAAATTAAACTCCATCTGCCACTCCTCAGCCCATTGGCCCAACTGATCAAGATCCCATTATAATCTGAGGTAACCTACTTCACTGTCCACGAAATTTCCAATTTTAGTGTTGTCTGCGACACCAACTATACCTCCTATGTTCACATCCAAATCATTTATATAAATGATGAAAAGCTGTGGATGCAGCACCGATCCTTGTGGCACTCTACTGGTCACAGAACTCCAGTATGAAAAGCAACTCTCCACTGCCACTCTCTGTCTTCTACCTTTGAGCCAGTTCTGTATCAAAATGACTGGTTCTCCATGTGTTCCATGAGATCTAACCTTGCTAACCAGTCTCCCATGAGGAACCTTCTCAAATGCCTTACTGAAGTCAATATACAGCACATCTACTGCTCTGCCCTCATCATTCCCCTTTGTTACTATTTCAAAAAAACTCAAGTTTGTGAAACATGACCTCCCATGCACAAAGCCATGCTGACTATCCCTAATCAGATCTTGCCTTTCCAAATACATGTAAATCCTATCCCTCCGGATTCCCTCCAAAAACTTGCACAACATTGATGTCTGGCTCACTGGTCTATACTTCCCTGGCTTTTCCTTACCACCTTGCCTAAATAGTGGTACCACGTTAGCCAACCTCCAGACTTCCAGCATCTCACCTGTGACTATCAGTGATATAAATATCTCAGCAAGGGGCTCAGCAATCACTTCCCTAGCTTCCCACAGAGTTTTAGGGTACATCGGATCAGGGCCTGGGGATTTATTCACTTTGCGTTTCAAGACATCCAGCACCACCTCATCTGTCATATGGACCTTTTTCAAGATGTCACCATCTTTTTCTCCACATTCTTATATCTCCCATGTCCTTCTCCACACTAAACATAAGAGCAAAATACTCGTTTAGTATCTTCTGCCATCTTCTTCGGCTCCACACATAGGCTGCCTTGCTGATCTTTGATGGGCCTTATTCTCTCCATAGTTATCCTTTTGTCCTTAATGTATTTATAGAATCCCTTTGGATTCTTCCTTCTCCTTTTTGCCAAAGCTAGCTCATGTCCCCTTTTTGCCCACTGGATTTCCCTCTTAAGTATATTCTTACTGCCTTTATACCCTTCTAAGGATTCACTTGATCTCTCCTGCCTATACTTTTCATAGGCTTCCTTTTTCTTAACCAAAAACTCAATTTCTCTATTCATTCATCATTCCCTGCACCTACCAGCCTTTCCTTTCACTGTAACAGGAATATACTGTCTCTGTATTCTTGTTCTCATTTCTGAAGGCTTCCCATTTTCCAGCCATACTTTTACCTGCAAACATCTGTCCCCAGTCAGCTTTTGAAAGTTCTTGCCTAATACCGTCAAAATTGGCCTTTCTCCAATTTAGAACTTCAACTTTTAGATCTGATCTATCTTTTTCCATCACTATTTTAAAACAAATGGAATTATGGTCGCTGGCCCCAAGGTGCTCCCCCACTAAAACCTGCCCTGCCTTCTTTCCCAAGAGTCGGTCAAGTTTTGCACCATCTCTTGTAGGTGCATCCACAGACTGAATTCGAAAATTTTCTTGTATATACATAACAAATTCCTCTGTGTCTAAACCCTTAACACTATGACAGTCCCAGTCTATGTTTGGAAAGTTAAAATCCCCTATCGTAAGCACCCTATTATTCTGACAGAGAACTGAGATCTCCTTACAAATTTGTTTCTCAATTTCCCTCTGACTATTGGGGAGTCTATAATACAACCCCAATGAGGTGATCATCCTTTTCTTATTTCTCAGTTCCATCCAAATAACTTCCCTGGATGTATTCCCAGGAATATCCTCCCTAAGTACTACAGTAATACCCTTTTGATCCCTTATCAAAAACACCACTCCTCCTCCTGTCTTGTCCCCCTTTCTGTCCTTCATATTGTATATGTATCCTGAAACATTAAGCTGCCAGTACTGTCCATCTCTGAGCCACATTTGTGTAATTGTTATGGTATCCCAGTCCCATGTTCCTAACCATGTCCCAAGTTCTTCTGCCTTTCCTGGTACCTCTTACCTTGTCGTAAATACAGTTTAATTTGTGAGTCCTACCTTGTTCTCTGCTTTGTTCCTTCCTGCACTGACTGTTTGCCTCACTCCCTTTCCCAAGTGTACCAGTCTCAGATATATCTCTTTCCTCACTATTCCCCCCCACCTTCCTAGTTTAAATCCTCCTGAGCAGCTCGAGCAAATCTCCCTGCCAGTGTATTAGTCCTCTTCCAATTCAGGTGCAATCCATCCTTCTTGTTCAGGTCACTTCTACCCCAGAAGAGATTCTAATGATCCAAAAATGTGAACCCTTCTCCCCTACACCAGCTCCTAGTCCTAACCTCATTAGCTCGCAGCACCAGAAGTAATCCAGTTATTACTACCCTTGAGGACCTCCTTTTTAAATTCCTGCCTATCTTTCTATATTCTCCCTTCAGAATCTCATCCTTTTCCCTTCCTTTGTTGTTGGTTCCAATGTGTACAATGCCCTCCTGCTGGTCCCTCTCCCCCTTTAAGAACGTTCTGCACCTTCCTGGAGACACCAGGCATGCAACACACATTCTGATTTTTCGCTGCTGGCCACAGAAACATCTCTCTGTGCCTCTGAATAAAGAGTTCCCTGTCACAATTAATCACTTGGATCCCGACACACCCCTCATTACATTAAAATCTGTCTCGATACTAGAAATGTGGTTGTTCATGCTACATTCCCCTGAGACTCCATCACCCCCTGCATTTTCCTAAACAGCATACTCGTTTAAGATAGGATAGCCACAGAAGACTCCTGCACTACCTACCTACCCTCCTACCTTTCCTGGAGTTAACTCACCTACCTGACTGTATCTGGGGCTTTTCTCTCTTCCTATAACTGCCATCCATCATATCCCCTAGCTCTCGTAACTTCCTCATTGCCTCTAACTCTTGCTCCAACTGATCCTTGCGATCCGATAGGATTCACAACCAAACACATTTACTGCAGACATAATTATCAGTAACATCGAAATTCTTCCCTAAACTTCCACATCTTATAGGAAGAGCATATCACTTTATTAAAGACCATCTTTGCTTTTTCACAATCTACAGACCCAGAAAATAACACTGTCTTTTTGCCCTAGAAAACAGTGCTCCAGGATAACTTAGTACTTGTGATTTATATTTTTAAAAATGTAATCAAGAGACTGATTTCCATAAAACATATAATCAAGAAAGAACCCACACTATTCAGTACTACAGACTTATAGCAAGCTCACACATTAAAAGCTATGCACTTACCTGTTCCTGTGCTGGTTCTTCCAAAGTCAGCTGTAAATTTCATGTTTGTTAATTTTTGGTGTCTGATATCCAGGGATACATGAACCCAAACAGCAAAGGCAGTAATTGTGCAGATTCACTGTTGTGTCAGTTAGCAGGTTTCTTCCTCTCTGTCCCTCCTGACCATGTGCTTGCTTTCTTTGTCTGCCTTTCTTCCTTTTTAAAGTACCATTGTTTTGACTTTTTTCTCTCCAAAGTTCCAAAATAATGTGACACCATATAAAACAGTAATATCTGCTCCTGGAATTTGAGGAAATCACCTCCAACACTTCAAGAATGGAGCAGCTCTTACAGCTGCAACATTTTCCTCTCCTCCACCTTAGATTATCCAGAATCAACTTGAGTGAAAAAAAGTAGTCATAAGATAACAGGTTACATTAGTCTAAGGCTGGTTAACTACATTTCCATTGCATAAAATATATGGTTATTTCCTAAGAGGTAGTAACTCTGTCTATGCTACATGGCTTTGATTGTGAAACTGACTACCAGTTAACAACAAACTATAACAACTGACTAACTTCTCTTCGAGATTATAATTTATATATCAGTGGGCAGAGTTATTCCAAAATTTGAGTTAATCTTTTCAGATTGTCTGCCTTATATAAATGGTAAGGCCTTTAACTCCTGCTGGGAGTCACTTGCCTCATCCTTCCAGTGAGCATTTGGTCTTTTCTGCTGCCTCTACTCAATCTCCAGTGAAGCTGTATCTGAAGCAGAACTGCTGCTATTGCCCATGTGACTAGGAGTAAATGGTGTCCGTGTGACAACATTTCAGAATTTCACAATTACTTCTGCATGTCCAGCACCCCTCTTTGTTGATTTAAAAGCCTTCTTGCAGCTCCTCCAACAATGTGATACAGAATCAGAAAGTAGAGAGCCAAAAGCACTTCATCTGCAAGTTGGAGAATGATGCCTTCAAATGGACTTAGTGGTAAGGTCTCTGAAGTTGCAGAGCACATGTTTAGCTATGTACATAATGGACAGAGCATTAACAGCAGCGGGAAGGTCTAGAATGGCAGATTAGGATTGTCAGATTAGTATTGGGCTATTACAGATGTCATGGTCTCACTGTTCAGCACATTCATTGTGTACTGTAATGATAAATTTTGTAAACATTTGTTGTCTTACTAGCTGGGGGAATCAGTCTGTTGTGTCAAGGAACTAGCAATCCAGATACTTAAGTAAATATCCTGGGAATGAGAGTTCATTTGCCGCCATGTCAGCTGGAAGTTCAATTAATGACAATCTAGAATATAAACCTAGGCTCAGTAATGTGAAACTACCATCAATTGTAGTAAAATTCATCAATCTGGTTAACATAAATCTTTTGGGGAAGGAAATCTGCAATCTTTACCTGGATTTATGACTCTGGATTCCAATATGATTCAATCTTCCCTACTCTCTCTTAAATGACCTGACCAGTTAGTTAGTTCAGGGGCAGTTAGGGATTGGGAACAAACATTGGCCTTGCCAACAACATTCTCATCTCATGAAAGAATAAAGAAAATGTATTCAAGGGACGGCTAGATACAGCACTTAAGGCGAATGGGAGAAAGCAAGATTAGGCTATTGAGTTGGATGATCAGCCATGATTGTGATGGATGGTGGAGTAGGCTCAAAGGGCTGAATGGTCTCCTCCTGCTCCTATCTTCTGTCTTAGAAACACTCTAAACATGAGTGAACATTTCCAGGACTCATGATGGGTGATCATCAAACATAATTGATATTGGGGGCAGATGATCAGAAGCTTGGCCAAAGAGCTGATTCAAAGGATCTTCTTTAAGGACAATGAGAGTCAAGGGAATGAATTCAGAGCTTGGAGACTGGGCAGTTGAAAACATGGCCGTCAATTGAGGAATAAAATTGGGCACATGTGTGAGGACAGGATTGGAGAAGCACAAAGATCCAGGAGGGTTGTAGGGCTAGCAATCCTACGGAAATTGTGCAAGTGATGGAGTGATTTCAAAACAAGGATAAGAATTTTAACTTTGAGGCATTGTTGGTCCATGAGCCAATGTAGATCAGTGAGCTGAGTGAAAAGGACTGGCTGCCATTCCAGGTCCCATATCAAAATGACGAGGCTGGACAATCACCCAATTTTTTATCCATGCCCCACTGTGAATCATTAGACTTGATAAAGGAGGGGGAAAGTGTAAACAGAATGAAAAACTGACCTATCTCTGCTCTTTGTCTGGAAAATAAAACTCAAAACAATGGCCACTATAATCTACGGATCTGTGCCTCCATCTATTTGTAGCTGTGCTAACTGTATAAATAGAAAGCCTGTCTACACATCCGTTATCAGTTCAGCTGTCTGAAAGTTCTGTTGAAGAAGTTTCACAGTGCTGTGAATTCCAGCATGTAAATGACTTTTTAAAGATAACACAATGATGTAGCTGAACACCAAGTGTCTTGGAAGCACAGTGGAGCAAACAAGCAGGAGGCAGAAACTTCCACTAGTAAGACATTTTTAATTCGCTGCTGGTAAGAAAATAAAAATGGGCTTACGTTAGTCATGTTCTATTTGTATGATTGGGTTGGTTGGAAGTGCAGCTGTTGTTAAATTAAAAAAAGCCTTGCTTTGAGTAACAGAGCAGTGTCCTAATGGGTATCATTCATCTGTAGCCTGTGCCCTTGAAGATTCGCAGCTTTTTCTTTTTAGGCTCTTTGTTTGGATTGATATCATCTTAAAAGGGTAAGCCTGAATTATTGGAAGCTACTAGACGTTTTTAATAAAAATATGTTATGTTTGGGAAACAGTTTTAATAACTTCATAGCTCAACTATCTTCCAATGATGGGTGGTTAATGGAATTGGTTCTCATTGCTTTATACACAAAGCTACATGTAATGCAAATTGTTCTTCTCATGTGGGACAGATGATCTTTCCAATGCCATAGCATTTGATGTGTCAGAGGGTTGGCAGTGACGGAGAAAAATAATTCTACACTTAAAAATGATAAAATGATTAAGATATTTGATTTATTCTAGGAGGGGCTGAAAATCATGAAATATTGCAGAATTCTTTTTGTTTCTCTGGAGTACTGTGTGCTGTTCTAGTCACCTCATTACAGGAAGAATGTGATAGCACAAGGGGAGACACAGAAAAGGTTCACCAGGTTGTTACCTGGGATGAAGAAATTAAGCTTAAAGGAGAGACTAGATAGGCTTGGATTGTTTTCTTTTGAGCAGAGAAGACTGAGAGGAACATTAATTGAGGAGAATAAGATTGAGGGGTATGGACAAGGTGAGTAAGGAGCAGCTGTTCCCCTTGGTTGAGGGGTCACTCACAAGAGGGCATAGTTTTAGAGTAAGGGACAGGAAATTCAGAGGAGATTTGGGAAAAATGCATTTTCACTCAGCAGGTGGTGGGAATCTGCAATGCATTGCCTGGGAAGGTAGTGGAAGCTGGAAATCTTATAACCCTTAAAAAGAATTTGGACAAACATTTCGAATGTCATAAAATTCAAGGATAAGGGACAAGTAGAGAAATTGGGATGAGTGCACCTTTCCTTGTACACCAGGTTATAGTCCAACAGGTTTAATTGGAAGCACACTAGCTTTCGGAGCGATGCTCCTTCATCAGGTGATAGTGGAGGGCTCAATCCTAACACAGAATTTATAGCAAAAATTTACAGTGTGATGTAACTGAAATTATACATTGAAGAATTGATTGTCTGTTAAGCCTTTCATCTGTTAGAATACAGTGATAGTTTCACTTCTTTCATGTGTAAATCACAAAACCTTTTTTTAAAAAGTTGCATTCTCGAGCTAACTGTTAACAATGGTGATAGCTAGACAATATATTGAAGGTGTTGGCCCCCTGTGTTCTCTGTCTATGCCATGATGTTTAGATTGATTCTAATCTAAAAAGTGAGATAATGGAGTTTTACATAAATTCATGCAGCTTTTGAGCTCAGAGTTCTACATGAGCAAAGTACAATGTTACCCTGCAAATACAAATTCACCCCACAAAATATATGTGTGCATGTGGGTCTTTGTCTGTGTGTGTGTGTGTGTGTGTGTGTGTGTCTGTCTGTCTGTCTGTCTGTCTGTCTGTCTGTTTGGGTTGGGGGTTGTGAATGTGAGAAAGTGTATGTGTGTAGTGAGTCCAGAGTGTCTTATGTCTGTGAGGGGTGCATGTGTGTGTGTGTCTGTAAGGGTGTGTGTGGGTGTATGTGTGTGTAGGAGTGCCTGTGTGTGTGTGAGAGTTTGTGTGTGTATAGTGCAATGGTGGTTACCTGTAATGTGACATGAACCCAAGGTCCCGGTTTGAGGCCCTCCCTATGAGTACCGAACTTAGCTATCAACCTCTGCTCGGCCACCTTTCTCTGCTGCCTGTCCCGAAGTCCACCTTGGAGGATGGTCACCTGAAGGTCCAAGGCTGAATGTCCTGGACCACTGAAGTGTTCCCCAACTGGGAAGGAACAATGGGATGAATGGGCACCGCACAACAATCAACAGACAGGAGGGTTCCCTCCCAGTTGGGGGACACTTCAGTGGTCCAGGACATTCAGCCTCGGACCTTCGGGTGACCATCCTCCAAGGTGGATTTCGGGACAGGCAGCAGAGAAAAGTCGAGCAGGGGCTGATAGCTAAGTTCGGTACCCACAGGGAGGGCCTCAACCGGGACCTTGGGTCCATGTCACATTACAGGTAACCACCATTGCACTATACACACATACGCGCACACACACGCAACTCTCTCACTCTTTCTCTCACACACACACTCTCTCTCTCTCTCTCTCTCTCTCTCACACACTCTCTCTCACACTCTCTCTCTCACACTCTCTCACTCACTCACTCGCACTCCTACACATACATACACACAGACACATGCACCCCCTCACAGACTTAAGACACTCTGCACTCACTACACATACACGCATACACTTTCTCACACTCACAACCCAGACAGACACACACACGCACACGCACACGCACACACGCACACACAGACAAAGACCCACATGCACGCATATATTTTGTGGGGTGAATTTGTACTTGCAGGATTACATTGTACTTTACTCAAAAACTACATGCATTCATGCAGAACTCAGCTCAGAAACTGCATGAATTTATGTAAAACTCTGTTTATTTCACTTTTTAGATTAGAATCAATCTAAACATCATGGCATAGACAGAGAACACAGGGGGCCAATACCTTCAACATATTGTCTAGCTATCACCATTGTTAACAGTTAGCTCGAGAATGCAACTTTTTAAAAAAAGGTTTTGTGATTTACACATGAAAGAAGTGAAACTATCACTGTATTCTAACAGATGAAAGGCTTAACAGACAATCAATTTTGCAATGTATAATTTCAGTTACATCACACTGCAAATTTATGCTATAAATTCTGTGTGTTAGGATTGAGCCCTTCACTATCACCTGATGAAGAAGTATCGCTCCGAAAGCTAGTGTGCTTCCAATTAAACCTGTTGGACTATAACCTGGTGTTGTGATTTTTAACTTTGTACACCTCAGTCCAACACTGGCATCTCCAAACCTTTCATAGTAGTTATGTTGTTGCAGACTTGATAGGCTGAAGACCTTTTTCTGTGCTGTATGAATTTATGAATCAATGAATCTCTGAAGCTGCTCACTATAGTAATCAACAGTGAGGGAAACTGCTGACACATTGTGTATTTTCTTTCAAAGTCAATATTTTTAAAGCTCCTGTTTTTGTTTCAGATCTTCAGCATTTGCAATTCTTTGTTTTATTATGTTTAAAGCTACTGGTGAATTATGCTGGTGAATTTCTGCCTTCACACAGGTCAGATTTGGGGAGTTATAGCAGTGGTGTGCCTGGACATTTGTACTAGGATTTGTCACCCCGTGTTTCCACCTTTTTGAGAGCACAATTATGTCAGTGGATTCCTCCTCACTTGCCACCCCCACTCAGCGTGAATTGTGGGACTAATATTAGGGGAAGGCAATTTATTGAGTTCTCCTTTGTAAACTTGGATAGTAAACGAGTGCAGGAAGCAAGCATATTCATGGCAGGATTGCAAGGTGGTCACATAGAAAATCATCTCCCGACAATGCAGAAAGAGGCCATTCAGCCCCTTGAGTCTGTATCAACCCTCTGAAGAGCATCCTACCAAAATCCACTGCTCCCCCCCACTATCCCCATAACCCCACATTTAGCTAATGGCTAATCCACCACGCCTCCACATCTCTGAACTCTATGTGGCAATTTAGCATTGCTGATCCACTTAACCTCCAGTTCTCTTTGCATTGTGAGAGGAAATCGGAGAACTCAGCAGAAATCCATTCAGACACAGGGAGAACATACAAACCTCACAAACAGCCACCCAAAATTGAATCAAACCCTGGTCCCTAAGAGGCAGCAATGCTAACCACTGTGCCACCCTTGAGATTAAAGCTAATGGCAACTGATCTGCAAGGAATTAATTGTTGTTAGTGTATGGGATTTCCAGTAAGGGAGTAGCATTCCTTTAGCTGAGGAACTTGTATCACCATTGGCTAGCCCAATCAGTGTCTCCTGTTACAGGCTCCACATGTATCCATTCCACTGAGCAGGAACCTCCAGGATTGGTATTGGTTTGATGTCCACCCTTACTATGGGCTAACCAAGGTGCTGAGACTTGGAAATGTGAAAGATTGGATCCTTTAATGTGTTAAAAATGACATTGTTCATCCTAGAATTCTTTTCTGAATGAAAATTTATTGATAGTGAAACAAGTTGTTGGATTTTCCCCCTAATTTAAAGCAAAGCTATGGAAGCTGTCACTGCTTGATAAATGATGAATCTATCCTGTTAAGGAACAAAACAAAATTCAGGAAATCTACACATGTAAGTCATCATCTTAATAAAAGATTTTAGGTGGGATCTATTGCCAGGATCTAAATGCTGGGGAGAGAAGCTCCTTCCTCGGATCTACTAATTGGAAGGTGAACACATCTGGAATGCTTTCATCAAGAAACAGCTAATGGGTTTAATCACCTGTTAAGTGTGGACTGTATATTTTGAAAAGGTGCAAAGCCGGATACAGCAAAATAATCCTAGTTTTCTGAGACAAAGAGAAAGGTTGAGCCAGACATGGCTGCAAAGCAACAGAATGTGAATGTGAGAATGCTAGCAATAACAGCAGAGAAATAGCTAACATTTAACCATGAAAAGTTTGATGCATTGTCCTACACTTCACATTATATGAATTCTATTTATAACCATTTTGTTATCATACTTGAGGAATTGTCTGTATTCACTGACCTTGTACACAACCATGGCTTGATGCTTGGATGCAAAATCAGAAGTAGCCTAGAAACTCCATTATGTAATTATTAGGTTTAAGCTTCCAGAGGTCCATTTCAAGATCCATAGCCAACTATTGACTGTTTAAAAGTATACCCAATATTTCACATAAATGCATCAATTTTCACCTTCATTTGGGGTGCATTAATATATGTTATGAGCTGATTCTTGACATAGTCCAACACAAAAAAATTCAACTGTTTATAATTTGCACTGTGGCTATAATGAGCGATAATACATTCTATTTAAGTTACTTTATTTGACATGCTCTCAGCATTATTTTTGGAGAAGTGTTTGTAAAGTTCCATAGTGATTATTCTTGCTCACCTTCACTTTCTCTAACCCCTGGTCCCACCCCCACACTCCCATTCTACAGACACCAAGTTGTATCAAATGCCTTTGAATCATTTGAGAATAGCTTCTCAATGCTAAGTTTAGAATGAGATAGCTGAATAAAATATCTTACTGTCCTCCCTGAATCTTTGACATTTGAATATTGCATTTTAAGAATAGTTGTTAAACACTTGTAATGCTTTTTAATTACTTTCATAGTCAAAGAGCTGTTAAATATTTTGTTGGACCTTTAAGAGATTCTGCAGAGCAGATTTGCATACATAAGGTTAAAATTCGACTGGTTATATTGTACCAGTTTTCATGATGTGAAGCTACCAGTGTTATTACGTAGAGATGATTTTAAAGTTGAATGTAAGTGCTAGGGTTTCAGGCCTTGGTGACATTCATCTGAAGATGTTAATGTAAATGGAGACTGTACAATGCAAGCTATTTAAAGTCTGATTAGGGGCTGGGATTATTCCCATGCATTAAAGATATACCTATCCAATGCTGGATATCTAGGACTGATATCTGATATTTAGGACGGCACGGTGGTACAGTGGTTAGCACTGCTGCCTCACAGCGCCAGGGACCTGGGTTCAATTCCCACCTCAGGCGACTGACTGTGTGGAGTTTGCACGTTCTCCCCGTGTCTGCGTGGGTTTCCTCCGGGTGCTCCGGTTTCCTCCCACAGTCCAAAGATGTGCGGGTCAGGTGAATTGGCCATGCTAAATTGCCCGTAGTGTTAGGTAAGGGTGGGTTGCGCTTCGGCGGGTCGGTGTGGACTTGTTGGGCCGAAGGGCCTGTTTCCACACTGTAAGTAATCTAATCTAATCTAAAATGTTCAATTAATGACATTGAAACAAGACTTTTGTCTTTCGATCCTTTTCCAAATATGCCCATCTCACTGGCCCTAATTTTCTAAAATGAACAAGCTGGCCATTGTTCCAAAATACAGTCCAACACATTTATGTGCAGGCACGTATAAGTGGAGGGACAGGGGCCAGAAAGAGAATACTTTTGTCTAGTTTCTCCCACCCAGGCCTTCTCTAAGCTCACTTTGTCCAAATTCACTTTCCTGCAGCGTTACTCTAATTAAACTACTGACCATCAAACCTTCCTCCTGGACTGCCATATAACTGATATTATTGATTGCTTTCTCACTTCGAGCACTCTTTCCCTGTTCAAGTCCAAATCAACCCATCACCCATTCATCAAAAAACCAACCGTTGATTCTTTCTGTTCTTGCAAGCTACTAGCTCATTTCCTCTTGCCTCTCCAGAATCCTTGAATACGCTATAATCTTTTAAACTATACTCATTGTTTCTCAGAACTGCATATTTGATTCCCTTCAATCAGGTTCTGACACCCTTCCCTCCCTCAATTGTCCTGAAAAACCAATTTTACTAAAGTCAGAGAGCATCCTATATGATATCAGGTATTTCAAAATTACTTCATTGAGAATATGGCACTTTGGAAAGTTCAGGTTGCACTCCAGAGATTATTTCACAACAATCTCAACTGATAATTCATTGTTCACAGGCTGCTATACTGTTGTAAGTACCATCTTTTGGATGAGATGTTAAACATAGGATGTCTGTTCTCTCACGTGAATCCAGTTGTAAAATTGTGTAGATTCTAGACTCCTTCAAGCAATGTACCTTTAAAACAATGTGTAATGCTCCTGTATGAAGGTCCTTGCTTTCAGTCACTTCATGCTCAGTGAAATGGAGTCATTTGTATAGTCTGTTCAATGTTATGTGTAATGTAACACTAATTGTTTTGGTTCAGTGCTTATTGACTATGTATAAGTCTGACCTATCATAATTGTGCAAAAGTTGGCATTGTTCATAAACTTCAAGACATCTGTTTCAGCAAGAACCCAAGCTCTGTGATATATGTTATGTGAGTTAATATAAAAGGAAGCAGTCAGACCATATTATGAAGGCAATGGTGTTTGATCCAAAGTGCTACATCAGACATGGTAGATCCCCAGCCACTCTTTCAAAGAGTAGGGGAAGTAGCCCTGGTGACTTGGCCAAAATTTATCCCTCAATTTAAAAAAAGAGCTTGGGTTAACTAGTCATTATAATGCTGTAGTTTGTTTGAGCTTGCTATCTACAAATTAGCTGAGCCAACTCCTAAATTATAATAGTGACCATTCAAAAATACTGTTTTGTTAAAAAGCTGTTCAATGTGTACTGAGGTTGCAAAACTTCTATATCAATGTAAGTCTTTTTCTTTCTTAACGGTTACTTTTTCAGTTGGTCATGCATAAAATGTCCCTTCCAAATGTATGCTGACTATTTCTACGTTTGGTTCGTAAATGTTTTTCTATTCCATTTCTTAGTAAAAATTTCCTTCTGATGACCAACATTAAACTAATTAGTCCAGGTTCCCTACATTTGTGTTCTTTCTCTCTTTAAATATAGAAAGTACATTAGCTGTCAGTCAGTCTTTTGGCATTATTCCCTTGCCTAATGAATTTATACTGCAAATGTAAATAGTGGTCTGATATCTCTTTGTTTGCTTTTTTTTAATGAGAGTCAGCACAATTAATCCAGACTAGGGATTTCGCATTTTCTAATGTTCGACAATTTATAAATTATCTCTCCACTTTCCGTCTTAAATGTCTCAAATTCTTATATTTCTTATCATAATTTCATATCAGTTTTACTGAAGCAATGTATTTATTAAATACTTCTGCCTCTTCATCACCATTACCTGTGAATTTATCTTGTATTTTGATTGCATATAAATAATATGTGGCTATAAATTAATATTTAGAAAGTTGAAATTGGCAACAAAGTATAAGATTGATTTTTCTACTTGATGCACTTGCTGCTGTCTAAATGATATCCAGCATTTGTTTGTTGGAAGTCGTTATTAAAGAACTGCAATAAAAATTCATTTTACTTCAATTGAAGAGAGCCAGGAGAAAATTGCTTTTCACTCTTTATCGTGCTGTTACTTTGATATAATGGTGACACTGTTTTCTTCACCACACTTGTCTAATTTTGCATACCTACGCCATAACTTTTTGGTTGGCAACAAATTAGAATTAGAATTGTCTCACTTAATTCTTCTCTTGTAAACTTTAAGGTTTCCTCTATCTATCTTTTTGATTGTGATGTCTGGAACCTCCTGTGTTCCTCTCACTCTCCCCGCCCCCACCTCTAACTAACTCTAGTCCACCTTATTTTTGTTTGAGTCTGACACTGAAATATGAATTATAGACATTGTGTCAATACAAATCATTGCAGTTAACAAGTCATTTTGGTAGCTCCAATTTCCTTCCAATGAGGGAAGAATCGAGCTAACAAGAAGCATATCAGCCCCCACCTTCCAGTTCATCTGTTCAGTGATGAGGTCAAGTTTCAAAGTTTAGATGCCTGGACCATGTAGTTTCTCTTTGGAGGCTGTTACTTCTGTTTCTGTTGCCATGTTTGATTTAATAGGACAATGAATCTCATTCTTGTATCAACTTTGAAATGAATGAGGTACTTTTTGCAAGGTTTGTGAAGGTTTGTAGATAAGGTTGAGGTTTAGGGTCTAGGTTTGCTCGCTGAGCTGTAGGTTTGATATCCAGATGTTTCATTACCTGGCGAGGTAACATCATCAGTGGCGACCTCCAAGTGAAGCGAAGCTGTTGTCTCCTGCTTTCTATTGATATCTTTCTCCTGGATGGGGTTCCTGGTGGTTGTGGTGATGTCATTTCCTGTTCGTTTTCTGAGGGGTTGATAGATGGCATCTAGATCTATGTGTTTGTTTATGGAGTTGTGGTTGGAGTGCCAGGCCTCTAGGAATTCTCTGGCATGTCTTTGCTTAGCCTGTCCCAGGATAGATGTGTTGTCCCAGTCGAAATGGTGGATTTTTTCATCCGTGTGTAGGGCTACAAATGAGAGAGGGTTGTCTTTTTTTTGTGACTAGCTGGTCACCATGTAATCATAGCAACCCATGTAGTGTTGGGATACCCACAGTGTTCAAAAAAATTAATAATGGCCAAAAAGATGATTAGGTACCTTGGAGAAATTAATTCAAATCTAACCATCTATCTTTGATGCTCAGTGGCATTATACTTGCTGAATCTCCCACTATCAACATCCTGCAGTTTACAATTGACCAGAAAATGAACTAGGTTGGCTCTGTAAATAATGTGTCTACTATAGCAGGGTCAGAAGCTAGGAATTTTACGGTGGCTAACTTATGTTCTATTTCTTATCCTATGCTCCATCTACAAGGCACAATGTCTGTAATGTTCTGAACTTCATTCCAGGTTTCTGAAACAGCAACAATAGAAAAATAGTGATATAATACAAATCAGGATAATGTATAAATTAGAAAGGAATTTGCAGGTGATTCTGTTCCCATGCATCTACTAGCCTGGTCCTTCCAGGTGGTAGACCTTCAGGTTTAGTAGGGGCTGGTGATGGAATCTTAGGTGAGCTACTGCAGTGGTGTATATCTTGTAGATGACATGCAGTGATCCCACGGTTGGTAGTGGAGGAAGTAAATGCTAAAGGTAGTGGTAGAGTGCCAAAAAGGGAGGTTTGTTTGATTTGTACAGTATTGATTTTCTTGAGTATTGTTGGAACTGCATACGACCAGGCAAGTTGGGGGGGAGTAGTGTGCCTTATGTTGGTGCATAGGTTGGGAAGCACGAGATGAGTTACTCACCATAAAATTCCTAGCTTCTGACCTGCTATAGTAGACAGATTATTTCTTGGCTGCAAATGTGTTGCTGGTCAAAGCACAGCAGGTTAGGCAGCATCTCAGGAATTGATTATTTCTTGGGCAGATCCAGATCAATTTCTGGTCAATTGTAAACTTCAGAATGTTGATAGTGAAAGATTCCGAAGTATGATGCCATTGAGCATCATAGGCAGATGGTTAGAGTTGAATTGATTTCTCTCAGGTGCATCTTCTTTTTGGCCTTTATTGCATGTTGAAACTTTTTATCCTGTTATGTCTTTTTAATGTGATTATTTGTTCTTTCTTCAAAGTTGCCTTAAAATTCTGCAATCTCTAATTGTTACTGTGTTCTTGGGTTTAAGTCTTTTAAACTTTTAGTAAATCAATGCTGTTTTAATCTGTTTCATTGGAAGACTTTTACTTCTTTAAATAACAATACTCTAAGTTCTGCATTGTAACACCACTGTATCTCTGTACTATTTATACGATTCTCCCATCGTCTTCAATAACAAGTGCACTATAGTACAAAGCACCATTCAGGTAGAAGGAGAAAAGAGAAAGATGGTAGCTGTGAGAATAGCTTTAAGGCAATAGATACTGACCTCTCCAGAAGTGAGAATCCCAAAGGCTGTTTACCTACCTAAAGACATGGTTCAGGATATCTCTTTGAGGCTGGAAGGAATTCATAATTTGAGAGAAGGTGTTACTGACCAGAGCAGACCCCACAAAGTATATTATGGAGAAACCATAAACCCATCTATAGTTTTTAAAAAGGCAAGTATAAAGCCTTGCATTCTAAATATGATTCAATTGGTCCATCTCTAAGCTTTAATCAAAACACACTTTATTAGTTGTTGAGTGTGTGGTGCTGGAAAAGTACAGCAGGTCAGGCAGCACCATCAGGAAGGGCTTATGCTGAAGCGTCAATTCTCCTGCTCCTCAGATGCTGCCTGACCTGCTGTGCTTTTCGAGCACTACACTCTCGACTCTGATCTCCAGCATCTGCAGTCCTCGCTTTCTCCAAGCTTTATTCTTACAATACAGTTAAAATACTACAGAAGGAATTGGCATAACTTTAATCTATTGAAATACTTAACAAAACAATGTATTATTAAACCATTAATCATCATCTATTCCAATTTAGGCAGCATCCTATAAACACACTGTTGAGAAAAGCAATTCACAGTTATGATTCTCATGTGTTTTCTATCTTCAGTCAAGTAGAAAGAAACACCAAGAAAATCAATCTTCCCCTTTTGATTTTTAAGAGGAAGCCTGTCATCTAAAACTTCACTCTAGCAACAGAGAACGCAAGCTTTTAGCTCCTGCAGCCAGCAGAAACCTCCTCAACTAACTGACAGCAAAACCAAAACCTTCCTGTGTCTGTGTGAGCCTTGACCCCACCCAGTCGTGTTTCTATTTTAAAAAAACCCAGGGAGAACTCCCAGCTGTTTACCAACTGTCCATCTAAAGGAGACATTTTGGTACCTCTGTCACAACACCCTTCTGCAAGAGAAACAGGACAGATCACATCTCTTAAAGGCACAGCATGATCGCAAATAATCCAATTATCATGGTTAACTTACGTAACAATGATCAGTGAAGGTATCAATATGGGGGTGAGTAGCGATAAAGTTGCAATAGATTGTGTTGTGGAATCAGTATGGGTGGAAATGGGAAGTCGTTGAGAAAAAAATTCATGGGTGGATTCTTCTATAAGTCCCCAAAGAGTTGCTTCATTCTGGGTCAGAATATGGATCGGGAAATAATGGAGGCATATAAGAAGGACACAATGATTGTCATGGGTGATATTAATCTGTGTATTGCCTGGACAATCGGATGGATAAATGTGACATCAGAGATGAATTTCTAGAGTGTATAAGGAACTGTTTATTAGAACAGTATGTTGAAGAACTTACCATACAACAGGCTATTTTAGTTCCAGTAATGTGTAATAAGAATTAATTAAATATCTCATCATTAAAGATCCTCAAAAGACTAGCAATTAAAACAAGGTACAATTTCAAATTCAGATTGAGGGATAGCAGTCCAAATCTCAAATTAGTGTCCTCAACTTAAATACGGGCAATTGCAGAGATATAAAAAAACGTTTTCTAAAACCGGCTCTGATTTTTCAAGTCCTCATGAAACACGCTGTAAAATTTCCTTGGCACCTGTTTGTTTATGCATGAGACAAACTATTTTCTGTAAATTGAACATAAGAACTAGGAGCAGGAGTAGGCAATTTTGCCCCTTGAGTCCGCTTTGCCTTTTAATGCGATCGTGGCTGATCTCATCTTTGCTTCAACTCCACGTTTCTGCCCACTGTCCATAATCCTTCACTTCATTACTAATTAAAGATCTGTCCATCTCCTGTTGAAATTTACTCAATCAGATGTAAGGAAAATCTTTTTCACCCAGAGGGTAGTTGGGAATTTGGAACTCACTGCTTATAAGGGTAGTAGAGCCAGAAGCCCTAATAACATTCAAGAAGTATTTAGATGTGTACTTGCAATGCCAAGGCATACAAGGCTATTGGCCAAGTGCTGGAAAATGAGATCAAAACAGTTAGGTGGTTGCTTTTGACTGGTACAGACGACTTGGGCCAAAGGACCTCTCTTGTGTTGTAAATGTCTGACATTATGATAGTAAAATTTCACCTCTGTCAAATTATAGCTCAGTTTGATCTAATGCCAGCAGAGAAGATTCTAAACAATTGGCATGTTACAGTTCTGAGACACAAAACAGTTTGGATTACTTAGATATAACCAGTATGATGACTGATGTTTTGTGTTAAATAGTATGCTTGAGAACCATAATGTTCCATTGAATTATGGTTTGGTGGGATTGGGAAAGAATCTGACAAGAATGTAAAGGACGTTTAAGTGCATTCATCATTATTTGCAGGCCAACGCTCCAGCCATCTATGGCAAAGAAGAAGAGCATCATGTATTGAGAGTGCTCTTTTTAGTTTTTTGCAATAGAAGCTCAGCATGAACCTCAGAGTTTCAAGAAGTTGCAGTACTTGCCAGTATTAAATTGTATTAAACTTAACACAGAAAGTTGCTTCTGGTACATAATGGCTTAAGCACCCTTTTCCTGCAATTATTGTTCCAGCAATGCTGCTCAAATTGTTCTAGCAAGGGAACAATTAAATCTGCCCTTACTAACAGTAAATACTCTTGAATATTTTTAATAAATGCTTTTAGTCTCTAGCTCCTTTCTTTCTGTATCTAATTTGTTTCAAACTTGCCCTGTTTAGTTTTCCAGCATTCATCTTTCTCTGTTTTTGTCTTTCAATCTGTTTAGTTAAGGAGTTATACCATTGATCTCATTATTCATTGAGGTCCCAGATGCATGTTGAATTGTCACTGCCAGAAATTGATGGTGCAAACTGTTTATGGAATGAAAAGTGAGAAGGGAAAACTAAGTTCAATTTATGACATGAGGAAATGCACTCCCCTGGTAAGATCTGAGCTAATATCTCAGCCTGCATTGTGCTTCCAGAGAGGGACATAAAATAACAGTAGTGACCATTAAGCAACAAACTTTAGCTTTCCTGAAGAGAGGATGTGTTGGCATTACTTGGAAAATGAGGTAGAAAAATGGTAATTATTAAACGATGACAGCCAAGTTGTCATTTTTAAAAAATAAAATGTCCTAGTCAGTGTTAAGCATTACCTAAATTAAACCTGGCATTCTGTGGTCATCTGAGCAATGACGTATAATGTGGAGGTCAGTGTGTTGAGGAATGCTTTACAAGCAAATTGTTAGGCCAGGTAGATTTGACTGGAGGCATGAATATTAATTATGTGAAAGTATAATTTTGATAACTTCAAAATAGATTTTATTTTATTTCTCATGCTTCTTAAGTACACGTATGTCTCTATGCATTTGCATAGACTAAAACATATTCTCAGGTTAAGTGGTAAAGACGGAATAAATTTCTCATCTGAATCAGCTGGTGAATCATTGTAGTCTCTACCCCAGAGGGTTTTGAAAGCTCAGTAATTGAAAATGTTCAAGACAGAAATTATAAATTTCTGGAAGTTAGCATCATGAAGGAATATGCAGTTAGTGCAGAAAAGTGATATTGAGTTAGATAATCAGCCATTATCTATTGAATAGTGGAGCAGGCTTGATAGGTTTAATGGCCTACTCATGTTCCTATATTCCTATACACGCCTAAGACAGGGCATTATGATCAGTGACTATGTTGTCTAGTTGCTATTCAAAAGAAATGCAGTAGTTTCATTAAAGATCTTGCCATTGAGCCAGACAGCTTGGATGCCTGAATCTTTTCCCTGGCGTGGTTCCCACCTCTCTCCTGTGAAATGTGATCTCTGGCAGTTCCTGTGAAATTCAATGCAATAAAACATCCCACAGGGTAATCAATGATACATGGTAAATTCCAGGCCTAGTCATTTCTTACTTTGAACATTTTGTTTGTTTATCACCTTATAGGATCTTATAATTATTAAGAAGCAAGTCGAGAGGTGTTCTGCAATGAAGTCAGCGGTAAGTGTTAATGTTGGCTGAAGTAGATTCTTAAGCAGTTTATAAGTTTGAAATACTGTGGAAGGTGTGATCTAGGTAACATTGAGATTTACCCCTGCAGCCAAACCCTGAGCGTGCAGCTGTTCAATGTTCTATAAATGCCATTGATTCTCCTGTGCCGGCTTATAATATTCCAGATAAATGATATTGAGGATTCACTGCAGATAAATTCATCCTTAATGTAAGATGCTTCGAATGCACAAAGGTACTGCCTACTGAATCACTCCATATATAGTTATTTTTAATATTTAATGCTGGAAATAACATCAAATTATATTCTTTTTTTCACAAGGCTTTTTAGGTGGTTTCATTTAAAGGACTATTTTTCCAAGTAAAGTGCTCAGTGATGCATGTCTTACCCAGCGCAGACCAGATCTGAAAGCCAATTAATAGTGTGATTAGTCTCTAGTTACTGTTGACATTTATTGTGGAAGTTAGGATTACATTCAAATTGAGTACATGAAAGGACAATCTGTAGCAGACTGTTAATTCTGAAAGTAAGGTATAGTAATAACTATCTTGGAATTGATTATTGTATTATTATGTGTGTAGAGACCTAAATATTTAAAGAGAAGCTCAAACTCCCAATTATCACTTGAAAGATTTCTACCACAACATTACAATAAAAAAAGTAAGCATTACAAAATTAGATATGAAATATTAAATTATATTTTTGTAACAGTTAAAACCTAGATCAACAGGTCAGACCAATTAGAAATATAAACAGCAGCTAAATACAAAAGAATAGCTATGTACCTGGTAATTGTTAAAACAATTTTAAGTTATGGATTTTAGGAAGTCAGCTCTAAGACTTCTCTTTACCTCATTGTTATTTCTGGTAGATTTTATGCAATTGCAGGTGGATTATATAATTTGAGCTAATGCCTCTCCACTGTGGGTTCTGGTACACTGTACAGCACTTAGGCAAAAGTGAGGACTGGAGATTAGAGTCAAGATTACAGTGGTGCTGGAAATGCACAGCAGGCCAGGCAGCATCTGGGGAGCAGGAAAATCGATGTTTTGGGCAGGAGCCCTTCATCAGGACTTGCTCATTTAGAGTTGAACCCAGTAGCCAACCTTACCCTGCATTGTAGTCTCAGCACATCCTCTTTGCTGTTTGATTGAATGTCTTGTAATGATGGTTGATGAATGGAAGCAGATTGCTACTTCATTGTGTAAAGGTTTCTATTCTCCAGTGTATTTTCTAAAACTTCGAATGTCATAGCTTAAGTTAAGGCAAGCTCCAGTTTTGTAAAATAATTGCTGCACAATCTAGTTCACAATATTAAGTGAAGACTGGACTGAGACTTCACCGTTTAAACCCACTTTGTTTTGGCTAAACCCTTTCCACTCCGCTTTATTTAAAACTTAGTTAAAGATATATGTTTTGGCCGAACCTCTGGGCATTTGTGCTGATCTCTACCTTCCTTGTCAATTACGATCTGTGAAGCCCCTCTGGATAGTTTACCACAATTAACGAACAGGTTGTGTAGCAGTTATCACAACAGATTTCATGTAGATCAAAATTCTTAATTGTCTTAATATAACATTAGACATGTAGAGTGTACAGGCAGTCAGGACAAACATTGATATCCAACATAAATAACGAGCCATGTAAAAATAAAACAGAATCATTGATATCTGATTTAATGTATATGCCAAGGATTGAAATCAAATTCGCAATTTCTTATTCCTGTTGGTGTACATTGCCCCTTGATTAGATTCTCATTATACATGACTTACCCATTATCTTTATTGTACTCTAATTTTCTGTTATGAGGCTGGGAAATAATGTCGCAGGAAATTTAGAGCATTGCTGCAATATATTGTGTAAGTAAAGTGCCATCAGCACAGTGTAGTTGGTGGCTGTGAAAGGATTAATATTGAGCAAATTGGCAACAAGAATCGGACAAACAAACTTCTGTCCTGCACAATGCCGAACAAGCGACAACTTGACCATTGTAGGTTTTATTGCAATTGTACCCATCAGGTGAGTGCCCAGTCCATTTCCCACTTGAGAAGCTTTGTCAGATCAATGGTGAGCCATGTTTCACAGAATATCCATGCTTTGTCGTGCTCTTGTGGCCATACACTTGACAGAGCTAGTCCAGTTCGATCACAGTTAACTTCCTAATAATTGTGCAGCAAAGATCAACGAATAGTGAGTAGAAGTTCTGTTACTGAAGATGATCATTAACTGACAATTATGTGGCATGAATATTATGTCCTGGTGCAAACCCAGATCTTGTTTAAGTTCTGGTGTTGTCTGGCCTGTTTACTTCATTATGGAATGATATATACCTAAAGCTGGACACTGTGGAATCATCAGTTCTACACTATTCTTCAAAGAGAATGAAGGAGAGAGCATTAGAGAAACCAGTAATTCTGTAGTTCCCATCCATAACTCCCCTCTGCCCAACCCTGCTGTCCCCTAAACATCTGGGTCAATGTTGCACTGTAATGTTGTTGATTGATAATTATAAAGGAGTCTTAAGTAATCCTGATTCATGTAGCCACGACAGAAGGTGTAGCAATTTTGCTGGAAATTGAACTATTGGTAGGAAAATGTACAGAAAGATTTTTGGTCATTTATATCATAATTGCCCTGATTTGGACTGAGAGACTGTAATTTCTCCATTTGGTATACACATCTGACGTTGGGTGCAGATCCTGTACTTAGATGTACATTTCCTCACATGTTAAACCTGGTCAACAATTGAATCAGAGGTTCAGTTAAATATGACATCTCATTTCTGTCATTGTGAAAAATCACAGGTGCACTTGCAAGATAATGAACTTGAATTTATTCATTAAGCTACTAAAGGTTACAGATGGCACTTATTCACATTTCCTTAATCCGCCTTCTGGGGAACTATCTGACTTTATGATGTTGAATGGAGGGATAGTATTGCATGATACACATATGAAGGGAAAGTCAGTAGAAGTACATGCCATGAGATCACTGGGTAGTGCTTTATTAAAATGTTAGTGGCAAGGACCTAAAGTAAGATAGAAAGATCAATTTAAATAACAGCAAAAAGAGAAGCAAAATCGCAGTTCTGTTACATTCATTAGTCTAGTGAACAAATCAAGGTCTCTGATCCTGCAAGTGCTGCTGTCATTCTCACTCTGACCTTAGGTCCACTTGATCTGTTTACAGAGACAAGTTATAAATGGAGGGTTACAAATGCTATAAATAGTCACAAGTGAAATGAGCTGATTATTTACAAGAGATGACATTTCAAATGAGTCTTTTGTCAGGACCACATTATGTTATACCCATGTACCATTTATCTGTTCCTCCTATTTTAAAAAAAAAGTTTAAAATATTTTTCTTCAGAGCCAGATCACGCAAACATAACACTACTATAAAAGTTTCCATTCTTTACTAGCAATACAATATTGTCCTAGAAATATGGATTCATTGCATGAGGTTATTCAGCCCCCTTATGTCAGTTCTGGCTTTTTGAATGAGCTACCAAATTAATCTAATACTTGTGCTATTTCCCCACTGCCCCTGCAAATTTGTCACTTCAAGCATTTATCCAATTCTGTTTTGAAATTAATTACTGAATGTACTTCCATATTCCTTTGAGCCAAAACATTCCAAATTAGCATAACCTGCTCTGTTTGACAAATTTCCGATATCCCATTTCTGCTTTATGTTTCACATTTTCAGCTTCTCCCAACTCAGACTTCATGCAAAAAAGTAGAGCAAGAACCTGAGAAGACTTGATCAGCAACATCTCCATTTACAAACCCTTTTTCCAAAATGTTAGGTTCTTATGGCATTGCAGGATCTAACTTATAGAAGTACAAACATTGGTTTGTGATGATAGAATACAGGCTATAATGTTTAATGAGATGTATAACTCATGGGATATATTGTGATAAGAAATAAATATCCTGAATTTCAATGTAAATATTACCTTTTACCTCATCAGAGTGTCCTAATATGATTTGCATATAGGGGCCAGTCATTGTACTGCATTACAAGAGAGATGGAGTATAATTAGAAAAGTTTTGTTGCAGTTGCATTGAGAATTGGTGAGACCATACCTCGGTACTGTGTATAATTTTGATCTCCTTATTTAAGAAAAGATATACTTGCATTGAAGGTTGTTAAGTTAAGCTTCATTAGGTTGGTTTTTGGGATGAAGAGATTATCTGAGCAGGGAACATTAAGCAAATTGAGGTGGTGACTATAATATGGGAAACTGAATCACTTTATTTCTATCCTTACCTTATGCTCACATATATACACTTTTAGTAAGTAAGGGCCACCGGACTATGATCCAAAATAGAAATGGTGGTCAGTAGTGCCTCTCTCAACTAGGGACATTGTCATCCCACGTTTGAGCTGAGATTAACTAACTTCTATAACTTTTCAAATTATGGTAAAATCAGTGCCTCTATACTTTGTCATAAACCCACTTTATGCTGAAGCTTCTTTGGTATAACTTGTTTTTAGCATCTCAATTCAGTGTGTGTGATCCTTGGTTTTATCTGGTCACATTTTCTGTTTGTGGAAAACTCTTAGTTATTGCAACACTCTGCTCCCTAATCTTTGGTTTTTGTACAAAGGATGGCAGTACAGATTTCTGGTTGTAGCCCTCATTCTTTTGGCTAGCCTTATCACATTAAATATTTGAAAAGGTATCTCATGGAGAATAGTTTTGAAAGCTGTTAGGTGAAGTACAGATATTGATGACCGACATTCTGTGGAAGATGATTGTTCCCATGTAAAGGTGATGTGTACAAAATTGACTTCTGTAAATTACAATGCCAAATTGATCATTTTGCAGTGTTTGGATGGTCAAATTAAAAAATTAACAGTTTTTTTTAGTTATTTACCTTCATCACAA
This sequence comes from Hemiscyllium ocellatum, assembly GCF_020745735.1. Lineage (NCBI taxonomy): Eukaryota > Metazoa > Chordata > Chondrichthyes > Orectolobiformes > Hemiscylliidae > Hemiscyllium > Hemiscyllium ocellatum. Next base: position 110,742,646 of record NC_083403.1, on the reverse strand, counting down.
TTGGGCAGAGGACATTTCAGTGAAAATGTGCACATTTTGTTAGAAAAATGAGCTTGGATAATTAATAATCTTATTTGTATTCTATAAATTCAGAATTATTTTTATTTCACAACTGCATTTCAAAATCAACTAAGGCTCTGATGTGAGATAGCCAGGAGGAGAAAAACATGCTAATGTGAAGTAACTTTAAAGATAGCAATACATCCAAATGTTCTGGAAAATACAGAGATCTGTATTTGTGTTACACTTACTCCTGATCACAAATTGCTCATTTTTCAACTGTACATTTATTGTGTCAGACTGATATTTTAAATGAGTTTTGCAGCTCAACTCCAAATCTCTTTAAATAACATTTGGCTGCACCTTATTAGTTGACTTCCAAAACTATCCATGTCAGCAACAAGCCTGGAAACTCTGTTTTTAAAACTTTGTATGACAGTGTTCCAACTCTTTACTTATTCAGATATACTTAGAACCTAATCATAATTTAAAATACAGTGATTCCTTACATAATTAGAGTAGCTAAATACTCATTTGGAGTCACCAGTATTCACACCCACAGTGTGACATTTTCAGATGAGGAATTCTTCGGGGCTTGCATAAAGCCCACTCAGTAATTTACAAAAATAGAACTTGTCAGTACAGTCCTCTTGTGCAGTCTCAGCCTTACTTGCACACAAATTATTATTCGTTGCATTCTGTATTATCTTTTTTTTCCTTCTGTGCTTCTGTTCAGCTGGGCAGTGAAGGCTATGCTGTGAGATCCACGCCGAGTCCTCAAGTTACAGAGCAGGTGAAAATTTGAATAAATGATTAGTTTGAAGTGATTTGCTTCTTGACTAATATTCTCTCCATTGCTGTGTTATTCTGTGGGATGTTGATCTATAGTTTGTTTACCTTGTCATGCATATAAAGAGAAATGAAATGTCATACCCAAGTTATAAATTGTAATGTTCTCTTTTTAATGGTTAACATAAGCTATTTAATCATTAACAAAATATTCATCAACACATCATATGGGTAGTGACCACCCTGGAACATGTTACCAGCTGGTTGCAAAAGTTTGTGATAAACTGACATTAGAGATAACATTTGGAATTGCTGGAAAAATGTATGATGTAAGTCAGCAAGAGTGTGTGAGAGAGAGAGATTCACTGGGTGGAATCGTTCATGACATTGAAGTTGTTGACTCATCTACTGCCTATTTCCAGAAATGTTTGTTTTATTTTGATTTGTTGTCATTGAATTTTCAAGAGTCCATTTAACATACCCATCACTTGTGATAACAGAGAAATGGATGGTTACAGATTGCTTGCCCACTGTCTGTCTTTTTCAATAATCAATGAAAAGAAATGTCAGATAGTAGTATAACGGGTGAACAATGTTCTGTCTATTTTATGCGGAATGTTTAAACCTGGTCAGAATGTTATATTTTGCTGACAAGAATATCATGCAGTATTAGGGATTATGGCATGATTATGTCTATTTTGGAGGCACTGTACAATTAATAATTGAAGGAATATCTTCCTTGTTGAGTTATGGAGCAAGTGTTGAAAATGAGGATGGGTGTAGTTGAAAATTTAGTTGGTGGTTGTCTCCTTATCTGACTGTGGATAGTGGCTATTACTGTTCTCTGTTCTTCCTTTAAAAGAAGATTTATGGTGAGTGAGCTTTCAAACATAGAACCCAGATTGTTTGGAACTTCTCTAAGTTTTATCTTAGTGCTTAAATTATTTGGGTTAGTTTTGTTCCATAGATGTTTCAGCCATGTGATTGTTCAACTTTTCCATAGCAGGAGCAGCTTTGCATCGTTTTGTTCATGTGTATGCTGCAGGAGATGTCCCTTTCCAGTGGTTGCCCCACAAGGCATCAAAGGTGGTTCTTAAGAGCTATTGGTTTTATGGCCTATTGACTGAAATCAAGATGTGATTAAAATAGGAGGAAGCTTTCCTATCTATTGTCTTCTAAAGTAGTTGATTTGAAATGGATTAGATTCAAAGAGAGGCAATAAGGATTTTGTGCAAAATCATAAATTGCTGGAAAAATTCAGCAGGTCAGGCAGCATCTGTGGAGAGAAAGCAGAGTTAACATTTCGAGTCCAGTGATCCTTCTTCAGAACAGCCCTTCTATTCTGAAGAAGGATCACTGAACCTGAATCATTAATTATGCTTTCTCTTCACAGATGTCTGACTTTTTGCTGAGTTTTTCCAGCAATTTATGATTTTGTTTCTGATTTCCAGCATCTGCAGTTTTTCAGTCTTTTAAATAGTGATTTCATTGTGGTTTTGTAAAAAGGACAGTTGTAGGAAAAAAACAGGTTTTGTATGGCACCTAATCCATGGCATTGGAAACAATAAAGGATTCCCTAAAGGTGACAGAGTTGGCTGCCTTAAAAGAAATTTCAGAACCAAGATCAATTGATTTTGGTGAGTTAACTGGAGGTAGCATTGCTGGATTGTGCTACACTTTGGGTTTAGAGGAACCACAAAAAGAGCTGAGTACTTCAGGACCTACAGTGTTGGAACTGGGAGATATTCAGCCATAGTTGAAGTGGCCAGACCGTGATGGAAGAATGAAGAAACTAATGGGAACAGAAAAAGATAGGAAAGAAAGATGGAATTAAGAAAACAGGAAATATAAATGAATTAGAATCTCAGGGAAAGCAAGAGAAAACATGAATGTAAGCTAAAAATGGTGCAGTTTAAACAAGAGATTTCAGATGTTGGTGCAGGCTCTGATGGAGAGAATCTGAGTCATTGAATTTGAAGTATAGTAAAGAAATGTTTAAATTTGTGTAGCCTCTACCAACATTTGAGAAGACAGCCAGGGCAAATGAATTGTCTGAAAAAGGACTGAACATTGTTTATACAGATTGATAAGTAGAGCACAGGAAATTTATACTTTGCTGCTAGAGGAGGTGTTTTTTGGCATTATGATGCAATGAAGAAAACTGTATTGGTTATAGATAAGCTGGTGCCTCAGGCATATAGGCAAAGGTCCCAGAATTTAAGAAAGCAGCCTGAGCAAATCCATATTGAATTTGAAAGGGTTAAGCAAAGTAATTTTTAGAGGTGAAGAAAAGGATTAGAATGTACAAAGCTCTTGGAGTGATTATTTTCTTAGAGGAATTTACAAACTCACTACCTTTCACAATAAGAAATCATGCTAAAGAACAAAGGGTTGCAACTGTTAGGTGGCAATATGACTGCCTTTTGAGAATTAATCTGTAAAACTACTGTTTTTTCCATCACCCTCATATATTCGACAGGCGTAGAAAATGGGAGAGTGAAAGTAGGGCAAGTAACCAAATGAATAGCTGGAAATGCCTCAAGGTCTCCTCATCAGATCCAAAAGGAAAGTACTGAGGATGGAGGGGAAATTAGAAACCAAGGTGTTTCCAATGTAACAGGGAGGGACAGATTCAGTTGGAATGCTGCAAGTTGAAAGGGTTTATTGGAGTTCATAGGATTGAGTCTGAAAAGGAAACTCAGAAGGAAAGACCATGGATCAGATGGTGAGAATGAGTGCAGAAGAAATCCATGGAATAGGTGAGAGACATGAAAGGTTTTTATGTAAGGGAAAGAGTCAAAGAAAGAATTCAAGTCCATTACTATTCTGAGATTGATTGGGGCTATTCAAACACTTGCTGGTGAAGCATTTTGTTTTCCCTCTAAAGAATTCATTCAAAGTCAAAGTGTTGGCAAATGGAATAGGTGGGGAATATAACCCACTTGCATTGTACAAAATCAGTTTGGAGAATGACTTGTGTTTGGAGTAATAGTAGTCAGGAAAGTTTCAAAAAAAGACCCATGGATGGAATTGATTTAGTTTTAGGGAATGATTTGGCAAGAGTGGAAATTGTAGCCTCACCTACAATCATGAAGAATCTCGTTGATACTAAAGGAACCGGTACTGTGAACTTTCCCATTATGTGTAGTGATGGCGAAGTAAGGGCCATCATCAGATGTCACTGTAGTACCATAAGCAGATATTTGGGTAGCTGCAATTCCAAATAAGAATGCAGATAGTTCAAAGGACATGGCATGTCTTTGGTAATTGAGGCTCAGGAAGCAGATCCAGCGTTATGCATGTTAATGAAGACCATTCACACTGAAGCTGAAGCTGAATGGGTTCCAGAGTACTACTGTATCAAAAAGAGTTTTGTTGAGGAAGTGAAGACATCTCACGGATCTATAGATTACGAATGGATGATAATTCAGTGAAAATGGTGCTGTCCAGATATTGCAAGAAACACATAAGGTTCTTATGGCAGGACATGTAGGATTATGGAAAACACTGGCAAGACTTCACAATGATGTTGTATGGTTATGTCGAACATGTCATACATAGCAATTGGTAGGAAAACATCAATACGTAATCAGCTGAGTGTGCTAGGTCCGACCATCTTCAGCTGCTTCATCAATGACCTTCCCTCCACCATAAGGTCAGAAGTGGGGATGCTTGTCGATGATGATAATTTTCAGCAGCATTCATGACTCCTGATACTGAAGCAGTCCATGTTCAAATGCAATAAGATCTGGACAATATCCAGGCTTGGGCTGACAAGTGGCAAGTAACAGTTACGTCACACAAATGCCAGATTATAATCATCACCAATAAGAGAGAATCTAACCACTAACCCTTGACATTCAGTGGTGTTACCATCACTGAATTACCCATGATCAACATCCTGTGGATTATCACTGATCAGAAACTCAACTGCACTCACCACATAAGCACAGTGGTCATAAGAGCAGGCCAGAGGCTAGGAATGCTGCAGTGAATAACTCACCTCCTGACTCCCCAAAGCCTGCCCAAAAGCACAAGGCAGGAGTGTGATGGAATACTCCCCACTTGCTTGGATGAGTGCAACTCAAACAACATTCAAGAAGCTTGACGCCATCCAGGAGAAGACAGTCCATTTGATTGGCACTACATCCATAAGCATCCAATGCCTCCACCACTGATGTTCAGTAGCAGTAGTGTGTACTATCTGCATGATGTACTGCAGAACTTCACCACAGATCCCCAGACAGCACCTTCCAAACCCACTGCCACTTCTACCTTGAAGGATAAGGGCAATAGATATGTGGGAATACCACTACCTGCAAGTTCCCCTCCAATCTTACCATCTGGGATGGCTACTTACCATCCTGACTTGGAAATATATCACCGTTCCTTCACTGTCACTGGGTAAAATTTCTGGAATTCCCTCCCTGATGGCATTGTGGGACAACTCGCAGCAAGTGGACTTCAGCAGTTTAAGAAAGCAGGTCACCACCACCTTCACCAAGGCAACTAGGGACGGGCAATAGATGCTGGCCAGCCAGCAATGTCCACCTCCCACAACTGAATACATTTTTAAAGATCAGCATCTTTGATACCTGTACCAAATTAGTGTTAGTGGATCATGTAGGACCATCACCAAAACACAAAAACAGGATACTAGGATTTCTCACAATCATGAACATGCCCAGTCGATACCCAGAGGTTGTTCCTGGTGAGTGCACTTCTTTGGCTGACTTAAAGTATTCTGTTCCCAGTGTTCAATTTAGGGGAGGCTAACTGTAATCTGATCCAACACCTCTCAGACACACCTGTGAATCAGACCAATTAGAAAAATAGGACAGTTACAGGATATCATGCCAGGAGCTTTGTTCTGTGACTGGCTTTCCTTTCCCTAACCCAGATCTGCTCCCTCCTGTAATGGCTTTAAGAGGTGTATTTTGCTCTTTTATATGGGAAGAAATTTTTGAGCCCTAGTTACTGAACTATCCATTCAAAGCTAGTAAAGTAAACTTTTGTGGCCCTTGAGGCTTTTTTAAGTTGGAAGAATAGAAACAGCAAGAATGGATGGAGTCAGGTTCCCTCAGAACCAGGGTTTTAATTTAGCTTTCAACAATTTTCTAAGGTTTTGAAGCTGCCATACATCTCTCCCTGCTACAGTAAAATGCTTGAGTTCTCTCTGTTTGCCAGAATTTTCTCCTGGTGTTCTTTCCTCCTTGACTGGAGAAACACTGCAAGTGAGACAATGTTTTACTGAACTTGCCTTTGCCAAGAGTATGTTTGTGGGATGTTACTATTTTGAATAATTGCTGTTTAGTTATTAAATAATCTACTACTCTTTTAAGTTTTCCAACAGAGTTAAAGTTATACCAATTCTACTTTCTTTTGTTTGTACTTTACTCAGTTTTAAGTAAAACACACTTTATTTTTATCCCTGGTTCATGTGACCAATTGAATTCTATCTGGAACACAGTACTTTACATATGCCTTTAAATAAGATTAAAGTTAGGGTTTATGCTGTTTCCTTGATATATTTGCAGGGGGTTTGGTCTGGTCCATAACAATGCAAAAGGGAGGATAAATGATCCTCTTTTAATTTTGCAGGTGGTAGAGTCATAGAGACATTCAGCATGGAAACAGACCCTTTGGTTTAACCCGTCCATGCTGACCAGATATTCCAACCCAATCCATTCCCACCTGCCAGCACCCAGCCCATGTCCCTCCAAACCCTTCCTATTCATATACCCATCCTCTTAAATGGTGCAATTGTACCAGCCTTCACCATTTCCTCTGGCAGCTCATTCCATACACTTACCACCCTCTGTGTGAAAAAGTTGCTGCTTAGGTAGCTTTTATATCTTTCCCCTCTCACCCTAAACCTATGCCCTATAGTTCTGGACTCCCCGACCCCAGGGAAAAGACTTTGCCTATTTATCCTATCCATACCCCTCATAATTGTAAACCTCTATAAGGTCACCCCGCAGCGTCTGACGCTCCAGCCTGTTCAGCCTCTCCAAATAGCTCAGATCCTCCAACCCTGGCAACATTCATATAAATCTCTTTGGAACCCTTTCAAGTTCCACAACATCCTTCTGATAGGAGGGAGACCAGAATTGCACGCAATATTCCAGCAGTGGCCTAACCAATGCCCTGTACAGCCACAACATGACGTCCCAACTCCTGTGCTCAATACTCTGACCAATAAAGGAAAGCATATCAAACACCACCTTCACTATCCTATCTACCTGTGACTCCACTTTCAAGGAGCTATGAACCTGCACTCCAAGGTCTCGTTGTTCAGCAACACTCCCTATGACCTTACCATTAAGTGTATAAGTCCTGCTAAGATTTGCTTTCCCATAATGCAGCACCATGCATTTATCTGAATTAAACTCCATCTGCCACTCCTCAGCCCATTGGCCCATCTGGTCAAGATCCTGTTGTAATCTGAGGTACCCCTCTTCAATGTCCTTTACACCTCCAATTTTGGTGTCATCTGCAAACTTCCTAACTGTACCTCTTATGCTCGCATCAAATCGTTTATGTAGATGACAAAAAGTAGAGGGCCCAGCACTGATCCTTGTGGCATTCCACTGGTCACAGGCCTCCAGTCTGAAAAACAACCCTCCACCACCACCTTTGAGCCAGTTATGTATCCAAATGGCTAGTTCTCCCTGTATTCCGTGAGATCTAATCTTGCTAATCAGTTTCCCATGGGGAATCTTGTCGAACGCCTTACTGAAGTCCATATAGATCACATCTACCACTCTGTCCTCATCAATCCACTTTGTTACTTCCTCAAAAAACTCAATCAAGTTCGTGAGACATGATTCCCACACACAAAACCATATTGACTATCCTTAATCAGTCCTTGCCTTTCCAAATACATGTACGTACTGTCCCTCAGGATTCCCTCCAACAACTTGCCCACCACCAACGTCAGGCTCACTGGTCTATAGTTCACTGGCTTGTTCTTACCACCTTTCTTAAACAGTGGCACCACGTTAGCCAATCTCCAGTCTTCTGGCACCTCACCTGTGGCTATCGATGATACAAATATCTCAGCAAGAAGCCTAGCAATCACTTTTTTAGCTTCCCACGGAGTTCTAGGGTACACCTGATCAAGTCCTGGGGAGTTATCCACCTTTACCCATTTCAAGACATCCAGCACTTCCTCCTATGTAATATTGACATTTTTCAAGATGTCACCATCAATTTCCCTGCAGTCTACATCTTCCATATCCTTTTCTACAGTAAATACTGATGCAAAATACTCATTTAATATCTCCCCCATTCTCTGTGGCTCCACACAAAGGCCGCCTTACTGATCTTTGAGAGGCCCTATTCTCTTCCTAGTTACCCTTTTGTCCTTAATGTATTTGTAAAAACTCTTTGGATTCTCCTTAATTCTATTTGCCAAAGCTATCTCATGTCCCCTTTTTGCCTTCCTGATTTCCCTCTCAAGCAGCTCCTACTTCCTTTATACTCTTCTAAGGGATTCACTCGATCTATCCTTACATATGCTTCCTTCTTTTTCTAAACCAAACCTTCAATTTCTTTAGTCATCCAGCATTCCCTATACCTACCAGCCTGTCCTTTCACCCTAACAGGAATATACTTTCTCTGGATTCTTGTTATCTCATTTCTGAAAGCTTCCCATTTTCCGGCCGTCCCTTTACCTGCGAACATCTGCCCCCAATTAGCTTTTGAAAGTTCTTGCCTAATACTGTCAAAATTGGCCTTTCTTCAATTTAGAACTTCAACTTTTAGATCTGGTCTATCCTTTTCCATCATTACTTTAAATCTAATAGAATTATGAAATGAAATGTTAAATATAATAAGCATAAAGGGGGTTAAAACAGACTTCAGGAGGACATGAACTGGTGAAATGGGCAAATATATAGCTGATGAAATTTAATGTAGGGAGGTGAGGCATTTCGGAAGGATGCTTAGAACCAATGTAAACTAAACTGTACCATTTTGAAGGGAGCATAGGATTCAACAAACTTGCATCTGTAGGTACCTAATTTTTTTGAAGCTGGTTGGACAAATTAAGCTTGCTAATGAGTTATTGGTTTTATTAATTGAAGGACAGTGGAGATAAGCAACAAAATTATGTTCTAATTTTGTGGAACACTAGCTGATCATTAGCTGGATTATTATCTTCAGTTCTGGGATGGTGCTATGAGTGAGCAGTTTTAGTTATATGGAGTTTTGGAGGAGCTGCGCTTGTTCTCTTTAAATTTGGGATGGAGGGATTTGAAAGATGCTTTCAAATTCATGCAAGGTTTATTGGAGTATATAAATGAGAAACTGTTTCTAGAGGCTGAACAATCATTATTCAGAACACAAGTTTAACTTAGGTAAAGAAGTAGAGATGAAATGAACAACTGTTTAATCATTGGTGTAATTGAAATGCACTGCATCAAAAATTGTGGAAACATATGCAGTAGTCCTAGAGATTTCAGCATGGAAACAGACACTTCAGTCCAACTCATCCATGCTGATCAGTTATCCTAACCTAAACTACTCCCATTTGCCAACACTTGGCCCATATCCCTCTAAACCCTTCCTATTCATATACCCATCCAAATGCCTTTTGAATGCTGCAATTGTACCAGCATCCGCCACTTCCTCTGGCAGCTCATTCCATACACGCACCACCTCTGCTTGGAAAAGCTGCCCCTGAACTCCTTTTTATATCTTGCCCTCTTGTCCTAAATCTATGCCCTTTAGTTCTGGACTCCCCCACTCTAGGGAAAAGACTTTATCTATTTATCCTATCCATGTCCTTCATGATTTTATAAACCTTTGTTCATCCATCAACACATAATGAATGAAGATTTACCAACCTTTCCCAATGCCATGGCTGTTACCAAGTAATTGATTTTCATAATAAAAATCTATGCTATTGGAAAATGCAAATCCAAAAAGGTGTGTCTACAAATGTTTGTGTCCCGTATAAATAAATATATATGCTGAATGTTAAAAACTAATTTCTTACTTTGGGTTTCATAAGAGTAATTTTAGAAGTCATAATCCTGTTCTGTCCCAAATGCTCTTGAACTTTTAAATCCAGATCTTTTCTTTGACTACTTATTGTCATTTTTAATACTATATCAGTTTTCTATTCTTTGAGTGTCTCTCTTGTACTTCATTTTAGATTGGGAAGGTTACATTGATTATGTTTGCTTGCGTCGTGTCTGTCCTTTATTCACCATCAGATGTGATATTTTGCTGACTTCTTTTAGCTATGATATGAGAAAATGCCATGAAGCCATTAAAAACAAATCTAATTAACATATAATCTGCTGTTCTTCATTGTTATCATCAACACTGTCAACATCTTTGATAGGACAGAAAAACTAATTTAAAAATTATTTGCTTTTTTATTTATATATTAAATTCATAGGTCCATGTTAATGAAACAGCTCAACCCCTGGCTTTCACATTTATACCATCTGTTCGAAGACTTCCTGTTCACATTCAGGTCATCAATACCACCAGATCCTCACCTTGTCCTAGAAAGCAACAAAAAGCATCCTCAATAATGAATGAGGTAATATCATAACTTTTGACATGCATCCTTTTCTTCCATGAAACAGATGATGTTATTAAGTGACTTCCTCCACCAATAGAATGCAAACTATGATGTCCTAATACAGATTGTTTGTGCTGCCCTCTTAATATTAATAACAATGAGTATCAAGTCAATGCTCAATGCCTTCATAGCCTTGCTGTCTTGATGTATATTTAGATCATCTTCTCCCACACTACATTGGGTGACTATTTTCCTAAAATAATTACCAAACTGCATTTATCATATTTTAAATGGTTTTACGATGTTGAAAATCATATTACTATTACTGCATGTCCTCATGATTTGAGGGGAGCTAGTGTTGGACTGGGGTGGACAAAGTTAAAAATCATCGAGTAAAAAGTGAAGTCTGCAGATGCTGGAGATCAGAGCTGAAAATGTGTTGCTGGTTAAAGCACAGCAGGCCAGGCAGCATCCAAGGAACAGGAAATTCGACGTTTCGGGCTAAAGCCTTTCATCAGGAATGAGGAAAGTGTGTCCAGCAGGCTAAGATAAAAGGTAGGGAGGAAGGACTTGGGGGAGGGGCGATGGAGATGTGATAGGTGGAAGGAGGTCAAGGTGAGGGTGATAGGCCGGAGTGGGGTGGGGGCGGAGAGGTCAGGAAGAAAATTGCAGGTTAGGAGGGCGGTGCTGAGTTCGAGGGAATCGACTGAGACAAGGTGGGGGGAGGGGAAATGAGGAAACTGGAGAAATCTGAGTTCATCCCTTGTGGTTGGAGGGTTCCCAGGCTGCCCCCACCCCACTCCGGCCTATCACCCTCACCTTGACCTCCTTCCACCTATCACATCTCCATCTCCCCTCCCCCAAGTCCCTCCTCCCTACCTTTTATCTTAGCCTGCTGGACACACTTTCCTCATTCTTGATGAAGGGCTTTAGCCCGAAATGTCAAATTTCCTGTTCCTTGGATGCTGCCTGACCTGCTGCGCTTTAACCAGCAACACATTTTCAGCAAAGTTAAAAATCACACAACACCAGGTTTTAATCCAACAGGTTTATTTGGAAGCACTAGCTTTTGAGGCACTGCCTCTGCACCAGGTGGTTGTGATGAAAACCACCACCTGATGAAGAGGCGGTGCTTCTAAAGCTAGTGCTTCCAAATAAACCTGATGTATTATAACCTGGTGTTGTGTGATTTTTAACTTTTTATATGTTCTCCGATAACTATTGATGTGACTTTTTAATAGGATCAGAGCTTATTCACAAATGGCTGTAATTAATAGATGTTTCAGTTCTAATATAATCTCACCTGCCTCCACATACTCTGTTCCTCTGTTCCCCGCCTGTTCTTGTGGTTGTCTAAGTGCCTCTTAAACTTTGCTGTCGAATCTGCTTCTATCACCTCCCTGGTCCTGAAGCCCCTTTAAAATGCATCTTTTATGCGCTAATGTTCTGTGTTGTGGATTCATTATCTCATAAACATTATCATCTGAATCTAGGAGGAAAACAAACCAATCTATTGAAAACTTTTCTTGCAGACTTTGCATATCACTGAAGAACTGCCCTCAGCTGATGTTACGATAACAGATACCATTGATAGAAGAACTCCTGTGCAACAGGCGGAGATAAGCCAAAGCTGGTCGAATAAGGGAGGGGATGTTCCTGCTGAAGAATCTGGATCGTTAGAAGGGATTTTCAAAGCTGAACTTGTATTCTTAGCAGATTCATATGGAACTGATAGGGATTGTTACTCAGGAGAAAATGAAGCAGAAGTCGATCTTTCAACAAAAAAATTACCTTTGTCAAGTCTGTCTCCAAATTCATTTGTTGATGACAAGAATGGCTCTATTCAAAAAGAGCTAGAAGTATATGAATCAAAGTCCCCTATGTTACAAGATGCTGAGCAGAAAATGAACAGGGCTCTTCAAGAGCCATTCTTTCAGGCAAGATAACATTTTTATTTATTCATGTTCTGTTATTTTCATTTAAATGAAATTGAATATTCAACTGTTTCATATGCTGTCACTGAGTCAAAATTGTGGAACTCCCTTCCTAACAGCTTTATGTGTGTACCTATACCCCAAGGACTTCAGTGGCCCAAGAAGACAGCTCAACATTTATGAAAAGCTTCGCCAGTAAACCCTTATCCCATGAAAGGTTTTTTTGAAAATTCAAAACTTTAACTATTTGGTATCTAAGAGCAGTGATTGAAACATTAGCAGTGGAAAATGCACAGTATTGCTTGGGAGCAGTAATTCATGGAAAGGTATGGCAGTTTTGAACTGTTCACAGTGTCAGTCAAGTTCCATTAAGTTAAATCAAGTTAAAATGACAGGTTGACTCAGTCCTTATTTCTTCTGCTTTTATTTCAATATTTTAATACAATAAACAGGGACAGGATCCTCTGACAGTTACTATTTTTTAAGCAAATCATTCCTCCTTATACATTCAAATGTTCCACTTTTTCCTTAACTCCATGATTGATTATAGGTTTCTGTATTGTTTTTATGGTGCATCAATCTCTCCTTGACCAATCCCTCTTTTGGTTAGTAGTAAATGCATTCTCAAGCTCCTGATTTATTCTAGAGCTGAGTTAACTGGCAACCTCGTCTTCAACTAAAACATTATTGTATATTTCAACCATCCTTTCCCTCTATTTTTTAACTAAACTCCATCATTCCCATGTCTGAACACTTCTCACAGTTTTAACAAAGATTATTTGGGAGTAGAACTTGCGCACGGAATTAGTAGATGGAGCATGGAAATTGAGCAAGTTATTAATGAACACATTTGGGAACTGTACAAAGTGTTGGAGTTTAGTTGTGAAATCAGCATTAATGGACAATTACATAATGGACAAAATAGAAATCAATGATGAATGGTTAAATTAATAGAGGGAAGTATGCCTAAAATCACAAGAAATTTCTTCACCCAGAGAGTGGGAACCTATGGAATTCAGTATTACAGAAAGCAGTCAAGGCCAAAACATTGTGTAATTTCAAGAAGGAATTGGGTCTAACATTTGGGGCTGTCGTGATCCATGAGGAAAGGTGGGACCAGGCTATTGAGTTGGATGATAAGCCACAATCATAATGTAGGGTGGAGTAGGTTCAAAGGGTGAATGGCCTCCTCCTTGTCCTATTTTCTGTGTTTAGTTACTGGAAATATTGTTAGTGGACAGAGCTGGAGAAATGCAAAAATTGTTAATGGATATAGCTTGGGAAATAGGCAGTGTGTTAATGGACGGAGCTTGGGAAATACATGGTGTGTAATTGAGTGGAGCTTGGGAACTACACCCTATATTCATTAGTAGAGCTTGGGAACTACACCATGTGTTAATGGATGGAGCTTGGGAACTACACCCTGTATTCATGAATGGAGCTTGGAACTACACTGTATGTTAATGGATGGAGCTTGGGCACTACACCATGTATTGATGGATGGCATTTGGGAAATACACCCTGTATTCATGAGTGGAGCTTGGAAACTACACCCTATGTTAATGGATGAAGCTTGGGTACCACACCTTGTGTTAATTGACAGAGCTCAGTGTTACCAGACAGAGTCTGGGAACGGCTCATGTTGTTAAGGAACAGAGCTTGGGAACTGTGCACGATGTTGTAGTTAGTGGCTAAGAAAACACATTGTGTTAATGGATATTTGGATGAATGGTTAACTTTCAGACTGGAGGGATGTTTGAAGTGATGTCCCCAAAATATGAGTATTAGGGCTACTGTTCTTTTTGATCTAAGTTCATGACCTGACTTAAGTATAGACTGCCTAATTTTCAGGTTTACAAATGGCACAAATTTGGAAAAGTAGAAAGTAGTGTGGAAGATTGTTACAAATTTCAGGAAGCCGCACTGGTGAAAGGGACAGACACATGGCAATAGACCAGTTACAAATTGAGGTGTTTTGATAATAAAAGTGAGGACACTTCAAATTTAATGGTACAATTTAAAACAAGATGCAAGAACAGAGGTATCTGAGATTTACACTGTAAATTCTGAATGTGGCAGGGCAAATTTAGGTTGTTTACAAAAGAAGCATATAGAATCTTTGGAATTAGAAGGATAAGTGTGAATCACAAAGTATACAAAACCTCAACTGGAGTATTACATTTGGTTTTGAGTACACAATCTGAAGTAGTTTTGAGAATTCAGCAAATGTTGAGAGGGAAATTACGAGAATCATACCTGGGATTATAGACTTTAATGGGGAGGCTGACATTGTTTTTCTTGGTGCACAGAAATTTAATACACATTTTTAAAATTAGCAAGTATTTAGATAAAGTGAAAAAGCTATATTTAGGAATGAATACAGACTATATCTAGGGATAATAACCAACCAGATTAGCATTATCAGCAGATAGAACATAGAACAATACAGCGTAGAACAGGTCCTTCGGCCCTCAATGTTGCACCAACCTGTGAACTAATCTAAGCTCACCCCCCTACACTATCCCATCATTATTCATATGCTTATCCAAGCATTGTTTAAATCTCCCTAATGTGGCTGAGTTAACTACGTTGGCAGGCAGGACATTCCACACCCTTACCCAGTGCCTCTGACATCTGTCTTAAATTTATCACCTCTTAATTTTTAACTATGCCTCCTTGTACATGCTGACATCATCATCCTAAGAAAAAAAGACGTTCACTGTCTGCCCTATCTAATCTTCTGATCATTTTGTATGTCTCCATCAAATCCCCTCTTAGCCACCTTCTTTCCAATGAGAACAGACCCAAGTGTCTCAGCCTTTCCTCATAAGACCTTCCCTCCAGACCAGGCAGCATCCTGGTAAATCTCCTCTGCACCTTTTCCAATGCTTCCACATTCTTCCTGTAATGGAGCGACCAGAACTGTACACAATATTCCAAGTGAGGTCGCACTAGCGTTTTGTATAGTTGTAGCTTGACATTACGGCTCCGGAACTTAATCCCTCTACCAATCAAACCTAACACAGTGTGCCGTCTTAACAACACTATCAATCTGAGTGGAAACTTTCAGGGATCTTTGTAGGTGGACTCCTAGATCCCTCTGCACATCCACACTACCAAGAATCTTTCCATTGACCCAGTATTCTGCCTTCCTGTTATTCTTCCCAAAGTGCATCATCTCACGTTTATCTGCATTGAACTCCATTTGCCACCTCTCAGCCCAATTCTGCAGTTTATCCAAGTTCCCCCTGCAATATTCTTCCACACTGTCAACTACCCCACTGTCTTTAGTGTTATCTGCAAAATTATTAACCCATCCACCTATGCTTGCGTCTATGTCATTTATAAAAATGACAAACAGTTACAAAACAGATCCTTATGACACACCACTAGTAACTGGACTCCAAGCTGAATATTTTCCATCAACCACCACTTACTGTCTTACAGAAAGACAGTTTCTAATCCAAACTGCTAAATCACCCTTAATCCCATGCCTCTGCATTTTCTCCAACAGTCTACCATGGGGAACCTTACCAAAGGCTTTACTGAAATCCATGTACACTACATCAACTGCCCTACCCTCATCCACATGCTTGGTCACTTTCTCAAAAAGCTCAATGAGGTATGTGAGAAATGACCTGCCCTTGACGAAACAATGTTGACTATCTGCAATCAAATTGTTGCTTGCTAGGTAATTATAAATCCTATCTTTTATAATTCTTTCTAAAACTTTTCCTACAACAGACGTAAGGCTCACTGGTCTATAATTACCTCAGTCATCTCTACTGCCCTTCTTGAACAAGAGCACAATATTTGCAATTCTCTAGTCCTCTGGTACTAAACCTGTAGACAATGACGACTCCTAGATCAAAGCCAAAGGCTCCAACACCACCTCTCTAGCTTTCTAGAAAATCCTCAGATAAATCCTATTCGGTCCAGGGGACTTGTCTACTTTTGCTCTTTCTAGAATTGGTAACACCTTTTCCTTATTAAACTCAATCCTAATATCTTGTATCTCATTCTTCTCCTCAACAGTACTCTCCTTTTCTTGAGTGAAAACCAATAATAAATATTTGTTTAGCACCTCTCTGATCTCCACAGTGTCCACTCACAATTTCCTACCTCTGTCTTTCACTGACCCTATCAGAGTCATCTTTTTATTCCTCACATACCTATAGAAGCTTTAGGGTTCTCCTTTACTCTACCTGCTAAAGACTGCACATGTCCTGTCTTTGCTCTTAACTCTCTCATTAAATCCTTCGTAGCTAATCTGTAACTCTCCATCACCTCTTCTGAACCATCTCGTCTCATCGTCATATAAGCCTCTTTCTTCCTCTTAACAAGAGATGCAATTTATATAGTAAACCATGGTTCTCTTACCTGACCACTTCCTCCCTGCTTGACGGGGATGTACCTATCAAGGACACGCAATACCTGTTCCTTAAACCAGCTCCACATTTCAATTGTCCCCATCCCCTGCATTTGCTACCCCATTCTATGCATCGTAAGTCTTGCCTAATCGCATTATATTTGACCTTGTTCCTTCGATAACTCTTGCCCTGTGGCATGTACCTATCCCTTTCCATCGCTAAACTAAATGTAACTGAATTATAGCCACTCTCTCCAAAGTGCCCACCTACCACTAAATCAAACACCTGACTTGGTTCATTACCAAGCACCAGATCCAGTGTGGCCTCCCCTCTTGTCGGGCCTTTGACATTCTGTGTCAGGAAACCCTCCTGCACACGTTGGACAAAAACAGATCCATCCGACGTACTTGAGTTATAGTATTTCCGGTCAATGTTGGGTAAGTTAAAGTCCCCCATAATGACCACATGTTCCTTTCACTCCTACCCAGAATCGTTTTGCCGATCCTTTCCTCCACATCCCTGAAACTATGCAGAGGCCGATAAGCAAGGCCCAGCAGTGTGACCTCTCCTCTCCTGTTTCTAAACTCAGCCCATACTACCTCAGTAGACAAGTCCTTGTCAAAAGTTCTTTCAACTACCGTTATATTGTCCTGACTAACAAGACCACACCTCCTGTTTATATTTAGGAGATGTATTCCTACTCAGGGAGAAAATAGAAAAACATCTAGATACCAAAAATATAATAATGAATATTTTGCATCGGACATGAAAAGGATAAAGTTTGCTCGACAACATTACTGAATTTTTGACAACAGAAAGAATGTAAACAATGGTAATCTGGCCTTTGAGAAAGTATTGCATAGTAGCCTCGTGAAGAAAGACAATGTTTGAGGAGTCAGGGACAGATTGCAGAGTGAACAGCTATTTGGCTGTAAGACAGTAAGTTTGAGATTGGTGATAAGTTTAACCATTCAGAGAAAGTGATTTTTTTTTTATCAGAATCAATATTAGGACCACAGTTATTCAAAATTCAAAATTTTCACATTTGAATTCGAGGCATGTTTTCTAGATTTGGTGACAAACCACAATAAAATTGGAAAATTATATGAAAAAACTTGCGGAATAGGTATATAACTTTACAACAGATTGCATTTTAGTAACAAAATAAGGAGTTCAGCAATTATAAACATATGAACATTAGATGATGGTATTGTGGTAACGTCACCAGATCAGAACACCAGGCTTCTGATCTTGGGGCATAGATTTGAATCCCATTATAGCAGGAGGTGAAATTATAATTCAGTGAATTCTGGAATTAAAAAAAATCTAATGGTGATCACCTGAACATTGTCGATTGTTGGAAAAATCCACTTTGCTCAGTAAAGCCCTTTCAGGAAGGAAATCTGCAATTCTTGCAGAGTCTGGCCTACATGTGGCTCCAGATCCACAAAAACACAGTTGACTCTTAACTGCTGTCTGAAATGACCTTGCAAGCCATTTAATTTAGGGCAACTGACAATGGTCAATAAATGCTGGCCTTGCCAGTGATGCCCACATTCCATGTACATATAAAAATTGAAGTTTAGAGCAAGTGCAGTCTCTTGAGCCTGCTCACCATTTAATGAGATCATGATTCATCTGATTGTGGCCTCTCTGATATGTCACCACAGATACTGCCAGACCTGCTGATTTTTTCCAACAATTTTTGTTTTCGTTTTTGATTTCCAGTATCTCCAGTTCCTTTGGTTTTTGATCGTGGCCTCCTATATTCTGTTTATTCTCTTAGTCAATCAAGATTTTATTGAGCTCAGTCTTAAAAATATTCAGTCAGCCTGCTTCCACTGCTTTTTGGGGAAGAGAATTACAGACTAATGATCTTCTGAGAGAAACAAATGACTGTAAAAAATCACTGTTGTACTAATGGGACCCTTAATTAGCTGTGTTATTCCATTGTATTTTCCAAGTTTCCAAAATGTTGCGTGTTTGCCAATATTTCAGTCTCAGTCTTTGTTATTTTGTAGCTTTGTCTCTGTAATGGCTGTTAGATCATATATTTATTTTGGTTTGAGCTGACAGTTATATGCTTTGTTGTGAATACAGATATTGAGATACTGGGCCCTTAGTTCTGTCTTTTAAAATAATCTTTGCAACTTCTGGATTTACCTGTGGGTGCACTCATCCGTTTGTATATTCAATGCATTCCTGCCATGTTCCAGTTATCATTGTGCTTATTGTTACCTTAGTCTCTTGGTTTGTCTCCTCCCTGTAATTTTTCACATGTTCCCTTACTTGATCCATTACTCCCACTGCTTCATTTCAAACCCTCTCTTTCACTCACCAGAACACCACCTGGTCCCAGCCTGGTTCTACAGAAGCTCCCCCCCCCCCCGCCCCATTATACTGCTCCCTCCTTCCCCAGATCTGGTATCAGTGCCCCACGAGTCCAAACCCATTTTTCCCATATCAATCTTCGAGCTGCATATTTAACATTCTAATCTTGTTTACTCTATGATAGGTTACTCATGGATCCAAGAATAATCCAGGGATTGGTGCCATTCTGAGTTCTGTTTCAAATTTAGCTCCTAGCTGCTCATATTACCTAAGTATTTACACTTTCTTAGTTTTGTCTGTGTTGTTGGAACCTTATTAGATTTAGAAAGATTTAGTAGATTGATAGAAAAACTGTGAATTTATGTCCAGTGAATTAGGATTAACAAGTTGTGCCTCTTTATTTTAATTGAACTGGAGCGTTTTAGAGATGTTTGAAATTATGAAAAAGCGTGTGTCGGTTTAACTGATCCAGCTGTGTTCTGGATCAGTGGTGCTGGAAGAGCACAGCAGTTCAGGCAGCATCCTGATCCAGCTGTGTGCAGTGTGTTTAATGGCAAGGACAATAAGCATGTAATATTTATGGTGTTTGGCAGAAGAGGTAGAGGTGAGATAAGGAATGTTTTTGAACAGAGTATGAATATTTGGGGACTTTGCACAGTGATAATGGCCAAAATATGGCATCTGTACACAATTTCAATGACTATGATTTAGAGCCTTGCACAGTGTTGATCACTATGTTTGTGGACAGTGCACAGCTTAGTGGGCATTATTTGGTTCATACTTAAAATATTACGTTTTGAATAGAGGTTTTGGGTGTTAAAGTGGAAGTTTATAACGTTGCATAGCTGATGATTACTGACATAATCTCCCTCCTTAGCAGAATCTATGTGCCTTCAGAAGAGTTGGGGAAGGACATGGATTGGCAGTCAATTCAAGTTGCTAACTCTGCCTTCTAATGTCACTTGACTATTCCAATGTTCTAATTGAAACAGGCAAGCTAGGAGACACAAATTTGACCTTGTACACAACTCTCAAAATGAAAACACTCAAATTGACTGCTGTGGTTTAAAAAGGTAGCTAGCCATCACTAGCTCATGGGCAATTAATGCTGGCCTTGCTTACAGCACTTGCCTCCCATGAGCAAATGAATAGATCTCCATTTATTAGTTACCCCTCACCTCTGTGCATACAGACTTATATTAGTTGCTTAGTCTGGCAGAAAATCTGCTTAAAGATACTCATCCCTGTTTTAAAATCTCTCCATGGCTTTGACCCCTCCCTAAGTATTTACTTTTCTCCAGCCCAATAATGCTGTAAAATTTGTGCACTCCTCCAATTCTAGCCTGTTGTGTATTCCTGACTTTCTACAGTCTATTTGCTCCCCAATCCTCTTCCCCTTCTCTGCTCCTATCTCCTTTTTTAGGTCTTTTCCTAAAGTTCCTTTTTGATTCATTTTTGACCAATGGCTTGTACAACTCCTTATAATGTTTGATGTCAGATTTCATTTGGTAGTGCTCTAGCTAATGCCGTTGTTATATTGAACAAAGTCTGTACAATACCATTTGAAGAGTTATGACCAAACATGTTGCCATCCCAGAAACTAGCTCATTAGTATTAAAAATAGTATTCTTGGCATGTGGACTCTGCTGGCAAGAATTTAGCAGAGCTCTTTGAAGCTTTTATTTGAGAATGATTAAAAAGCTTTCTTAGTCATCCTAATGATTGACCAACCAGGAGTTTTTGGGTAATGTGTACTGTTAAATTCCCCTAATCCAATGAAATATAGGTGTCCATTTGGGGCAAATCAATTTGAAAAATCAGTTTCTGGGCCAGTTTTTTTTTTGAGTCCAAAATAAATTCAAACTTAGTAAATGTTCCCATGGACTGCATTTCCTGAGTTCAGTTTAATTGAGCAGCATTTGTAAGCAGTGTTCGGTAAGATGCAAGATGACTGATTATACCAGATGATATAATCGTATGCCATTCACGAAATGGAAAGCTGATTCAATGGTTGCTGTTTATGCTACATGATCCTAGTCCAATCGTTGAATGAAAGCCATTGTTTAGATAGAGCAGATTCATCACTGACCAGGGTTTGTTGATTGCATTCTTGTGGATTATATTCTTATTGATTTGAATTTTGTGAAATATTTGCTAATCAATTTTAGTAATTATTTGCATATATTTACAAAGCAATATTTGAAGCAAAATATTAATTTATTTTAATTCTAATTTTAAAACACTCAATGTATTCATGCCACAGAAAATGAAATAATTGTGCAGACAAATAATTGTGAAGCAGCTGGAAAGTTCAAGATATTGGAGGTATTAGAAAATACAGGAAGATTTAAGTAAAGGTTAGGCAGATGCCAAAAGGGAAGCTTGGCATGTGGCTGCAGTTGAAAGGCGAGCTTCAAAATACATGAATGGAACTTAAAGTCTGGTTGAAGATTTGTAGCTCGGGTGTCCGTTGTTGTGGTTCTGTTCGCCGAGCTGGAAGTTTTTGCTGCAAACGTTTCGTTCCCTGGCTAGGGAACATCATCAGTGCTATTGGAGCCTCCTGTGAAGCGCTGCTTTGATGTTTCTTCTGGTAATTATAGTGGTTTGTTCTTGCCGCTTCCGGGTGTCAGTTTCAGCTGTAGTAGTTTGTATGTGGGGTCCAGGTCGATGTGTCTGTTAATGGAGTTTGTGGATGAATGCCATGCCTCTAGGAATTCCCTGGCTGTTCTCTGTCTGGCTTGTCCTATGATGGTAGTGTTTTCCCAGTCAAATTCATGTTCCTGGTTGTCTGAGTGTATGGCTACTAGGGATAGCTGGTCGTGTCGTTTTGTGGCTAGCTGATGTTCATGGATGCAGATTGTTAGCTGTCTTCCTGTTTGTCCTATATAGTGTTTTGTGCAGTCCTTGCATGGTAAGGATGGTAAGTCGTTAACAGTTTCCATGTTGATCAGCTATTTTTATTGTTTGTCAGTGCAAACTCAATGTGCAATTTCATAATTAATGTAATAAGGTATGCCTATAACTTTGCATCACTACGATGCCACATATGTCTGATACAAGATATTATTAACAACAGATCAGGAGGGCACTTTTCTTGAGACCTTTGCTCATCTCTCCCATATAGCCCCAATCTCTCATTGTGGCCAGAATATCATCAATTGCAGTTGTCTTAGAATGTTCACAGGTAAAGGTGCGAAAATCTTCAAGCGAAAGCAATCAATGTGTTGATCTCATATGCACATTATTTTCATTAGAATATACATTAATATTGAATTGATATATTCCTTTGAACTGTATCCAAGGCGAGTCATTCCGATTCCAATTAGTTGGTGTTTGGTTTCCTATCTCTATCTTCTACCCTAAGTTGCTTTCTCTTATGTAAATTTACACATTCCATTAATTACCATCCTATTTCCTTCATGGGCCCTGGAGAATCTTTACTGACCAATGTAATTGTCTCATAATATCTTCCAAACAGAAACCAAGTTTTCTTTTTGATTCTAGGCATTGACATATTTGTTTGATTGTCCTTTGTTAGATTATGTTTATTAAGGATAGTCTTCTAATTTCATATACATCATTTATTATTTCAAAGTTATCCCAAATTCAAGAAGCAGTATTATTGAACTGACTTAGTTCATTTCTTCTCAATCAAAACCTTATTTTTGTGCTTGTGAATCACTTAGATTGCTTTGTTTAGCTTCATTTGAAAATTTGATTGTCCATTTAAAATATCTGATACACTTTCCTTTGAGTGCTTGGAATAGCAACCGATATTGACTTATTTAATCAAATTTAATTTCAAGAACAATTATAGCCATGTTTTGTAGTTTTAAAAAGGTGTTTTTACATCAGAGACAGAAGTGCTTATAATCTTTATGGAGGTAACTTCTGTATCTCTCATTCTGAAGCCATGGAAAATAATAAATGGTTTAAATGGTTAAGGTCTAATCTTTTAAAACCAAGTATTGTGAACATAGTATATCGAACCTAGATCAGTACAGCACAGGAATAAGCGCCAAGTTGGTACTGACAATGATGCTATTCTAATCTGTATGCTATTCTAATCTGTATTCTATTCTAATCTTCTATTCTCTACCTGTTTGTGTCTGTCTGTCTGAATGTCTCTTAAATTTCTCTATCGTATCTGCTCTTACCACCTCCCTCTCTGTGTAAAACAAAACTCTTTTGTTCCTCGCACATCTTTGAACTTATCCCCTCACATTTTCAACCTATGACCCTAGTATTTGACATTTCTACCCTGGGAAAGAGATCCACCCTATCCATGCCCCTCAAAATTTTATATACTTCTATCAGGTCACCTCTTAGCCTCCAAAGCTCTAATGGAAGCTATCCAAGTTTGTTCAATCTCTACTTACAGGTAATACAATCCAATCCAGACAAGATCCTGATAAACCTCTTCTGTACCCCCTCCAAAGCCTTCATATCCTATTGCGCGGCAACCAGAACTGCGCACAGCATCCCAAATGTGTCTTGACCAAAGTCTTACACAGTTGCAATGTGTCTTGCCAAATTTAATCCAATTTGTTACCAAGCTGTGGTTTAATTTTCAAAACTGTAGAATTTATTGCTGCACCATCAATACTCACATGGACGTGAACAACATTGTCTGTTGAAGAAAAAATAATTGAAAATCCAATAGATTAATTTGTCCAATTATATATGTAAAATTAAGAATTTAAAATTCATAATTTATTGTACATAACTTTTTTTATTGATAAATGTAAATGTATGTGGTAGATTAAGAAGCTGTCAACAGATTTATTTTCGCTTGAAGAGGGCAGTGAACTCCTTGCATACGTGCAATTGCATCATTTCCTTTTGCATAAGCTTTTTGAAAGGTCTTACCATTTGAAAAAAAAACCCATTGACTAAACGTTTTTTCCAATTCTTTTGATTTTTCTCTTCAATTTTGCCTAAATTTTATTCTTTGAGATTGAAAACAATCAAATCATTACAGTATCAATTTTAAAGGAAAGCATTCTCATTCTAATCAGTGAAGGCAGTATTTGGACTTAAGGGGTGAAGAAAACAGTAATATTTGTATATGTATATTTTATCTTATGAAGACTGACTCTTGGTATTTTCTATCTTTCCCCTCCTTGTGTATTTTTTGATTGAAAGTGTAAGCAATTTTCAGATTTCTGCTGATGATAAAATCTGGCCACTAGGGAGCAATGTGGGAACATAGTTGTTTTCACAGAGTAGGGAGCGGGGTGCTGATAGAAACCACTTTAGCACTTCTTTGTGCTATGATTCAATGGGAGACTCTTTGAAGAACATTGCAAGTATGAATCAGTCCGTTGTTGCTGATGCAGTTTGCTTTGAAGCTTCAACCTGTTGTAAGGCTGCATTGTTTGTTTGGGCAAGCATACGTTGATAGTTGCTGTTGTCCGTTGTGGTTAGATGCCATAAACTTGACAAATGTCTCCAACCTAGTTGGGAGACAATACAGGCTTCATGTAACTTCTCTTGACTTTGATCAGAGCCAAGGAGCACAGAGCTCAAATCACTTTATAGTAAAGAGTACAAGCATTTGTAAGAGACTGTATATTTTCTTTTTGGAACTACAGTATAAACTGAAATGAAAGTTGGTCTTCTGTAACTGAAATAGGAGAGTTTTGCAGCTCAAAAATTAAGTGTTGCATATTGATAATTTGGAGGTGCTGGTGTTGGACTGGGCTGGACAACGTTAAAAATCACACAAGACCAGATTATAGGTCAACAGGTTTATTTGGAAGCACAAGCTTTTGGAGTGCTGCTCCTTCATTAGGTGGTTGTGGAATATAAGACACAGAATTTATAGCAAAAGTTTACAGTTTGATGCAACTGAAATTGAAAAAGAACCGGATTGTTTGTTAAGTCTTTCATCTTTTAGAATGACAGTGTTTGTTTCAGTTCTTTCAAATGTAATTCCCAGAACTTTTTAAAAAAGATACATTCTCATACTTGGAAGTACTCAAGGATGACCTCATAAGAATGTGATACGATGTTCAAATCATCGACCACCAGTTCTGACGTGGCACCGCGAGAAACCATAATGACCTTCTCAGGAGATCGACACGAGCTGCAACCTTCAGGGTACCCTTCGTTGACCAGAACTACCCAGAAGCTGAAAAACTACGCCATGTTCTTTGCAGCCTGCAACACATTATCAAGGCGGTTGAGCATCTCGCCAAGACCTTCCCCGAACCTCCACTTCTCACCTTTAAACAACCACCAAACCTCAAACAGATCATTGTTCGTAGTAAACTGCCCGGCTTTCAGGACAACACCATACAACCTTGTCACGGCAGATGCTGCAAGATGTGTCACAGTGTCGACACGGATATCACCATTACTCTTGGAGACACCACTCACCCACTATGTATGTAATTGGTACTCATGTGACGTGGCCAACGTTGTCAATCTCATATGCTGCAAACAAAGATGCTCTGAGGCATGGTACATTGGTGAGACCAAGCAGAGGCTACGGCAATGGATGAATGGACACCACACACCAATCAACAGATAGGAGTGTTCCCTCTCAGTTGGAGAAAACTTCAGTGGTCCAGGATATTTGACCTTGGACCTTCGGGTGACCATCCTCCAAGGTGGATTTTCGGACAGGCAACAATGCAAATTGGATGAGCGGAGGCTGATAGCCAAGTTTGGTACCCATGGGGATGGCCTGAACTGGGGCCTTGGGTTCATGTCACATTACAGGTGACCCCATCATACTCACACATACAAGTTCTCTCTCATACGCTAGCACATACACTACCACACTCACACCCAGACACGCACCCTCTCAGACGTATACCCTATTACACTTACACTCACACATGTGCACATACACACACTCTCTCATAGACACTCATTCCCTCCCACGCACACACCCACATTTAAGTTTGTGGGGTGAATTTGTACTCGCAGAATTACATTTTATTTTGCCCCAAAACTGCATGAATCCAAGTAAGATTCTGTAAATCCCTTTTTTAGATTAGAATTAGTGTGAACATTGGGCACAGACAGCTCACACAGAGCACCTCACACCTTCAGTGCATTATCTGGGCCGATGTGGCACCTTTTGTTAAAGTTCACTTGAGAATGTAACTTTTACAAAAAAGTTCTGGGATTTACATATGAAAGAACTGAAACGAACATGGTCATTATAAAAGATGAGAGACTTAACAAGAAATTCAGATCTTTTTCAATATATAAGTTTACAGTGTGGTGCAACTGAAATTTTGCTATAAATTCTGTGTTTTACAATCTTATACTCCATAGCCACCTGATGAAGGAGCAGTGTTCCGAAAGCTAGTACTTCCAAATAAGTGTGATTTTTAACTTTGCATATTGATGAGCTGTGTGATACAATGCTACTTTTTGAATCTGTGAGAGGTGAATTCGAGATGGAGCAGCATTGAGAGTCTTTTAAATTGAGAAAATTCTGCTTGACACCAGTCTTCTGGTTGAGCTGCAGTATGTTAAGAAGGTGAGAGTACCATGGAAATATTTTTCCATCCAGAGTATATGTGCTAAGGATTTTTCTATCTTGACCATGATTGTGTGTAAATGGATTTGTGGGTTTTGAAGGAGTATAGTTTATGTAGCATTATGGTAGATCAGAAATCCGTTTTCTTGCTAAATTAAATGTTTTATAATAAATATTTAATTTTCTGTTACAAAACATGATGTAAATTACATTTGTCCTGAGTAGCAGTCAGTCAGACACACTGATCGTTTTGATGGTCTCACTGGGTTTTTATACATTTGTTGATAGATTGTGGAGCAGTGAGACACTCTTCCCAACTGCAGTCATGAGACACTGCTAATTAGAATTGTCAAACTGACCTGAGAAGACTTCAATTTCTTCAAAAATAATACTGTGTCAAATGGGTACTTGACATGGGTGACTATCCTTAAAGTTTGTGGTGGAGAAAAGAAAATGCTGAAGGGAATTGTTTTGTGATTAATATTTATGGGGCAAATAAGGAGCACATTGAGTGAATTGACAGATTTAATTACTTTTATGGTCAGAAATGGATAATTACGAAGTGATTATTTTCAGTGAAATAGGAATTTGCTTGTTGGTATCAAGGCAATATTGATTATATGCTTAAAACTGTGCTGAATATCTATATTTTACCTGAAACAACACAATAACAATTGATGTGTGTTTTACTGAAATGAACATTTTTTTGAACATAATTCTACCAGGCTGTCATCTTACTACGCAGTGTACTTGGAACTGTTAATCTCTATTTTAAGTTGGTACACCTATCCAATAATGCACAGATGAGAAATCCAAATGACTGACTTAATGTGAGGGTTCAGGGAATCCATACTCAAATCCTACTAAAGCAGTTTGCAACATTGAATTTAGTTTAAAAACAAATTTGGAAATGAGAGGTTAGTATGAGTAAGTGTAATCTTGAAGCTGTCAGAATGTCATGAAAATCCAACTAGTTCACTAATGCCCTTTAAGGAAGGAACACTACTCTGCCCTCTGTGTAACACCAGTCTGGCTGCACTCGGATACTTAAGTGCTCTCCAAAGTGCTGCACCATGCCCCTTATTTGTGAAGGTCAGTGTTAAATGGATCAAAATATCCCATATCACTTTCTCAGCATAACTAAGAATGTGTACTAAATGCAGTCATGCCACAGATCACAACTTGAGAATTAATGAAATAAAATCAAATAACAATAAGGAGTAATGGCTAAAACAAATGTAAGAATCTCAGCGACAAATGACCTGATAATCCACAGTATATGTTGTTAATCTTTCATTACCACATTGCATCTTTTACTCACTTTCTCCTTTTATTTTTACCTTTTACAGTCAAGCACTTCCTCTTGTACACCTGATAACCTCATTCCTCAACCATTAACCTCCACAACTGAGAATGGTGATTCCTCTGCAGCTGATACGCGACGTATTTGCAGTTCAACTTTGTTAAATAAATCTTCGGTCTGTTTTCCCACCAACTCAAATTTAGAAAAGAAATCTTCGAGTTTCCCTCGGTCCACTGTTTTCACATCCTTGGAAACCTCCTTTATATCTTCGAACTCTTTGCCGTCAGCCCTTAATACCACCTCCCTTTTCCCATTCAGCGGTTCCTTTATGAAGTCTAAAACCATTTCACCTTCCTATCCCCCATTCCCATTACACTTTCTGAGCTGTAGTGATTTGCAGTCTTCTCCAACCTGGTCCTCCTCAACTTTGCCTTCTTCACAATCCACCGTATGCTCTTCAACTCACGTGCAGTCATCACTTCATTCTTCAAGCCAGAATACACATTCTTCCAATACTTGGGGAATTTCATGCCATTCACCTAGAATTCTTCATTCTTCCAGTCAAGCTTCAACGCACGTGACTGCAGCAAAATCCACAGTAGTACCATCTCCTCCAACTCAGTTGTCATTATTGACTTCAATTCTAAGGTCTGGAAAGCGGCCTTCTGTGTCACCCAACTCCTCAGAACAATCAAAACCAGTTTCTTCCACAACATCCCTGATCGCCATTGGTTCACAATCACCTAGCAAATTTCCAGTTCCTACTACTCTACAAGTATCATCTTCCTGTCCAAAAGCAAAAGCATTTTCTCCCACTCCTCGGACGTCTCTGCCATATTCTTCTGGAAAACTTGCGGAAGTTTCTTCGATCTCCTCAAGATCCTTAACCACTCTTTCATCCCCAGAGCCTGGAAAAAATACTCTTCATTGCTCATTTACATCTTTATCTCAAAAACATGGAAACACTTCCACGGAGTCAACGGAAACTTTACCCAGCTTCTCATCCGTAAAAGATCATGCTGATTACTCAAGGCTGAGCAATTCTACACCCACAATGATATCATTGTCACATGCTACAAAGCCCCCTACCTTACCCCTTTGTCCCTTCCCAAGACATGGACAACTTCCTCCCAGCACAGGACAACTTACTTCATATCGTTTTTCACCAATCAGTTCATTCTCCCCAGCGCAAAAGATAGAGCCTCCTTTATCAGATCTTACTTTACCCTCTGAAGGATCCAGTAAAATTTCCCCCACACCTCATTATTCAAACTTCAGTTACTATCCTGGAGAAATTGACACTCTGTCTCTTGCTCCAAAGGTTTCTTCCCTTTCTCCTACTGCAAGACCCTACAATATTTCTTCTATATCAGAACAGTCTGTTCCATCTCCCACAGCCTCCATGTCGTCTTCATCCACTCAAGTTAACTCCTCACCACAGTCTGGTTCCCTCACTCCTACTCCATTGAATGTAAATTCTGTTTTGTCTACACCAAGATCAATTTCTGTTTCTTCTACCCAAAATCAAATTGTGCCTCACTCTTCATCATTAGGATTGAGCTCCCATTCCCATATTCCAAATTATTCTTTCTCACAAAGACCGTCTAGCCCAGGACAGTTATCGTTCCACCTTTCTCCTTTCTCTAGATCCAATGCTAATGTTATCAATCCAGCTCACCCTACAGCACAGATCTCTAACCCACGACTTGAAATAACAACAACATCTAGCTCAGCCCAATCCCCTCCTCCACCATCACATTTCTCAAGGTCTGGTACAAAGTCTCCAACACAATCTTTATCCTATTCTACTGAGATCGAGCCAAAGAAACCACAAAAGGTATTTTATATCTCCTTCTTTTGCATGTTCTAGATAATGGTGAATGCTCTTCACTTGGAATGACCATTTGATACTTTGGCTTTACTAATTGAAGTAACCTGCATGAATTAGTTGATGTTCCTTGAATCTATTTATGTGACGAATCTACCTCTTCTTCTTAGCATTATTCATTGCTTTTGATTTTGCTAAAACTGCTATCTGGGTTTTGAGACATCTTGATCAATTCTTTATTGTATTAAATGCAGATTTCTGAGGCTCAGAAAGTGCTTAATGGCAATCTGTTATAAAATAAGCATTTCAGCTCTTTTAGCATAACTCCAAAACCTTAGGTGAGGTTCTAAAAATTGCTTTGAAAATCTCTTAAAATTATTTCTCTTGACTTTTTTTTAAACAGCAACTTAAATGCACTACTATGGACAAGTTTTACTTTATGCTCCTCCTTTGGAATATTTAGCTTTACTAGAGAATTATTGGAGAATTTAGATAATGCAAGACAATAATTCGGAATGTGTTAAATGATGAAATGATTTCTTATATTTATACCTGTAAATACATTTTTCCATCAAGTTGCTAGTCCCAATGAAGTAGTCTTCCTGCACAGAGGTCACTCTGTTTAGGGCAAATTACAGATCTCCCAGGAGCAGGTTTTGTTTTTGCAAACCCTACAACATAGTATGTGACCTGGTAGAAAGATAACTAAGATGTGCAAGAGAAACAATATACCTGTGGACTTCCAAAGAAACCTTTTTAATAACTGAAATAATCAAGTTGTAATAAACAGCTTTGTTAGAATTCCATTCTGTCAAGACTTTATACCTAAGGTGATTAAATTGAACAGCATATACTCAAACATATTTTTTCTTTTTATTATTTAGAGTTTGTACATTTAGTGGACAATGAGATTGCAATAAAAGTTTAATAAGATTTTTTTTTGTAAATAAAAAGTTCTTCACAATAGAATATTGTGTTTGAGATTTCTGGGTAGACCTGGTTTGCCTGTCAACCCTTAAACTCTGCTTCAGTTTATTGGAAAATTTGACTTTTTATTAAATATACTGCAAAGTAAATCTGCAGAACAAAATCACTCATTGCATCTTCATTAGTTCAATGCATAAAGTCAGGAAACTTTAGGATACTGCCCATTTTAACCATTGAAATACTGCATTTCAAATTGAAACCAAAGTTAATGACCATGAAGATGAATTTTTTGCAGGATTACAAAAGATAGTTATTATCACATGTAGAAGCCCTTTTGTTTAAATTCTCTTCAAATTATAATCTTAGTATATCACCTCTATTCAGTAATAAAACTTTTTTTACTGCTAATTTTACTGCATTGCTGACTTTCCCTGCTTGTTCATTT
Source organism: Hemiscyllium ocellatum (assembly GCF_020745735.1). Lineage (NCBI taxonomy): Eukaryota > Metazoa > Chordata > Chondrichthyes > Orectolobiformes > Hemiscylliidae > Hemiscyllium > Hemiscyllium ocellatum. The sequence continues at coordinate 110,711,683 of NC_083403.1, read as the reverse complement.
TTTGATTATTTCCTCACTTCTTCTGCAGTACAAGATCAAGTCAAGTTATAAGGCTTTTGCAGCAATACCAACAAACACACTGCTTTTGGAGCAGAAGGTTAGTGTCAGCCATAGGAAATTTTGCATTAACAGTCCTGCTTTCCTCTTAATACAAGTGAACATGCTATAGACATTTACATTTCAGTATTAAATCAATTAAAGGTTAATATTGCTGGTGATAATTTGGGAGGATTGAGCTGCAAGTGAAAGATCTTTAAACCATCATCATATTTAACAATATTTCATATGTTGCTGTATGTTGAATGCTTGCTGTGAGGCGAATACCTTGCCAATGCTTTGTTCTGCAGTCTGCTGCATTTTGCAATGAATTCTTATTTTTGTCATGGTATAATCCTGAAGCATAGTACCTTCAGTAAAAGACCTGTCAAAGTCAATGTCAATTCTTGCCTTGAAGAATCCTAAACTGCAATCTGTTACATGTCTTAATTCAGACACTGCTGGCCTGAACGTTTGCTGTTGAATCTTAAGTGGCTCAGAATCATAGATGTGAATCTTAAAAAAAGCAGAAGCACAGTTTTGCCTCTCCATAGAGTGACAGCATGAATTCAGCTGCAATGAAAACACATACATAAACTGAAATTGCAGTGGTACATAATTATTTCACATTTTTACACTTTCAAGTTTAGTCACTACTCAATCATTTTTATTTCAGTAAAGCAAAACCTCAAATGTAGCTTGCAACACTGGCATGTTTAGTAATTACTGATACGAATGCTGAAGGCAGGAAGTTTATTTTCTGGAGGAGTTGTGGATCAAAAAAATCTCTGGAAATTGTTTGGCACTATGCCTTGGCTCAGTAGTTGCACTCTCACCTTTGAGTCAGAATGTTATGGGTTCAAGCTCCATTCCAACAACTTGAATGCAAAATCTAGCCTGGCACTCCAGAGCAATGCTGAGGAAGTGCTGGCCTGTCAGAGGTGCTGATATTCAGAGGAAAAATCTACTTGGCCTCTCAACTGAGCAACATAAATGATCCGATGGCAATACTATGAATAGAAAATGAGAGCTTTTCTATGTTGTTTCCAATAATTATCCCTCAACGATATCTAAAAACAGATTATTTGATTGACTTTGACCTGGCCCATTATTGTTTGAGGGAGCTTCCTCTGCATAAATTGGCTCGTGTACTGACGTCATGACAGTGACTGCACTTCAAATGTAATTAATTACTTGGCATGCATGAGATATAATAGGGTTGTGAAAAAGCAAAGAATATTTAAATACATGACTTATTTCTTCTTTCTTATATTGGTTTAATTTCTGGAATGGTGAAGGCTGCTATTATGCTTAGATCAAACTACTTGCCCCTTTAACACTGAAGAATATTCTCCCTAATGCGATTAAAAATGCTGCTGCCACCATTCTTTGAAAAAAAATCTTTCTTTCTATGAAAACAAACAAGTTACCCACTAACCTAACTTGGGAAATCAACCTGTCTAATCATCCCCTTTCTATGTGTGATTGTCGTGTGAGCTATCTATATTGCTTTGCAGGAATTCACTGTGCTCTCTTTCACGGCTTTTTCCAAACCTGTGATGTCCACCACTTAAAAGGACAAGCCCACGGTTTAAAGGGAATATCATGTACACTATCTCCTTGAAAAGAAGGTTTCTGTATGGGATAATGGAACAGTAGAATCTAGAAATGCAGATCACTAAATGTTTTGAGAAGATTTGTAGCTCAGGTTGATGTTCTGGATGGAGGTTTGCTCGCTGAGCTGGAAGGTTTGTTTCAGCTTCCAGCTTAGTGAGCAACCCTACATCCAGATCACTAAATATCTTGATTCAGGTTATGAAGACAATTAAAAGTAAATCACGAATGAATCTTATGCTGATGATGCCATTAAAATGCAAGAGAAGTTATGTTAAACCTATTCGGACCTGTGGTAAGATTGGTAAGCTATAAATTGTCTGGTGTCCATCTTGTGAAAAAGGATATAAGAACACCTGAAAAGGGTTCATGAAGATATCAGAGCTGAGAGGGAAAGATCGTACAGATTGAACTTTCCTCTGTTCCAAAACGTTTTTGCAGGAAAGTAGTTTTCTTTGTAGGTTCTGTTTGATTCATGATGTAACTCCACTGGAAGTGTGACAAATGAACGAAAAAAAAATAGTTATTCTAGGTTGTTACCAATTGCTTGAGCTTCCAGATGAACTTGTAAGGAGCATACCATCCTCCTGCCCATTTGGGCTCTGTGCCTCAGAAGCAACCAATGTAATCACTCTGCTATGGAGGGAGTGAATGCCGGTGGTGTTAGTAAAGGTGATAATCAAACTAGCTGTTTTTTTTTTCTTGATTGCTGTCAAGTTTCTTGCATGCTGTTGGAGTTGCACTCATGCATCATGCTTTTGACTTGAGACAAGATTGTGGCGTTGTGGTAATAATGCTGGATTAGCACTCAGTATTTAAGATGGATGTCCAGAAGACACTCACTGTGATTCTAAATATAAGAATGTTATCAAAAATAAGAGCTCAGAAATTTGGAGACAATACTTTATGTGGGTTAGTGAGCGGTACAGGAGGGCGGCACGGTGGCACAGTGGTTAGCACTGCTGTCTCACAGCGCCTGAGACCTGGGTTCAATTCCCGACTCAGGCGACTGACTGTGTGGAGTTTGCACGTTCTCCCCGTGTCTGCGTGGGTTTCCTCCGGGTGCTCCGGTTTCCTCCCACAGTCCAAAGATGTGCGGGTCAGGTGAATTGGCCATGCTAAATTGCCCGTAGTGTTAGGTAAGGGGTAAATGTAGGGTATGGGTGTGTTGTGCTTCGGTGGGTCGGTGTGGACCTGTTGGGCCGAAAGGCCTGTTTCCACACTGTAAGTAATCTAATCTTAAAAAATATTGGTTTGATGTAGGAAGCAGAGAGTAGAGATAGCAGATATGTGATAAGATTGGGAAGATACAACTAGCATTGTCTTTTGATGATTTAAGGCCTTAAATTCTAATTTTTTTTAATCAATAAATTAGATAATGGAGTAGATGTCATCAGGTTAGACATTATAATGGATTATATATGGGTTAGGAAGTTGATAAATTGAGTGAGCAAAATTGTAGCAGTGAGAAAGAATAATCAGCCACTCTACTATTATGACATCTGTATTGGAGTGTTTTTTGAATGCTGAGAACAGCAAAGTGTAAAAATCAGTAAAAGCTGTATTTAAAAGTAAGGGCACTGGGAGATGAAGGGTTGGAACTCTAAATGGGTCCTAACCAGACCTCTGTAGAGAATGGCATCATAGCAGAGTACCAAGTTCTGGTTAGGACCCATTTAGAGTTCCAAGTGCACCAATGACCACTTAAAATAGATAGACTGTGCCTCTGAGAACATCTTATCTTCGCAAATCACCTTTTCATTCCTCGACTCTAACCATAAACTCCATCACCTGGCCACCTGATCATCTCCTCTCCTTGGTCATTGCCTGAAGCTTAGCTATTCTGTTCATAATGCTTTAATGATACATTTGGCCACGCCACTGGTCCCATTTCCCTTAAATCTATTACTTTCTCTTTATAAAATTTCTCATACCTTGGCCCATCTACTGGTAAAACTCTGATCTATGCATTTGTCATTTTTAGACCTATCTCTTCCATTGCTTTCTGGGTCACCCTCCCATTGTTCACTTTTGATAAACCTTCAAATCTTTGCTATCCTTATCTTTTTAGACTCATAGAGATGTACAACGTGGAAACAGATCCTTCTGTCCAAACCGTCCATGCCGACCAGATATCCCAACCCAATCTAGTCCCACCTACCATATCTCTCCAAACCCTTCCTATTCATATACCCATCCAAATGCCTTTTAAATGTTGCAATTGTACTAGCCTCCACCACTTCCTCTGGCAGCTCATTCCATACATGTACCACCCTCTGTGTGAAAACGTTGCCCCGTAGGTCTCTTTTATATCTTTCCCCACTCACCCTAAACCTATGCCCTCTAGTTTGGGACTCCCCCACCCGAGGGAAATGACTTTGCCTATTTACCCCTCATAATTTTGTAAACCTCTATAAGGTGAACCCTCAGCCTCCGCCGCTCCAGGAAAAACAGCCCCAGCCTCTCCCATTAGCTCAAATCCTCCAACCCTTTCAAGTTTCACAACATCTTTCCGATAGGAAGGAGACCAGAATTACACGCAATATTCCAACAATGGCCTAACCAATGTCCTGTACAGCCACAACATGATCTCCCAACTCCTGTACTCAATACTCTGACGAATAAAGGAAAGCATACCAAATGCCTTAATCACTATCCTATCTATCTGTGACTCCACTCTCAAGGAGTTATGAACCTGCACTCCAAGGTCTCTTTGTTCAGCAACACTCCCTATGACCTTACCATTAAGTGTACAAGTCCTGCAATGGTTTGCTTTCACAAAATGCAGCACCTCACATTTATCTGAATTAAACTCCATCTGCCACTTCTCAGCCCACTAGTCCATCTGATCAAGATCCTGTTGTAATCTGTGGTAACCCTCTTTGATGTCCACTACATCTCCAATTTTGGTGTCATCTGCAAATTTACTAACTGGACCTCTTATGCTCGCATCCAAATCATTTATATAAATGACAAAAAGTAGAGGGCCCAGCACCAATCCTTGCAGCACTCCACTGGTCACAGGCCTCCAGTCTGAAAAACAACTCTCCATCACCACCACCCTCTGTCTTCTACCTTTGAACCAGTTCTGTATCCAAATGGCTAGTTCTCCCTGTATTCTGTGAGATCTAACCTTGCTAATTAGTCTCCCATGGGGAGCCTTGCTGAACACCTTACTGAAGTCCATATAGATCACATCCACCACTTTGCCCTCATCAATCCTCTTTGTTACTTCCTCAAAAAACTCAATCAAGTTTGTGAGACGTGATTTCCCATTCACAAAGCCATGTTGACTATCCCTAATCAGTCCTTACCTTTGTTCACTTCCCTGTGGCCCAACCCCTCTTCATCCACCTAAACCTCCCCGGACCTGCAAACTTCCAAAAGCTTTACATTCCCCCAACTCTGGGCTCTTGTGCATCCCTAATTTCTTTCAGATTACCGTTGAAGCCTTTCATTGACTCAGTTCCAAACTTGCGATCTTGCCCCTTAAGTGTCTCCATCTTCTTGCCTGTCTCTCCTTCAAGATGCTCCTTAAAATTTGAGGTTTTTTTCTGATAATGCTACTGTGAAGTGCTTTATGACATTTGACTATGTTAAAGGCGCAAGAGGCCATTCAGCTATAATGCGTGTTTTGTTAATGCAAATGTAATGTGATTGCCGAATTGGGGACACTGTTTCTCAAGCACAATCTTTTAAAACGTGTGTTAGCTGTGACGCAATTACATCACCAATACTTTAAGCGTTAAAGATTCTGCTGGAGTGCTGTGGGTTCGATGCCTCACAGGCACCTGGGTTCAATTTGCTTTGAGTCATCAGAGCTAGTGGAAATCATCACTCAAAGGTTTTCAGGAGGCGAGAGAGAGGTGGGGAAAACTGTCCGAACTCCAGGAAAGTATACAGAACCTGCTCCTGCTGCAGATGATGGGGATTGATGTCACAGAGGACCTCCAGGAGGTGAAGGGCCAGCAAGCCTCGCTCTTTGCTTCAGAGGCCTCCAAGATAATCTTCTGGTCCAGGGTCTGCTCTGTGGAGCAGGACGTGACGTGCTCACGTTTCTTCTTCCAGAAGGTGCACAAAGAGAGCTCTGTGCTCAACAGCCCGAAGGAAGATGATGGCTTAGTAACATTATCTCAGGCTGACGTCATGAGGATCAGCAAATCCTTCTATGCCAATCTGTATGACTCTAAGCGAACTGACAGCGCAGCCTCCCAGTTATTCCTCTCCTCTATCACAGAGGTCTTGGGCGACAGAACACAGGAGAGGCTGCACCAGCTGCTATTTCTGGATGAGCTGACCAAGGCCATCGAGTCCTTCGAAAACAATAAAACTCACGGAAGTGACGGCTTACTGGTCGAGCTCTATTCTGCTCTGTGGGATTTGATTGGCCAGGACCTGCTGGAGGTGTGTATGTCAGTATAACTCTGGCACGTACCATGAGTGAATCCATGAGGAAAGGCATCATCACCCTCATTTACATGCGGAAGGGGGAGAGGGAGGAAATCAGAAATTGGAGACCAATCTCACTATTGAATGCAGATTACAAAATCTTGTCAAAGGTCATCGCCAACCGGGTCAGGTCTGCTCTGGGATCGGTGATCCACCATGACCCCAAACTTGTGCTGTACCGGGCAGGAAGATTGCCGAGAGTCTTGCACTCCTCAGGGATACAATCGCCTATGTGCAGGATAGGGGGTTGGACAGCTGCCTCATCAGCCTGGACCAGGAGAAAGCCTTTGACAGGAATACACATACGTATATGAGAAATGTTCTCTCCAAAACAGGCCTTAGGGACAGAATCCGTAATTGGATCAGACTGCTCTATACCAATATTGTCAGTGCAGTCTCAATCAATGGGTGGGCATCAGATAGCTTCCCAGTCAGATCTGGAGTCAGACAGGGCTGCCCTCTCTCTCCTGCCTTGTTTGTGTGCTGCATTGAGCCATTTGCTAAGTCCGTCAGGAAGAGTGCGAGCCTGAGAGGGGTGACTATTCCTGGCAGCGGCGGCCTACATGTTAAGGCCTCCTGCTACATGGATGACGACACCGTTTTCTGCTTGGATCCGCTGTCTGTGCACAGACTCGTGCATATGTGACCAGTTTGAACGGGCCTCGGTGGGGGGGTGGGGTGGGGGGCCAAGGTAAATCGAGGCAAAAGCGAGGGTGTGCTCTTCGGGAACTGGGCCGACCAATCCTTGATCCTCTTCACTGTCAGGACTGACCACCTGAAGATACTGGGTATTTGGTTCAGAGGGGTGGGGTGTGCGCCAATTCTTGGGAGGAGCGTATCAGGAAAGTGAGGCAGAAACTGGGCAGATGGAAGCTACGGTCGCTCTCCATCGCGGGGGAAAAAACCTGGTCATCAGGTGTGAGGCACTGTCAGTGTTGTTATATGTGGCACAGGTCTGACCTATTCCCAGAACCTGTGCGGTTGCAGTCACCCGGGGCATCTACCATTTTATATGGAGATCAAAGATGGCCAGGGTCCGAAGGGACTGGATGTATAAAGATCTGGGCAACGGGGGAGAAAACACACCAAATGCCACCCTCACCCTGATGGCCACCTTTTGTGTGTGGCTGCATCAAGCTGTGCGTGGATCCCCGATACGAACACACCAAGTGTCACTACGTACTGAGGTTCTACCTGTCCCCAGTGTTGCGAAGGATGGGCCTGGCCTTGCTGCCACGGAATGCTGCAAGTATAGTTGGACGTCCGTATCATCTGTCCTCCGTGGAGAAATTTATGAAGAAAAGCATCTTTGACCAGTCCATCGGGAGTGGTCAGCACATAGTATCCTTGAGACCCTTCGGGAAAAGGAGAGGGCGGATCCTATCGAGCAGTCATTTGGCAGAATGTCTCATTGCCAGAACTTTCCAACAAGCACCAGGACATGGCTTGGCTGGTGGTGAGAATGGCTCTGCCTGTGAGATCCTTTTATGTACGCCCGGACATTTTGCTGCACTGCATGCTGCCCTCGAAGCGGCTGCAGAGGTGACGAGACTGTCACACACCACCTTCTGGAATGTGCCTACGCAAAGGAAGTCTGGAGACGAATGCAGTCGTGTTTGTCAAGGTACGTCCCGAGCAGCTCAGTGACGCGGACTCCGTGCTCTCCGGTTTGTTCCCCAGGACGCACACCAAGACGAACATCAACTGTGCCTGGAGGATTATCAACTCGGTGAAGGACGCTGTCTGGGTGGTCCGAAACCTGTTGATCTTCCAGCTGAAGGAGCTGACCCTGACTGAGTGGTGCGGACTGGCACATTCCCAGGTCCAGGACTACGTGTTGAGGGACGCGCTGGAGCCTGGGGCAGCTGCCGCCAAGACGCGATGGTTAAAGACCACCGTGTTACGTCTGCCTGCCTAAGAACAACAAGGGGCCCACTCAGTAAGTGGGCTCTGCTGATGCCTCAGCTAAATATATGAATGGTAATGTACAGGCCTATATATACGAATGATTAATTCTGATCTCTGTATGTAAAGAAATGGAATGTATACGTATGTATGGCACCACCAATTGTACAGATCATCAAAATATTTTATAAATGAAGTATATTTTTTGAAATAAAAAAAACTTTATAAGCTGTTTCCAAAGTATGATTTTTCTATAATAGGGGATTACACAAGAATGGAACCATCTCATAATAGAAGATCTACCTCTATATAGGCTAAGTTTTTGTTGTTAACATGGAAGATACTTCCACATATTTTATAAAAGTATTGCTGCCACTAGGTCATTACCTGATTTGACCATCAGGGGTAGGTGTGGCATACTAGATGAATGGAAGACATTATCCTTCCTCTTGAGTTTTAAAGTGCTTATCTTGCTTTTCCAATTTTAACAATGTTAAAGAACAATTTTCTGGTATAGTTAATCTAAATATATTTTTTAAACAAGTTGATGACATTGAAATACACTTCAGTTGAAATCAAGCATGAGGCCCATCTTACAGAATAACCTGTAAACTTATTGAACAGATTGAAATGACCATGTGACTGAAAGCAATTTGATATGCAAGCATTAATTAAAATTAGATGAGGTTGAACTCAATGCCAAAGTGACCATTTTAATGCTGCAGTCGTTGTGAAATTTTTACTGGTTTAATAGTTGACATTTACTGTTGTTAATGCCATAGCAATTTGAATGGTCCATTTAGTTGTAAAATTATAAAGTCATAGAAACCTAGAGGACAGAAGGAGGCTGTTTGGTCTATTATTCGTAACTTAGCCAGTATAAGACTAGTTTCATCTCTATGAAACAGCAATCATGCTTTGCCCCGCATCCCTGTTTTTTTCCTATAACGATGTAAACTCCTGAATATATGGGAAAGCCTGCACTCCTGCATTCAAGACCTGACTCAACTCCTTTTTAAAATTACTATGGAATCCACTTCCATAATCTTTATTAGTTAGCGGGTTCCAAACTGTCTTTTCCACTCTGAATCTTGCCAATGATTTTGAATCTATAACTACCGGTTAGTTACTTTTATTTCTCCATCTGCTCTATCAAAATGTCTTATTTTGAAAACCATCTTGAGTCAACTGTTAAATGTTTTCCATTTCTTGCAGAACATTCTTAGCTTTTTCAGCATTCCTCATAACCAGGCACTTTCATCCCCCAGTAAACATCCTTTCTTTTGCATTTTCAAATCCCTTAAACCTTTGTGGAAAATATGGTACCACAATACTTTATCTGAGGCCTCCTTACTGATTTATGAAGTTCCTTTCAAGAATAGTGTTACATAAATAGCAAACTTCCTGCCCTATGGCAGAATTCCTGTCGCCAGTGATGATTGAAAAGTTATAATGAACTTTAACATTTAGGCCACCTGGATGTATTCCACCTGGAATAGATAGTTTTCAAATATTCAATCATGCTGATCTACTTAGTGTCTTCAGCATGCCATTCATGAATCACATTTACCATTATGAAAAAGTCTATTTATATCTATCACTACTGATTTCCTGATGGCTCAATTTCTACTTCTCTTCTGCAGTGTACAGTTAAGAGTCTTTGTGCTCAGGGACCTGATTCTTATTATATCCCTTAAAGGTGGTGTCACTTTTCCCAGTATTCAAAACTGAAAAACTGGTTAATGAATGCCACTGATGTGGAGAATTTCTGAACTGCTTGTCTTTTCCTCCAACTCTTGTTACTTACCCCTCACCACTAATAAGTGTTGGGTGACCATGTCTGAACTATATATAGCTGAAAATGTGTTGCTGGAAAAGCGCAGCAGGTCAGGCAGCATCCAAGGAGCAGGAGAATCGACGTTTCGGGCATGAGCCCTTATGCTCGAAATGTCGATTCTCCTGCTCCTTGGATGCTGCCTGACCTGCTGCGCTTTTCCAGCAACACATTTTCAGCTCTGATCTCCAGCACCTGCAGTCCTCACTTTCTCCCTGAACTATATATATGAGAAAACCTGAACTTCTGGATTCACTCTAGTGACTTCAGCTGTTCCTCTAGCTTTGAAAATCAGTGTTTAAGCTCAAGCAATTTCCTGATTTTGTTTTTTTTTAGGAAGCATGAAGTGTACAGTGTGCTTTCATGTAGAAAGTAATGGATTCCAAAAAGCCTGCCATAGAAATCCATTCACTGACCTCTAAATTACTGACACCCTGACCATTTAACCATTTTATTCTCTCACAGGACATGGGCAATGTTGGCTGGCCACCATTTATTGCCAATCCTTGATGCCCTTGAGAAGATGGTAGTGAGCTGCCTTCTTGAGTGTGTGCTGACTGTAGAAATACTGTTAGAGAGAGAATTTCAGCATTTTGACCCAGTAACATTAAAATTTAACACATTAAGACAGTACCAAATTATAAGGTTCTAAGAAACTGGCCTCTGAAAGACTAAGCGATATTTAAATAGTAAAAAGAAATTAATTACGTGTGTAAAGCATAATGAAAATTGCCATCTAGTGCGTTTCAATGTTGAAAGAATGAACAATTTAATAAAAACAATCTAAAGTTTACTGTTACTCACGGTGGCACAGTGGTTAGCACTGCTGCCTCACAGTGTAAGAGAGCTGGGTTCAATTCCTGCCTCAGGCAACTGTCTGTGTGGAGTTTGCACAATCTCTCTGTTTCTGCGTGGATTTCCTCCGGGTGCTCCGGTTTCCTCCCACAGTCCAAAAGCATGCATGCTAAATTGCCTGTAGTGGTCGGTGAAGTGGTAAATGTAGGAGAGTGGGTTTGGGTAGGTTGCTCGTTGGAGGGTTGGTGTGGACTTGTTGGGCCTAAGGGCCTGTTTCCACACTGTAAGTAATCTATCTAATCTAATCTAAAAAATCTACCTGTTACATAATCATGATATTACTTTTGAATTATTTTGTCAATGTTAAATTTTAAATTCTCTCTCTGACTCCAACCTTTGCACCTTGCACTGTTTCCCCTTCAACTCTCTCCATTCTAACTGATTTTAGAAAATTATTGCAGTTGTACAATATTTGATAGTATTTCTACAGGTAGTAAATTAGTGGAGATTTTCAAAAAATATCCTACCCTTTTTTTTTCTGCTTTTTTTATTCAATGCCATCTTTCGTTCCTGGATATTTCCGTTTCTGTATCTGAATTAATTCATGCTCTTTGTCTCCTTTTATTGTTTGTCCTTCTCAATCATTAAATCCCATGGATTAAGATAATAGAATGTTGATGCCATTATCCACTAGGGTTTCAAATACCTGGTTACTCGCAGTTCAGGGAACATAAGGAGCAAGCCATTGTTGAGTTTCAGGATGAAGAAAAAAGGCATAATTTTAACATTCACATTACAAGATGTTCTGCTGCGATTATTTCAGTTTTGCAACCTGGAAGCTCCATTGTGTGAAATACCTATGGTAGAGTTGCAGTTTTATGAAAATTTTTTTCGGACATCCAAAGAACAGAAGGTTGTGCAATGTTTTTCTGGAAGGAATGGGTCACCTGGTGAGGGAACAAAAGCGATGAAGATGATGTCCAGGTGATGGAGGAAGAAAGATCATTAGTTAATACAAGTCGAGCAAAGGCAACATGGTTGATTTGGTCATATTGTAAAACATGAAAAATTGATCAAGATGATTATTGAAGGAAGATTAGAGACATGTAGAATGAAAGAGAAAGTGGGTGATTAAGTAAAACAACTTGGAATTGATAATGGGAAGCTTCCAAATGAAACTGAAAAGGAAAGATGCAAGATTGTGAGAGGTTGGAGGTGTGGCCTTAGCCATTTAATTTTTTAATACCATTTTTGTTAATTTTTTTTCCCAGTTAATAGGCTTTTCCCTCTTTGTCTACTCCGTATTATATATTTGCTTTCTTTTTCCCCTTTTTGGTCTTTTCAGTAGTCTGGTGTTCTTTTTGTTAAGCTTGATTTCACTTTTATTCTTCCATTTCCATTTCCATTTAATTTGTTTTATTTGTACATTTTTTCAATTTTTAAAACATTGAGTTCTGAATTTTCTGAACAAGTGTTCGACCTTCCATACTTTTAACTCCTGTGGTGTTGGTATTTACAGTTTACTTGGAGTCTTGGCTGCTGTGATGTGTATTTTTATATGCATGCTGTAGTCTGGAGCTATGGGTAATGTTGTTGGAGGTTCTGACATTCTTTCCATTTTATGGAATCACTCCCAGTCTTGCTGCTCGTTGTTAGCATGTGCTAGAAGGATTGGCAGTTTGTTACTCAATCTGTTTGGTTGGATTATGAATGCATCTTCCTTGTCCTGGGGTAGAAAGTTAACTCAGAGCCTTTGGCTTGGACACAGCTATTCTGAACCACAAGACCAAGTTACTTGTAACTCCTTTAAAAGATTTCATTCTGAAAGACTGAAGTTTATGTGAAAAGTGCAAATGGTGCTAATCAAATAGTTTGTGAAACATTGCAGTTAACAGGGCATCTGGGTTCTTCGGTGTTTCTTTGCAATATGGTTCGACAGAAGTGAACAATGAGGATTACCATGTTTGTTTGTTGTTTAATAATCTTGCTCAACTCTATGTGCTGAGAAACTACAGCTTTCCAATTGCCTCAAAATTCTTTAGTTATTATATGAATTTTAACAGCAACAGTAAGATTGCAGTTTAATGCCTTCCATTAGTAAACTTAACATTGTAAAGAAAGATGAAAAGAATCACTTAGTCTATCCTCTTGATTAATTCCATGTATTGTAGGTGACCTATTCCATTTTTAGGGAAGAAAGTGTCATTTGTATTCAGCCCAAGGATAGGCAACATATGAATGGGTATTTTCATGTCCTTATACTACAGGATCAGAAGATAGAAAAAAAAATAATTTGGTAGGTCGGGCTAGGGGATGGTGCTAGTGTTTCTAAGTTACTAGGATATACTCTTTTTGACCAGGGTAGATCCTTCAATGCACATGAGAAATTTTTGGGTTTGTTTGTGAAACATTTTGTACTTACTTTTACTAGGCCATTGATGAAGCAATCAGTGACTCTGAGGAATCTGCAGCAGCTGGCACATCTGAGAAAACCCACTCACAAGTAAGCTTTGTGAATACAGTATGAATAAGTATTGCTCAAGTTGTGATATGCTATTATACAATTAATATGTATAACATGGTTTACCTTCACACAGTTTCTACTTGAATCAGAGAGTCTCAGGCAGCAGACTGAGGAACTGTATGCTACTATTGAACAATTGCTCGAGGATCCACTGCCAACGGTAATGAAGGAATTGAAAAAATAGTTTTCTTTTCAGTCTTACTCCCTGCTCTCACCAAACTCATGTTAACGTTTAACAATGTCTTCACGTTTCACCCTCCCTTGTTCTAGCGTTCCTCAAGTTCTACTCCCAACTCCTTGCAGAAGCTTCAGTACTCAGAAGCGTACAAAGTACGTGAGTGAAAATGCATGAATTATAGACACTTGTATGAACCTAAGGAGTATGAAATTTTTGCTGAATTGGTGGAGAAATTCAGCAGGTCAAACAGCATCGGTGGGAAGAAAGGAAAGTTAACTTTTTGAGTCTGGTGCCTCTTTATCAGAACAATAAGAGCATGTCCATTTGCTCATACACTTTTTAAATATTTTCAGTACCACTCTTAAATTTCTGTGGAAACCAACACTCCACTTGCTTGCTTCATCAAAGTTCTGTGTTGATATACTTGACTAAACTCTACTGCATGTTTTGTGAACTTTTGGTTCTGATGTCGTGTTGTGCAGTTCGATGTTTTATTTGTATTTTTCCAATTGATCAGATTTTATTTTTGTAGTTATTATTGTAACTAAATTGTGTTATGACCTCCGTATAGGAATAGCCCAAAATTATTACGAGGTAAATTAACCCCCTTGTGATGTTATTGTGGCTTTGAGATGAATTTTGTCCAGGTTGTTTTAATGAAGGAAGTTTGAAATAGAGGCGTTGAGCTGTCTGCTCAAAACTAATAAACAGCTTGTGAGGCCTTAGGGTTTCTTAAATTAAAGTTGGAACAACAGAAGCAGCCTAAATTGTTGGGGTCAAGCTCTCACGGGACCAGGAGTTATAGTTTTAGCTTTCAGCAGTTGCTGGGGTCTTGAAGCTGGATGTGCAAGTTTTTATTCTTTCTGTTAGAGCTGAAAGTCAGGGTTCTCTTGTGAAATAGTTCCACAGAGGCAGATATCTAATCACTAAGCCATCCTTTATTTACACATGCATAGTACTTGACACTGGTCTGGCTTCCTCCGAGCTGTTTCTCAGAGTGAGCAGAAACTCTGACACTGTTTATTTTTTTTTCTTTTTCTTTTTTTTTTTTTCTTTTTCTTTATTCAGTTTCCACCACCAGGAAGATAGGTAAACACCCGAATAGCCAGTGACAAGCAGTGCCCTTCACAAAAGGCAATGCTGTGTGATCAAACAGTGAAGGGGAGGGCAGGGATTAAATCAAAATAAAGTTGGAGACACTCTGCTTATATCTGTTAGCCAGGGCTCCCCGATTGGACATGATTAACAGACCCAATCAGGGAAAAAATATTCTGAGGTCCATCTGGATGGCCTTGTTAGAATCACTACATCACTCCTCCTCTAAATCTGGGGACATAGGCCTATGATTTTTCTTGTCGCCTCTCCTGGGGCATTTTTGAAGTGGGTCCAGTTCCTGTGACTCAGTCTTGAATACAGGTGGCATGTATTTGATCATAGTTGCGTGTGTATGTATCACAAATGTTACCAGGCTCAGGATGAGGGGGAGGGAGGAGGAAAAAGTGCAAGTTGAGCTGATGAAGCAGTGGTTCTCCTCCCCACAGTGTCTATGGAGAAGGACTTTTGCTCCTTTGCTATGTTCACCAGACTTAACGCCTTACTTATCTTCACTGCTTCCATGTTGTTTTCAACCTGTTTTCCTATTCTACCTTGGGCAACTCTGTCTTCATACCCCAGTAATTGCTTTTATTTAATTTTATGGCACTAGTTTGAGAACAACATTTCTTTCTCTCAATCTGAATGTGAAATTCATGTTCTCATTGTTTTCTTGTTCTCGTTGTTTTCCTGTTGTTCCTTTATATGAGGTTAAATGTTAATTCTGTAAACTAAAATGGCTGGTTATTTGGTTAGTCCTAGAATGTACTGTTCTAAGAAACTTTGCTGAATATATTCAATTAACTCACCCTCTGATCTGTCTTTATTAAGTTGGATGCATCTAATCTGTATGAAAATTAAAAATTAGTCATGACTCGAGCAGTGCTTTTTGTTAAATACAATTCTATTACTACTTATATTCTGTGCTACAGTTTGATTATTGTTGGGGGTGTATTACTTGTGCACGTCAATGATTTTTCTTTGCTATTCTTATCTCCAGTCAAACTATTTCTGTATTTTGATCTTCCCAACCAAACTAATTTGACATTACTATACTAGTCTTACTCTTTATTAGCAGAGCTACTCAGCTACTTTTCTTTTGCCCTGCCTTCCTCAAATGCCAAACAGCCATGAATGTTCAGAACCTAGCACAGTCACTTTCAGGCCTTGTTTCTGTGATGGTTATCAAAAAATGCCAATTTACTACTATTTGTACTATCAACTCTTTTACTTTTTGAAATACTGCATGTGTTCAATTAAAAGAAAACTTTCAAAACTTTTTTTCCCATTTTCCCCAATATGACCTGAATTGTTTGCTCTGTTTGTATTTTTATTTCCTGTCAAAATCACTTTTTTGTTGTATTATTCATTCATGGAATTACTGGCCAGGCTGGCATTTATTATTTGCCCAGAGGGCATTTAAGAGTCAACCACATTGCTGTGGGTCTGGAGTCACATGTTGGCCAGACCAGGTAAGGATGGCTATTTCCTTCCCTAAAGGACACGGGTGAATCAGTTATCTCATTATCATTACCATATAATTTCTCTGCACTAATGCCTTTTGCTTTACTTCAAATTTTGCAAATCCACCCTGACATAAATCCTCTACCCTACCACTTGGTTTAAAGCTCCTGTCTTACATGCTCTAGTTATGTAGCTCACCCGGACACTGGTTACAGCACTGTTCAGGTGATGGCATTCCAACAATGCTGCTCCTATTTTTCCCAATGCCTCAGGAATCTGACCGCTTTTCTCTCTTACCATCTTTAACCCACATATTCAATGCTATGATCGATTAATCCTCTGCCCATTTACTGATTGTTCAGTAATTACGAGATCTGAGTTTGAATTATTTGAACTAATTTTATTGTTACATACATGAGCAAAGTGAAAAGTTTACAAGTCACCACTTACAGCATCATCTTAGGGATCATGGTTCCTAAGTACGGAATCTTAGTCACAAAGAAGGAAAATAAGGAAAATTTAAACATTACACTCCTTACTACTAAAAAGTAGGAAACAAAGAAACACAATAGTTCAACACCACAGTCGATAAGAACCTGGCTGGGCTCACACTCCTGACCAGGGCTTGGCCTCCTCTGCTTCTGGCTCACCATTGTCCCAGACTGCCTGTTTTAGCTGCCTTGTTGCTACTGCCACCATGCATGGCCTACTCATGTTGTCCCCGCTGACCACCCCAGGCTGCCGGCTCCCACTCTTGCCACCATTGCCCCCCTCCCCCCGGGCTGCTTTCTCTTAATGTAAACTTCAAAAGGAAATTTAAGCATCAGTCATAAGATCGCAGTTCTTATGAAAAGATTTTCACCTTTTGCTTTGCCTTGCAGAATTATTTACACATTGTAAGTTGTTTTGACCATTAATGAAGAATGCTACCGCCTATTCCATATCAGATGAGAATTAAGTATTGAATATTTTTCTTTTTCAGCCCATTAATCCTGCACCAAAATCAGCTGGGAGAGAAACCAAATATGTGAGTTTTTCTTTGTGATACATGTTGAGTACGATCAGATACTTTGACTTGCTGGAGAGGAAATATTGTGTATTCGGTAATCAAAATGAAATCATCTAGGATTAAATCAGTTCTACATTTGTGCCATGTCTAGTAAGGTTGCTAGTGCCTCCCAGGAAAAGCTTACTTTCTTCCATCAAATAACTTTGCTGATTTGCTTTATATATACATGTTTCATTGTGATCAGCTCCAATTGTTGACTGGCTCTTTAGGACCACCATCAAGTATGGCTTGGAAAGATGAGGATAGGGTGGTGACCAAGTTCTGGGTTCAGATTTCTTTGGACACTATATATAAAAACAACAATCTCATTCGTGCATAATGACATCTGCTTGTAACTTTATGGAGTCTTGATGTTCCTGCTGGTCTATAGTTGAAGTAATAACAGATATTTTGCAGCAAAGATAAGTTTGAAATTTGGAATTAAAAAGAATTAAAAACACAGGGCAATTTTTAAAAAGAAAGTAAACACAAATAATCCATTTTATATATATTTAAGGCAGTTGGCATCAGTGAATTCAAAAGACAAATAGATGTTCTTTCCAAGATAGTTGGAGCTAAAGAAAAATAACTAAAGGAAACATCTTTGACTCAGTGGTATCATTCTCTCCTTTGTCAAAAGATTGAGCCCAAGTCCAACCTGAGGGCTCTCAGCACAAACTTATTGCTGTTATTCCAGTATATTACAAACTGGGTGCTGCATTGTCAGAGGTGTTGCCTTTTGAATAAGGCATTAAATAGTGACAAACGTTTGCAGATCTACATTAGGAGAAAGTGAGGACTGCAGATGTTGGAGATCAGAGTCGAGAGTGTGGTGCTGGATAAGTAGAGCAGGTCAGGCAGCATCTGAGGAGCAGGCGAATCGACATTTTGGGCATAAGCCCTTCATCAGAAATTCCTGATCAAGGATTCCCCTGCTCCTCGGATGCTGTCTGACCTGCTGTGCTTTTCCAGCACCACACTCTTGCCGCAGATCTACATCAGCCTAATGAACATTCCTTAAAAGGCCTACTTAAAGATTCCTCAGGTATGCTTTTATAAATAGCTCAATGTAGAGCCAGGAGGAACAAGAATGCGTGTCTTTTCACTTGGTCAGCATTGTAGACATAATTATTTTGCATTCACTCCGTCTATTCCCACATTGCAATCTCCATTTGCACACCTTCCATTGTGCAGCATGCACTCATTGAAACTTGCATTTGAAATTCTGTAAACTTTCTCACTGGTGTGGCTGATTTCAATTGGAATGCACTAATTTTACCCAATGGGAACTCAAAACTAGTAATGCTACCTCCCCCGCCCCCCCCCCCCAACCCCTTCAAAAAAACAAGAAGCCAAAGCTGGGTTAAGCATGAGTGAGCTCTGGAAACACCAGCAATGCTTGAAGCTTTCTGCAGTTAGGACAAGAAGGTCTGATTTTTGGCACGTGTTTCTGAATAGAAGGGAGTCACCTGAAATAGATGATGGTTGTTAATTGTGGGGAAATTACAAAACTGTTTTAGCTGGTATGTGTTCATCCTGCCATGATTTAAATTTACAAACTTCTAGCTCAAAAGCCTGCGTGTGATCTCTTAGCCAAGCTATGATGGTTCTGTCGTGTGTTCTTAAATATTAGGAATTGTGTTTCACCATTGGGTAAAATTTGTATTCTGATGCAACATTGCTTGGAATTGTATTGTTTTTCCTATTATAAAAGTCATGGTTTAGGTTTTTCTCCTCAAAATCATATTATTTTTAAAACCATAATATCTTCAATGAGCACCTACGATAAGCAATGTAGTAGAATATTTATGTTTTACGTCTTTTTTTTTCCCTGTTTCAAAAATATTCGTGGTTATATTTGAATGGAAACTGGCACATTTCTATTACCAGTACAACAATATATTATATTTGTAAAGCACATGTAACATATTAAAATGTTTGAAGGAGCATTGTCACCTAAAATCTCAAACTATATCATGTAAGTTATTAAGGAAGCTGGTTATGGTTTGGACAATAAGATGGTTTCAAGGAGCATGATAAAGGTGAAAATTGAAGCAGAAGGTTTCATGGAGAGATTTCCAGAGCTCAGCTCCTTGACAGCTGAAGGCATGTCAGCCAATGTTGATGCCTCAAGACTGGAAATGCCCAAGAGACTGGTATCTGAGGAGTGCAGGTATCTCAGTTGTAGATCTGAAAGAGAGGCCATGGGTGGATTTGAAAACAAAATGAACATTTTAAAATTGAGATCTTGCTTAGTCGGGAGCCAGTGTAAGTCAACAAGCAGAAAGAAGACAGGTGAAGCTGGAATTGGATTTATCACGAAACCATAAACATTTTAAAATATAGTGCTCATTTTTCACCTGGGAATAACATGGTTTTAAAAACTAAAAGTGACTTTAAAATGATATTGACCATTCACTTTCATCAACATATAGCCATCAGTTACTTAAAGTATTTATAGTAATTTATTAAAACTACAGCTAAAATTTGAAGAAACAAATTTAAGGTTATGGAACGGTTATGGTCAGTAGACATGCACAATTCCAATTAGTTTGTTCCAGAACTCTTACAGTTTTGTGAATGGGACCAGCTTCCTACCTGAAGTTTATTAAATAAATTTTTAAAATGATGGAACTGCAGCTTGCACTCATTGAAACTTGCATTTGAAATTTTGTAATCTTTCTCACTGGTACGGCTGATTTCAATTGGAATGCACTAGTTTTACCTAATGGGAACTCAAATCTAGCAAATGTTGTTTTCAACTCATTGTAAGGCTATTCATGACAAAATACAAATACTTCTTTGTTCTGGGGAGTTTTTAAAAATTAATACCTAACGGGCTAGAGTGTAGACTCATGGATTTAGACCACCGATCTGATTGTGAATCTACTGCAAACAATATAATAGATTCTTTTATGCTTTTATAATTGAATACCAAAGGAAATAATAGAATAGAATTGTGACCTTTGTCATTGGAATAAAGCAAGGAATAGAATATCAGCTGCCTTCTGCACCAATATCTTGCAATTCAAAATTCAAGGTCAACAATGCAGTTCATTGAAATACTAGGGCGCAGGAGTTTTTTTTTAATATACAAAAAATAAGTGCATAATTTGCTGCATCATGTTTAAGTGGAGATTCTGGTACATTGTTGGAATACGAACAGTGCCGATTACCATCTCAGTGTATTTTCTTCTTTGTTGCCCAAAACACTGAAGTTAGGTTATTTGAAATGTTTCCTTGCAACATCGTGCTGCTCTCTGCAGCTCATTATTCTTACTGCTTTATAATGTCTTTCTCTATTTTCTTCAAACAGGCTAACCTCCATCTGTCAGCATCAGAATCCACTGAGAATCGGCCTGTAAGTACTCCTTGTAACCATTCCTCCTAGCTGGTAAGGATTACTGTTTACTGAGATTTCTACAGGTGTTAACTTATCAATGAAGAATCATTCATCACTATAAGCAACAGTTCACACTGTTTCTTAGTATCTGGTTTCCTCTTCCTGATCACATGTATACAGTGGGTGAAGGAATATGAAAATTAGCCATAGCTGTGGAAACATTGGTGCGAATCTTTCTCTGCTAGCATGAAAAGGAAATAGGCAAACTGTACTTGTTTAAATTTTTCCCACCTATCTGCATACATAAATAATAGATAAAAGCAAATTACTGCGGATGCTGGAATCTGAAACCAAAAGAGAAAATGCTGGAAAATCTCAGCAGGTCTTGCATCATCTGTAAGGAGAGAAAAGAGCTGATGTTTCGAGTCTAACTGACCCTTTACTAGCACTGGCATGAGTAGGCTCAACTGTCTTTATTGGTCAGAGCATTGAGTGTAGGAATTGGGAGATGATGTTGCAGCTGTACACTTTGTTTGGCCACTTTTGGAATATTGCATGCAATTCTGATCTCCTTCTTCTTATCGTAAGGATGTTGTGAAACTTGAAAGGGTTCAGAAAAGATTTACAAGGATATTGCCAGTTTTGGAGGATTTGAACTATGGGGAGAGGCTGAATAGGCTGGGGCTGTTTTCCCTGGAGCGTTGGAGGCTAGTGGGGGGTCATCTTATACAGATTTATAAAATCATGAGGTGCATGGATAGGACAAATAGACAAAATCTTTTCCCTGGGGTGGGGGAGTCCAGAACTAGAGGGCTTAGGGTGAGAGGGGAAAGATATAAAAGAGACCTAAGGGGACAACTTTTCACATAGTGTGGTACGTGTATGGAATGAGCTGCCAGAGGATGTGGTGGAGGCTGTACAATTACAGCATTTAAAATGCATCTGGATGTGTATAAGAATAGGCAGGGTTTAAGAGGCATATGGGCCAAGTTCTGGCAAATGGGACTAGATTAGGTCAGCATGGATGAGTTGGACCGAAGGGTCTACTTCTGCGCTGTACATCTCGATGACTCTATTTTCAGTCTTTCTTCTTCCATTTCTATGCACACAATGGGGAATTGTTGGGGTGGCCCAGGATCATCATGTTTTTCATTCATTCATAACATTCCTGCGCTCTACCTTGAACCAGGATAAGGGAATATACTAAGCTGTAAGGTTGCATACTGTGTTAGAGTATAGTCCTGCTGCTGGCTCACAGCATCTCATGGATAGTCAGTGGAATTGTTTGACATTTAGCAGTTAGCACAATGAATGGTATTAAAATTGTAAAGACAGGACTTTGTGGTGGTCACTCGTAACAACACCATCATGGACAAATGCGTTTGCAGCAGGCAGATTGATGAGGATGAGGTCAATCAAATACCTTTGGTTCTCTCGTCACAGACCCAGTCTAGCAGTATGTCCTTTAAGACCTGATGAACTGAGTTAATAGTGGTGCTGTCAAGCTATCTCAAAGAACAAAGATAGAACAAAGAAAATTTACAGCCTAGAAACAGACCCTTCGACCCTTCAAGCCTGAGCCGATCAAAATGTACTGTCTAAACCTGTCAATCAATTCCTAAGCATCTGTGTCCCTCTACTCCCTACCTACTCATGCATTTATCCAGACACATCTAAATGAATCTGTGGTGCCTGCCTCTACCATCTCTGCTGGCAACGCGTTGCAAATGCCCACCACCCTCTGTATGAAGTACTTGCCACATGTATCCCCCTTAAACTTTCCACCTATCACCTTGAAAGCATGACCTCTCGTTATTGAATCCTTCACCCCGGGAAAAAGCTTGTCTCTATCCACCCTGTCTGTACCCTTAATGATTTTGTAAACCTCAATCAGGTCCCCCTCAATCTCCTTTTTTCTAATGAAAATAAACCTAACCTACTCAACCTTTCTTCATAGCTAGCACCTTCCATACCAGGCAACATCCTTGTAAACCTTTTCTGCACCCTCTCCAAAGCGTCCACATCCTTTTAATATTGTGGCGACCAGAACTGTACACAGTATTCTAAATGTGGCCAAACCAATGTCTTGGACATTGAAGACCATCACCTAGAATACATTTGTGGCAAGAAGTATCATCAACAGTCTTTCAGAGAGAGCATACAATAGTGGCCTCCTTTTTCCATTTCTGTCTCATCTGCAAATTTTATGATTTACTGAGAAACCTCGATTATCTGAAGGACATGGGCAGGGAGTATTTTGTTCACTTAATTGAATTCAGATAATCGAATGCCAAATAACATAGTTTAGCCAAGCATCAGGACTTTGCGATCAGGCTGGATAATCCAATATTCGGATAATCAAATGCCAGATAATTGAGGTTCCTCTATTTGTTGAGGTATTTTATACTGTATTTGTCAGGTATTTTCCCTCTAAATCATTTGTCTAAATCACCCTGAAGTCTCTTGACATCCTATTCACCATACAGTCCCATCTAGGTTTATTTTTATTATCAGCAAACATTACAGTTGATTTTCTCATTTAAATTATTTTTGATATATATTGTGAATATCTGGGGTCAAAGCACAGTTTCTGCGGTAACCCACTTGTCACCCCTTTCCACCCCCAAAATGACCAGTACTTAATATTTCTCGTCTGCTGACCAATTCTCAATCCATGCTAGTTTATTATCACCAATCTTACATGCGTTGGTTTTCTACATTCACCTTTTGTTGTGTTTGTGTAATTACATTGATATTTTAACGTGGTCTGTGATCACACCATTATAATTGGCTCCCTGCTATTGATATTTTCCTTACTGGTTTATAATTCCTAATATCCCCCCTAATATCCTCTTTAAACAATGGAGTTGCATTTGCCACCTTCCAATCTGCCAGGATTGTTCAAAAATCTACAGAATTTTGGAAACTGACACTGGATGTATCCACTAGTTTTATACACCTCCTTTAAAACCCTGACATGTAGTTTATCAGGCCCTGTAGCTTTATTGTCTTTCTGCCACATTACATTTCTCTTAAAACTAATACCTTTCTTTAATTCCTCCTTCTAAATGACTCTTGCTTCACTAGCATTTCAGAAAAGTTACTTGTTTCTTCTGCGTAGACAACAAAGTAGCTGTTTAATTCAATTATCTCAGGGTCAATGTGTCGAAGTCCTGGAATCCCCTTCGTATTGGCTTTGACAGTGTGCCTATATCAAATGGACTGCATTGGAGCAAGAAGGCAGCTCACTACCATCTTCTCAAGTGCAACTAGAAATGGGCAATGCATGCTAGCCTGACTAGCAACACCACATCCTGAGAATGAATTTTAAAAATTCTCTGCTATTTTCTTGTTCTCCATCATCCATTCTCCTGTTTCAGACTGTAAGGGGCTTACGTATGTTACTTTTTTTCTTTGCACACATTTGCAGAAGCTCTTACCACCCCCCTTTTATGTTCCTTGCAAATTTATTCTTATACTGTATTTTTTTTCCAAGCATAATCCACTTTATCTACTCTCAGTCTTCAGGCTTACTACTTTTCTGGCAACTTTATATGATTCTGCGTTGGATCTAATATGATTTTTGACTTTGCTTGTTACCACTGGTTGTGCTCTTTCACCAAGAAGTAATTTACAGCTGAATGCTTTTGTACCTTAAGTATTAACCATTGACTACCCACTGTCATGCATTTTACTGTTGTTACCCAGCCTGTTGCAGTTACTTCACCTTTCATAGTTTTGTTATATTCTTTATTTAAATTTAGGAGCCTTGTTTTAGGTTGGACTGCTTTCTATCCTTAAGAAAGCTTCTATCATGTTTGGGCCACCTTTTCTTTAAAAAAAAGACCCCTCGTAACAAGATTATTGAATTAACTCCTCCTCAGTGAACGTACCAAATGTAGGATGGTTTGTCCAGTACTGGACTTCAAGGACTGGTGGAATATAATGTCTTATACACACTCGTGGTATTCATCCATCTCAGTATTATTACAAATGTGTTTGTCCAGTCTCTATGTAGATTAAAATCACCCATGATTACTGTAACATTCTTTTTGCATGTTTCTGTAATTCTGTTTAATTCCATAATGCCAACATATAAGTCAACAGGCAATTCTCATAAAGTTTTCTACCCCATTAGTACTTAGCTTCATCCAGATTGATTCTATATCTTGATTATCTATGCCAATATGGTTTCTAATTATTGTACTAATTCCAACTTTCACGAATAATACCTTTTTTTTGTTTTGCCTGTTCTTTCTATTTGCAAGTATATGTGCTGTTAATTTCTCTACCCTATGACAAATACTCTGTTATTCAGATACAGTACCTTTAGACCTGCCTTTGACATTTTTATAGTTTTTTTGGACTCCAGCCCTACTTGATTCTAGCTCTTGTTTCCTCTGTCTTCCATTTAAGCTTTCTACTTAGAGCCGTAGAGTCATATGGACGTACAGCATAGAGGCAGACCCTTCAGTCCAACCCATCCATGCTGGCCAGATATCCTAAATTAATCTAGTCTCATTGCCAGCACTTGGCCCATATCCCTCTTAACCCTTCCTATTTATGTATACATCCCAATGCGTTTTAAATGTTGTTATTGTACAAGCCTCCGCCGCTTCCTCTGGCAGCTCATTCCATACATGCACCACCCTTTGCGTGAAAAAAAGATGCCCCGTGAGTCCCTTTTAAATCTTTCCCCTCTCTCCCTAAACTTACGTCCTCTAGTTCTGGACTCACCCACCCCAGGGAAAAGATCTAATCTATTTACATTTATTCATGCCCCTCATGATTTAATAAAACCTCTAACAAGTCACCCCGCAGCTGCCGATACTCCAACAAAAACGGCCCCAGCCTCTCCCTATAGCTCAAACCCTCCAACCCTGGTAACATCCTTGTAAATCTTTTCTGAACCCTTTCAAGTTTTACATCATCTTTCCACGCAATGTTCTAAAAGTATTTTCCATGTTTCGTTTCTATTGTTGTTTCTTTCACTTACATCTCCCTGCTCAGGCTCCTATCTCCTTGCCACTCCAGTTTAAACCTTCCCACACTGCAATAGCAAACACCCTAGTGAATGCTAATCCCAACCATGCTGAGTTGCAATCTGTCCAATTTGTACAGATCACATCTTAGCCTGAATAGGTTCCAAAACCTCAGGAATCTGAGGTGTTCAGTAACCCCACCTTGATTATAGTTGCTAGCAATTTCTCTACCGCAGATGTGAGGCCAATTGCTTTGTAATTCCCTGGTTTTCCTCTTTTGCCCTTAAAGCAGAGTAATGTGGAAATTTCCATCCATAGTGATGATTACTGTATCTGGGGAGCTCTGTAGACACTATAACTATAAACTTTCAATGTTTCCCCTTATTTCCTTTAACACTCAGATGGAAACTGTGAGATCCCAGGATTTGTCATTTTTAAATTCCATTTATTTCCTCTTTGTTGATGTTTTACTTGTGTTAATTTTATTCAGTTACTGTCCCCAATCTACTATTAAATTTCCTCAGGACATCTAGCAAGCTATCCTCCTTTTCTACCATAAATACTGATAAAGTATTTACTAAGTCGACTATTTTCCCATACTCATTGCCATTATGTCCATTTGCAGTCTTCAGTGGGCCAATATTTCTTCCGACTATCTGCTTTTTCTTTATGTAACCATAAAGTATATTCTTATTGATCTTAATGCCCTTGGCAAGTTTTCTTTCATAGTCCCTTTTGGTAGCTCTTAGAAGCTGCTTTGTGGTCTTTTGCTAGTACTTGAGTCATTACCCTTTGGCAAGATCTGTACTTTTTCTGTATTTTTGTAAGCTTGCTTTCTTTTAGTTACATGCCTTTTCTCTTTACTTGTCCATGGCTATTTTTTTCTGTGAGGTGGAGTTTTCCCCTCCAGTGTATGAACTGGTTTTGTGTTTTGTTAAATGCTTCCTCCACTGTTCTTAGTTATTTCATCCATTAATAGATTCTCCTAATTGACTGTGGACAGTTTGTCTCGTCTCCTTAGAGTTGGCCTCACCCAAATCTAAAACTCTCGTTGCCGATTTCATGCTTTTTGCTTTCAGACATTAAATTGAACTCGAACATGTTATGATCACTAATTGTTAAATGTTCAAGCACAATTATGTTCCTGATTAAGTCTGGCACATGACTGAATCCAATATTGCTTGTTCCTTTGCTAAGTCCAGTACTAGGAAACCATTACAATATCCTGGACACACTCCAGAAATACACTACCTTTCTGACAGATACTTGCCTGCCTTTCCTGATTTAAAATTAAAATTCCCTTTGGTACTGCTCTGCATTTATATAATCTACAGAGCAGCCACCACGGGCTCTGTACACAACACTTATTACAATTTTAGATCCTTTACCGATCCTCAGTTTCACCAATATGATTTCCATTGAATGCTTTCCCCTGATTATATCCTGCTCACATTGAAGTAATTTTATTTCTAATCAGTGAGGCCACTCTACCTCTTCTGTCATTTTCCCTGTCCACTCTTTTTGCCTTATAACTTGGTATGTTTGGTTCCCTATCACAATTATTCTGCAGCCATGTCTCAGTAATGGCTACTATATCATCATCTCCAACTTGAATTTGTGCCTGAAGTTCATTTAATTTATTCCTTACGCTCCATTTATTTGTATATAGAAGTCTTATTTGGGCCATATGCTGCAATCTGTCCCTCAGCATTGATGTTTCATTCACCTGTTTATTATTTCTACCTTCTGATTTAACCAATGCGCTTTTTATAGTCTTGCCAAATGTCTGCCATACCCAAAGTAGGATTACTGGCTGTTTCTTTGCTTCCTGTCATGTTACTTTATTTTTAAATTTTACTTATTTTAAAACTGTATTGACATTGCCCAAACTTCCCCCTCCATTTGCAAGTTTAAAGTTCTTGTGACCACCCTATTTAGCCTTTCCACTGTGGTATTGATTCCAGTTTGTGTCCTTCCTCTCCCACACCAATTTCTAGTTAAGTGGTTTGAGATGACCCTTATCTGGCACCAGGCAGGCAACACACCATACAACACTCTTAGTCGTGCTCAAAGGCTGCTTTCTGTGACTCCAATGATAGAATCCTCAACCACGGTCACTTTTATTTTAGCTCTCCTCCTTGAATAACCATCTATACCACAGTGCAGTAGCCAGTTTGTCCTTCTTTCCAACAGTCCCTTTTCTCACGCAAATATCTCATACCTGTTTGACAAGTGTCAAGAGCTAAGGCTCCTTCAGTTCTAAATTCTGTATTCCTTTACCTACTTCACTTGTAGTCACACCCTCCTGTCTCTCTCAAAAATACTGTTCCTGAGAAATCTGTAGGCCTCAAGCCTTGACTGTGATTTTCATTTCCAGTTTAGTTTGTCTTTTTCCCTGGTGGCTGCTCTTTGCCATATGCTCCAAATTCATTAACACCTTCCTATGCTATTAAACGGCAGAAGTACTTGCTAATAAGAGAAAATGAGGGCCTTTTCACCAAACTCCAGTTACACTCTAATGCAGCAAAGCAGCATTGAACGAGGTCCCCTTTATGGCCCCAAGTCAAAGATTTATGAAACTGGAATAAATAAGTTGTCTAATTAACTGAGTACCCGTTAATTCCTGTTTTAAAGCTGCAATTAAACTGCAGTAAATCAAAGGAAATTTTTCTTTAATTTAACCTATTTTTCTAATCAACCTGTTCAGAGGAGTAGGTGAGTCTTAAACCAGGACTTCCCGTCCACAAGTAGGGACACTACCATTGTGCCACAATATGACCCCAAAAGATCAATTATCAGTATCTTGCTAAAATTAGAACAAACTTCACTTTAAATTGAAATTAGCCCTTAAATTAAATTATTCTTTTAAAACACATAATTCTTAGATACTGCCTGTTTCACCAACCTCCAGGTCAACACTAATGCAACAAAGCAGAACTCTAGTGGAGACCCCTGGCATCTCCTGCATTATCTGGCTAGTAATTTTACTCTGTGAAGTGGTGGCCTATTGCCTTTTGCCTTTGCACCATTTTCCTGCAGAATGACAACTTCACTGTATTGTGCTATCCTTCAATTACTCAACTTGCTGTCACACTTCTCTAGATCTGGAACACAGATCTGGTGCAACTGGGTGCACCTCCTGCACACACGATCACCCTGAACACTGGAAATGTCCCTGAGTTCTCACATTGCAAAGGAGGAGCATTCCACTTGGTCAAGCTGCCTTGCCATGTGTTGCTCTTAAATTACCTCCTGTCGATTTATTTCCTCTAAATCAAAGAGTGCCAGGGACTGCAGTGATCGTAATAAGGTCAGCCCAGTGGATGTCATAAAATATGAGTTCGCTGTTTAGGGGTGTTAATCTGCTCCAATCAAGGAGTCCTGGCTGACAGATAAAAAGAAGAGCGTCTCCCCCAGGAACCTGTGACCCACAACCTGAGCTGCCTCTGGAATTTTAATTTTGTTCCCTTTAAGGCAATATCACGGCAGACCCTGTATCGATTGCTGCTGCACCCCGTTCACCTGTTCTCCCTCATCCACCGCCTGGACACACCTTGGCATGCCCATTTGCCACCGGGCACTGGAGATCCCCAGTGGAGGGCTTTCTACGTGGGAGTCCTCCCCCTTTCTCTCGGGGATCTGGGGTGAGGGTGCTGCATGTGGCGATCCCATGCAACCGCAGATTGCGATAGTTCACTGACTCTCAGCCCAACTACTTGTGCTGTGGAGTCAGTGGACCATGTATATATTGAGTGTGGGCGCTTGCACTCCCTTGTTGATTTCCTCAAAAACCTTCTCCTCTGTTTTTGGTTGCACTTCAGTCCCACACTCCTGATCTTCCGACACCCGGTACGGAGGAGCGAGGGCAGGTCTGAAGACCTCCTCATGGGTCTGCTCCAGGGCCTGGCCAAACTGGCCATAAACAGGTGCAGGTAGCAAGCCATGGAGGGGGCCATTAGGGCTGACTGCCTGTCCCTCGTCTGCGGTTAGGTTAGACCCCGGGTGTCTCAGGAGAAGGAGCACGCGGTGTCCAGCAACACCCTTGAGCTATTCGGAGGGAGTGGAGTGCATTATTTCCCTGTCCAAATTCTATTTTGATTTAATCCCTGCCTTCCCCTTCACTGTTTGATCACACAGCATTGCCCTTTGATGTGAAGGGCACTGCTTGTCACTGGCCACTTGGGTGTTTCTTTTCATCCTGGTGGTGGAAACTGAATAAAGATTTGTACACCTGTTGTCTTTCACTGTGTCTCACAAACAACAAAAAAAGAGTGTCACGCATTCTGATACTTTGAGAGCTGGCTTTGAGGGAACTGAACCATTGTCAAGGACTTCTCGTGTGTAAATAAAGGTTGACTTAGTGATGGGACACCAGCCTCTCTGGATTATTTCAGTGACGAGTGGGTTAATGGTGTAACCATGCAAAAGCACCTATTAGCTAAAATCCAACTGGACTTCAAGCAAGCACTACAACAACCTTAATCATTGAAAAATGGGGCAAGTAGAGCATATGAGTTGCTGGGTGTTCCCATGGATGTAGACAACCTTACCCTTGAGTAATTGTGCAGTCACACTCAGGACAAGTTCTGAACCGAGAGGCTCCAGATCAGCCCACAGAAAAAAACCCAAAACAAAGCTATGCCTCTGTCAAATGGTTAAAATATTCTTCAGGATCTGGGCTGGCAAGCCACTAGAGATGCTGCTGGTATGCTGACACAAGACAACAAAGAAGTCCCACTAGACCTAAACTGAGTAAGAGAACTCATAGGCCGATATCCAGGAGAGTGTACATCATGGGAAGTCCACCTACATCTGGTTGAGAACAGTTAAATTGCTTAGTAATATCCAAATCAGGACCAGTTCAAATCCAGGTCTGGTTAAATGGTTACACCACTTCTAATGGAGGCTGACACCAGCATGGATATATCCGTGATTGCGGAACCATTCTTAAACAAAATTCGCACTGGACTCCAACTGTTAAGTTTGTGTAAGACCTCCACTAAACTGAAAACCTATACCGGAGAACCTTTACGGATCAAGGGTACACCTTCGGTTCCAGTCTCTCATGAGAAGCAGCTGGTTCAGTTATCAACAATTATAGTAAAAAGCTTAGGCCCAAGCTTGATGGGGTGAAATTGGTTAAGAGAGATTCACATTAATTGGCTCAACATTAATTGATGAGAAAATGGCTGCCTGAGTGAAGTCATAATTAAATATCTGGACATCTTTCAGGAAGGTCTAGGGTCTATCAAAGAAGCCAAAGCCACCTTGCATGATGAGCAGGAAGCCATTCCATAATTCTGCAAGGCCCTCGCAAAAGTAGATAAAGAAATCAGCGCTAAATTAAGCAGTAGGCTGTAATACCAAGTGCAAATAATTGCAAGTTGGAACACCATCTGGGAGGCCAAGTAGTGAACTTGGATCCACTGAGCCACCTTCCACAGCAGATACTCTTCTGATGGTACTACCACTACATGAGTCCAAAATTGGTTTCAAATTTTCTGAAAACCCTACCAGTCACGCTGACAATATCAAAATTTGGATACAGCAAGATCTAGTTCAGGCATGTTCTTGAGGATCAGTGAAAAGCGAAGGAATCATCACATCAGCCCAGTTTGAGGAATGAGCAGCAGCCTATTTTGAAGCCTGACTGATCAGTTCCCCTTTGCAGGGATTTTAAGCAAATGGTAAACCACTTTTCTCAGCTGGATAAATACCCAGTCCCTCGCATAAAGGCTTTATACACAAAGCTGGCAGAGGGTCTGTCTTCACAAAGCTGAACATCAGTCATATGTACTTGCAATTGTGGCTAGAAGAGGATTCCCAGAAGTATGGTGCAATTAATACCGATGAGGGTTTGTACTAATGTAGAAAACTTCCAGCTGAGGCATTGTCAGCTGGTGCAATGTTTCAGCAGATGATGGAGAACATCTTACAAGGTCTACCCCAGGTTGCTGTTTATCCTAATGATATGCTAGTAACATGGAAAGTCAATAAAGAACATTTGGAGAACTTTATCATAGACCTGAGACAGTTCTCTCTGGTGGGTGTATGCATGATCAGGGAAAATTGTGTGTTCCTGATGCCCTAACTTCCATGTCTGGATAAGAGTTTAAGTCTTTCCTTGGGCTGGTGCATTATTACAATAAGTTCATACATAACTTGGCCTCCATCCTAGTATCTTTACATAAACTCCTGAAAAAGAGTCAGCCTTGGTAATGGTTGCGTAGCCAAGCCATAGCTTTCAGGGAAGGGAAGAAACAGCTATTATCCTAGTTGGCACACTATGACCCCAAGTGAGATCTGCTATTAATATGTGATGCTCTTTCATACAGCTTTGGGGTAGTATTAGGTCATTGTGGCCGAAAAGGGAGGAATGCTCAATAGTGAATGCATCCAGGACTTTGGCTAAAGCAGATTGTAATATGTTCAGATAGAGAAGGAAGGTTTTACAGATTTGGAATCAGGAAGTTCCACTTTTATGGTCATAAATTTGTAGCAATAATGAACTACAAACCCTACTAGGTCTACTTAATGAGAATAACGTGTCACCCATAGCTTCAGGCCAAATTAAGCAGTAGGCTGTAATACTAAGTGCAAATAATTGCAAGTTGGAACACCATCTGGGAGGCCAAGTAGTGAGCTTGGATCCACTGAGCTGCCTTCCACAGCAGATACTCTACTGATGGTGCTACCACTGCATGAGTCCAAAATTGGTTTCAAATTTTCTGAAAACCCTACCAGTCACAGCTGACAATATCAAAATTTGGACACAGCAAGATCCAGTTCAGGCATGTTCTTGAGGATGCTAACTGCTGACCACCTCCTGATGAACTTGTGGTTAAAGGTGTTTTTATTTGCAAATTCCTCTGTGAAGGATAGGTGATGCAGAACGGCCTAACTACTTGGAGCACTCTGTATCAGCAAAGCTACTCTCATCCTTCACACCACTGGGGACAGGTAGAACCTCAATACGTAGTGAAACTTGGTGTTTGTGTACTGAGGGTCTATGCACAGTTTAATGGAGCCATACACAAAGGTGCCCATCAAGAGGAGGGCAACATTGGATATGTTCTCCCCAGTGTGATGTCATTCAGGTATAGGGAGGCTTTGACCTGCAGTCCTCCACTGCCTAGATTGTCACCTCTCTGAGGCTCGCGTCCTTCCTGATGGACTCGGTAAAATGCTCTTTACAGCATACAAACAAGTCAGAGAGTGGGCTGTCCTGCCTGGCTCCACATCTGATCAGGAAGCTTTCTGATTGCCACCCATTGATTGAGACTGCACTAACAATGTTGGTGTAGTGCAGTCAGATCCTAATGTAGATTCTCTGCCTAAAGCCCATTTTGGCGTTCCACATGTAATTATGCGATTTCCTGTCAAAGGTCTTCTGGTCCAGGCTGATGAGCCAGGCGTTCACCCCCCCAGTCCTGCATGTAAACGAGACTTTTGGAAATCGTCCAGTACAACACAACTCTGGTTGGGGTGAATAATGGATCCCAGAAAAGACCTGACCCAGTTGTCAGTGACTTTAGACAAGATTTTTGTAGTCTGCATCAGCAATAATATTGGCCGCCAATTTATAATTTCCTCCCTTTCCCCCTTCTGCTTGGAGATAAGTGATGAAACATTACCTCATGGATTCATCATAGTACCTGCAGAAGCATACTATTGTATACTTCCAGTCGGTCCTGACCAATCACATCCCACAGAGCAGTATACAACTCGGCCGGTAGCCATTACTTCTGGGAATTTTATCCTTTTCAAAGGACTTGGCCTTGGTCAACTTGTCCAGCGATAGTGGCTGATCCACCCTCTCCTGCGTGCTGTTTTCTAAGACCTCCATGAAAGAGGACAGGAATGACTGGGAGGCCTTGTTCTCAGTGGGCCTTGTGTCACAAAAGGATTTCCTGATCCTCAGGATGTCAGACTGAGATGATATTACTGAGCTCTCGTTGTGCACTTCCTCATTCTCTTCCACAGAGGTTTACTGGCTCTTCACCGCCAGAAGATCCTCCATGACATCAGCCCCCATTGGTCTGCAGCAGGAACAGGTTCTGCATACATATCTAGAGTTTTCAGTCAAAAAGTGTGGCGCTGGAAAAGTGCAGTCAGGCAGCATCTGAGGAGCAGGAGAGTCAGTGTTTCAAGGATAAGCTCTTCTTCAGGAATTCCACCCACTGTGCCTGATTTGCTTCCTGCTGAATATGATGGAGGGTGGCTTTTGGATGGGGGATTATTAGTTTCTAACCCTCTCCACCTCCTATGATATTCCTGATGCAGACCTTATGCTCAAAACATCTCCTGCTGTTTGAATGCTGCCTGACTGGCTGTGCTTTTCCAACACTACAGTTTTGACTCTGATCTCCAACATCTGCAGTCCCCACTTTCTCCTTTTCTTGAGTTTTAACAGTTTTCCCTGTCCCCCTCTTTTGTCTTCTGAACATCTTTGAGGATAAATAGCTTCTTGGTGTTCTCTTACTGCTTCCCACCAGTCCACTGGAGCCTCAAAGAGGGTGACACTGTTCTCCAACCTGTGTAATCCCTTTTGAGCTCCTCCATGTTTTCTGGCATCAACAATTTCACGTTCAGCTTCTACGTTCCCTCCCAGCTGACTGGCTATCAAGTAGGTGAAAGTCAGCCCGCAGGAGCCAGCGGTTAGCAAAACCATCACCTTGACATCGATGGATCTGACTGTTTGCGTCCCACACATTCCCAAAGAAAATCTACCACTGAGCAGATAGACTCATCTACACTGAGCAGATAGACTCATCTGGCTATGACCAGCTGTATCTGCACTGTGCTTGATCTGCAGGGGTGCTGAAGACATTGTACAGCTAGCTATCTTTAACCATTTCCATCAGGAATCGGGACATGGCGGCCAGTTTACTGTCAGCCCCTCTGGATCATCCATCCACATCGATGAAGATGTTGAAGTCTTCAGACAGAATGACTGGCATGGACACAGGTAGCAGTAGTGGAAGCTGCTGCAACACGGCCAATCATTCGCTCTTTATCACTGGGTGCATAGATTAGATTAGATTTCCTAAAGCGTGGAAACAGACCCTTCGGCCCAACAAGTCCACACCAACCGTCCGAAGAGCAACCCACCCAGACACATTCCCCTACACTTAAGTCTATGGACAGTTTAGCATAGCCAATTCACCTAACCTGCATATCATTGGACTGTGGGAGGAAACTGGAGTACCCGGAGGAAACCCACGCAAACACTGGGAGAATGTTCAAACTCCCAGACAGACAGTTGCCTGAGGTGGGAATTGAAACTGGGTCCCTAGCGCTGAGACGCAGGAGTGCTAACCACTGAGCCACCTTGCTGCCCTTTAAAATTAGCTTCATTAGTGATATCCAAGGTCACAGGTTTTTCTTCCTTACATAAGCTTTACTGACAACGTTGGTTTTATAACAATAATCCCTTGTAGAATCAGAAACTTAAAGATCCAAATTGATATGCAAGTTGTATTATTCCGCAAATTACAGAAATTATATCAGAGTAGGTCCATCCATCTACCAATTGTGTTTCATGCAGTCCGGGACATGAGTTCACCATTCAGCTCCTAGCAGCCAACATCCAGTTGTTTTTCTATGTACATGTTAATTTGTCTTAGGGGATCATTCCTGTCTACTCCCAGGATGCAAATGAACAATGTTCTCAGCACCCTCTTGTTGGATGTTGTTCCTCTTGCTTATCACAAGGGGTGGTCTTCCATGAATCCCTTCACACTTATGCTGACTGACTGTGAAGTCGGTTCCCAGAATTTTTTTATTTCAAAAATATACTTTATTCGTAAATAATCTTCGTGTGTGTGTGCAAAAGCTATTCAGTTCTGTACAGTTGTATATCAAGTTAATGAACAAGACATTGGACTTTGACTGTATCCAGAAAAAAACCCAAAGATCTATCTTAC
Source organism: Hemiscyllium ocellatum (assembly GCF_020745735.1). NCBI lineage: Eukaryota > Metazoa > Chordata > Chondrichthyes > Orectolobiformes > Hemiscylliidae > Hemiscyllium > Hemiscyllium ocellatum. Next base: position 110,676,493 of record NC_083403.1, on the reverse strand, counting down.
ACTGATATTTACTAATATTTACATATATTAAGGGCACTAGTAGGGTCCAATAACTGAATGGGCACCCATTTACCTTCAGCAGGAAGACCTTGGACAGTGATCTTTTTCCATTATGCCTTTGTCCTAAGCTTTAATGCGTCCCTTAGCACAAGGTCCTGGACCCGAAGTCCACTCCAACTAATGCAAATGCATGACGTTTCAGCACTGAAAACAACAAATGTCGCATATCACAGCAGGTTAGACAGCACCAATGGAGAAGGAGCAAGCTAATTTTTGAGTCTAGTTCTTTTTAATTGCAGAAATATATTTTATTCATAGAAATAAATCTTTGATACATGTACAGTTAATGGAGCCATTGAGACCAATACTCTATTTACTTACAGAGAACAAATTAAGTCTTTGTTCACGATTCTCTATATTTATAGTCAACCTTTTGGTATTTAGCTGAGGTGTCAACAGGGCCCAATTACTGAATGGACCCCCATTATTCTTCAGCAGAAGGACTTAACACAGGGGTCTTTCCCCACCAAGCCTCAGGGCATCCCTCAGCATGTAGTCCTGGACCTTGGAATATGCCAGTCTGTATTACTCTGTCGGGGTCAAAAGGGCCTGCAGGTTAAGGCCTCCCTCTCCATGGATAATGTCACCATTTTCTGCTCAGATCTGCAGTCCATGCACAAACTCTTGTGCATATGTGACCAGTTCGAACCGGCCTCGGGAGCCAAGGTCAACCGAGGCAAGAGCAAGGCCATGCTCTTCGGGAACTAGGCTGACCAATCCTCCATCCCCTTCACTGTCAGGACTGACTATCTGAAGGTGCTGGGGTATTTGGTTCGGAGGGGCTGGGGCATGCGCTAAGTCTTGGGAGGAGCGTATCAATAAAGTGAGGCAGAAATTGGGCAGATGGAAGATACGGCCACTCTCTGTCATGGATAAAAACCTGGTCATCAGCTGGGAGGCACTGTCAGTGTTGTGATGTGGCACAGGTCTGGCCTATTTCCAGAACCTGTGCCATTGCAGTCGCTCGGGTCATCTTCCATTTTATATGGTGATCAAAGATGGCCAGGGTCCGAAGGGACTTGATGTACGAAGATCTGGGCAATGGGGGGAAAAAACACACCAAATGCCACCCTCACCCTGATGGCCACCTTTGTGTGTGGCTGCATCAAGCTGTGCGTGGATCCCCGGTACACAAACATAAAGTGTCACTATGTACTGAGATTCTACCTGTCCCCAGTGTTGTGAAGGATGGGCCTGGCCTCGCTGCCACAGAACGGTCCAAGAAATTGGACCGTTCCATATCACCTGTCCTTTGTGGAGAAGTTTATGAAGAAAATCACCTTTGACCACAAGTCCATCAGGAAGTGGTCAGCACATAGTGTCCTTGAAACCCTTCGGGAAAAGGAGAGGGTGGATCCTGTCGAGTGGTTCCCTGGGAAGACTGTCACAGTCATTTGGCAGAATGCCTCATCGCCAGAACTTTCCAACAAGCACCATGACATGGCTTGACTGGTGGTGAGAAGGGCTCTACCTGTGAGATCCTTTATGCATGCCGGACTCTCTGCCGCACTGCACGTCGTCCTCGAAGCGGCTGCAAAGAGGATGAGACTGTCACACACCTCCTACTGGAATGTGCCTACACAAAGGAAGTCTGGAGACGAATGCACTGGTGTTTGTCGAGGTTCGTCCCGAGCAGCTCCGTGATGCGGGACTCCATTCTCTCCGGTCTGATCCCCGGGACGCACATCGAGACAAACATCAACTGTGCCTGGAGGATCATCAACTCGGTCAAAGAAGCTCTTTGGTCTGTCTGAAACCTGTTGATCTTCCAGCTGAAGGAGTTGACCCTGACTGAGTGTTGCAGACTGGCACATTCCAAGGTCCAAAACTACATGTTGAGGGATGCGCTGAGGTGTGGAGCAGCTGCCGCCAAGGCGCGGTGGGGAAAGACCACCGTGTAACGTCTGCCTGCCTAGGAAGAACAGGGTGCCCACCCAGTAATCGGGCCCCGCTGACACCTCAGCTAAATACCTGAATGGTCAATGTACAGACCTGTATATACGAATGATTAATTCCAATCTCTGTATGTAAGGAAATGGAATGTATACGTATGTATGGCATGACCAATTGTATAGGTATCAAAATAATTTTATGAATAAAGTATATTTTTGAATTGTAAAAAAATTCGTGCTGTCCTTGAAGCAGCTGTGGAGGGGACGAGACAGTCACACGCACCTCCTTTTGGAATGTGCCTATGCAACGAAAGTCTGGAGAGGAATGCAATGGTGTACATCGAGCATCGTCCCGAGCAGTCTGTGATGTGGGACGCCACGCTCTACTGTCTGTTCCCCGGGATGCACGAGACAAACATCAACTGTGCCTGGAGATCAATCAGTTTGGTGAATGACGCTCTTTGGTTCCTGAAACTGTTGGTCTTCCAGTTAAAGGAGTTTGTTTTTATTTCAAAAATATACTTTATTCATAAAATATTTTGATGATCCGTACAATTGGTCATGCCATACATACGTAAATATTCCATTTCTTTGCATGCAGAGATCGAGTAATCATTCATATATACAGGTCTGTATGCTTACCATCCATGTATTTAGCTGAGGCATTAGCAGAGCCCACTTACTGAGTGGGCCCCCTATTCTTCTTAGGCAGGCGGACGTTACACGGTGGTCTTTCCCCACCGCGACTTGGCCGCAACTGCCCCAAACTTCAGTGCGTCCCTCAACACGTAGTCCTGGATCTTGGAATGTGCCAATCAACAACACTCAGTCAGGGTCGACCCCTTCAGCTGGAAAATCAACAGGTTTCAGACAGACCAAAGAGCTTCTTTGACCGAGTTGATGATCTTCCAGGCACAGTTGATGTTTGTCTCGATGTACGTCCCAGGGAACAGACCGGAGAAAACGGAGTCCCGCGTCATGGAACTGCTCTGGACGAACCTCAACAAACACCAGTGCATTTGTCTCCAGACTTCCTTTGCGTAGGCACATTCCAGTAGGAGGTGTGTGACAGTCTCGTCCCCTCCACAATAACTTTGAGGCAGCATGTGGTGCGGCAGCGTTCAGGCATGCATAAAGGATCTTACAGGCAGAGACCTTCTCACCACCAGCCAAGCCATGTCTTGGTGCTTGTTGGAAAGTTCTGGTGATGAGGCATTCTGCCAAATGATTTTGACAGTCTGTCCAGAGAATGGCTTGATAGGATCCATCCTCTCCTTTTCCCGAAGTGTCTCAAGGACACTACGTGCTGACCACTTCCTGATGGACTTGTGGTCAAAGGTGTTTTTCTTCATAAATTTCTCCACGCAGTACAGGCGATATGGAACGGTCCAACTACTTGGAGCGTTCCGCGGCAGCAAGGCCAAGCCCATCCTTCACAACACCAGGGACAGGTAGAACCTCAGTACGTAGTGACACTTTGTGTTTGCATGCCGGGGATCCACACACAGCTTGATGCAGCCACACACAAAGGTGGCCATCAGGGTGAGGGTGGCATTTGTGTGTTTTTTACCATATTGCTTAGATCTTTATACCCGGTCCATCTTTGATGTCCATATAAAATTGAAGATGGCCGGGAGAATGCGACGGGCACAGGTTCTGGGAATAGGTCGGACCTGTGTCACATATAACAAACTGACAGTGCCTCACACCCGATGACCAGGTTTGTTCCCACAATGGAGAGCTACCGTAGCTTTCATCTGCCCAATTTCTACCTTACTTTCCTGATATGCTCCTCCCAAGACATGGCGCTTGCCTCCACCCTTCTGTATCAATAACCCAGCACCTTCAGGTGGTCGGTCCTGACTGTGACGGGGATGGAGGATTGGTCGGCTCAGTTCCTGAAGAAAACACGGCCTCGCTCTTGCCTTGATTTACCTTGGTCCCTGAGGCCCATTCGAACTGGTCACAGATGCACATGAGTCTGTGCAAGGACAGTGGACCTGAGCAGAAAACAGCGACGTCATCCATGCACAGGGAGGTCTTAACCTGTAGGCCCCTGCTGCCAGGAATAGTCACCCCTCTCAGGCTCACGTCCTTCCTCATGGACTCGGCAAATGGCTTTATGCAGCACACAAACAAGGCAGGAGAGAGAGGACAGCGCGGAATATTCTTCTTCAAAATTCTCAGCACCTTCTGATTGGATGCTGATCCTTCTGCTTGTCACTAGGGATGGTCTTCCACAAAACCCTTCACACTCGCACTGTCTATGGAGTTTACTCTCCGAATGCAAACAAATGATGTCTCAGCACTCTCTGGTTCTGAAAAAATATTTTATACATATGAAAGGTGAATTAACCTATTATTCCAACTTCAATCACGACATAAAGGAGCTGTGCCACAAAATCCTGCCTCTGGGACATTGCGTACACCTGCATTCACATTCCTGTGGAAAAGAATATCCATGGAACTCTGACACTGAACACTTTCTGAACTCTTGACAGTTAATGTTCATATCTTTGATTTTGAAGTCATTCTTAATTGCAGTATCTTTAATTTTGTCTATTTCCTTCCTCATATGCTTGTGCATTTTTGTGTTATGACAACCATTCCCCAGTTTTGAAAGCATGAATAAACCAGGATTCTGCTTTACACCAAAACTGTTTGCTTCGTGTCATTTTAAAACAGACATTAGATTACTTTTTAGATTAGATTACTTACAGTGTGGAAACAGGCCCTTTGGCCCAACAAGTCCACACCGACCCGCCGAAGCGCAACCCACCCATACCCCTACATATACCCCTTACCTAACACTACGGGCAATTTAGCATGGCCAATTCACCTGACACGCACATCTTTGGACTGTGGGAGGAAACCGGAGCACCCGGAGGAAACCCACGCAGACACGGGGAGAACATGCAAACTCCACACAGTCTGTCGCCTGAGGCGGGAATTGAACCCGGGTTTCAGGCGCTGTGAGGCAGCAGTGCTAACCACTGTGCCACCGTGCCGCCCCAAAAACATCATAAACAAATGTTTTGGGGATTGCGTTGCAAACTGTTTGAAAAAGGAAAAGAAATAATAAAAATTCATAAACACCTCTGTTTACAGACTAAGGGGAGAAAAATAAAATAATTCAATTTATCTCTTTCCCCTGACAGTATCACCTTTCTTTTTTTAAAGCACGCAACATAAATTGTTTCATTTGTTCTAAAATTTATGTGGTTGTAAATCTTCAAATGCAATCATTAATATGATCTTTGCTATAAAATTGATGTGAAGAGCATTGGTTCCAGGCTGTAGAATGGAAACAGCCAGAGAATTGAAGAGTTTCTTTCAAAGCATTGAAAATTTGTGGATTGTAGATTAAGTGATTGTGGAACTCATGAATTTGTCTATGGGAAAATTATCAGTGATAATTAAGGTTCTTCCACTACTAAAAGAAAACAATCAACAGAAATCTGAGTTATTACGCTTCTTAAACTATTGTTATACAGCCCAAAACTTGTCACTCCCCTGGACAAGCTGTTCCAGCATAGTTACACTGGCATCATTGTGGAAAATTACCCAGATATGTCCTGTACAGAAAAAGCAGGAGAAATCCAACCCAACCAATTACTAGCTCATCAGCCTACTCTCAATCATCAGAAAGTGATGGAAGGTGTCATTACCAGTGCTATCAAGTAGCACTTACTCAGCAATAACCTGCTCAATGACGCCTAGCTTGTGTTCCGCCTGGACCAGTCACCTCCTGCCTCATTACATCCTTGATTAGAGTGATGCTGGAAAAGCACAGCAGGTCAGGCAGCATCAGAGGAGCAGGAACATCGATGTTTCGGGCAAAGTGGTGAAGTCCACATTGATGCCCTGGGGTGAACACTTCAACCCCAGGGCATCAATGTGGATTCACCAGTTTCCTCATTTCTCCTCCCCCCCCACCTTACCCCAATTCCAAACTCCTAACTCAGCACCATCCTCATGACTCATCATACCTGCCAATCTTCCTTCCCACCTAACCACTCCACCCTCCTCTCTGACCTATCACCTTCATCCCCACCCTCATCCACCCATTGTACTCTTTGCTACCTTCCCTCACCCTCCTCTCTGACCTATCACCTTCATCCTCACCTATTGTACTCTTTGCTACCTTCTCCCCAGCCTCACCCCGCTCTCATTTATCTTTCCACCCTGGAGGCTCCCTGCCTTCATTCCTGATGAAGGGCTTTTGAACGAAACATTGATTTTCCTGCTCTTTGGATGCTGCCTGATCTGCTGTACTTTTCCAGCATCACTCTAATCTAGACTCTGATTTCCAGCATCTGCAGTCCTCACTTTTGCCTCATAATATCCTTGGTTCAAACATTGGCAAAGGAGCTGAATTCCAGACATGAGGTGAAAGTTTGACTGACTATGGCATCAAGGAGTCCTAGTAAAACTGGAATCAATGGGTATTAGGGACAAAATCTCCACTGGGTGGAGTTCTATCTAGCACATAGGAAGATATTTATGGTTGTTATTGGTCAGCCAACTCAGCTGCAGGACACCTCTGCATCAGTCCATGTTCAAATGCAATAAGATCAAGATACTATGTAGGCATGGGCTAACAAGTGGAAAGTAACATAGTTCCTTCCTGATGAAGGGCTTATGCTCGAAACGTCGAATTCCCTATTCCTGAGATGCTGCCTAACCTGCTGTGCTTTAACCAGCAACACATTTTCAGCTGTGATCTCCAGCATCTGCAGACCTCATTTTTTACTACAGTCACAAACATCCACTCTGTCCACCACCAACACTCAGTAGCATCAGTATGTACTATCTACAAAATGCACTGCAGAAAATCACCAAAGATCCTCAGACAGCACCTTCCAAGCCCACAACCACTTCCATCTAGAAGAACAAGAGCAACAGATTCATTGGAACACCACCATCCTCAAGTTCCCCTCCAAGCCACTCACTATCCTGACTTACAAATATACTGCTGTTCCTTCACTGTCAGTTGGTCCAAATTCTGGAATTCCCTCACTAATGGTATCGTGGGCCAACTCACAGAAAATAGACTGCAGCGGTTCAAGAAGGCAGCTCACTGGCACCTTCTCCATAAGACCATAAGACATAGGAGTGGAAGTAAGGCCATTCGCCCCATTGAGTCCACTCCACCATTCAGTCATGGCTGATGCACATTTCAACTCCAGTCGCCCCTTGGCACTTAACTCCTTGCGAGATCAAGAATTTATCCATCTCTGCATTGAAGACATTTAACATCCGGCCTCCACTGTGCTCTGTGCCAATGAGTTCCACAATGAATCCTGTCACTTCTGTTGGATTAATTACATACAGCCTTCATGCCCAATCTACCTCAGGTTATCCTGGAAAGATAAGGTAACTCAAAAGTCTGAGCTACAGGTTTCAAGCAAATACTATGCAGTAGTAACATGAGTGTTTTTTTTCCCACTAATAAGATCCTGTTGTCTAGCCAAAAACGCATCCTGCCTATTAAACGAATGAATAATGTGGTATGTGAATTTCAGTGATGATGTGATGATAACAATGTAGGCCAAATTTCTCAAAGACTGCTGGATTGTATAAAACAGCATATCCCTTTGACTGTTTGCAATGAGCAAAGTACTAACCATATCCAGTTGCCTGTGATTGCAAAATCATACAATGTCTCGCAGAAGATTCACAGTAGGTTAAGATCAACTAGGAGAAAGTGAGGATTACAGAGTTGAAAAGTGCCCCCACCTCCCCCCACCTTTTATCTCAGCCCGCTTGACACTTATACCCGAAATGTTGATTCTCCTGCTCCTCGGATGCTACCTGATCTGCTGCACTTTTCCAGCACCACACTTTTCAACTCTGGTCTCCAGCATCTGCAGTCCTCACTTTCTCCTAGTTGATCTTAACTTACTGCAAATCCTTCTTGCAAGGATGCCTACCTTGAAGAAGCTCTCCTTCTCCCTCTACAAGGATCTCAGTGAGTCCCTCTCTCACTGCGCCCCCCCCCCCCCCCCCGATCATCTCCTCTGCCCTGAAGCTCTTCAGCCACGTCCTGAAACAGACTATTTCTCCAGCTTCCTCATTTCCCCTCCCCCCACCTTATCTCAGTCCCAACCCCCGGATTCAGCACCGCCCTCTTGACCTGCAATCTTCTTCCCGACCTCTCCGCTCCCACCCCCTCTCCGGCCTATCACCCTCACCCTCATTTCCTTCCACCTATTGTATTCGCTGCGCCCCTCCCCCAAGTTGCCCCCCGTCCACCTTTTATTTCAGCTTGCTTGGCACACCAGCCTCATTCCTGAAGAAGGGCTTATGCCCGAAACGTCGATTCTCCTGCTGCTCGGATGCTGCCTGGCCTGCTGCGCTTTTCCAGCACCACACTTTTCAACTCATTCAGAGAGTAAGGAGACATGGGATACAGAGAATTCTGGCTGTCTGGATACAGAATTGGCTCGCCCATAAAAGACAGAGGATGGTGGTAGATAGAAAGTATTCAGCCTGGAGCTTGGTGACCAGTGGTGTTCCGTAGGCTTCAATTCTGGGACCTCTACTCTTTGTGATTTTTATAAATGACTTGGATGAGGAGGTGGAGGGGTGAGTTAGTAAGTTTGCTGATGACAGGAATGTTGGTGAATTGTGGATAGTGTGGAAGGCTTATGTAGGTTGCAACAGGACATTGACAGGATGCAGAACTGGGCTGATAAGTGACAGATGGAGTTCAACCTGGAAAAGTGTGAAGTGATTCACTTTGGAAGGTCGAATTTGAATGCAGAATACACAATTAAAGGCAGGATTATTGACAGTGCAGAGGGACAGAGAGATCTTGGGGCCATGCCCATAGATCCCTTAAAGTTGCCAGCCAAGTTGCTAGGGTTGTTAAGATGATGTATGGTATGTTGGCTTTCATTAGCAGCGGGATTGAGTTTAAGAGCCGCAAGGTTATGCTGTAGCTCTATAAAGCCCTGGTTTGACCTCACTTGGAATATTGTGTTCAGTTCTGGTTGCCTCATTGTAAGAAAGATGTGGAAGCTCTAGAGAGGGTGCAGAGGAGATTTACCAGGATGCTGTCTGGACTGGACGACATGTCTTATGAAGAAAGGTTGAGAAAGCTAGGGCTTTTCTCATTGGAATGAGGAGGATGAGAGGTAACTTGATAGAGGTGTACAAGATGATGAGAGGCATAGATAGAGTGGATAGCCAGAGACTTTTTAAAGTAACTGGAGGAAGGTTTAGGGGAGATGTTAGAGATAGGTTCTTTACACAGAGAGTGGTGGGTGCGTGGAATACACTGACAGCAGTGGTCATGGAGTCAGGTACATTAGGGACATTTGGATAGGCACATGGAAGTTAGTACAATGAAGGGTATGTAAGTTAGTCTGGTCTTAGAGTTGGTTAAAAGGTTGGCACACCTTCGTGAGCCGAAGGACCTGTACTGTTCTATGTTCTATGTACTTTAACAATTAAACCGAAATCAGCATATATTAGGTATGAGTTAGTAAGAAAATAACAGTCAATATAAACTATACATTAGATTATAGGTACAACAGAGATAAACCTCACAGATTTCTGGCAGTCCACTTGACACATTTGACATTCATCTCAGTCATAAAGTCCTTCAAATCTGTAAATGTCTAGCAGGATGTTGCAGGAATGGTTGGTTTGAGTTGCAAGGCGATGCAGGATAGGCTGGGACTATTTTTCACAGGAGCATTGGAGATTTATAAAATCATAAAGAGTATGGATAAGGTGAACGGCTGATGCCAATTTCCCTAGGGTGGGGAATTTCAAGACGGCGGGAATATTTTGAAGGTGAGGGGAGAAATATTTAAAACTGACAGGGGTCATTTGTTTTACACAGAGTGGTTTGAATGAAATTTCAGAGGAAGTAATAGATGAGGGTATAGTTACAACGTTTAAAAAACATTTGAATTAGTACATAAATGAGAAATGTTTGGAGGGTTATGGGCCAAATGCAGGCAGGTGGGACTAATTTAGTGTGGGATAACAGTCGGCATAGACTGGTTGGACTTAAGGAGATCTGTTTCTGCGTTATATGCGTGACTCTAGCGAGAATTCCAGCTCCTTTTCCTCAAGATTTTAGCCACAGGTTATCATCTGACAGTAGCGACCAGTCATCCCAAGTTGCACAGGTATGATCCTCATCAAAATGGCATATTTCAGAACCACCTCAGTTTTGTTCATGACAGATTGATGCCAACAGAGTACATTGTATACCTCTGTTGATAAATTAATTCCTCTAAAGTAACTGAGACAGTGGCACTAACCTTGATTTCCGTATCCCTATTCCTAGATTCAACCTTCCTGTTCATTCAGCCTGCTTGCTGTGCACTAGTGAGTCATCTAAGCTCAGGTGGTTGCCTTTAATGTCTAGTTCAAACAAGTATCAAATTCAATTTTCATTTTAATTTCCCTAGAAACCTGAAGTGACAGTTTCTCTTTCCTTTAGATTCTGGTCCAAAAAGTATATCTTTGGAATGGTGATGAATCCACCTCATAGATATTTAACTAGTTATCTGTTCAAACAGCACTTGAGCACACTCCTGCACTGGTTGTTAAAACTGCAGAAGCTATTACAGCAGAAATAAGTGACAAATGTGGCATGGACTCCCTGCTAAGGCTTCTGTTATTTGCTTTTGGGTGTGGGTGACACTGAGAAAGGCAGCATTGTTGTCACCCATCTCTGCTTTCCCTGAGAGCACAAATGGACTTATTGTGTAGTGTGCAACCAGCCATTGGCCAAACCAATTAGAGGCTTCGGTTTTGCTCTCTTTAAAGACACCATCAAACAATTTGGGTTTTGACAATAATATAGCAGATTTCTTCTTCATTTGTAGGGTGCTAACTTACAAACTATAACTTGCAAGTTAAATTGGATAGCTGCAATGAAACAGATATGGGCACTGCATTGTGCAGTGAAAATGTTTTCATTGGTTGCACTGCCATCTTCATGCTGTGTGTTCATTGCCACACTTTGGTATCTTACCAGCACATCCTATGCTGTTAATTGTGAATGGTTTAGCAAGTGTCTCAATGTCCTTGCTGCCTAATGTTATTTAAAGCTCACCCACATCTCTTAAAAGGGATGCGCATTGTGGTGGCTGAGAGCATTCTGGACATCTTGCTCCAGAAGAAGTAGCAATAGATGAAGTTATCATGAAGTTACCTTCTCAACCTCTCCCCTCACCTGATCTTCATGATTTCTCCTCACCACAGCAAAGCCCTCAACCCTGTTTTCCAAGTAATGCAAGCTGTCCAGACAATAGTTGAAGAAGAAAATGAAACGAGGATGAATACATTGCCATTCTATTTCACAGTTAGCGACAAAAAAAACTGCAGATGCTGGAATCCAAAGTAGACAGGTAGGAGGGTGGAAGAACACAGCAAGTCAGGCAGCGTCAGGAGGTGGAGAAGTAGATATTTCGGGTGTAACACTTCTTCAGGACTGGGGGTGGGTGTAGGGGGAGGAGGGTGGCGGAGGCAGGGTGCTGAAGTGAGGATAGGTGAAGACAGGCAGAGGTTATGACCTGCTTGTCAATAGGAGGAATGAATCCAGTAGGTGGCTGAGAAGGGTGGAAGGGATGGGGAGAGGCTGGGAAAGGAGTCAGGGAATGGGAAGGGAGGTTATTTGAAATTGGAATATTCAATGTTGAGTCCTCCGGTCTGCACGCTGCCCAGGTGGAAGATAAGGTATTGTTCCTCCAATTTGTGGTTTGGTTTGTTCTAGCAATGGAGGAGGCCAAGAATGGTCATGTTGGAAAGGAAATTAAAATAAGTGGCAATTGGGAGGTCTGGTCAGCGCCTGCGGGCCCGGCTGAGATGCTCAGTCAACTGTTCCCTAGGTTTATAGTTGGTCTCCCCACTGTAGAGAAGACCACATTGGGAGCACCTGATACAGTAAACTAGGATGGAAGAGAGGCAGGTGAATCTCTCTCTTGCCTGAGAGGACTGTTTGGGATCCTAGATGGAGGTGAGGCGTGTGGTGAATGACATGTTTTGCATCTTTTCCGGTTGCAGGGGAAGGTGCCTGGGTGGGGGGCGGGGGGGGGGGGGGGGTGTGTGTGTGTGTGTGTTGGTGGGGAGTGTGGCACAAAACAGCGACTGTTGATGGGAATGGTCCTTGCAGAAGGCAGAGAGGGGTGGGGAGAGGAAGATGTACTTGGCAGTGACGTCAAGTTGGATGTTGGCAAAAGTGTTTAACGATGGTAAGATGGGTGCAGAGACTGGTAGGGTGGTAGGTGAGGACAAAGGGGATTCTCTTTGTTGTGTTGGGAGAGGTGTTTAGAGCAGTTGAACGGGGAATTGAGGGGGTGCGGTGGAGTCCTGTCTGGATGACAGAGAGAAAAAGCATGTTGTTGACAATGGTTGGACATCTTAGATGCTTGGGAGTGGAAGTACTGCTCATCCGAACAGATGTGACAAAGGTGGAGGAATTTGGAGAACGGGATGGAGTTCTTGCAGGATACTGGGCGGGAGGAGGTATAATCCAGGTAGTTGTGGGAGTCTGTGGATTTGCGGTAAATGTTGGAGATGGAAATGGAGAGGCCAAGAAAAGGCAAGAAGGTGTCTAAGATGGACTAAGTGAATTTGACGGCAGGGTGGAAGTTGTGGACGAAGTCGATGAACCATTTCACATGTCCAACTGGACCTGCTGGGCTTTTCCAGCAGCTTCTGGTTTTGTTCCGTGTTATTCTAGTCATTTGGCTTGTCTCTAGCACCATCTTATTTTTATTTTTTGTAATGATCTCTCTGCCTCATTTGATTAGATCAGAGGTCATCCCTTCGGTTGTTATTCAGCTATTGACACTACTCACACCATCACCTGGTCACCTGCAGATCATAGAATCCCTGAAGTGTGGAAACAGGCCCTTTGGCCCAACAAGTCCACACCGACACTGCAAATAGTATCCCACACATACCCATTCCCTACCCCTAACTAAAACATCCCTGAACAGCGTGGCCAATCCACCTAACCTGCACATCTTTGGATTGTGGTAGGAAACCCATGCAGACACGGGGAGAATGTGCAAACTCTATACATACAGTCGTCCGAGGCTGGAATTGAACTCGCGTCCCTGGTGCTGTGAGGCAGCAGTGCTAAGCACTGAACTACCATATTATTCGTTAGTCCATTCACACCATTTGTATGATCTTTTGATCTCTCTGCCAATAAATTCTGTGTGGTTCCCTCTCATTTCACATGACGAAGAGGCTATGCTACAAAAGCTTGCGATTTAAAATAAACCTGTTGGACTATAAGCTGGTTTCATGTGACTTGTAACTTTGTTCACTCCAGTCCAAAACTGGCACCTCCACATCATGGCAGGGTAGGGGGGGGTGGGGGGTGATGGTGGGTAGGGGGAAAGGATAGACAAGTATAAGGTTGCCAAAGGGAGAGATCGCATATGAGATACGCTGCAGAAGATTCAGATAAGACGTTTAAAAGGCCAGAATACAGTGTTGTACAATACAATACACTTGGAGCTGTGATATCTTGGTTTTCAAATATGTTTGAAGCACAAATTGATAGATTTTTTAAAAATTATAAAAACATCAAGGGACATGGGGCCAATGTGAATCAATAGCAGTGTGTTAGAAGAATTGTTATGATCTAATTACAGAAGAGGATTGAGGGCTGAATAATCTCCTCATGGTTCTATTTCAAATGAAAGAAGGAAGAAAAACAGGTATTTATGTAATGACTCAAAATGCAGAATAGTCATGAATTGATTATTGTTGTTATAATATCAGAAACACAGCAGTCAAATGCAGACATTAACTCCCTGACAAATAGTAATGCATTAACCAACAAGTGTTTTTGTAATGTTCATTGAGGAATAAATATTGGCTAGAATATTAGAGATAAGATTCCCCCATTCTTCTTCAAAATAGATCTATGGGACCTATATCCAGCAATCACTTAGTGTAATGCTGGAGAATCCGTTTCAATTTTTGTACTCTGGCTACAGAGAATCTTGAATTTGGAGTATTTGACTCGAGTGGTACTATTAGAGCCATTGCTGATGCGACGTTTCATATGAACCTGTAAGTCAGCATCAACATGTTTTCCAGAATCCTGAGCATTTGGATGTTACACGCATGAGTATTCTTCCCCATTTTCATATACTAGTGTTACCAACATGTTAATGTTCTGGCCGTGCCATTGTTACTATTTGAGTTGCGTTGCACACAATCATTGCCACCAATCTTTCTAACTGGTATTTGTGTAAGTTATTGATATTAAATGGCAAAGCATGCCTGCACAAAGTATTTGGCAGCAGAGAAGCTCAGGCTTGATGAACAAAATAGGTTTATTGTATATAACACAGAGCGCTGTAAAAATTCAGCAGGTCTTGAAGCAATCATGGAGAAAGGAACAGAGAAAATGCTTTAACCCCCAATATGATTCTTCTTCAGTTCTAAACAAGAGTCATTCTGGACACAAAATGTTAATTCTTTTTCTATCTTTACCGACGCTGCAAAACCTGAACTTGTTAAACACTTCTTATTTTATTTCAGATTTCTCCTATTTCAAAACCACATCGGGCACTTTCCTTTTATTTGTAGGTTTATTACTGGAACTGAACAGCAAAAGGTAGAATACACTCTTGCAACTGTAGCTCTTCCCAGAACAGTCTTGATTAGTAGAACTTACCTTGTAAAATCAGTCAACCCTTGCAGATCCCAAACATATTGTACAACACTGTGTACCGTCGCCCATTAACCTTCATCTGAATGCTCTGTAGCATTTCCCATATGAGACCTCTCCCTTTGGCAACCTTATACTTGTTCCCCTTGCCCTCCAGCCTTGCTGCAGCTAAGCTGTGACTGGACTCAACACATGCTGATTAATCCCTGTGCTTTCCTCTAAATGACAAGCTTGGTCAGTATCTGAACTGCTGGCTGCCACTGTGAAATGTGAAGAACAATTATTCAGCTGTTGTCATTTCGTTCACACCATCTGACACTCCTGATCACCTGCAGAGACTGAGTGTTTGACACACACCATTAGTATGGTCTTTTGATCTCTTTGCCCATAAATTCTGTGTTCTGTGAACTTCCCTCTCACTTCACCTGACGAAGGGGCTGTACTTCGATTTCAAATAAACCTGTTGGACTATAACCTGGTGTCATGTGATTTCTGACTTCCTCCAGCCTTGCCGCAGCTAAGCTGAGCCTGCTTTCATCACATGTTGATTAATCCCCGTGGTATCCTCCAAATGTCATGTTTGGACAATATCAGAAGGTGCTAAACACTGAAGTGCTAAACAAGTTCAACAGATTTTGCAGCATCAGTGGAGAGAGAAAAAGAATTAACATTTTGAGTCTAGTTATAACTATTTAGGATAGAAGAAGAGTCATATTGGGTTTTGAAGCATTTTCTCTGTTTCTTTCTTCAAAGATTTATCACCCTTCACCGAAAGACATTTCTCTTTCTTTTCCTTTCTCTTGCATCTTTTCTTCCTCTACATCTTCTATTCCTCTTTCATTAATGCATATGATTATTTATTTGATATTTATTTTGAACAGATGTTCATGTATGTTATTTTCTGACCTATTTTTATTAAATGATAGTTAATGCCTCTGTTAACATAATTTCAAGTATGCCATGGAATAATTTTAAGCCTTTTGAGATAACTTGTGTAATTTTAATCACTATGGACTATTCTATGAACAGGACACTCCCATATTAAATCAGCATTATTTTTCTTTCACCTTTTGTGTCCAGACTAGACCTGGTGTGATTCGTCCAATTACTGCTGTTCAGAAGGTGTCTGCAGTTCCAAAGATTGAAGAAACCTGTCATACCCTGTTTAGAAAGCACCCTGAAGAATTTGGTGACACTGAGGTATGCAGCTTCAAAAGCTGAAGCTGGAACAAGTTGCACTGAACCATCAAATATTCTCTTTATTATGATCCCGAATTATCATTTAAAGACACGCAATGTGAGTGAAATTTTGTCTGCTTGCTGTTTTATCCTATTCATATATACCCTGATTTAACACTCTGGTTTATAGTGATTTCAACCTAACTGAAGCAGACAGTTAAAATGTGAATTTGTGGTTGATGCTGTTATCCACCGGCAAGTGATAGTTTGAACTCGGCCATATGTGTTGTGCTATACTATTAATAGCAAATTCTTTTCATTTTATTTTAATATTTTAAAGTTAATATTTTAAATCTGATGAAGTAGTACCAGTATCTGCTATTTCTGTGGCACTGGCTTTATTTAATATTCTGTACCAAAAATAAAATACCTAACACTGTCTGAAAAAGTACATGAATTTGGATCCAAGTGTGCAGTGTAATACAATGTGACTGGTGGCGGATTAATATTGTTACATCATTGATTTAACTACCACTGTAATCAAACTTGTGATGTATAACATTAGCTACTTCCTGAGTGTAAAATTCCTTTAATAGCCATTATGCGTCTTGTGTGGCAGCAGCATTTTCAATGAAGGTTCATGCACTTTGAAGAAAGTTTAGTGAAAAGTCAATGTGTTAGTATTAGGGTGATGTGTTATATCTAAAAGATAATGAACTGAAAAGCAAAAGTTGTCATTTAAAAATTATTTTGCTTAATTTGACCTTTAACTATTTTCCCAAATTATCTGTTGAACAAGTTACCCATTAGACAGTTGACAAGTGCAGGTGAGGTGAATTAGATAGCAAAAAAGGTGCTTTCCAAAATTCAGCTCTGATATAAAATATAGTTACAAATGTCTCTTCACTCCTTGGTATAATAGATATGCTGTAGAAAAACAATTTGTTCAGTTCAGTTTCACTTCACCACAAAACAATTTTCTGCAATTTTAATGATATTCATCTGATACTATTTGCTATGTGGTACTTATACATACTCAATATCCTTTTTTGCACAGGGTCAAATTATGATCAAATTTCATGTTTGTTTAATTTTCTATTAGAGTTGCATAGCAAGTATTTTCTGTTGATTGTTACTGACACGTGTTCTGTCTAACAGTCTTTTACAGAATTAAATTCCCATTGTGAATTTTATTGAGATATTTTGCCAGACGTTTTCATTTTTTAAAAAAACCTTTTATATACATTATTTTAGACTAGCTTATGTCCATTAACATTTTGAGGTTCTTTTTTTTAAACTGAGTGCAGGAGTTCATTCAAAATGTTGTTCCATCTGTTTTATTATTTGCTCTTCTTCAACAGTGGCTGTGCCCATTATCCACCATCTTAACTTCTGTCTCACATCCCAGTTTGTGCCAAAAAACGTACCAGCCCATGCTGTGCTCTCAAGACACATCCCAGTCAATTCCACTGTCACTCTCACCTGTCACTTGTCTAACCTCTGGATCACAAATTCGTTTCTCTCCTATTGCCCCATGTAACTACTACATGACCTCTAACCTCTCTCGCAGTCTCCACTCCCTGTACATTAAGGTGAGAAGCTGATCAGTGATGCTTTCTTGTGCTTTGAAGTGTTTTTCTGCGTAGTTGTTTCACTCAACTGAGTTGATATTTTGCATGGATATTACTAAGCAAAGAAATAACATGCATTTTTAAATCATCTGAGGGATATGGGAATTGCCAGTAAGGCCAGTATTTATATCCCATTTCAGATGTGTATAAGACTGTGGTGGTGAATTGTTACCCTTAATATAGATAAGTAACTTGCTAGACAATTTGAGAAGGAAGAGTCAAACATATTTTTCAGAGAATACGTGTCAGATGGAAGCTACACTTGTATTTGCTGACTGCATGAACTGCTTGGTTATGTAAACATATTTAATATTTCACAGTCTAGATTTATGTAACCTTACACAATGAAAACAGCATTGTCTTTTCAGTGTCTAGTTTCCCCTTCAAGTAACCGCAGGATTAGTTGGAAAAGTATTAAAAATACAGTGTCTGCGATGTGATATTGAAGCACTTCCCATCTAGCAGTGTTTGATTAGAAGGGTTGATTGGACTTCTGTTAGAGGATTAAAAAATTCCTAAAAATACTAAAAGAATTCTGCAGTTAATGTGTAGGAAGCAAAAGTATGTTTAAGGTGTAGGAAGCAAAAGTATGTGAACGTATTCCACTTCCTACAAATTGGTTATCGATAAGTTTCCAAAGTGGATTATTGGTCGCTCTTGCTTCTTTCTGTGTTTCACAGTATTTCTTCCATCATTGCTTTCTTAAAACTTTTGCAAGCTAAAATTTGTTCCTGCTTCGACAATCTTCTCACTTATTTTATAGTGGCAATTTTTGACGATGCTTGGTCACTACCTCATCACTTAACTCATCAGACACACATCCAATTGTTACCCATTGCAGCAAAATGCTAATCCTTTTGCTGCTTGAAGTCGCCTGTTATAAATTGAGCTAGCAATCCTACCTATGAATCTCTAACTGAAAAGCATCAAGAAATATGGACAGGTGTGAATAGAGAAAGCTTACAAGTCACTTTAATCTGCATCACTTTTATCCTATAACTGAATCATTTAGAATTGTTTGGCTCCAATTTTCTTTTCTTTTACTGTGCTTGAAATAATGCTGTGATATAATTCTGCAGGATTAGGTTAACACTTTAATAAGTTATTCTTCTTCATGTGTCAACTTCAATATTGAGTACAGACTGACTATTCACTGGTATCAAGAGTAAGGGAGGAACTTAGATGACACAACAAAGCCCAAACTCACTTTCATTTCAGTCTTGCTCTTTTGTCAAGTGAGGACTACTAGATGGGATCTGCGGTCAGTGATATTGAGGCGAACTGAACCATGTTAGAATCATAGACTCCCTACAGTGCAAAAAGAGGTCATTCAGCATATTGAGTCTGCATCGCCCCTCCTGAAAACATTCCACCTAGTCCTAGATCCCTCAGTCTATACCTATAACCCTGCATTTCCCATGGATAAGACACTGACCTACACATCTTTTGACTGTGAGAGGAAACCTGGAGCACCCAATAGGAACCCATGCAGATACGGGGAGAATGGTGTAAACTCCACACGCATAAATGGCTGGAATTAAACCCAGACCTCTGGTGCTTTGAGGCAACAGTGTGAACTACTGAGCCACTGTGCTAGCCGTTTAAATGCTATCTGAGTGTCCGAGATCTGTAAATTCAGCACAGACCAAATATTTGGGACTTTCTGGCTTGTTTAAAGTTATTATTGCCATGCAAAGTGATGCTGGTATATATCTGTCATCCAACTATGTGAAAGCATGCTCACCGGTTTCATTCTTATCTTTCGAATTGCAGCAACAGTTAGAAAATCACATGCAATAACTCTCTGCTCCTTCATTCTTTCTTCTGGTATCCTGCAAGGAAGGATCTATACTTGTCTCCCTCCTATTTCTCATCTACATGCTGCACAATGACATATTGTGGAGACAAAGTGTTTCATATGAATATTGATGACAGCCAGCTCTACTTTGCTATCATCTCCCTTGACTCTTCTACTATCTCTAAATTGTCAGATTTCTTCCCAAAGATCCAGCAGTCCTCACTTTGTCCTAAGCAGATGTTACCCCATAGTTAAATATTTGGAAAATAGAAGCTAATATCTTCAGCCCAAAATTTTTGTTTCCTTACTGCTGACTCCATCCATCTCTTTGAAAACTATTTGTGGCTGAGTCAGGCTGTTCACTGGCTTTGATTGTTATTTAACGGCACGATGGCACAGTGGTTAGCACTGCTGCCTCACAACGCCAGAGACCTGGGTTCAATTCCCGCCTCAGGCAACTGACTGTGTGGAGTTTGCGCGTTCTCTCCGTGTCTGCGTGGGTTTCCTCCGGGTGCTTCGGTTTCCTCCCACAGTCCAAAGATGTGCGAGTCAGGTGAATTGGCCGTGCTAAATTGCCCGTAGTGTTAGGTAAGAGGTGGGTTGCGCTTTGGCGTGTCGGTGTGGACTTGTTGGGCCGAAGGGCCTGTTTCCACACTGTAAGTAATCTTAACCCAAAATTAATTTTTCAGCACATGTCTGCACTATTACTATGACCTCAGTTTGTCCTGACATCCGCTAACCTGCTGCAGAAACTCCCATCCAAACTTATTTTCTAGACTTGACTGTTCAAACACACTTCTGGCTGGCCTCATATGTTCTCCCTTTGTAAACTGGAGGCCATCCAAAACTTTGCTGTCCCTATACTAATTCATCCCAAATCTTGTTCAATAATCACCCCTTGCTCCTTAACAAATATTTACTCTTGGTTAAGTAATGCCTCATGTTCTAAAATTCTCATCCTTCCATTGAAGGAAGGCAAGGTGTATTCTGTAATAGTCACAGAGTCATAGAGATGTACAGCACAGAAACAGACCCATCAGTCCACCTCGTCCATGCTGATCAGATATCCTAAACTAATCTAGTCCCATTTGCCAGCACTTGGCCCATATTCCTCTGAGCTCTTCCTATTCATATACCTATCCAGATGCCTTTTAAATGTTGTATTAGACTCCACCACATCCTCTGCCAGCTCATTCCATACATGTACCACCCTCTGCATTAAAAAGTTGCCCTTAGGTCCCTTTTAATGTTTCCTCTCTCACCCTAAAACTATGCCCTCTAGTTCTGGACTCCCCCAACCCAAGGAAAGGACCTTGTCTATTCACCCTATCCACACCCCTCATGATTTTATAAACCTCTATAAGGTCACCCCATAGTCTTCGACACTCCAGCGAAAACAGCCCCACCCTATTCAGCCTCTCCCAATCCTGGCAACGTCCTTGTAAATCTTTTCTGAACCCTTTCAAGTTTCACAACATCCTTCCTGTAGCAGGGATACCAGAATTGCATACAATATTCGAAAAGTGGCCTAATCATTGTCCTGTACAGCCGCAACATGACCTCCAAACTCTTATACTCAATGCTCCAATCAATAAAGGAAAGCATACCAACACCTTCTTCACTATCCTATCTACTTGCGACTCCACTTTCAAGGAACTATGAACCTGCACTCCAAGGTCTCTTTGTTCAGCAACACACTCCAGGAACTCACCATTAAGTGTATAAATCCTGCCCTGATTAGCCTTTCCAAAATGTAGCACCTCACATTTATCTAAATTCAACAACACCTGCCACTCCTCAGCCCATTGGCCCATCTGGTCAAGATCCCATTGTACTCTGAGTTAATCTTCTCCCCGTCCACTTTTGGTGTCATCTGCAATTTACTAACTATATCTCCTAAGTTTACATCCAAATCATTGATATAAATGACAAAAAGCAATGGACCCAGCACCGATCCTTGTGACACATCACTGGTCATAGGACGTAGTCTGAAAGGCTGCCCTCCACCACTACCCTCTGTCTTCTTCCTTTGAACTAGTTCTCTCTGTATTCCATGAGATCTAACCTTGCTAACCAGTCTATCATGAAGAACTTTGTCAAGCCCTTAATGAAGTTTATATAGACCATGCCCACCGCTTTGCCCTCATCAATCCTCTTGTTACTTCTTCAAAAAACTCAATTAAGTTTGTGAGACCTGATTTTTCATGCACAAAGCCATGTTGACTATCCCTAACCAGTCCTTGCCTTTCCAAATACTTGCAAATCCTGTCCCTCAGGATTCCCTCCAACAACTTGCCCACCAATGATGTCAGGCTCACCAGTCTGTAGTTCTCTGGACTTTCCTTACCACATTTTCTAAATAGTAGCCCCACATTAGCCAACATCTAATCATCCGACACCTCATCTGTGACTATTGATGATACAAATATCTCAGCAAGGGGCCAAACATTCACTTCCCTCGCTTCCCACAGAGTTCTAGAGTGCACCTGATCAGGCCTCGAGGATTTATCCACCTTTATGCATTTTAAGACATCTAGCACCACCACTTCCCTTATATTCAAAATCTTCCATGTCCTTCTCCACAGTAAAAACTGATGCAAAATACTCATTTAGAATCTCCCCCATCTCCTATGGTTCCACACATAGGCAGCCTTACTGTTCTTTGAGGGGTGCTATTCTCTCTCTCGTTACCCTTTTGTCCTTAATGTATTCATAAAATCCCTTTGGATTTTCCTTAACCCTTTTTGCCAAAGCTATCTCATGTCCCCTTTATGCCCTCCTGATTTTCCTCTTATGTCTTTTACTAGGATGTTGCCTCGTATGGAGAGAAGGCCTTACGAGGAAAGGCTGAAAGGCTTGAGTCTGTTTTCATTGGAGAGAAGGAGGCTGATATGTGACTTAATTGAGACATATAAGATAATCAGATGGTTAGGTAGGGTGGACAGTGAGAGCCTCTTTCCTCGGATGATGACGGATAGCACAAGAGGGCATGGCCTTAAAATGAGAGGTGATAGATATCGGATAAATGTCAGCTGTAGTTTCTTTACTCAGAGAGTAGTAGGGGCGTGGAACGCCCTGCCTGCAACAGTAGTGGACTCGCCAACTTTAAGAGCATTTAAATGGTCATTGCATAGGCATATGAATGAAAATGGAATAGTGTAGGTTAGATGGGCTTCAGATTGGTTTCACAGGTCAGCGCAACATAGAGGGCCAAAGGTCTTGTACTGCACTATAATGTTCTATGTTCTGAGTATACTCCTACTGTCTTTATACTCTTCCAAAGATTCACTCGATCTGTGCTGTCTATACCTGACATATGCTTCCTTTTTTTTTCTTAAACCAAATTCTCAATTTCTCTAGTCATCCAGCATTCCATTCACCTGCCAGGCTTGCCTTTCACCCTAACAGGGATGTACTGGCTCTGGACTCTCAAGTCTAGAGTCTAGAAATAACAAAGGCATGGATAACGTTTTAGCAACTGGTGAGTTGTGGCAATGCCTTGAGTCAATCAATATTGTGGAAGTGGAAGGAGGTAGCCCGCCTGGTCAAATACAACACCAAGGTTGCAAAAGCTCTTTGTCATCTTAAGACTGTTATCATGCTGTAAACAATGAACAGGGAATATCATCTCAGTACTTAACTGGAGGAAATTCCTACTGATGCAATATTGGATGCCTAACAAATCAGAGGCAATTGCAGATTCCATGGAAGTGACATTGAGATATAGCTGAGTGTGATTGGCATACTTGTAAAGTCCAGTGTTATGTTTCTGAATGATATCTTTGAGCAGAAGTAGAAAGTAACCAAGGATGGATTGCTGGAGATGTCCAGAAGTAACAGTGAGGGTAGGAGCAGAAGTAATTGCAGGTGATTCTCTAATTGACCATATGGGTAATAATGGCTCCTAGCCAGGGATGTTTAACCTCGCCAGATGACAGCGGAGAGACATTAGAGGAAGATGATGTTGACTTTGTCAAAGCCTACTGATAGACCAAGAAGGAAGAAGAGAGCTTACTGTCGTCAAAGTCACAAATAGTTTCATTCCTAACTTCAACAAGACCCATTTCCATGTGGTAATCAGACTGAAGGAATTTAAACATAAAATTGTAGGAAAGATGAGCATAGATTTGAAAAGCAACAATTCATGCAAGGACTGTGGAGAAGAAAAGGGAGTTTGGAATTGAGACGGTATTTTTCAGGTACAGAGGGGTAAATTTTTGAGGAAAGAAATGATGAAAGCAAACTTGCATGAAAGAGAGCAGGATCTCAGGAGAGAGAAAACTACTAACAATTCCTACTAACGGAGGGCTGTGTAAATAAGTTTGGGTGTTATTCTGTGTCAGTTGTTGCCAGCTTTGCATGGTATCTAGGTATTGCTTCCTGCACACAACAATGGCAGTCCCAACCATTTGTTCTGTCTAGACCTAGCAGCTCCGAGATCTAATTTTTTTATTCATTATGTATCATTCCACTCAACAGTTTTCCTCTCCTTGATAATATGACAATTCTTGACTTTTCAAAAATTGGTGATACATACAGACACATAATATTTACAGACGGGTGGTTTTCATTTCCAATTTAGTTCGTATATAACTGAGTGCGTTCTATTTTCTGCTTGATTAATCACATAACCGTAAATGCCATAGTAGAAATATTATGATGCCATAAACCAGACTATACATGGCAATCACCTTCATTTACCCAGTATCAGTAAGTACGACATGCCTGTTGTAGAGCACTAAGTAAATTCCCTTTTGAAAGATACTGTTGATTCTATTTCCATTACCACACCTGACTGCATTCCAAACCATCATGACTCGCTAGATAAAAGACATTCTCCTCATCTTACCATGTATTCTTTTGCCAATTGCCTTGGTTCCATATCTTCTAGTTGCTGATCCTCTTACCAATGGAACCACCTTCTTTTGCAGTCACTTTATTAAAGCCATTTGTGACTGCAAATGTCACTATTGAGTCTCCCCTTCTCCTTTCCTAATTTAAAGGGCCAATACCTGCTTCTCCACCCTTTCTAGGACCTAAAATACAAAATTCTTGGTCTCATTCTCGTCACTCTTCTCTGCAACCTTTCTAATTGCCCTCTGTGTCTTCAATTAGGAATGGGAAAATTATGCAAATTGACCATCTTTGATATCCAGTTGTTCCTGCTGGAAAACGTGTGTCTATGTGTCAAACTGATTAGGATAAGGCCGGTGCTTCACCAAGCAGTTCTTTGTTGTCTCAGACTCAACTGCTACCACTTTAAAAGCTACTAAATGGGAAATGTCCAATTGAGCAAAGAATTGGAGGGTGTTTGGTACAGGTATCAAACTGAGGAAGGAAGAGAAAGCTGAAAGTGGAAAAAGAAACAAAAAGTTGAGTAATTTTTATCTCCTGTTACCAGGAATTTGTCCCCACTGAAGGTTTCTGTTGTCTCGAGCTTCAAGATATCAGTGAGCACATTTCTGGATGGAGTTCATATGCTTTTGGCATCCTTCTAAAGTACCTGTGAATTTTTACTAGGACTGAAACGTTAAATACTGCACTCATTCACCCGCTATAATGAATTATTATTCTGCAGAGCAAATCAAAGGAAATTTCTGACCATATTATCATACTGCAGTCAATGAGATTGCAGCAATTTGGCTAGCAGCACCTAAAGACAAAACTGCATGTACAGTTCTTCAAGTAAATAACTGTAACTGCATAATTCATCTGAGGATATATTATGCACAATCATAAGATATGACTTACACAGAAGGGTGAGTGACTGCTGGTTAACTATCCAAGTTAGTTGTACATTTTCTGTCTTAATGTGACTAACTTATTTTGGTTTCCCTCAATTAATTGTTCAGTTGTTGTTTCAATGCTAATAAACTTAAAGGAATGAATTAAAAGAAAAGCCCAGAATGTGCATAAAATATAGCTGACAATGTTTGTCAATTTGCTCTAGTGTTTGAACAACAGTTTGAATGCCACACTTTCATTTTTATTGTCATTTTCCATTTCTATATCGTGAAGCCACGTCACTCAATAACCACAATCCATGAAAACGAAGCTCTGGGGATCAATGAGGTAAATTAGTCATTCTGAACTCTGAAACTTGTCTTTAATAATTTATTTTGTTTGCAATCCTTGAAATGTTTTAGAAATGTTTTCAAAACTTCAGTTTTTCTCTTTGAAGGATTTACCCAACCCATTGCCGTTGGGTTTGAGTGAAACTGCAGATTTATCAATGCAATTTATCTGAAATTGGCCAAACTGATACACAAAATTGCATACATTATTTGCAGTGTAAATTGAGTTCCTATGGCTTTGAATGCTGATTTACCAAACCGGTTGTGAGCCGCACCCTGATTGAATTAATCAGTTTTGCCTGTTTGTGGTCCTTTAAAGAGAATAATTATTTGATTTATTTTAGGTACAAGGGTACTTCTCAGTTTGGATGTGTTTTGCAGTCAGCTTTGAGTTCAACATTGTTTTTAAGTTTATAAATGACTTGGTCTCAGATGTAAGGAGCAGAATTCTAAATTTTGCAGCTAATGTAAAACTTGCTGGAGTAACAGATAATGACGAACCCTGTTATCATCTCTAGGATGACAGATTAAAATTTGAAGAAGTATAATAGATGAAGCTCACTGTGGAAAAGTATAAAGTGATACATTTTGATTAATCTAATATGAATAGTATATCATATTACCGTGCATTACACAGTTTTGAAAAGTATAGATGAGATATCCATACAATATCCATACAGACAAACCCATAAAAGTGTCAGGACAAATTGATAAAATGGTTTGGCAAAGTATGTAAGATTGAATTTATAAATAGATGTGTTGAATTTGCAGAGAGAACCATCTCAACCTATGTAAATCAATGATTTGGCTTCAAATAAAAAAAATCAACAATTCTGGGACTACACTTCAGAAAGGTGCATAAACCTTAGAAAGGGTATGAGAGAGTTTTACCAAGATGTTACCTGGGATGAGGGATTATTTTTGCTGGAATTGAAAACATTAGGTGGTTACTTAATCCAGGTTGAGCAGATATCAAGTTGCCATGTTGTAACATTCTAAAATACTGTCCAGTTGAATTATTTCATGTGAAATGTGGCATTGCTGTAAAGATTCATAACATTTACTATTATTTGAAAGGCTGGGTTCAAAAATGGAAGAAAATGGATTTAAATAATTTGTTCAGTGAAGATCTCACCTTTTTCTCTGAACGTCAGAATGTCATTTTGGACATTGAGTTCAAAACAATATTTATGCCAAATCATGTGGCTTTACTAAATGAGCAGTAAGCCACTTTGGGGCATAATTACTAAGGTGTTTGTTGAATAGTGGAGGCCACCAGAGGGAAAGAGAAAGTGTCAGAAGTATGTTCATGTGAGGGGAAGCAGTTCATAATAACAAAGCTGTTATTATTAGCCATCTCCAAGCAGTGAGGGAAAGTACTGAGCAGCTTAGAAATCAGTAGGAAGAAAGCTCTTGAAGTGGAAAGTTGTGAGGGATTTCAAAAAAACATATTCTATAATGTTGAGTTTAGGGATCCCATGTTTAGGAATAGTGAGCTGAATTAGCAGTTTTTCAGAGACATTAACTGAAGGAAAAGGAATTGGCCAAAGTGCAGCAATTTGCTGTATCAATGGAGCAAAAAGATATAGTGTGGAAGTAGTGTAGGCTCTTCCTTGAGATTTGAGTGTGTGGAAGGCAATTGTTGGAATGAAAGGGGGATAACCTTATTTTATGTTTGTCATGAAATGGCTGCAATTGTTTGTGATGGAATGACCACAGGTTCAAAATTGGATATTTTAAATTGACCCAAATTTGGAGAAACCAGACCTGACAGAAAATTGACCAAACTAAATTAAACAGTAGCAAAGAGGTTTTAAAAGATTCAGGGGGAACCAGTTACAACCAGCCTGAGGGTTGTGTGTTAGAGAAGTATCAATCAGACCTTCTGGCACCTTGACTTCAAGCCGGTGCCTGAGGATAAGCACTTTACATCTTTTGGGCATGGCTATAGTGAAGGGTTTTTGTGTGACCCTATTGGATGCTTTGAATCCTGCTCATGATCCCAACTGGCCAAAGGCCACAGAACATTCTGGAAAGTCCAGTGCCAATGGGATAAAATACATTCCTGGAAGCCACCCTTTTCAGTCACACTTGTAGCATAAAACTATGCGGCAAATGAAGAAGATCCACCTTTATCTGTGAGACCTTCCTTCATGGAAGAGAGTCAGGCCTTCATCGGAGTGAAGCTCAAACATATGGATCATTTGTGGGCAATATTTCTTCTCAGCCGGTTGCAAATAGATAGGTAGTAAATATTGTGGGGATGTGGGAAATGCTCACATGGTGGTTTTAGTAAGGAACATTTTTTTAAATACAACCGTGCTGAACTACAAACTGAATTATATTTTTTTGTCTACCTCACCAACAAGAGCACTTGGGTAAAGTGTTTTTAATACATAAATTGATCAAAGTATCAAAAGCATATACAGAGGAACCTCGATTATCCGATTATCAAATTATCCAAAGAAGATCTCATGGTTTTTTTTAAGATTCCCTCCAGTATGAAAACAGGCTCTTCGGCCCAACAAGTCCATACCGACCCTCCAAAGAGTAACCCACCCCCCTCTGACTAATGCTCCTAACAACAATGGACAATTTAGCATGGCCATTTCACCTGACCTGCACATCTTTGGACTGTGGAAGGAATCCGGAGCATCCAGAGGAAACCTCTGTCGACATGGGGAGAATGTGCAAACTCCATACAGACATTCGCCCAAGGCTGCAATCGAACCTGGGGCCCTGGTACTGTGAGGCAGCAGTGCTAGCCACTGAGCCACCATGCCACCCCAAGAAAGGTCCTAATAGAAACATTACATCAAAGATGTATTTCTAACACCATTCGCGTCTTTTGTTTACAGTGGCTAAAATTGAACTTGGCTTACTGAAATGCTGCCGAGAACAATCATGAACATCGGTGGGAGCCCAGGCACCGTCTCCAAGTGACTGACCTCCTGCCCTTCCTCTCTCTCCCAACCCTTTCCCTGGAGCTGTACACAGGTGTGTACCCTGAACACCCCCATTCCCACCCCCCCCCCCATCCACCTTCCCCAGATAATCTCTCTAACATTGTCCTGTTAAGGGCAGAGGTGGAACATGTCAAAAAGTAGCAGTAAAAAGGTGTGTGTGTGTGTGTGTGTGTGTGTGTGTGTGTGTGTGCGTGTGTGTGTGTGTGCGTGTGTGTGTGTGTGTGTGTGTGTGTGTGTACTATTTGGAGATTCACCCTCCCAAAGTCAGCAGTAGTGTCTTACTGTTGATGTCTAGTCTGTCTGCTCTGAAGAGGGGGATGGGTCAGATGGGATGGGGGTGGGTTTGGACAAGGTTGGGGGGCAGATAGTGGGGGGGACACAGAGGCAGGGACTCACGCATGCTGTGCTTGTCTCCTGAATGGGGAGCGGACATACAAGTACTCCCTGTATCAATTCCATTGAACTGATGGGGCTGAGCAGGGTGGGAGCGGAGATGGGGTGAGGCTTGAGCAATGCTGCAAGTCCCTTACACACAAATGTGTGTCTGCTCAGAAACGAACCCTGAGACAGAGAGGGGGAGCAAGGCAGGCAGAGAGAGGAAAAAGGAACCTTCAGAAAACTCCGAGCCCCAGAGGAGATGCATTGAATTGATTAACCGTATAATCAATTATCCAAACGAAATAATGCATGCCCATCTTGTTCGGATAATCGAGGTTCCTCCTTTATAGTTCTTCTTGTCTAGCATATTATAGCTTGTGTTTTTTCTTTTCTGCAATAAATGTTCCTGTTTGTTTTGAAAAGACTGCTTCATCTTCAGTGATTGTCTTTCATGTCAAACAAAAATAAAACTTATGGTCTACAAGCCAAGTCTCACTCTGGCATCTGACTTGTTCAGTAATACAATCATGGCAACATTAAGTGATGTGAAGTTCAAGCACTAAAGGGAAAAAAGCAGATCTAAAACTTATTGCCTTTTGCACCCAGATTTCAGTGACTCAAAGTGAAAATGCTTGTTCACTGTCTGTATTGTGGGATTTAATTCTTCATAGTCTTGATATAAATAGATAGCTAATCATAGAATAATTGGCATATTGGAAGTAAAGTGTAATTCATAGGATATATGTATCCTGGTTGGCACAGATAATTAACATCGATACTCAGTTTTCAGCTCATTTTGAGATTATCCTTAAATCAGCACCAGTACAGATTTTTCTGGGTGTTAAATAATCTCATAGGTATTCTTAGAAAATTACTTTTCTGCTAAAGAAGGAGCAGTGAGATTAAATGTAGTTGGACTGTATCAGCAATACATAAGAGATTTGAGCTTTCTGCTGAAATAGCTCTACCCTGACTCTTGGGTTCATTGAACAATGCTAAACTGTCAAGTAAACTGTTGCATGAAAATTGAATTTTTAACACAATCTCTTTATGTTTGGTTCTAAATGTGCAACTGTCAATCTGTGAGCTGATGTGGAATACAGTGGGTGATGTTCATCTCACTACCACCCAGTTTGTTTAGTGGAACCAAAATCAAGTTTCACCTAGTCAGGCTGACTGCCTTGCTTTATGGGTCATTAGCAGGTAGTGATTTTTGGAAAGCCTGCACCCCAGGGCCACAGCTAGTTCCTGGAATCAACAGCGGCATGGTGCATAAATAGAAGTAGAGAGGGTAAGTTACATGACCTCTGCCAACTCTTGCAAGTTGATGCAGGATCTGAAGACAGAAGATCACCATCAGGGAGCAGGGGCACACCATCAAGTGACTGCAGCGTCCCAGTGCATCTTCTTATCCCAGAAGTGTGAACCAGCATCTTCTGGAGCTTTGTGGCAAAACCAGGCAAAGGGAGTCAAAGGGAACAGCTGAGTCACAGCATGGAGGTCAGCAGCTGGTCTATGACCAGCATTCAGGTCCTGTAAGCAGTCCCTTCCAATGGCCTAGGTAAGCCAAGACTTTGGTCTTCAGCTCCTGCCAGTTTGCCCAACAGAATTCCTCAGCAGGGCTAAAGTAGATCCCAGATAGCCTCCCTAATAGGATTTTTGAATATAAATTGTTGACACTACATTGGTCTTTTTAAAAAATATTTGTTTATAGGATGCAGCCATCACTGGCTGGACCACCATTTATTATAGATGAGTAAACCACATTGCTTTGGAGATCTTTAAAATTAAATTCGAATTTTAACCATTGTCATGATAAGATTTGAACTATTGCCCCCAGAACATTAACTTGGATTTACTGGTCCAGTGACATTACCACATGTGCCACTAATATGCCTCCTTTAGTTATACATCCTCTTTGCAGCTGAATTGCAGCAACCAGGTTGTACTCATTCCCTCCTGAACTAATCAGTTTTTCTCCAATAGAGTTTGTTTATGCCTGCCTGATTTGTTAAAAAAAATTAATTTGCTTTCTTAATATACTTTATTTTCCTAGCACAACATATGCCACTTAAATAATAGTTGCAGATCTCACCTGATTTTTAGAATGATATTGGCACTTAAAAATCTGCATTCACCAAACTCACATGTGTTCACTCTGGATGAAATGTGTACTGTACTTCAATTTTGCATGCCTCACTGTGAAAGCAATTTGGATGAGAATAGATTTTTTTTTCTCCTTCAGAGGAACTTTGTGAACAACCCATCAGGACCTCAGTGGACTCACTAGATTGTCTACCTTGCAGGGTCTACTGGCTTCCACATCTGAATTCATGATGTGCACTTCTGGTTGAAATAAAATTGAGTTTAAGAAAGAGTGTGTAGAGCTTGATTGCTGTTAAAGATGCCCTCCAACGCATCTCGTCCACATCCCGCACCTCTGCCCTCAGACCCCACCCCTCCAACCTTAACAAGGACAGAATGCCCCTGGTGCTCACCTTCCACCCTACAAATATTCGCATAAACCAGATCATCCACCAACATTTCCGCCACCTCCAAAAAAGACCCCACCACCAGGGATATATTTCCCTCCCCATCCCTTTCTGCCTTCCGCAAAGACTGTTCCCTCCGTGACTACCTGGTTAGGTCCACGCCCTCCTACAACCCACCCTCCCATCCTGGCACTTTCCTCTGCCACCGCAGGAACTGTAAAACCTGCGCCCACACCTCCTTCCTCACCTCTATCCAAGGCCCTAAAGGAGCCTTCTACATCCATCAAAGTTTTACCTGCACATCCACTAATATCATTTATTGTATCGTTACTCCCGATGCAGTCTCCTTTACATTGGGGAGACTGGACACCTCCTAGCAGAGAGCTTTAGGGAACATCTCCAGGACACCCGCACCAATCAACCACACCGACCTGTCGTCCAACATTTCAACTTCCCCTCCCACTCTGCCGAGGACATGGAGGTTCTGGGCCTCCTTCACCGCTGCTCCCTCACCACCAGACGCCTGGAGGAAGAACGCCTCATCTTCTGCCTCTGAAAACTTCAACCCCAGGGAATCAATATGGACTTCAACAGTTTCCTCATTTCCCCTTCCCCCACCTCACCCTAGTTCCAATCTTCCAGCACAGCACTGTCCCCATGACTTGTCCGGATTTGTCCTACCTGCCTATCTCCTTTTCCACCTGTCCAGTCCACCCTCTCCTCCCTGACCTATCACCTTCATCCCCTTCTCTACTCACCCATTGTACTCTATGGTATTTTCTCCCCAACCCCACCCTCCTCTAGCTTATCTCTACACGCTTCAGGCTCACGCCTTTATTCCTGATGAAGGGCTTTTGCCCGAAACGTCGGTTTCACTGCTCCTTGGATGCTGCCTGAACTGCTGTACTCTTCCAGCACCACTAATCCAGAATCTGGTTTCCAGCATCTGCACTCATTGTTTTTACCCCACCGACATTTATTCACCACCTGATACAATCTGTGTGGGTGCTGAGCATATTATAGTGAGTCTCAATGCATCCAGATTAGACTATTCAAGCAGTAGCTATGGGTTTAGCATAAAATGGTCTCCAGATTACACTCAGTAATGGGCAACTGAAAGTAATGATGGACAGAATAATCTCTTTAAAGACAAAGCACATTGTTGGATTGTCAGGTACAGATTGATTCTGTGCCAAATGCAAGGAATTTTCTCTGTGACCTTGGATTGCTCAAACTAGAGTTTAGAAGACTGTTCTTTTTACTCAATGTGAAATGTTAGGCAGACCAGATAACTGTACTACAAATGATTAATCTTTAATGGAGGATAACATTGATAATATCATAGCAACAAGAAACAAGGGTAAGCCACTTGTTCATTTGAGTCTGCTCTGCTATTTAATAAAATCAGGATTGATCTGATTTAACCTGAACTGTCCATTCCTGCATATCTTCCATCTCCTTGGTAATCATGAATCTGGCAGCCTGTGGCTTAAAAATATTTGAAGATTCTGCATTTCCCTTGCCTTTTGAGGAAGAGAATTCCAAAGACTCTGTCAGTGAACACAGAATTTTCCAGACAAGAATTATTGGCAGTGGTGGAAAATGTCAGTCCAGTTATGAGCTATTGGTCCCATTTTCCACAACAACGTGAAAATTTTACAATTGTTTACTTGACTGCTTCACAGCGTGTTATATGAATTACATTTGGTGGAATAAATATCTACTTTTGAGCTTTTACTGTCACTTGGTTTTGTGGAATTTAAGACTCACTGAGTGTGATATTATGGAATTGGTGCAGATGAACAGAGATATTTTATGCCAGCAGTACCCAAGGACCAAAAAAATGCCAGCTCCTGGCCAGCTTTGATTACTGCCTGTAACTGATGAGAATAACTCCCCAGCTTGTGAGTGGGAGCTGATATTTAACTGACAGTTGGCTATCATTAGGTGTTCAATAAGTCGGTTCCTGGTATTCTGGTAAATAGTAATGGTAATAATCATGGTCATGAAATGCAATGGGTAAGGTCCAGAGCAGAGAAGGTCCAAGGTTTCCTTGGAAGGGAATGAAGATCAGACCTGCTCCTCCTGGTCTATGAGGAAAGTAAATAATCGTATCTGAGCCTTTTCTATTCCATCTACCACTATGGCGAGACTACCCAAATTCAAAAGCCTGATAACACAGGCTAATGACAATATTCAATGCTGAGTGATGACCACATGGATTGAGTATGGGTGGTAAATGCTACTTCTGGACCTATATTCCAAGATAGCTATTGGAAATGTACCCACAGGCTATTCACTTTCCCTGTCTAGACTCAGGGACATATTTTTAAGATGAGAGGAGAAAGGTTTAAAAAAAGACATGAGGAACAGTGTTTTTTTGCACAGTGTTGCACATGTAGAATGAACGTCTGGAAGCAGTGATGGCTGCAGGTACAGTTCTAATGTTTAAGAGACATTTAGATAAATACATAAATAAGAAATATTTGGAGAGATATGAGCCAAATGCAGGCAGGTGGTACTAGTTCAGTTTGAGGTTATGTTTCAGTGCTGATTTTTCTGCCCTCATCTGATATCAGTAAATAATTCCAACTTTAGGAGCTAGATAGTGAAGTCAGTGTGACTAAGGGGAAGAGGATGCAGGGAGCAGAAAATGAATGCAAAAGGGACTGGTGGTCTGAGGTGCATTTGTTTTATTGCAAGAAGTAAGGTGGATGAACTTAGACCTTGGATTAATACCTGGGCGCACAATGTTATTGCTATTACTGATACTTGATTGAGGGAAGGGCAGGATTGGCAGCTGAACATCTCGGGATATTGATGCTTCAGGCAGGGTAGAGTCGGAGGTAAAAGGGATGGAGGAGTTGCATTACTGGTCAAAGAAAATATCACAGCTGTGCTGAAGAGGGGCACTATGGAAGACTCGAGTAGTGAGGCAATATGGGCAGAGCTCAGAAATAGGAAGGATACGGTAGCAATGTTAGGGCTGCACTACAGGCCTCCCAACAGTGAACATGAGACAGAGATGCAAATCTGTAAACAGATCATGGAAAGATGTAGAAGCAACAGGATGGTGGTGATAGGAGATTTTAATTTTCCTAACATTGACTGGGATTCACTTAGTGTTAGAGGTCTAGATGGAGCTGAATTTGTAAGGAGCATCCTGAAGGGTTTTCTAGAGTAAATAGCCCAACTCAGGAAGGGGCCATACTGGATCTGGTGTTGGGGAGTAAGCCCGGCCAGATGGTTGATGTATCAGTAGGGGATTACTTTGGGAATAGTGGTCACAATTCCATAGGTTTTAGAATACTCATGGACAAAGATGAGAGTGGTCCTAAAGTAAGAGTGCTATACTGGGAGAAGGCCAACTATATCAAAATTCGTCAGGAGCTGGGGAATGTAGGTTGGGAGCAGCTGGTTGAAGGTAAATCAATATTTGATATGTGAGAGGCTTTTAAGGAGAGGTTGATTAGAGTTCAGGAGAGGTATGTTCTTGTGAAAATGAAGGATTGAAATGGCAAAGTTAGGGAACCATGGATGACAGGTTAAATTATGAGACTAAAATCTTTGAGGAGAAAGTGAGGTCTGCAGATGCTGGAGATCAGAGCTGAAAATGTGTTGCTGGAAAAGCACAGCAGGTCAGGCAGCACCCAAGGAACAGGAGATTCAACGTTTCGGGCATAAGCCCTTCATAAGCCATTCCTGAAGAAGGGCTTATGCCCGAAACGTCGAATCTTCTGTTCCTTGGATGCTGCCTGACCTGCTGCGCTTTTCCAGCAACACATTTTCAGCTTTAAATTATGAGACTAGCTAAGAGGAAGAATGATGCATACCATAAGGTCTAAGCTACTGAAGATAGACAAAATTTCTGAAGAATATCGGGAATGTAAGACCAATCTGAAATGAGGAATTAAAAGGGCTTAAAGGGGCCGTGAGATATCTTTAGCAAACAGGATTAAGGAAAATCCCAAAGCCTTTTTTTCACATATGAGGAGCAAGAGGGTAACAAAAGAAAGGGTTGGCCTACTCAAGGACAAAGGAGGAAAGTTATGCGTCGACTCAGAAAAAATGAGTGAGATTCTTAATGATTACTTTGCATCGGTATTCACCGAGGAGAGGGACGTGATGGATGTTGAGGTTAGGGATAGATCTTTGAGTACTCTAGGTCAAGTCATCATAAGGAGGGAGGAAGCTTTGAGTATTCTAAAAGGCATTAAGGTGGACAAGTCCCCAGATCTGAATGGGATCTGCCCCAAGTTACTGAGGTAAGCGAGAGAGGAAATAGCTGGGGCTTTAACAGATATCTTTGCAGCATCCTTGAACACTGTTGAGGTCCCAGAAGACTGGAGAATTGCTAATGTTGTCCCCTTGTTTAAGAAGAGTAGCAGGGATTCTCCAGGTAATTATAGACTGGTGATCCTGACCTCAGTGGTAAGGGAACTGTTGGAGAAGATACTGAGGGGTCGGATCTATTCCCATTTGGAAGAAAATGGGCTTATCAATGATAGGCAACATGGTTTTGTGTGGGGAAGGTCATGTCTTACAAAGCTAATAGAATTCTTTGAGGAGGTGACAAAGTTGAATGATGGGGGATAGGCTGTAGATGTCATATAGATGGACCTTAGTAAGGCATTTGATAAGATTCCCCATGGAAGGCTGCTTGAGAAGGTGAAGTCACATGGGTCCAGGATATTATAGCTAGATGGATAGTGAACCTGCTGGGCAACAGGAGACAGAGAGTAGTAGTGGAAGAGAGATTCTCAAAATGGAGACCTGTGACCAGTGGTGTTCCACAGGGATCTGTGCTGGGACCACTGTTATTTGTGATATATATAAATGATTTGGAGGAAGGTATCGGTTGCCTGATTAGCAAGTTTGCAGGTGACACCTAGATTGGTGGAGTAGCAGATGGTAAAGGGACTGTCAGAGAATACAGCAGAATACAGGTAGATTGGAGAAATGGGCAGAGAACTGGCAGATGAAGTTCAATCCAGGCAAATACGAGGTGATTCATTTTGGAAGATCAAATTGAAGAGCCAACTATACAGTAAATGGAAAAGATCTGGGGAAAATTGATGTACAGAGAGATCTGGGTGTTCAGGTCCATTGTTCCCTGAAGATGGCAATGCAGGTCAGTAAAGTGATCAAGAAGGCATATGACATGCTTTCCTTCATTGGTCAGGGTATTGAGTACAAGAGTTGGCAGGTCATGTTACAGTTGTATAGGACTTTGGTTTGACCGTATTTGGAATATTGCATACAGGTCTGGTCGCCACATTACCAAAAGGGTGTGGATGCTTTGGAGAGGCTGCAGAGGCGGTTCACCAGGATATTGCATGGTATGGTGGGTGCTAGCTATGAAGAGAGGTTGAATAGATTAAGATGATTTTCATTAGAAAGACAGAGGTTGAGGGGGGACCTGATGAGGTCTACAAAATCATGAGAGGTATAGACAGGGTGGATAGCAAGAAGCTTTTTGCCAGAGTGCAGAACTCAATTACAAAGGGTCATGAGTTCAAAGTGAAAGGAGAGAAGTTTAGGGGAGATATGCATCATTTAAAATGAATCTGGACAGATACATGAATGGGCAGGGAGCAAAGGGATACAGATCTTTAGAAAATAGGCGGCAGGTTTAGATAGAGGAGCTGGATTGGCGCAGGCTTGGAGGGCCGAAGGGCCTGTTCCTGTGCTGTAAATATATTCTAGGTGTTGGATAGTAGGTAGGAATGCTTTGTTTTCCTTTGGTCACCCATGAGTACTGAAGAAAATTTTAGCACTTCCATACCATTACCTCTCTTGCGATCAGCAAACCTGTGAACAAACAGCAGACACATTTTTGATCAAGTGGACTGATCGCACTGAGGCAATGCACTCACTGAATATTTCATTTTTAATGACTTAGAATGAATATCATTGAGGAAAAATGATAACTTCTACTTTAACTGTTGCAGCTCACTGATGCGATAACAGAACTGAACAGGGATCAGTATCAAAGTCAAAATGGACAAAGGGGACTTGAGACATCAGTACCACCAAACTCTGACTATAACCAGGAAGCACTGGTGATCTTGGAAGAACAGTAGGCAAGCTGTCAAATCATGAGCAAAGGTGAGCAGTACACTTCCTCAATACAAAGCCGAGGAGCTGAACAGTGACTGGTGATTGCAACAATACAATACAATGTAAATAGAGCTTGTTGTTGTGTATGAATAAAATACAGGTTAACAGTGTGTATCATTTATGCACAGTAGCAACCTTTGCTATTGTGACAAAAACCAAAATAGCTGAAAAAACTCAGCAGGTCTGGCAACATCTGTGCAGAGAAAGCAGAGTCAATGTTTCGGGCCCAGTGACCCTTCTTGAAGGAAAAGACACTGCCTGAGGTCCTTCTGCTGAAGTTAAATAGTGTGTTCAGTTATCAGACTTTCCTGGTACCTCAACTTCACGTATATATAGTATTGCAATAGTAAGAAATGCCTTGGATTTATTTGTTTGGTTCGTCAAACTCCAATGTTTGCTTGTTTTCTCCTTATGCTACTGTACAGAACCAAACTACTTTAGTGACTATGTATATATATATTTAATGAATAAAGTATATTTTTGAAATTAAAAAAAGCTTTATCTCTCATGAAATGTCACTGCACCTGAAATGATAACTCTGCTTTCTCTTCATAGATGCTGTCAGACCTGCTGAATTTCTTCAGCTATTTCTATTTTTGGTTCAGGTTTCTTACATCTTAGCAGTACTTTGTGTTAGCTAATATCATATTATGTATTATATTGTGCATTTATTGGGGTCTGCCCTTTGACATAATGCATGTCCTATAAAATGCCTTGAGAATTCAGCCCAAGACCTACCAATTAGCTAAGCTAAACTACAGTCCTACTTCACAAATGACATTAAAGGTGTTAATCATCTGCTTTTATTTGGATTATGTAGCACACATCTTTTATGCTACAATGGAGAGTGTATTGAGGTGATTATTATTATCACTAGTCTCTTAGGAACTTATTCAACTTATATCTTGATTGTATGATTTTCTGCTCTTCACTCTAGTTAAATAGCCACTATGTATTAGCATAAGCCGTGTCCTTCGGTCTCTCAAGCCCACCATCTGAAGGGTTTTTCCCAACACTTTAACTTCCCCTAAACCCCATCCCTTCTCCCCACTCCCACTAGTGATGGGCAGGAGAAGGTCTGAGGATGAAAATGTTAAATATGGGGAAATGGCAATTATCTGTCACACAGCACACTTTTGAAAGTGGTGGATAAATGGCACATTGAATAGGCTATTAGCCACCTGACTGAAAATATCTTACTGTTTTGCACTCTGAGATGCCAGGAAATTTGGCATGTAAAAAACAGAGGCTGCTGGCTCTAAAAGATGCATGTTTAAGCGTTCCTTGTGAGAATGAAAGGCATTCAAAGTTCTACGTTAATTTAATTCATTAAGATCTCATGACCTCACCTCTTATTGGATCTTTGGACAGTTTTGACTTGACCTGCACTGTGCTAACTCCCTGTAAATATTCTGTAATGACAGCAAAACAAGGGCAGAGTCTTGTTGATGCCTCAGCTGCCAGCTAGGTATTCAGCTGCAGAACTGTGCTGCTTCTCAACGGAAAGGCCTGCAAACCACAACCAGTCTAACAGTGGTGAGGACATTGGCAGGCCTTCAGCTCAAATTGAGGCCCCCAGGTACTTGCTCAACCTCTTATGGCATTTGTTCAGGCAACAGGCTTTATATTAGAGTGCAGAATGCCTGAGACTTCAAAGAGAAGCTACTAATCAAAAGTGTCACTAGTTGCAGAATTTTATGAGGATGGAAAACTAAGCAGACATTTTTTTTTACCAAATCTTTCAAATGAATTAATCATTACAATAACTTTTTGGACAGGATCAAGCATAGTGTTCGAATGTAAATAA
Organism: Hemiscyllium ocellatum; assembly: GCF_020745735.1. Classification (NCBI taxonomy): domain Eukaryota; kingdom Metazoa; phylum Chordata; class Chondrichthyes; order Orectolobiformes; family Hemiscylliidae; genus Hemiscyllium; species Hemiscyllium ocellatum. The sequence goes on along the minus strand of NC_083403.1, from coordinate 110,637,435 downwards.
GAAGCCCTTTGAGAAAATGGGCGGCACGGTGGCACAGTGGTTAGCACTGCTGCCTCACAGCGCCTGTAGACCCGGGTTCAATTCCCGACTCAGGCGACTGACTGTGTGGAGTTTGCACGTTCTCCCCGTGTCTGCGTGGGTTTCCTCCGGGTGCTCCGGTTTCCTCCCACAGTCACAAAGATGTGCGGGTCAGGTGAATTGGCCAAGCTAAATTGCCCGTAGTGTTAGGTAAGGGGTAAATGTAGGGGTATGGGTGGGTTGCGCTTCAGCGGGTCGGTGTGGACTTGTTAGGCCGAAGGGCCTGTTTCCACACTGTAAGTCTAATCTAAAAAAAAAAGGAAATACTTATCAGGAGTTCTAGCTCTTTGCAAACCTACACTTTTTAAAAATCACTCATGGGATGTGAGCTTCGCTAGCTGGGCTAACATTAATAGTCCATTCCTATTCGCTCTCGAGATGGTGGTGAGCTATCTCTTGAACCACTGCAGTCCATTTAGTATAGGTACGGCTATAATGCCGCGAGGGAGGGAGTTTCATGATTTTGACCCAGTGACAGTGAATGAACAGCAATATATTTCAAAGTGAGTGGCTCGGAAGGCATCTTGCAAGTTGTGGTGTTCACACATATCTACTGCCCTTGTTCTTTGTGATAGAAGTTGTTGGGGACTTGGAAAATGCCAATGAAAGAGGTTTGGTGAATTTCTGCAGAACATCTTAGAGGTTGTACACACTGCTGCCACTGTCAATTAAGGAGGAAATGTATGTTTGTGGATTTAGACAATAAATATAAGACACAGAAGCAGAAATTAGGCCATTCTGTCCATCAAGTCTACTCTGTCATTCAATCATGGCTGATAAGTTTCTTGACACCATTCACCCCCTTTCTCCCCATAACCTTTGATCCCCTTGACAATCAAAAACCTGTCTATTTCTGTCTTAAATATACTCAATGACCTGGCTTCCGTAGCCTTCAGTGGAAATGCATTCCATAGACACACAACTCTCTGGCTGAAGAAATTTCTCCTCATCTCCTTTCTATAGGATCTTCCTTTTACTCTAAAGTTGTGCCCTTGCATTCTAGTCTCTCTTGCTAATGGAAAAATCTTCCCAACATCCACTCTGTCCAGGCCGTTCAGTATTCTATAAGTTTCAATTAGATCCCCCCTCATCCTGCTAAATTCCATTGAGTATAGACCCGGAGTCCTCAAGCATTCCTCATATATTAAGCCTTCATTTCTGGGATCATTCTTGTGAGCGTCCTCTGGATCCCCTCCAGGGCCAGTACTTCCTTCCTGAGATATAGTGCCCAAAACTGCTCACAATATGCTCAATGTGGTCTGATCAGAGCCTTATAAAACCTCAGAAATACATCCCTGCTTTTATATTCCAATCCTTTTGAAATATATGCCAATATTGTATTTACCTACTGAACTACTGACTCAACCTGCAAGTTTACCTTAAGAGAATCCTGGACTAGAACTCCCAAGTCTCTTTGCACTTCACATTACTGACTGTTCTCCCCACTTAGAAAATAGTCAATGTCTCGATTCTTCCTATCAAAAGAGCATGGTAAACTAGGGCAAGTCACTATGGTTTCATCAAAGGGAAGCCATGCCTGACAAATCTGTTAGAATTCTTTGAGGAGGTAATGAGCAGGTTTGACAAAGGAGAGCAAATATTTGGACTTCCAGAAAGCCTTTGACTAGGTATCACACAGGAGGCTACTGAGTATGATAAGAGTCCAAGGTGTTTGAGGCAAAATACTCACCATGGATAGAAAGTTAGTTGTCTGGCAGAAGGCAGAGAGTGGGGATATCAGAATGGCAGCCAATGACTAGTGATTTTCCGCAAGGATCAGTGTTGGGACCTCAACTTTTCACACTTTCCGACGTTGTCTTCCATCTGCCACTTTTTTGCCCACTCACCTAACTTGTCTCAATCCTTCTGCAGCCTCCCCATCTGAAATCCATATTTTCCCCCAACCATCTTTGAATTATCTATAAACTTAGCCAGAATGCCCTCAGTTCCTTCATCTAGATTATTAATGTATAAAGTGAAAAGTTGAGTTTTTCTAGCACCTTCTTCTTGGTGATGGCCACCTCTGTCCCTGACTCTCTTGAACATTTGGAATGTTATTCGTGTCTTCCACTGTGAAGATGACATACAAAGTACTTGTTCAGTTCCCCTGCCATTTCTTTGTTCCCCATTACTACTTCTCCAGCAGCCCAATGTTTACATTTGCTTCTCTTTTGATCTTTAAATATCTAAAGAAACTCTTATAATCATCTTTTATATTACAGGCTAGTTTACCCTTCTATTTAATCTTTTCCCTCCTTATTTCTTTTCTCATTGTCCTCTAAGTCTTTGTAGGCTTTCCAATCTTCTGACTTCCCACTGCCCTATGCTGCATTGTATGCTTTCTCTTTTGCTTTTATGCTGTCCCTGACTTCCCTTGTTAGCCATGGTTGCCTTGTCCTCCCTGTACCATGTTTGTTTTCCCCTCAGGATGAATGTTTGCTGTGTCTCCCAAATTACTCCCAGAAACTCCTGCCGTTGCTGTTCCCAGTTTTTCCCGCTAGGCTCCTCTCCCAGTAATACTGTTCTATCTGATTCCACCTTTTCCCTCTGAAATTGCAGAGTAAATTCTATCATGTTATGGTCACTGCCTCCTAAGAGTTCCTTCACCTTAAGCTCCTGTATCAAGTCTGTTCACTTCACATCACTAAATCCAGAATTGGTTGTTCCGTAGTGGGCTCTACCACAAGCTGCTCCAAAAGTTCTACTCATAGATGTTCCACAAATTCCCTTTCTTGCAACCCACTGTCAGCCTGATTTTCCCAGTCCATTTGCATTTCGAAATCCCTGGGTTGGATTTGTTGTGCTTTTAGTGTACATAACATATCTGGGCAATTTTCCACATTGTTGTATTGAATTCAATGTCATAGCTGTGCTAAAATAACTTAGCTAAGGGTGCAGCAATTTTATGGCACACAGTGTCAGTACTATTGCCAGAATGTTGTCAGTGCCCTTAGCCTTTGCAGTATCCACTGCATCCAGCCTTTTCTTGATATCAAATGGAGGACATGAAGTGGCTAAAAACTGGCATCAATGATGCTGGGATCTTTCAATGGAGATCGAGATGGATCATGCACCTGGTACTTTTGCACTAAATGTTGAGGGATATTTGTGGAGCCGCCTCCACCAGTGAGTTGTTAAATTGCCCATCACCATTCATGACTATATGTGACAGGTCTACAGAGATTAGACCTGATCCCATGATTGTGAAATTGCTTGGCCCAGTCTGTTGCTTTCCACTTACTTTGTTTGGCATGGATGTAGTCCTGTTTTGTAGCTTCACCAGACTGACACTTTTTATTTTTAGGCATGCCCTTCTTTGCTTTATTGTGCAACCAACAATAGTAGCAGCTAATGCATTTTCAGTTGTACAAGGGTGGTGCTATTCCATATCCAGCAAGGCAGCAAACTAAACATCCATATCTTTAACCAACCAACTATGTCACCATGTCTTTAACAGAAACAGAGCAAAAATGATTTGGAATTGAGAAAAAAGCACTAGCAGTTACATGAGCGCGCAAAATAAAAATCCCAGGATTCAAATTTACTATTAAAACAGACCATGAGCTCTTGATCCCGTTATTGGAGTATGAAATGTCAACAAGAGTATAAAGTTTGATGAAGACTAGTTAAGTATGGCGCTATGGTATTTATTTCTGTGAAACTGAGAGTTTGGGGCAAGATGCAGTGGTATGTGAAAGTTGACTCAAAATACTGATTTTAAGGTGAGATATAAATGACAGATTTAATACTCTATGTAAATAAGACATGCAAGTAATGATGTCTGAGGTCACATGATAGGCTCTGAAGAAAGTGTTGTATAGACATTGTGCTAAGTTTGACTGGAAGTAATTCCTAGAACGTTGAATAAACAATAACCTCAAAGTTTTTAAATTCCAACAACCAATTAAATTAGATTCCCTCCAGTGTGGAAACAGGCCCTTCAGCCCAACAAGTCCACTCCGACCCTCTGAAGGGTAACCCACACAGACCCACTTCCCTCTGACTAGGGCATATAACACTGTGGGCAATTTAGCATGGCCAATTCACCTGACCTGCACATCTTTGGACTGTGGGAGGAAACCCACGCAGACATGGGGAGAATGTACAAACTCCACACAGACAGTCGCCCAAGTCTAAAATCGAACCTGGGACCCTGGTGCTGTGAGTTGTATGTTTTGAAAGATTAAAATTCCTCAATGCATTTCTTGAAAATTGCTCTATTAATTACCTTGCTTTCAAACAATTTCCTCCATAGCTGAGCTATCATAGATAATGGAATCATTTTCCAGCCTCACTTCTCCAATGGAAATAGAAGATTGAACAATCACTTAAAATTGTTTCAGTAAGACCGTGTACTCTGATGCATTAACATTTTAAAGAGATACTGTTCATGCTATTATACTGTGTTTGAATTAATCTCTGAATCCTGGTTCAGTGGGGCAGTTCTCAGATTTAACCAGGACAAACTTGGCTGATTGCCTGACTGCCAGTAACTCTTGTGTAAATCCTGGATGGTGCAATAGTGTGTGGTGGCTGGATGAGGTTTTTGTGGCACTGTGAGTACTGTGCGTTGGTGAGGGAATGCATTTCCTCTAATCATGAAGCTAAAATAAACACTTGCCTTTTATTGATGAAGCCACTACAATCGCTTACAAAAAACTGAAACCGACCGTGAGCCCCCAATTTGCAGAGGGATCCTTCAACTGTGGCCTCAGTCTCTGCCTCTCTAGAAGTATTGTGCTGTGTCCCATGAGAAGGAAAGGCATAGAGCTATGAATGAGAGAAATGGTTTTTGTGGAGAAGTGGGAAAGGCAAGAGGGTGACTCTGACACAAGGGAATGAAAGGCAATTGAATATGGGTGAGAACGCGAACTGGTTATTCAATAGAGATATGAGGAGATGCCTGGGCTGAGATAATTTACCAACAGGGTGTGTTGGTGTGAGGATTGTGCAGATCAGTGCTAAGAAAGTCAGTATAGGGTTTGATATTGAACACTGACAATTCCTTTTAAGGTGCTTGACCCTGTTTGGACACTTGCTCCCAAGTTGATGGCTTGCTCCCACAGCTTGGATAACATCCTAGGTTGACTCATAACTCCTCCTATGACCCTGATCTGAACCCCACAAATGACTTCCTCCCAGAGTCTAGAACGTATTCCCCCCTACACCCCACATTATCATCAACATCCCTGTTGCTACAGTTTTACCAACTCTCCTTGCCTAACTCCCACAGTCTCGCTCACCTCTTCTATTTCCCACAACTTTGCCAGCAACCCTCTCTTGCCCCACCCATTTCTCCCAGACCTCAGCTCCCACCTATAAAGGGAGGTTGTGGGCCAGTGGGCTGCAAACAAATTTGTTCTTGCCTGTAGGAAATAGACTGAAGGAAAAGTACATTTAAAATTCAATGTTGACACAGCAAAATATTAAGCAGTAAAGAGAGGAAAAAAGAAGTGATTGAAACTGATACTGTTCACTTTCTGTTTCTTGAGAAAGTGGTTACATAACTGTACTAATCAATTTGAATCCCAGTGTAGATGTGAGGAATCTGCATATAGTGACTGGGTGCAATCTGTACTATCAGTGAAACAGATCACATCCTGATGATATATTTGAACACCGTTCAATTGCTATCAACATGCCTTATGCCTGCTATTCACTGATACAGAACAGCTGCTGATATTGCCTTGGTTATGTAGCAAAGGGTTGACAATATAAGGTGGATTCACAATCAGAAGTTGAATGCTAATTTTCATTAAGTCAAGCTCCTCCTGAAACAACGTTGGGCGAATTTCAATGAAAGTTTCCTTTCCACAAATGAGTTTGTCATTTACATCAGTTCTCCCACTATTGGAAATGCCACCATTCAGATGAGCTGAGACTCTGTGCATCCTCAAGTTAATGGATTCACAGAATTCAAAGAAGAACCATAACATTTTTCCCAGTGGCTGTTCATCCTTCTATTGACATCAATTCAAACAGATTATTGCTAATTTACCCCATGACTGTTTGCAGAGTCTTGCTGTGCTCAGATTGGAAGCTGTTGGCCACATTATGTGTGCATGGCAGAATGGTGGTTCAGCGGTTAGCACTGCTGCCTCACAGCGCCAGGGACCCAGGTTCGATTCTCACCTCGGGCGACTAGCTGTGTGGGGTTTGCAAATTTGCCCCCTTTGTGCATGGGTTTCCTCCAGGAGCTCCAGTTTCCTCCCATGTTCCAACAGATGTGCAGGTTAGATGAATTGGCCGTGCTAAATTGCCCATAGTGTTAGGTGTATTAGTCAGGGGTAAATGTTGGGAAATGAGTCTAGGTGGGTTACTCTTCGGAGGGTCGGTATGGACTTGTTGGGCTGAAGGGCCTGTTTCCACACTGTAGGGAATCTAATCTAATCTTATTATGACTGCCTATACTTCAGAAAAATTTCATTTTGGCCATAGCATTCTGAGATGGTTTGAGATATGCTGTACATTAACATTCTTGACTAAATTTTGCCTCCTCTAGCTTATCTCTCCATGCTTCAGGCGCACTGCCTTTATTCCTGAGGAAGGGCTTTTGCCCGCAACATTGATTTCGCTGCTCCTTGGATGCTGCCTGAACTGCTGTGCTCTTCCAGCACCACTAATCCAGAAAATAAATTTTCGAACGGTCAACAGCTATTCTTTTTCAAGAATATTAAGGAATTTGTTATTATAATTAGGATTAAGGAGAAGTCTAAAATTTGTAATACGTATATCAAGAGGAAGAGGATAATCAGAGAAAGAATAGTGCTGATTAGTGGCCAAGGGGATAATCTGTGCTTGAAGTCAGAGGGTATTGATAGGGCATCAAATGAGTACTTCCTATCTCTCCTCACTTTGGAGAAGGAAGGTGTAGGTACAGAATTCAGGAAGAGGAACTGTAAAGTTCTTTAACAGTTTGACAGAGGAGTGAGATGGTGGAGGTTTTGTCAAGCTTAAAAGTCAACAAAACTCCAGACCCGGATGAGTTGTATCCCAGGCTACTGTAGGAGACGAAGAAGGAAATTAATTTGGCTCTGACCTAAAATTTTAATTCCTCTCTTGGCCACAGGGGACGTGACAAAGTACGGGTGGATAGTTGTTGTGGTTCCATTTTTCAAGAAGGATGGTAGGGATAAAACAGGAATAACAGACCCATCAATTTCATGTCAGCGGTAGGGAAGCTACTGGAGAAAATGCTGAAGAAAAGAATTCATCTCCATTTGGGGAGGCAATGTTTGATCAGGGTAGTCAGCATGGTTTTGTCAGAGGGAGGTTGGTATGAACAAATTTGATTTAGGTTTTCGAGGAGGTGATGAGGTATGTACATAGGGGTAGCCTAGTTGATGCAGTTTATATGAGTCTGTTAGTTCAGTTGGCTGGTGTGCAATGCTGACTGATACCAAAGACATGGGTTCAATTCCCATACTAGCTAAAGTTGCCATAAAGCACCCTCCTTCTCAACCACGCCTGAACCACGCTGACCCTCGGATTAAACCAATGAGAGAATGGTGCAATCCCGCTGCGATTATGATGGCTTTAAAAAAAGTCATTCATCAAAGCCTTTGACAAGGTTCAAGATCAGATGTGAGAATACACCAGGTTATGGTCCAACACGTTGATGCAAAGGTCAGGTGAAGTGAGAGAGAAGGACACAGACATAGAATTTATAGGCAGAGAGATCAATAGGAAGGGGGATCAAAAGATCATAAAAACATTGTGAATGGAGTGTCAACAGGCCGAATAATAAACCTCTGCAGGTGATCAAGAGTGTCAGATGGTGTGAATAAAGTGTCAACAGCTGAATAACGAGCAAAGGAATAACCTACAACCTGATTAAATGAGGCAGAGGGATAATTACAAAAAATTAAAAACAAAGTGGTGCTGGAGACAAATCAAATGACTAGAACAACATAACTATAACCATAGTAATATGTCATCCAAAACTGTACAAACTAATTAAGGTGGAGAAATCATAACAATTTATCAGGGTGATGGTGTCAAAATAGATACATATAAAGAACAGTGCGATGGGATTACATATAGCACAACATGAACCAAAGATCACAGTTGGAGCAGTCTTCATGGATATGGAACTTGGCTATCAGTTTCTGCTCGGCAATCCTGTGTTGTTGTGTATCTCGAAGGCTGCTTACCTGAAGATTGGAGACTGAATGTCCTTGATTGCTGAAGAGTTCCCTGAGAAGGAGAGAACACTCCTGTTGTCAATTTTGAACAGTGTCCATTCATCTGTTGTTGTAGTATCTGCATGGTCCCACCAATATACCACACCTTCAGACATCCTTGTCTGCAGCATATGAGAAAGATAACATTGGCAAAGTCACATGAGTATCTACCTAGTATGTGACGGGTGGTGTTCGCATCTGTGATAGTAATACCCATGTCTATGATCTGACATGTTTTGCAGCAGTTGCTGTGGCAGGGTTGTGTGGTGTTATGGTCAATATTGGTCTCAAGGCTGGGTAGTTTGCTGTGAATCTTGATCTGTTTAAGGTTGGATGGTTATTTGAAGGTGAGAAGTGGAGTTATGGGAATGATCTTGGTGAGTTGCTTGTTGTCATTGATGACATATTGAAGGCTACAAAGCACATGGTGTAGTTCTCTGCTTTGGGGAAGTACTGGATGACAAAGGTTACTCTATAGGTCATATCCTGTATCTGTCTTCTGAGGATGTTGTTGTGGTTTTTCGTTGTAGCATGTTAGAACTGGTGATCAATGAGTAGAGCATCCTATTCCATTCTTATGAGGGCATCCTTCAAAATATTTAGGTATCTGTCATGTTCCTCCTCATCCACACCTATCTCACCCAAACCCTGTCTATACACTTGACTGATGAATTGAACAGTGAATTGATGAATTGATTCTCCCGCATGTTGAACCTCATTTGGATGTAGTGGGTGACAAACGTACAGTGTGAAATGGATGAGTGATTTCAATGTTAGTTACTAAGATTAGCACTCTACCGACCAGACTAACCTAAAGAACATAGCTGCCAGACTAAACTTGAGGCAGGTGGTCAGGGAACCACAAGAAGGGAAAAGGTACTTAATCTCATCCTCACCAATCTATCTGGCACAGATGTGTCTGTCCACATAAGAATCCGAACAGTGACTACTGTGTAGTCCTTGTGAAAATAGAGTCCTGCCTTCACATCGAAGATATTCTACATTGTTTTGTGTAACACTACTGCTGTGCTGAATGGGATAGATTTTTTTACAGTTCTAGCTACTCCCAACTAGATATTCATAAAGTGCTGTGGGCCATTTACAGAATTGTATTCAATCACGATGTACAACCTCACTGTTATGGCTATATCCCCCACTCTATCATTACATCAAGCGTGGAGATCAACCCTAGTTCAATGAGGAGCTCAAGAGGGCTCCTGGTTGGTGAAGCTACAACAGACTACGGTACTTGCTTGCCAAACAATATAAGGAGCATGCAGTAGATGGCGCTAAGCAATCCCACATCCAAGAGATCAGATTTAAACTTTGTAGATTGAGTCGAGAATGGTGCTGTGCAATTGTACAATTCACTGAAAAAGCAGGATCAATAAATAATTCCATCCTCAATGATGTGGGAAGCCCAGTGCATTCATGACAGATGAGGCTGAAGAATTTGCAACAATGTCCAGTCAGAAGTGTCAATTTGAGTTCTTCAGCATCATGAGTGTCAATCATGGCCAGTTTGATTCATTCTATATGATATCAGAAATGGCTGAAGGCACTGGGTACTTCAAAACCCATGGGTCCTGACAACATTCTGGCTTGTACTGAAGGCTTGTGCTCAAACCTAGCTAAATCCCAAGACAAACTGCTCTAGTACAGTTATAAGACTGGTATCCACCTGGAAATATGGAAAATTGCCCAAGTATATCCACTACAAATAGTGGATAAATCCAACCTACCCAATTACCATGTAGCAGTCTACTCTAATTCAGTAGCAAAATGACACAAGGTATTATTGTCAGTGCTATGAGCAGCATTTATTCAACAAATACCTGCTTGTTGACACTTAGCTTGGGTCATGCTTGTAGCCTGACTTCATTACGGCCTCGGTCCAAACATGGACAAAATAAACTGAACTCAGGGTAAGTGACAGTAACCATTATTGACACCAAGGGAGTGGTTGACAGACATTAGCATCAAGGATGCAAAGCAAAACCAGAAGTAATGGAATTTAGGGGTGTAGTGGGGGATTTGGGGAGCGGTAGTGGGAAGGGAGCTCTCCACTGGTTAGAGTCATAGCTAACAAAAAAGTAGATGGTTATGGTTGTTCGAGGTCAATCATCTCAGTTACATGAATCACTGCTGGAGTTCTTCAGGGTAGATATTTTCAAACCAACCCATTCAGAGACCTTGTCACAATCTGGAGCTGGTGGAACATGAATCTGGAATCCTCGATCAGAGGTAGGGATGCTACCATTGCACCATAAGAGAACTCACAGATAAGGATTAACTAGTGGATCTGGTAGATGTTTGTCCTAGGCTCATCCATCTTCAGCTGCTTCACTAATTACCTTCCCTCATGGGTGCAAGCCTTCAGCCAATTTGTTTCTTTCTACATGATATCAAGAAATGACTTGAAGGCACTGAATGTTTCAAAAGCTGTGGGCCCTGACAACATTCTGACTTCAAGTTAGAAGTGGGGACATTTGCTGATGATTGATGATGTTCACTAATTGTTTATTGGTCAGAATATTGAGTACAGGACTTGGGAGGTCATGTTGCAGCTGTACAGGACATTGGTTAGGCCATTGTTGGAATATTGCTTGCAATTCTGGTCTCCTTCCTATCAGGAAGATATTGTGAAACAGTTCAGAAAGGATTTACAAGGATGTTGCCAGGGTTGAAGGAATTGAGCGAGAGGGAGAGGTTGAATAGGCTAGGGCTGTTTTCCCTGGAGTGTCGGAGGCTGAGGAGTGACCTCATAGAGGTCTATAAAATCATGAGGGGCATAGATAAGATAAATAGACAAAATCTTTTCCCTGGGGTGAGGGAGTCCTGAACTAGAGGGCATAGGTGTTTAGGGTGAGAGGGGAAAGATATAAAAGAGACCTAAGAGGCAACTTTTTTCACTCAGGGTAGTACGTGTATGGAATGAGCTACCAGAGGAAGTGGTGGAGGCTGGTACAATTGCAATATGTAAGAGACATTTGGATGGATAAATGAATAGGAAGGGTTTGGAGGAATATGGACCAGGTGCTAGCAGGTGGGACGAGATTGGATTGGGATCTCTGGTCGGCATGGACGAGTTGGACTGAAGGGTCTGTCTCTGTGACTCTATGATTCCTAAAATACTGAAGCATTCCATGGCCAAATGCACTAAGGCCTGGACAACATTCAGGCTTGGACTAATAAGTGGCAGTAATAATCACACTCCACAAGTGCCAGGAAATAACCAGCCTAAAAAGAATCTAACCTTTGCTGCTTGACATCCTGAGGTTACACTTAGCAGAAAGATCACTTAATTAACTAATTAATTAAGCAATAATCTAAATGTAAAATAAATGGGATACATTTCATTAACTTGAAGACCTCCAGTGAGTTTATTTAATGCTAAACCGCATAATACAGAATAATCTCCAAACACTGTCTCAAGCGCTATAATGCCACTGATCATGTGACAACATCCTGACTCATTTGCATGTTTAAAAGGACATCACCCACAACATTCCCTGTTCCACAAGTTTAGCTCTTGTAATTTACAAGTCCAAACATATAACCATTGCATAATAGCAAAATTAGATATTGAGGTGAAAATTATGAAATTTCTAAGCACTGACGTCTAACAGTTCAGATAAAATTATATTATTTTGACAACTCTTTCACATTTTACAGCATAACCTCCTGGAAGAATAGATTTCGTCCTTGTCTGTCCTTGGGCTGTAGCCATTTTGTCAGTGTGATGGTTGTTGACCATGTCATCATCCAGGTGTATTCTTTCAGGTTTGCTGTGCATAATTGGATATTGTTCACTTCCTTTACCAGGCTTCTGTTCCTCCTCAGCAATACACCATTATGTCTATGACTTCATAAGACCAGGGCTCACCATATGCTTTAGTAATCTCTGTGTTTAGCCATGTTCCCACTGTGGAGAGTGTGCCTGAGAGTGTTTGTCTTGTCATTTAGCCAGTCCTGCAGCTGTGTACCTGTCTTCATTCTGCCTTGTTTGTCAATAAGTGTGGCTTGCATCTTGGAGAACTTAGATAAAAAGTGGCATGGGAAGGCCATTCACACTACTGATCATGATCTATACTGACAGTAGTGACCCCATATCCAGAGACATAGCTCTGAGGTATAACAGGACAACAGGAAAATTTTGTTTTGTTGTCTTATGCTTCAGATTGAGTTATTTAATGGTGTACATCAGTGACACCGTTTGATCTGGATATAGTGGGGAGGATGTCACGTGGTTCATTCTTCATTTAAATCACATATTCCTGAACTGGCTGCCCATGTACTGCAGTCCATTTTCAGAAATTATTTCTTTAGGCACTCTGACTATGACACTCATTGTGTCTGCCACAGACATACAGTTTTTCTTACCTGTCTGACAATTGCAATTTTGGAGAAATAATCATTGTCAAGGCTGAAGTTGTCTCCATAGAAAATAAATAGATCAGGTGTGATTTTGGACTAAAGGTTTTATAGAATCTTGAGTGGTTGTAGATATTCTCTTTGTTGCTGAGGCTGGTGGTTCTGGCATGCCTTGCACATCTTCGCTCACGTTTTTGATGTAATTACCAATCCCTGGCCTGTAGACTTTATCACATGTTTGTCATCTCGTCTGTTATAAATCTATAAGTCCTCGGTGTATTTGTGACTGTGTTTCCTGGCAGACAGCTTCAGTTGCAAGTACTTGTTTTCCTTTGCAGCAATGCCCCTCAAAATACCAAGCTCGCCTCTCTAAGGCCAAATACATCTGAGGGTATTTGGCACTTCTTATGTTAGTTCACTTGCCACTGTGTACTCAGTTATAGACTGTTTCCAATTGAAATAGTTTGCACTTATGCTGGCCTAAAGGCTTCCAGTTGGTTTTGAGAACACCTTGCACCTCAATAATCCAGTAGAGTGCCTGCATTCTTATTTGGGTTTTGTAACCTACACAGTTTATCCCAGGTGATGATTTTGATACCAGGTTTGAAAACCTGGAGCCAACAACATTTTGCGACATGTCGTCTCTCAGAACTGAGTGCCTCCAGGAGCATTGTTTTCACCTCAAGGTGCATGCAGGTCTTAAGACTTGGAAAGTCCCCTCTGAAAGCCTGTAGTGAATACTTTATGTGGACATATCCGAAAAAGTGATGGAAAGAATAAAAATAAAGATAACAGCTGAGAACAAAGTTTGCCAAGCAGTTTGGAGGAAGTGAATCTATTAAAGTAGAAGAAGTGAGTTTAGAATTGTGCAAATAAGCTGCTTTCATTTCCAGTAGTTAATGTTAGTGATCCCGGCAGATCCTCACCTTTATCAATTGAGAAACAAACTGTATGGATCTGAGAGACTGCAGAATGGCACAATGTTTATTGTGAAGAGAGCAAATAAATACATGGGGATTATATTTTTAATTTGTTCTGGAAAAAAAAATCAATAGACTACTGATTTTAATATTGAATGACTAATTAGTTCTTTCTTTCTTCTTAGGTGTAAGACTCCAACTTGCCATATGTTGTTTCACGAAGTAACATATCACCTTACTGCATGTCAAAGGGCTTCTTTACTGTAAATTTGTATTTTCAAATTGATATTTTATGAAATCAGTAGTTAGCATACACCATTATTTAAAGGAAAGTTCTGTCATGATCGACTAAAGTCATTTATTTTGTATATCAAAATCTTTCAAAACATCAGATTTGTCACTGACATACATTGTACTAATTCAGTATTGCTAATAATCAGCCACATGTTTCTGTAAGTTGATAAACAGCTAATACATTTCTACATATGTCTCTGGAGATTAGTCTCAGTGATGACCATGATCTAGGACAGTTGAAATTTTGGACAGGTCAGGTATATTAAATGCTAAAAAATTATTTGTGTATACACAATGTATTTAGTTTTGATGTTTTGCAGTCAGGCTCAAATACATTTTGAAAGAAAGATCATTTCCATGCTAACTCATCAGTAAAGCTATTACCAGATGATTTCAGTGGACGTCACATAATATTTTCTGTATGAATGTATGGATTTTTGATGCTTTTTGAAAAATAAAAAATGCCAAATTTTATTCATACTGTTTCAAAATAACCTATCTTGAGTTTCAAATTGTTGATATTTTTCATATCTTGAGTTATCAATTTAACACAGCATCAATACATAAACATAATCACAATGACAATTATACATTTCAAAAAAAAGATAAAATATATCACCTTATTTAAGTTAAAAAGAAGCACATGAAACTTGTTAAATCAATAAACAGCTTTTTATATTTGTAAATAACAAAATCCTCAAAACACTAGCGTTTCCTATAATGGTTTTTTTTGCGTAACAATACAGCAGATTTCGAAGATGTTGAGCAAGTCTACCTGTCTAAAAGCAAATATTGAAATCAAATTACTAAATGAGTTAATTAAATGTTACTGACTTCATCAGTGCAGTTAAAAGCTATCAATGATCCACCCCAACAGAAGGATGTTAAAATTTAAGCGCTATTTACTTAACTGACTGTATAATTTGTTCTGTGAAATAGTATTTTTTTCTCAAGCAATTCATTTTCATTTGCTGTCAGTTATGCTGCATGATGTACCCACTTTTTTTTTGATTGAAAGGTTTGTTTCAATTTGTTCTCGTAAATCAGACTGTTGAAGTCTTGTATGGACAAGGGTCAAGGGGCCTTACAAATGTAATACCCCTGAGCATTATCTCATCCCAATTACCTCAAAACAGTAAATATAACAATCACAATGGAAATCTTGAAATAAAACTAGAGATTACTAGGAATTGGTGAATGAGCATACTGAAATAATGTAATGCGGAATGCCTTGCCATAAGTATTAAATAATATGGTGACCACCTGGCAAACTATTGCACATTTCCATGGTTTGACAGAATTGTCCATACTAGCTTTAGGAGAAGTAAGCCTTTTTTAAAACTGTAATTGTATCTTGTTAATCTCTTTATGAACTAAGTTAGTGCCTTTCTGAATTAGAGAAATTACTCCTGGCCATTTATATTTATATCTACTCAACACTTTTTGCACAACAAGAATCAACACATTCATACATATGGCCTTGTTATTGCAGAAAAATGTTCTAAGAGGGCACATGAGAATAAAGAGCATAATACCAGCAAAAGTGGAGATGATAGCTAATGAAATTGGAGGAAGATTTCAGCAAGGCCCAGGAGATTCAGAAGGGAATTTTAGAATCAAACTGTTTGATGACTGAAAATTTTGCACAATGTTTGTGCAAATGGATGGGGAGTCTGCAGTTATTGAGAGTTGGAACTCTTATGCAGCATGTTTCTGATCTGGCAGCAGTTATTGGTTGTTACTTGGTTCATGTGGTAGCTACTCCAATACTCAAGTATGATAACTCTCGACAATGCTAACGTGCATCAATGGTTATTATCCAAATTATTGCACATGCAATCAAGTGACAATGGGCCCCAAATTGGACATTCTCGATTGACCCGAACCAGAGAAATCTGGTCTGACAGAAAATTGACCAAGCTAAATTTAAAAAATAGCCAGCAGCAATCGGCTACAGAGAACAGTGGAAAGCATGGTCAAAGAAGTCAAAAAAGCTCAGCAGGAACTAGTCACAACCAGTCTGAAAGTTCTGTATTAGAGAAGTATTGATCAGGCTTTCTGGCACTTTGACTTGCTGCCAGTGCCTGAGTATGTGCACTTTACACCTCCTGGTATAGCAACATTGAAGTGTTGGTGTTGTACTACTGGATGCTTTGAACCCTGCTTATCACCAAAATGATCAATGGCAGTAGAACATTCTGGAAGATCTGGGTGGTCAGGCATGAAAACACAGCTGGAAGCCACCCCCTCAGTAAAGGTGCCCAGCAGAGTCATGGCAGGAGAATGAATGGTCGGACCCAGGAGACATTCTGTATTGATTTTCAAGGTCCACCTTCATGGAAGAGAGTCCGACCTTCATCATAGAAGAAGGAGATTCCAAAGGCCCAGCTCAAACATGTGGATTGTTTCAGATAATATACTTTCTTGGATGGGTAGAATTAGATAGAGTAAATATCATAGGAATTTTGGAAATGTTTGCATGGTGTTCTTAACAAAAAATATTTTGTTAATAAAATCAAGTTGAATCACAAGCCAGATTCAGTGTCCCTTTGTCTTCCTCAACAACAAAGCACTTGGATAAAATGTTTTCAATACATAGACCAGTCAAAATGTCCAAAGCACAGAACATTTTCGCATCCTTGGGTGGACTTCGAAAAAAGTGTTTGTATTACCTCTGAAGTTGAATTCCACCAGCCTTGAATTCTCAAACATCTAGCCTGAGCCTAAGTTAAATGTATTGCTGCCCCATGTGATAGCCAGGATTCAAGTGGGTGAAAGAGAGTGAAAGATTCTGACCAGTCAATGGCCCACAAGCCAAACGCATGTAACATCTTCAAAGGACCTGTTTCCACACTGTAGGGATTCTATGATAAGGAGGACAAACAAACAGAGTTCAGAGCTCGAATAGTTCAGGGTGCAGCTGCAATTGGGGACGAGTTAGTGAGAGCTG
Organism: Hemiscyllium ocellatum; assembly: GCF_020745735.1. Taxonomy (NCBI): domain Eukaryota; kingdom Metazoa; phylum Chordata; class Chondrichthyes; order Orectolobiformes; family Hemiscylliidae; genus Hemiscyllium; species Hemiscyllium ocellatum. The sequence continues at coordinate 110,620,636 of NC_083403.1, read as the reverse complement.
GACCCTGTCCCCGTTTAGCTTCTCTGATTGGGTTGAACCCAGTGGGAAACTGAGAACACAGAATGACCAGAGTTAGTCCAGGGTCGAGGACCCACAAGAAACAAAGATAAGGAAGGTGAAGACAGGGTCCGAGCACCCACAGAGTGCAGAGAAGGTAGAATAGGATCAGGGACTCACAAGGTAAGAGATAGTGAAAGGGTTTGTGGACCCAGAGACCTAAGAAAGGCTTGGGCACCCATGAGAGAAAGAGAGTGAGTGATAAATTTAAAGGGAACAATGGGAGAAATGACATGGTGCCCAGTGTGGAAGAAGGTATTAAGAAAATACTTAAATAAGAAGTGGCCCAGGTGGTTGACCATTACAGTGAGTAAATATCTGGTCTGCAACCTGTGATGCACTAATGTTGGGAGGTGGTGCAGAAAGTTGAAGGGAAGTTCACTTTAAAACTCAGCAAGGCAATAGTGATAAGATTACAGTGATGCTGGAAAAGCACAGCAGGTCGAGCAGCATCCAAGGAGCAGGAAAATTGACATTTTGGGCAAAAGCCCTTCATCAGGAAATAGTGATAGCACGCTGTGTGGAGTAGCTAAGAGGTAGAGAATGCGAAAAGGTGTAACTAAGTCAGGAGCTGGAGGAAGTGAAGCAAGAATTGGAAAAAGCAGCAGAGCAGGAGCAGAGGAACCAGGTGAATGTGATACATTGGGACAGATCCGACCATGTGCAATAGAGTGTACCAGAAGACACGGCGCATGACAGCCCAAAAAGCTATGGATGAGCTGACTGAGAAATGAAAAAGTCTACAGGTTGTGCTTAGACCCTTGCACCAGATGGGCAAAGAAAGCAGACCATTCAAAATGTCAGTACATGATTGAAAAGTTAAAGTGGGAGAAAGTGAGGACTGCAGATGCTGGAGATTGGAGTCAAGAGTATGGTGCTGGTAAAGCACAGCAGGCCAGGCAGCATCCAAGGAGCAGGAGAATCGATGTCTCGGGCAAGAGCCTGATGAAGGGCTGATGCCCGAAGTGTCGATTCTCCTGCTCCTCGGGTGCTGCCTGACCTGATGTATTTTTCCAGCACCACACTCTCGAGTCTGAAGAATGACAAAAGGGCAATTGAATCAGAACAGGACACCAATTATAAGATAGTCTGGAAGGAAAAGAAAGAACAAGCCTGCAGATACACTGAGAGTGGGATGATTGGGGACCACTACACCACCTTTTCAGGAAGGAGTATACCCGTTGACACACCCCTAGGATCTTACCCTGCCCTGATGAACCTCCTGACCACAACATTTCAGGATGATCAGATTAATAATCTAATTACGTAAACTATCCCACTTACGGTGGTGCAATTGGCAGAGATAGCAAGATGATCCCTGCAATTGAGTCCACAGCTGACTTACGTATTTTTTTTTTGACAGCAGTGACAGTAGCCACTATCCCCGCAATCACAGTGAGGCAAGTCCCATGGGCAAAATATTTCACTGTACTGGATATTAATTCAGTCCCTCTGCCTCACCAACTCTGCCAGTATAAAATTGCCTTTACATTTCAGGGACAGCAATACACATGCACTTGCTTTCCCCAGAGTTTTCACAAAAGTTTATCAGAAGCTGGCTGAGGGCGGAGAGGATTTTTCGACTGGACTGCTTGGTGCACTCCTCCTGCAGACAGAGACAAACACCAGACCTTTGGACACAATGAAAGGAATTGTTAGTCCTCCTCACCTAGCTAGCACTAAAAGTTAACCCCAAGAAGGCACCGATCATGAGGTCCCAGGTCATACTTGGGAACTGAAAGAGATCAGGTGAAACACAAAATAGAAGGAAAGTGCCATTGTCCATATGCCCCTTCCCAGGGAATGTGGGCTCATTATGTTCCAATGAGGGAGAGTTAAGGCATACTGGGTCAGTAGCACGGCCATGGACTGACCTTCAACTAAGCAACATCGGCCTCCTACTATGCTGTAAAGGCGGGTATAAGTATACAGGTAGTTCATCTATAATGTAACAGTTATGTTCTTATGCAGCCCTGCATTATAGAAACAGCGCTTAAAGTATTGGCGATGTAATCACGTTACAGCCAATACACATTTTAAAAATTCACGCTTTAGAAACAGTGTCCCTAATTCAATGTCCACAATTCATCAATCGTATTACAGTGAATTTGTGTTAATGAAATGCGCATTATAGCAGAACGACCTGTATCCTGGTCACTGTGAACATTTTTAGCAAACAGGTAGAGGCGTTCCACACTCCAACTAACATCACTAAAGTTTCAGCAAACGTCTTAATTCAGCATGTTTTTCACTAGACGGGGTCTTCTCCATAGTACAGATTCAGTGCTGGGAACCCATTTCACAGCCCAGTTAATGCATGCGGTGATGAATATATTTGACATTAGCCAAAGATTCTAGTGGGATTGTAGAGAAGATGAATTGCACCATTAAAGTGATGCTACAAAAGGTGGACCAGCAAAACAACTCAACCTGGAAGGTTGTTTTACCCTATGTCCTCATTCTCATAAATAACACACCTACCACTTCAACTAGTTTCAACCTCATGCTCTGATGACTGGATGTTATCGGCAGAGTGGGAGGGGGAGTTGAAATGTTGGGCCACGGGGCGGTGTGGTTGATTGGTGCGGGTGTCCCGGAGATGTTCCCTAAAGCGCTCTGCTAGGAGGCATCCAGTCTCTCCAATGTAGAGGAGACCGCATCGGGAGAAACGGATACAATAAATGATATTAGTGGATGTGCAGGTAAAACTTTGATGGATGTGGAAAGCTCCTTTAGGGGCTTGGATAGAGGTGAGGGAGGAGGTGTGGGCGCAGGTTTTACAGTTCCTGCGGTGGCAGGGGAAAGTGCCAGGATGGGACGGTGGGTTGTTGGGGAGCGTGGACCTGACCAGGTAGTTACAGAGGGAATGATCTTTGCAGAAGGTGGAATGGAGTGGGGAGGGAAATATAGCCCTGGTGGTGGGGTCTTTTTGGAGGTGGCGGAAATGTCGGCGGATGATTTTGTTTATGCGAAGGTTGGTAGGATGGAAGGTGAGCACCAGGGGCGTTCTGTCTTTGTTATGGTTGGAGGGGTGGGGTCTGAGGGCGGAGGTGCTGGATGTGGATGAGATACGTTGGAGGGCACCTTTAACCACGTGGGAAGGGAAAGGAGGCCATCTGGTGTGTTCTGTGGTGAAACTTGTCCTCCTGGCGGAGGAATTGGGAATACGGGATGGCATTTTTGCAAGAGGTAGTGTGGGAAGAGGTGTAACCCAGGTAGCTGTGGGAGTCGGTGGGTTTGTAAAAAAATGTCAGTGTCAAGTCGGTCATCATTAATGGAGATGGAGAGGTCCAGGAAGGGGAGGGAGGTGTCAGAGATGGTCCAGGTAAATTTAAGGTCAGGGTGGAATGTGTTGGTGAAGTTGATGAATTGCTCAACCTCCTCCTGGGAGCATGAGGTGGCACCAATGCAGTCATCAATGTAGTGGAGGAAGAGGTGGGGAGTGGTGCCGGTGTAATTATGGAAGATCGACTGTTCTACGTAGCCAACAAAGAGACAGGCATAGCTGGGGCCCATGGCTACCCCTTTGGTCTGGAGGAAGTGGGAGGATTCGAAGGAGAAATTGTTAAGGGTGAGGACCAATTCGGCCAAACGAATGAAAGTGTCGGTGGAAGGGTATTGTTGGGGACGTCGGGAGAGGAAAAAATGGACGGCTTGGAGGCCCTGGTCATGGCGGATGGAGGTGTAGAGAGATTGGATATCCATGGTGAAGATGAGGCATTGGGGGCTGGGGAAATGGAAGTCTTGGAGGAGGTGGAGGGCGTGGGTGGTGTCTCGGACGTATGTTGGGAGTTCCTGGACTAGGGAGGACAGGACAGTGTCGAGGTAGGTAGAGATGAGTTCAATGGGGCAGGAACATGCTGAGACAATGGGTCGGCCAGGGTGGTCTGGCTTGTGGATCTTGGGAAGGAGGTAGAACCAGGCAGTGCAGGGTTCCTGAACTATGAGGTTGGAAGCTGTGGGTGGAAGATCCCCTGAGGTGATGAGGTTCTGTATGGTCTGGGAGATGATGGTTTGGTGATGGGGGGGTGTTGTCATGGTCGAGGGGGCAGTAGGAAGAGGTGTCCTTGAGTTGGCGTTTGGCTTCAGCGGTGCAGAGGTCAGTGCGCCAGACTACCACTGCGCCCCCTTTATCTGCTGGCTTAATGGTGAGGTTGGGATTGGAGCAGAGGGATTGGAGGGCTGCGCGTTGTGACGGTGAGAGGTTGGAGTGGGGGAGGGGGGTAGACAGGTTGAGGCGGTTAATGTCCCGGCGGCAGTTGGAAATGAAGAGGTCAAGGGCAGATAATAGGCCAGCGTGGGGTGTCCAGGTGATGCAGTGTGTTGGAGATGGGCGAAGGGATCCTTGGAAGGTGGGCGGGAGTCCTGACTGTGAAAGTAAACTTGGAGGATGAGGCGGCAGAAGAAGTGTTCGACGTCACGGCGTGTATTAAATTCATTGATGCGTGGACGGAGGGGGATGAAGGTGAGTCCTTTGCTGAGGACTGATCGTTCATCCTCAGTGAAGGGGAGGTCTGGAGGGATGGTGAAAACTCGGCAGGGCTGGGAGCTGGACTCTGGTGTGGGTGTGGAGCTGGGAGTGGGGTCGGAGCCACTAACTGGAGTGGGTGTGATGGGGGGAATAGGGGTGGAGTCATGAGCAGGAGTGTGTTCCCCTCAGGGTTCTGGGGGCCGGGAATGGTGACAGTGGGATCTGTGGGGGCCGTGTCAGCAGAACGCAGGTGAGTGACGTTGGCGGGGGCAGAAGTGGTGGCAGACACAGCAGTAGGGGTGGCGGACGTCACTGAGCATGTGACATCAGCGATGATGTGAGGGGCGGAAGTGATATCACGTGTGATGCATGAGGAATTGTGAGGGGCGGAAGTGGTTGTGGAAGTGGCCATGATGGAGGCGGAAGTGACATCATTGATCAGCGTAGGGGTGGCAGCTGCACCAGCCGCATGGCTAATGGCATCCGAGCAGTTCCAGAGGGCAGAGGAATCTTCTGGAATGTTTGAGGAGCGCTTGTTATGGAGGTGGGTAGATAAAAGTTTGTTATACTTATTGTTTTTGATGTTTAAGATGGAGTTGAAATACTGTTTGTTGAAACTATGAATTCTCCTGAGGATGTAGACTTGACACTGACATTTTTACAAACCCACCGACTCCCACAGCTACCTGGATTACACCTCTTCCCACCCTACCTCTTGCAAAAATGCCATCCCGTATTCTCAATTCCTCCGCCGTATCTACTCCCAGGAGGACCAGTTCCACCACAGAACACACCAGATGGCCTCCTTCTTTAGAGACCGCAATTTCCCTTCCCACGTGGTTAAAGATGCCCTCCAACGCTTCTCGTCCAAATCCCTCACCTCTGCCCTCAGACCCCACCCCTCCAACCGTAACAAGGTTAGAATGCCCCTGGTGCTCACCTTCCACCCTACCAACCTTCGCATAAACAAAATCATCCGCTGACATTTCCGCCACCTCCAAAAAGACCCCACCACCAGGGCTATATTTCCCTCCCCACTTCTTTCCGCCTTCCGCAAAGACCGTTCCCTTCGTGACTACCTGGTCAGGTCCACGCCCCCCTACAACCCACCCTCCCGTCCTGGCACTTTCCCCTGCCACTGCAGGAACTGCAAAACCTGTGCCCACACCTCCTCCCTCATCTCCATTCAAGGCCCTAAAGGAGCCTTCCACATCCATCAAAGTTTTACCTGCATATCCACTAATATCATTTATTGTATCCATTGCTCCCGATGCAGTCTCCTCTACATTGGGGAGACTGGGCGCCTCCTAGCAGAGCGCTTTAGGGAACATCTCTGGTACACCCGCACCAATCAACCACACCGCCACGTGGCCCAACATTTCAACTCCCCCTCCCACTCTGCCGAGGACATGGAGGCCCTGGGCCTCCTTCACCACCGCTCCCTCACTATCAGACGCCTGGAGGAAGAACGCCTCATTTTCCGCCTTGGAACACTTCAACCCCAGGGCATCAATGTGGACTTCAACAGTTTCCTCATTTCCCCTTCCCCCACCTCACCCCAGTTCCAAACTTCCAGCTCAGCACTGCCCCCATGACTTGTCCGGACTTGTCTTACCTGCCTATCTCCTTTTCCACCTATCCACTCCACCCTCTCCTCCCGCACTCACCTATTGTAATCTATGCTCCCCACCCCCACCCTCCTCTAGCTTATCTCTCCACGCTTCAGGCTCTCTGCCTTTATTCCTGATGAAGCGCTTTTGCCCGAAACGTCGATTTTACTGCTCCTCGGATGCTGCCTGAACTGCTGTGCTCTTCCAGCAGCACTAATCCAGACAACAAACTGATTAGTCTAACCTCAGTCATAGGTAAGATCCTGGAATCCATTGTGAAGGATTTGGAAGTAGATAGTTAAATAGGGCAAAGACAGCTTGGTTTCATCCTAGGGAGGTCATGCCTGACAAATCTGCTGGAATTCTTTGATGAAGTAATGCACAGGTTAGACTAAGGAGAGCCAACGAATGCTATTTACCTGGACTTCAAGATGGCCTTTGACAACGTGCCGCGTAGGAGACTACTGAGTGAGGTAAAGGCCCATGGTGTCAGAGACAAGGTGCTAGCATGTATAGAAGCTTGGCTGTCTGGCAGAAAGCAGAGGGTGGGGATTAAAGGGTCCTTCTCAGGATCGTAGCTGGTGACATGTGGTTCTGCGAGGATCAGTGTTGTGACCACAACTTTTCACTTTAAACATTAACAATCTAGGTGAAGAAACTGAGGGCATTCTGGCTATGTTTGCAGACAATACAATGAAAGGTAGAGGGACAGATAGCATTGAAGAGGCGTGGAGGCTGCAGAAGGATTTGGACAGGTTAGGAGAGTGGGCAAAGAAATGGTAGATGGGGTACAACGTGAGAAAGTGTGAAGTCATGCATTTTGATAGGAGGAATATAGGCATATTCTAAATGGGGAGAAATTAAGAAGGCTGAAGTGCAAAGAGACTTGTGAGTTCATGTCCAGGATCCTCTCCAGGTAAACTTGCAGGTTGAGTCAGTAGTTAGGAAGGCAAATGCAATGGTGGCATTTATTTTGAGAGGACTTGAATATAAAAGCAGGGATGTACTTCTGAGGTTCTATAAGGCTCTAGTCAGACCACATTTGGAATATTGTGCACAGGTTTGAGCTCCATATCTCAGGAAGGATGTACTGGCTCTGGAGCAGGTTCAGAGGAGGTTCACGAGGATGGTCCCAGGAATGAAAAGCTTAACATACGAGGAACGTTTGAGGTCTCTGGATTTATACTCGATGGAGTTTAGAAGGATGGTGGGGGGCGGGGGGGAGATCTCATTGAAACTTACAGAATACTGAATGGCCTGGACAGGGGGATGCTGGGGAAAGGTTTTTATTGGTAGAAGGGACTAGGACCTGAGGGCACAGCCTTACAGTAAAGAACTTTTTGGAATGGAGATAAGGAGAAGGAGAATCTTCTTCAGCCAGAGAGTGGTGAATATATGGAATTCAATGCCAGAGAAGGCTGTGGAGGCCAAGTCATTGAGTACATTTAAGATTGAGATTGGTAGGTTCTTGAGTATCAAGGGAATCAAGGGTTATGAGGAGAAAGTGGGGGAATGAGGTTGAGAAACTGAGCAGCCATGGTCCCAGGAATGAAAAGCTTGACATATGAGGAATGTTTGAGGTCTCTGGGTCTATACTCGATGGAGTTTAGAAGGATGGGGTGGGGGTGGGGGGGCGGTGGAGATCTAATGGTGGAGCATATTGAATGGGCTGAATGGCCTAATTTCTACTCCTATGTTTTCTGGTCTTATAGCCTTATGCTTTGAGCCTTTGATCCCATTTTGCTTGTCACTTCAAGGGATCAACAGGAGGGACTGTAGTCAAGTGATCACATGTTCAAAATTGGACATTCGAAGTTGACCCAAAGTCAGAGAAATCAGGCCTGACCCAAAGTTGGACAAAGTAAATCAATCAGCAGTCAGCAGCTATCAGCAACAGAGAACAGGGGAAACGAAGGTCAAAAGAATTACAAAGATTCAAGGAGAATCAGTTACATCAGCCTGAGAGTTGTGTATTGGAGAACTATCCATCAACTTTTCTGGTACCGTGACTTCCAGCCAGTGCCTGAGGATGTGCACTATATACCTCCCCAGCATGGCAACAATGAAGGGTGTTGGATGTTTTGAACCCTGCTCTTGACCCCATTGGCCAACAGTCACAGAACAGTTAAAAAGGTTCAGGGCAAGGGGAATAGACACACGTATCTAGACGTCACTCCCTCAGCAAAGACTCGCAATGAAGACTTGCAGCTAGACTCGTGGTGTAAGGCCATGGAGCAAACCAAGAAGACCCAGGAGAGGTTCTGCCCTGACCTACAAGACCAACCTTTGCAGATGAGAGTCAGCCCTATGTTGGAGAGGACGGAGATTCCAATGGCCCAGCTCAACTATATGGGTCGTTGCAGGTCAAATCCTTTCTCAGACAGATTGAACTAGGTAGAGAGCAAATATAGTGGCAAATTGGGAAGTGTTCACATGTGTTTTTAATAAGGAATATTTTCTTAATAAAACCAAGTTGAACCACAAACCAAATTGTGTCCCTTTGTCTGCCTCACAGATCAAAGCACTTTAGTAAAGTGTTTTAACACACAACTGGTCAGAGTGTCCAAAGCAAAGACTACAAACAGGTCAATGAAGGCTTTTCACTTGGGTAAATTCTGTTAAATTCAACACAACAGTGGAGATTAAAAACTACCTGACCCCCTTCATGTAAATTTCTGATATGCACTGACTGTATGATAGATTCCACAGGTGAAGCATCACATCGGAAACTGTTCCTCTGGCATCTCTGACAGTGAATGATTAAATAAAACATGAGCAATTTTCTCGAGAGTGCTTTCAATCAAATGTGTAAACATGTCTTACTCTCTACCTGCTGCAGAGTAAGCATTCAGAGTGATCTGATTGTAATTTTCAGCTGCGAAAAATAAAGTATCTATACCTCCAGGAATCAGTTCCCCTCTGGTAAAGAGTAATGCATGTGGAGGTTGGATATCACCAGGTTTGTGCAATGATCTGACATCTCTGTACGACTGACAGACACTTATGCTGAATGAGCAGTTTGTAACCTGAGGATAGCTGGAGCAGTTTGAAGGACACAGCTTTGCTAAAAGCAAATGGAAAACCCAAGGGATCTCAGCCTGTGTACATACCGTTGGCACAGCCAGCAGAACAAGTGGTTATGTTTCCGGGTTTTGATGAGTATCTAATGTAAAGATTTTTGGGTATAGGTCTAATGGTTATAGGAGCAAAGTGAAGTTTATGTATTTGATGTGGAATATCAATAATTGTGTTAATTATATTTTTATTATTTTTAATGACAGTTAAAGTTCAATTTTAATATTTGATTTTCGTTGATTCTTTGGCAATTAAAATTAACCAGTGAATCAATGGTTTCATCCTTTTAGTCATTTCTTAATATTTCAGATTCTAAACACATAACTGGTGTCCACTGAGATCATTACAGTTTGGGGCTGCAGTGGAATTGCCAATTCACAGATTGTTGTGAGGGTGCTAGGATATTATTCAAGGTTTAGGGTAACAAGAGTTCAGAATGAATATTACTGTACAAGATGAGGCAAAATGGCCATATCAGTTATTAAGCAACAGGAAGCTAAAACCATTGGTGTTTTGCAACAATTAAGAGTTGAAAATTCTTTTTTATTCAGATAAGGAGCAATTATTATCACTGGACTGTTAATCCAGAGATCCAGATAGTGTTCTAGGGACCTGGGTTCGAATCCCACCATGGTAAAAAGCTGGAATTTGAATTCAATAAATATCTGGAATTAAGAATCTAATGACTATTATAAATCTATTGCCAATTGTCAGGAAAACCCATCTGGTTCACTAATGTCCTTTTGGGAAGGGAACTGCCATCCTTACCTGGTCTGGCCTACATGTGACTCCAGATGTGGGTGACTCTCAGCTGCCCTCTGAGCAATCAGGGATGGGCAATAAATGCCAGCCCAGCCAGCGACACCCTCATCCTGTGACAGAATAAAGAAATGATTAATTAAGAATGCTTCATTTAATAACATTTGTCAGATAACTGAAGGAAAGGATAAAAGTAATCGTTAAAAAAAGCAAGTACATACTTGAGCGTGCAGTTTTTGGAATTGATAAAGGATGATGGTAAACTAGATAACACAGCCTGACAATGTTAAGGTGCAGTTGCTGATGAAGCAGCTTGAACTGGACAGGGTAAGGGAAAATCACACCCTGAATCAGTAAGGGAATAAAAAAGAATCTTGAACTAGAGGACTTATGTGCAACCTCAACCAATTTCTGATTGGGGTGAGATCATGACATAAGAAGAGTCGGTACTATCTCATGAATCAAGGCTGGAGTCGTCTCTTGAACTCACTCAAGTGTCTAAGTGAGTCAGAGAGAATGTTTCTCGACACTTGTTTTTAATCACTTTGGGAACTTATCCATCCTTAGTTTTTCCCAGGAGATAATAAGGAAAAGGAGTGTGTCAAAAAGGGTGGCGCTGGAAAAGCACAGCTGGTCAGGCAGCATCCGAGGAGCAGGAGAGTTCATGTTTCAGGCATGAGCCCTTCATCAGGAATGTGGAGGGGGAAGGGGGCTGAGAGCTAAATAGAGTGGTAGGATGGGACTGGGAGTAGGTAGGTGGGAAGGCGATAGGTGGATGTAACTGGGTGTTGGTGATAGGTCAGTGGGGAGGGTGGAGCAGATAGGTGGGAAGGAAGATGGACAGGTCAAGCGGGCAGTGCCGAGTTGGAGGATTGGACCTGGGATGAGTTGGGGGGAGGGGAGATTTGGAAACTAGTTATGTCGATATTGCTGGCGTGTAGTTGAAGGGTGCCAAGACAGAAGATGAGGCCTTCTTCCTCCAGTTGGCGGGGGCTTGGATTTGGTGGTGGAGGAAGCCCAGGACTTGCAAATCCTTGAGGGATTGGGAAGGTGAGTTGAAACAACTGGCCGCAGAGTGATGGGGTTGTCTGGTGTGTGTATTCCCCAGAGGTGGTCTCTGAAACGCTCCGGGTGTTGGCGTCCCGTCTCCCTGATGTACAGCAGACCAATCGAGAGCAACAGACACAATGGATGAGGAGGATGGATGTGCAGGAAGGTTTCTGCTGGATGTGAAAAGATCCTTTGGGCCTTGGACGGAGGAGAGAGTGGAGGTGTGAGTGCAGGTTTTACAACCCGTGCAGCGGCAAGCATGTTGTGATGCACAAGGCGTTATAATGATATGGGACAGGGTGAATGGGCTAGTTCTCCATCTTCCAATTTCTCACACAGTGATGGTGCTGGAGGGGAGTAAGCGTGCAGGAAGGGAGTGAGCGCTCAGGAAGGGAGTGAGCACGCTGGAGGGGAGTAAGCGTGCAGGAAGGGAGTGAGTGTGCTGGAGGGGAGTGAGCACGCAGGAAGGGAGTATGCATGCAGGAAGGGAGTGAGCACACTAGAAGGAAGAAAGCGCGCAGGAGGGGAGTCAGCGTGCAGGAAAGGAGTGAGCACGCTGGAGGGAAGTGAGCACGCAGGAAGGGAATAAGCGCACGAGTGGAGTGAGCGCGCAGCAAGGGAGTGAGCGCACTGGAGGAGAGTGAGCGTGCAGGAGGGGAGTGAGTGCGCAGGAAGGGAGTGAGTGCACTGGAGGGGACTGAGCATGCAGGAAGGGATTAAGTGCACCAGAGGCGAGTGTGCGCGCAGGAAGGGAGTAAACACACTGGAGGGGAGTGAGCGCACTGGAGGGGAGTGAACGCACAGGAGGGAAGTGAGTGCACTGGAGAGGAGTGAGCGTGCAGGAAGGGAGTAAGTGCACTGGAGGAGAGTGAGCGCGTTGGAGGGGAGTGAGCGTGCAGGAAGGGAATGAACGCGCAGGAAGGGAGCAAGCACACTGGAGGGGAGTGAGCGTGCAGGAAGGGAGTAAACGCGCAAGGAGGGAGTAAGCGCACTGGAGAATAGTGAGTGTGCAGGAGGGGAGTGAGCGCGCAGGAAGGGAGTGAGTGCGCAGGAAGGGAGTGAGCGTGCAGGAAGGGAGTGAGCGTGTAGGAATGGAGTGAGCGTACTGAAGCGAAGTGAGCTTGCAGGAGGGGAGTGAGCGCGCTGGAGGGGAGTGAGTGCGCAAGAAGGAAGTGAGCGCGCAGGAGGGGAGTGAGTGCGCAGGAAGGGAGTGAGCGTGCAGGAAGGGAGTGAGCGTGCAGGAAGGGAGTAAGCACACAAAAAGAGAGTAAGCGCACTAGAGGGAAGTGAGTGAGTGTACAGGAAGACAGTGAGTGCACAGGAAGGGAGTGAGCTTGCAGAAAGGGAGTGAGCGTGCAGGAAGGGAGTGAGCGCACTGGAGCGGAGTGATCTCGCAGGAAGGGAGTGAGCGCGCAGGAAGGGAGTGAGCGCGATGGAGGCGAGTGAGCTCGCAGGAAGGGAGTGAGCACGCAAGAAGGGAGTGAGCGTGCTGGAGGGGAGTAAGCATGCAGGAGGCGAGTGAGTGTGGAGGAAGACAGTGAGTGCGCAGGAAGGGAGTGAGAATGCAGAAAGGGAGAGCGCACTGGAGGGGAGTGTGTGCGCAGGAAGGGAGTGAGCGTGTAGGAAGTGAGTAAGCGCACTGGAGGGGATTGAACATGCAGGAAGGGATTGAGTGCGCAGGAAGGGAGTGAGCGCGCAGCAAGAGGGTAAGCACGCTGGAGGGGAGTGAGCGCACTGGAAAGGAGTAAGCGCACAGGATGGGAGTGAGCGTGCAGGAAGGGAGTAAGCGCACTGGAGAGTAAGTGAGCACGCAGGAAGGGAGTGAGCACGCAGGAAGGAGTGAGCACACATGAAGGGAGTGAGCATGCTCGAAGGGAGTAAGAGCACTGGAGGGTAAGTGAGCACGCAGGAAGGGAGTGAGTGTGCTGGAAGGGAGCAAGCGCACTGGAGGGGAGTGAGTGTGCAGGAACCGAGTGAGTGCGCAGGGAAGGAGTAAGCGCGCAGGAAGAGAGTGAGAGCTCAGGAAGGGAGTGAGCACTTGGAAGGGGAGTGAGCGTCCTGAAGGAGTGTGAGTGCGCAGGAAGGGAGCAAGCGCACTGGAGGGAAGTGAGGGCGCTGGAGGGGAGTGAGTGCGCAGGAAGGGAGTGAGCGCGCAGGATGGGAGTAAGCGCACTGGAGGGTAGTGAGTGCGCAGGAAGGGAGTGAGTGCGCAGCAAGGGAGTGAGCGTGTAGGAAGGGAGTGATTGTGCAGGAAGGGAGTAAGTGCACTGGAGGGGAATGAGTGTGCTGGAGGGGAGTGAGCGCACAGGAAGGGAGTGAGCACGATGGAGAAAAGTGAGTGCGCAGGAAGGGAGTGAGCGCGCAGGAAGGGAGTGAGCGCGCAGGTGGGGAGTGGGCGCGCAGGAGGTGAGTAAGTGCACTGGAGGGGAGTGAGCGTGCTGGAGGGAAGTAAGTGCACTGCAGAGGAGTGAGCATGCAGGAAGGGAGTGAGCACTCAGGAAGGGAGTGAGCGTGCAGAAAGGGAGTGAGCGTGCAGGAGGGGAGTGAGCATGCAGGAAGGGAGGGAGCACTCAGGAAGGGAGTGAGTGTGCTGGAAGGGAGTAAGCGCACTGCAGGGGAGTGAGTGGGCAGGAACCGAGTGAGTGCGCAGGAAGGAAGTAAGCGCGCAGGAAGAGAGTGAGCACTTGAGGGGACTGAGCATCCTGAAGGGGTGTGAGCACGCAGGAAGGGAGTAAGCACTCAGGAAGGGAGTAAGCATGCTGGAGGGCAGTGAGCGTGCTGGAGGGGAGTAAGCACACAGGAGGGGAGTGAGTGTGCAGGAAGAGAGTGAGTGCGCAGGAAGGGAGTGAGCGCATTGGAGGGGAGTAAGCGTGCAAGAAAGGCGTGAGCGCACAGGAAGGGAGTAAGCGCACTGGAGGGGTGTGAGAACACAGGAAGGGAGTTAGCACAATGGAGGGGAGTGTGCATGCAGGAAGAGAGCAAGCGCACTGGAGGGGAGTGAGTGCGCTGGAGGGGAGTGAGTGCGCTGGAGGGGAGTGAGTGTAGGAAGGGAGTAAGCGCGCTGGAGAGTGAGCAAGCAGGAAGGGAGTGAGCGCGCAGGATGGGAGTAAGCGCACTGGAGGGTAGTGAGTGTGCAGGAAGGGAGTGAGCGTGCAGGAAGGGAGTGAGTGCGCAGCAAGGGAGTGAGTGCACAGGAACGGAGTAAGCGCACTGGAGGGGAGTGAGCACGCAAGGAGTGAGCGCGCAGGAAGGGAGTGAGCATGTAGGAAGGGAGTGATCGTGCAGGAAGGGAGTAAGTGCACTGGAGGGGACTGAGCGTGCAGGAAGGGAGTGAGCTTGCAGGAAGGGAGAGAGTGCACAGAAAGGGAGTGAGTCCGCAGGAAGAGAGTGAGGGCACAGGAAGGGAGTGAGCACGCTAGAGGGGAGTAAGTGTGCAGGAAGGGAGTACGCACTCAGGAAGGAAGTGCACTGGAGGGTAGTGAGCATGCAGGAAGGGAATGAGCGTGCAGGAGGGGAGTGAGCACGCTGGAGGGGAGTGAGCGCGCAGGAAGGGAATGAGCACGTAGGAAGGGAGTGAGCGCGCTGGAGGAGAGTGAGCGTGCAGGAGAGGAGTGAGCTCGCAGGAAGGGAGTGAGCAGGCAGGCAGGGAGAGAGCGCGCAGAAAGGGAGTGAGTGCTTAGGAAGGGAGGGAGCGCACTGGAGCGGAGTGAGCTCGCAGGAAGGGAGTGAGCGCGCAGGAAGGGAGTGAGTGCGCAGGAAGGGAGTGAGCATGCAGGAAGGGAGTGAGCATGCTGGAGGGGAGTGAGCGACCTGGAGGGGAGTAAGCGTGCAGGAGGGGAGTGAGTGTGTAGGAAGAGAGTGAGTGCGCAGGTAGGGAGTGAGCGCGCTGGAGGAGAGTAAGCGTGCAAGAAAACGGTGAGCACACAGGAAGGGAATAAGCGCACTGAAGGGGAGTGAGAATGCAGGAAGGGAGTGAGCACATTGGAATAGAGTGAGCATGCAGGAAGGGAGCAAGCGCACTGGAGGGGAGTGAGTGTTGGAGGGGAGTGAGTGCGCAGGAAGGGAGTGAGCGTGTAGGAAGGGAGTGAGTATGTAGGAAGGGAGTAAGTGCACTGGAGGGGAGTGAATGTGCTGGAGGGTAGTAAGCGCACTTCAGGGGAGTGAGCACGCAAGAATGGTGTGAGCGCGCAGGAAGGGAGTAAGCGCACTGGTGGGTAGTGAGTGCGCAGGAGGGGACTGAGCATGCAGAAAGGTAGTGAATGCGCAGGAACGGAGTAAGCGCACTGGAGGGGAGTGAGCGCGCAGGAAGGGAGTGAGCGCGCAGGAAGGGAGTGAGCGCGCAGGAAGGGAGTGAGCGCGCAGGAAAAGAGTGAATGCGCAGAAAGGGAGTGAGTGTGCAGGAGGGGAGTGAGCACACTGGAGGGAAGTGAGCGTGCTGGAGGGGAGTGAGTGTGCATGCAGAGAGTGAGCATACTGGAGGGGAGTGAATGCGCAGGGAGTAAGTGCGCTGGAGGGGAGTGAGTGCACAAGAAGGGACTGAGCGCGCAGGAAGGGAATAAGCGCGCAATAAGGGAGTAATTGCACTGGAGGGTAGTGAGCGTGCAGGAGGGGAGTGAGTGTGCAGGAAAGGAGTGAGCGTGCAGGAAGGGAGTGAATGTGCTTGAGGTGAGTGAGCACACAGGAAGAGAGTGAGCGCGATGGAGGAAATTGAGCGTGCAGGTAGGGAGTGAGCGTGCGGGAAGGGAGTGAGTGTGCAGGAGGGGAGTGAGCACGCAGGAGGTGAGTAAGTGCACTGGAGGGGAGTGAGCGTGCTGGAGGGAAGTAAGTGCACTGGAGAGGAGCGAGCATGCAGGAAGGGAGTGAGCACTCAGGAAGGGAGTGAGCTCGCAGGAAGGGAGTGAGCGTGCAGGAAGGGAGTGAGTCTGCAGGAAGACAGTCAGGGCGCAGCAAGGGAGTGAGCACACTGGAGGGGAGTAAGTGTGCAGGAGGGGAGTACGCACTCAGGAAGGAAGTAAGTGCACTGGAGGGTAGTGAGCGCGCAGGAGGGAAGTGATCGTGCAGGAAGGGAGTAAGTGCACTGGACGGGAGTGCGCATGCAGGAAGGGAGTGAGCGTTCAGGAAGGGAGTGAACACTCAGGAAGGGAATGAGCGCGCAGGAGGAGGCAGTGAGCACGCAGGAAGGGAGTGAGCACGCAGGAAGGGAGTGAGCGCGCTGGAGGAGAAAGAGCATGCAGGAGCGGAGTGAGCTCGCAGGAAGGGAATGAGCACGCAGGGAGGGAGAGAGCGCACAGAAAGGGAGTGAGTGCTTAGGAAGGGAGTGAGCGCACTGGAGCGGAGTGAGCTCGCAGGAGGAGAGTGAGCGTGCTGGAGGGGTGTGAGCGCGCAGGAAGGGAGTGAGCACGCAGGAAGGGAGTGAACGCGCTGGAGGAGAGTGAGCGTGTAGGAGGGGAGTGAGTGTGCTGGAGGGGCATAAGCACGCAGGAGTGGAGTGAGTGTGCAGGAAGAGAGTGAATGCGCAGGAAGGGAGTGAGTGCGCTGGAGGGGTGTGAACGTGCAGGAAGGGAGTGAACACACTGGAGGGAAGTGAGCGTGCTGGAGGGGAGTGAGCGTGCAGGCAGAGAGTGAGCACACTGGAAGGGAGTGAATGCGCAGGAAGTGAGTAAGTGCGCTGGAGGGGAGTGTGCACGCAGGAAGGGACTGAGCGCGCAGGAAGGGAGTAAGCGCGCAAGAAGGGAGTAAGCGCACTGGAGGGTAGTGAGCATGTAGGAGGGGAGTGAGTGCGCAGGAAAGGAGTGAGCATGCGGGAAGTGAGTGAATGTGCTTGAGGTGAGTGAGAGCACAGGAAGAGAGTGAGCGCGCAGGTAGGGAGAGAGCGTGCAGGAAGGGAGTAAACGCACTGGAGGGTAGTGAGCGCGCAGGTAGGGAGTGAGCGTGCAGGAAGGGAGTAAACGCACTGGAGGGTAGTGAGCGTGCAGGAGGGGAGTGAGTGCGCAGGAAGGGAGTAAACGCACTGGAGGGTAGTGAGCGTGCAGGAGGGGAGTGAGCGTACAGGAAGGGAGTGAATGTGCTTGAGGTCAGTGAGCGCACAGGAAGAGAGTGTGCGCCCTGGAGGGAGGTGAGCATGCACAAAGCGAGTAAGCACGCAGGAAGGGAGTGAGCACGCAGGAAGGGAGCGAGAGCGCAGGAGGTGAGTGAGCATGCAGGAGGTGAGTAAGTGCATTGGAGGGGAGTGAGCGTGCTGGAGGGAAATAACTGCACTGGAGAGGAGTAAGCACGCAGGAAGGGAGTGAGCACTCAGGAAGGGAGTGAGCGCACAGGAGGGGAGTGAGCATGTTAGAGGGGTGTGAGTGTACAGGAAGGAATTGAGCACGCATGAAGAGAGTGAGCGCGATGGACGAAAGTGAGTGTGCAGGAAGGGAGTGAGCACACAGGAATGGGAGTGAGCACGCAGGAGGGGAGTGAGCGCACAGGAGGTAAGTGCATTGGAGGGGAGTGAGTGTGCTGGAAGGAAGTAAGTGCACTGGAGAGGAGTGAGCATGCAGGAAGGGAATGGGCGCTCAGGAAGGGAATGAGCGCGCAGGAAGGGAGTAAGAGCGCAGGAGGGAAACGAGCGCTCTGAAGGAGAGTGAGCGCTCAGGAAGGGAATGAGCACGCAGGAAGGGAATGAGCGCGCAGGAAGGGAGTGAGCACGCAGGAGGGGAGTGAGCGCGCAGGAGGGGAGTGAGCGCGCAGGAGGTAAGTGCATTGGAGGGGAGTGAGTGTGCTGGAAGGAAGTAAGTGCACTGGAGAGGAGTGAGCATGCAGGAAGGGAGTGAGCGCTCAGGAAGGGAATGAGCGCGCAGGAAGGGAGTGAGCACGCAGGAGGGGAGTGAGCACGCAGGAAGGGACTGAGCGCGCAGGAGGGGTGTGAGCGCGCAGGAAGGGAGTGAGCGTGCAGAAAGGGATGAGCGCTTAGGAGAGGAGTGAGTGCACTGGGGTGGAGTAAGCACGCAGGAAGGGAGTGAGCACTCAGGAAGGGAGTGAGCGCACAGGAGGGGAGTGAGCATGTTAGAGGGGTGTGAGTGTACAGGAAGGAATTGAGCACGCATGAAGAGAGTGAGCGCGATGGACGAAAGTGAGTGTGCAGGAAGGGAGTGAGCACACAGGAATGGGAGTGAGCACGCAGGAGGGGAGTGAGCGCACAGGAGGTAAGTGCATTGGAGGGGAGTGAGTGTGCTGGAAGGAAGTAAGTGCACTGGAGAGGAGTGAGCATGCAGGAAGGGAATGGGCGCTCAGGAAGGGAATGAGCGCGCAGGAAGGGAGTGAGAGCGCAGGAGGGAAACGAGCGCTCTGAAGGAGAGTGAGCGCTCAGGAAGGGAATGAGCACGCAGGAAGGGAATGAGCGCGCAGGAAGGGAGTGAGCACGCAGGAGGGGAGTGAGCGCGCAGGAGGGGAGTGAGCGCGCAGGAGGTAAGTGCATTGGAGGGGAGTGAGTGTGCTGGAAGGAAGTAAGTGCACTGGAGAGGAGTGAGCATGCAGGAAGGGAGTGAGCGCTCAGGAAGGGAATGAGCGCGCAGGAAGGGAGTGAGCACGCAGGAGGGGAGTGAGCACGCAGGAAGGGACTGAGCGCGCAGGAGGGGTGTGAGCGCGCAGGAAGGGAGTGAGCGTGCAGAAAGGGATGAGCGCTTAGGAGAGGAGTGAGTGCACTGGGGTGGAGTGAGCTCGCAGGAAGGGAGTGAGCGTGCAGGAAGGGAGTGAGCGCACAGGAGGGGAGTGAGCACGATGGAGGGGTGTGAGCGTACAGGAAGAGAGTGAATGCGCAGGAAGGGAGTGAGCGTGTAAGAAGGGAGTAAGCATACTGGAGGGGAGTGAGCATGCGGGAAGGGAGTGAGCGCACTGAAGGGGAATGAGCCCGCAGGAAGGGAGTGAGCACGCAGGAAGGGAGTGAGCACGCAGGAGGGGTGTAAGCACACTGGAGGGTAGTGAGCGCACAGGAGGGGAGTGAGCACGCAGGAATGGAATGAGCGTGCAGGAAGGGAATGAGGGCACAGGAAGGGAATGAGTGCGCAGGAACGGAGTAAACGCACTGGAGGGTGTGAGCACGCAGGAAGGGAATGAGGGCGCAGGAAGGCCGTAAGTGCACTGGAGGGTAGTCAGCCTGTAGGAAGGGATTGAGGGTGCAGGAGGGGAGTGAGCACGCAAGAAGGGAATAAGCGCACTGGAGGGAAGTGAGTGTGCAGGAAGAGAGTGAGTGCACAGCAAGGGAGTGAGCTCGCAGGAAGTGAGTGAGCTCGCAGGATGGGAGTGAGCATGCAGGAGCTGTGTCTTAGCCTTGGGTGCCCCATCCCATGGGCCTGTTGGGAGTACAGTCAGTTTCTTTTGGCCTTGATGCTGTCTTGCAGCAGGTATCTTTCAAAATCCAGCAACACATTTTCAGCTCTTTCAAAATCTACCAACTTTCATAATGGAAAAATGTATTTAATAGACTTATCCTGTTCTTCATTTGTTTTGTTGAAATGGGAGGAACTTCCCATTATTTAAATGGAAGCAAATTGAAAATTTGATTCTGGGTATGTGATCTGTTCAAATTACTAAAATTGCAGGTGCTGATGAATAAAGGAATTTGTCCCTTGTGTTAAAGTTTGCAATGTTTAATACATAGGCAGTGCAGCAATGATTCAGTTCCAGACACTGAAAGTTCCTGTGGAAACACAATGCAGCACAGATAATTGAGTTATTACCAGCCAAAGGGAGACCTCTGTTTTACATTCACAAAATATTCCTGAATAGGAGAACGTGACTGATGACGGTTATTCTGGTTGGCTTTTTTTGCATCAGCCAGATGTATATATTTAATAATCTCTCAGAACCCCATGGGATCAATTTAAGTCCTTAAATGTTTAAACATACTGGGAATGCTGGAAATCTGAAATGAACATAGAAAATGTTGAAAATGCACAGCAAGTCATGTAACATCTGTGGAGGGGGAAACAAAGTTAGTATTTCAGGGAAAATAATCTTTCATTGGAACAATTCCAAGTATTATAGTTTAGAACAAAAAGTTACACAAGAACAATTAATGTTACGTGGGTCAAAATGCAAAATAATCTTCAAGGTTGATGCTATACTGTTGATGCAGAACCTGTGGCACTCTGCAGTCTGTAATTGAGCCCAGCCATTTATTTTAAATTGATCACATTTAGTGTCAGTTGCACCTCTGCTAGTAGCATTTTGCCCCCGGTGTCAAAATATTTTTTTAAAAATTCATGGGATCTGGCCATTGCTGGCAGGCTGCAGTATTTCTAACCCATCCCGAATTGTCCCTTGAGAAGGTGATGGTGAGCTGCCTTCCTGAACCATTACAGTCTATGGGTTGTAGGTAGACCCACAATGCTGTTGGAGAGGAAGTTCCAGGGTTTTGACCCAGTGAGACTGAAGGAACGGTAATACGTTTTTCATGATGAGGGGAACTGGCAGGTGGAAATGTTCCCAATTATCTGTTCTCTTATCCTTCTAGATGGTAGTACTTGTGGATTTGGAAGGTGCTATCCAGACACTCTGGGTATATTTAGGCAGTTCATCTTCTCAATGGTACACAGTGCTGCCACTGGGTATCATTGGTGGAGGAACTAAATGTTCAAGATGTGGTCCCAATCAAGTGGGCTGCTTTGTCGTGGATGGTGTCAAGATTCTTGAGTGTTGTTGGATCTGCACCCTTCCAAGCAAGTGAGGAATATTCCATCACACTCCTGACTTGTGCCGTGCAGATGTTGGACAGGCTTTGAGGAGTCAGCTGATGAGTTATTTGCTGCAGGATTCCTTGCCTCTGACTGGCTTTTGTAGCCACTGTATTGATGTGGCGAGTCCAGTTCAGTTTGTGCTCAATGGTAACCCTAGGGTGCTGATAGTGCAGTTCAGCAATGGTAATGCCATTGAATTCAACCGTTGAGACAAGAGCACGGTATTGAGGCTGGCACGGCAATACTTTGAAAGCGCTGCACTTTTGGAGATGCTGTCTTCTGGATGAGATGTTAAACACTTTATGATTACAATAATGAAAGATACTACATAACAGCAAGCCTCTCTTGTATTGTTGCGCTAAAATAATGGACAGTAATATTTCATATGAATGAAGAGAGTTTTTTAACTAATATCACGCAGAACAAATTCAATAACAATTAATCTGACTTCACTTTAACGTTGCACTGCAATTATGTGGCTGATGGACTTGTTGTTCATCATACATTATTTCTTGTTTATAACAGATTATGAAGAGTATATCTGACTGAAATATAAGAGTATATCTAACTGATATTTCCATTGGTGCCTAGTTATTAACACAAGATCAGCATCAGTGATTTGTTGTGTGTGTCAATGGTAACCAATCTTGCAGTATAATCCTGCAGAGGTGGCATGGTGGCTCAGTGGCTGGCACCGCTGCCTCACAGCGCCAGGGACCCGGGTTCATTTCCCACTTCGGGCGACTGTGTGGAGTTTGCACATTCTCCCTGTGCCTGTGTGGGTTTCCTCCGGGTGCTCTGCTTTCCTCCCACAATCCAAAGATGTGCAGGTCAGGTGAATTGCCCATGATAAATTGCCCATAGTGTTAGGTACGTTCATCAGGGGTAAATATGGGGAATGGGTCTCAGTGGGTTACTCTTCAGAGGATTGGTGAGGACTTGTTGGGCCGAATTGCCTGTTTCCATATTGCAGGGAATCGAATCTAAAGTATTAAGTTTCAGTTTGGAGCAATAGATGTTTTGGAAGGTATTGACATTTACAGAGACCTGAAAGACATTTGCGTTGGTAAGAAATGTGTCAGGATCATAAGAAGCATCCAGCGAACTCTATCTTATCGCTGGGAAGAACTCACTGCATTGTTTAGCTAAGTTCTGAGACAGATTGTCATGAGGCAGTGGTGAGTTGCCTATGTGCATTAATGACCTTATTAACTGCAGACTTTGCCTCATTAATATGCAGCTTTCTATCATACCATCTGCTGTGAGCAAACTAGATGCTGAGAGTTCTTGGCAGAGTGAGTACCTGGTGACTTCAGCTCACTGCTGACTGCAAACAACCTTTACACTGCTCAGCACCACAATGCCATCTCAGGGCATACTCCATGGGCACTGACCACATGAACCCCATATTCACAAACACTGGCATCCAACATGTGCCGGGCTCTAGGAACCCTCATGTATAAGATGCTTGTGCATTTCAATGCATTACTTTGGACGGCACCGACAATTGACATTACCATGCTACAGCACTTTATCATCAGGGACATTTCCCTACCTATGGACTGGACAAGGCTGCTTCTCTGGCTTGTTCTCTCTGTGCTCCCTCACTCTGAGCCTGCCAGGATGCTGACATCACCCCTGCATTGCATTGCCTTGCCCTTCAGCCAGAGATACCAAGCTCTCAGTGCTGCTGTATTGTTGTGCCATGGTTGTCAGCGGGGCCTCAGTCATACTGAGAGATGTTGTCTTCGGCCACAAGGTATTGGCACAGTAAGTGAAGAACAGCTTCTGATACCAGTTCAGCGGCTTGGACATGCTCAGTCAGGCATGTGGACATGCAGGGTTAGTGGTGTCGAGGGTTGGGTGGGTAAGGGCATGTGAGGGAAGATGTTGCAAGCAGTAGTGAAAATGGCAATGCATAAGCTTTGGCGGGAGGTGGGTAAAGAGGTGGAGATGGAGTGAGAGTGAGGTATCAGACAGAAGATAGTGGTACTGGTGCTGTTGGATTGGGTAAGGTCATTGACCTTCTTCCTACAGTGTTGTGCATTCCACCAGATGGTTGACACAACACTAACCGCTGGCATGGTCTGATGTTGTAACCACCTCGGCCAGTCTTGGGTGAACAGTATGATGATAACTGCTCCTTTGACGAGGTTAGGTTGTCCTTGGTTTTGTTTTCAAAGTAGTCGTCAATGCTTGGATTCCAATATGCCTGAGTTTATCTACTTAAAGAAGCTTTTATGTTTTAAAACCAACACTTTTACAATGAAAGGAGAATGGCCAGTTCTCCCAGCTCAGCTTTTCTCTGGTTTGGTTTTAGTTTTGGCGTGCAGTCAGTTCTTTGAGGCTGCTGGTCAAAGAAACAGCAATATGGAAGAAGGTTTTCCGTGCGGGATCTCTCCCTCCTGAAAAACCCTGTGTTTGATTTTACCTTTTTGCCAAGAGGTGTTTATGGAGATTGTGGCAGGAATTTGGAACAGCATCATTAAGTTGGGATAGTCTGTTGGGTTTTCAGACAGGTTAAGTTATTTTATATTCTGTTCTCTTTTCTTTCATTCAGTGCTCTGTAAATGCATTCTGTTTTGTTTAAAACTGAGGGATTTTGACCAGCTGCATCACTCCTGGAATATCCACTAACACCTGCTCAAAACAGCAATACAAGTTAGGGTCTGGGCTACCTGCGTGAAATGTTTTGAAGAGGTCTGGTTTGGTCCAATACAGCAGGAAGTCCAACGACCTTATCTAGCAGGATCTCCAGGTCCTTACCTGGAAAGACCAGCACCGATGTTCCCTTCTCTGCCAAGAACAAGGCATATCACGGTATTGTTATGGCGCAGACAGAAGCCATTCTATCCATTGTGCTTTAACGGAGCATCACTGCTTAGTGCCAAACTCCTCCTTTTTCCAATACATTACTTGTATCCAAATAACCATCCAATGACCTCTTGAATGCCCCAATTGAACCTAGGTCCATCAAATTACCATGCAGTATATTACTAACAACTAGCTTATCCTCATATCATGCTCCTGTCATCATCCTTGCTTCACTTACACATCACTTTCAATCAAAGCCCTTTCATCTTTGTTCCATTTATGAGCAGGAACAGTTTGATCCTGTCTACTTTACCCAGTCCAATCGCAGTTTTGAAACCTCTTATCAAATTTCTTCTCTGCCTTCTTACCTCCAGGGAGAACAATCCCAACGTTTATCCTCGTAACATATTTCTCCAAGATACAACACAGAATGTTCCCATGAATTTAGTAAGTTTGCACTTTTTTTCCAGCTTTACCTACTGGATCTTTTAGATGGGAAAATCATTAACTTTATAATTGCTGTTTTGTGGAAGATCCCAACCCCTTAAATTACCGGATGGGATTTTAGTGTGGAATATTTATTGCATTGTGTGAAATTTCTTCACGTATTATTTCGGCTATATCCAGATTTTATCTCAGTACAAAGCTATCTCAATTTCATTAATGACCCTGTTACAATATTGCAGTTTCAGACAGACCTGATAAGCTTTAATTCTTCACAGTAATATTTGGGCACAATGTGTTCACTCTTACTTTGAGAGATAATTGTTGTACTTCATATTTCTCCACTGTTATGCATTCAGAAAAATGCATAAAGTAACAGACTGATTCTATTTCTCAAATTTTAAAACCATTTATTTTCTCCCCAGTCTTTCTGGAAATAATAGCTCGCATTTGTTACAAAACATCTGACAGCACTCTCAGTAAAGGGTAGCTGAGAGCATATTTTGCCAGCAACTCCCCTGATAGGAAGTTGATGGTTTAGGGACTTTAAAACTTATCTTTCAGAAAAGCCAGTTTCCACCGTCATGATTGCGATGAGCTGTATTTTGATGCTGTGCACAAAGAGGTGTCTGGGCAAACAGTAAGTGCTTTCAAGGTCAAAGGAAATTGTGTGAGTTATCGCCATTTACTGTACATCTGAAACCTCCAATCAATGGACAGCGTTATGTTGACAGATCTGATGATCTGAAAAACACTGGTCAACATTATTACGACTTGTGTGAACAAAAAGCATCAATTTAGCAGGATTGAAATACTTCACTTAAAATATCTGATTCAAAGAATTAACACTGTAAAATTCTGCAGCGACTTTAGATCATGCAGCTTTGAGGAAAATTGGACAAAATGTGTTTTGCTAGATGACTGCTGCTGATACTTCTTCAACTCCATCTGAATGTGACACTGGTAAGGATTGCTTAATGTTATTTGCTGCTACCAATCCCTCTTTGTTTTGGGCCTACCTATTGATTAAAAGTAGAGGGCACATCATTATGGATTATCTATAAAAGCAATAGTGTTCTTAGTAGATGGCCTAGTAGTATTATTGCTGGACTGTTAATCCAGAGACCCTAGATAATGCCCTGGAGACCTGGGTTTGAACTCTGCCATGGCAGATGATGAAATTGAAATTCAATGTAAATCTGGCAGCCATGACATGGAGGTGGCAGTGTTGGACTGGGGTGGACAACGTCAGAGGTCATGTTGTGGAAGCTCAGCTTTGAGCTTCTGGGCTTTTTGTGAACGCCTGTCCAAGAACAGAGAACCACCACTTGATTAACACATTCCAACAGTACTGTTTTTATTCAAGACTGTCAGTATACGAATATACAAACAATCCTGGGAGAGAAAAGCCACTTTAGACCACGTCGGGTACTAAAGGATGGATTCTCTCACCGTTGATAGGGAAAGTTGTTACATTTATACATAACTTCGTACGCAATACAGAGTCCCGTATCATTAAGCTATTGCACAGTGTAAAATTAAACAAAGCATACTTTATTGGAAGCTTACACAAAAAAAAGTGCTCTAAATCTAACACACACACAGATACCAACAGCCATCTGGTTAAGCTCTTAACATAGCCCTCATTATTCTTACTCTGCTGTTCAAGGTAACATTCAGATATCAAAAATTGCTCTAAACTACACATGTATTCATTAGTACAGCTCTAAAACAATGTGGCTCCAGTATTCCTCTGATGGTTGCCCTTTTATCTTGTGCTATGTACTATCTCATCCTTGGACCTGTGGGGAGGATTGTTTACCGCTAGGCTGGCTTCTTACAAATTGCTATGTTAGCAATTAGTTTCGCTTAGCCTGTCGCTTAGGATGCTGGGAAATGCAGCCAATATGCCGGGGCCATTTTAGTTAACATTTCTAAGCTCCATTTTCTATATGGTTACTATATCTATTTCCAACTTATCAATGTGACACCATGTTGTACCCCAACAGGTTTATTTGAAATCACAAGCTTTCGGAGTACTGTTTCTTCAGAAGACTTCACCTGACAAAGGAGCAGCGCTCTGAAAGTTTGTGATTT
This sequence comes from Hemiscyllium ocellatum, assembly GCF_020745735.1. Taxonomy (NCBI): domain Eukaryota; kingdom Metazoa; phylum Chordata; class Chondrichthyes; order Orectolobiformes; family Hemiscylliidae; genus Hemiscyllium; species Hemiscyllium ocellatum. The sequence continues at coordinate 110,594,540 of NC_083403.1, read as the reverse complement.
CAGATAAACTTGCTAGACTATAACCTGGTGTGTAGTGACCTCTGACAATGTAAATCTGGAATGAAGGGTCTGATGATGACTATGAAACCATTGTTGATTGTCAGGAGAAAAAAACTCATCTGGTTTACTAGGGTCTTTTAGGGAAGGAAACTGCCAAGCTTACTGGGTCTGGCCAACTCCAGACTTACATCAAAGTGGCCGATTCTTAGCTACCCTTCGGGTAATTAGAAAGGGTATGCTGGTGTAGGAAGGAGTCCAGAGGAAGTTCACAAGAATGATCCTGTAAATGAAGGGTTTGTCGTATGAGGAGCTGTTGTGGACTCTGAGTCTGTACTCAATGGAGTCTGAAAGGATGAGGTAGGGGGAGGAATCTGATTGAAACTTATAAAATACTGAGAGGCCTGGAGAGAGTGGACATGGAGAATGTGTTTCCACTGATAGGAGACACTAGAATGCAAGGACACAGCCTCAGGAGAAGGCTGTCAGCTGAAACTGACACCCGGAAGCGGCAAGAACATCCATCAACAGACACATCGACCTGGACCCCACATACAAACTACTACAGCTGAAACTGACACCCGGAAGCGGCAAGAACAAACCACTATAAATACCGGAAGAAACATCAAAGCAGCGCTTCACAGGAGGCTCCAATAGCACTGATGATGTTCCCTAGCCAGGGAACAAAACGTTTGCAGCAAAAACTTCCAGCTCGGCGAACAGAACCACAACAACGGACACCCGAGCTACAAATCTTCAACCAGACTTTAAACTTATAGTAAATCTACACCTTTTATTTTTCATTTCAGTCCCTTGCCTAAAGTGTCTACTTTTCCTATCACACCATATAATGTTTTCTGGTTCAGATTTAGAAATAATTACCCATTATTCTTGGAACAGGTGGAGCTCTTTGTGCTCATGGACTGTGTAGTCACAAGGAGACAGGGCACTGCCGTCAAAATTGGCCATGGCCCTCTATCTGCAGATCTGCAGATGTAATTGTAGTAGTGTTTTATGAATAAGTGATAGGTGGTACACTTCCAAAAAATTGCAAACTGCATATGTATCAAATAACAGGTATTAAACAAAATCTGGTGGATTTGAATGTCAATGATTCACCATATAGAAATCATACTGATAGAGATATACAGCATGGAACCAATCCAGCTTGTCCGTGCTGACCAGATATCCTAAACTAATCTAGTCTCATTTGCCAGCACTTGGCCTGTATCCATCTAAACTCTTCCTATTCATGTACGCATCCAGATACCTTTTAAATGTTGCAATTGTACCAGCCTCCACCACATCCTCTGGCAGCTCATTCTATACATGCACCACTCTCTGTGTGAAAAAGTTTCACCTTAGGCCCTTCATGATTTTATACATGTCTATAAGGTCACCCCTCAGCCTCCGATGCTTCAGGGGAAACAGCCCAGCCTCTCTCTATAGCTCAAGTCATCCAACCCTGGCAATATCCTTGTAAATCTTTTCTGAATCCTTTCAAGTTTCACAACATCCTTCCTAAATGAGGGACACCAGAATTGCACACAATATTCCAAAAATGGTCTAACCAATGTCCTGTACAGCAGCAACATGACCTTCCAACTCCTGTACTCAATACCCTGAACAATAAAGGAAAGCATACCAAACGCCTTCTTCACTATCCTATCTACCTGCGACTCCACTTTCAAGGAGTTATGAATCTACACTCCAAAGTCTCTTTGTTCAGCAACACTCCACAGTATCTTAACATTAAGTGTATAAGTCCTGCCCTGATTTGCCTTTCCAAAATGCAGCACCCCATATTTATCTAAATTAAATTCCATCTCCATTCCTCAGCCCATTGGCCCACCTGATCAAGATCCCACTGTACTCTGAGGTAACCTTCTTTGCTGTCCACTACACCTCCAATTTTGGTGTCATCTGCAAACTCACTAACTATACCTCCTCTGTTCACATCCAAATCATTTATATAGATGACCAAAAGTGGTGGACCCAGCACCGATCCTTGTGTCACTCCACTGGTCACAGGTCTTGAGTTCGAAAGATAATCCTCCACCACCACCTTCTACGTTTGAGCCAGTTCTGTATCCAAATGGCTAGTTCTCCTTTGTATTCCATGTGATCCAATCTTGCTAACGTGTCCACCATGAGGAATCTTGTTGAACGCCTTACTGAAGTCCATATAGATCACGTCCCCCTCTCTGCATTCATCAATCCTTTTTGTTACTTTTTCAAAAAACTCAATCAAGTTTGTGAGACATGATTTCCCTTGCCTAAAGCCATGTTGACCATCCCTAATCAGTCTTTGTTTTTCCAACCATGTGTAAATCCTGGTCCTCAGGATTTCCTCCAACAATTTGCCATCACTGATTTCAGACTCATCAATCTATAGTTCCCTGGCTTTTCCTTACCACATTCTTAAATAGAGACACTACGTTAGCCAACCTCCAGTCTTCCAGCACTTCATCTGTGATTATTGATGATACAAATATCTCAGCAAGCGGCCCAGCAATCACTTCCCTAGTTTCCCACAGAATTCTAGGCTGCACCTGATCAGGTCCTGGGGATTTATTCACTTTTATTATTTTAAGACATCCAGCACCTCCTCCTCACAGCTCAAACAAAAATAGCAGGATCAAAAATACACCCCCGATTGAGATCAGAGCTGGGCAATGAATAAAGTATATTGGGTCATTTAAAACACGGTGAAAAATGAGCTGTGCAAAATTCCAAACAGAGTCAGCACTTTAAAACCTGAGTCCAAGGAATACAGGGTGCGTGCTCGCTACCCACGCCTTCTCCCACTGCAGCAAGAATTCGAGGCATCAGGAAAGAAAGCCCAGAAATGGGCCCTGTGACCCTCAATTAAAAGTCCGCAGAGTTTCCCTAAATTTGCAAAGGTTGATCGCAGTACGACTCAACCCAATTAGATAAAATAAATGTCATTCTCCTGGCAGACAGGTCTCCAGGAGTGAGCTTATTTTGTTAGAAACGGTCTTGACTGCTGTTTGCAGCATGTATGTTTGTGGATTATTCCCAATTCATTGTCAAACTCTGTTATTTATTGGCAGGGACTGGTAAAGAGAACCACATGTTTAATGATGTCCTCACATAATGTGGGTACTTATAACGTATGACACATTAGAATCAAATTGGTCTTTTATTGACTTGGATATATCTGGGGAGAAGAACAAAACTGAAGAATGAAATGTTTTCATCGACTTCATATACTATTGTTGTCACAACTCCAACAGCTTCCTTTCTTCCATTACAATGACAAAATGTTCAATCGAGCATGCATCCTGGAAGGGCAGGTTACATCAGTTTTGGTTTTGGTTAGTGATAACTTTATCAATAATAGTCAGTTGCCAATGATACTGTCTCCAAGATAAGTGCAGCCTTTCTGACAGAACAGTCACTGCCATGAATAACTGATTGAGGTAAGAAGGTTATGCACTTTATTGCAATACAGTTATGAACAAGTTCCGTATAAAGAGTGGACACCAATTATTGGTGTCTTGGGTACATCAATAGCATGATGGAATTACCTTTCACTCCGATTGGCAAAGTTGTACATTGCCTTGTGCCAATTCTAAGCTTCAGCAATTGAAAACAGATAAGGTAGCCACAACACCGAGTGTCCAATGTTTACAGTTCCATTACTGTTAGCTGTTAGCATCATTTGATTTTCAGCACACCTATGAAGTATTAAAAGGATCCCTTAATCTTACATTAGGCCAACTCCCACAAGGAAATTTATGTCACTTGAAGCCAGTTCAGATTGTTTGAGTGCAGATCATGAAGAGAATTGAAGGCTTCATCTAATGTTTTCCAACTTTCAAACTAATTTGTTTTATGGACTAGACATGCACTGGGATTGATTTCACAATTTATCGCTGAAGGTCCAGGTGTTCTCATTTTTGTGTGGTGTTGAATATTTAGTACTGAACCAAATGATAATTAAAGCTGGAGGTTACCTCTTTCGCTTTCATTAGCTCAGCATGAAGAGGAGATTTTTTTATTTCAAAAATATACTTTATTCATAAAATTATTTGGATCTCTATATAATTGGTCATGCCATTCTTGTGCACACAATACATTGCTTTACATACAGACATCGAAATTTATTTTTCATATATACAAGTCTGTATGTTTACTATCCAGCTCTTCTGCTGAGGCGTCAGCAAAGCCCAAAAGACTGGGTGGGCCCCCTGCTCTTCTTAGGCAGGCAGATGTTACACGGTGGTCTTTCCCCACCGCGCCTTGGTGGCAGCTGCCCGAAGCTTCAGCGCGTCCCTCAACACATAGTCTTGAACCTTGGAATGTGCCAGTCCGCACCACTCAGTTGGGGTCAGCTCCTTCAGCTGGAAGATCAGCAGGTTTTGGACAGCCCAAAGAGTGTCTTTGACCGAGTTGATGATCCTCCAGGCTCAATTGATGTTCATCTTGGTGTATGTCCCAGGGAACAGACCGTAGAGCACGGAGTCCCGCGTCACGGAGCTGCTCGGGACGAACCTCGACAAACACCAGTGCATTCGTCTCCAGACTTCCTCTGCATAGGCACATTCCAGTAGGAGGTGTGTGACAGTCTCGTCACTATGCAGCCACTTCAAGGGCAGCGTGCGGTGCAGCAGAGAGTCCGGGCGTGCATAAAGGATCTCACAGGCAGAGCCCTTCTCACCACCAACCACACCATGTCTTGGTGCTTGTCGGAAAGTTCTGGCGATGAGGCATTCTGCCAAATGACTTTGACAGTCTGCTCAGGGAACCGCTCGATAGGATGTGCCCTCTCCTTTTCCTGAAGGGTCTCAAGGAGACTACGTGCTGACCACTTCCTGATGGACTTGTGGTAAAGGTGTTTTTCTTTATAAATTTCTCCACGAAGGACAGGTGATATGGAACGGTCTAACTACTTGGAGCGTTCTGCGGCAGCGAGGCCAGATCCATCCTTTGCAACACCGGGGACAGGTAGAACTTCAGTACATAGTGACACTTGGTGTTTGCATACCGGGAATACATGCACAGCTTGATGCAGCCACACACAAAGGTTGTCATCAGGGTGAGGGTGGCATTGGGTGTGTTTTCTCCCCGTTGCCCAGATCTTTATACATCGAGTCCCTTGGGACCCGGTCCATCTTTGATCTCCATATAAAATGGAAGTTGGCCCGGGTGACTGCTGTGGCACAGGTTCTGGGAATAGGCCAGACCTGTGCCACATAAAACAGCAATGACAGTGCCTCACACCTGATGACCAGGTTTTTTCCCGTGATGGAGATCGACTGTAGCTTCCATCTGCCCAGTTTCTGCCTCACTTTGCTGATACACTCCTCCTAAGGCTTGGTGCACACCCCAGCCCCCCGTACCAAATACCCAGCACCGTTAGGTGTTCAGTGAAGGGGATCGAGGATTGGTTGGCCCAGTTCACGAAGAGCATGGCCTTGCTCTTGCCTCGGTTTACCTTGGCGAGTTTTTTTTAATTTCAAAAATATACTTTATTCATAAAATAATCATAAAATAATTTGTTGGACTGTACATTAGGTAATGCCATACATATGTCAACATTTACATACACAGCTCAGAATTATCATTATTACATACAGGTCTGTGCATTTCTCGCTCATACGCCCATATATTGAGCTGAGCCGTCAGCAGAGCCCAGATGACTGCATGGGCCCCCTGTTCTTCTTTAGACAGGCAGATGTTAAATGGTGGTCTTTCCCCACCGCGCCTTGGTGGCAGCTGCCCCAAAACTTCAGCGCATCCTTCAACATGTAGTCCTGGACCTTGGAATGTGCCAGTCTGCAAAACTCAGTCAGGGTCAACTCCTTCAGCTGGAAGATCAACAGGTTTCGGGCCACCCAGAGAGCGTCCTTCACTGAGTTGATGATCCTCCAGGCACAGTTGATGTTCATCTCGGTGTGCGTCCCGGGGAACAGGCCGTAGAGCATGGAGTCCCGCGTCACGGCGCTGCTCGGGACGAACCTCGACAAAGACCACTGCATTCCTCTCCAGAACTTCCTCTGCATAGGCACATTCCAGAAGGAGGTGTGTGACAGTCTCGTTTCCCCCCCCCCCCCCCCGCAGCCGCTTCGAGGGCAGCGTGCGGTGCGGCAGAGAGTCCGGGCGTACATAAATGATCTCACAGGCAGAGCCCTTCTCACCACCAGCCAAGCCATGTCTTGGTGCTTGTTGGAAAGTTCTGGCAATGAGGCATTCTGCCAAATGGCTTTGACAGTCTGCTCAGGGAACCACTCAACAGGATCCACCCTCTCCTTTTCCCGAAGGGTCTCATGGAGACTACGTGCTGACCACTTCCTGATGGACTTGTGGTCAAAGGTGTTTTTCTTCAAAAATTTCTCCATGAAGGACAGGTGGTACGGAACGGTCAACTACTCGGAGCGTGCCGCGGCAGCGAGGCCAGGCCCATCCTTCGCAACACTGGGGACAGGTAGAACCTCAGTACGTAGTGACACTTGGTGTTTGCATACTGGGGATCCACGCACAGCTTGATGCAGCCACACACAAAGGTGGCCATCAGGGCGAGGGTGGCATTGGGCGTGTTTTTTCCCCCATTGCACCGGTCTTTGTACATGGTGTCTCTTCGGACCCGGTCCATCTTTGATCTCCACATGAAGTGGAAGATGGCCCGGGTGACTGCGGCAGCACAGGTTCTGGGGATAGGCCAGACCTGTGCCACATATAACAATACTGAGAGTACCTTACACCTGATGACCAGGTTTTTTCCCGCGATGGAGAGCGACCGTTGCTCCCATCTGCCTAGTTTCTGTCTCATCTTCCTGATCCGCTTCGCCCAGGTCTTGGCGCACGCCCCAGCCCCCCCGAACCAAATACCCAGCACCTTCAGGTGGTCAGTCCTGATGGTGAAGGGGATATAGGATTGGTCAGCCCAGTTCCCGAAGAGCATGGCCTCGCTCTTGCCTCGGTTTACCTTGGCCCCCGAGGCCTGTTTGAACTGGTCACAGATGCACATGAGTCTGTGCACGGACAGCGGATCCGAGCAGAAAACGGCAACGTCATCCATGTACAGGGAGGCCTTAACCTGTAGGCCCCCACTGCCAGGAATAGTCACCCCTCTCAGGCTCACGTCCTTCCTGATGGATTCGGCAAATGGCTCTATGCAACACACAAACAAGGCAGGAGAGAGTGGTCAGCCCTGCCTGACTCCAGATCTTACAGGGAAGTTATCTGATTCCCACCCATTGATTGAGACTGCACTGACAATGTTGGTGTAGAGCAGTCTGATCCGATTTCCGATTCCTTCCCCAAAGCCCATTTTGGAGAGGACATCCCTCATATACCTGTGTGATATCCTGTCAAAAACTTTCTCTTGGTCCAGGTTGATGAGGCAGGTGTCCACCCCCTGTCCTGCACGTAGGCGATCGTATCCCTGAGGAGTGCGAGACTCTCAGAGATCTTCCTGCCCGGTACAGCACAGGTTTGGTCAGGGTGGATCACCGCTCCCAGAGCAGACCTGACCCGGTTGGCGATGACCTTTGACAAGATTTTGTAGTCTGTGTTTAACAGTGAGATCGGTTTCCAATTTCTAATTTCGTTCCTCTCCCCCTTCTGCTTGTAGATGAGGGTGATGATGCCTTTCCTCATGGATTCACTCATGGTACCTGCCCGAAGCATACTGACATACACCTCCAGCAGGTCCCGGCCAATCAAGTCCCAAAGAGCGGAATAGATCTCGACCGGTAAGCCGTCGCTTCCGGGAGTTTTATTCTTTTCGAAGGACTCGAGGGCCCTGGTCAGCTCATCCAGAGATAGCGGTTGGTCCAGCCTCTCTCGTGTTCTGTCATCTAGGACCTCCGTGATAGACGACAGGAACGACTGGGAGGCCGCGCTGTCGGTTGGCTTCGCGTCATACAGGCTGGCATAGAAGGATTTGCTGATCCTCATGATGTCAGCCTGAGATGACGTTACTGAGCCATCTTCTTCCTTCAGGCTGCTGAGCACGGAGCTCTCTTTGTGCACCTTCTGGAAGAAGAAACGTGAGCACGTCTCGTCCTGCTCTACCGAGCGGACCCTGGACCGGAAGATTATCTTGGAAGCCTCCGAGGAAAAGAGCGAGGCTTGCTGGCCCTTCACCTCCTGGAGGACCTCCGTGACATCGACCCCCAACGTCTGCAGCAGGAGCAGGTTCTGCATACTTTTCTGGAGTTGGGACAGTTTTCCCCGCCTCTCTCTCGCCTCCTGAACACCTTTGAGGATGAAGAACCTCTTGATGTTCCTTTTTACTGTTTCCCACCAGTCTGCTGGAGACTCAAAGAGGGGCTTCGCGGTTCTCCAACCTGCGTAATCCCTCTTGAGCTCCTCAATGTTTCCCGGGGTCAACAACTTAGTGTTCAGTTTCCACGTTCCCTTACCCGCCCGCTGCTCGTCCTGTAGGTGACAGTCGGCCAGCAGGAGGCAGTGGTCAGAGAAGAACACCAGCTTGACATCGGTGGTTCTGACCGAGAAAGTTCGGGACACAAACAGGTAATCTATCCTTGAGCGGATAGACCCGTCTGCCCGTGACCATGTGTATCTACGCTGCGCTCCATCTGCAGGGGTGCTGAAGACGTCGTGCAGCTTGGCATCTTTTACCGTGTCCATCAGGGCTCTAGACGTGGCGTCCAGTTTACTGTCCCCCCGCCGGATCGTCCATCTGCATCAATGATACAGTTGAAGTCTCCGGCCAGAATGACCGGCCTGGACGTAGCCAGCAACAGGGGAAGCTGTTGCAGGATGGCCAACCGTTCACTCTTATCCGCTGGGGCGTACACGTTGATTAGTCTTACAGGAGCATTTCTGTATTTAACATCCGCGACGAGGAGGCGCCCGCCCACCACCTCCTTAACCTCGGAGATGGTGAAGTTGCCTCCCCGCAACAGGATTCCTAGGCCTGAGGAGCGGTTATCGTTGCCCCCTGACCAAACTGACGGCCCATGGGCCCACAAGCTCGACCATCTCCTGTAACTGCTGAGGTGCGGTATCCCACACTCCTGCAGAAACAGGACATCGGCATTGACACTGGCCAGGAAGGCCATCGTTGAAATACATCGCGTAGCCAATTTGATGCTACGCACGTTGATGCTGGCAATTGTAAACCCCATTTTAACAGTTTACAGGTTTACCGGTGTCCATTTGCTGCTGGTCTTGCCCCTCTGGGGTAGCTGCGTGCATCCCCGTGGTGGCGGCAAACTGTTGGACCTTCCCAGGGCTGAGGTAGCTGTCCAGCTCCGCGCTGGGGCCATTACCCTACTCTGGTGTCTTCGTGTCGGGCCCATGGTCCGCACTGACCAGTTCTCCGTCTGACTGCGGGGCTGTCATAGGACCGCTGCTCCCAGAAATCTGGAGCTGTGGGCCGGTGGGTACCTCCTGGTTCTCACCGGGTAGGGGGAGGCTTTTACCCATCCCCTCAGAGGGATCGTCCTTTCCTTCCTGGGCGGTGCTGCCCTCCTTTCTCCCCACGGCGCTCTGTCTCTTCCTCTGATGACGACCCTTCTTGCGCCCATCCTCACCATCGGAAGAGCTGCCTGCGTCTTTGAGTTGTAGGTGTCGCTTTCCCCTTCGCTGGGTGGCTTTGGGGCCCCTGAGAGGTTTCCTCTTCCTGTTTTTGACTGTGATCCAATCCTCTGCCTCCTTTGATTCCTCCTCTTCCATTTCCTCCGTCTGCCTTGAAGGAGCTTGGATCGGCTGCTGCACCTCCCCGCTGTCTGCCGTCTGCTCCACTACCGCCTGCTCTTCCTTCTGGGTGCCTCCAGGCACCGTTTCCATGCTATTTTCTGGTGCCTTGCTGGTCTTTGTTGGTCCACGGCTCGTGTTGCCACCTCCGGCCATCTGTGCGTAGGTAGCGGCTCCTCGTCTTGGGCAGGCCTTGTACATGTGGCCCGCCTCTCCACAAAGGTTACAGTTCTTGGCCTCCTTACATTCCTTGGTCGGGTGGCCTTCCTGCTTGCAGTTTCGGCAGACGGTCACCTTACAGTCGGCCGCCATGTGGCCTGACCTCCCGCAGGTTCGGCACACCTTCGGCTGCCCTGCATACGTCAGGTAACCTCTGCTTCCTCCGATGGCGAAGCTGGAGGGTGGGTGGAGGATGTTCCCGCTGGCATCGACCCTCAGGGTTACCTTGACCTGTCTTTTGCTGGTCCAGATCCCGAAAGGATCGACCATATCGGTGCTCTCTCCTTCGACCTGGACATATCTCTTCAAGAAGGTGAGAACATCTGCCGCTGGGACGTAAGGGTTGTACATTTGGATTGGATTTGCGCAGGAAGCACACAAAGGGGACCGCCGACAAGATGGAGAACAGAGGTTCCCCTTCCTTCTCCTTGAAGACCTTCAGGAGCTGCTCACAATGCTTCACACTCCTGAAGGTCATGTCGAAGTAGCCTGCCCCAGGGAAATCCTGCAGGCAGTACACATTTTTTTTATTTCAAAAATATACTTTATTCGTAAAATAATCATAAAATAATTTGATGGTCTGTACATTTGGTCATACCATACATATGTCAACATTTACATACACAGATCAGAAATTATTATTGTCTGTGCATTTCTCACTCATATGCCCATATACTTAACTGAGGCATCAGCAGAGCCCAAATGACTGCATGGGACCCCTGTTCTTCTTTAGACAGGTAGATGTTAAACGGTGGTCTTTCCCCACCACACCTTGGCAGCAGCTGCCCCAAGCTTCAGCACATCCCTCTACACATAGTCCTGGACCTTGGAATGTGCCAGCCTGCAACATTCAGTCAGGGTCAACTCCTTCAGCTGGAAGATCCACTTTTTTTTTATTTCAAAATATACTTTATTCGTAAATATTCATAAATAATTTGATACACTGTACATTGGGTAATGCCATACATATGTTCACATTAACATACACAGTTTAGAATTTTCCTTTTTATATGCAAGTCTGTGCATTTCTCACTCCTATGCCCTTATATTGGGCTGAGGCGTCAGCAGAGCCCAAATGACTGCATGGGCCCCCTGATCTTCTTTAGACAGGCAGATGTTAAACGGTGGTCTTTCCCCACCGCGCCTTGGCGGCAGCTGCCCCAAGCTTCAGCGCGTCCCTCAACACGTAGTCTTGGACCTTGGAATGTGCCAGTCTGCAACACTCAGTCGGGGTCAACTCCTTCAGCTGGAAGATCAACAGGTTTCGGACCACCCAGAGAGCGTCCTTCACCGAGTTGATGATCCTCCAGGCGCAGTTGATATTCGTCTCGGTGTGCGTCCCGGAACTCCTTCAGCTGGAAGATCCACTGCTGCAAATCCACAGCACTCCAGCAAGACTTTCTTCACAAACACTGTCCGATCAACCAGTGTGTGCTCCTCCATCTTCTTCACAGTCACCCTGACTGTGTTGCGAATGTCCTGGCCAGGGCTGCGAGCAGCTGCTGAGGCCATAGCTCAGAGGTTGGCTGGTCCCTGAATTGGCATTAGGCCGAAGCCAGCATGAAGATCCACCAAGAGCAGGTCAGCACAACCAAGTGATCCTCCAACGTCCAATCGCGATGATCTCCACTGGCTCTGATGACTCGCAACTCGACACCTGTCCTGATAAGAACAGACACTTGATCTTAGCCAAAAGGCCGGGCGAGTTGCCCAAGCCAAATAAAATCGAGAATCATTCTACGCTCCATGGATTCAGATACCCTGCAGCTATTATACGTGACCCCTGTTTCAGTACTGTGCACCTAAAAACTAAACATTGCAGCCTATTTATATGTTAATGAGATCTCCCCATGTCCCTGGCTCCTGACTTTTAATTTTTGTTTGCTGAATGACTTCACATGCTATTTCCCCTTCAGTAGAATTTCCCCGTCATGCCTGAAAATATCTTTGGTCATGAGTGATTTCTATGAATCTAATGATCCAATCAATGGTTGCTAGACTAACTTTCCCAACCCTCCTTCCTACGTTCCATGCTTCAGCGTTTTACTTAGGAGTCCAGTTGTCATCAATAAATGCAAATTAACATCATGCAGCACAACTAAGATTACTATGCTATAGTGATCTCGAACTGTCCTGTATTCCTGAAGTATATGTCAGGAAGTGGACATTTCAAACTATTCTTCTATGAGACTTAGAGCTGCAATAACAGCATCAGCTTCCAAATCTATCTCTCCACCTCCTGCTTGTGAAGTAAAGGATGTTGAACCTTTACTTCTGGGTACAGCTACTTAGCATGTTTTGTATATTGTATATATGCACCATATATGTGAGCTCACATAGAAATGGAACCTACATATCTCAGATGAAAGTAAGATGTCCTCTCTTGCCCTCCTCTGTTCAATAAAAACCATTGTTGTTCACTCACATGAGTTGAAAATGTGTTGCTGGAAAAGCGCAGCAGGTCAGGCAGCATCCAAGGAGCAGGAGAGTAGACGTTTCCTGAAGAAGGGCTCATGCCCGAAATGTCGATTCTCCTGCTCCTTGGATGCTGCCTGACCTGCTGCGCTTTTCCAGCAACACATTTTCAACTCCAGTGATATTACCATTGCACTGCCAACTCACCCCAGTTTCAGTCAGTGTGGATAATAGTACAACTGCACAGGACAAGCCAACTGTATACATTAAATGTTTGGAATGGTGGACAGGGAACATCAATATGAGTTAGGCATTTTTAAAAGGAAAAACTTCAATCTGCAGCAAAGGTGCATCAAGGAGATCAAATGCCTCATAAGATGTTCACCAGAGAGAAAGAAATTCTTAAGGTCAAAGTGAACCATGTTAATATTCAATGTGCAGAAACTGCACACTGATTACAACTGAAGGTGACAAGAGAAACCCATTAACAAGCCAAGGAAGTGCGGTTTTGTTTTCAAATAAAGCTTTCAAATAAAGTCAAATAACGCAGCTCGTGGACACAGACTGTGAAGTTTAAAGTTAGACATCAGAACAAACTTGATTAGCTCAGAACTCAACAAGACTTGGTGCACTTTATCCACATGAGTGAGACTTTTTGTATTTCAAAAGTACACTTTAGTCATCAAAAAATCTTTATATGTGTGCATAGTAACAAGAGTACTTTCCCAACAGCTCCAATAAATAAACCTAAAGCATTTTTTCCCTTTGCAAAATACTGTTTATCTCTACATCAATGAGACTATTGAAAATTCAGCTGACATGTGCTGTCTGAAGGTTAGAATCTCGCAGAAGCCTGCAGAAACTCCCAAGTGCAGGCTATTCCATCTTTCCTTCCCAGTGTCCTGTGCATGCCTGTTGGCATCATGTTACATAATAATATGCATAATTACATATGCTGTGGGGCAGTACAGTGGCTCAGTGATTAGCACTGTTGCCTCACAATGCCAGGGGCTTGGGTTCGATTCATGCCCTGGGTGACAGTCTGTGTGGAGTTTGTGCATTCTCCCTGTGTCTGCTTGGGTTTCCTCCCACCATCCAAAGATGTGCAGGTTAGGTGCATTGGCCACCATAAATTGCCCGTAGAGTTCAGGGGTGTGTGGGTTAGGTGCATTTGTTTAGGGTAAGGTAGAGTAGTAGGGAAATGGGTCTGGGTGGGTTACTGTTTGGAGTGCCGCAGTGTGGACTTGTTGGGGTGAAGGGCCTGTTTCCACATTGTAGGGATTCTATTCTATTCTATAACCATCTCATATTGTATCCACTTGCATTATAGGACAGGCGCTAGTCTGTGATGCCACCATAACCAAAGCAGAAAACATTATATAATTGCAAATTATTTTTTCTTTACCTCACAGCCATAAAGAAACCTTGTATCATCAGCAAGGCAGCAACATCTAGCAATCATAATAAGAAGCATTAAAGCTCCAAATTATATTTCTTTATGTTGCTTTATGTTGGGAAAGCTTGCCTTTTACATCACTAATTGGAAACATTGCAGGTTTGAACTTCAAAATACCAGTTTGCTTAATAAATGAAAAGAAACACCCAAGTGTAATTACATACAGACTGGTTTTGTTACTCTGGGAGAGTTCAAAGATTTGAAAGAGCAAGCCTAATATCTGTGAGAAGTGATATGTATGGTTCATTAAAGGCTTGGTTAACATTCAGCAACCTGGGATAGAGAAAATAATTTAAGATTCCTGTTGTGTTTGTTCACTTATGTCTTTGAAATTATACGTGCACAAGATAAATAACTGATGTCTACAGGATATGAGGCATTCAGTCATTGGCAGGCTCACTTTCCTAAAATGAAGCATGATATGCAAATCTTCTGAACTAACATTTATAACCAATAAAAGATCTTATTTGTCAATACTAAATACAATTGACATTTACACATCATTAAAAATGCATGAAATTGATGGTTGTTGCTTTACAGACTGAAACATTTTGACTTCATATCTTGTTTAAGCAATTTGTAAGTTCTGTGCTACCTAGCAATTAATTGACAAAGCTGTCACCAACCCATCCCTTAAAATTTACAGCTGTTCAGTTTGCTTCCAATTGTAAACTCAGCTGAGCGAGTATCCGCAGTAAAGCAGTACTAAATTAAGCAATCTGTCTCAGTTCAAGAACTGGGAATTAGAAATATTATAGGTCTGAGTTTTCCTCAAGACTTCATTATCTAACTGTCATTGCTCAGGCCCTGATTTCCTGTCATTCTCAAATTTGGCCCAAGTTAAATAAAATAAAGCAGTCATTGAGTTGCAAGAAACAAGCTATAAACTGTTAAGCTATGCTGTGTGTTATCCTGGGAGCAATCGAATTGATAGCCATAACAATTTAAATTTCAGCTAATGCTACTCTCCATGCAGCTAGGCAAACTAACCTGAATCCTCCTCTGTAATGAAGAGCGACATTTTAATTTGCTATCTGATAATAATATCAAATTAGCAAGTTCCAAGTATTGCATGACTGCTGGAAGGCAAGAGCAAGAAGAGTTTTTTTGTGCGTATGTGCCAGAACTAGAGAGAGAGAGAGATGTTCCAAGACTAGTTTATTCAGTTTGTGGGATGTATGATAACTTGCCAGTCAAATTCTGTCAGCAGGGATCTGCAATTCAAGCTATGACTCTGCAGAAGTCAGGACTGTTGTTTGACTGCACATCCTGCTGATGACCTAATTGGATAGTGATAATCATGCTGTGATTTGTAAGGTATAATCCTTACAGATGAAAGCTTCATTCACCTGTCTAGAAAGATCCAAAAATTCCTTTGTTGCAGGAAATGATTAATTCTGAAGTGACTCCAGGGTTTATTTAAGAAAGGAAGGAGAAGCAGAAGCAGATACGACAGACCTGTTAGCATGACATCTCTAATAGAGAAGATGCTGGAATCTAATATGCAGGATTTGCGTAAATATCTTATATACAAGCACCATTTTTTAGTGTTTGCATCTCAAACTAGTGGTAAATAGTTGTTAGTTACTCTTGATACTTTATTGAAGAATTCAAAAATAAGGTCAGATAGTCCCTCTAGACCAATGACCTCATCAGGTATTTATCAGAGAACAGATAGCTGTAAAACTCCCGAAGTGTTATCTGTTGATAAGGTGGGATTTATGACAGGGATTGTAAACATTGGTTTAAAATATTCAATGATCGATGTTAACTTCAAAAATGCAGCGTTAGGAGCTTTTAGGGAACTTTGAAGGAGAACTGACTTGGGTCAGAAGCAAATATAGTTTCTTTCCTAAAAATGAAAATTGGAGAGTTCAGGGAATGCTCAGTTATCTTGAGTATACAAGCTTAGTTTACAAAATCTCCACAGACGAAGTATTCAATAAGAAATTGACTGATTATTTAGAAAAAAACTATTAATATGTCAAAATGTTTTGATATTTGGATATTCATGTAAGAAGACTTCATAATTCACAGGACAAAAATGGGGGGTAACAATAAAATTGAACTTAAAGATTTGAGATACAGGAATAATTTCTCTGGATCTGAAACATTGTAAAGTATTAGTGTAAAGGGATTTGACAAGACTTTGTTTTGCTATGTGTTTTAATATCTGTCAAACTATGTTCTTCATTTAAAAAGCATTCGGTACCATATTTTATTTTGTTTTGCAGAATAAACTCTTTATTATTAAAGTAAATCCACCACCTTGCTTGCTTATCTTTCATTTGCCAAACAAGGAGATCTGGGGTGCAGGTGGATAGTTCTTTGAAAGTGGAGTTGCAGGTAGATAAGGTGGTGAAGAAGGCATTTGGAATGATAGCCTTCCCTGGTCAGAATACTGAGTGTAGGAGTTGGGATGTCATGTTGAAGCCACTTTTATAATACTGCGTGCAATTTTAGTCGCCCTGCTGTAGGAAGTATGTTGTTAAAGATTTGTGTAAAGATTTGTAGCTCTGGGTGCCGGTTGCCATAGTTGTGGGTATGTTCACCAAGCTGGGAGGTTGATTTGCAGATGTTTCATCCCGTCTAGGTAACATCCTCAGTACTTGGAATTTATTAGGTTTTGTTCCTACTTCTTCCAGTTGCCAGTTCCAGTTCATTGTAGTGGGCTTAGGTCAATGTGTTTATTGATGGAGTCCATAGATGGTTGCCAGGCCTCTAGAAATTCTCGGACTGTCCTTTGTTTAGCTTGTCCTAGTATTGTTGCGTTGTCCCAGTCAAATTTATGGCTCTTGTCATTCGCCATTTTGTGTTCTTTCTACCATCACACCCAGGAATGGGAATTGGTTGTTAGTTTCCTCCTCTCTTGTAACTTTGATTCTTGTGAGCATGGTGTTGGCAATCCAATGTGTGTCGCGATCTCTGTTCTCTTAATTATTACAAAAGTGTCATCCACATATCTAAACCAGAGTTTGGGTCGGATTTGTAGGAGGGATTTTTTGTTCCAATCTTTTCATCACTCCTACTGCTATGACCCTGGGGATGGGTGAGCCCATAAATGCCCCCTACCTTTGTTTATATATCTGGCTGCTGAATGTGAAGTGTGTTGTCAAACACAGGCCCAGCAGTTTGAGTATGCAGTCCTTGTCGATAGATTCCTCATTGTGTTCTCTGTTCTGTTTGTCCTGGACGTTGGTTATTGTCTCTCTGGTGAAGGTTTTGTCGATTGAGGTAAACAGCACTGTTACAACAAATGAGACCATTGTTTCGTTCTTGTCTATGTTTATGTTCCTGATGTTGTCTAGGAATTCCTGTGATTGTAAGGAGTGTTTGGATCCACTGATAAGATATTTAAGTTTTTGTTATGATCTGAAGATGCTGGTATTGGACAGGGATGGACAAAGTTAAAAATCACACAATACCAGGTTACAGTCCAACAGGTTTATTTGTAAGTACAAGCTTTTGGAGTGCTGCTCCTTCATCAGTAGCTCATGGTGCAGGATCATAGGACACAGAATTCATAGTAAAAGATCAAAGTGCTGTACACCTGTGAACATAGGAGGTATAGTCAGAGCTCGGTGACCAGTGGTGTTCCACAGGGATCTGTTCTGAGATCTCTACTCTTTATGATTTTTTATAAATGACTTGGATGAGGAAGTGGTAGGGTGTGTTAGTAAGTTTGCTGATGACACAAAGATTGGTGGAGTTGCAGATAGTGTGGAGGGCTGTTGTAAGTTGCGACAGGACATTGACAGGATGCAGAGCTGGGTTGAGAAGTGAAAGATGCAGTTCAACCTGGAAAAGTCGAAGTGATTCATTTTGGAAGGTCAAATTCAAATGCAGATTACAGGATTAAAAGCAGGATTCTGGGCAGTGTGAAGGAACAGTGGGACCTTGGGTTCATGTACAATAGATCCCTCAAAGTTGCCACTCAAATTGATCAGGATGTTAAGATGGTGTATGGTATTTGGCTTTCATTAGCAGGGGGATTGAGTTTAAGAGCCGCAAGGTTATGCTGCAGCTCTGTAGAGCCCTGGTTGGGCCACACCTGGAATACTGTGTTCAATTCGGTTCCTTCATTATAGGAAGGGTGTGGAAGCTTTAAAGAGGGTGCAGAGGGGATTTACCAGGATGCTGCCTGGATTGGAGGGCATGTCTTATGAAGAGAGGTTGAGAGAGTTAGGGCTTTTATCATTGGAGCAAAGAAGGATGAGAAGTGACTTGGTAGAATTACAAGATGACAAGAGGCATAGATAGATTGGATAGACAGAGACTTTTTTGCAGGGTGAAAATGGATCGCACAAGGTGATTAGAGAAAGCTTTAGGAGAGATGCCAGAGGTAGATTCTTTACACAGAGAGTAGTGGTTGTGTGGAATGCACTGCCAGCAGTGATAGTAGAGTCAGATACATTAGGGACATTTAAGCAACTCTTGGATAGGCTCATGGATGACAGTAAAATGAAGGGAATGTAGGTTGGTTTGATTTAAGGTTGAAGGGCCTGTACTGTGCTGTATCATTCTATGTTTTGTGTTCTATGACATGAAAATTGGAGGTGTAGTGCACAGCAAAGATTACCTCAGATTACAACGGGATCTTGATTAGATGGATCAATTGGCCAAGGAGTGGCAGGTGGAGTTTAATTTAGATAAATGTGAGGTGCTGCGTTTTGAAAAGGCAAATCAGGCTAGGACTTATACACTTCATGGTAAGGTCCTGGGGAGTGTTACTGAACAAAGAGGCCTTGGAGTGCAGGTTCATAGTTCCTTGTAAGTGGAGTTGCAGGTAAATAGGATAGTGAAAAAGGCATTTGGTATGCTTTCCTTTATTGGTCAGAGCACTAAGTTTAGGAGTTGGGAGGTCATGTTGTGGTTGTACAGGACATTGGTTAGGCCACTTTTGGAATATTGTGTTGAATTCTAGTCACCTTCCTATCAGAAGGATGTTGTGAAACTTGAAAGGGTTCAGAAAAGATTTACAAGGACGTTGTCAGGGTTGGACAGCATGAGCTATCGGGTGAGGCTGGTCTATAAACTGGTATTGTGTGATTTTTAACTAAGTTTTTGTTGACGTTCTTTTGCCAGTTTATGTGATGGAGTTCCGGGAAGTGCCACAATAGGGCTATGTTGTATGCCTGGTCTGTGTGCCTTAGGAACCCACAAAATTGTGGGGTGTTGTTGCCTTCTGGCTTCATGTTTTGGAGGCCTGTCTTGGTTATCATCTTCGAGTAAAAAATGAGGTCTGCAGATGCTGGAGATCACAGCTGAAAATGTGTTGCTGGTCAATGATGGTTCATGATTACCGCATTCTGCCCTTATCTACTGGTACTATAAGCCGAAGGGCTTATGCTCGAAACGTCGAATTCCCTATTCCTGAGATGCTGCCTGGCCTGCTGTGCTTTGACCAGCAACACATTTTCAGCTGTCTTGGTTATCAGTCTATTCATTTGTAATTTGGAGATGCCGGTGTTGGACTGGGGTGTACAAAGTTAAAAATTACACAACACCAGGTTATAGTCCAACAGGTTTAATTGAAAGCTAGTGTGCTCCCAATTAAACCTGTTGGACTATTTATTTGTAAGTTTCGTAGCATGTTGTTTTTCTATTAATTAGCTGTGGTGTGAGGTCATACTCCCTCTGTTGGCAGGTGTCAGTATGTACAAGTAGCTTCTCTGCCTTTTGAATATATTCAGTTTTGTTCATGATTACCGCATTCTGCCCTTATCTACTGGTACTATAATTATGTTCTTGTCCTTTTTGAGTGTTTTTAGGACTTTTCTCTCTTTTGTGTTAAGATTGTTCATTTGCCTTTACGTTTTTACTATGGGTACAATTGTTTGTCTGACTGCTTGCTGTGTTTCTTCGATTAGTCCATTAGTTCTGAGCGTACATTCTAGTGTAGCCAGGAAGTCTGTATTTTTTGTGTCCCTGTGGTTGTAGTTAGGTCCCTTGACTAGTGCTGTTTTTTCCTGTTTCTGTGAGCTGTCAGATGGAGCGGTTTCTTACTCAGGTGTCTGATGTGTGTTGGATAGTTTAGTCATATTGTTTGTGCTCTGTTCTGTCTGATGGTAATGGCCTGTTCAATTGTTCTGAATTGAACTTCTGAATGTTTGCTTTAGAAATTAATGCGTTTTGACACACGATTTCTTGTCTGTATCTGGGTAGTCTGTTGTGTATGGTCTTAACAATAACCTGGGACCGTTCTGTTTGACTGTTTCTTTAGTTTGTGGGTTGTTGATTGATGGTCTGTACCTGACACAGGGTGATGGCATTTGATTCCTTCAGCATCTATGTACAAATTGGAGTTGTTCGTAGGTAGCTCTTAGGTGGTTGGCACAGGATTCCCATTTCCTTGCTTGTCTTAGCATCTCTTGCCCATAGATTTGCAGCTCAGGTGCGGGTTACAGTTGTCGTGGGTATGCTCACCAAGCTAGAAGGTTGATTTGCAGATGTTTTGTCTCCTTTCTCAGTGATATCCTCAGTGCCTTGGAGCTTTCTGCAAAGTGCTACTGTATTGTGTTGGTTAGAATTTTTTTTAGATTACCTACAGTGTGGAAACAGGCTCTTCGGCCCAACAAGTCCACACCGACCCTCCAAAGAGAAACCCACGCCCCTCTATTTACCCCTGACTAATCCACCTAACACTACGGGCAATTTAGCATGGCCAATTCACCTAACCTGCACATCTTTGGACTGTGGGAGGAAACCGGAGCAAACCCGCACAGACACGGGGAGAATGTGCAAACTCCAAACAGACAGATGCCCGAGGCGGGAATTGAACCCGGGTCCCTAGCTCTATAAGGCACCAATGCTAACCACTGAATCACTATGCCACCCCAAAATATATATGAACAAATCAATGGGACACCTATGGGCTCACCCATTTCCAGGCTCATAGCAGAAACAGTGATGTAGAGATGAGAGCAAACAACCTCCCACAAATCTGACCAAAACTCTGGATCAGGTACGTGGGTGACACTTCTTCAAAGATTAAATTAGATTCCCTACACTGTGGAAACAGGCCCTTTGGCCCAACAAGTCCACACTGACTTCCGAAGAGAAACCCACCCAAACCCATTCTCTTACACTGTATTTATCCCTGACTAATGCACCTAACACTGAGCAACTTCGCATGGTCAATTCACCTAACCTGCACATCTTTTGGACTGTGGGAAGAAACCAGAACCCCCAGAGGAAACCCACACAGTCTCAGGGAAAATGTGCAAACACCACACAGACAGTCACCCAAGGTGGGAATTGAACCTGGGTCCCTGGTGCTGGGAAGACAGTAGTGCTAAACACTGAGCCACCATGCCACTTTTGTAATAATTGAACAGACATCATGAACACACATCAGCTTGCTCCTGTGAACACTAAGCTCACAAGGTGTTCACAGGACCATGGGAGGGTGGGAGGATGATGCTTGATGGGGTTAGGGGGGTGGGTGGGGGGATAGTGTTTGATGGGGTTTGGGGCGGGCGGGGGGACAGTGTTTGAAGGGGTTTGTGGGCGGGTGGGGGGACGGTGCTTGATGGGGTTTGGGGCGGGTGGGGGGACAGTGTTTGATGGGGTTTGGGGGCGGGCGGGGGGCGGTGATTGATTGGGTTTGGGGGGCGGGGATAGTGTTTGATGGGGTTTGGGGGGATGGGCAGGGGTTGGTGATTGATCGGGTTTGGGGAGGCGGGCGGGGGGACGGTGTTTGATGGGGTTTGGGGTGTGGGCGGGGGAGGTAGTGTTTGATGGGATTTGAGTGTGTGTGGGGGGGGATGGTGTTTGATCGGGTTAGGAGGGAGGACAGGGTGACGGTGTTTGATGGGGGGGGCAGGCGAAGGTCGGTGGTTGATGGGGTTTGGGGTGGTGGGCGGGGGCCAGTGTTCAATACGGTATGGGGGCGGGCCGGGGGGACAGTGTTTGATGGAGTTTGGGGGTGGGCCGGGGGGACGGTGTTTGATGGGGTTTTGGGGGCGGTTGGCGGGGGCAGTGTTTGATTGGGTTTGAGGGTGGGCAGGGGGGTAGTGTTTGATGGAGTTTGGGGGGCGGGTGGGGGGGGACGGTGTTTGATGGGGTTTGGGGGGACTGGCAGGGGGACAGTGTTTGATGGGGTTTGGGGTGTGTGTGGGGGGGATGGTGTTTGGTCGGGTTTGGGGGTGGGCGGGGGAAAGGTGATGGATGGGGTTTGAGCTGGCGGGCAGGGGGAATGGTTGGACAGGGATGGGAGGTGGGCGGGGTGACAGTGTTTGATGGGGTTTTGGGGGTGGGCAGGGGGACAGTGTTTGATGGGATTTGGCGAACGGACGGTGTTTGACGGGGTTTGGGGGGTGGGCATGGGGGTGCGGGCGGGGAGGAATGGGTTTTGATGTGGTTTGGGGGCGGGCAGGGGGCAGTGTTTGATGAGTTTTGGGGGGCGTGTGGGGGGTCGGTGTTTGGTGGTGTTTGGGGGTGGGTGGGGGAAAGTTGATGGATGGGGTTTGAGCTGGCGGGCAGGGGGAATGGTTGGACGGGGATGGGGGGTGGGCGGGGTGACAGTGTTTGATGGGATTTGGGGGGCGGGCGGGGGGATGGTGTTTGATGGGGCTTCGGGGGCGGACAGGGAGGGCAGTATTTGATGGGGTTTGCAGGTTGGGTGGGGGACGGTGTTTGATGAGGTTTGGGGGGTGAGTGGGGGAACAGTGTTTGATGGGGTTTGGGGGGTGGGTGGGGGGGGTGTCGGTGTTTGATGGAGTTTGGGGGGTGGGCGCGGGCGGGTCAGTGTTTGATGGGGTTTGGGGGGTGGGCAGGGGGTCGGTGTTTGATGGGGTTTATGGGGTGGGTGGGGGGGACGGTGTTTGATGCGGCTCCGGGGGCGGACAGGGAGGACAGTATTTGATGGGGTTTGCGGGGTGGGCAGGGGGTCGATGTTTGATGGCGTTTATGGGGTGGGTGGGGGGACGGTGCTTGATGGAGTTTGGGGGGTGGGTGGGGGGGACGGTGTTTGATGGGGTTTCGGGAGTGGGCGGGGGACGGTGTTTGATGGGGTTGGGGGGCAGGTGAGGGGACAGTGTTTGATGGGGTTTGGGGGGTGGGCGGGGGGACGGTGTTTGATGGGGTTTGGGGGGTGGGCGGGGGGGAATGGTGTTTGATGGGGTTTGGGGGGCAGGCGGGGAGAATGGTGTTTGATGGGGTTTGCGGGGTCGGGCGGTGGGCACGGTGGTTGATGACATTTAGGGGGAGGGCGGGTGGACGGTGTTAGATGGGGTTTGGTGGGGTTGGGCAGGGGGACAGTGTTTGATGGGGTTTGGGGGGTTGGGCGGTGGGCATGGTGATTGATGGGATTGGGGGGGCCGATGTTTGATAGGGTTTCGGGGGTGGGTGGGGGACGGTGTTTGATGGGGTTTCGGGGGTGGGCGGGGGGACAGTGTTTGATGGGGTTTGGAGGGTGGGCGGTAGGCACGGTGGTTGATGAGATTTGGGGGGAGGGCGGGTGGACGGTGTTAGATGGGGTTTGGTGGGCGGACGGGGTGGATGGTGATTGATGGGGTTTGGGGGGTCGGGCGGTGGACATGGTGATTGATGGGATGGGGCGGTGTTTGATAGGGTTTCGAGGCAGGCGGGGGCACAGTGTTTGATGGGATTTGGCGAGCAGACGGTGTTTGATGGGGTTTGGGGGCCAGGCAGAGGGTCAGTGTTTGATGGGGTTTGGGTGGTCGGGCGGGGGGGGGTCGGTGTTTGATGGGGTTTGTGGGCAGGCGGGGGGACGGTGTTGGAAGAGGTTTGGGGGTGCAGGCGGGCGGGGGGGACGGTGTTTGATAGGGTTTGGGGGTGGGCGGGGGACGGTGTTGGAAGGTGTTTGAGGCAGCGGGCGGGGGGACGTTGTTTAATGGGGTTTACGGGGCAGGCGGGGGGATGGGGTTTGATGGGGTTTGGGTGTGAGCAGAGGGACAGTGTGTGATGGGGCTTGGGGGCGGGTGGGAGGACAGTGTTTGATGGGGTTTGGGGGCGCGGGCAGGGGACAGTGTTTGATGGGATTTGGGGGGGGGGTGCAGGGGGACAGTGTTTGATGGGGTTTGGGGGCGCGGGCAGGGGACAGTGTTTGTTGGGGTTTGGGATGTTGGGCGGTGGGGGTGACGGTTGATGGGATTTGGGAGCGGGTGGGGGGACAGTGTTTGATGTGGTTTGCGGTGTGAGCAGGGGCATTGTGTGATGGTGTTTCGGTGGTGGGCAGGGGGACGGTGTTTGATGGGGTTTGGGGGCAGGCGAGGGGACAGTGTTTGATGAGATATGGGGGGCGGGCAGTGGAGACGATGTTTCATGGGGTTTGGGGGGTGGGCGGGGGGTGACGATGTTTGGTCGGGTTCGGGGGTGTGCAGAGGGTTGGTGTTTGATGGGGTGTGGGGGGGATAGCGTTGGATGGGGTTTTGGGGTGGGCGGAGGGACAGTGTTTGATGGGGCTTGGGGGTCGGGCGGCGGGACGGTGTTTGATGGGGTTTGGGAGTGGGTGGGGGGGACGTGTTTTGATGGCGTTTAGGGGGGTGGGTGGGGGGACAGTGTTTGGAGTTTGGGGAGGTGGGTGGGAGGACAGTGTTTGCTGGGGTTTGGGGGGGTGGGCGGGGACAGTGTTTGTTGGGGTTTGGGAGGTGGGTAGGGGGTCAGTGTTTGATGGGTTTGGGAGGATGGGCGAGCGATGATATTTGATGGGGTTTGGGGAGAGGGCAGTGGGGACAGTGTTTGATAGATTTTGGAGGGTGGGTGGGGGGGGCGGTGTTTGATGGGGTTTGGAGGGTGGGCGGGAGGGACGATGTTTGATGGGGTTTGGGGGCTGGGCAGAGAGTCGGTGTTTGATGGTGTTTGGGGGGAGGGGGGGACATTTGTAGTGGTTCTGTTCGCCGAGCTGGAAGTTTTTGTTGCAAACGTTTCGTCCCCTGGCTAGGAGACATCATCAGTGCTCTGGAGCCTCCTGCGAAGCGCTTCTTTGATGTTTCTTCCGGTATTTATAGTGGTCTGTCCTTGCCGCTTTCGGGTGTCAGTTTCAGCTGTCCGCTGTAGTGGTTGGTATATTGGGTCCAGGTCGATGTGATTGTTGATGGAGTTTGTGGACGAATGCCATGCCTCTAGGAATTCCCTGGCTGTTCTCTGTCTGGCTTGCCCTATGATAGTAGTGTTTTCCCAGTCGAATTCATGTTGCTTGTTGTCTGAGTGTGTGGCTACTAGGGATAGCTGGTCGTGTCGTTTCGTGGCTAGTTGGTGTTCATGTATGCGGATTGTTAGCTGTCTTCCTGTTTGTCCTATATAGTGTTTTGTGCAGTCCTTGCATGGTATTTTATAAACTACATTAGTTTTGCTCATGTTGGGTATTGGCTCCTTTGTTCTAGTAAGTTGTTGTCTGAGCGTGGCTGTTGGTTTGTGTGCCATTATGAGTCCTAGGGGTCGCAGTAGTCTGGCTGTCAGTTCTGAAACGCTCCTGATGTATGGTAGTGTGGCTAGTCCTTTTGGTTGTGGCAGTCCTCGTTCCGTGGTCTATCTCTTAGGCATCTGTTGATAAAGTTGCGCGGGTATCCGTTTTTGGCGAATACCTTGTATAGGTGTTCCTCTTCCTCTTTTCGCAGTTCTGGTGTACTGCAGTGTGTTGTAGCTCTTTTGAATAGTGTCCTGATGCAGCTTCGTTTGTGTGTGTTGGGGTGGTTACTTTCATAGTTTAGGACTTGGTCTGTGTGTGTTGTTTTCCTGTGTACCCTTGTGGTGAATTCTCCGTTCGGTGTTCTCTGTACTATCACGTCTAGGAATGGGAGTTGGCTATCCTTTTCTACTTCTCTCGTGAATCGGATGCCTGTGAGTGTGGCGTTGATGATCCGGTGTGTTTTTTCTATTTCCGTGTTTTTGATGATTACGAAAGTGTCATCGACATATCTGACCCAGAGTTTGGGTTGAATTTGTGGTAGGGCTGTTTGTTCTAACCTTTGCATAACTGCCTCTGCTATGAGTCCCGAGATTGGTGATCCCATGGGTGTTCCGTTGATTTGTTCGTATATCTGATTGTTGAATGTAAAGTGTGTAGTGAGGCATAAGTCCAGTAGTTTAAGTATGCCGTCTTTGTTGATGGGTTCCGCCTCCTGTTTTCTGTTATGTATGTCCAGTAGGTTGGCTATTGTTTCTCTGGCTAGGGTTTTGTCAATCGAAGTGAACAGTGCCGTCACGTCAAATGAGATCATGGTTTCTTCTTTGTCTATGTGTGTATTCCTGATGGCGTCCAAGAATTCCTGTGTTGATTGTATGGAGTGTTTGGATCCACTGACCAGGTGTTTCAGTTTCTGTTGTAGTTCTTTGGCCAGTTTGTATGCTGGTGTCCCTGGTAGTGATACTATGGGTCTGAGTGGGATGTCTGGTTTGTGTACTTTGGGTAGTCCATAGAATCTGGGGATGTTGTTGCTTTCCGGGGGGGACATTTGTTTGTTGGGGTTTGAGGGAGCAGGCGGTGGGGATGGGGTTGGACGTGGTTTGTGGGGTGGGCAGGGGGATGGTGTATGATGGGGTTTGAGGGGCGGGCAGGGGGACGGTGTTTGATGGGGTTTGGGGGGGCGGGTGGGGGGGATGATGTTTGATGGGGTTTGGGTGGTGGGCGGGGGGACGGTGTTTGATGGGGTTTGGAGTGGGCGGGGATGGTGTTTGATGGGGTTTGTGGGTGAGCGGGGGGTCAGTGTTTAATGGGGTATCAGGGGTTGCTCGGGCGGTGGGCACGGTGTTTGATGGGGTTTGGGGGGCAGGTGGGGGGATGGTGTTTGATGGGGTTTTGGGGGCGGGTGGGGGGATGGTATTCGATCGGGGTTGAGGGGGAATGGCGGGGGAATGGTGTTTGATGGTGTTTGGGGGGCGGGGGGACAGTGTTTGATGGGGTTTGGGGGGTGAGTGGGGGGACGGTGTTCGATGGGGTTTGAGGGGGACTGGCAGGGGTGGATGGTGTTTGATGGGGTTTGGGGGTGGGCGGGGGGTTGGTGTTTGATGGGGTTTGGGGGGCGGGCGGGGGCACAGTGTTTGATGGGGTTTGGGGGTGGGTGGGGGGACGGTGTTCGATGGGGTTTGAGGGGGACTGGCAGGGGTGGATGGTGTTTGATGGGGT
The DNA here is from genome assembly GCF_020745735.1 of Hemiscyllium ocellatum. Lineage (NCBI taxonomy): Eukaryota > Metazoa > Chordata > Chondrichthyes > Orectolobiformes > Hemiscylliidae > Hemiscyllium > Hemiscyllium ocellatum. The sequence continues at coordinate 110,567,670 of NC_083403.1, read as the reverse complement.
TTGGGGTCGGGTGGGGTGATAGTGTTTGATGAGGTTTGGGGGGGTGGGCGCGGGGTGAAGTTTGATGGGGTTTGAGGGGGCGGGTTGAGGGGATGGGGTTTGATGGGGTTTGGGGGGCAGGCGGGGGGACAGTGTTTGATGGGGTTGGGGGGTTCAGGCGGGGGAACGGTATTTGATGGGGTTTGAGGGGCCGGGTGGGGGTGATGGTATTTGATGGGGTTTGGGGGGTGGGCGGGGGGACAGTGTTTGATGGGGTTTGGGGGGGCGGGTGGGGAAACGGTATTTGATGGGGTTTGAGGGGCCGGGTGGGGGTGATGGTATTTGATGGGGTTTGGGGGGGGCCGGGGGGACGGTGTTTGATGGGGTTTGGCAGGTCGGGCAGGGGAACGGTGTTTGATGGGGTTTGGGGGTCAGGAGGGGGGATGGTGTTTGATGGGGTTTGGGGGGGCGGGTGGGGGGATGGTATTCGATGGGGTTTGAGGGGGAATGGAGGGGGGATGGTGTTTGATGGGGTTTGGGGGGTGGAGGGACAGTGTTTGATGGGGTTTGTGGCTGGGCAGATGGACGATGTTTGATGGGGTTTGAGGGCGGGTGGGGGGACAGTGTTTGATGGGGTTTGGGGGTGGGCAGGGGGACAGCGTTTGATAGGGTTTGAGGGGGACTGGCGGGGGGATGGTGCTTGATGGGGTTTGGGGGTACGGGGGGAACAGTGTTTGATGGGGTTTGGGGGTGCGGGCGGACGGTGTTTGATGGAGTTTGGGGACCAGGCGGAAGGTTGGTGTTTGCTGGGGTTTGGGGGGCGCGTGGGGGGACAGTGTTTGATGGGGTTTGGGGACGCGTGGGGGGACAGTGTTTGATGGGGTTTGGGGGCACGTGGGGGGACAGTGTTTGATGGGGTTTGGGGTAGGTGTGGGGACGGTGTTTGTTGGGGTTTGTGGGGCCAGCGGGGGAACAGTGTTTGGTGGGGTTGGGGGCTGGGGGGGTGCGGTGTTTGATGGGGTTGGTGTGGGTGGGGGGGACGGTGTTTGATGAGATTTGGGGGCATGTTGGGGGGACGGTGTTTGATGGGGTTTGGGGGGCGTGTGGGGGGGATGGTGTTTGATGGGGTTTAGGGGGCGGGTATGGGGGCGCGGTGTTTGATGGGGGTTTGGGGCGGGTGGGCGGGACGGTGTTTGATGGGGTTTGGTAGGCGGGCGGGGGGTCAGTGTTAGTTGGGATTGGGGGGCGTGCGGGGGGGTGGCATTTGATGGGGTTTGGGGTGCGGGCAGGGGGAAGGTGTTTGATAGAGTTTGGGGGCGAGCGTTGGGACAGTGTTTGATGGGGTTTGAGGGCGGACGGGGGTCAGTGTTTGATGGGGCTGAGGGTGTGGGTGGTGGGACGGTGTTTGATGGGATTTGGGAATGGGCGGGGGGGACAGTGTTTGATGGGGTTTGGGGGCGGGGGACAGTGTTTGATGCGGTTTAGGGGCGGACGAGGGGGACAGTGTTTGTTGGGGTTTGGGGGGACTGGCGGGAGGACAATGTTTTATGTGGTTTTGGGAGCAGGCGGGGGTCGGTGTTTGATTGGGTTTGGGTGGTGGGTGGGGGGCAGTGTTTGATGGTGTTTGGGGGGCAGGCTGGGAAACGGTGTTTGATTGGGCCTGGGGGGTGCGTGGAGGGTCAGTGTTTGATGGGGTTTGGGGGGGCGGGGGGGACAGTGTTTGATGGGGGTTGGGGGTGGGGGGACGGTGTTTGATGGGGTTTGGGGGAAGTGCGGGGGACAGTGTGTGATGGGGTTTGGGGGGCCGGGGGGGACAGTGTTTGATGGGGTTGGGGGCTGGGTGGGTGGACAGTGTTTGATGGGTTTTGGGGGTGGGTGGGGGGACGGTGTTCGATGGGGTTTGAGGGGGACTGGCGGGGGGACGGTGTTTGATGGGGTTTGGGGGTGGGCAGGGGGACAGCGTTTGATAGGGTTTGAGGGGGACTGGCGGGGGGATGGTGCTTGATGGGGTTTGGGGGTACGGGGGGAACAGTGTTTGATGGGGTTTGGGGGTGCGGGCGGACGGTGTTTGATGGAGTTTGGGGACCAGGCGGAAGGTTGGTGTTTGCTGGGGTTTGGGGGGCGCGTGGGGGGACAGTGTTTGATGGGGTTTGGGGACGCGTGGGGGGACAGTGTTTGATGGGGTTTGGGGGCACGTGGGGGGACAGTGTTTGATGGGGTTTGGGGTAGGTGTGGGGACGGTGTTTGTTGGGGTTTGTGGGGCCAGCGGGGGAACAGTGTTTGGTGGGGTTGGGGGCTGGGGGGGTGCGGTGTTTGATGGGGTTGGTGTGGGTGGGGGGGACGGTGTTTGATGAGATTTGGGGGCATGTTGGGGGGACGGTGTTTGATGGGGTTTGGGGGGCGTGTGGGGGGGATGGTGTTTGATGGGGTTTAGGGGGCGGGTATGGGGGCGCGGTGTTTGATGGGGGTTTGGGGCGGGTGGGCGGGACGGTGTTTGATGGGGTTTGGTAGGCGGGCGGGGGGTCAGTGTTAGTTGGGATTGGGGGGCGTGCGGGGGGGTGGCATTTGATGGGGTTTGGGGTGCGGGCAGGGGGAAGGTGTTTGATAGAGTTTGGGGGCGAGCGTTGGGACAGTGTTTGATGGGGTTTGAGGGCGGACGGGGGTCAGTGTTTGATGGGGCTGAGGGTGTGGGTGGTGGGACGGTGTTTGATGGGATTTGGGAATGGGCGGGGGGGACAGTGTTTGATGGGGTTTGGGGGCGGGGGACAGTGTTTGATGCGGTTTAGGGGCGGACGAGGGGGACAGTGTTTGTTGGGGTTTGGGGGGACTGGCGGGAGGACAATGTTTTATGTGGTTTTGGGAGCAGGCGGGGGTCGGTGTTTGATTGGGTTTGGGTGGTGGGTGGGGGCAGTGTTTGATGGTGTTTGGGGGGCAGGCTGGGAAACGGTGTTTGATTGGGCCTGGGGGGTGCGTGGAGGGTCAGTGTTTGATGGGGTTTGGGGGGGCGGGGGGGGACAGTGTTTGATGGGGGTTGGGGGTGGGGGGACGGTGTTTGATGGGGTTTGGGGGAAGTGCGGGGGACAGTGTGTGATGGGGTTTGGGGGGCCGGGGGGGACAGTGTTTGATGGGGTTGGGGGCTGGGTGGGTGGACAGTGTTTGATGGGTTTTGGGGGTGGGTGGGGGGACGGTGTTCGATGGGGTTTGAGGGGGACTGGCGGGGGGATGGTGTTTGATGGGGTTTGGGGGGCGGGGGGAACAGTGTTTGATGGGGTTTGGGGGTGCGGGCGGACGGTGTTTGATGGGGTTTGGGGGCCAGGCGGAGGGTTGGTGTTTGCTGGGGTTTGGGTGGCCGGGTGGGGGGTCCATGTTTGATGGGGGTTGGGGGGCAGGCGGGTGCACGGTGTTTGAAGGGGTTTGGGGCTGACAGGCGGACGGTGTTTGATGGGGTTTGTGGAGTGGGTCGGGGGACAGTGTTTGATGGGGCTTGTGGGGCGGGCTGGGGGACAGTGTTCGATAGGGTTTGGTGGGGCGCGCGGGGGGACAGTGTTTGTTGGGGTTGGGTGCCGGTGGGGGTACAGTGTTTGATGGGGTTTGGGGGCCAGCGGGGGAACAGAGTTTGGTGGGGTTGGGGGGCAGGCAGGGGGACGGTGTTTGATGAGGTTTGGGGGCGTGTGGGGGCGACTGTGTTTCATGGGGTTTGAGGGGGCAGGGGGACAGTGTTTGATGGGGTTTGGGGCTGGGTGGGTGGACGGTGTTTGATGTGGTTTGAGGAGCGGGTCGGGGGACAGTGTTTAATGGGGCTTGTGGGCTGGCGGGAGGACGGTGTTTGATGGGGTTTGGGGGGCGGGCGGGGGGAACAGTGCTCGATAGGGTTTGTTGGGGCTTGGGGGTAGGTGGGGTGACGGTGTTTGATGGGGTTTGGGAGGCAGGTGGGGGGACGGTGTTTGATGGGTTTTGAGGGGGACTGGCGGGGGTACGGTGATTGATGGGGTTTGGGGGGTGGTTGGGGGGACGGTATTCGATGGGGTTTGAGGGGGACTGGTGGGGGGGATCGTGTTTGATGGGGTTTGGGGGCTGTTGTGGGGACGGTGTTCGATGGGGTTTGAGGGCGGACGGGGGTGAGTGTTTGATGGGGTTGGGTGTGCGGGCGGGGGCACGGTGTTTGATGGGGTTTGGGACTGGGCGGGCGGACGGTGTTTGTTGGGGTTGGGTGTTGGTGGGGGTACAGTGTTTGATGGGGTTGGTGTGGGTGGGGGGACGATGTTTGATGGGGTTTGGGGGCTGGCGGGGGGATGGTGTTTGATGGGGTTTAAGGGCGGGCGAGGGGGAACAGAGTTTGATGGGGTTTGGGGGCGGGTGGGGGGACGATGTTTGATGGGGTTTGGGGGCAGGCGGGGGGACAGTGTTTGATGGGGTTTTGTGGGCCAGCGGGGGAACAGAGTTTGGTGGGGTTGGGGGGTAGGCGGGAGGACGGTGTTTGATGGGGTTGGTGTGGGTGGGGGGATGATGTTTGATGGGGTTTGGGGGCTGGCGGGGGGATGGTGTTTGATGGGGTTTAAGGGCGGGCGAGGGGGACAGTGTTTGCTGGTGTTTGGGGGGACAGGCGGGGGGACAGTGTTTGGTGGGGTTGGGGGGCAGGTGGTGGGACGGTGTTGATGGTGTTGGTATGGGTGGGGGAACGATGTTTGATGGGGTTTGGGGGCTGGTGGGGGGATGGTGTTTGATGGGGTTTAAGGGCGGGCGAGGGGGACAGTGTTTGTTGGGGTTTGGGGGGACAGTGTTTGGTGGGGTTGGGGGGCAGGCGGTGGGACGGTGTTGATGGCATTTGTGGGTGTGTGGGGGGACGGTGTTTGATGCGGTTTAGGAGGCGGGTGGGGGAGAAGGTGTTTGATGGGGTTTGGGAGGTGGGTGGGGGGGTCAGTGTTTGATGGGATTTGGGGGCGGGCGGAGGGACAGTGTTGATAGGGTTTGGAGGGGTGGGCAATGGACGATGTTTGATGGGGTTTGAGGGGCCTGGTGCCTGGGACGGTGTTTGATGGGATTGGGGGGGGGCGGGCGGTGGGTCAGTGTTTGATGGGGTTTGCGCGGTGGGCGGGGCGGGACGGTGTTTGATGGGGTTTGAGTGGCGCAGACGGGGGGACAGTTTTGATGGGGTTTAGGGGCGGGCAGGGGGACGGTGTTTGATGGGATTTGGGGAGGGCGGACGGGGGACAGTATTTGATGAGGTTTGTGAGGGGCGGGCGATGGGGACGGTGTTTGATGGGGTTTGAGGGCAGGTGGGGGGTCAGTGTTTGATGGGGTTTGGGGTGTGCGGGGGTACGGTGTTGGATTGAGTTTGGGGGTGGGCAGGGGGATGGTGTTTGATGGGGTTTGGGGATCGGCGGGGGAACAGTGTTTGATGGGGTTTGGTGGGCCGGTGGGGGGACAGTGTTTGATGGGGTTGGGGGTCAGGCGGGGGGAAGGTGTTGATGGCATTTGTGGGCGTGTGGGGGCAGGCGGGTAAGGTGTTTGATAGGGTTTGGGGGCGGTCGTTGGGACAGTGTTCGATGGGGTTTGAGGGTGGACAGGAGGACAGTGTTTGATGGGGTTGGGGGGGCCGGCGGGGGAACAGTGTTTGGTGTGGTTGGGGGGCAGGCGGGGACTGTATTTGATGGGGTTGGGGCGGGTGGGGTTGGATGGTGTTTGATGGGGTTTGGGTGCGGGCGGGCGGGGGGATGGTGTTGATGGGGTTTGGAGGCGTGTTGGGGGGACTGTGTTTGATGGGGTTTGGGGGCAGGTGGGGGGACGGTGTTTGATGGGGATTGGGGGCGGGTGGGGGGACGGTGTTTGATGGGGTTTGGGAGGCGGGCGGTGGGACAGTGTTTGATGGGGTTTGGGGGGTTGGGCGGGGGGACGGTGTTTGATGGGGTTTGGGGGTGGGGGGTATGGTGTTTGATGAGGGTTAGTGGCGTGTGGTGGGGATGGTATTTGATGGGGATTGGGGGCGGGTGGGGGGGGACAGTGTTTGATGGGGGTTGGGAGCGTGTGGGGGAGATGGTGGTTGATGGGGTTTGGGGGCGGGCGGGGACGGTGTTTGATGGGGTTTGGGGTGGCGGAGGGGACAGTTTTTGATGGGGTTTGGGGGGCAGGTGAGGGGACAGTGTTTGATGGGGTTTGGGGGGTTGGGCGGAGTGGACCGTGTTGGAAGGGGTTTGGGGGGTGGGTGAGGTGGAAGTGTTTGACGGGGTTTGGGGAGCGGGTGGGGGGAAAGTGTTTGACGGGGTTTGGGGTGGCCAGCGGGGTGACAGTGTTTGATTGTGTTTGGGGGTCGGCGGGGGGGGGAATGTGTTGGAAGGGTTTTGGGGGGTGAGCAGGAGGGATCGTGTTGGAAGGGATTTGGGGGACGGGCAGTGGGACGGTGTTTGATGGAATTTTGGGGGGTGGGCGGGGGCGGTGTTGGATGGTATTTTGGGGGGTGGGTGGGGGCGGTGTTGGATGGAATTTCGGGGAAGTGAGCAGGGGCGGTGTTAGATGGTATTTCGGGGGGTGGGTGGGGGACAGTGTTGGATGGTATTTCAGGGGGTTGGGCTGGGGCGGTGTTGGATGGGATTTCGGGGGAGTGTGCGAACGGCGTTGGATGGGATTTGGGGGGGCGGCGGTGGGTCAGTGTTTGATGGGATTTGGGACGGGTGGGCGGGGGATGGTGTTTGATGGGGTTTGGGGGGTGGGCGGGAGGACAGAGTTTGATGGGGTTTTGGGCTGGGCGGTTGGGGGGCCGGTGTTCAATGGGGTTTGGGGTTGCGGGCGGACAGTGTTTGATGGGATTTTGGGGCCAGGCGAAGGATTGGTGTTTGCTGGGGTTTGGGGCCGGGCGGACGGGCACGGTGTTTGATGGGGTTTGGGGGCGTGTGTGGGGGACTGTGTTTCATGGGGTTTGAGGGGGCGGGGGCATGATGTTTGAAGGGGTTTGGGGCTGGGCGGGTGGACAGCGTTTGATGGGGTTTGGGGAGCGAGCGGGGGGACAGTGTTTGATGGGTTTGGGGGTTGGTGGGGTGACAATGTTTGATGGGGTTTGGAGGGCCGGCGGGGGGACAGTGTTTGTTGGGGTTTGGGGGGCGGGCGGGAGGACAGTGTTTTATGTGATTTTGGGGGCAGGCGGGGTTCGGTGTTTGATTGGGTTTGGGGGGCGGGTGGGGGGACAGTGTTTGATGGGGTTTGAGGGGCGGGCGGGGAAATGGTGTTTGATACGGTTTGGGAGGGCACATGGTGGGACAGTGTTTGATGGGGTTTGGGGGTGTGTGGGGTACTGTGTTTGATTGAGTTTGGGGGTGGGCGGAGGGACGGTGTTTGATGGGGTTTGGGGATCGGCGGGGGAACAGTGTTTGGTTGGGTTGGGGGGCAGGCAGGGGGACGGTGTTTGATGGGGTTTGGTGGGCCGGCGGGAGGACAGTGTTTGGTTGGGTTGGGGGGCAGGCGGGGGGACGGTGTTTGATGGGGTTTGGTGGGCTGGCGGGAGGACAGTGTTTGGTGGGGTTGGGGGCCAGGCGGTGGGACGGTGTTGATGGCATTTGTGGGTATGTGGGGGGACGGTGTTTGATGAGGTTTAGGAGGCGGGTGGGGGAGAAGGTGTTTGATGTGGTTTGGGAGGTGGGTAGGGGGGTCAGTGTTTGATGGGAAATGGGGGGTCGGGCAGAGGGATAGTGTTGATGGGGTTTGGGGGGGTGGGTGTTGGGTCAGTGTTTGATGGGGTTTGGGCGGTGGGCCTGGGGGGGAAAGTGTTTGATGGGGTTTGGGAGGTGGGCGGGGGGCCAGTATTTGATGTGGATGGGGCGGGTGGGGAACAGTGTTTTGGGGGTGGGCGGGAAGGAAGGTGTTTGAGGAGATTTGGGAGCGGGCGGGGGGACGGTGTTTGATGGTGTTTGGGGGGCGGGCGGTGGGTCAGTGTTTGATGGGGTTTGGGAGGGGTGGGCAGGGGGACGGTGTTTGATGGGATTAGGGGGCGGGTGGTGGGTCAGTGTTTGATGGGGTTTGGGGGGGTGAGCGGGACGGTGTTTGATGGGGTTTGAGTGGCGCTGACGGGGGGACAGTTTTGATGCGGTTTGGGGGCGGGCAGGGGGACGGTGTTTGATGGGATTTGGGGAGGGTGGATGAGGGACAGTATTTGATGGGGTTTGTGAGGGGCGGGCGGTGGGGACGGTGTTTGATGGGGTTTGAAGGCAGGTGGAGGGTCAGTGTTTGATGGGGTTTGGTGGGGCGCGCAGTGGGACAGTGTTTGATACGGTTTGGGAGGGCACATGGTGGGACAGTGTTTGACGGAGTTTGGGGGTGTGCGGGGTACGGTGTTTGAGTTTGGCGCGGGCGGGGGGACGGTGTTTGATGGGGTTTGGTGGGCCGGCGGGGGGACAGTGTTTGGTTGGGTTGGGGGGCAGGCGGGGGGACGGTGTTTGATGGGGTTTGGTGGGCCGGCGGGGGGACAGTGTTTGGTGAGGTTGGGGGGCAGGCGGTGGGACGGTGTTGATGGCATTTGTGGGCGTGTGGGGGGAACGGTGTTTGATGCGGTTTAGGAGGCGGGTGGGGGAGGAGGTGTTTGATGTGGTTTGGGAGGTGGGCGGGGGGGTCAGTGTTTGATGGGATTTGGGGGTGGGCGGAGGGATAGTGTTGATGGGGTTTGGGGGGTGGGGAGTGCGTCAGTGTTTGATGGGGTTTGGGAGGGGCGGGTGGGGGGGCGGTGTTTGATGGGGTTTGGGCGGTGGGCCTGGGGGGAAAGTGTTTGATGGGGTTTGGGAGGCGTGTGGGGGGTCAGTGTTTGATGGGATTTTGGGGGGGCGGGCGGGGGGCCAGTGTTTGATGTGGATGGGGCGGGTGGGGAACAGTGTTTTAGGGGTGGACGGGAAGGAAGGTGTTTGAGGGGATTTGGGAGCGGGCGGGGGGACGGTGTTTGATGGTGTTTGGGGGGCGGGCGGTGGGTCAGTGTTTGATGGGGTTTGGGAGGGGCGGGCAGGGGGACAGTGTTTGATGGGATTGGGGGGCGGGTGGTGGGTCAGTGTTTGATGGGGTTTGGGAGGGGCGGGTTGGGGGGGCGGTGTTTGATGGGGTTTTGGGGGTGGGCGGGGGGGGCAGTTTTTGATGGGGTTTGAGTGGCGCTGAAGGGGGGACAGTTTTGATGGGGTTTGGGGGCGGGCAGGGGGACGGTGTTTGATGGGATTTGGGGAGGGTGGACGGGGGACAGTATTTGATGGGGTTTGTGAGGGGCGGGCGGTGGGGACAGTGTTTGATGGGGTTTGAAGGCAGGTGGGGGTCAGTGTTTGATGGGGTTTGGGGGGTGGGTGGGGGGTCAGTGTTTGATGGGGTTTGGTGGGGCGCGCAGTGGGACAGTGTTTGATGGGGTTTGGGGTGTGCGGGGGTACGGTGTTTGATACGGTTTGGGGGTGGGCGGGGGGACAGTGTTTGATGGGGTTTGGGGATCGGCGGGGGAACAGTGTTTGGTGGGGTTGGGGGTCAGGCGGGGGGATGGTGTTGATGACATTTGTGGGCGTGTGGGGGTGGGCGGGTAAGGTGTTTGATAGGGTTTGGGGGCGGTCGTTGGGACAGTGTTCGATGGGGTTCGAGGGCAGACGGGGGGACAGTGTTTGATGGGGTTGGGGGGGCCGGCGGGGGAACAGTGTTTGGTGTGGTTGGGGGGCAGGCAGGGAACGGTGTTGGATGGGGTTGGGGGCGGGTGGGGGGGCGGTGTTGGATGGGGTTGGGGGCGGGTGGGGGGACGGTGTTTGATGGGGTTGGGGCGGGTGGGGGGGATGGTGTTTGATGGGGTTTGGGGGTGGGTGGGCGGGGGGACGGTGTTGATGGGGTTTGGGAGCGTGTTGGGGGGACGATGTTTGATGGGGTTTAGGGGGCAGGTGGGGGGACAGTGTTTGATGGGGTTTGGGAGTGGGTTGGGGTATGGTGTTTGAGGGGGTTTGGGGGATTGGGCGGGGGGGCAGTATTGGATGGGATTTCTGGGGGAGAAACGGGGGGCGGTGTTGGATGGGATTTCGGGATGGGCGGGGTCAGTGTTGGATGGGATTTCGGGATGGGCGGGGTCAGGGTTGGATGGGATTTTGAGGGGAGGGCGTGGGGCGGTGTTGGATGGGATTTCGGTGGTGTGGGTGTGGGGCGGTGTTGGATGGGATTCCGGGGGGTGGGCGGGGGGCAGTGTTGGATGGGATTTCAAGGGGTGGGCGGGGGGGCGGTGCTGGATGGGATTTCGGGGGTATGGGGAGGCAGTGTTGGATGGGATTTCAGGGGGTGACCAGAGGGGTGGGGCAGTATTGAATGGGATTTCGCGGGTATGGGTGGGGGGGGCCATGATGGATGGGATTCCGGGAGGTGGGTCGGGGCGGTGTTGGATGGGATTTCAGGGGTATGGGTGGGGGCAGTGTTGGATGGGATTTTAGGGGTGACTGGGGGGGCAGTGTTGAATGGGATTTTGTGGGTATGGGTAGGGAGAAGTGATGGATGGGATTTCAGGGGGTGGGTGGGGGGCGATGTTGGATGGGATTTCAGGGGGCGGGTGGGGGGTGCGGTGATGGATGGGACTTAAAGGGGTGGGCGGGGGGGCGGTGCTGGATGGGATTTTGGGTGTATGGGGGGCAGTGTTGGATGCAATTTCAGGGGGTGTGCAGGGTGAGGTGTTGAATGTGATTTCGGGTGTATGGGTGGCGGGCAGTGTTGGATGGGATTTCAGGGAGTGGGTGGGGGGCGATGTTGGATGGGATTTCGGGGGTATGGGTGGGGGGCAGTGTTGGATGGTATTTCGATGGGTTGGGTGGTAGGCGGTGTTGGATGAGATTTCAGTGGGGTGGATGTGGGCGGTGTTCGATGCGATTTTGGAGGGGAGGGTGGGGTCAGTGTTGGATGGGATTTGGGTGGAGGGTGGGGGCAGTGCTGGATAGGATTTTGGGGGTTGGGTGAGGGCGGTGTTGGATGAGATTTCAGGGGGGTGGGCGGGGGTTGGTGTTAGGTGGGATTTCAGGGGGTGGGTGGGGGCAGTGTTGGATGGTATTTTGGGGGTGTGGGCGGGGCTGTGTTGGATGGAATTTTGGGGGGTGGGCGGGGGGCGGTGTTGGATGGTATTTTGGGGGGTGGGCGGGGTTGGTGTTGGATGGAATTTCGGGGAAGTGAGCAGGGGCGGTGTTGGATGGTATTTCGGGGGGTGGGCGGGGACAGTGTTGGATGGTATTTCGGGGGGTGGGCGGGGACAGTGTTGGATGGGATTTCGGGGGGAGTGCGCGAACGGCGTTGGATGGGATTTGGGGGGGGCAGCGGTGGGTCAGTGTTTGATGGGGTTTGGTAGGGGCGGGCAGGGGGACGGTGTTTGATGGGGTTTGGGGGGTGGGCGGGGGGACGGTGTTTGATGGGGTTTGGGGAGGGCGGACGGGGGGATGGTGTTTGATGGGGTTTAGTGGGGTGGATGGTGGGACAGTGTTTGATGGGGTTTGTGGGGGACGGGTGGTGGGACGGTGTTTGATGGGGTTTGGGGGAGGGCGGGGGGAAAGTGTTTGATGGGGTTGGGGGGCGGGCAGTGGGACGGTGTTTGATGGGGTTTGGGGTGGGCGGGGGGAAGGTGTTTGATGGGGTTTGGGGACGGGCGGGGGGGACGGTGTTTGATGGGGTTTGGGGGAGGGTGAGGGGAAAATTTTTGATGGGGTTTGGGGGCGTGAGAGGGGTACAGTGTTTGTTGGGGTTTGGGGGGCGGGCAGGGGGACAGTTTTTTTGTGGTTTTGGGTGCAGGCGGGGTCGGTATTTGATTGGGTTTGGGGGCGAGTGGAGGGACAGTGTTTGAAGGGTTTGGGGGGGTGGGTGGGGGGACAGTGTTTGATGGGGTTTGTGGGCGGTAGGGAGGACAGTGTTTGATGGGGTTTGGGGGCAGGCGGGGGGCCGGTGTTTGATGGGGTTGGGGGTCGGCTGGGTGACAGTGTTTCATGGGGTTAGGGGGGTCGGCATGGGAACTGTGTTTGGTGGGGTTGGGGGGCGGCAGGGGGACGGTGTTTGATGGGGTTGGGGTGGAAGAGGGGGACGGTGTTTGATGGGGTTTGAAGGCATGTGGATGGGGGACGGTGTTGATGGGGTTTTGGGTGGGTGGGGGTACAGTGCTTGATGGGATTTCAAGGGGTGGGCAGGGGGCGGTGTTGGATGGTGTTTGGGAGGCGGGTGGGGGGACAGTGTTTGATGGGTTTTGGGGGCACGGGCGGGGGGACAGTGTTTGATGGGGTTTGGGGAGTTGGGCGGAGTGGATGGTGTTGGAAGGGGTTTAGGGGCAGGTGGGGGGAAAGTGTTTGATGGGGTTTGGGGGCGGGTGGGGGGAAAGTGTTTGCTGGGGTTTGGGGTGGCCAACGGGAGGGACGGTGTTTGATTGGGTTTGGGGGTGGGCGGGGGAGACTGTGTTGCAAGGGGTTTGGGTGGTGAGCAGGGGGGATCGTGTTGGAAGGGGTTTGGGGGACGGGCAGTGGGACGGTGTTTGATGCAGTTTGGGGGATTGGGCGGGGGGCAGTATTGGATGGGATTTCTGGGGGAGAAAGGGGGCGGTGTTGGATGGGATTTCGAGGGGATGGCGTGGGGCGGTGTTGGATGGGATTTCAGGGGTGTGGGTGGGGGGGCGGTGTTGGATGAGATTCCGGGGGTGGGCAGAGGGTAGTGTTGGATGGGATTTCAAGGGGTGGGTGGGGAGGGGGGTTGCTGGATGGGATTTCGGGGGTATGGTTGGGGGGCAGTGTTGGATGGGATTTCAGGGGGTGGGCAGGGGGGCGGTGTTGGATGCGATTTCAGGGGGTGGGCGGGGGGAGGTGTTGGATGGGATTTCAGGGGATGGGCGGGGGGCAGTGTTGGATGGGATTTTGGGGGGTGGGCGGGGGAGGTGTGGGATGGTATTTCGGGGGGGTTGGCAGGGGCGGTGTTGGATGGAATTTCGGGGGAGTGAGCAGGGGCGGTGTTGGATGGTATTCTGGGGGGATGGGCGGTGGACAGTGTTGGATGGGATTTCGGGTGGGTTGGCGGGGGATGGTGTTGGATTGGATTTCACGGGGGAGGGTGGGGACGGTGTTTGACGTGGGCGGGGAAGACAGCGTTGGACAGGATTTGGTGGGGCGGTCGGGGATGGGGGCGGTGTTGGACAGGTCTGGGGGGGGGAGCGGGCGGGGATGGGGGTGGTCTTGGATGGGGTTGGGGGGGTGGTGTGCGTGAGGGCTTGTGGGCACTGTGCTGCCGCTCGTCTCCAAAACTGGGCATCCATGAGGTGCTGTCGACTCCAGAACAATCTGCAGCGCTATGACCTGGGCATTCCCCCATTCAACTATTACCATCAAGCCAGGAGAATCAACTCTGGTCCATTAAGCAGCAGGATAGCATGTGTGCAGGCGGATTTAAACTTGAGGCAGACTGGGAATGCAGCAAAAAGGAAGGATAACTTCTTATAACTTCCAATATCTCTAACAATAAGAAAGTTAGCATTAAGGCACTTTACCTGAATGCTCGTAGCATTCGTAACAAAGCAGATGAACTAATGACACAGATCATGATTATGATGTGGTAGGCATCACACAGACATGATTGCAGGGGGGTCAGGACTGGCAGTTAAACATCCAAAGATTTTCAACTTATCAAAAAGACAGGGAGGTGGGCAGAGGGGGGCTGGGGGGCCTTGTTAGTTAAGAACAAAATTAAATCTATGGCACTGAATGACATAGCGTCGGATGATGTGGAGTCTATTTGGGTGGAATTGAGGAACCACACAAAGGCAAAAAAACAATAATTGGAGTTGTGTACAGACCTCCTAACAGTGGTCAGGACCAGGGGTGCAACATGTACCGGGAAATAGAGAAGGCATGTCAGAAAGGCAAGTCACGGTGATCATGGGAGACTTCAATATGCAGGTGGACTGGGTAAATAATGTTGCCAGTGGATCCAAAGAAAGGGAATTCATGGAATGTTTACAGGATGGCTTTTTGGAACAGCTTGTCATGGAGCCCACAAAATGGCAGGCGTTTGTGGGTATAATTGAGGACACTGTACAGAGATTCATCCCCAAGAAAAGAAAGATTATCCAGGGAGGGATTAGACAGCCATGGCTGACAAAGGAAGTCAGGAAATATACTAAAGAAAAAGAGAGATCCTATAAAGTGGTCAAGAGCAGTGGGAAATCAGGAGATTGGGAAGGCTAAAAAAACAAACAGAGGGTAACAAAGAGAAAAATAAGGAAGGAGATGATCAAATATGAAGGTAGGCTGGCCAGTAAAATTAGAAATGATAGTAAAAGTTTCTTTCAATGCATAAGAAACAAACAACAGGCAAAAGTTTGCCGATGATACCAAGTTAGGTGGACAGGCAGGTAGTACTGAGGAAGTGGGGAGGCTGCAGAAGGATCTAGACAGTTTGGGAGAGTGGTCCAGGAAATGGCTGATGGAATTCAATGTGAGCAAATGCGAGACCTTGCACTTTGGAAAAATGAATACAAGCATGGATTACTTTCTAAACGGTGAGAAAATTCATAAAGCCAAAGTACAAAGGGATCTGGGAGTGCTGGTTGAGGATTCTCTAAAGGTAAACATGCAGGTTGAGTCCGTGATTAAGAAAGCGAATGCAATGTTGTCATTTATCTCAAGAGGGTTGGAATATAAAAGCACCGTTGTGCTACTGAGACTTTATAAAGCTCTGGTTAGGCCCCATTTGGAGTACTGTGTCCAGTTTTGGTCCCCACACCTCAGGAAGGACATACTGGCACTGGAGCGTGTCCAGCAGAGATTCACATGGATGATCCCTGGAATGGTAGGTCTAACATACGAGGAACGGCTGAAGATCCTGGGATTGTATTCATTGGAGTTTAGAAGATTAAGGGGAGATCTAACAGAAATTTACAAGATAATACATGGCTTGGAAAGGGTGGACGCTAGGAAATTTTTTCCGTTAGGCGAGGAGACTAGGACCCGTGGACACAGCCTTAGAATTAGAGGGGGTAAATTCAGAACAGAAATGCAGAGACATTTCTTCAGCCAGAGAGTGGTGGGCCTGTGGAATTCATTGCCGCAGAGTGCAGTGGAAGCCGGGACGCTAAATGTCTTTAAGGCAGAGATTGATAAATTCTTGATGTCACAAGAAATGAAGGGCTATGGGGAGAATGTGGGTAAGTGGAGTTGAAATGCCCATCAGCCATGATTGAATGGCGGAGTGGACTCGATGGGCTGAATGGCCTTACTTCCACTCCTATGTCTTATGGTCTTATGGTCTTATTAGGGAGTGTAGGAGGGCATGCCAGGAGCAACACCAGGTGTACCTAAAAATAAGGTACCAACAGGATTACTTGTGTGTCAACAGCATAAGCAGCAATTGATAGACAGACCTAAGCTCTGAAGTTGTGCCATATCCAGTCATGAATAGTGGTAGACAATTAAATAATTCACTGCAGGAGGGTTCACAAAAAAAAACCATCTTCAGTGATGGAAGAGACCAGACGGGTCCTAGTCTCCTCGCCTAACATCAGTGAAAAGATAAGGTTGAAGAATTCACGCAATCTTCAGCCAGAAGTGCCAAGTGAGTGGATTCATCTCAGCCTGCTCCAGTGGGCTCAAGCATCACAGCTGCCAGTTTTCAGTCAATTCGATTCACTCCACGTGACATCAAAAAACAGTTGGAGGCATTGGATGCTGCAAAAACTGTGGGCGCTGATAACATTCTGGCAATTGTACTGAAAACGTGTGCTCCAGAATTTGCTGCAACCTTAGCAAAGCTCTCCCGTATAGTCATAATCCTGGCATCTGTCCAACAATATGGAAAGTTTACTTAGGTACGTCCTGCACATAAAAAAAGCAGGACAAATTCAACCTGGCCAGTTACTGCCCCATCAATCTACTTTTAGTCATCAGTAAAGTGACCTCATTATAGCCTTGGTTCAAATATGGATAAAACAGCTAAATCCCAGAGGTGAGGTGAGAGTGGTGGTCCTGCATCAAGGCCACTTTGGACCAAGTGAATCATCAAGGAGCTCAAGCAAAACTGGAATCAATTGGAATTAGGTGGCAAACTCTCTACTGGTTGGAGTAATATCCAGCAAATAAGAAGATGGTTGTGAATATTGGAGGTCGATCATTTTAGCTCCAGGACATCTCTGCAGGAGTTCCTCAGAATAATGGTCTCCATTCAATCATTTTCAGTTATTTTGTAAATTACCTTCCCTCCACCATAAAGTCAGAAGTGAGAATATTCACCGATGATTGCACAATTTGTTCAGCACCGTTTGTAACTCCTCAGATACTGAAGCAGTCCCTGCTCAAATGCAACAAGATGTGGACAACATTCAGGATTGGGATATCAAGTAGCAAGTAACATTCAAATGCCAGGCAATGACCATCTCCAATAAGGGGCAAGCTAACCACTACTCCTTGACATTCAAAGGTGTTACTATCACTCAGTCCTCTACTATCAACATCCTGGGGTTACCATTGACCAGAAACTGAACTGGACTCATCACATAAACACAGTGGCTACAAGAGCAGATCAGAGGCTAGACATACTGTGCCTAATGACTCACATCCTGACTCTCCAGTGCTATCCAGTCAGGAATGTGATGGAATCTTACCCACTTGCCTGGATGGGTGCAGCACAAACAACACATAAGAAGCTTGACACCAACCAGAACAAAGCAGCCCACTTTATTGGCATCACATCCACAAGCATCTGCTCCCTCCACAGCCAATGATCATTCACAGCAGTGTGTACTACCTAAAAGGGGCATGGCAGAAATTCACCAAAGATCCTTAAGCTGCACATCCAAACTCATTAGCACTTCCATCTCGAAGGACAAGGGCACCAGTTGCAATGGGAACTGCAATGTCCCTGTCCAAGCCACTCACTATTCTGACTTGGGAAAATATCATTGTTCCTTCACTGCTAGTGGGTCAAAATCCTGGAATTCCATCCCTAAAGCTGGAGTATGACTGGTGCAATTCTGGTCACCACACTGGAGAGGAGCAAAGGAGATTCACCAGGATGTTGCCTGGAATGGACCATTTCAGCCATGAATATAGAATGGATAAGCTGGGATTGTATTCTTTGGAGCAGAGAAGGTTGAGAGGGGACCTGATGGATGTCTGTAAGGTTATGAAAGATGTGGCCAGGACGCATAGAAAGCAGCTGGTTCCCTTAGTCAAAGGGTCAATAACAAGAGACAGAATTGTATGGTGAAAGGCAGGTGGTTTAGAGGTGGTTTGAGGAAAACCTTTCTCACCCAAAGTGTGATGGGAGTTTGGAATGTATTACCTAAGTAGGTAGTTGAGGCAGATAAACTCACAAGCTTTAGGAAGTACTTGGATGAGCACTTGAAGTGTTATAACATGGTGTTATAAAGTGGTACTAGTATGGACTTAGTTTATTTTTGTGGTACAGCCACAATGAGCCAAAGAGCTTCCTCTGTTCTGTATGATTCTGTAATTCTAATACCAGAGTGCCTTTGACATCCTGCCAGCTGACCTTACAGCTGCAAGGGTTTCAGCAGCACTGTATTATGAGGACTCATCCAAACTGATTACCGATGCTAGTGGCATTGGTGAGACTGCCATATTTCTACAAGCAGATTGAATGGAGAGCAAACGACCTGTTAATTATTTTCTAAAGAAACTAAATACACCAAGCAAAATATTTGACAGTAGAGAAAGAGACACTGAGTCTTGTGTTTGCTCCACAATATTTTAAATTTTTAACACCAACAATGTTTAAGAAGCTGTTATTTATATGGCTGACAATTCTATAGTAATTCTGGAAAAATTTTGGACAAGATCTTACAATAGTTTTGATAACATATAATCCTTGAGCTGTACAATTCAAAAATTATTCAATTGCTTGGAAAAGCTGATGCTTTACCAAAAACACATATGAAAGAAAGTGATAGTTGTGATTTAAATGGTCGTATGTAAAATATTGTTGCCATGAAAATCATTGTATGGTTATTGTCAATATGTTGTTACAGTTAATGTAACATTGAGGGCTGAAGGGTCTGCACTGCACTGTAATGCTTTATGTTCTATCCTCTATAGAAATAAAGTTAAAATAATTTATGATAGAAAATGAAAATATCTCTTAATGATTTCATATAGAATGGTAACTTCTGTGGATTTGAAATGCTGTAAAGTGATGATATTAGGGGAATAGATTCAATTGTTTTACCGCATGTTTTGTGATCTCTCAAATTGTGTTCTATATTTAGATAGCTTGATTTGTTTTTTTTTTATCTTTTTGTATAATAAATTTCTGTTTTATAGTTAAAGAAAAATCTTCAGCCTTGTGCGCCTATGTTTCCACAAACAACCACTATGTTAAATCAATTTTAAAAAATTTGATCAAGTCAGATTTCATTTTGGGATCTGACTTGTCCAGTAGTAACATCAGCTGGGATGACGACAAATGTGATAACTGGGCATTTAGAAAGTAATGGGATGATTAGATAGAGTTGACATGGATTAATGAAATAAAAACAATGCACAGCTTGTCATTGGCCACTCTGATGTTTTTCTTCCGATTGGTGGAATATGAATAATGTTTTCTGCACTCGATGTTCCTTCACTGTGTCCTACATCTACACACACATGACATAGGTGTTGGGGAAAAATAAGCACTACTGCTGTTTTGGCAAATAGTGTGGGGAGGGGAAAAAAATACATAACCAGGAAATTTGACAAATCTAAGGATTGAGCTTGCAGAATTGTTAAGGGTGAAATGTTAATGTGTATTTGTAAGTGGCTTTTGATGAAGATCTGGTTAGAGGAGGTTAGAGAACAAAATTAAAACACAGAGAATAAATATGAATAAGCAAGAATAAATGAATCATTCTCAGACTGATTACTATTGGTGGTACTGCAAGTGGCTCCAGTTATGCAAGTGGCATATTGCAAGTGGCAGCATGGTGGCTCAGTGGTTAGCACTGCTACCTCACAGTATCAGGGACCCTAGCTTGATTCCAGCCTTGGACGACTATCTATGTGGAGTCTGTACGTTCTCCCTCTGTCTGTGTGGGTCCCCCAGTTTCCTCCTACAATCCAAAAATGTGCAAGTTCGATGAATTGATCATGCTAAATTGCCCTTGGTGTTCAGGAATGTGTAGGCTAGGAGCATTAGTAAGAGGTAAATGTAGAGTAATAGGTTCGGGCAATGGGTCTGCTTGAGTTATTCTTTGGAGGGTTGGTGTGGACTTACTGGGCTGAAGGGCCTGTTTCCACACTGTCGGGGTTCTATTTACGATGTTGTGAGAAGCGAAGCTCACTCACTTCAATAATTTCAATCCGAGACAAGATCTGAAGCATCAGTATGTTTATTATATGCTTGCAAACGTGGTGTCTAAAATAGACACGCAGAGTTTTTCATGTACATATCTTATATAGGATTCATACTCCAAACCCGGTGCCCATTACTATTGTTTATCTCCTGCCTTATCCGGCCTTGTGCATAACAAAGTACAAGTTTTACTTAGTCATTTCACCACATTCTGCTGTGGTCCATTGTTAGGTATATCCTCCTTCACTGCCATCTATTTCCCCAACTTGTGACATTTCCTCCCATTCCTCAACCATATTGAACCTTGTGACCTTTTAATTGGGGTTTGCTTTTAGTTTTTACAGAATTGGGAAACAGATGCTTATAACTACTATTTGTGCAAGCATATCTGGCTTAACCTACATCCTCACAGCACCTTATCTATTTGTCTGTAACATCTATCATTATTTGCAGCACATTTCATTCTTGTATGCACAATTTAGCTAATGCAAAAACAATTATATATTTCCTCCACATAGTTTTCATTCTTGTTGACTCAGCTCTTGGTTGAAACAATTATACACTGGTGTGAGTGCATTTACCTTGCATAAGTAATTACGATTGCAGAAGTAACACTACTGTACCTATATCCCACAATGTATATCAATAATGCAGGGAACATGTAATACTTTGACATGAAAGGAAACATAACTATGAATTGTGAGAAGGCAAAGTGGCTTTTAGAGGACCTAGAAAGGCTGAGTGATGGGAAAAAAAGATACATGGCAGACAAAATTTAACATGGGAGCAGGGGTGAAGCTATCAGAGAGAACAGCTCTCCCATGGAGTCACCATCCATATTACTACCTGTCCTGTGCAAGGAGAGGAGTGACTTGGATCCACAGGCCCCTATCAAGTCGGATCGCAGAGCCACCTTAATTCCCACAGCCACAGCAAGAATAGTGATGTAAGCTGTAGGGCACAGGCTCGGTTATGCTGTGCCTTATGACCTTGGAGTTCTTTTTTCTATTCCTGTGTTGGATAAAATTGTTTGAATGGTTCCCTAACACAAATTGGAGTTAAGCCCTGGACTGTTGTGTGAAAACTTGCTGGGAAGCTTCCAATCCATTGGAAGTCCATTGGTCTTTCTCAGTAGGTTAGGCCTTCAATATCACTGTCTAAATCCCTCAATGTCGAAATTATGTAGGATCTCACCCCCAGCTGACAGCTGTGATATCCTCTCTCCCAGTTGCTGTAGTGATTCAGATGTGTAATTCAATCCCTAATCTCTGCCCCTTTTATCTTGGACTCTGAAATACACAAAGTGGCAATACCTGAGCTGAGTTTGCTAGAGTCAGATGGAATGAGGCTGGCTTCCACTTCAAGAATTACTGAAATTCTGGAACATCTTCAGCACTTGAAATAGAAGCCTTAAAAAAAAAGCAGGAATAGGCCATTCAGTCCATCAAACACACTCCGTAATTCCACATAATCATGGCTGACTTCTATCTCATTGCCATGCTCTGGAACTCTCCCCCCTACCCCTAGGCACCTTAACATTCAGAAATCTATTTCTTCTTTCAAAATAACCAGCAAGTTGAACTTCTGTGGTAAAGAACTCCACTGGTTCACCAATCTCTGAATGAGGAATCTGGGAGGCACAGTGGTTCAGTGGTTAGCACTGCTGCCTCACAGCACCAGAAAGCCGGGCTTAATTCCCACCTCAGGCAACTGTCTGTGTGGAGTTTGCACATTCTCCCCGTGTCTGCGTAGGTTTCCTCTGGGTGCTCCTGTTTCCTCCCACAGTCCAAAAATGTGCAGGTTCGGTGAATTGGCCATGCTAAATTCCCCCGTAGTGTTAGGTGAAGGGGTAAATGTAGAGGAATGCGTCAGGGTGGGTTGCTGTTCGTAGGGTCAGTGTGGACTTGTTGGGCCAAAGGGCCTGTTTCCACACTGTAAGTAATCTAATCCAACATTCTTCTCATCTTGGTTGAAAATTGCTTATCATGTACCCTGAAAACCATGACTCCTCCTTCTCAGGAAGTTCTAAGAAAGGGTCACTGAACCCAAAATGTTAACTCTGATTTCTGTCCACAGATGTTGCAGACCTTCTGAGCATTTCCAACAATTTCTGTTTTGCCACTCCTTCTAGATTTCCCAGCTCAATCAATCCAATTCTCCTCATGCAACATCCTAGGAATCAGTTTGATGAATTTTTCTGACATCTCTTCTTCGGAAAGGAGACCAAATCAGAACACATCATTTCAGAACTGGTCAACCCAAAGCCATGTAGAATTGCAGTAAGACTTTCTTGTTCATGTAGTTAAATGCTCTTGTAATGAAGGCCAACAAACAGCTTTCTTCACCATCTGCTTCACCTGCATGCTTGCTATCAAAAACTAGAGTAGAAGACACCCAGGTCCTTATGGCACCTATATTTTCCAATCTATCACTGTTTAAATAATATTCTGTCCTCCTATTTTTCACACCAAAGTGGACAACTTCACATTTATCCATGATATACTGCATCTGCCAGGTATTTTCCCACTCTCTCAATTTCCCTAAATCACCCTGAAGCCTCTTTACATCCATTTCACCTCTCACACTCCCACTTAGTTTTGTGTCATCAACAAATCTGGAAAATTTACATTTGATTTCCTCATCTAAATTGCTGATTTGTGAATAGCTAGGGCCTAAGCACTGACCTCTATGATACCTCATTTGTCCCCATCCTTCCACTCTATTCCTACTCTGTCTTGTGCTACTAACCAGTTCTCAACACATGCCAGTCCATTGCCTCCAATCCCACTTGCTTTGATTTTCCAAATTTGCCTGTAATGTGTGGACTTTGTGCATTCCCATCAATATTCTATGGGTTCTGTTATCACATCTTTTACAATAACTTCAGCATTTTCCCTACTACCGAATTATGCTAAATGGCTTGCAATTTCTGATGTTGTCCCTGAATCATTTTCTAAGCAATGGAGCCACACTTATATCTGCCAGGATTGTTCAGGAATCTACAGAATTTTGGAAAATGACAACCAATGCAACCATTATTTCCAGGGTTATGGCCTTTATTAGCCTGATAAGTACATTAATACTAAATTCCTTCAATTCATTTTCCCAAAAGACCTTTGCTCCCTCGCATTATTTACACCTTTGTCTGAAGATAGAAATAAAAGAGTGAAACATACGATGACATTGAATGAAGAGAGAACAGTGTAAGGAGCAGCTTGTGAGGGTAGGTAGAGTGAGCTATAAGTAATAGGGGAGAGGTTGTCCTGTCGTGGTTTCCTCTCATAAGATGCATGTGACTTTTGCTTGCAAGACAGAAGGAAATATGCTGATTCCAACCTTATGAGTTTGTGACAGAGTTTGTGACTGTCATGGTATAATAATTCTTTAGCTGTCTGTAAGAGATGAGATGTGAGCAGCACAAAATGTTTAAGAGTCTGAATGGACTCAGGTTTGGTGCACTGACTGTAAGAAAGGAAGTGTTCCGGGATGGTAATGTTATGGTGAGATGACACCCTCTGGTCCTAGACCCTCCCACAAGAAGAAACAACCTCTTTGCATCAACCCTATTAAGCTATTTAAGAATCTTATGTGTTTTGATAAGTTTTCCTCTAAACGTCACTGAGTCTTGGGCTATCCTGAGGATGCATTAATGGGGTGTAAAAATGGAATTTGTTTTTTGCTACTGATCCACTTGCAAGAGTCTAAACTTCTTATCGAGATAAATCCAGTGAAGTCAGAGACATGATTTCTTTCAGTTTTTTCCAACACATTGATACATGCTTTTGCATAGTTCCAAACCACAATGACTGAGAGTGATTTAACAGGCACTTGCACACCATTAAATAGGTTGATTACGAAATGATTTTCATTTGTTTTCCACTTGTAAAATAAAATCAGTATGATAGATGCGCCATGTATTCAAATGTTTTTGCAGGTAGAGTAATGGAAGTATGGCTGTACTGAAACACTTTTGACAAAACATTCTTTTAATCAGCCACTTTAGTCATGAAGTGATTTTGTTAATGAAAAATGACTTACTGAAAGAA
Organism: Hemiscyllium ocellatum; assembly: GCF_020745735.1. NCBI lineage: Eukaryota > Metazoa > Chordata > Chondrichthyes > Orectolobiformes > Hemiscylliidae > Hemiscyllium > Hemiscyllium ocellatum. Next base: position 110,544,373 of record NC_083403.1, on the reverse strand, counting down.
GGGTCCTTATTCAGATGTCTAAGTGCTGCAGTAAATGCCACAATAGTTCACATGAATAACAAAACATTTGAGCTATTGATTTAAAGCAGGGACTTTATTTATTAATTCAGTCCCAGTGATTTCTTACTACACACACACACACACACACCTTCATTCCCAGGTCCTGAGATGATCTTTTGGACTCTTCTGTTTCTCCAGTTGCTTTCATTGGTGAGTGAGAGACACACGGTGGCTGGTACACTAACAAAAGGTCCCTGACTTATAAATTCAACGTCGCAGTAGTTAACTGCTACAGGAAAGGTAAACTGGGATTTTTCAGGTTTAGTATAAAATAAAGCAAAGAACAGCAGATATGGGAGATTTGAAGCACAAACAGAAATTGCTGCAGAGTATCACAGGACTGGCAGAATTTGTGGGAAGAAAGAACAGTGAACATTTTGAGTCCGCTGACTCTTCATCAGAACTGTTTGTACTAAGGAAACCATGGAGCTGAAGTAGGGGAGAGAGTGAGTAAGGGGAGAGGTGAGAAGATAGGTGGAGATAGAGCCCAGAGTGAGAACCAACCAAGGAGACCCTGGATGGCCAACAGACTGACAAGGGAATATCGCAGCTGAATATGAAATGGTTGACCCCAGAAAACATGTGGAGCTCAAAAGGTATTACACAGATTTGAGTCTCCAGTAGACTAGTGGGAAACAGTCAAAGTCAATATCACAAGGTTTTTTTTATGTTCGTGGGTGTTCAGAAGGTGAATGAGTGACAGGCAGAGCTATCTAAACTCCAGAAAAGCATGCAGAACCTCCTGGGGGTGCTGGGGGTCGATGTCATGGAGGATTTCCAGGAGGTGAAGAGTCAGCAAGGTTTACTCTTTGCCTCGAAGGCCTCCAAGGTAACCTTCCAGTCCAGGGCCCGCATTGTGGAGCAGTTTGAGGGAGAGATCTGCATTCAACAGATTGAAGGATAAAGATAACGTCATCTCAGTTTGACATCCTGAGGATGAGCAATCCTTTATGCCCGACTGTATGACACAAAGCCCACAGACAGTGCAGCCTCCCAGTCATTTCTGTCTTTTATCACAGAGGTCTTAGACAACAGCTTGGGGGAGGGATTGGATCAGCCATTATCACTTGATGAGCTGACCAAAACCCTTGAGAACTTAGGCTGGAATAAAACTCCCGGAAGCCGAGTTGTATCCAGTTCTGCAGGAGTTGATTAAACCTGTGCTGTACTGACTGGGAGGATCTCAAAGTCTTGTACACCTCTAAAATGTAGGACAGAGGTTGGACGCCTGCCTCATCAGCCTGGAGCAGGAGAAGGTCTTTGACAGGATAACACACACCTATGTGTGGGACATGGTCTCCAACATGGGCTTTGGGGAGAGAATCTGCAATTGGATCCAACTACTGTATACTGACATCGTTGGTATAATCTCACTCAATTAGTGGGATCAGGAAGATTCCTGATCAGATCCAACATCAGGCAGGGCAGCCCACTCTCTCCTGCCTCCTTTGCTGAGTCCATTAGGAAGGATGTGAGCCTGAGAGGGGTGACTATTCCAGGCAACGGAGACCTGCAGGTCAAAGCTTCCCTGTACATGGATGACATCACCATTTCTCTGCTCGGATCTGCTGTCAGTGCACAGACTCCTGAGTATCTGTGGTAGACAGGCAGGAGGCTGAAAGAACATAGCAAGTCAGGCAGCATCAGGAAGTGGAGAAGTTGACGTTTTGGGTGTAACCCTTCTTCAGTACTGGAGGTGGATCTAAGAGGGTCTGGCAGGGGCAGGGTGGTGAAGTGGGGATAGGTGAAGACAAGTAGAGGGTACAACCTAATTGGTCAATGAGAGGAATGAATCCGGTTGGTGGCAGGAAGCAGTGGAAGGAAGGGGGAGGAGCTGGGAAGGGAGTCGGGCGATGGAAAGGGAGATAATTTGAAACTGGAGAACTCAACTTTGCGCCCTCTGGGCTACCCAGGCAGAGGATGAGGTGTTGTTCCTCCAAGTTGCAGTTTGGTTCATTGTGTCAATAAAGGAGGCCAAGGAGGGTCATGTTGGAAAGGGAGTGGTTGGGGGAATTGAAATGGGCGGTGACTTGGAGGTCCGGTCAGTCCCTGCAGGCCTGGCTGTGATGCTTGGTGAGCCGTGCCCTATGTTTATGTATGTTCTCCCCAATGTAAAGAAGACCACATTGGGAGCACTTGATGCAGTAAACTAGGTTGAAAGAGAGGCAGGTGAACCTCTCTCTCACCTGGAAAAATTGTATGGTGCCCTGGTTGGAGGTGAGGGGGGTGGTGTCCAGAACCTGTGCCACTGCAGTCACCTGAGCCATCATCCACTTCATGGTGAATGAGATGGACCATGTCCATCTCTGGATAATGGGGATAGAAAACACCCAGTGCCACCCTCATCCTGACGGCCATCTTTGTGTGTGGAAGCATCAACTGTGCACAGACCATCAGTAACAAACAGCAAGTGTCACTACGTACTGAGGTTCTACCTGACCTGGATGTTATGAAGGGTGAGACTGGCCTCATTGTTGTGGAATGCTCCAAGTTATTGGACTGTACTGTATCACCTGTCTTTCATGGGAAAATTTGCAAAGAAAAACACCTTTAACCACAAGTCCATCAGGAAATAGTCAGTGCATAGTCTCCTCAAGAATATGAGGGAAAATGAGATGGTGGATCCTGTCAGATTGTTCCCTGCTCAGCCTGTCAGTCATTCGGCAGAATGCCCCACCACCAGAACTTTCCAACAAGCACCGTTGACATTGCATGGCTGGTTGCGAGAAGGGCACCATCAGTGAGATCCTTCATGTACGCCTGGACACTCTGTGTCACTGCATGCTGCCCTCCAAGTGGCTGCGGAAGGGTAGGGACTGTCACATTTCTCCTTCTAGAATGTGCCTTTGCAAAGGAAGTCTGGAGAGAGATGCAGTGGTTTGTGTCAAGACTTGCCCTGAACAGCTCTGTGACGCAGTGCTCTACAGTCTATTCCTGGGGTAGACACCGAGACGAATATTGAATGCACCATGAGGACCATCAACTTGGTGATAGATGTTCTACCTGAAACTTGTTGGTCTTCTGCTGTAAGGCGTTGAGGACAGCACAGTGTGGCAGACTGGCACATCCCAAGGTCCAGGACTATGTGCTGAGGGATGCACATGTAGTAGGAAAAGGCCACTGTCAAAGATCTTTCTGCCAAAGTACAATTGGGCTCCATTCAGACAGTCACATGTCTCCTTCTGTAATGTGCCTCTGCAAAGGAGGTTGGGAGAGAGATGCAGTTGTCAAAATTAGAGTGGTGCTGGAAAAGCACAAAAAGTCAAGCAGCATCCGAGGAGCAGGAAAATCGATGTTTCGGGCAAAAGCCCTTCAACAGGAATGAGGCTGGGAGCCTTGGGGGTGGAGAAATAAATAGGAGGGGGTGGGGCTGGGGAGAAGGTCACTAAGGGTGTAATAGGTGAATGGAGGTGGGGATAAAGGTGATAGGTCGGAGAGGAGGGGGAAGTGGATAGATGGGGAGGAAGATGGACAGGTGGGACAGGTCATGAGGGCAGTGCTGAGCTGGAAGTTTGGATCTGGGATAAGGTGGGGGTAGGGGAAATGAGGAAACTGGTGAAGTCATGGGGTTGGAGGGTTCCAAAGCGGAAGATGAGGTGTTCTTCCTTCAAGTGTCGAGTAGTGAGGGAGGGGCGATGGAGGAGGCCCAGGACCTGCACGTCCTTGGCAGAGTTGGAGGGGGAGTTGAAGTGCTTGTGGCCATGGGGCAGTGGGGTTGATTGGTGCGGGTGTCCTGGAGATGTTCCATAAAGCGCTCTGCGAGAAGGCATCCAGTCTCCCCAATGTAAAGGAGACCGCATCGGGAGCAACGGATAAAATAAACGATATGTGTGGATGTGCAGGTGAAACTTTGATGGATGTGAAATGCTCCTTTGGGGCCTTGGATGGAAGTGAGGGGGGAAGAGTGGGCCCAGGTTTTGCAATTCCTGTGGTTGGAGGAGAAGGTGCCAAGAGGGGAGGGTGAGTTGTTGGGGGGCATGGACCTGACCAGGTAGTCACGGAGGGAATAGTCTTTACGGAAAGCAGATAGAGGCAGGGAGGGAAAATATCTCTGGTTGTGGGGTCTGTTTGTAGGTGGCGGAAATATCAGCAGATGATGCAATGTATACGGAGGTTAGTGGGGTGGAAGGTGAGGACCATGGGGGTTCTGTCCTGTTATATTATGAGTTCAGCACACGGAGTTAAAACATCAGCGAACTATCATTTACAAAATGGACAATGGGTTGGTGAACCGTTGAAAAGGGTAATAAATATTTTAAGTGTTGACTGAGCATTCCGAAATGTTCCAGTTTTGTTTTGCAGTTCCAGCACTTTTTCAAGTTTAAAGGAATTGCTAGGTTTCCACCCAGTCCTCTTATCATCAAACAGGGCTATTTAACTGCCGCCTCATCTTTACTTGCGCTTGTTTTTCTCTCCTGATCAGGGGAACATTTTTCAACAGTAACCTGCAGATTTTAATTTCAGCATTCATCAAAATGACACATAAAACTGACCCCAAGGCAACTAAAACATTAAATGTTTGGAAAACTGCACAAGTTGGTGGCATAAGCAAATTCTTGAGCAAGAACTCAAATATTATAGATGCAGGGAAAGTCAATCAATAACAGCAAGCACATGAAATGCTTCAGTCAGTCAGTAGGCCAGGTAGGATCCTGTGAAAAGAGCATCATATTATAGATCCTTCAGCAGCAGCTTGTGGAATGGTATGGCCATAGCTGCATTAACTTAAGCTGAAAATGAATTGCTGGAAAAGCGCAGCAGGTCAGGCAGCATCCAAGGAGCAGGAAAATTGATGTTTTGGACAAAAGCCCATCATCAGGATTCCTGATGAAGTTTAAAGGATGAAATTACTACACATCTGGATAGTAGTAACAGGATAGGTCAGAGTCAGCATGGATTTATGAAGGGGAAATCATGCTTAACTAATCTTCTGGAATTTTTTGAGGATGTAACTCTGAAGATGGACGAGGAAGATCCAGTAGGTGTAGTGTACCTGGACTTTCAGAAAGCTTTTGATAAAGTCCCACATAGGAGGTTAGTGAGCAAAATTAGGGCGCATGGTATTGGGGGCAAAGTACTAACTTGGATTGAAAGTTGGTTGGCTGACAGGAAACAAAGAGTAGTGATAAATGGCTCCATTTCGGAATGGCAGGCAGTGACCAATGGGGTACCGCAAGGATCAGTACTGGGACCGCAGCTTTTTACAATATATATTAATGATATAGAAGATGGTATCAGTAATAATATTAGCAAATTTGCTGATGATACTAAGCTGGGTGGCAGGGTGAAATGTGAGGAGGATGTTAGGAGATTACAGGGTGACCTGGACAGGTTAGGTGAGTGGTCAGATGCATAGCAGATGCAGTTTAATGTGGATAAATATATGGTTATCCACTTTGGTGGCAAGAACAGGAAGGCAGATTACTACCTAAATGGAATCAATTTAGGTAAAGGGGCAGTACAAAGAGATCTGGGTGTTCTTGTACACCAGTCAATGAAGGTAAGTATGCAGGTACAGCAGGTAGTGAAGAAGGCTAATAGCATGCTGGCCTTCATAACAAGAGGGATTGAGTATAGAAGCAAAGGGGTTCTTCTGCAGCCGTACAGGGCCCTGGTGAGACCACACCTGGAGTATTGTGTGCAGTTCTGGTCTCCAAATTTGAGGAAAGACATTCTGGCTATTGAGGGAGGTCAGCGTAGGTTCACAAAGTCAATTCCTGGAATGGCAGGACTAACTTATGCTGAAAGACTGGAGTGACTGGGCTTGTATATCCTTGAGTTTAGAAGACTGAGAGGGGATCTGATTGAGACATATAAGATTATTAAAGGATTGGACACTCTGGAGGCAGGAAACATGTTTCCGCTGATGGGTGAGTGCCAAACCAGCGGACACAACTTAAAAATACGGGGTAGACCATTTAGGACAGAGATGAGGAGAAACTTCACCCAGAGAGTGGTGGCTATGTGGAATGCTCTGCCCCACAGGGCAGTGGAGGCCCAGTCTCTGGATTCATTTAAGAAAGAGTTGGATATAGCTCTCAAGGATAGTGGAATCAAGGGTTATGGAGATAAGGCAGGAACAGGATACTGATTAAGGATGATCAGTCATGATCATATTGAATGGTGGTGTAGGCTCGAAGGGCAGAATGACCTACTCCTGCACCTATTGTCTATTGTCTATTAACCTTTGGTTAGGGGAAGCCACTATTTCATCCCAATTCTTAATGAGGCATCACCTTGTGACTTTGTTAGGGTTACCTTTATGCAGTCCTTGACTCATGAGCTGTGGGAAGCCACAGGTCTGGTCCTTTGCTTAGAGGACAGAATAGACTTTCTGCAGGATCTCAAGTACTGCCTCCAGAGGGACATGCAGCATAAACTATTTGTTCTCCAAATACATTGATTTCTACTTTGATCTCTTGTCTTAGATCAGTGCTTGGCACCCTGTTTAGAAGGGAATAAAGAACTTTCTTTCTTGCTTCTTGTTGTAGCTCACCCTCGATAGATCACAGGCATGGATCCCAATAGACAAGCTCTACCCAGCACAGTGCAGGTGGCCAAGGAGCTGGCCCTCAGAGAGATTCCAGTGTCTAGGCAAAAACCTTCTATACATCCATTGAGAGGATAGTAATTATTCTCATGTTGCAGCAAGTATTGGCTTGCAAAGCACTTCTAGTATGATGTTTGTAAAAGTATATGACATATATTTACATATGTTAAAGATAGTATTTTCTCAATGATCTGCTAGCTCTAAAGCATATCATCATTGCGTATCTACTCTCTATGAATTTAGTCTGCATAATTTCCATGCTTCTGAGATGGATAACTGATCCCCCTAACAGATATAACCGCAGAATGTCATGGAGATGATGGAGCAGCAATGGCAGAATGTTGTTGGCTCAAATACAAACTCAAAGTTTGTAAAGATGCTGGCTTCTGCTATGTGGAGCTCATGGAATAGATCCATCTGTGATAGGTTCATCTATATAGACTATTGTCCTAAATTTAAACCTGTCCTCCCTCCATTTAAGCTGAGGCAAGTTCATCTCAGACAATAATAGTTTTCAACGGTGCTGTCACCTACATGATCTTGATAACTTTTCCAGCCTCTTTGACCAGTATCTCACCACTTGTCTCGAGACTTCTATGTGTTTCCAGCCATTGATTATTTCTCCCTCCTCCTCCCCATCTGCAGTTTGCATTGGCTGCTACGTATACTTCAAGGGAATGACTGATCAAGGTATCCACAATTAACAAGCCCAGATTTCGGCTAGTCTTAAATTTCCAACCACTTTTGATCTGGGATCTCCCGATGGCATCTGCTGTTGGGGATTGGATCACTAGCACATTGATGCAGATTGCTAGTTCAGCCGCCGTCACGCCCCAATTCTTAGCTTAATATCCAATGTCAGCAAAGTGAAAGAGCTGGTCATTGACTTCAGGGAGCAAGGTGGATGGCACACACTTCTCTACATCAATGGTGCTAAGGTGGGAATGGTCGAGGACGTCAAGTTCCTAGGAATGATGATCACCAACAATCTTTCCTGGTCCATCCATGGTGATGCGACGATTAAGAAAGCACAACAATGCCTATATTTCCTCAGGAGGCTAAGGAAATTCAGCATGTCCATAAAGATACTTACCAATTTTTTAGATGCACTATGGAAAGCATTCTATCCGGATGCATCACGGCTTGGTATGGCAACTGTTCTGCCCAGGATCGTAAAAAAATACAGAGAGTTGTGAACATAGCCCAGGATCATACAGAGGTGTGAATACAGCCCAGTCCATCATGCAAGCCAACCTTCCACCCACTGACTCCATCTATACTTCCTACTGCCTCTGGAAGGCAGCCAACATCATCAAAGACCCCTCCCACTCCAGCGATAATCTCTTCCAACCTCTTCCATCGGGCAGAAGATAAAAAGCTTAAACACCACGTGCCAACCAATGTTATGAGACTTCTGAATGGACCTCTCAAATGTCAAATTTAATGTGGATCGTGGTCTCTGTGTACCTTCTCTGCAACTGTAACATTGTATGTTTCAACCTATTCTATTACCCAGATGCACTTTGTATGATATTATCTGCCTGTACTGCACGCAAAACAAAAGTTTTCACTGTCCTTTGGCACATGTGACAATAATAACTCAAATCAAATCAGTGATAATCTGATCAATACATTCAGAAATATTTCAATTCGAGCACATGCAGATAAAAATTTATGTTTATTCAAGGTTGATCTTCTAACATGGACTAGATATTTGAGGCATATTCGTAGTATTCTTTGTTGACACCCAACTATTAAGATGATAAATGTCTTCATTGTCTTTCGTGATAATATATCTTTACTGACTGCTTCTACAGATCTTTGACAGTTAGGCCTACAAAACAAAATAAAGTTCTTTGCTTGAGCAGTTGAAATTCTGAAAGTAGATCTGTTGATTTCTTATTGCTTGGAGGAAACAGTGCTGTCATTCTTACAAATGACTCACAGTCTTTAACTTCATTCAGAGTTAAAAAACACCTCCTGCTATACAGGTGCACAGAAACATTGCAGCAACAACTGGCTGCAGATCCACCAGTGGGCACAGTATTATTTTAAGGTTTTCTACTTGGGAAAGGTAGTGATTGGTTCTGATGTTGCAGACCAGTATGTTTTATAAGGTAATGGTGCTGAAAGGGTTAATGTTGAAGACTACATTAAGTTCCAACCAATCTGATGGGAAAGGCAAACAACCCTGGATCTCGAAGGAGACTTAATTAAGTTAATTCAGTTTAATTTTATTTAATTTCTTTTTGTTAGCCATGGTTCACTCTTCTAATTGGATGTTTTTGCCGTACAGGAATGTGGAACTCTTGTAAATTATATAATTATTCTTTAAATACTAGTCATAGCTTGCTGACTGCTACACATTTTCCCAATACACATAGTTGCCTCTCATAACTTTAAAATTTCCTTTGCTCCAATTTAAGACCTTGATTTTAGAATGACCACTGTCACATCCAAGCCAAATGCGAAATTATATTATGACCACAGTTTCCCAAGGGCTGTTTTACAGCAAGGTCATTAATTAGCCCTTTTTCATTACAAGTTTAAATCTCATTCAGGCTAAAATAGCCTGATCTTCAAATTGCTACAACAAAACAAAATTATCTTATACACACTCCAGGATTTCATATTACATCATTAATGCTGATTAGTTTTGCCCAGTTGAAGTTGAAATCTCCCATTATTACTTCACACATTTCTGCTCAGGTTATATACCGATTCATACTATGCATGAAAAGGGGCTCCCACCAATGTTTACTGCCCCCCACCCAAACTGATTCCACATCTTGATCCTTCAATCTAAAATTTTCATTTATTAACATACAGGCAACTAAAAAGACATGAGGGAGGAGTCGATTGGAAGGGGAGCCTAGTAGGAAAGATGGTGGAACAGTAATGGCAGGAGTTTCTGGGGATAATTCAGGAGACACAGCAGAAATTCATTCCAAGGGGAAGAAACACACTAAGGGGAGGATAAGCCAACCAAGGCAATCAATAGTTGGTGGCAGCAAATCTACTTTATGTTGACCACAATTCCACCCAGACCATGCAGCATGATGCTAGCAATGGTTCTCCGAAGTTATAAATTAGCCATACCATTACGACACTATGCAGTTGCAAGAGGCTATTATCCTGGAAAAATCTTAATTCTTGGAAAGAAAACTGCTCTTTCCTTCAGAAGTAAAAAAATGTAAGACCCCTACACAAGCTGCTGTTGACATTGAAGCTTACAGTTGGCTTCTGTGACTCCAGCAGAATTGACACAAGGACTTGCCAGTTTTTTGCTGTCAATCAGGTAGGCTGTTATCTGTACATGGCATTGTCCCTGTTAATATATTCAAAAGATGAGGATCTATTTAAAAATGGCAGTATCCTGCCATACTTTTCAGAAATTAGGGGTTTATTGAGGATATTTTAATAATGTGTATGGAACTCTTCGGGAATTAATTGGCACAACATAGAAACTTTCTCGTCTCTGTCTGTCTGTCTGTCTGTCTCTCCCTCTCCCTAAAGCATAAACAATTCTGAGCAGTCAGGGACCAGACAAAGGAGAGATAAAAGTCATAAAAATTGTGTGAGGGGAAGAGTTCTCTAACATATTTATTAGAGAATGGAATGTTGTCATCACAAAGTGCTGAGGTTAACACATTCTTGTAGATTATGTAATTATTCTTTAAGTATCAACAATCCACTCATCCTTTAGGATCAGTCAACCCCTGTCACATCACATACAGTATACTTTCCCTGTCTATTGAATTAATGCATTGTATTTGACCTGTTGCTTTTGAACCAATTTAATAATTACTTTCAATACTGTAGGACAAATTCTTGATGGCCTGTTATATGTATCTGTGGCCCCCAAATGCAAAATCTTATACTTTGTCCTGTATGTTTAGACCTTCCCTATGTGACAAACAAAGCTCATATATCAATAAATTTCAGTCCGAGTCAAATTCTGAAGCAGCGAATTTTATTGAAACGTTCTTGCAAGATGGGTGTCTAACAAGTAGGTACCCCGATCAGAAGGTTACATTACAATTTATACAGTTCCGTTGAGTGTCTCGGTACTCCCCTTTTACCTCATACGCGATAGTTGTATTGCTCTGTGCAATTGCTCATTTAATCGGTTTACCACATCTGTCTGTGCCCTGTTAGCGTGCAACCTCCCCCCCTTGATATCTGAGTCTCATTACTTATGCTGATGCAACACTCAGTCTTATCATCTCTGCACACTGAGTCTTTATAACTTCTGAGTACGTGACTTTTGCAACTGTCATGTCAATACATCTGTTTCTACAAGTCGACCACCTCCCTTTTCGGTTAATTATTTCTTGGAATACTCCCTCATGATTCCATCTTGCGATTTCTGCAGAAGCAGGCTGCAACTACTTGTAGCTGTTTATGCAAGTATATCTACCCTAACATACACCCCCTCGCGATTCAGCCTTGTGATATTTGCAGAAACAACATTTGCAAGCACCTCTCACAACTATTTGATCCAAACATTAGATAGCTGACTGTTGTGATCTCTATGGATATTGAGACTGGAGTCTATAGCCATCCAAACTCTCAGCCCAAGTGTATACATTTTAACTAACTGGCTGTAGTTTTGCATAATGTTTCTGCTCAGTGGGCAAGAATAACCACAACATCCACTCACTTGCTATTTCCATATACCAATATGCTTTCAACGCAGCATTTTTATCCTGGACCTGCTGCAGTGAAGCCCAACACAGTTGGGAACAGCACCTCCTTTCCTGTTTAAGAACTTTATGCCCTTCCAGATGTTACATTGAGTTCAGAACTTCAGACCATGAACACTGGTCTCTGCTCTGATTAGGTCTCCACTCTCTCTCTTCTCCACTGACCCTGTGTCAAGTTTGTATGAGCTTGCTTTTAGCAGAGCTGATTTATTTTCTGCTGTTGACACCTTCTCTTCCTCAAGATCCTCTTTTACTGCCATTAGAATCCCTTTACGGTTTGTTCTGAGCATCCTTCACATCTGTTCCATTTACTTTCCCCTTCTCCCCCTTTGTAACATGATAAAAACCATCACTTTATCAGCTCCAGTCAGTTCTGAAGAAGAATCATATCGGACTCAATATGTCAACTCTGTTTTTCTCTAACTGCTATTGCTACTTGATGTTATTTGGTGCTTCTAAAGGCTCTGCCACTTATAGTACAATTCACACCTGAATTTGATCTTCCAAAATGCATCACCTCGCATTAGTCCAGATTAAACTCCATCTGCCATTTCTGTGCCCAAATCTGCAATCTATCTATACCCCACTATGTCCTTTGACAATCCTCCTCAATAACAGCAACTCGCCATTTTTGAAGTTGTCTACAAACTAATCAGACCTTCTACATTTACCTCCAGGTCATTTGTGTATATTACAAACAATAATGGTCTCAACACTGATCCCTGCAGAAAACAACTTGCACCAAGCAATTACTTGTGATTTTTCACCCCTCACCCTCTCAACTACACAGAAGTATTAACACCTAAGGGCTTCCTCTGAGCCCCTTACAAACTAGCTTCACCAAGCCAAAGCTTTTTCTTGTGCTTTCCCTAAACCTTACTTACACAGCTGTTCAACTGTTATTGACTTCTCATTGAGTCCCCACCGACAGTATAGTTCAAGAGCATTCCCTATGGTATAGCTAAAAATTTGCACTTCCAACATGGAGTCTGCCCTCTTTCTATTCCTTTCTCCAACTAACTGTGATCCCCATACTGTTTTATTCTGACCCTGAACTGTCCTGAGTGACCTATTGAAAATTTTCAATTGACCCTGCCCCAATCACTGGGTAGAATTAAATAAAGTGATATGGTTTAGAAGCAGAATTAGGCTATTTGGCCCATCATGACTTCTCTGTCATTCAATCATGGATGATATATTTCTCAACTCAATTCTCCCGTCTTTGCCTATTCATCCTTGGTCCCCCTAATAATCAGGAATGCATCTATCTCTGTCTTAAAGAGATTTTAGAGAGAGGACTTGGCCTCCACAGTCCTCTGTGGCAATAGGATCCACAGATTAACAACTCTGGCTGAAGAAATTCTTCCTTTTCTCAGTTCTAAACAGTTTCTTTTCACTCTGAGGTTGTACCCTTGGGTTCTAGTCTCTCCTATTCACGTAAACACCTTGTCCATGCCCACTCTTATCCAGGCCTCTCAGTATTCTATAAATTCCAGTGAGACACCCCTCATTCTCCTAAACTCTCAAAGTCTTCAACTACTCCTCACGTGAAAGCCCTTCATCCCCAGAATCATTCTTGTGAACCTCCTTTCCAAGGCCAGCACTTCCTTCCTTAGAAACGGGACCCAAAACTGCTCGCAATATTACAAATGTGATTTGACCAGAGATGTATAGAACCTCAGCAGTACATCCCTGCTCTTGTATTTCAGCCCTATCACAATGAATGTTAACATTGCATTTCCCTTCCTAACTGCCAACTGAACCTGCAAGTTAACCATTATTGAATCCTGAACAAGGACTCCCAAGTCCCTTTGTGTTTCAGATTTCTGAGACAATCCATCCCAGTACTTTGGCCCTAACTTAACGGACTCATCTTATTTAGCAGCCTTCTGTGCAACACTTTGACAAAGGCCTTCCAGAAATCCAAATAGATCACATCCATTGGTTTTCTTTTGTCTAACTTGCTCGTTATCTCCTCAAGGAATTCTAATACATTAATCAGGCATGACCTCGCCTTGATAAAGCCATGCTGACTCAGCCTTTTTAAACAGAGACATTACATTAGCTATTTTTCAGTGGTCTGGGACCACCCCTAACTTGCTGATCACCACCAAAGCCTCTCAAGTCTCCACAGCTAGAATTTTTCAGAACCTTGGGGTGTAGTCCATTTCTTTTGGGTGATTTATTCACTTCAAGTTTGCGCTTCCCTAGGACCTTCTCCTTAGTGATGGCCATTATACTCACCCCTGCTTCAACTCTCTTGAAGTACTGGTGTGCTCCTGGAGTCTTTCACTGTGAAGACTGATGCAAAGGACCTACTCATTTCCTCCATCATTTCTTTGTTGCCCAGTATTACTTCTCCAGTATGATTTTCTAGCAGTCACATTTCCACTCTTGTCACTCTCTCTCATTTTTTATGTATCTAACAAAAAACCCTTGTAATCTTCTTTTATATCACTAGCTAGCTTACTCTCATGTTTCATTTTCTACTCCCCCCCCCCCCATTCATTTTTTCAGTTGTTCTTGGCTTTCCAATTCTCTGGCTTCCCACTAATCTTCCCCACATTGCATGCTTTCTCTTTTGCCTTTGTGTTGTCCTTGACATGCCTTGTCAGCCATGGTTGCCTCATCCTCCCCTTAGGAGGAAATGAAGACTACAGAGCCGAAAAGTGTGGGCACTGGAAAAGCACAGCAGGTCAGGCAGCATTCGAGGAGCAGGAGAGTCAACGTTTCAGGCCTAAGCCCTTCATCAGGGGTTTCTTTGTCCTTAAAATAAATTTCTGCTGTGCCTCCTGAACTCCCCACAGAAACTCCTGCCATTGGTGCTCCACTGCTTTCCCTGCTAGGTTCCCCTTCCAATCAATTCTGGTCAGCTCCTCCCTCATGTATTTGTAGTTACCTTTATTCAAATGTAATACTGTTCCAGCTTCTCACTCTCAAACTGTAGGGTTAATTCTATCATACTGTGATCACTGCCCCCTTGGGGTTCCTTCACCTTAAGCTCCCTAATCAAGTCCACCTCATTACACATAATGTTATTACCGAGAAAAATTTGGAACTGTTTCTTCTATAAATGCCACATTCTCAGAATGCTAGAAATGGATTTCAACATGCAATCGCATTATAACTAACTTCCCACTATTTCTGGGGTGCCTGTGACTTCTGGCCCCGGCCAGCATCCCAGAGCTAGACATAGAAGCATCTCAGTTATGAAAACAACATGTCATCATCATTGGTTAGAAACACTGAAAGTAAGAGCAGGCGTAGGCTATTCAGCCCTTTGAGTGTGCTTTGCCAGTCAATCAGATCAGAGCTGATCATCCAACTCTGTTCCCTTTTCATCTGTATCTTTTGATCTCTTTAGTCTAAAGAACGATATCTACGTCTTTCTTGAAAGGCTTTAACAATTTTCTGTGGCAGAAAATTCCATAGGCTCACCACTGTCAGGGTAAAGAAAGTTCTCCTCAGCTCTGTCCTCAAAACATACCTCATATCCTCAAGGTTCTGGACTTTTCAGTCATTGAGAACATTCTTTCAGCACCTACCCTGACTACACCTGTCAGGATTTGATCGGTTTCTATGTGATTTCCCCCTTACCTCCATCCGAACATAAATTTAGTCAGAAGTGATTAACAGGCTGATGTTTACATGTTGAATTAGTCAGCAAAAGACTTGCAAAGATTTTATTGTAAAACCATATTTTAGCACAAACACCAGTTTACTCCTTTCTCTTTACCTATCATAAAGCTAACTCACCAATGAAGGAAGAGCCCAGCTCTCCTTTTCTTAAAATAAGTTGAAAGCTTGCTCACTAAATCAAGGAGACCAAATGTAAACATAGGGAATGGTTCGCCAGGCATCTCAGCCGGGCCCGCAGGGGCTAACTGGACCTCCCAGTCACCACCCGGTTCAATTCCCCCAACCTCTCCCTTTCCGACATGACTATTCTTGGCCTCCTCCATTGCCACAATGATCCAAACCACAAAGTTGAAGGACCAATAGCTCATCTTGCACTTGGGCAGCCTACAGACCGGAGTACTCAATATTCCTGCTATTCCTCCCATTGACCAACCAGATCTTACCCTCTGCCTGTCTTCAACTATCCCCACTTCACCACCCTGCCCCACTTCCCCCTTTATCTGCAACTCCCCCACACCCATCCCCAGTCCTGAAGAAGTCGACCTGAAACATCGACATCTCCACCTCCTGGTGCTGCCTGGCTTGCTGTGTTTTTCCAGCTTCCTGCCTGTCTACACTAGGAACATGGCAATGATGATAAAAAAACCAAAAGGGAAACCTAAGTGAGCTAAATCAAAACAATTTGAAAGAGGACTCCAGTCATTCCAATAAAGCTTTAAGGGTGGCAACGGAAAAAAATAAAGTTATTTTTTGGAAAATAAATTTAACACGAAATCTACAAATCATTTGATTTTCAAAACAGTGTGACAACAACAGCAAATGAAGAGAGAACAAAACCAAAACTGTGAGAGAGGGGTATAAAATGCACTTCAGCCCCAGTGGTACCCAACTCTCAAGATCCCAGAACTCTTTATCCTTATGAAAATAGACCTAACACCAAATTAACGAAACATTCAATTAATCAATTAAAAATACTACCTATTGTGAAATGATAACAAAACAAAATAAAGAAAGTGGGAGAGGGATAGAGACAGAATCTAGGAGGGGGATCTAAATCAAAATAACGCAGGAGGGGTTACAATGCACTGCAGTCCCTGAGGTGCCTACTGCTCTCTAATGGCTTTGAGAATGCCGCTCCTTCTACCATGACAGAACACAGCCACAGGAGTGAATTACAATCCCTCCACGGCCCACTGCTTGGACCTATTGGTGGCTACCTTAACCAGGCAGCTCTTTTTAAAAAGTTAAACCACAATCAAGTCACCCTTGGTATTAATTAAACAATTAATGAATTACATTCACTGCCCACTAGGAGTAGTGTAGTAATAAGAAACAGAAGGGAAAGAGGAAAAGAATGAAATTAAAATGGATTTGGAGGGAATGAACCTAGCTCTTGTCTTTTTTTATTCAACCTATTCAGAGATGTTAATTATTTTTTCTAATCAACTGGCTAAGTGATGTTTCTCCACCTCTCTGGAACAGATTGGACTTGAATCCAGACCTCTTGGAACAAAACTGTGGGATAGTACCACTGCATGATAAGAGCTCACCTTTGTTTTCTTGTTTTTTTCTCCAGAAGTGCTCTTATGCAATGGAGTGATTTTTTTTTCCACCACCAACTCACAAATGGTGCTTTTCATTTAGTATCTACCACCAGTAGATCACCTGTGTTTTCAATTAATCAATTTATGCACAAAACCTGATAAATGCAAATAAGCCCAGTTCTTTTTAAAATTAATTTTCTAATCAACTTGCTCCAGACACCTCTGGCGCAGGTGGGACTTAAACCTAGGTGTTCTGGTTCAGAGGTAAGGACGCTACTACAGCACTGCAAGAACCATATGAATCCAGCTCTTTTTTCCTATGTGTATTGGATGATGTCACACTCAAGTGAACAGCTTGTTTCTCACCATCAAATCATCCTCAGTATATTTCCTGTATGATAGACCACCACTAAATCACCCATGGTTTCCAATTAATCAAATTACATGTGTGGACAGTGAATCCAGCTCTCTCTTTCTTTTACATTATGAACAGAATTGCTCTTACACAGAATTGAACAGTTTTCTTCTCCATCACTAATTCACCTGTTATATTTCTTCCTAGATTAAACGTTGTCAGCCAAATACTTATGGTTTCCAGAACCCAGTTCTTTCTCTCCTTATATCTGAAAGTGCTATCACACATATCTGAACAGCTTTTCCATCACCAAATCACTAGTGGCATATTTTCAACTATTAAATCACTCATGGTTTCCAGTTGATTCATTGTCATGCAAAGCCTGTCAGGTCAACAGATTCAATCAATGCAGGATTTGAACCTACAATCTTCTGATAGCATCTCAAGTAACACCAAAAACAGACACTTTATCCATTAGGCCACACCACAACCTCAGATAGCCTCACTCTTTTTTCAAATAAAAAGTCTAGTTTTTTTTGTCATATCTAAAAGTACTCTTACTGAACATTTTCTCCCCACCACCAAATCACCCATTTGCTTTCAATCTATTATCCACCACCAGTAAATCGTCTGTGTTTCCAATTGAATAATTTACATGCAAAGCCTGTTATGGATCATGCAAAGCATCAAAAGTGATGGAGAACGGAAACGACTAAATCGATTTGGAAATGAAAAGAGTTCAGCTTTTAAATGCATAGTCCAATGAATGTAATTTGTTTTCAATCAACTATGGAGTTGTTCTAATAATCCTTAAAGGGACCTGCATTTCTAGCTCTGACAGAGTATCAATAAATGCCTTTACAGCTTGGTCATTTATTATGATCTGAAATGATGTTGACGAAACACAGTAGATTTTAGTAAAGCCTTTGACAAGGTCCCTCATGGCAGACTAGTACAAAAGGTGAAGTCATATGTTATCAGGGTGAGCTGGCAATATGGATACAGAACTAGCTTAGTTCTCGGAGACAGAGGGTAGCAGTGAAAGGATGCTTTTCAGATTAGGGAGTTATGACTAGTGATGTTCCAAGTTTGGCCTAAGTTCTGTAAAGCTGCAGCATAACTTGCCTATCCTTATACTCAGTGCCACTTCCAATATCGGCAAGGATGCCATAAGCCTTTTTTGCTACCACCTGTGCTGCTGCCTTCAGTGTTCTGCGGATCTGCATATTCAGATCCCTCTGCAAATCAATACTCCTAAGGGTTCTGCCATTCTCTGTATAATTTCCACCTGTACTTGACCTTCCAAAATGCATCACTTCACATTTGTTTACATTAAACTCCATTTGCCATTTTTCTGCCCATGCCTCCAACTGATCTATATCCTGCTGTCTCCTCTGACAATCCTCCACACTATCTGCAACTCTACCAACCTTTATATCTTTCACAATTATAATATATAATTTTCCAATACTGTATTTTAGTCTTTTTTTAATAAAAGGAACTTATCTCCTTGCGATTGGCTTAATGTAGATTTGAACGAAAATAAGTCTGCATCCATAATTAATTTGAGATCATTGAAGCTAAAGTGTTCCTCAGATCTCTAACATTTAAAATTGAACCTCAAATTGAAATGAACAAGATTAACAGAATTATTCATACTTTCGTGTATTTTAAACATATTGAATTCTGAAGTAGTTTTGAACTCAGCTCAGGGCACATCTTACATCTTAATTCTAAATAATCAAAGACCAGATTCACATTGTTTACGGAGAAAAAACATTTCATAATGTTAGAATTAAGTTAGCATTCTAAATCCACCTCATCATAGGAATACTCAGGAAAGAAAGAACTGAAGAGACTCTATCTTGCAAAGACGATGAGCTCGATGACACCCTGGGTGTAGAATTGACAATGTGTGCAGCCCCAGCCAAGCTGCTCAGTGCAGCTGGAACACCAGTATCCACCCAACAATGTGGAAAATTGCTCATATGTCCTGCACACAAAAAGCAGGACAATTCCAATCTAACCAATTATTATCCCAAATTGGAAGTTAGGCTAGTGACTGAACAGACACTGGAGCCTCCATGGGTAACATTTAAAATGATGGACATGGGGGAACTTTAAAATGGCACAAAAATCAGGCGGCAAACGCAAACTGTTAAAAGATTAGTTATAGCTCAGATTGAATATTGAGTGGACGTCATGAAATATGGCTATAGGAAGGGAAGGAAAAGGTCACAAAAGGTATTAATCTGAGATTGCATCCTTGGGTTGTCACAAGGCCAATAATTAAAGTGATGCTGTTTGGGAGATTGAATAGCGAATCAGACCTGATTGAATAAGGAAAGAAAGTTTGGGAGATTTCTATGATTCTAATATATTGACAATATGGATGCAGACTTATTTTCATTCAAATCTATATTAGGCCAGTTGCAAGGAGATAAGTTTCTTTTATTAAAAAAACAGACTAAAATACAGTATTGGAAAATTATATATTATAATTGTGGAAGATATAAAGGTTGGTAGAGTTGCAGATAGTGTGGAGGATGTCATAGAACTCATGTAGAGTGTCTGCAGTTCTTTCTTTCCTGAGTATTTCTATGATGAGGTGGATTTAGAATGCTAAGTTGATTCTAACATGTTGTCTTTGTCACCAATGCCCACAACACATGAACAAATGCAAAAAGTCAGCACTCACCTCAAATTAAAATCAAGCCAGTTTATTGAGAAAATACATTGCTTAAATACTTTCAACAACAAAGACAAGACTAGATTTTGGATAGACTTTGTGTTTAGCTCAAGAAAAACCATAAAGTTACAAGTTGACACTGACATGTACATCCCACAGACATGTTTGTTTTGAAGAAACTGTCAAAGAAAGGAAACTGTAGGCTGTTAAACCTTTATAATGTAAAAACATCAGCAGATTTCCATACATTCACACTCTCTTTCACACAGATTGGAATTTCAGTAATTATGAAATAAAAACAGAAAGCACTTTAAATACATGCAAATCAGGCAGCATCTGGAATATTTTGTTTTTGCCTTTTTTCCTCAGAACAATTTGAATTCGTTACGTTTTGATCATCTAACCTTTTTTTCCTAACCTTTTCATTACACCTTATGTATCAACTGCAGTATTGTATGCTTGATATTATCTTTGCCTTTTGCACAACATCTTGCAATTGAACAAACGAATACAGAAACTTTAAATACTTCTGACGATATGGTAGAACATAGAATGGTTTGGTACTAAAGGAAGCCTTTTGCACCAATGTTTCTGCTGTGGCTGTTTCAAGGAGCAATCAGTCCTACTCTACAATCAATTCCTCATATCTTTGCAAATCTTCCTCTTTCAAATACCCATCTGATTCCCCTTTGAAGGCATACACTAAGTTGGTATCCACCTCTATATCAAGCAATTATTTAAAAAATGTCATTATCTCTTTTTTTGACAGAATCCTCACAGTGTGGAAATAAATCATTTAGCCCAACAAGTCCACACCAACCCTCTGAAGATTATCCTACCCAGACGCATTCCCATTCCCATTCCCATTCGCATAAGCCTAAATTTCCCATGGTTAATGCACCTAACCTACACATCCCTGAACACTAAAGGTAATTTAACATGGCCAATCCTCCAACTTACCCATCTTTGGACCATGGGAAGAAACCAGAGCACCCAGCAGAAACCCACACAGACACAGGGAGAAACTGCAAACTCCACACAGCCAACCAAGGCTGGAATCAAACTTGGGTCCCTGGCACTGTAAGGCAGCAATGCTAACCACTGAGCCACCTGTGAATATAGCAGCAATGGAGCTGCCAGGTCCAATAAGGTACACTTCAGCTCTGGAATTGATACCCAACATGCTGCTAGGTACATGCAAGGATCAAACCCGCAGTTTCTGGTTTATAAGACCAGCACCATCCCACTCAGCCACTGTGCCCTAAGTATTGATGAAGGGGACCTTAAATGTCACCTTCATCTGTGTGAGTTCAGACAGGACACATGAGCTTGAGAATGGTAGTGAGGCATCAAATTAGTGTGATCACTAATTAACATTCTGATCTGCCTGCTCTGTGTGGTTTTGGTGAATGCTAGATATATGCACACGATTTATCTTACGATGTCGAAGTAACACCATCACTCGGTAAAGTGGCTTATAATTGAGAAGAATTTCTCCATTCATTCCCGCAGTCATATTGACTCAAGGTTCTTCAGCTAGCATAGCAAAAGCAGAGAAGGAAAGAAAGGGAAGCAAACCCTTTCCTCTGACTCACACTACCCCATCGGATACCGTTCCTCCTGCGCACAAAGATCTGAGGATTGAACGTTGTCCAGTCAGTCACCTGAAGACCTACAGCAGAACCTAAAACCTCTGAGAGAACATCATCCTCAAATTGAGGGTCAGCCAATGAGGATGGTATTTTAAGTAAATTCCACATCTTTACTTTTACTGTTACATTTCAGCATCTTGTCTAACAGCTTTTGGTGATAAAAATAATTGATTGCTTTTAAAGGTTTGTCCAGTCAGGACAAATGAGAACAGAAGACTGTAGATGTGATGCCAAAGAAACATAATAGCCAGAAATCATTTTGTGAAGATGAAGAATGTGTTAGCTAAAAATGAAACTAAAACAAGGAAAGCAATTGCAATATGTAACATCCTGTCCTCTTTTCCATTCTCCTGGTCCAGAAAACAGGAGAACAATAAAGAATTGGTGGAAGAAAGTAGAAGCATTTGAAATACAGACCCCCAAGGCATTTGCTTTCCATATATGAACCATAAGATAAATGAAGAGATGCTTGAAATTGCAAGAGCAAGATTACTTTCAAAAGTGACATCTAAAACATAAAACATCAGTATTTGACTGTGCTCACAAATCTTTGTGGTGTCAATGCACTCATGCTTAATGCAAAGTCTTTGTTGTCTCTGCAAATTTGGACATTGTAAGATTTGTCAGTGCATCACACAATATTTGCTGCCTCAATGATTTGCCTTTTAATTGATGAACCCTGTGGTGAATGAGCTGTGTCTCCAGCTAAGCGGAACTCAACAAAGGTTAAACCCATTGATTCTCCAGTGTCCCTGTCACTCTCATTTTGCTCTTGCTACCTTGTCAAATGTAAGCCACCTAGTGAGAACCAAATGCTCTCTCTGAAGGGGCCCACTGCATTGTGTTGAGGAGCCATCTGGAGAACAGGAATTATTCATCAACTTGGAGAGTAAAGTAGTAGGATTCTGAGATTAGGTTCCTGAATCATAATAAGTGAATTTATGATGTATGAGGCATGAGTTGCTTATGATGGGTTGGAAGATGCTACTCAGAGGAATGAAAGTGGATAAGAAATGGCACAGGACCAAATTGATGGGCGACAAAAATAGTTTATTTCTGTCTGATGCAAGAGTGGCAGGAGAACAATGGCTTACAAGGAAAGTTAGAGATAGTATTAGATGAAAAAAAGAGGTATACAAATTGAATAAAAGCAGACCTAAATAGTTTAGATGTCAGCAAAGGAGGACCAAGGGATTGATTAAGATGAGAAAAATTGAGCATGAGAGTAAGTTTGCAGGGAATATAATAATTGACTGTAAAAGTTTCTATAGGTATGCAAAATGAAAAAAGATTTTTGAAATCTCATGTAGGTCCCTTCTGGTCAGAAACAGGGGGATTTATAATGGGGAGCAAAGAAATGGCTGTTAAACTAAATTAATACTTTGCTTTGTCCTCGCAAAAAAGAACATGAATAACATACCAGAAATTATATGGAACACAGCATTTAGTGAGAGGGAGGAGCTGAAGCAAATCTGTATCCATAGAGAAGTGGTGCTGGAGAAATTTATGGGATTGAAAGTTAATAAATCCTGAAGCCTAATAACCTACATTCCAGAGTACTTAAGGAAGTGGTCCAAGGAATAATGGGTGCATTGGGTGCCATTTTCCAAGAATCTTTAGACAGTTCCTACAGAATGGAAGGTAACGAATGTAAACCATTATTTTAATAGGTAGAGAGAAAGCAAGGAATTATAGATCAGTAAGTCTTACATTGGTAGTGGGGGAGTATGATGATATAATGGCTTTAAGAAGACTATTTTGTTCTTTTGTTTTATGAAGAGAGATTGCGATACACGTACAGAGTGGTCTGTTCTAAACCAATAAAGAACACAGCTTTTGAGGCCTAAGGGTCCTTTTTAAAGTTGGAACAATAGAAGCAGTATGAAGGGGTGGGCTCAAACTCCCACAGAACCAGAATTCTAGTTTAGCTTTTAGTAGCTGTTGGGGTTTGTGAACTGCTAAACATCTCCCACTGCCTCAGCAAAATGCTTGAGTTCTTTCTCTCTTAGAATTTTCTCTTGATATTCTTTCTTCTTGAACTAGAGAAACATTACATGTGAGATAATCTATTTTACTGAATTTGCCTCTAACAAGGGTGCGTTTTTAGGATGTCACTATCTTGAAACAGCTAATGAGTGGTCACTAACATATATATTATCTTGTTAAGTATTTTGATAGAGCTATAGTTAAGCTAACTATTTTTCTTGTTTTTTGTCTATTTTAACTGGAGTGTAAGAATAAAGTGTGTTTTGCTTCAAACCTGGTAGTTTGACCAATCAATTTGCCACTAGAACACAATGCATTAAACTTGCCTTTTAAAATATTTACGAGTCAGGATAATGTGTAACTTGGAGGGGAACTTGCCGGTGGCTGTGTTCACAGGCATCCACTTTCCCTGTTCTTAGTGGCAGAGGTCATGGATTTGGAAGGTACTGTCAGAGGAGTCTCGGTGAGCTACTGCAGTGCATCATATAGATGGCACACACTGCTATCACTGTGCATGGGTGGTGAAGGGAATTAATGTTTATGGTGGTGGATGGCCTGATTTGTCCTGCAAAGTGTCTCACCTTTATAAAGTATATTATTTTCCATCCTTTATTTAAAAAAAATGTAAAATTCACTCTTTTCTGGATTGGAAAGTGACTTCACTGCCACTGAGGAAACTAATTCTAACGGATTTGTGAACACGATTAATGAAATGAATGTCAAGCTCGATACTTGTTACTTGACATAAGATTGCTCATTGTTATGCATAGTGTAGCAGAGATTGATATCGTAATCCTATCTTGTCTTTTCATTGCCTTTGTTGTGATAACTTTCTTCCATTAAATCCACAGTGCTTGAAATAAGACTGAAGGAGAAATATTCATTAAAACAAAGCAAAAGAACTGTGGATGCTGGAAATCAGAAACAAAAACAGAAATTGCTGGAAAATCTAAACAGGTCTGGCAGCATCCATGAAGAGAAATCAAAGTTAATGTTTCGGGTCCAGTGCCCTTTGCTCAGAAACCTTCAGGAGAAATATTCACATTATGGAGTTTCCACTAAAGTTTAATTCCATAATATTTGAAAGTGCAATGAAATGCGCACTGCTGGCCCGAGATCAAAGATTTTCTCCACAGCAAAACTAAAATCTTCATAGATAAAATGTTGATTTCTTTGGCCCAGGGCTTGCAATGTTAAATGCAGTAGATGCTCACTTGTACAAAGATAAAGAAAGGAACATCTTGAATTCTTCAGGTCTCAGGGTTTGTAACTAGCAGGAAATGTGAGACAATATGATGAATAAGACTTGACACATGGACATATTTTCCATTAAGATCATTGAATAAAGTTGAAAGGCTAGAGAGGTTAATGTAAACTGTTCATACAGGGTACAGCAAGGTAAATGACAGCTACCTCCTTCCAGCCAGTGGGAATCTGTCCCTTTTTCTGCAGTGGGCCCTATTCTTGTTGAGGATGGGATCCTGACTTGATCTTTGCCAGAGGAGAAAGTGAGGACTGCAGATGCTGGAGATCAGAGCTGAAAATATGTTGCTGGAAAAGAGCAGCAGGTCAGGCAGCATAAAAGGAGCACGAGAATCGACATTTCAGGCATGAGCCCTTCTTCAGGAATGAGGAAGGTGTGCCAAGCGGGCTAAGATAAAAGGTAGGGAGGAGGAACTTGGGGGAGGGGCGTTGGAAATGCGATAAGTGGAAGGAGGTTAAGGTGAGGGTGATAAGGTGAGGGTGATAGGCCGGATTGTGGGTGGGGGCGGAGAGGTCAGGAAGAAGATTGCAGGTTAGGAAGGTGGTGCTGAGTTCGAGGGTTGGGACTGAGACAAGGTGGTGGGAGGGGAAATGAGGAAACTGGAGAAATCTGAGTTCATCCCTTGTGGTTGGAGCGCCTCATCTTCTGCCTAGGAACCCTCCAACCACAAGAGATGAACTCAGATTTCTCCAGTTTCCTCATTTCCCCTCCCCCCACCTTGTCTCAGTCCCAACCCTCGAATCAGCACCATCTTCCAAACCTGCAATCTTCTTCCTGACCTCTCCGCCTCCACCCCCATTCAAGCCTATCACCCTCACCTTAACCTCCTTCCACCTATTGCATTTCCAATGCCCCTACCCCAAGTCCCTCCTCCCTACCTTTTATCTTAGCCTGCGTGGCACACTCTCCTCATTCGAACTAGCTCTACCAAGGTGTGAGAATCTGAGTAGGTGTATGGTCTGCATAAGTACCTTGTGTACTCCAATAGAAGAATTGATGTCTGAGATTACTTCATTGGTGGCCTCAACCATCTCATGCTGGGGGTCTGAAGGACATTTGGCAGGTAAAAATCATAAATGCAATACGCGAAGGGAGAATGTTGGATGTCATCATTAGCTGGTAGGCATTCATCTTCCATTTTTTTAGTCTAGAGGTTTTCAGAATCAATTGATGACCAATGCTGCCCCTCTGTAGTTGTCAAATGCAAGATGGTTGATCAGCCATGTCTGGTTCTCTGTCTTTCCATTGTATTTTCTACTTTCTTCTCCAGCAAGGAAGGCATGAGAAGGACAATGGATGAGAATAATGTGTTCTCCTGATAGACAGAGAACATGCATTGAGGAGAGATTATAAAGGAGAGGCATGATATAACATAAGGCTATAGATGAATGTCAATGGTGATAGTTGGGGATGGAAGAAAATACACAGAAAAGAGAGGGATTCAGGCCCTTGCAAGATAAAGGTGGCTTGAGGACTGATGTGCTGAGTTGGCTTCAGAAGACAGAGTGAAGGGGTCAGGGAAATATGCACCTGATTAGATCTAGAAGGTTAACCCCTTCCAGAATTAGATCCAAGATCATGGCACTTTGGATTAGCAGCTGAACGTTTCCTTCATTCCCAACCACAGCAATCAGCCTGTTCCTCACATTGTGAGGGCAGATTATCCTCACAATCCTCAGCAACAGCACATTTGGGAAGAACCTCCCTTCCCATTCCCCAACTCCTTTCCCAATCCCTCTCCCTCCCTTCCATTCCCCTCACCACCAAGTGTATTCATGCCTCCCATTGACCAACTAGGTTGCACCCTCTACCTTGTCTTCACCTATCCCCACTTTGCCATCCTGTCCCTACCAACTCCTTTATCTGCAGCTTCTCCCAATACCCACCCCTTGTCCTGAAGAAGGGTTACACCCGAAACATCGACTTCTCCACCTCCTGATGCTGCTTGGCTTGTTGTGTTCTTCCAACCTCCTGCCTGTCTACTTTGAAAGCCTTGTTAGCAGTTCTGATCTCCCCTGCTCTTCTTTGTTCCCAAACTCCAATTTCTTCCAGTTATGTGTTTGCAGTGTCATTTCGAACACAGCAATTGAGAGCCCTTCCTGCAGGAAGTCACCATGCCTGTTGACACTGACTGGCTGGGAAATCAGAAATAAAATGCTAAAGAAATGACTGCGCTAAAAGTCATTGACAGACACACTGCATGTATAGGACTAGAGTTCCCATATACTATCGGCAGCCATTCCTAAGCCCCCAGTACTTTGAAGCTCCATCCATTGATTCTGGCAGATGACTTGTATCAAATAACAGTCTATGCACCTCCCTAGATGGACCCTTGAGGTGCAGCAATGATGTCCCTACCTCTGATTCAGGAGGCCTATGTTAAAATCCCACCTCTCCAATGGTGTGCGATAATGTCTCTGAATAGGTTGATTGGCAATATCTACATAGATCAATTTTAACTGCTTTGTGGAAAGCCTGAAGTGAACATCAATTCTATGCCAGGTTTGGTAGAATTTACTTTTCAACCCGTTAAAGGTAACATAGTCTTACCAGAGCATAGCGCTGCTGTTCTGTGAGTGAGAGAAAAAAACGCTGGTGGTGTTTTAACCTGAGGGCCAGCATCCTTCAGGCCAGGGAGAGTTTGAGAAAGAGAGTCCTCCATGGTAACCTTAGCCAGTGTGGGAATTAAACCCATACTGCTGGAGTTACTCTGCATCATACTGAGTACAGGAGTTGGGAGGTCATGTTGCAGCTGCACAGGACATTGGTTAGGCCACTGTTGGAATATTGCGTGCAGTTCTGGTCTCCTTCCTATCAGAAAGGTGTTGTGAAACTTGAAAGGGTTCAGAAAAGATTTACAAGAATGTTGCCAGGGTTGGAGGATTTGAGCTACAGGGAGAGGCTGAATAGGCTGGGGCTGTTTTCCCTGGAGCGTCGGAGGCTGAGGGGTGACCTTATAGAGGTTTACAAAATTATGAGGGGCATGGATAGGGTAAATAGACAAAGTCTTTTCCCTGGGGTTGGGGAGTCCAGAACTAGAGGGCATAGGTTTAGGGTGAGAGGGGAAAGATATAAAAGAGACTAAGGGGCAACATTTTCCACGCAGAGAGTGGTACGTGTATGGAATGAGCTGCCAGAGGATGTGGTGGAGGGTGGTACAATTGCAACATTTAAGGGGCATTTGGATGGGTATATGAATAGGAAGGGTTTGGAGGGATATGGGCCAGGTGTTGGCAGGTGGGACTAGATTGGGTTGGGGTATCTGGTCGGAATGGACAGGTTGGACCGAAGGGTCTGTTTCCATACTGTACATCTCTATGACTTTATAACCATTCTAGCCTACTGAGTTAATCCAGCCCCTTTTAACCTACTATACTTTATCATAATGTCATATTTCTTGTATTAGGGAATCTCTGCCAATGGTAATGAACCTGACTGTAAGATTGAAAACCCCATAAAATTCTCATGAAAAGCCACTTCAACTTACAAGGTGCTTACATCATTAATTAAATTAAGTTATTGACCCTCACCATCAAAGTCATATTTTCATTTCTTGTTATGTCTTCTACAGGCTGTTTGCCTCTTTCAATATAATGTAATTGCAACATATCCTCTTCTTTCACTTGTCATTTCCACACTTATCTACTCCCATACATTCATTACTAGCCTTCTACATCTTATCCTTCAAAAACTGCAATATCCAATGTCCACAGTCACCCCTGCCATCCTGCAGTTTTAAATCCTGCCTCAACTTGACTGGCCTCACCAAACTTCATTGGCCCCATCCTCAGTATGTGGACTTCCAAATCTCTTTACTCTGCTTTATCTCCATAACTTCCCCTGTCTTCTGCCTTCATATGGTTTTCTGACTTTACATCCCATCCTCCCATGATTTCATTTCTGCTGTCTTTTCCTTTGCCATTTAAAAACCTGTCTTGTTTGCCACCTCTGTCCCTGCTGCTGCTCAGATGCAGAGTAGGGGAGTCAATGCTCTAGCGGTATTATTGCTGGCCAGTTAATTCAGCAACCCAGATAATACACAAGGGACCCTGGTTCAAATCCTGCCATGGCAGTTTGTGCAATGTGAATTCAACAAAAGTCTGAAATTCAGAGTCAAATGATGACTATAAATCCATTGCTGATTGCCAGAGTGAAAGCCCATCTGGTTCACTAATGGCCTTGAGGGAAGGAAGCTGCTATCCTTACCTGGTCTGGTCTCCATGTGACTCCAGTCCCACAGCAAGGTAGTTGACTGTTAACTGCCCTCTGGGCAATATATGCTGGCCCCTAGTCAGCGTCACCTACATCCAGTGAATTATATAAAATAAACTCCTTTTACAAGTCAGTCCGATCAAATCATCATAGGTACTAATATAAAGTAGATGCTTTAGGCAGCAGATACCTTTTCTTCATCTCCCAGCATCACTTTCTGTCTTCACATGTGAGAACAGTTTCCTTGTACTCATTAGGGATGATTCCATAATGAGGAGTTGCTAGTGCATTGAATTGATAATTAGTGGGAGTGCATCTTAGGAAATTGTGGACAAACATTCAATATATCAACTCTTAAGCCTGTCAAGTTTCTATACTTGATTGAACTACCCACCACACCTATAATGCCTCGCCCTTCCATCTTCCATTCTGCCTCCCCTTCACCACTGACTCACCCTTGCCATCCCTGAACCTCAATGCAAGCTACCATTCTCCTGCCCCTCCCCTCCCTAATTTTGTACAAAGCCTTTGAGCTTGAGTAACTACAAATTAGGTGTGATAACATTCTTGTGACCCTTTGACTTTATCCTGAAGGTAGGAATTGATTTAAAAATAGTTTACTGTAATGAGTATTTCTGGCATGCAAGTATATAACAGGTGTGAACTGCCACAGGACAATGTGAGAGCTGTCAAGTTGCAAACATGCCACTCAGTTATTCTCTTCATTTCAATGCACTGACAGGAAACAAAGATTTTGCATTTCACTTAATTTAGTCACCTCACATTTCACCTTCCCTATTCTTGTGAGGTCCATAAATTGCCCTCACTTTCTTTCTCTCATATCCACCACTTTTAATCATTTATACAAATGATTTGGATGCGAACATAAGAGGAATAATTAGTAAGTTTGCAGATGGCGCCAAAATTGGAGGTGTAGTGGACTGCCCTCTCTCTCCTGCCTTGTTTGTGCGCTGCACAGTGCCATTTGCTGAGTTCATCAGGAAGGATGCGAGCCTGAGAGGGGTGACTATTCCTGGCCTACAGGTTAAGGCCTCCCTGTAAATGGATGAATTCGCCGTTTTCTGTTCCGAATCACTGTCCATGCACAGACACATGTGCATCTGTGACCAGTTCGAATGGGCCTCAGGGGCCAAGGTAAACCGAGGTAAAGTGAGACCATGCTCTTCGGGAACTGGGCCGACCAATCCTCCATCCCCTTCACCATTAGGACTGACCACCTGAAGGTGCTGGGTATTTGGCTCGGAGGGGCTGGGACGTGCGCCAAGTCTTGGGAGGAGTGTGAGGCAGAAACTGAGCAGATGGGAGCAACGTTCCCCAAAGCGGGTAAAAACCTTGTCATCAGGTGTGAGGCACTGTCAGTGTTGTTATATGTGGCACAGGTCTGGCCTATTCCCAAAACGGGTGCCACTGCAATCACCCGGTCCATCTTCCACTTCATGTGGAGATCAAAGATGGACCGGGTCTAAAGGGACACCATGTATAAAAATCTGGGCAACGGGGAAAAAAACACACCCAATGCCACCCTCACCCTGATGGCCACCTTTGTGTGTGGCTGCATCAAGCTGTGCATGGATCCCGGTACACAAACACCAAGTGTCACTACGTACTGAGGTTCTACCTGTCCCCGGTGTTGCGAAGGATGGGCCTGGCCTCGCTGTCGTGGAACACTCCGAGTAGTTGGACCATTCTGTATCACCTGTCCTTTGTGGAGAAATGTATGAAGACAAACACCTTTGACCACAAGTCCATCAGGAAGTGGTCAGCACGTAGTGCCCTCGAGACACTTCAGGAAGAGGAGAGGGCGGATCCTGTTGAGCAGTTCCCTGGGCAGACTGTCAAAGTCATTTGCAGAATGCCTCATTGCCAGAAATTTCAAACAAGTACCAAGATATGGCTTGGCTGGTGGTGAGAAGGGCTCTGCCTGTGAGATCCTTAATGCACGCCCGGACTCTCTGCACCACCGCACGCTGCCCTCGAAAGCCGCTGTGGAGGGGAAGAGACTGTCACACACCTCCTTCTGGAATGTGCCTATGCAAAGAAGGTCAGGAGAGGAATGCAGTGGTGTATGTCGAGGTTTGCCCCGAGCAGCTCTGTGACACGGGACTCCGTGCTCTACGGTCTGTTCCCCAGGACGCACCTCTGAGCCAAACATCAACTGTGCCTGGAGGATTATCAACTCGGTGAAAGACGTTCTTTGGTCTGTCTGAAACCAGTTGATCTTCCAGCTGAAGGAGTTGACCCCGACTGAGTGTTGTGGACTGGCACATTCCAAGGTCCAGGACTACGTGTTGAGGGACGCGCTGAAGCTTGGGGCAACTGCCGCCAAGGCGCGGTGGAGAAAGACCATTTTGTAACGTCTGCCTGCCTAAGAAGAACGGGGGGCCCACTCAATAATTGGGCTCCGCTGATGCCTCAGCTAAACATCTGGATGGTTAACATACAGACTCATAAATACAAGTGACTCAGTCTGATCACTGTACATAAAGACATACAATGTATACAAATGAATGGAATCACCAACTGTACAATATCAAAATATTTTTATGAATAAAGTATATTCTTGAAATGAAAAAGTGGAGGGGTCGAGGTGTGCTATTTTAAAATTTGTTGGTAGCAGACTAAGAAGTGAAGCCTTGGTTTGAAAGGCTTCAGAGAAAAGTGGCTCAGCAAAATGTACTGGTAAGCTCAGGTCAAGTCCTTTTAACTTTGTTTTTTAGTTTTGTAGCAGTTAAGATGACAGTTAGGGCAGTCGCATGTTTCTTCTGTAGGATGTGGGAGTGCAGGAAGGCTTCCATTGTCCCTGATCACTGCACAAGTGGCTGCAGTTCCTGGGAGACCACGTTAGGGAGCTGGAGCTGGATGCACTCAGGATCATCTGAACGCTTCATGGATAAAGGTTTTAGTGAGGTGGTCACACCTAAGGTGCAGGTAGAGAGTAGCTGGGTGACCACCAGGAAAGGCAAAAAAAGTAGGCAGAGAGTGTAGGAATCTCCTGTGGCCATTCCACTCAAACACAAGTATATCGTTTTGGATGCTGTGGAGGATGACCATTCAGGGGAAAGCTGCAGAAGCCAAGTTGGTGGCACTACGACTGGCCCTGGGGCATAGTGGGAAATGGTAAAGGTAAACAGGACTTTAGTGATAGGAGATTCGATAATTAGGGGGCTCGATAGGAGCAAACGGGAATCCAGTGTATTGCCTCCCAAGTGTCAGGGTTCGGGATGTCTCGGAGCAGGAACAGAACATTCTCAAGGGGGAGGAGGATCAGTCAGAAGTCATCGTGCGCGTTGGCACAAATGATATAGGTAGGAATAGGAATGAGGTCCTGCAGAGTGATTAGAGAGCTAGGGAAAAAAAGTTAAAAACCAGGACCTCATTGGTGACAATCTCCAGATTACATTCAGTGCCACGTGCTAGTGAAGTTGAGAACAGGAGGATATGGCAGATAAATGCATGGCTAAAGAATTGGTGTGGGAGCAGGGATTCAGACTTATAGATCATTGGGATCTTTTCTGGGGCAGAAATGACCTGTTTGAGACAGACGGGTTGCACCTGAACTGGAGGGAGAACAATATATTGATAGCCATGTTTGTTAGTGCTACAGGGGAGGGTTTAAACTAGATTGGCAGGGGGTGGGATCCACAACAGCAGGGAGGCAAGTGTGAGGCTCAAAGGGGATACAGTAATCAGAAATAGTAAGTTAAAGAGACAGGTCAGCCTGGAACATCACAGGAAGCAAAGAATGCCTATTGGATTAAATTGTATTAATTTCAATGCAAAAGGGCTGACAAGTAAGGCTGATGAACTCCGGGTGTGGATAGGTACATGGGACTGGGAAATTCTAGCCATTACAGAAACATGGTTAAGGGAGGGTCAGGACTGGCAGCTAATGTGCCATGGTACAGGTCCTTTAGGCAGGACAGAGGTGGTGGAAGGATGGGAGGGGGAGTCGCATTTCTGATTCAGGCAAGTATTACAGCAATAATCAGAGATGAACTAACGGAAGGATCATCCAAGGAGGCTTTGTGGGTGGAGCTAAGAAATAAGAAAGGGATGGTGACAATATTGAGGTTATACTATAGGCCTCCAAGTAGTCAATGGGAATCAGAGGAACAAATATGCAGGGAGATTGGGAAGACTTGCAGGAGAATTGGCTTGTCTTAGCAGGGGATTTTAATTTTCCTAACAAAGACTGGGACTGCCAAAGCATTAAGGGCTTAGATGGGGTGGAATTTGTTAAGTGCATTCAGGAAAGTTTCCTCAAGCAGTATATAGAGTGTCTGAGTCGAGAAGGTGCAAATCTTGATCTACTCTTGGGAAATAGAGCAGGGCAGGCAACTGAGGTACAATGGGGGAGCGCTTTGGTACCAGTGACCATAGTTCTATGAATTTTGAAACAGTTATGGAGAGGAATAAAACCGGTCTCACAGGTTCAAGTTCTAAACTGGGGCAAGGTGAATGTTGACGGAATTAGACAAGAGCTTGCAGGAATTGATTGGAGTAGTTTGTTTGCAGGCAAAGGGACCTCTAGCAAGTGGGAGACCTTTAAAAGTGAGATAGCTAGAGTTCAAGATGCATATGTTCCTGTGAGGTTGGCAAGAATAGGGAATCCTGGATCACAAGAGATATTGAGGCTTTGAGCAGAGAAAAAGGAGGTGTGGCTCAGGTACAGGCAGCTGGGATCAAGGTAATCCCTGGAGGTATACAGTATAGAGGATGCATGAGTTTACTGAAGAAATAAATCAGGAGGGTGAAAAGGGGGCACAAGATAGCCTTGGCTGAGAAGATTAGGGTGAATCCAAAGAGGTTCTTTAAGTATATTGAAGTAAAAAGAATAACTAGAGAGAGAATAGAACCACTTAAGGACCAAATTGGACATTTATGTGTAGAACCGCAGGAGATAGACAAAATTCACAATGAATATTCTTTGTCTGTGTTTACCATGGAGAAAGACATGAAGACGTGGGAACTTGGGGAGGTTGATGGTGATATTTTGGGGACAGTCCATACAATAGTAGAGGAGGTGTTAGATGTATTTGAATGTATGAAGGTGGATAAATCTCCTGGTCCTGACCAGATATTTCCAAGAACACTGCAAGAGGCTAGAGAAGAAATTGCAGGGTCCCTGCCTTATATTTTGCACTATCATTAGTGAGGTCCAGGAAGAGTGGAGGTTGGGAATGTTGTGCCCTTATTCAAGAAAAGCTGCAAAGAAAAGCCTGGGAACTTTTGACAAGTAAGCTTAACATTTGTGGTGGGTAAATTACTTGAGAAGATTGTGAGAGATAAGCTATACATGCATTTCGAGAAACAGAGTTTCTTTAGGAGTAGTCAGCATAGCTTTATGAGTGGAGATTATGCCTCACAGATTTGTTAGAGTTCTTTGATGAAGTGATCATGAAGATTGATGAGGGCAAGGCACAAAATGGATTTGATAAAGTTCCACATGATAGGCTGTTCTGGAAGATTAGATCACATAGAAACCAGGGCGAGCTGGCAAACTGGATAAAACATTGATTTGATGGTAGGAAGCAGAGGGTAATAGTAGCAGGATGCTTGTCGGACTGGAGGCCTGTGACTAGTAGAGTGCCTCAGTATTCGGTGCTGGGCCCATTACTGTTTGCTATTTTATCAATAATTTGGATGAGAATGTAGAAGACATGATTAGTAAGTTTTGCAGATGACACTGAAATGGGCGGTATTGTAGACAGTGAGGAAGGTTATCAGAAATTGCAACAGGACCTTGATCAGTTGGGGAAGTGGCTGAAAATGTGTTGCTGGAAAAGCGCAGCAGGTCAGGCAGCATCCAAGGAACAGGCGATTCGACGTTTCGGGCATAAGCCCTTCTTCAGGAATGAATTCAGAAGAAGGGCTTATGCCCGAAACGTCGAATCTCCTGTTCCTTGGATGCTGCCTGACCTGCTGCGCTTTTCCAGCAACACATTTTCAGCTCTGATCTCCAGCATCTGCAGACCTCACTTTCTCCTTCCAGTTGGGGAAGTGGGCCAAGAAATGGCAAATGGAGTTTAATATAGATAAGTGTGAGGTCTTACATTTTGCAAAATCAAATCAAGGTAGGATTTTCATGGTGAATTTTAGGGCCTTGAGGAGTATAGTGGAACAGAGGGATCTTGGAGTTCAGATTCACAATTCCCTAAAAGCAGAGTTACAGGTAAACAGGACAGTGAGGAAGACTTTGGCACATTGGCCTTCATCAGCCAGGGCTTTGAGTACAGAAGGTGGGAAGTTATGTTGCAGTTATATAGGACATAGGTGTTAGAATTTTGCATTCAGTTTTGGTCACCTTGCTATAGGAAGGATGTTATTAAACTGGAAAGAGCGCAAAAGAAATTTGTAAGGATGCTGCCTGGACTTAACAGTCTGAGTTATGGGGAGAGGTTGGACAAGCTCGGACTGTTTTCTTTAGAAGATAGAAGACTATTGGGAGGCCCTTATAGAGGTGTATAGGACCGTGAGAGGCATGATAGGGTGAATGCACTCAGTCCTTTCCCTAGGGTTTGGATAATCAAGGACTAGAGGGCACCAGTTTAAAATTAGAGGGAACCAGTTTAAAATTAGAGGGAAAAGAATAAAAGGAAACCTGAGGGGCAACTTTTTCACATGGAAAGTGATACACATCTGGAATGAGCTGCTAGTGGAAGTGGTTGAGGCAGGTACATTAACAACATTTAAAAGGCATTTGGAAAAAAGAGCAGATAGGAAAGATTTAGAAGGATGTGGTCTAAGTGTAGGGAAATGGGATTAGTGTGGATGGACATTTTAGTAGGCATGGGCCAAGGGGCCTGTCTCTGTGCTGTAGGACTCTGATCTTAGAGGGAAGATCCCACTCAGCAAAAGAATGGTATCCCTTTACAGACAGTGAATGAAAGTGGAACTATCATCTTTTCTGCTAAATTGACAAACGAAGCCAGAGGCCTCCTGTTGCCATGCCTAAGATAATGTGCATTCAGTTGCCAAAGACTTCCAGCCCTTGTCTTCAGCGAACTGGGAAAGAGTCCTAAGGCCTACAACCTCTTCAGCTACCATCACAAAACCAAAGAATTTCGGTGACGTTTAAACTCTTCAGCAAATCAAAACACATTCTATCACTTAAAGTGGTCGCCATTCCATAGAGGCTGGTATCCCATCACCAAGTCACTCTTTATTTACACATGAAGAGTTTGACACTGATCCAGCTCCCTCAGAGCCAGCTCTCAGTGTGAACAGAATGTCTGACAATCCTGTTTTTATTTTATTAACTAATGCAAATTACAATCTGTTATCAATGAACAGCAGTTTACAAGAAACAGCAATTTACAGGGGAAAGGAGCAGCAAAGCCAGAGCCGTGAAACACACCGTTCAATCAGTTCACAGGGCAAAGGGGGCGAACCTCAAATCCCACCTTATTGTATCAAAAAGGAAACAGTAAACACAATCACATGCTGACAGTCTGATAAACTGAACAATAAAACAATGTTTAACGCAGACATCTCGGCAACCCAGCAAAGCACACGTCCCTCCCCCCTACCGGTCACTCATAGACAGCCTGCCCCTATTCCCCTTCCAGCTCTCAGTCTGCCCCATGTCTCTTCTGGCTCTCGGTCCGCCCTGACATACCTTCCGCCCACCTCTAGGACAGCCCATCCTGTTTTCCCACACCCCCAGGACGACAGCAATCAGGACGGCCTACCCCCTTTCTGGCTTCACTAACCGCCCTTCACACTTTCTGGCCACCTCTAGACCAGCCCGCGCTGGTACCTGCCAAGGGTGACAGAGCTGAGGACAGCTTACTTATCTTCCGGCTATCGGTCAGCCCCTATGTACCATCTGGCTCCCGCCCACCCTGATGTGCCATCCAGTCAGTGGTCTGCCTTCTGGCCACCTCTAGG
Source organism: Hemiscyllium ocellatum (assembly GCF_020745735.1). NCBI lineage: Eukaryota > Metazoa > Chordata > Chondrichthyes > Orectolobiformes > Hemiscylliidae > Hemiscyllium > Hemiscyllium ocellatum. The sequence goes on along the minus strand of NC_083403.1, from coordinate 110,507,805 downwards.
ACAGCCCTTCCCCTTCCCTGGAGCAAAGGTGCACAGGATAGCGCACAAGCCTTCCAGATCTTGGCCTGCTCCTACACACCTCCTGGTTCTCAGCCGCTCCGACATACCTTCAGCCACCTCGAGGACAGCCTGTCCCAATTACCCCTTTTTGGGACGACAGCACTCAGAGTAGCCTACCCACCTTCCGGCTCTCAGGACAACCTACCCACCTTCAGTTTCTCAGGATGGGCCTACCCACCCTCTGGCTCTCAGGTTGACAGCTTTCAGGTTGCCCTATGAGCCTTCCAACTCCCAGCGAGGCCTCCCAGACCCAGGGACACACAAGACAGTGCAGGTCATAAACACAACAAGCAATAAGACAGAGTCGAGAGTGTAGTGCTGGAAAAGCGCAGCAGGTTAGGCAGCATCGGAGGAGGAGGAGAATTGACGTTTTGGGCAAAAATCCTTTATCAGGATTCTTGATGAAGGGTTTTTGCCCAAAATGTTGATTCTCTTTCTCCTTGGATTCTGCCTGACCTGATGTGTTCTTCCAGCACCACACTCTTGACTCTAATCTCCAGCATCCGCAGTCCACACTTGCTCCTAAGCAATAAGGCAGTCAATTACCAGCAAACAAAATCCATTCTGGTTCACAGAGTCCATTACCATGAGCAATTATCTTCAGAATGCAGAGTCCATTTCCAGGAACAGAGTCCGCTCCAGTATACAAAGTGCGTTGTCAGAAATAGAGTCTACTCCAGTATACAGGGTCCATTGTCAAAAATAGAACCCACAACCAAAGGCAGAGTCCACTCCTGAAGGCAGAAAATGCACAGCCCACAGCATACACACAGGTGTTCAGTCTCCATAGATCCTGGTCCATCCACAGAGAACCAGGCCCACTCACAGGAACACAGTTCATTGCAAAAGTGCAATTAACTCTCAGGGGTTTGGTCTACTCCCAAAGGCTGACTCCATCCAGGATTGCAGCAAATGTTCTCCTCCTAGCACACACACAGGTGTTCAGTCTTTAAAGAGGTCTCATCTACCCACAGAAGGCCAGGCCTACCCACAGAGGGCCATCAGGCCTACCCATGGAGGGCCAGGCCAGGCCTACCCACAGAAGGCCAGGCCTACCCACAGAGGGCCGGGCCTACCCACAGAGGGCCAGGCATACCCACAGAGGGCCATCAGGCCTACCCATAGAGGGCCAGGCCAGGCCTACCCACAGAGGGCCAGGCCTACCCACAGAGGGCCGGGCCTACCCACAGAGGGCCGGGCCTACCCACAGAGGGCCAGGCCTACCCACAGAGGGGCAGGCCTACCCACAGAGGAACAGTTCATCTGGAAAGGTGCAATATCTCACATGGGCTCAGTCCAACACCAAAAAAAGTGAAGAGACATGCAAAAAAAAGGAATCCAGAATGCAAGGGCTAAGCCCTGCCACAAAATCAACATTGGGGTCTTTTTCTCAAAGTAAAAGGGAAAAAAGTAACACACAGGTTCTAAGCAGCCAGTGTAACAACAGTTCCCTAATGAGAACTGAAATAGATCTGAAATACATTGACTGTGTAAATCAACCAGTTTAGAAATCAGTCCTCAATGAAAAAGGAACACCAGTTAACAAACTGGCTGTTTCGACCAGCCAGTTCAGAAATCAGGTTTCTCCCCAAAAAAATCCAGAAACAGACAGCAGCAGTACACACTGGTTGTGGCCAGCCAGCTCAGAGCCAGTCCCTGATCCAAACGGAAAGTCCTTGAAACGGATCCAGCTCCCTCAGAGCCAGCTCTCAGCGTAAACAGAATGCCTGACACTCCTGTTCTTTTTCTTCTTTTCTTATTTTCAACTGAGGTGATTCTAATCTCCTGTTTTTTTTATTTTAACCAGAAGTCAAATGTATCTTAGCTCAGAGGACTCTCCTCTTCTTCTCCTCCCTCCTCACAGTACACTGACTGTGGCCAGCCAGCTTGCAGTCCGTTCTCTAGATTGAGGAGATTCTAAACCCCATGAACATATATTTTTTTCTTTTTTTTTCTCTTAAAAACCCCAACATTGCCACCTAACTGCGGTAGTGCTTATTTTTTTCCCAGCACCCATGCTATGTGTGCGCAGGTGTGAGACACAGTGAAAGACGCAAGGTATACCAATCTTTATTCAGTTTCCACCGCCAGAAAACCAGAAAACACCCAAGTTGCCAAGTGAGAAACAGTGCCCTTCTCATCAAAGGGCAATGCGGCGTGATCAAAAAGGTGAAGGAGAGGTCAGGGATTAAAATCAAAATAGAATTGGAGGGGGAAATAATACACTCCACTCCCTGTGACAATCCTGTTCTTATCTGTCAGCCAGGGCTCCCTGATTGGATCAGGTTAATAGCCCCAGTCAGGGAACTCAAATTCTATGAGGTCCACCTGGCTGATCTTGTTACAATCACTACAAGTACATGTAGGTGTAGCTAGTGTGAATGTAAAAGGACCATTGAAATTACATTTCAGGTGTTGAGCAACATACATTTGTTCTTTTTGTTCTTTTAATAGCATCTGTCTTGTGCTTGCCTTTGAGATTCAGAGGTCTCAAAATATTAAACATATTCCAAACATATCTTCTTTATGGCTAATCAAAAGGTAGATAAAAAGAAACCATTCTATCATTTCCTCCTTGTTTATAACATACTGGAACATGTCATTTACTGCAGGCTGAAGGAGGAGAAAATTTATCACAGTTTGGAAGCAACACAGTCATATTTCATTCTTCTTTATCTCTTAAATGTAACATTCAACAGTCATTAAGTTTCATTGACGTGGTTTTCAAATGACCATGGGAATGTTACAATCAGAACTCTATTCAATTTTACAGTCATTCACAGCTAATGTGTAGTGGTAAAACATTCTCCTTTTGAGTTGAAGGGCTGTGTATTCAGTCCTCATTCAGGAGACTGAAACATGTAAACTCGCTAATGCTACATTTGTGGGACTGGCAGTGATCACCTGGTGAAGGCACTGAACACTCAATGTGGGAGCAATAATCAATAAGGGAGACAATGGATGTGCAGGAGGGTAACCTGCTTTCTTGTGCTGTACCAGTGATCATTCAGGTTGAGACAGTGAAGAGGGGGACCAGTGAACTCCAGGAGGTAGTAATGAGCCCTTGAGGTGAGGAATTAAGGTTAGGGGGAGCTGTATTTTCTCAAGAAGAAGCCATTGATCTCTGAAGTGATGAATAAGATAACGAACATCCGAGAGGGAGCAGTGAACATCCAGGAGGACTTGTGATTATTTAATGAGTAGAGTCAGACAATCCTCAGGCACTGAGCACTCAGAGAGCTTCTGGGGATTTTAACATGACAGGGTATTGGAAAAGCAGAAGATCAGAAGAGAAGCTTTGGATAGAGGGAGGAGGAGAGCTGTTAGTAGTAAGGTGTATCTATTGATAATCTTTAAACAGCACTTTTCCCTCCAGTGTCCAATTTAGGTACCATTCACCAAGGAATTGATGGCTGAAAGGCATTGTCCACTTCATCAGAGGTTTCTGCTGCAAAGCAAAAGATGGACAGTGTTAACTAAGGCTGTCGAGATCACTGTGGTCTTCAATTCACTGTCAATGGATTTCTCTAGGAGGGAGGAAGTGACATTGCCAACATCTCATTGTTTTTCTACACTGCTGCATCAGGGAGTGGCTGGGATCCTGAAAATGAGCAAGAAGCAGGTGACTAAGCAGGTTTGTTAAGGTGCAAGATATGATTGCCTCCACACTCATCACCCTGCTGGCCACACAGGTAGCAACAACTGCAAGGGCTACTGCCCCCCTGAAAGTGCATTGTTACCATGGACAGAACATCAGTTTGATGAATGCTTGATATCTTGGCAGACAACACAAACAAATTCAGCTTGCGCCAGTCAGGCACCATGATGGACCTGAGGCTGGTGATAATGGCAACTCTCTCTATACCGGGCTCAGAACTCTAGTGAACAGTGCACTGACAATGAAAGCAACACTTTAATCAGGAATCACCTCAGCTGCTCAGCGAGAGGCCTCCAATTCTATCTCGAGCAAGTTTTCAAATTCATGGTGATCTGCAACATCCTCCACAAGACAGCAAGCATTTCCATACAGCTATGGCCTGGATACAGTGTAAGTGAGCTGCTGCTTAGATTGGTTCACTCAAGATCTTCTCAAAAACCCTGAAGTAAAAAGTGTCATTGATAGCTCAATTCATAACACCTTTACTGAAACTGCTAGGTTTTTGGGACCAGTTTTCTGGCCATGCTGCTGGCCACAAACTGTAAATGGGCCATTATTATTCCTGTTTTTCAATCTCTCCTGCTTCATTAGGTGGAGAGGGAGGGAAGTAAAATAACAGAAAAATGAAAAACAAAGATTATTATTTTTCAGCGAAAGGTCCCCTGTTACAGTCTTTGGAGGTGCCCTATCAATGTTAAGAATTGGGTTCCCATTTTTCCATGTTTTTTGTAGAAACTAAAATAACTTAAACAAACTCTAACCATTAGCACCCATAAAAATTCAACCTGCGGACATGAAATGACGAGTAGTGGGACAGGCAGAAAGAGGGAAGATGGGCTCTAAAGGAGTTGTGGCTGACATATACCAAAACACTAAAAATCAAGTTAAAACCAACATGTGCAAAGAAAAGAAAACAAAATGATAGCATAATTTCAACTCCCTTCTCTTTAACCAAATAAACTCTACAATGGTGATGGGACTCTGTAAGAAGGTATCAGTTGTGGTAGAGTTAGTAATACCTTCTGCCACTGTGAACATTCAGGATGACTGTGTGTTCTTGCCTTCTGCCCCCCCTTCCTCCACCTCACCCAGTTACCCAGCAAATTGAACAATGGTGAGAATATTGGCTCAGTGCTTCCTGCCTCAGTCCCCTCCTTCACAGCTATCATCCCCTTCTTCTATTTTCCTTTGAGACTTCTGCCCTGCCACACTAATCTCAGGAGGAAGAGTGTGAGCGATGAAGAAGCACCATCACTTGACCTGACACTTGTTGCCATCTTCCCAGGTACCGGCACTGCATAAGCTTGAGAAATTAGTACAGAGGCAGGGTCAGCACTGAGTGAGTTACTTGGCATGATGGGGTAGCAGCCAGTCCAGGGGAGTAAAGCATAATGTGTGTGCCAGGTCACTGTTGGGCAAGATTGCGGACAAGTTCTGTTGTAGAGGAATTCCGTGGGGTGACACCCAGGATTCGGCTGGCCAGTGTGGGCACTGAGATACATGTTGCATGCTTAGGCCTGTCTGACAGCCTCCAGTCATTGTGAAGGAGTATGGTGGCCAAAATGACACAGATCTCGACATCCATCCTTTACAGCACAGAAATGGTGAGAGCACCTAGGCCTCAGATATGTAATAGTATGATGATTGTCTCAGTGTCCACTGCAATACAAGCGCAAGCCACCCAGTACCTAACTCCAGGCTGAATTTCCATTGCAGAAGCAGCAGTCTGTGCTCCAACAGATTACTAGGATCACCAAGGGTTGTAGTGAATGATCTGTAGGCTGCCTTCAGGGTTTTAGCAATCACACTGCCACCACTGTTACTGACTTCAGTAGTGTCTTCATTGCTTCCTTTTGGCCAACAAGGGCAGACTATAATATGAGCAGTTGGTGCAATCCAAAGCTATACTGTCAAAGCCAAGAGCTGCTGAAGGTTGCCCTAAAAGGCTACCTGCAGTCTCTCCATGTGAACTTGTTTAGCCTACCCCTTGCTGCAGCCACTGGGTGGGAGGTGCACTGGACCAACAAAGGCACCTGCAAAACAGACTCAAAGAGAATGTATGAGAGTGAATATTTTTGGGTGAGTGTGTAATGAAAATTTATTTGAGGCTTTGTCTTTGGTCAAGGCAACAATAATATGGGATAACTCACATAATTGTTAATGTAGGGAATGGTGGGGCTACGGTCTTAAAAGGATATTTGCCCAGAGAAGGCTGAGTGTGAGTGGGTATTCTTAAACATCCCATCTGATAGTTAGAGACTCTCCATCATCTTCTTCCTCTTCCTCCTTTTATGATTTCCTCCAGATGCCTCAAGGTAATGGTAGTACCCAAATGAGTATGATGTTGCAGAGGACACAACAGGCCACCATTAAGGCGGAGATGCACTCTGTTAAGCATTGCACAAATAAACCTGCATAGAAACAAGGAGCAAGAGTAGGCCACTCAACTCCCTGTGTTTGCTTCCCTCTCTATACGATCATGGGTGATCCTGATTACCGCACGTTCCCACCTACTCCTTTCATTCTTTTGCTGAACAAGAATTTATCCATCTCTGCAGGCAAACCCTTTGCTTCAACTGCTTCTTCAGGGAGAGAATTACAAAGTCTCATGACCCTATGTGAGAAAATCCTTCTTCTTATTCCCTTCTTAATAAGTGCTCCTTATTTTTAAACAGCGACATCTTGCTCTAGAATTTCCCATTAGGAAAACCATCCTCTCCTCATGCATCTAGTCAGGACCCCAAAGGGGGTCTGATACATTTTGATCAAGTCACCTCTTACTGATCTAAATTCCTGCAAATACAAGCCTAGTATGTTCAAACTTTCCTCCTAAAACAGACCATCCATTCCAAGCTAGTAAGCCTTGTCTGAACTGCTTCTGGCACACTTGCATAACAGGAAGACCAGTACTGTGTATTTTATACTCCAGACTCACTGGGAACCTGAAGCATAACATCTTGACTTTTGTGTTCAATTCCCCTTCAATCCCCCATTATCAACTTTCCTAATTACCTATTGTTGCTTAATAACGATTTGCATTTTATATACATGGACACTGAAAGGGAAATATTGGACAGTGTATATTTTCACACATATGCAGCAACAATTTGAAGATGTACCTACCATTAGAAGATGTGAACATGTAATGAAATGATTGAATGATATAGTCATGAGTAGTAGTTTGAAATGTAGACTATATGAACACCAATTGGATAGAGATATGGACGAGTAGATGTGCAACGTTTGAATGGAAATTGTTATTTGTAGAAATATTTGTTTGGAAGCTTGTTATTTGTAAAAATAGCATAAAACCTGAATTTCAGAAGAACGGTCACTGTACCTGAAACTTTATCTCTGCTATCTCTCTCCATAAATGCTGTCAGACCCAATTAATTTTCTCCAGCAATTTCTAATTTCCAGCATCCACACTTCTTTGGGTTGTTTTTGTTAAAACCTTTGTTTCTCTAATCAGATTTGATGCAAGATACTGTAAAGGCTATAGGCCCTAATATTCCAGCAACTGTACTGGAAGACTTTTGTTCCAGAACTTTCTGCTCCCCTAGCCAAGCTGCTCCAGTGCAGCGACAACACTTGTGTCTACCAGACAATGTGGAAAATTGCCCCGGTAGGTTCTGTACATTAAAAGCAAGATAAATCCAACCCGGCCAATTACCACTCCATCGGTCTACACTTGATCATTAATAAAGTAATGAAAGAGTCATCAACAGTGCTATCAAGCAGCATCTACTGAGCAATAACCTGCTTAGTGATGAATAACATAACCATGGGTCAATAACATGATTCATAACATCTGACAGCAATTTGGTGGCATTGTCTAACAATTGAAGATTCAATTGTAAGAGGCATTCACTTGAGGATATTGCACAATAACTCAACGGGAAGATTGATAATGTACTTTTCAATAACTATAGTACAGCAAATATTGGGAACAAGAATTCTATGTGCATTGATATAGTTTACAGTATTTATAGATGGTATGAATGTAATTCTGTTTTAGATATAATCACCCTTTTTAAAATTTATTTTAAGGAGCACTTTAATCGGGCTTTTCAACTATTCCTAGCCAAATTCATTTTATCCAGCAGGTGCATACCTTCTGTGGGTTTCCTATACCTCAACAATGTAGGCTTGTGTTTTGAGAAGTGCAATTACAATTATATTTTCTTTGCTGCATCTCTTATTTAACCCCAATTAAATCAATTTTACATATAGTTTTTGTAAATGAATCATCCAATTGTCATTTAACACCCTCCATAAGCATGGCCTACACCCTTTCAGTTGAACGGCAAAGTAGATTACTGAACATTATTTAAACGATTTCATGACAAAGAATATTATTTAGTTTAGTCCACAGAAGCTGATGGAATTGAAGCTGATTTTGACATCTCTGCAAAGGTGTGTTGTCGGACATGGGGGATGAACAGAAATTTTAAAATACAGAAAATGAAGGAATATCAGATTTTACAGTGGGTTTACGTTCAGATCCTTCAGTCATATTACAGACATGTAGAATACTTTGAAAATGTTTCTAGAAGGAACTCCTCCTGTCATTATCATATAATCCCACAGATGGAATAATATTTGTGCAATTAGCAGGATATGTCTCTGTACCATGGGATAGGTGGATGACAGAACTGGTTTGAATTTGCCAATAGTACCTCTTTAAAATGTGGAAGAAAACAATACAAAATATGGAAATTCATGACTTGAAACAAGCAGAGGTCACAATTTCTGACAGACACTCAGAGTATGCGTCAAGTGAGGACATTTTAAAGTTAATTAAAGCAGAATTATAACAATGCAGTTGGATTATTTTCTCAGCCTTCCATCGGGCAGTAAAAATGTGTTGAAGGAAAAGAACACCAGGCTATTTTGAAGACTAATCCATTGCAACCTTAAGAAACTTACTGATGTTAGCAATCAGTCATCCATTCACTACTGTCTTTGTAGATAAACCAAAGAAAATCAAAGAACTTCTGAGAGCAAATTTCACAACACATTTTTTTGAAAACTGTCTATTATGAACCACTTCTCCACAACAACATGGACCTTGCATAAAGGCAGAAGGGGAAAACAAATCATTTTTGTGTCTCTGACTAACTTTACTAAATTGCCATCAAAATTTATTAGCAGTTCAATGAGTTGGATTCTGAGACATGCTCTGTGGATTGAAATATTAGGTATATAATTTCTGAGAAGGTAGTTTGGTTTCCAACATTGTAAGGGATAGTGAAGTAAATTGATTAATTGACATGGCATTCCTGTTGCTTTTTGTAGCTTTACTCTAGCTGACCTTATCTATGGTCATGTATTTTAATCAAGGGGACTGCAGTTTACTTGGTCAATGGACATTGAGGGTCTTGGAAGGGGTCTATGAGGATTTGTTATATTGCCGTTGACAATGGAACTTTGTATCTGTTGGATGGTGCACAGGAGCATTAGAGTCAGCCGCTGATTTTTTTTAAGTGATACTTTTCTAATGATCTGTACAAGCCGACAGTATAAAGTGCCTCAATGCCAAAGTGCCAGTTTATTATGAGGTGGATTGTGAACTGACTTCTGAGAACATTGATCAGTGTGTGAGGCCACCTGTAGCAATAGCAAAACAATGTACTGGTGGGACTAAAAAACATTTATAATATGCTCAGTTAGTACTTTCATCAGCTGTGCACATTAATATATAAAAGCTGAAATTTTGCACATTCAAAGTGCACCCACATGCTGCTAAAGCTGCGTTCTTGTGTTATAATTTACTCAACTAATCAGTAATATTTACTTAGGCTCAGAATGATGATTAACTTTGATGGGCAAGACTGTAATTGCATGAACCAGGGTTGCAATTTACGGACAAAATATCTGGAATGGAACTAACAAAGAACCATTCTACTTTTGGAGAGGCAGTAGATGTAAGGTTACAGAGTGTATACATCTCAATCACTCTAAAATCAATAAAAAGACAAGATGGCAGACCATGCAGCTCTGAATAAAAATTGCTAATTAGGCATGCATTCAGGAATTTGATTATATAGACGCAAGAATGAATCATAATTAATTCTGAAGCAAATTATTTATGAACTTTAAACTCTACTTCAAAAACAGTTCAAGGCAGAATATTTCACATTCTTACTGCTCTGATAAGTTTCAGAACTGCTTTTCAACATTTTATTCTGTTTCACATAAATTGTTGCCTGGTCTTTTCGGTCCTGCTGAGTAGCATAAATGATTCATGATTTTTACCCTATGAAAACCCTTCACTATCATGAAGACCTTTTTCATGACATTCCTGGTCTTTCAGTTTTAATGAAAATGCCTCAAGCTTATGAGAGTCCTTTCTCTTGCACTCCGTAACCCTGGTAGCAGCTGATTGAATCAATTTGCTGTACCTTCTCCATCAGTTTCATTCTTCTGACAATTGGGTGCCCCAAGACCATGTACCATTCTCCATTCAGAGCAACATATTGATCTGACTAAGCATCTAATCACCTGTCTTCCTGTCACCTTCTTGTGGCTAGCATCAAATTTAGTTCTAGAGTACTGCCATGCATTACATTGGATGGTTTTACTACAAAGAAATCTTTATATCAGTGCAAAATGGTGTAGTACAACTTTTATATTGACCCAGACTTGGAGTGAGACAAATTTGAACTTAATAAAGTGTAAATCAGATAGTAACCTCTAAATACTGTGCCCGTGCAATCAAAAAATTGCTGTCTGAGTTGCCTTGCTCTTCCAGATGTTTCATGAATCAAAATACGGAAGCCTAAAGTCACTATACTTTCACGATAGATGCCCACTGAACCTGCCAACAAATATTAGTGTTGTATAAGGCAGTTAGCATCTGAAAGCATTAACTGAAACTAAGTGATAATCTCTTCTCATGAGGATATAAAGGATTGTTTCTGGGAGGAGCTAACAAACTCAGTGTTAGAAATGTTCAAAGTGCAGGTTTAATGTTAAGTTCTATGCAGATAAAAATCAACTCTTAACTTCAGCCTGAGGTCACATAACTGGCTATTGTGAGACTCAGATATAATGTAACTAGCTATGAAGTACTCTGACCAAGAAACAGCTTGTCCCAGCCTTATTGAACGGGTATTAAAATCCTCTTAGACAAACAGTTCTAATGCAGCAGTTGGGTTCAGTGGATGGGGTGTAATGAATCTTCAAAATGACTTGTCAGAAGTAGAAATTGATGTGGGCTTGAGAGTGTTTATTGGAGATTCCTGTGAAGAGACTGATAGAATTTGATACAGTTTAATTAAAGTACAATCATGAAGTTTGGTAAATATTGCTTTCTTGATAAAGTGTTCGATAAAGTTTCATTAGAAATGTGAGTAAATCGATAATACAGTGAAGAAAATAAATGTAAACTGATAACCATTGACGGTACACAATAAGAATCGGATTCTGACTATTGAGGGGAATCTAACATTCAAGAAGAATGGTAAAAGGGTGATTCTGTTAATCAAGGATAACATTGGTGCCATGCTTAAAATTCAATTGTGGGATGTGAGTGTCACTGGCTGGTCAGCATTTGTTACCCATCCCTAGTTCCTCTTGAAAAGGTGCTAGTGAGCAGCCTTCTTGAAGTGCTACAGTCACCTGCTATAGGTTGACTTACTGAGGGAGGGAATTCCAGGATTTTGATCCAACAACAGTGGAGGAATAGTGACATATTTCCAAGTAGGGATAATGAGTAGTTTGGAGGGGAACTTGAAGGTGGTGGTGTTCCTATGTATCTGCTACGCTTGTCCTTTTAGGTTGAAGTGTTGGTGAGTTTGGAAGATGCTGTCTGAGTAACTTTGGTGGATTTCTGTAGTGCATCTTGTAGATAGTACACACTGCTGCAACTAAGTGTTGGTGGTGGATGGAATCGGTACTCGTGGATGTTATGCCAATCAAGTGGGCTGCTTTGTCCTAAATGGTGTTAAGCTTCTTGTATGTTGTTGGAATTGCCTAATTTGAAGTGCACAGGAAGAAATACTAGCTGCTTGTGATAATGGGACAGGTATAATCACGGGCAGCTCTAAGCTAGGAATAAGCAAAAAAAATCTGATTGTCAGTACTTGGCTGGATGAGGAGTTCATTGAATGCTTTTGAGGTAGTTTCTCAGAGTAGCACATTCCAGATCTGATTAAACAGCAAGTTATATTAGATTAGGTATTGTGTAATATATATTGAGAATTAATAATTGACCTCAGTGTAAAAACAAATCCCTCAGAAACAGTTACCACAATATGATTGACATTTCATCCCATTTGAAAGGGAGAAGATTGGGTCGAAGACTATTCTTTAAAACTGTGGTCATGAAAGCTGAGCCAACTCCCACAGTCCAAAGATATACAGGTTAGATGGATTAACCATGTGAAATTGTCTGTAGTGTCTAGGGATGTGTACACTAAGCAGATTTGCCATGTATATAAAAAAAGGGGGATGGGTCTGGGTCTGGGAGGGATCTCCTCGGAGTGTCAGTGCACCCTCAATGGGCAGAATGGTTTCTTTCTACACAGTAGGGACTCAGTGATTCTCGTGACAGTTCAGTGAATATTTCAGAATAATTACATTCCTACTATAAAAAGAAAAATTCTAAAGGAAGACCAACTGCCCATGGGTTAACTAAAGGAGTGCACTGAAATCAAACGTGCTATTCCATTCCCTAAATCATTTGGAAATAATGTGGAATTCTACAATTTACCTGCCATTTAAACCAAGGTTGACATTAGACATAGACCAGGTTTCTGTACTTTATAACAATGACTTTATTACAAAAAGTAAATTCCAGATGCACATAAACAATAATCCATTGATACATGACTCTATTACTTTAATTTCCTTTTGAACTACCTCTCTCCACATACAGACATTGATAAAAATATTGGTGTTATGGTTGAAGGGAAAAACTGGGAAGGCAGTTCATTGGTTCACAGGGTTTGATGAGAAATCTTTTTTGACTTGTAAAGATTTGCTGCCTTGATTCTCTTTCTCAAGATACTTTCCACTTGCTTGTGGAAGGTACAGCATGGCTAGTCCAGACATATTACTAGTTAAGATTACTAGCTGCGACTGTGGAGATGGATCTTCAGCCTTGAGATGGTTTTTTACTGCACAGTAAAATCACTTTTCAAAAGGTTCAATGGTCTCTGCCAAGATATTCACACACCCCCTAGCTGTTTGGCTAACTGGGAACCAGTCACACAATTCTTGGCAAGTAGAGGTCCATTGTCATCAATGATCTGGCACTACTAACCAGTTAAGCAGCTACGTGTTGCCAACCAAAGCTTTATTCATACACAACCTTTGGCTCCAGCTCAGCTGCAAATTAGGCTTCGACTACTACTTGAGAAAGCAACTACATAAGCAACTCTTATACTGACTATTTCTGAAAAGTGCAGTGATCCTTCAACAATCCTTTGTTTTTAAACAGTTCTTTTTCCATTCCATTTCACAATCAAAAACAGAAAAATAAAAAGGTAGTCTTTATAATAGTTTTTAAAAATATATTGTTTCGGCATTCTGTGCTTCCAACGCCCCTGCCAAATCAACTGACATCCTACTAAGTGAAAGAAAGACTTGACTTTGTAAGTAAAGGTGAAGTCTCCATAGTCATGTTGGACCATAGAAATACTGTATTGTTTGACCCTCAGGAGAAAGAAAGGTTGGTGCACGAATCAAATCCAAGTTGATGGCATCACTCTGCATCACAAGCCAGTCATCCAGTCAACTAAGCTAACTGACTCTCTTTGCATGATGCTGTACACTCCTTAAACAGCTCAAGGCAAATGACTCCCAATTTGAAAACTACTCCCAGTACCGTAACCAGATAGCACACATATGGGATTTCATTTTTATGTTAGAATTGATCTCTTTTGATAAGGGATAGCGTTACAGCTACACTGAGGGAGGATATTCCTGGAAGTACATCCAGGGAAGTTATTTGGGTGGAATGGAGAAATAAGAAAGGGATGACTACCTCATTGGGATTGTATTATAGACCCCCTAATAGTCAGAGGGAAATTGAGAAACAAATTTGTAAGGAGATTTCAGTTATTTGTAAGAACAATAGGGTGGTTATGGTAGGGGATTTTATATTTCCAAACATAGACTGGGACTACCATAGTGTTTAGGGCTTAGAATGGAGAGGAATTTGTTAAATGTGTACAAGAACATTTTTTGATTCGGTATGTGGATGTACCTGCTAGAGAAGGTGCAAAACTTGTCCTACTCTTGGAAATAAGGCAGGGCAGGTAACTGAGGTGTCAATGGGGGGAGTACTTTGGGGCCAGCGACCATAATTCTATTAGATTTAAAATAGTGATGGAAAAGGATAGACCAGATTTAAAAGTTGAAGTTCTAAATTGGAGAAAGGCCAATTTTGAGGGTATTAGGCAAGAACTTTCAAAAGCTGATTGGGAGCAGATATCTGCAGGTAAAGGGAAGGCTGGAAAATGGGAAACTTCCAGAAATGAGATAATGAGAGTCCAGAGAGAAAATATATTCCTGTTTCTGATAGGAAGGAGACCAGAATTGCACGCAATATTTCAACAGTGGCATAACCAATGTCCTGTGCAGCCGCAACATGATCTCCAAACTTCTGTACTCAGTACTCTAACCAATAAAGGAAAGCATACCAAAAACCTTCTTCACCATCCTACCTACCTGCAACTCCACTTTCAAGGAGCTATGAATGTGCACTCCAAGGTCTCTTTGTTCAGCAACACTCCCTAGGACCTTACCATTAAGTGTATAAGCCCCACTAAGATTTGCTTTCCCAAAATGCAGAACTTCACATTTATCTAAATTAAACTGCACCTGCCACTTCTCAGCCCATTGGTCCATCTGATCAAATTCCCGTTGTCATTTGAGGTAACCTTCTTCGCTGTCCACTACACCTCCAATTTTGGTGTCATCTGTAAACTTACTAACTGTACCTCTTATGCTTGCATCCAGATCATTTATGTAAATGATGAAAAGTAGAGGGCCCAGCACCGATCCTTGTGGCACTCCACTGGTCACAGGCCTCCAATCTGAAAAACCTCCTCCTGTTCCTATGTCTTTATGTTCCAATGTAAAAAGCCAAGGCCCTTGCACAGACTCCTGTTGAACCTTACTTCTCAAATCCTGCCATTCAGAAAAAGACCCATTTTCACATATTCTCTCAGTCAACCTTCAACCACGCCAATGTGTTACCTCCAACAACATGAGCTTTTACTTTCCATGATAGTCTTTAATGTGACACCACCACCCTCTGTCTTCTACCTTTGAGCCAGTTCTGCATCCAAATGGCTAGTTCTCCCTTTATTCTATGAGATCTAAACTTGCTAGTCAGTCTCCCATTGGGAACCTTGTCGAATGCCTTACTGAAGTCCATGTAGATCACATCTACTGCTCTGCGCTCATCAATCCTCTTTGTTACTTCTTCAAAAAAACTCAGTCAAGTTTGTGAGACATGATTTCCCAGAAGTTGTTTGATAAGGTGTCACATTAAAGACTATCATGGAAAGTAAAAGCTCATGTTGTTGGAGGTAACACATTGGCGTGGTTGAAGGTTGACTGAGAGAATATGTGAAAATGGGTCTTTTTCTGAATGGCAGGATTTGAGAAGTAAGGTTCAACAGGAGTCTGTGCAAGGGCCTTGGCTTTTTACATTGGAACATAAAGACATAGGAACAGGAGGAGGTCATTCAGCCCCTTGAATCTATTCCATCATTGAATGAAATCATGGCTGATCTGTGGCTGAATTCTATAAAACTCTCTTTGGCACATATTCCTTAATACTTGTGCTTCACAAAAATGTGTCTATCTCCGAATTAAAATTAACAACTGATTCTGTATGCACTACTATTGTGGATGAGAATTCCAAACATCTTTGCTTAGATGTCTTTCCTGAGATCTCTCCTGGACAGTCTGGTCCTAATCATCATACTCTTTCCCATAATTCTAGAATCCCAAGCAAGTGGAAATATTTTATCTTTATTGACCTTATCTTTTGCTATTAATATCTTGAAGATTACAACTGTGTCATCCCTTAAGGCTTCTAAATTCTAGAGAAAAAATGCCTATTTTTGTTAATCTCCCCTCATTGGGCGGCACGGTGGCACCAGGGTCCTGGGTTTGATTCCTGCCTGTCTGTGTGGAGTTTGCACATTATCCCTGTGTCTGTGCGGGTTTCCTCTGGGTGCTCTGGTTTCCTCCCACAATCCAAAGATGTGCAGGTCAGGTGAATTGGCCATGCTTAATTGCCCGCAGTGTTAGGTGTGTTAATCAGGGGTAAATATAGGGTAGTGGAATGGGTTTGGGTGGGGCAGTGTGGACTTGTTGGGCTGAAGGGCCTGTTTCCACACTGTAGAGAATCTAATCTAATCTAATCTACTAATTTAACTCTTGATAATTATAATTTACATGATGAAGAGAGCAAAAACAAATTAGTTAAATTTGGAGATGACGTAAAGATGGCAAAGTGTGTTCCTGATGAAGGGCTCCTGCCTGAAACGTCGATTCTCCTGTTCCTCAGATGCCGCCTGACGTGCTGTGCTTTTCCAGCACCACACACTCTCGACTCTGATCTCCAGCATCTGCAGTCCTCATTTTCTCCTAACTAGGCAAAAAGTCAAGCTGATGGAGTATAATGTGAAAAAAAAGTGAGGTTATTTAATTTGGTCGGAAGAGTGAAAAAGCAGAGTATTACTTAAGTGGAGAACAACTGGAAATCCAATGTGCAGAGTGATTTAGTTGTTCTAGCATGTGATTCACAAAAAAAGGTAGTGCATAGGAACCACAGACAATCAGGAAGACTAATTGAATGGTATTCTTTATTGTGAGAGGATATGAACTTAAATATAAGGATGTGAAGTTCAGTTACGCAGAGCATGTGTGGTCATATCATGAATGCTGTGTGGAGTTTTGATCTCTTGTTTCAGAAAAAAGTGCATTGGAGGCAATGCAGAGAAGGTTCACAGGATTGCTATCTCATGTATTATTTGATGATAGATTATATAGGCTGGGTTGGGCTTGTTTTCACTGGAGGTTTGAAAAATGAGGGGCAATTAAGTTAATTGTGAAAATTCCTGAGTGGACATAAAAGGGATGCTTCCTCTTGTGGATTGATTCAAAACTAGGGTGGACTGTACTAAAATTAGGGGCCATCCTCTCAGGACAGAAATGAGGACAATTTATTTTCTCTCAGAGATTTGTGCAGCTTTGTAACTCTCTGCTTGAGAAGGCAATGCAAGCAGTTTCACTGAATATTTTTTAAGGTAGATGTAGATCAATTTTTGTTGGGCGATGCCATCAAAGGCTGTTGGGAGTAGGTGGAAATGTGGAATTCGAAATGCAAATAGACTAGGCCTCATCTCGCTGAATGATGGAGCTGGCTCAAGAGGCGGAATGTTTGTGGGTTTATTTATGTATATGTAAACCATTTAAAAATACATCAATTTTCAATCGGTTGAGAGGTGGGAAAGGGAAGTTATCAGCTCTTTCCCTTGTGTGTACATTACATATTGAGGGGATTAAATGAAAATTAATGTTTGTGAGAACTCAGAGAATGAAAAAACACCAAGCATTTGGGATTTCTAGACACGACCAAAGCTGCTAAGGTGGACAGTTGTAATAGCTTTAAAAACTGAAAGAACTGCAAATGCTGTAAATCAGAAGTACAAACAAAATTGCTGGAAAAGCTCAGAGTTCTGAGGAAGGGTCACTCAACCTGAAACATTAAGTCTGATTTATCACCATAGATGCTGCCAGACATGCTGACCTTTTCCAGCAGTTTCTATTTTTGTTTGTAGTAATATGCGAAATAGCAATGTTGGTCAATAATAAAAAGGCAAAGAAATTATTGATAGCAACTGAGTAAAGATAACAAAACAAATGATTACCATTTTCTGTGCTACTTGAATACTGGAATGGTACATTTTCTGACTTTTCTCTTGAGATTAAAAATCTCAAAATAACAATAACAATTAACTTGGATCAAGTCGAATATAGAGTCAAGAGTTGTAGTACTAAAAAAGCGCAACGGGTCAGGCAGCCCTTCACTCTCTCTGCTCCAATCCTAATGTCACCATCAAACCAGCGGACAAGGGGAGTTGGGGGGTGGGAGGGGAGGTGGGCGCAGTGGTAGTTTGGCGCACTGACGTCTACACCGCTGAAGCCAAGGCACAAACTTGTGGACGCCTCCTCCTACTGCCCCCTTGACCATGACCTCACCTCCCATCACCAAACTAACTGCCTGACCTGCTGTACTTTTTGAATCTGACCTCCAGCATCTGCAGTCCTCACTTTCTCCTCATTGATTCTAATATAGTGCCATTAAATATAACTTCCAGATAATAAGTGGTGAAAGGTTTGCTTCTTTTCCTCTCAAAGGAGCAAAGTGACTGAGATAAATAATCTGGGATAAGTCAGCCTTCAGCTATAGTTTTCTATACTTCGCACTGATTGTGACTGCCGTGACTATTGAGGTTCAAGGGTAGTTTAATGAATAGCACTTGTGCCTTTGAATTACAAGGCTGTCAGTTCCATTCTAAGGCTTGAAGAGATTGCCATATTTGACAAACTAAATGGCTTCTCTCTGCACTGTAGCTATTCTATAAATGCCACAACACCTCAATTTGCAACTGTAATGTGGTGTATACCTGAATTAAGCAGACACAAATATTATAGCATGTCATGCATAGATCTTTTGATCACAAGTTTTATCTGTTCACATGGTAAGAATTGAACATTTGTAATGAGCGTAATAAATTCTGATATTAGGAATAAAGTTTCGGACAACTTTTAGTAAGTAATGCAAAGCTAGATTAAACTTCATAGTAATAACATATATTTATATGTGTTCACCTTCATGTACAAGCAGAGAAGAGTATTTACCCTGCCCCAACAGATTGTCAAATATGTCTCCTGTTTTCTGTTGGAAAATTACATTTTGAGAGATGGATCTCGGGTCATGATCTCTTGTGCCTGATGTCTCATAAAAGTGCGATCAAATTGAAGGGTCCCCACTGAAACAGGCACTAGTTGGCAAGACTATGTAAGTCAGGGTCCAAGTAACTGCTTTTGAGTCGTGATAGTAAGAAAATTGACAGAAACTGCATAGTACATACCCTGTCTGATTGTTTTAGGTCTTCTATTGTGTTTTATTAAAATCCTAGCCCTTTTTGAAGTTACTCTCAGATTAAACACACCTCTCAGATGATCCATTTCAATTCTAGTTTGAGAGAGAAAGATCCCAAAGATGCTTAATTGTGTTGGAAGAATGTAATTACCTATTTAAAAAGGAAAAGAACCCCCCCCACCCCCCCCCCCATCAGGATTATTACTGCCTTTTAGCAAACAGTGCTCCAGCTGAATAAAGTGAGTATGGACAGCTCAAGAGAACCTGCCTTTGGTGAAATCGGAGGGTGAACAATCTACTACAATCTACCTGGGTTAAAGGCACTGTCTACTCTGTGACTTGTATGAGTTAGCACTGTAAACTACAGAGGATTGTCACAGTCAGGTTTAGGTGAAATGCACATCATTCAGATACCATATGCCATCAATCTCTGTCACTTCATTGCACCAACCAATGTTGTAATGTTGGCAGCGTAGTGGTATTGCCTACCATATTTCTGTCAGTGTTCACACTTAAAATATAAAAGGAGCTACAAATGCTCAGCAACTCAAGCACCACCAACTCATTGACATTTCATAAAAACTAGAAGGTACACATCTGGTAACTTTACATCGGACAAGGACCCAGCCACATGAGATGGCAGGTTGAATTTTAGAGTTCAGCCCCACTTGCCTATTCTGGTCAGGTTTGCTCACTTTAGCCTGTGTGGCTCCAGCAAGCTTGTTCGACCAGTCAGGCTTCAGCCCTAACAATGTAACCATCTAACTACAATAAGCAGGACTGTATATGGTGGAGTCTTCTCATGAGCTGACTGACACTGAGAGGCACAACAAGTCATGCAGCATCCGAAGAGCAGGAGAGTCAGGAATAAGCCCTTCATCAACCTTGAGCATCTGCACTCCTCACTTACTCCCAACACAGAGAGCCATCACCTTTAACACTGCTATTGCTTGCACAATAAAAAGGATTATTTCCTGAAGGAGCAAAATTAGTGAAGATAGTTATCCTTAACAGATGATGGAATAAGATGTCTACCTTGCAGGTTGATGCTTCATTTACACAAGGCAGTTTCTAGTGAAACTAGAGAAAACGCATTTGGATTTTGAGACTTGAAAGAAAACAGGAACAGGAATAAATTTCAGCAGTAACTTCTGTGTCCTCAAATTATCCACACCTTGTTTGTTTACAACGCTGTATCTGCAAAACGTTTTTGGAAGAATGGATTCCTCAAAGAATTCTTATTGCAGAATGTAACAAATTTGGAGTTCCTAATCTGTGTACAAGACTCCTTTCTGTCAATTGTTTAAAATAAAATTCCAGCAAAGAAAGGTTCATTATTGGACCTTTGAACCACAGCAGAGAAAGCAAAAGAAGGAAAAGTAGAGAGGTAGCTCGGCAATAGTGGCCATAGCATAAGAAATATGCTTTCCGAATATGATAAAGAGCTCAGTTAAGATGCAAGCGAAGTTGAAAAAATTGCTGAGATTTTGTGGGACTAAAATAGAATTTGGGAATGTACAATTGGCAGCAACATTGATAACGGATGATACAGAGCAACATTTAAAATGGCAGTCAACACTGCACAATAAAAATATATTCCTCTAAAAGGGAAAAACAAACCTCAAACTCATGAGACTCCACAAATAAAGTCATTAAGGTGGCGTACATTAAGTACAGAGGAAGCAGGAGGACTACATGACAAGAGAGAATTCAGAGGCTAATCAAAAATCAATTAAGGCAAATAGGAATGATGAAATTAATTTATCCACAAATATAAAACAAAATAGAAATGAAACATTTTACAGGTACATCAATTAAAAAGGAAGACTGTGATGAGAATACAACCATTAATACATATACAGGTTAATACCATAGTTAACAATACAGAATTGTAAGAAATCTTGAGTAAATCTTATGCTTTGGTATTACCCAAAAAGTTAGAACATGGAGACAAGATATCTAACAAAGAGATGAGCAATGTGGTTAATATAATTAGAATAACAAGTTGAATGAATTCAACAAAGCTGATGACTCATCAAAGATAATGAATCCCCTGGTCTGAATTGATTGCAACTCCAAAGTTGAATAAATTGTAGGGAAGCAATTGCAAAAGCATTACTTCATATTGTTAATAAATCATTCAAAAATCTGCATTGTTAGTGGATTGGTGGATGGCTAATGTCAATCCTATATTTAAGCAGGAGAGATAACCTGTCCGGTCAGTTTAACATTAATGATAGTAAAAATAATTGAATCACTGCTGAAAGAAGGAACAGAAGAGTAACTAGAAATGACAAGTATAAAACTAAATAGTCAGCATGGGGTAATAAAGGTAAAAACTTGCTCGGCCAATTTTACAGAAAATTTTAGAAAGTTAGAGAAAGAGTACACAGCAGTAATGAAATAAATGAAATTTTTCAGGATTTTCAAAAGCCTTTAATGAGGTGTCATGTAATAGATTAATGAATAAGGTCATAGAATGTGGAGAATACTATAGAGAAATATTTTTGTCCTCCCTTGGACTTGAGAACACATGCTGTGACCTATAAGCCAATTTGTCTGTTTTAATAGATGCCCAGAAGGTGTCAAGGTCATGGAGAATTGTGACACAGTCCTACAGTTCTCTGTGGGCTGACAGTACTTGATATCTATTGGTATAAAAGAGTGTATTTTTCTCACCTGTTATTAAAATAAATAAGCTTAACAATTCATTCCAGGTAGCGTTGCTATGTTTTACAAACAGAGTGGAGCTGAAGAATTGAACGAAGATCAATGCAAATGCTCATGTTTAACACAAAAAAATTGCTCAGTCGCTCTTTGTAACATTTTCTATCTTTCTCACTCTCTATTAAAACCATGCATCTGATGTCTGTTCATTGGGCACAAAAACAGTAACAGGATAATAACTGGGATAGGTGTAGGAGAAGGGTACTGGTGACAAGAATGCTAAGTACAAGGTTACAGATCAAACCTAAGGAATGTAAAATGTTCCCCATTTGACCCACTCCAATTTCAAAGTGAAAAATAATTACCAAACCGTATTACAGCTTTTCAAACATCATTGAACTGGCGAATTGGAAGTTGGTTTCTTTTCCAATCAACTCAGCCCGCATTGACTGTTTACCATCTTCGTCTTCCTTTTATTCAACGCAAATAGAAAAAAACTGCAAAGTTCATTGATATTTCAAATCTTAAACAAGAAGGAGATCTTTGTCCAGACTCTGATTAATGGAAAATAGAATGGTTTCAGTGCAGAAAGAGCCAATTTGTGACTATGCCAGATCACGACAAGAGCAGCTTAATAAGTCCCACTCCCCATTCTGTCCCTACAACCCCACAAGATTATTTCTCTTCAGGAGATTGTCTAATTTTGTTTTGGTGGTTATCATTAAATCTGCCTTCACCACACTCTTAGGCAATGCATTCTTGGTGTTAATCACTCATTGTGTGACAAACCTCTTTCTCCTGCTTCCTTTGGTTCTTTTGCTATTCTAGGAGAAAGTGAGGACTGCAGATGCTGGAGATCAGAGCTGAAAATGTGTTGCTGGAAAAGCGCAGCAGGTCAGGCAGCATCCAAGGAGCAGGAGAGTCGACGTTTCGGGCATGAGCCCTTCTTCAGGAATGATTCCTGAAGAAGGACTCATGCCCGAAATGTCGACTCTCCTGCTCCTTGGATGCTGCCTGACCTGCTGCGCTTTTCCAGCAACACATTTCAGCTTCTTTTGCTATTCACCTTATATCAATTCTGCTTGATTGTCAACTCTTCCACCAGTGAGAACAGCTTTTTTTATATAGTCACTTGTGGGACATGGACATCACAGGCTGGCCAGCATTTATTGCCTGTCTCTAGTTGCCCTTGAGAAGGTGGTGATTGGCTGCCTTCTTGAACTGCTGCAGTCCACGTGCTATAGTTAGATCCACAATTCCAGTGGGGAGGGAATTCCAGGATTTTGACCCAGCGTCCTTCAAGGAACAGTGATATATTTTCAAATAAGGATGGTGAGTGGTTTGCAGGGAAACTTGCAGATGGTGGTGTTCTCATGTGGCTGCTGCCCATGTCCTTCTTGAGGAAAGTGTCCATGGGTTTGGAAAGTGTTGCCTAAAGAACCTTGGGGAATTTCTGCAGGTAGTGCACACTGCTGCTGCTGAACGTCAGTGGTGGAGGCAGTGGACACTTGTAGATGTGGTGCCAATCATGTGGATCTTTGTCCCAACATACTTTGTCCAGGCCCCTCATGACTGTAAAGAGTTCTATCAAAACTGCTCTCAACCTTTTCTTTTCTGGGGAGAACATAGCCACCTTGTCCAATGTATCCTTGGAATTGAAGATTCTCCTCCTTGCAACCATTTTCATAACTGCCTCTTTCTTATTCAGACTAAAATATATCAATTCACTCACCTGCATTAAAATCCATCTGCCATAGGTCAGCTCTTTCCAATACGCCTGTCCATATCCTCTCCAAATTTATCACTATTATCTTTACAGTTCATAAAATTTCCAAGTTTTGTGTCATCTTTATATTTTAAATTGTTTCCTGTACAGCCAAGCCAATGGAGAGTGCAGGTGGGTATGCCAGGAGTAGCTGTAGACATACCTAAAAATGATGTGAGCAGCTTGGTGAAGCTACCAAACGGGACTACTTCCATACTAAGCAACATAAGCAGCAAATAATAGACATAGTTAAAGGATCTCACTACCAATGGATCAGATCTAAGCTCTGCAGTCCTGCCACATCCAGTTGTAAATGGTAGTGGGTAATTAAGCATCTCACTGGATAAGGCTCCATCCTCAATAATGGAAGAGCCCAGCACATTGTGTAAAACAGAAAGTTGAAGCATTCACAGCAATCTCCAGCCAGAACAGCCAAGTGGATGATTCATCTCAGCCTCCACCAGTGGACCCTAGCTTTACAGATACTAGTCACAGCTAATTTGATTCACTCCATGTGATATTGAGAAATGTGATAGCACTGGGTATTACAAAGGCTATGGGCCCTTGGCAATATTTTGGCAATAGTACTGAAGACTTGTGCTCCAGAACTTACCACTCCTGTGGGCAAGCTCTTCCAGTACAGTTGCAATGCTAGTATCTACTTGAACAATGTGGCATTTTGCTCACGTATATCCTGTACATAAAAGGTAGGGACAAATCCAACCTGGTCAATTACCATCCCAGCAGTCTACTCTTGATCATCAGTGCTATCAAGCAGCACCTGCTCAGCTATAACCTGCTTAGTGATGCCCTTTTTGCCCTCTATCAGGGTCGCTTGGGTCTTGACCTCATTACAGTTTTGGTACAGATTTGGAAAAAAAGCTGAATTCCAGAGGTGAGGTGATAGTCAAGACTGCATTGAAATCAAGATTGCATTCAAGCAAGGAACCCTAGCAAAACTGGAATTAATGGGTATCAGGAGACAAAATCTCCACTGGTTGGAGTCATACCTGACACATAGGAAAGGCTTAGCAGGTCAGGCAGCATCCAAGGAGCAGGATCGATTTTTCAGGTATAAGCTCTTCATCAGGACACATGGGAAGATGGCCATGATTGTCAGAGGTCAGACATCTCAGCTCCAGGCCATCTCTACAGGAGTTCCTCAGGGTAATGCCATAGGCCCAAGCATCTTGATGGATGAATATCCCTTCATCATAAGGTCATAAGTGAGGACTATTGCACAATGTTCAGCACTGTGACTCCTCAGCTACTGAAGCAGTCCATGTGCAAATGTAACAAGATCTGGATAACATCCAGGCTTGGGCTGATAAGTGACAAGGAACATTCTTGTGTACTTTAATGTAGGCAGCTCCAATAACACTTAAGAAGCATGACACCATTCAGGACAAAGCAGCTTTCTTGACTGGCACCACACCCAGAAGCATCCATTCTCTCCACCACCATTGCTGAGTAGCATCAGTGTGTACTATCAAAGAGACGGGCTGCAGAAATTCACCAAAGATTCTCAGACAGTAACTTCCAAACCCTCAATAACTTCCATCTCAAAGGTCAAGGGCAACAAAAACATAGGAACACCACCACCTTCAAGTCCTCCTCCAAGCCACTGACCATCCTGATTTGGAAATGTACAACTGTTTCTTCACCGTTGCTGAGTCAAACTCCTGGAGTTGCCTCCCTATTGGTATTGTGGAGTCTACCCACAGCAGGTGGACTGCAGCAGTTGAAGAAGGTGGTTCACTATCAACTTCTCAAGGGCAACTAGGGATGGCCAATAAATGCTGGCCAGCCAGTGATGCCTAAATCCCAGAAATAAATATATAAAATCAATATACACCAATAAAAGCAATGGTTTTATATTGACTCAGAAGAACTCCACTTCATCTAGTCTGAAAAAACAAACAGTTTTTACCACTTTTTGTTTCCTGTCACTCAGCCAACTTCGTGCCTGCACAATAGCAGTCCTTCTTTACCATGGGCTACAAATTTACCAAGAGGCCTGCATTGACTACACCCTTTGTAATAGTTGTCTCCTTATTTGCTGTGCCTGCAGTTAGATTTCTGACCTTTCTCATACCCTCTATCGTATTAATTGTTCTGGAAACCTTAACAACCGCTGTTGAGCCCAACCTCACTCCAACACTACTTTAATGTTTTTCATGATTGTCCATGGAAGTGAACCCCCACTGCCCACAACTATTTAGTTTAAAACCCTACCCAAAACCCTAGTTAAGCAATTTGCCAGGACTCTAGTCCCAGCATGATTCAGGTGGAGCCTGTCCAATCAAAACAATTCCCTCCTTCCCCAGTACTGGTGCCAATGTCCCATAAATTCAAACTTGTTTCTCCAGCATCAATCTTTGAGCCACACGTTTGGCACATTAACCTTGTTGACCTGGTAGTAATCCAGAGATTATTATCTTTTTGGTTCTGCTTTGCAATTTAAACTCAAACTGGTTATATTCTTTCAGCAGAACCTCTTTCCTCTTTCAGACTATATTGTTGGTACCTACATGGATCACTGGAGCTTTCCCCTCCCATTCCATGTTCCTCTGTAGCCCAGATGAGATATCCTGAACTTGGGAACTAGGTAGGCCACACAGCCTTTGAGACTCCTGATCCTGGCTACAGAGAACAATATCTATTCCCTTGACTGTACTATTTCCAATTACAACTACATTTCTCTCTTTATCCCCACTCTTGAATGCCTCCCATACCACAGTGCTGTGGTCAGTTTGCTCATCCTTCCTACTCTTATCCACACAGGGAGCAAGAATCTCAAAGCTGTTAGATAAGCTCAAGGACTCAGGTTTCTTCAGAACCACCTCCTGGATTCCTCTACAAATCTCACTCAAAGTCACTCTCTGCTGTTTCTGACCACTGACTGAATTCAAGACTGTGTCTCCTGAAACACAGCATCCAGGTAACTCACCCCCTACCAGATGTGTCACAGTGTTCAAAGCTCAGGTTCCAACTCATTAACTCTGAGTCAAAGTTCCTCCAGCAACCAACATTTGCTACAGATGTGGTCACTGTGAATCTCAATGGGGTCCACCAACTCCCCCATCATGCAGGTACAACTCATTGCCTGGCCCGCCAACTCTATTCATTTACTTAGTTCTTAATTTGACTTTTAAAGATTTATACTGGTTTTCTAGTTTGTATCTTACAAGTATTCCTCCTGTTGACCTCCAATCTGAAAGTCATATATAATAAATAGTCAGGTTAGTAACTGTTACAAACCAATGGACTTACAGTTTTCTTGTGACATCGTTCTTTCTTTTGTGCTGGTTCCCTGATCTTGGTTTCAAATTATTCTGTTAAAAGAATTTTACAATGAGCCAAAAAAAGCAATATTTTCCTCTATATCAACTTCTCATGCTGTCTCCAAATTCTCCAAACTAAAAGTTACTCAGGCTCTGTCTCACTCCAGATGTGATCTCTCTTTACTAGCCTTGTGCTTTCAACAAGCCATGTTCTAAATAGAGATTGACTTTCTCTTAACAATTGATACTGGCTTTCCTTAATGGATCCAATCTTGTATAACATGTTGTTAATTTCTCTTGGGCACATGCTGTTAAACCTTCTCCCACATCCTTTGTTAAATTGACTGGTGTTTAGTTGCTGTGCTTAATCCTTTTTATAGCAATGTAAGACATTTACAATTCTCCAGTCCTCTGGCATTAACCCTTTTTCTAATGATGGTAAATAATGACACTGCCCACATTTTTCAACTTTGAACTTTTCAAGTTTTCAACTTTCTCTCAGCATCTTTGGACACATTGGATCCAGTTCTGGTGACTAAATGACATTAGTTCTTTCTAATGCCGCCATTTTGAAAAATAAATTTTTAATCCATCATATGTCTCAACTACCTTTTTTTTCACTTTGAATTTTCCTTCTTGGTAAAGACTGATGCAAAATATTCATTTAGCACCTCACCCAGGTCCCTTGTTTTTATGTAAAGATCCCCATTTTAGTCCCTATTTAGCCCACAACTCTTTTTAACCACTCTTTTACAATGCAATCAAAGACTTTGAAATGCTGTTTTATGTTAGCTGTCTATCTCTTCCCATACCCTCTCTTTGCCTCTCTATTTATTTCTCATTTACCCTCTTTACATAGCTACATTACAATCTGTTATTATCATACATTGTCTTTTTCTGCTTCACTCGACTCTTGTCATTCGGGCAGCTTTACTTTCCTCCTTCGAGTGAGTCCACTGTTTCATTTACAGTATTGCCTGCAAATATTTGATTCCAACATATCTGGAGCACAAATGTTCTCATTCCACTGAAATTGACTCTTTCACCAATCTATTTTTTTAATGCAGTTTGCTCTATTTGCCTTTCCATAGCCAACCTAGCCCTTCTGATAATGTGACCACTTTTCACTAAACATTGTGATCCAGTCACCCTTCAGTGAGCCAGAAATGTGCTGCTGCTTAATCCATAAGATATAGGAACAAAGTAGACTTACTGAGTCGGCTCTGCCATTCGATTATACTTGCAGCTACTTCTGCCAGGAGATCTGCCACATTAGTCTGTCTTGCATCATCACCTCACAGCCACTGTTGCAACCACTCTGACTTCCAAAATCCATCCACATCCAGGTAATTCCTCTTTCTGCTGTCCTCTACTTTCCCCCGTGGAAGAGAAACACACTGATCGAGAAAATCCTCCAGTGCACAGCTCAGAAATTTTTCTCTCTCTAGTATTTGCATCCTTGTTTTCCAAGATGTTGCTGAAATAATTCAAGAAATTTAAAGACACCATTGTACAATACATCGCTGCAAAAACCAACTTCCATAGAAATTGACTTATTTTTCTAGCGACACAATTTATGTTTCTCATTTTACATTACGAGAGTTTTGCTGTTGATTAAGATTATGCAGACCCTTTCATGGCTAATGGATGCCTCAAAGTGCTGTACAGCCAATGAAGCCTTTTCGATGTTTTATAGTGTTAACAATATAGTAGTTAATTACACACAGCAAGTTCACAAATACAATGATAATAATCAAGTAATCTGCTATCGTGATGTTGACTAAGGGATAATAACCAGGATACCTCTTCTGCTTGTCTTCTACCTGAAAGTGCAGACTGGACATTGGTTTAATGTCTCATCTGACAAACAGCACCTCCACATTCCCTCCGCAGCACATTGGAGTGTCAGGCATAATTTTTATGTTCTGGTCCTGGATTGAAACTTGAATCTACAGCCTTTTCACTCAGAGCCAAGAGTTTGAAAGCAATTGATGGGCGGGATAGAAAATGGTCTTCCTCTTTTTTTTGGGTGCAGGGTCCATGATTCACACCTGCCTGCTCCTATTGCTATTGCAGCGAACAGCAGGAAATTTCCCGTTGCTTTCTCAGTTCAATAATTTCAGCACTTACTCAGCTGAATGTGGTCCATGGTACTGTTTGGCTACATACACGAACCTTCATAGGGTGTAGATGTAATTGGTATAACTCCAAAGATTCCACATAGTCATGTCTGACTTGTAATGTCATTATACTTATTGGTATCATGCGGTAAAACATCTTGTTGACTAAGAACAGTATAGCTGCTGGTATAAGCTCCGCCACTAATTATTACAAATGTCCTAAACAAAATGTGGACATTGGAGGATTGGTAACAGTGGACTGTCTCAAACAACCCTGACCCTGATTCACATACTGGCAGAGGTGGTAGGTAACAGGAGGTGCCAGTCTTGGCATTGTGAGCAATGATTGAGACATGGCAATTGACTGATAAAGAAAAATTGAAAATTGCTCCACTATGTTTTATTTCCAGTTAACCTACCACTGTGGGATTTCCAGGATTGAACTTGTCCATCACTGCAAGACTCCAACTCTCGTCCTTAGAGAAGTGACGATTGGGTTGGAGTTGGGGTTGGAGTGTAAGGGTGTGGAGGTGGCATGTGACAAGGGCAGAGTAATTTGGTGCTTAGAATCTTTAACCCTCCCTTGGCCAGCTGCAACAAGTCCTTGTAATCCTTAATTTATCGGCATCTCAGGTACTGAAATCAGATAGTCTGTATTTTGCCATTACATGCTGAAAATGTGTTGCTGGTTAAAGAGCAGCAGGTCAGGCAGCATCCAAGGAACAGGAAATGCGACGTTTCGGGCACAAGCCCTTCATCAGGAATGAGGAAAGTGTGTCCAGCAGCCTAAGATAAAAGGTAGGGAGGAGGGACTTGGGAGAGGGGCAATGGAGATGTGATAGGTGGAAGGAGGTCAAGGTGAGGGTGATAGGCCGGAGTGGGGTGGGGGCGGAGAGGTCAGGAAGAAAATTGCTGGTTAGGAGGGCGGTGCTGAGTTCGAGGGAATCGACTGAGACAAGGTGGGGGGAGGGGAAATGAGGAAACTGGAGAAATCTGAGTCTACAGACCTCACTTTTTGCCATTACATGACAATAATTCAAAGAATGTTCAAAAGGAGGAAAGGTTTACCCAAATCCTTGTTTCCCACAGTCTTTGTTGACCTTAACACTGGTCATAATCTAAATTAAGACCCACAACGAGGGTAACAGAATAAGGAGGTGGAACCTGCCCACAATGGGGTAAAGGCTACAGAGATAATGAATAATTTCAAAATGAAATCTTTAAATTTAAATTTATATTAAGGTTTTATTGTCAAATGTACTCAAGTACAGGCTGCAAGGGTACAGTGAAAAGTGTACAATATCGCCACAAGGTGCCATCTTAGGTATAAGGTACCTCAGTACAGAATCTTACTTACACAAATAGAAAAGTTTTTTAAAAAGTTACAAAGTTCAGCTCTACAGCCTTCTGAGCATAAAGGTAGAGAAGTAAAGAAATAAAGTTAAAAAGTCAAACATTGCAGATCTTTCTTTAGTCATGTGCCTGCAGATTTTCTAAGCTGAGCTTCCCTGAAAGGACTTGCATTCTCCATGATGGGCTAAGGCCCTCCAAGGCACACCAGGTTTCGGCCCCAATCACTGCATCGTCACTGACTGCCCCTGTCACCATCCCTCACAGCTGACTGACCAACCTTCGCTGCTACCTTGTCACTGACCACCACTGCCACCATGCTGTGCCAATGGCCATGGGCACTTGACGGGGAATGGGACTGGTTGTATTTCTCCACAAAAAGCTGGCAAAGTTGTTAATGACTGCTTGGTCTCCTTCTAATCATTCTGAGTTATTATAACTCTGTTTTGACAGCTTATTTTTTCATGCCTTATTTTACTATAATACTTGCATTTCATTTCCATATGAAGATGTACGCTGTTGACACATCAGCTTGCACTCATCAGCATGAATTCCAAATTTCAAAGGGAGCAATAATTAAACCACTCGATGCAACTCTGCAATTGGACAGCATTTGAGCAGCAATCCTAAATGTACTACAAATTGCATTCACAACAAATTTAAGATTATCAGCCAGGTGCGTTTACACTTGCTGGAATCTATATATTTAATGTCCCACCATGGTACATGGTGGAAATTGGATTCAATTAAGAATATGGAATTAAGAGTCTAATGACAACCATGAAATCATTATTGATTGCCAGGAAGCCCATCTGTTTCGGTAATGTCCTATAGGATAGGAGTTCTGACAGCCTTATTTGGTCTGGCCTACATGTGACTCCTGACCCATAGCAATGAGATTGACTCTTAATCGCTCTCTGGACCATTAGGGATGGACAATAAGTGCTGGTTTAGCTAGTGATTCTTACTACCAGTGAGAAGTTGCCAAATTCTGACACTTAAAAGTCCAGAATTATAGGAAGTCACTTTGACAGCTGCTATCAAATGTTAAGTATATAAGTAAGTATGAGGTTATGTTGCTGGGAAGGTAAGGTACCAGGTGGATAGGGATGGCGAATGCTAGTTACATGTTGTGCCAGCTTGGTAGGGTGCTAGTTGGATAGGGTGCCAATTGGGTAGGAGTTAGAGTGCCAAGGTGCAAGGTGGCAAGGAGGCTATGTAAGAGATAGAGTGGTGGAGTAGTTCGGGTTGGGTAGGAGATGTCGATCTGGATGGGAAGTGGGTTTGAAGAGGGCTATTGTGTTCCAGGGGATTGACTCTAGAGAAGATCAAGAGGGATTTTGGGGGCTGGCCGGTGTGGCATGGATTTCAGGTCTGGAGTGATGGGAATCAGGTCCAGTGGTGGGGAAGAGGTGAAGGATCTGGAGTGGGGAAGGGAGTGCATTTGGGTCCTCAGAGGCAAGGAGTAGTGGGGCCAGAGTGTGAGCAGGGAGGTGAGAGTCCCAGGGTTTGGGAGGGGTGTTCTGGAGTGGGAACTGAGGGGGTATAAGGTGTTAAATTTGGTTATGAGGCTCAGAGGGGGAGGGAACGGGAGGGTGTTGAATCTGGAATGGGTGAGGGTTGTGAGGTCTGGAGTGGGGTAAGAGGTAGGGTGAATCAGTTCTGGGTATTTGTCAGTTAGCAAGCTTGGGAAGGAGATGGTCAAATTTGGGAGCGGGGTGATGGGGTGATTGGATTACATGGAGACTTGTCGGATCCTGGGCTGGGCATAGATGGTGGTCTGGGGTCCAGTGGCAGGATGGTGTTGAGTCCTGAGGAGAGAAGGGTGTCAGATCAGGAGCTGTGGTGTGTGTAAGGAGACCGGGGGATTGTTGAAGATGTTTGAGATCCACAGTACAACTTTTCCTGAGTAACTTTTCACTTAAATTCTATGAAACCCTCCAAACTCTCTGATTTAAATGAATACTTTTGGAGGGTTCCAGGCAAGGGGGAATCACCAAGCTGGATCTTCCATTTCCCAAGCAATTCCTTCAGAGTGCTACAACGGGATTTCTGCCCAGTTCCTGTCTATACTTCAGAAACATCGGAAAATCCAGACTAATGTTATTGAAATAGCCTCTATCCAAGACTAATCTAAATAACTCACAGAAACTGGATATATGTACACTGGGACAGGAAGAAGAACATTACTGCCAACATTGACAGTCCCATCTTTGACAACAGAATAATCAAATATCCATTTGCAGCATCACTCAGCCTTTGATGTTCTCTGATTGCCCCCATATACCAAACATAACTGTTAAAAAAAGATAATGACCAAACCCTATGTAGGGGGGAGCAGAAATAGTGTTAAAGAAAATTGCCTCAGCCTGCATAGAAGAAAACAACATTTGGTATTTAGTGAATTTCTTTGCAGGGGAAACAGTGACAACGTAAAATTACAACTGGTTTTCTGTAACTATTGCTTTAAAAATATAAGCGATACTTTCCACCATTTCAGTACATTTTGTTCTGAGAAACCGAGTTCTCCTTTCACCTGCGATCCATTAAATATCTGTGAGCAGCTTTACAGCTTTTATACTGCGTCAGTGAGGAGGATCTAATTGATACTTTCATCTGGAAAAATAAAGGTATTTCTTTGTGATTGACGGCTTGCTGCAATCTCACTTTAAAGTGAAACTAGTCATTGGGGATGGAAAAAAATAGAATTTGTTCCTCAAGATATTGAAACATGTTTTCTCTCAGTAAAAAGTGAAACATACCATAGGTGAATATACTGTATGGGAAGCTCCTGTGACTTTCTGTGGTGGAGGTTGGTGAATTGTGAGCTTTCTGATCATATGGTAAACAGATAACATTCTGAAACTCTTAGTTAAAATAACAAAGTTATTATAACTTTGTGGCCATGGATTTTTAAATCCTGTGAAGAGAACTGAATCTGATAGAAAAGCAATGGTTGAAGGTCTGGCAAATTTCTTCTAAAAAAAAATTAAATATGAGATTTCAGTTTTGCTGACTGGGCTTAATATTAATTACCTTTGAGAAGGTGGTGATGAGCTGCCTCCTGAACTGTTGCATTCCTGGGTGTTCAGGTACATGCACAATGCTGTTATAAAGGGAGTTCCAAGATATTGGCCAAGCAACGATGAAGGAGAGGTGAAATATCTTTAAATCAGAAAAGTGTGGGACATGGATGAAAACTTGCAAGTGGTGCTGTTCTCCTGTAGCTGTTGCATTTGTTCTTCCAGATGGTAGAGCTTTTTAGTTTGGAACGTTCTGTTGAAGAAAGTTGGGTGTGTTTCTGCAGTGCATTTGTAGATGGTACTTTTACTGGACGTTAGGTTTTTGGGCGTTGATGGTGGAGAGGCTGAATGTTGAAGGTGATGGATGTGACCCCAATCAAGTGGGCTGCTTTGTCCTCAATGGTGTCAAGCGTCTTGAGTGCTGTTGCAGCTGCACTCACCCAGGCAAGTAGGGAGTGTTCTATCCTGATTTGTGCCTTGTAAATTGTTGGACAAGATTTGGATGTCAGATGTTGAGTTATTTGCACCGACATGGAGGCTTCTGACCTGCTTTTGGATTTCTAGTATTTAGCTGCCTGATTTGTTAATGTTTCCAATCAAAGGAGATGTGGATGTGGACAGTTGAGCTTTAGGGATGATAAAATCTTTGACTGTCAAAAGGGTGTGAAGTTAGACTTTCTCTGGATTGATAATTGCCTGGTACTTGCGTGCTCTGAATGTTTTGTTACTTATCAGCCAAGCCGAGTGCTTGCCAGGCCTTGCCATATACACACAGGGATGGCTTAACCATTGGAGTTGAAAAATTACAGTGAATACGCTAATTATCAGCAAATGTCCTCTATTCTGCCCTGAAGTTGGTATGATATAATCGACTTCAGAATTTTAATAACTTCATGCATTGAATGAATCAATAAAGATAAATGGCTATACACGGAAAGAATCAGTAATAACTCTAACTGGAATAAACTTTTAAAGGACAAGATAAACTCATACAGGAAATGAAAGCAATTATCCATGTCTGGGGAAAAAAGAAAGGTGAAAATACATGAACAAAACTGTTTTGACATCTGCTTGATAACTGACTACCTTATTGCCATGAGGTCATATGATTATCCAGTAGAAAAATTTAAGGAGTAAATCCCAGGAAAGATGTGTCTTCAAACAGACAGTCAATGCCAAATGTAACAAGGTAAAAAAAAGCTGTTTCTAATAAGAAGGCAAGCTGCAGATGTGCAATGTTGTGGATGAAAAAAATCATCAATAATGTCACCTCATGAACCTGAGGATGAAAATCTGAATAAGAATCCACACCAGAATCCTTTTTGGCAGAAATCTAAAGAGAAATACTGCCCAAAGGTCGAACCCCAGACATTCCCAGAGACAGATACTGTTGGTTGGAATCCTGGCTAAATTCCACTATTTACTGACTAATAGCCAAGATGAGTTGTGAGGCTTAATTTATTTGTTGTGGTTCTGTTCGCCGAGCTGGAAGTTTTTGCTGCAAACGTTTCGTTCCCTGGCTAGGGAACATCATCAGTGCTATTGGAGCCTCCTGTGAAGCGCTGCTTTGATGTTTCTTCCGGTATTTATAGTGGTTTGTTCTTGCCGCTTCCGGGTGTCAGTTTCAGCTGTAGTAGTTTGTATGTGGGGTCCAGGTCGATGTGTCTGTTGATGGATGTTCTTGCCGCTTCCGGGTGTCAGTTTCAGCTGTAGTGGTTTGTATATGGGGTCCAGGTCCATGTGTCTGTTAATGGAGTTTGTGGATGAATGCCACGCCTCTAGGAATTCCCTGGCTGTTCTCTGTCTGGCTTATCCTATGATGATAGTGTTTTCCCAGTCAAATTCATGTTCCTGGTTGTCTGAGTGTATGGCTACTAGGGATAGCTGGTCGTGTCGTTTTGTGGCTAGCTGATGTTCTAGAACTGACAGCCAGACTACTGCGACCCTTAGGACTCATAACAGCACACAAGCCAACTTCCACACTCAGACAACAACTCACTAGAACAAAGGACCCAATAGCCAGCACGAGCCAAACTAACGTAGTTTACAAAATACCATGCAAGGACTGCACAAAACACAATATAGGACAAACAGGAAGACAGCTAACAATCCACATCCATGAACATCAGCTAGCCACAAAACGACACGACCAGCTATCCCTAGTAGCCATACACTCAGACAACCAGGAACATGAATTTGACTGGGAAAACACTACCATCATAGGACAAGCCAGACAGAGAACAGCCAGGGAATTCCTAGAGGCGTGGCATTCATCCACAAACTCCATTAACAGACACATGGACCTGGACCCCATATACAAACCACTACAGCTGAAACTGACACCCGGAAGCGGCAAGAACATCCATCAACAGACACATCGACCTGGACCCCACATACAAACTACTACAGCTGAAACTGACACCCGGAAGTGGCAAGAACAAACCACTATAAATACCGGAAGAAACATCAAAGCAGCGCTTCACAGGAGGCTCCAATAGCACTGATGATGTTCCCGAGCCAGGGAACGAAACGTTTGCAGCAAAAACTTCCAGCTCGGCGAACAGAACCACAACAACGGACACCCGAGCTACAAATCTTCAACCAGAGCTTAATTTATTTATTTGAGTAGTCTTGTTTGGTTTGAAATGTAATAAAGTTAAAGTAATTGTTTCAATACTTGATTGTCTATGAAATTTCTTAGTAAGTAGCAAAATTAATGGTAACTTGTGATGATTTACCCACAACAAAGGTTAATCCTACCTGTATTCTGTCCAACTCTTGCAGCGTTGAGAGAGGTTGTTGCAGCGTCATGGCATGGTTGGGGAATCAGTGAGTTCTATGTTGTTGGTGGGGAAAGGATGTCAAGGGTCCAGGCTGGGGGTGTGGGAACAATGTCCGGGCCAGTGTGGGGCTGGGTCTTTTTGGGGCTGGCGGTCAAGGGGTGGAGGGAAAGATGGAAAATTGGGTATGGTGAGGATGTTGTTTGGGCTGGTGGGCAGGTGGGGTGTCAGGGATGGCAGGAGAAGATGTATCAGGACTGGCAAGGGAAGAACAGAGCTCGTAGGGCCCGTGAGGGTGCTGGCATGTACAGGATGTTGGTGACGCTTCTTCTGGAGTACTATATACAGTTCTTCTTGCCCTGTTACAGAAAAGGTATTGTTAAACTGGAGATGATTCAGAAAAGATTTACCAGGATTTTGCTGGGAATGGAGGGTTTGAGTTATAAAAATGGCTTGGATAGGATCATTTTCACTGGAGTGTAGGTAGTTGAGGGAACCTTGAGGTTTATAAAATCATAAGGAGCATTGATAAGATGAATAGCAAAGATCTTTTCCCTAAGATGGGGAAGTTAAAAACTAGGAATGAACTGTCTGGGTAATCCAAGATGGAGGATGGGCAAAATTTCTAGCTGTAACAGGCTGCTCCTTTTTTGCGTATCTTAGGTGATTTCCTCAAATTCTAGGAGCAGAAAGTACTGTTTTATATGCTGTTGCATTGTTTTGGAACTTTGGAGAAAAAAAAAGTCAAAACAATGGCACTCTTAA
Organism: Hemiscyllium ocellatum; assembly: GCF_020745735.1. NCBI lineage: Eukaryota > Metazoa > Chordata > Chondrichthyes > Orectolobiformes > Hemiscylliidae > Hemiscyllium > Hemiscyllium ocellatum. The sequence continues at coordinate 110,471,197 of NC_083403.1, read as the reverse complement.
AAGGGTGAGAAACTGAAAAAGGCATCACATGGTGAGATCAGTGCAGGAGAGAGAGAGAAAGATACCCACGCTGCTAACTGACACAGCAGTGAACCTGTGCAGTTACTGCCTTTGCTATAGAATTCATGTACCATTGGACACCAGAGTGCATCTAGGAAAGTTAACAATTGGTGAAATTCACAACTGATTTTGAAGGAACCAGTTTGGGAGAGGTCACAGCACAGAAACAGATAAGTGAATAGTTTTAAGTGTAGCCTTGTTGTAAATCTACAATAGTGAGTAGAGTGGGTTCTTTCTTGATTGTATGTTTTATTTTAAATATGTCTCTTGATTAAACTTAAAATATGAGACATAAGTATTAAGTTAGCTTGAAGCAGTATTTTGTAGAGGAATAAGATGGTGCTACTTTTTGGGTCTGTAGATTAGAAGAAGCAAAGATGGCCCTGAGTTGAGTGATTTTTATAAATGAGCTGGAGTTGGGTGTAGAAGGATGAGTAAATAAATTTGCAGATGACACTAAGGTAGGCAGAGTTATGGATAGTGCCAGAGGATGTTGTGGGTTACCGAGGGGCATAGATAAGATGCAGAGCTGGGCTGAGAAGTGACAAATGGAGTTTAATGGGGGAAAGTGTGAGGTAGTTCACTTCAGAAGAAGTAACAGGAATGCAAAGAACTGGGCTAATAAAATTCTTGGCAGTAGAGATGAACAGAGAGATCTCGGTATCCAGGTGCATAAATTCCAGAAAGTTGCCACCCATGTTGATAGGGTTGTTAACAAAGCATATGGTGTGTTGGTATTTATTGTTGGGGGATCGAGTTTTGGAGCCACGAGGTCATGCTTCAGCTGTAAAAGACACTGATGTGGCCGCACCTGGAATATTGCCTGCAATTCTGGTCATCGCATTATAGGAAGGATGTGGAAGCTTTGGAAAGGGCTCAGAAGAGATTTACTAGGTTGTTGCCTGGTATGGAGTGAAGGTCTGATGAAGAAAGGCTGAGGGAACTGAGGCTGTTTTCATTGGAGAGAGGAAGGTTGAGAGGTGACTTAATTGAGATGTATGAGATAATCAGAGTGCTAGATAGGGTGGACAGTGAGAGCCTTTCACCTCAGATGATGAAGTTTAACATGAGGGGACATGGCTTTAAATTGAGGGGTGATAGATTTAGGACAGATATCAGGTGTAGTTTCTTTACTTTGAGAGTAGTAGGGGCATGCAATGGCCTGCCTGCAACAGTAGTAGACTCACCAACGTTAAGGGCATTTAAACAGGCATTGGACATACATATGGATAATTATGGAATGATGTAGGTTAGATGGGCAACAGATTAATTTTGCAGGTCAATGCAACATTGAGGGGCGAAGGGCCTGTACTGCACAATAAAGTAGTGTGTTCTATGTTCTATGGTTGTGAATCCTATCAGATCGACTGGATCAGCTAGAGCGACAGTTAGAGGCAACAAGGAATTTACAAGAGCAAAGGATGTGATGGATGGCACTTATAAGAAGGGACAAAACTTGCAGATACAATCACATAGATAGGTTAACTTCAGCAAAGGTAAGAGGATGGGAAGGTAGTGCAAGAGCCTTCTGTGGCTATCCCCATTTCAAACAAGTATGCGGTTTTGGAAAATGAATGGAGTGATGGATTCTCAGGGAATGTAGCGTGAACAGCCGAATTTCTGATATTGAGACTGGCTGTAATGCAATGAGGGGCACATCAGGTTCCATGTGATCGCTTGTGTTAGGGGACTCTCTAGTCCGAAGCACAGACAGATGTTTCTGTGGCCAGCAATAAAAAAATCAGAATGGTATGTTGCCTCCCTGGTGCCAAGATCAAGGATGTCTCAGAGAGGGTGCAGAATGTTTTCAAGGAGTAGAGAGCCCAGCAGAAAGTTTTTGTACACATTGAAATCAATGATATGAGAAGGGAAAAGGATGGAATTCCAAAGGGTGAATATCGAGAGTCAGGCAGGAATGTAAAAAAAGAGGTCCTTGAGAGTAGTAATATCTGGATTATTCTCGGTGCTATGATCTAGTGAGGCTAGGAATAGGGGGATAGAGCAGGTGAATGCATGGCTGAGGAGCTGGTGCATGGGAAAAGGATTCACATTTTTGGATCATTGGAATCCCTTCTGGATAGAAGTGATCTATATAAGAAAGATGGATTGCACCTGAATTGGAAGGGGACTAACATACTGGCAGGGAGATTTGCTAGAAGTGCTTAGGAGGATTTGAACTAGTAAGGTGGAGGGTGGGACCCAGGGACAATGGGACCCAGGGAGATAGTGAGGAAAGAGATCAATCTGAGACTGGTACAGTTGAGAAAAGAAGCGAGTCCAACAGTCAGGGCAGGCAGGGACAAATCAGAGAACAAGGTAGGACTGATAAATTAAACTGCATTTGCTTCAAGGCAAGAGGCCTAACAGGGAAGGCAGATGACTCAGGGGATGGTTAGGAACATGGGACTGACATATCATAGCAATTACACAAACATGGCGCAGAGATGAACAGGACTGACAGCTTAACGTTCCAGGGTACAAATGCTACAGGAAGGATAGAAAGGGAGACAAGAGAGGAGGGGGAGTGGCATTTTGATAAGGGATAGCATTACAGTTGTACTGAAGGAGGATATCCCTGGAAATACATCCAGGAAAGTTATTTGGTTGGAACTGAGAAATAAGAAATGGATGATCACCTTATTGGGATTGTATTATAGGCCCCCTAATAGTTAGCAGGAAATTGAAAAACAAACTTATCTGTTTGCTATCTGTAAGAATAATAGTGTGGTTATGGTACAGGATTTTAACTTCCAACATAGACTGGGACTGCCATAGGTTTAAGGGTTTAGATGGAGCGGAATTTGTTAAGTGTGTACAAGAAAATTTTCTGATTCAGTATGTGGATGTACCTACTAGAGAAGGTTCAAAAGTTGACCTACTCTTGGGAAATAAGACAGGGCAGGTGACTGAAGTGTCAGTGGGAGAACACTTTGGGGCCAGCGACCATTATTCTATTATTTTTAAAGTAGATTAGATTCCCTACAGTATGAAAACAGGCCCTTTAGCCCAACAAGTCCACACCGACCCTCCGTGGAGTAACCCACCCAAACCCATTCCCCTACCCTATATTTACCCTGACTATGGGCAATTTAGCATGGCTAACCCACCTAACCTGCACATCTTTGGATTGTGGGAGGAAGCCAGAGCACCCAGAGGAAACCCACATAGACATGGGGAGAATATGTAAACTCCACACAGACAGTCACCCAAGGTGGGAATCGAACCCAGGTCCCTGGTAATGTGAGGTAGCAGCACTAACCACTGAGCCACCATGACACCCCCATAGTGATAGAAAAGGATAGACCAGATCTAAAAGTTGAAGCTCTAATTTGGTGGAAGGCCAATTTTGATGGTATGAGGCAAGAACTTTCAAAAACTGATTGGGGGGCAGATGTTCGCAGGTAAAGGGACGGCTAGAGAATGGGAAGCCTTCAGAAATGAGATAGCGAGAGTCCAGAGAAAGTATATTCCTGTCAGGGTGAAAGGAACATAGAACATAGAACAATACAGCATAGAACAGGCCCTTCGGCCCACGATGTTGTGCCGAACATTTGTCCTAGCTTAAGCACCTATCCGTGTACCTATCCAATTGCCGCTTAAAGGTCACCAATAATTCTGACTCTGCCACTCCCACAGGCAGTGCATTCCATGCCTCTACCACTCTCTGGGTAAAGAACCTACCCCTGACATCCCCCCCATACCTTCCATCCTTTACCTTAAATTTATATCCCCTTCTAACACTCTGTTGTACCCGGGGAAAAAGTCTTTGACTGTCTACTCTATCTATTCCTCTGATCATCTTATAAACCTCTGTCAAGTCACCCCTCATCCTTCGCCGTTCCAATGAGAAAAGGCCTAGCACTCTCAACCTATCCTCGTACGACCTTGTACTCCATTCCAGGCAACATCCTGGTAAATCTCCTCTGCAGCCTCTCCAAAGCTTCCACATCTTTCCTAAAGTGAGACGACCAGAACTGCACACAGTACTCCAAATGTGGCTTTACCAAGATCCTGTACAGCTGCAACATCACCTCACGACTCTTGAAACCAATTCCTCTGCTAATGAACGCTAATACACCATAGGCCTTCTTACAAGCTCTATCCACCTGAGTGGCAACTTTCAAAGATCTATGAACATAGACCCCAAGATCCCTCTGATCCTCCACCTTACTAAGAACCCTACCGTTAACCCTGTATTCCACATTCTTATTTGTCCTTCCAAAATGGACAACCTCACACTTGACAGGGTTGAACTCCATCTGCCACTCTTCAGCCCAGCTCTGAAGGCTGGTAGGTATAGGGAATACTGGATGACTAGAGAAATTGAGGGCTTGGTTAAGAAGGAAGCATATGTCAGGTATAGACAGAATAGATTGAGTGAATCCTTAGAAGAGTATAAAGGCAGTAGGAGTATATTTGAGGGAAATCAAGAGGTCAAAAAGAGATAGCTTTGGCAAATAGGGTTAAGGAGAATCCAAAGGGATTTTATAATACATTAAGAACAAAAGAGGAACTGGGGAAAGAATAAGGCCTTAAAAGAACAACAAGGCGGCATTTACATGGAGCCGTAGGAGATGGGGGAGATACTAAACAAGTATTTTGCATCAGTATTTTCTGTGGAGAAGGCCATGGAAAATATAGATTGCAGGGAAATAGATGGTGACATCTTGAAAAATGTCCATATTAGAGAGGAGGAGGAGATGGATTTCTTGAAATGCATAAAAGTGGATAATCCCCAGAACCTGATCAGGTGTACCCTAGAACTCTATGGAAAGCCAGGGAAATGATTGCTAGGTCCTTTGCTGTGATTATTGTATCATTGATTGTCACAGGTGAAGTGCTGGAAGACTGGAGGTCGGCTAACATGGTGTCACTGTTTAAGAAAGGTGTTAAGGACAAGCCAGGGAACTACAGACCAGTGAGCCTGACATCGGTGGTGGGCAAGTTGTTGCAAGGAATCCTGAGGGACAGGAAGTACATGTATTTGGAAAGGCAGGGACTGATTAGGGATAGTCAACATGGCTTTGTGTGTGGGAATTCATGTCTCACAAACTTGATTGAGTTTTTTGAAGAAGTAACAAAGATGATTGATGAGGGAAGAACTGTTGATGTGATCTACATGGACTTCAGTAAGCCATTTGACAAGGTTCCCCATGGGAGACTGGTGAGCAAGATTAGATCTCATGGAATACAGGGAGAATTAGCCATTCAGATACAAAACTGGTTCAAAGGTAGAAGACAGACGGTAGTGGTGGAGGGTTGTTTTTCAGACTGGATGCCTGTGACCTGGAATGCCACAAGGATCGGTGCTGGGTCCTCTACCTTTTGACACTTATATAAATGATTTGGATGCGAACATAAGAGTTAGTAAGTTTTCAGATGACACCAAAATTGGAGGTGTGGTGGATAGCGAAAAATGTCACCTCAGATTACAGTGGGATCTGATCAGATGGGCCAATGGACTGAGTTGTGGCAGATGAAGTTTAATTTAGACAAATGCTGCATTTTGGGAAAGCAAATCTTAGCAGGACTTATACACTTAATAGTAAAGTCCTAGGGAGTGTGGCTGAACAAAGAGACCTTGGAGTGCAAGTTCATAGCTCCTTGAAAGTGGAGTCACAGGTAGATAAGATAGTTTATCTCTCCTTTATTGGTCAGAGTATTGAGTACAGGATTTGGGAGTCCATGTTGCAGCTGTACAGGACATTGGTTAGGCCCCTGTTGTAATATTGCATGCAATTCTGGTCTCCTTCCTATCGGAAGGACATTGTGAAACTGAAAAGGTTCAGAAAAAATCTACAAGGATGTTGCCAGGATTGGAGGATTTGAGCTATAGGGAGGGAGCGTCGGAGGCTGAGGGATGACCTTATGGAGGTTCATAAAATCATGAGGGGCGTGGATAGGGTAAATAGATAAAGTCATTTCCTTGGGGTGGGGAGTCCAAAAATAAAAGGCATAGGTTTAGGGTGAGAGGGGAAAGATATAAAAGAAAGCCACGGGGCAACCTTTTCATGTAGAGGATGGTATGTGTATGGAATGATCTGCCAGAGGAAGTGGTGGAGGCAAGTTAAATTGCAATATTTAAAATTCATGTGCAAGCATATATGAAATGGAAGGGTTTGGAGGGATGTGGGCTGGTGCTGGCAAGTGGGACTAGATTGGGTTAGGGTGTCTGATTGTCATGTACATCCAGTTTCTTGTGTTAGGGAATTTCTCAACAGAATCTTCCAATTCCCATGGAATTCCCATGAAGTTTGCTACAATGGCCACAGGGTCTCATTGCATAACTCAGATCATCTGAACCGAGGAGTCCAGGTCTGCCGGATTCCACACCTAGTCAAATGCAGGATTACCATCAAAGGCAGTCACTCTCCCATCATCTCCAATGTAACTCACCCATTTCCTCGAATCATATCAGGTGTATCAAATTGGCTGCAGTCTGGGTCTGGTTGCAGTCATGTGGAAGTAGGGATGGGCCATCCATTTGGCAGTTTCATCTGAAGATGGTTTCAAACATTTTCGGTTTTTTTTGCATTCATTCAGGGCACAGCATTATTAAGGATGACAGTGTTAATGAAACGTCTTCCACTCAGTAATTTTTCAATAGTTCACCGCTATTTCTATCTTGATGCTGCAGTCCTTAAGAGCTTCAATCTTTGATGGTGGGATATCTTTCCTTTCTCTCTTGAACACTTCCTCTGTTGTGCAGCATATTTGTAGTTCTGTTTTTAGTTTTACGAGGTTAGCATTTCACTTTGAAGTACACCTAGTGCTTTCTCCCTGCAGTGAATGATTCATGATTCATCTTCTGATTTTTCAACACTGTTTCACTATATACAATTCAGGAAATATCTCCGCTTACCTGGCTGAGAATAACACCAATAATAGCAACTCAATGCCAGGCCAAAACTACCTGCTTCAATGACATCCCACTCACCACCTTAAATACTGACTCCCAACACACACTGGCAGCAGTGCCTCCCATTTATAAGTTGCTCTGCACCAATCTGCTCATGTTCTTTGATATCACCTTACAAACCTGTGACCAATAACATCTACAAACACAGAAGGTTCACACGATCTTAGCATCTACAAGTTCTCCCCTAAGTCCTCATGTATTGTCCTGACTTGGAACAATTTCACAGCAACTCTTCAATGTTACTGGGCCAAAATTCTGGAACTCCCTCCTTAACAGAACTTTAAAGTTCACCTATACTACTCTGGGGGCGGCACGGTGGCGCAGTGGTTAGCACTGCTGCCTCACAGCGCCTGAGACCCGGGTTCAATTCCCGACTCAGGCGACAGACTGTGTGGAGTTTGCACGTTCTCCCTGTGTCTGCGTGGGTTTCCTCCGGGTGCTCCGGTTTCCTCCCACAGTCCAAAGATGTGCGGGTCAGGTGAATTGGCCATGCTAAATTGCCCGTAGTGTTAGGTAATGGGGTAAATGTAGGGGTATGGGTGGGTTGCGCTTCGGCGGGTCGGTGTGGACTTGTTGGGCCGAAGGGCCTGTTTCCACACTGTAAGTCTAATCATACTCGGACTCCAGATATTCATGAAGCATCTTCTCAATGGAAATTGGGGATGGGCATTAAAAGTTGGTCTAAATGCCAGCAAAACTTGCATCACATGAAAGACTAGGAAGAAAATGAGAAATGTTGACAGCTGAAATGAATGTAATAACCTTAATCCCATTGAAACGTGGGATAGTTAAGAAGGCAACTTATCATCTTTTTTGATGCTTTTTTTGTAGCATATTCATGGTAAAATATGATTTATTTTTATCTCCCAGGTATGTGTTTTTCTAAAGAGATTTAATGAAATTATTAGTTTAGTGGCACAAAGATGAGCGTGAAAGCAGCTTTCAGTGTCTTTTTGTCTTTTTCAATGTGATGTCCCAAGTGTTCCTTTGTGCTCTGAAGGATTCGTTTACTCTTTGCTTTGCTCTATGATAACTTTTATTCTATTGCAATTTTAACTGTTCAAATGAAGTGAACATTTCAAAGAGCAATGACATATGCCTGACAAAATAATGATCCCTGAGACAGTCACTTGGCTGAGATTGCTTCCCTATAATTTGGATGCTTATTTGTGAAAATTGCCTCACATAATAAAAAAAAGTATTAGTTCAGCAATGCAATCAGCAACTTTTCTTTGATATCTCATCGGGGAAAATTTTAGCTGGAAACATGCCTGTGTCATTTATTGGGATGTTTTACTGCAGTAAATTCACTATGTGAATACAAGTTGTTGGAAACTGGCAGGCATATCAATTCTAAAGAGATCAGAGAGTATTCCTCTCTTTCTGGGGCACAGAGGACATAACAGAGATAAAACAGAGAATATGTTGTTATCAGGGATAGTCCTGTCTTATTTGTAATAGATCAGTCTCAAAAGCACCAAATTGACAATGATTTCAAGCATGTCGAACTGAGTTGAAGAACTTAGTTTGGTCATTTATATTTGTACCTAATGTGGTGATTCAATGGATAGATGGAACCTAGTTAGGGGCTATCGAATCACAGAGTTAAATAGCATAGAAACTGTCCCTTCATGAGCCACCATGTCTATGCCATCAACAAATACCAAACTGCAGTAATCCCATTCAGCTGCACTTTGTCCACTTTGCTGGCTTACAAACAAAAGGCAAAGGATGATGGTAGACGGTTGTTTCTGTGATTGGAAGCCTATGATCGGTGATGTACCACTGAGATTAGTGCTGGGAACCTTGCTGTTTGCTATGTACATTAATAACATGGAAGTGAATGCAGAAGGTATGATTTGTAAGCTTGTATATGATAAAAGAAATTGGTGTTGTTGTTGCTAATAGTGAGGAAGGTGGTCTCAGGCTACAATCTGATATTGATCGCCAGGAACCATGGTATTGCAATGCTGTGTTTTAGGTTTAAAGGGATTGGGGGGGTGGGCAATCAATATTGTTGTCAGATAAGAAGTACTTGGTAAAGGAAGGAACAACTTGTTATGTTGTCCAACTTATACAATTTCCAAATTTACAAATGCTGGATGTAGAGAGATCAAGAACTAAATCCAAGAACAGTACCTGAAAGATCCCAGAAGACATGTACAGGATAAGGCACATAGGAGGTCCAGGAAACTAAATTCTACCTATTTCAATCCAAGGAGCTTGACTGGTAAGGTGGATGAACTTAGAGCATTGATCGCCATGTGGAAATATGATATTGATGCAAACACAGAGACATGTTTGAAGATAGGACAGGATTGTTAGAGGAGCAAATATGCAGCCAAATCACAGAACGGTATGAGAGAAACAGGATTAAAGTTGTAGAGATTTTCAACTTTGCTAATATTAACTGGAATTGTTTTAGTGTGAACGGATTAGGCAAGGTGAATTTTCTGGGGGATGGCCAATTTCTAAATCGTTCGATAGGACCAGGCAAGCATAGACTAGGAGTAGCTACTTGCAGGTAGGTTTATATTTGAGAGTCTTTCATAAGTAGCATAGTGAGAATTCAGGCCCAGCATGTTCCTGTAAGAGAGAAGGGAGCAAGTTCAGGCAATTCTGGACGTCAATGGATATCTGGAGGTTGTTAACAAAAAAGAAAGAAGCATATGTTAGTACAGCACATTAAAAAGAGGAACTGTCATTCAAAAGTATATACATTATAAGGGATTGTTCAAAAAGGGAGTTAGGAGGGAAAAGAGGGACCGTGAAATGTTTTTGGCAGATGGGAGGGATCAAGGAAAACCCCAAAACTTTTTATGAGCATGTTAAGAGTTAGATGGCTACCAGGGAAAGAGTGGCATCTATTAGAGACCTGTGTATGGAAGCAGTGAACATGGGCGATTACCTAAATGAATACTTCTCCTCCGTATTCACAGAGGACAAAAATATTGTAGCTAGGGATTTCAGCTTGTGTGGTGAGGAGGCATTAGATGTTTTAGTTTTTATGAAAGTGCAGAAATCTTCAGGGCTTGATGAGATTATCCCAGGTTGCTCTGGGAAGTAAAGAAGGAGATATTTAATACTTTGCTAGCTAAAGGTAAAATGCCAGATGACTAGAGGATAGCTAATGTAGTTTCTTTGTTCAAGAATGGTAGCCTGGATAGTCCAGGTAATTATAGACCAGTTGGTTTGACATTAGTAGTCGGGAAATTATTGGAGAAAAATCTGAAGAGCAGAATAAATCATTACTTGTGTAGCGGGTCCTGTTCCTGCTTTACTCCGCGCTGAGTCGGTATCTGACAGGGTGGCCACCTGCGCGTGTCTCGCACCAGCTGGTTCTAGGAACCGGGGAAATCCCACACTATGGGATTCCCTCTGGGGCGAGCGCTGAGTCAAAACTGCTGCAGGCTGCACAGCAAGTCTGACCCTTATATCACCCAGGTAACCCACTGCCACCAATACTCAGGCGATTCTCCCTTCCGTCAGTGGCTTAATGGCCACCCCGTTGTCTACCCACTCGGGCAGTTTCCCCGGAAGAGAGAAAAGGACTGGGCTGTTTATGCCTGACCAGACCCAGTCCTGAGTGGACGGCTTCGAGGTGTCCCAGGAAAAACCCTAGATTCTAGACTCCGGAATTATGGCAAGGCCTTTTGAAACACCATGACTTTACCAGACGTCCGTGGTGAGGGTGCAATGGAGCAAACAAGACGTAGAGCGACAGTCCAACACCATTTTATTATCAACACCCACCAGAACCCGTAAGAAAGACAAACATTAGACACTATACAGTTTACTGTGACTATGGGAACAAGATGCTAACGCACACAACGTAAGGCCTTACTTTACACAAGTTAGCAATGCTTATAACTATGACAGTGGAGAACCCCCTTTCCCACAAAGCCTCAACCACTGATATGGTTCTCGGAAAACGCCACGCTTCTGGGTAAGAAACTTACAGCCAGGCTTGAAATTGAGTGCGAGGGTGAACAGCAGACTTGTCCCAGCAGCCAGCGAAGAGAGAGAGAGAGAGAGAGATCTGTTCCAGCAGTCAGGAGAGCCCCCCCGAGAGAGCCCAGGTACCTCTGCAGTTATAGTCTGGAAATGCCCCCAGGGCACTGGCAATGTCCAATGTGTTTTACACCTCCCGACTGTGCAGGTGAAATGACCTCCGTGGCTGTGTCCATTGTTTCATAATCTCTCCGTTTGCTAACACGGAGGCTTACAAACGAGAGGCAAAGGGTGATGGCGGATGGTTGTTTTTGTGATTAGAAATCTGTGACTAGTGGTGTACCACTGGGCTTGGTGCTGGGCATTTTACTGTTTGTCATGTTTATTAAAGACTTGGAAGTGAATGTTGAAGGTATAGTTCATAAGCTTGTAGATGACTCAGAATTGGTGTTGTTGATGATAGTGAGGAGGATGATCTCACGCTAAAGTCTGATATCGATCAGCTGGTAAATTGGGCAAAGCAATGGCAGATGGAATTTAGTCCTGATAAGTGTGAACTGGGATACTTTGGTAGGTCTGTTAAGGGAAGGATATACACAGTGATACATCCTGAGGAATGAAGGGATCTTGGCATACAAAACCATAGATCCATGAAGATGTCAGCGCAGGTAGACAGGGTGGTGAAGAAGGCATATGGGATGCTTGTCTTCATCAGCCAAGGTGTACAATATAGGAGCAAGGAAGACTTGTTATGACTTTATAAAACATTGATTAGGTCACAGATGGATTACTATGTGCATCTGGTCACCACACTATTGGAACCTTGAGATTGCACTGGAGACGGTACAGATGAGGTTTTCTACAATGTTGTTGTGGTTCTGCTCGCCGAGCTGGAAGTTTTTGCTGCAAACATTTCGTTCCCTGGCTCGGGAACATCATCAGTGCTGTTGGAGCCTTGTGTGAAGCGCTGCTTTGATGTTTCTTCCGGTATTTATATTGGTTTGTTCTTGCCACTTCCGGGTGTCAGTTTCAGCTGCAGTGATTTGTATGTGGGGTCCAGGTCGATGTGTCTGTTGATGGATGTTCTTGCCGTTTCCGGGTGTCAGTTTCAGCTGTAGTGGTTTGTATATGGTGTCCAGGTCAATGTGTCTGTTGATGGAGTTTGGGGATGAATGCCATGCTTCTAGGAATTCTCTGGCTGTTCTCTGTCTGGCTTGTCCTATGATAGTGGTGTTTTCCTAGTCAAATTCATGTTGCTGGTTGTCTGAGTGTATGGCTACTAGAGATAGCTGGTCGTGTCGTTTTGTGGCTAGCTGATGTTCATGGATGCGGATTGTTAGCTGTCTTCCTGTTTGTCCTATATAGTGTTTTGTGCAGTCCTTGCATGGTATTTTGCAGAGGCAGTTATGCAAAGGTTAGAACATACAGCCATACCACAAATCCAACCCAAACTCTGGATCAGATATGTTGATGACACCTTTGTAATCATCAAAAACACAGATATAGAAAAAACACACCGAATCATCAACGCCACACTCACAGGAATCCGATTCACACGAGAAGAGGAAAAGGATAGCCAACTCCCATTCCTAGACGTGTTAGTAGAGAGAACACCCAACGGAGAATTCACCACAAGGGTACACAGGAAACCAACACACACAGACCAAGTCTTAAACTATGAAAGTAACCACCCCAACACACACAAACGAAGCTGCATCAGGACACTATTCAAAAGGGCCACAACACACTGCAGTACACCAGAACTGCGAAAAGAGGAAGAGGAACATCTATACAAGGTATTCGCCAAAAACGGATACCCACGCAACTTTATCACCAGATGCCTAAGAGATAGACCGAGGAACGAGGACATGCCACAACCAAAAGGACTAGCCACTCTACCATACGTCAGGAGCGTCTCAGAACTGACAGCCAGACTACTGCGACCCTTAGGACTCATAACAGCACACAAGCCAACATCCACGCTCAGACAACAACTCACTAGAACAAAGGACCCAATACCCAGCATGAGCCAAACTAACGTAGTTTACAAAATACCATGCAAGGACTGCACAAAACACCATATAGGACAAACAGGAAGACAGCTAACAATCCGCATCCATGAACATCAGCTAGCCACAAAACGACATGACCAGCTATCTCTAATAGCCATACACTCAGACAACCAGCAACATGAATTTGACTGGGAAAACACCACTATCATAGGACAAGCCAGACAGAGAACAGCCAGAGAATTCCTAGAAGCATGGCATTCATCCCCAAACTCCATCAACAGACACATTGACCTGGACACCATATACAAACCACTACAGCTGAAACTGACACCCGGAAACGGCAAGAACATCCATCAACAGACACATCGACCTGGACCCCACATACAAATCACTGCAGCTGAAACTGACACCCGGAAGCGGCAAGAACAAACCAATATAAATACCGGAAGAAACATCAAAGCAGCGCTTCACACGAGGCTCCAACAGCACTGATGATGTTCCCGAGCCAGGGAACGAAACGTTTGCAGCAAAAACTTCCAGCTCGGCGAGCAGAACCACAACAACGGACACCCGAGCTACAAATCTTCAATCAGATTTTCTACAATGTTGCCTAGGGTGAAAGTCGCAGTTATGAGGAGAGACTGGATAGGATGAGTTTGTTTTCCTTGGAGCAGAGTAGGCTGAGGGGGGATCTGATTTAGGTATGTAAAAGGCATTGACAGATTGGATCGTGAGAATCTTATTCCCATGGCAGAAGTGTCTAAGATCAGTGGGCATAGGTTTAAGATGTGGAGCATGTGGTTCAGAGGAGATCTGAGAAAATACTTTTCACTCAGAAGGTGATGGAGATATGGAATGTGCTCCCAGAGAGGGTGGAGGTGCAGGTACTGTCGCACCATTTAAGAAGCATCTGGATGAGTGCCTAAAATGCCAGGGCCTAACAGATTGTGGACAAGGTGAAAGTGAATCGGATTAGTGCAGTTTGGTGTTTGTTGATGGCATAGAAATGGTGGGCTGAAGGGCCTGTTTCTATGTTGCACAACTCTATGATTCTATAACCCTAACTAGGTTCCATCTGATTCTTTGATTTACCTCATTAGGTACAAATATAAATGACCAAACTCAGTTCAATGTGTTTGAAATCACAGAAATAAGACAGGGTTATCCCTCATAATAACATAATCTCTGTTTTACCTATGTTATGTCCTGAGTGTATTAGATAGAGAGGAATATTTGGTGAACTTGCATCCCCTGTGATCTCCTTAGAATTGCACTGTCTGTTAATTTCCAACAACTTGTAAACACCTATTAAATGTCACAGGCATGTTACCAGATAGAATTTGACACAGTAACACTCAAATGACCAAAGTTTGGTCAAAGGAAAAGGTTTTAGGGAACGTCGTAAGTGAAGGAGAGAGAGGCTGAGAAAGAAGTAGGAGATTTATTAAGGCAATTCCTGAATTTGAGGGCTCTCATGGGATGAAAGAAATCGAAGAATCTGTGGGCAGCATTCAGAGAGCAACTCAAGTGCAACATCATTGGTATTTATATAGGATCAGTAGAAGATCCAAATCCACCTGGAGATAGCAGTCAGTGGAGTACTTTGTTCCACCAGTTGGATGTAGGAGATCAAGGAGCAGTCGACAGTCCCTGGAGACTGTATGTACAGAAAGTGTGTCTGCCTGCAGCTCCTCTCAGACTGTGTGGGTTGGTTAGAATGGCAGTTGGAAGCACTGAGGAGCAGATAAAAGGCAGAGAGTGTGATAGATTATAGCGTCAGGGAGGTGGCCACACCGCAGGTGCGTTTACATGGATGGGTGACAGCTAGGAGAGGTAAGCAGGTAGTGCAAGAGCTGATGTGGCTACACCCCTCTCAAACAAGGGAATAGCTTTGCAGGAGAAAATAACAGCAGTCATGTCTCTGGCACTATGATTGATTCTGCTATAAAGCAGAGTATGGCAAAGTCTAAGTGAGCAGTTGTGATGGGGGACTGTCCAACCCCTGCCATCAGCATGTATTCAGCCTTTTCCGAGCTACAATCAGTTCTGAAGAAGATTGCCTGGTGTCAAAATGTTAACTCTGCTTTCTCTCCACAAATACTGCCAGATGAGCTGAATTTTTCCAGCATTTTCTCTTTTTTGTTTCAGATTTTCAGCAACCACAATTCTTTGTGTTACCTTTCCTTAGCTACTTTCTTCTTTCACTCTCTCACTTTCTATCCCTTTCAGATTTATTAAGATGACAGAAAAAAAGATTTAGTTTTATGGATTAACTCTTTTTTTGCTTCATTTGTGGGAACTGGGCATTGCTGGCTGGCCAGCATTGATAGCCCATTCCCTATTTGCCCTTGAGAAGGCGGTAGTGAGCTGCTTTCTTGAATCGCTGCAGTCCACTTGCTGTTGGTTGACCCACAATGCCGGTAAGGAGAGGATTCCAGAATTTTGACCCAACGACTGTAAGGGAACAGCAGAATATTTCCAAGTCAGGGTGGTGAGTGGCTTGTAGGGGAGCTTGCATATGACGGTACTCCCAAGTACCTGCTGCCCTTGTCCTTCTAGATGGAAGTGTTTATGGGTTTGGAAGGTGCTGTCTAAGGATATTTGGTGAATTTCTGCAGTCCATGTTGTAGAAATGCTACTGAGTGCCGGTGGTGGAGGGATTGAACGTTTGTCAATGTGGTGCCAATCAAGCAGGTTGCTTTGTCCTGGGATGGTATCAAGCTTCTTGATTGTTTTTGGATTGCAGCAATCCAGGCAAGCGGGGAGTATTCCATCACATTCCTAACTTGTGCCTTGTAGATGGTGGATAGACTTTGGAGTGTTTTTATTGCTTATCTAACCGTTGCAATCTTTTGGTCTTCAACATGATTTCTAATAAGGGAAGATAATAAGTTTTTAAATCCCATTAGCACAACCTAAGAGATTCATACATGGTTTCAGCTTCTAAAGCTTATGTCCACCTCTGAAAATTGATTAGTGTAACTCAAATGCAATATAGATATGCCTTAAATTTTGGAACCTTTGCTTTTATGCTTCATACACCAACTCACATGCAACCAATATAGTTCTTTCTTACAGCATCACAATCTTGAAAAACTTCCTCTGAAAGTGAAGCTTAGATTTCCTGTGTTTTACATGTCAATGTCCAGTACTCTTTTCACATTTGTTTATTTGTCTCGCCATTTTCTCAAATGACATGAAGAATTCCTGTGTGTCCTTTCTCGCAAAGTTTAGTTGGCCCTGGGCAGAAATGTTAACATTTCCTCACAGAACTTCAAATTTTGACTCAAACTCTCTGTGCTAATCTTTTGATCATTTTTATTTTCCTCACAGTGCTGTACCTTACTTTGTAACTAATTTTATCAACATTTCTTTTAAAAGGCCGAGATGTGCAGGTGCCTCTCTGTGATTTCAAGTAAACCTGTTGTACTGTCACCTGGTGTCGAGTGACTTCTGACTTTCTTTTAAAATATGCAGTTGGACTTCTGTGCTTCAATAATCCTTTGCACAAAGAAAATTGTCCTCATTTCTCTTCTCTTTTTCTCAGCAACTGTGTTAAATTAATGAGCCTTGCTGTGCTCGCCAATTAAAAGAATCAGATTTTACCTGTTAACTCCTTCAAAAACCTTCAGAATTTTATAAATCTCTTTATTAGATTTCAATATTCCCGTGATACATCTCACATCTGGAATAGATACTCTAAGGAGATCCCTTCAGCGATAATACCTTAATTGGCTCTGAGTTTAAGATATTTCTGAGCAGGTTCCCTTGCTCTTTAATCTCCAAGATTATGAAACTTCACTTTCTCTTAAAGAATTGCAAAATTTCAACATCTTACTGATGCTGTCAGGTGTATTGACAAGTTTTACAATGCCTGTCAAATAGTTCTGCCCTAACTTGCACTTGGCATTGCAGATCACAAGAAATGATAGTGTACACATTGTTACAACCGCTGTGGAAACCGATAACCTTTACAAAGGGATTTGAATTGCCAGTGACTGACTCAAATGATCATGCAAGGTTTCACATTTTTAACTTTGCTGTAACGAATTCCCAGAAAGCAACATTGACAAAACATTCTGTAATTATAATTCCCATGGGAAACCATAAACAGTGAAAAGCGCATTTGTCAGGTGACTCCTCCCCAAAATGAAAAATCACCAACAAGATGACACAGCTCAACACTCCAGGATATAGGTCTTCAGGCAAGATATCTAGAAGAGTACAAAGGCAGTAGGATATACTTAAGGGGGAAATCAGGAGGCCAATAATGGGACATGAGACAGCTTTGGCAAATATGTTGAATGAGAATCTGAAAGGATTCCACAAATATATTAAGGATAAAAGGGTAACTAGGGAGAGAATAGGGCCCCTTAAAGATCAAAAAGGCTGCCTATGCGTGGAACTGCAGATGATGGGGGGAGATACTAAATGAGTATTTTGCATCAGCGTTTACTGTGGAGAAGGATGTGGAAGCTGCAGAGCTGAAATAGCGACAGCTTGAAAAATGCCCATATTAAAGAGGAGGAGGTACTGAATGGCTTAAAATGCATAAAGATGGATAAATCCCTAGGACCTGATCAGGTGTATCCTAGAACTCTATGGGAATCTAGGAAGTGATTGCTGGGCCCCTGCTGAGACATTTGCATTATCAGTAGCCATAGGTGATGAGAGGTTGGCTAATGTGGTTACACCATTTTGGAAAGTTGGTAAAGAAAAGCCAGGGAACTATAGTCCGGTGAGCCTGACATAAGTGGTGGGCAAATTGTTGCAGGGAATCCTGATGGACAAGGTTTACATGTATGTGAAAAAGCAAGGACTGATCAGGAATAGACAACATGGCTTTGCACATTGTAAATCGTGTCTCACTAACTTGATTGAGTTTTTTGAAGATGTAACAAAGAGGATTGATGATGGCAGAGAAGTGGACGTGATCTACATGGATGAAAATGTGTTGCTGGTTAAAGCACAGCAGGTCAGGCAGCATCCAAGGAACAGGAAATTCGATGTTTCGGGCCAGAGCCCTTCATCAGGAATGAGGAGAGGGTGCCAGGCAGGCTAAGATAAAAGGTAGGGAGGAGGGACTTGGGGGAGGGGCAATGGAGATGTGATAGGTGGAAGGAGGTCAAGGTGAGGGTGATAGGCCGGAGTGGGGTGGGGGCGGAGAGGTCAGGAAGAAGATTGCAGGTTAGGAGGGCGGTGCTGAGTTCAAGGGAATCGACTGAGACAAGGTGGGGGGAGGGGAAATGAGGAAGCTGGAGAAATCTGAGTTCATCCCTTGTGGTTGGAGGGTTCCCAGGCGGAAGATGAGGCGCTCCTCCTCCAACCGTCGTGTTGTTATGTTCTGGCGATGGAGGAGTCCAAGGACCTGCATGTCTTCGGTGGAGTGGGAGGGAGAGTTAAAGTGTTGAGCCACGGGGGTTGGGTTGGTTGGTCCAGGCGTCCCAGAGGTGTTCCCTGAAGCGTTCCGCAAGTAGGCGGCCCGTCTCCCCAATATAGAGGAGGCCACATCGGGTGCAGAGGATGCAATAGATGATGTGTGTGGAGGTGCAGGTGAATTTGTGGCGGATATGGAAGGATCCCTTGGGGCTTTGGAGAGAGGTAAGGGAGGAGGTGTGGGCACAAGTTTTGCATTTCCTGCAGTTGCAGGGGAAGGTGCCAGGAGTGAAGGTTGGGTTGGTGGGGGGTGTGGACCTGACGAGGGAGTCACGAAGGGAGTGGTCTTTGCGGAACGCTGATAGGGGAGGGGAGGGAAATATATCCCTGATGGTGGGGTCCGTTTGGAGTTGGTGGAAATGACGGCGGATGATACGCTGTATACGGAGGTTGGTGGGGTGGTATGTGAGAACCAGTGGGGTTCTGTCTTCGTGGCGGTTGGAGGGGCGGGGCTCAAGGGCGGAGGAGCAGGAAGTGGAGGAGATGCGGTGGAGGGCATCGTCGATCACGTTTGGGGGGAATCTGCAGTCCTTGAAGAAGGAGGCCATCTGGGCTGTACGGTATTGGAACTGGTCCTCCTGGGAGCAGATGCAGCAGAGACAAAGGAATTGGGAATATGGGATGGAGTTTTTACAGGTGGCAGGGTGGGAGCAGGTGTAGTCCAGGTAGCTGTGGGAGTCAGTCAGTTTATAGTAGATGTCTGTGTTGAGTCAGTTGCCCGAGATAGAAATGGAATGGTCTAGGAAGGGGAGGGAGGAGTCTGAGACAGTCCAGGTGAATTTGAGGGCGGGATGGAAAGTGTTGGTAAAGTTGATGAACTGTTCGACCTCCTCGTGGGAGCACGAGGCAGCGCCGATACAGTCATCGATGTAGCGGAGGAAGATGTGGGGGGTGGTGACAGTGTAGTTGCGGAAGATGGACTGTTCCACATATCCTACAAAGAGACAGGCATAGCTGGGGCCCATGCGGGTGCCCATGGCAACTCCTTTAGTTTGGAGGAAGTGGGAGGATTGGAAAGAGAAGTTGTTCAGGGTGAGGACCAGTTCAGTCAGTGGAAGGAGGGTGTCAGTGGAAGGGTACTGGTTGGTGCGGTGGGAAAGGAAGAAGCAGAGGGCTTTGAGTCCTTCGTGATGGGGGATGGAGGTGTTCAGGGACTGGATGTCCATCGTGAAAATAAGGCGTTGGGGACCGGGGAAGCGCAAATCATGGAGGAGGCGGAGGGCGTGGGTGGTGTCCCGAATGTAGGTGGGGAGTTCCTGGACTAAAGGGGACAGAACCGTGTCGAGGTACGCGGAGATGAGTTTGGTGGGGCAGGTGCAGGCTGAGACAGTGGGTCGACCAGGGCAGTTAGGTTTGTGGATTTTGGGCAGGAGGTAGAAACAGTCGGTGCGGGGTTGTGGGACTATGAGGTTGGAGGCGGTGGATGGGAGATCCCCTGAGGTGATGAAGTTATGGATGGTCTGGGAGACGATGGTTTGGTGGTGGGATCTACATGGACTTCAGTAAGGCTTTTAACATGTTTCCTCATGGTAGACTGGTTAGCAAGGTTAGATCACGTCGAATACAGGGAGAACTAGCCATTTACATGTATGGAATGAGCTGCCAGAGGAAATGGTGGAGGCTGATATAATTACAACATTTAAAAGGCATCTGGATGGGTATTTGAAGAGAAAGGGTTTAGAGGAATATGTGTCACATTGCTGGCAAATGGGACTAGATTTGTTTAGGATAGGTAGAAGACAGAGGGTGATGGTGGAGGGTTACTTTTCAGATTGGAGGCCTGTGACAGTGGTATGTCACAAGCATCAGTGCTGGCTCCACTGTTTTTCATCACTAATTGATTTGGATGTGAACACAGAAGGTATGGTCAGTACATTTGCAGATGACATCAGAATTGGAGGTCTACTGGACAGCGAAGTGGGTTACCTCAGAGCACACCAGGATCTTGATCGAATGGGCCAATGGGCTGAGGATTAGCATGGAGTATGATTTAGATAAATATTAGGTGCTGTGTTTGGAAAGGCAAATTGGGGCAGGACAGGTACACTTAGTTTAGAGAAATTTAGAGAAATTTAGTATCACATGCATTTCAATATAAAATACAGAGAAAAGTGTGTACCATCCCTGTGGATAAGCACCATTCACATTAATTTTAAAAAAGTAAAGAAAATAAACTTAAAAGACTGTAAAAGGATGCAACCTTTCCTGCACCAATGCTACACCATGTGGCCGAGAGGGACCTGTCCGAGAGAAACATGGAGGCTTATGGCAAATACTGAGGGTTTTAGACACCAAAAGCCCTCAAGGAGTACACAATGTCCCAGGGGTAACTTAAAATAGAAATTAGGGGAGAAAAAATGACATAAAAAGACAATGGCAGGTCAAATAAAGGAAAGTCCTGTTATTTTACAAGTATATTAAGAGTACAAGGATGTCTAGGGAAAGAATAGGGCCAATTCCAAACCTTCCAAGCCACTTGTATCTGCAAGGACAAGGGCAACAGATATATGGGAACACCATCACCTTCAAATTCCCCTGCAAGCCACTCACCATCCTGACTTGGAAATATATCGTTTTCCTCCACTGTTACTGAGTCAAAGTCTTGGGATTCCCTCCCTAATGGTCAACCCACAGCAGGTGGACTGCAGCAGTTCAAGAAGGCAGCACATTTTCACCTTCTCAAGGGCAACTAGGGATGGGCAATAAATAAATGCTGGCCAGCCCAGCGATGTCCACATCCCACAAATGAATAAATAAAACATTTTTAAAAATTAAGTGCAATTGTACTAACTTGTGTGTTGAGTCCAAGGACATGAATAGAGTTGTAAATTAATATTTTATGTCGGTGTTCACCAGTGAGAGGGAGAATGTAAGTATAGAAATCAGGCAGAAGGACTGTGATATCTTTAAAGAGAGTAGGATTGACAGAGAGGGGGTTCTGAGAGGTCTAGAAGACTTAACAGTAGATAAATCTCTGGGTGGAGTGAAATGCATTCCAGGCTGTTGATTGAGACAAGGGAAGAAATAGCAGAGGTGCTGGCAATGATTACCAATTCCCCTCAGGCAGCAGGAGAAGTGCCGGAGGACTTGAGAGTAGCCAACGTGGCATCGCTTTTGAAGAAGGGACAAGGAATAAACCAGGAACCTACAGGCCAGAGAGTCTAACCTGAGTGTAGGGTAACTATTGGAAATAATTCTAAAGGACAGAATTAATCTGTACTTTGAGGGGCAGGAATTAATCAAGCAGCGCCAACATTATTTTTTTCAGGGGTGCCATGTCTGACTAACTTGGTTGAATTTTTCAAAGAGGTACCAGGTGAGAGCAATGCATTTGAAGTATCTACTTAGACTTTTGATAAGGTCACACATGGGAGACTGACACCAAAAAGTAAGAGCCTATGGGATCCAAGGAAGTTTGGCTAATTGGATCAGGAATTGGCTTAGTGGCAGGAAGCAGAGGGGGATGGTTGAGGAGTGTTTTAGGGAATGGAAGCCTATTTCCAGTAGGTTTCAGCAAGGATCAGTGTTGGGGCCCTTGTTGCTTGTGATATATTTAAATAATTTGAAAATTTGAGAATAAATCAGTAAATTTATGGATGAAATAAAAATTGGTGAGGTGGAAAACAATGATGAGGATAGCCTTACATTGCGGGTGGATATAGTTGGTCTTGTCAGATGGGATGATCATTGGGATGTGGAATTCAATTCAGATAAATGATGCACTTGTGCAGGACAATCAAGGTAAAAGTAGACATGATGAATAGTAGGATCCTGGGAAACACTGAGATTCAGAAAGACACTGGTGTGCATGTCTACTAGTACCTTAGGGTAGTGTGACAGGTCGGTAAAATGGTTAAGAAGTTATATAGTATACCTTCCTTAATCAGCTGAGGCATAGAGTTTAAGAGCAGGGTATGCTAGAACTGGATAAAACATTGGTAAGGCCAAAGCTAGAGTATTAAACATAGAACATAGAACATAGAATATAGCATAGTACAGCACAGTCCAGGCCCTTTAGTCCTCAATGGTGTGCTGACCTTTTATCCTACTCTAAGATCAAACTAACCTACGTACCCTACATTCTACTATCATCCATGTGCCTATCCAAGAATCACTTAAACGTCCCTAATATATCTGACTCTACTACCACTGCTGGCAGTGCATTCCACGATCAAGATTCGAGTGGTGCTGGAAAAGCACAACAGGTCAGGCAGCATCTGAGGAACAGGAAAATCGACGTTTCGGGCAGGAGCCCAAAACGTCGACTTTCCTACTCTTCGGATGCTCCTGACTGCTGTGCTTTTCCAGAACTACTCAAATCTTGATTCTGAACTCCAGCATCTGCAGTTCTCACTTTCCCCTCGTGCATTCCACGCACCCACCACTCTCTGTGTAAAGAACCTAGCTCAGCCATCTCCCCTAGACCTTCCTCTAATCACCTTAAAATTATGTCCCCTCATGATAACCATTTTCGCCCTATAAAGCCTCTGGCTATCCACTCTATTGATGCCTCTCATCATCTTGTACACCTCTATCAAGTCACCTCTCATCCTTCTTTGCTGCAATGAGAAAAGCCCTAACTCCTCAACATTTCTTCATACGGTGTGCCCTCCAGTCCAGGCAGCAACCTGGTGAATCTCCTCTGCACCCTCTCTAAGCCTTCCAATTCCTTCCTATAATGAGGCAACCAGAAGTGTTCAGTTCTGTATCCACATTACAGGAGGAATGTGACTGCACTGGAAATGATGTGGAGCTGATTTAACAGGATGTTGGCTGGGCTGGAGAGGTTTAGTTATGTATAGAGGTTGATTAGACTGGTTTCCTTAGAGCAGTGGAAAGAGTGAGGGATACAACTGAGATGTATAAAATTATACTCTCTTTCTGCGCTGTAAGGATTCTGTAATTCTATGAGGGCTTAGGCAGTGTGGACAATTTTGTCTTGGCGCAGGGATTAATGTCAGGGGATATAGATTTAAGGTAAAGGGCAGGCGCTTCAGAAGAGATGTGTGGAAAGGAATTTCGGCAAGAGGGTGGTGGGAAGCTCTCTGCTTGTCAGGGTGGTAAAGGCAGAAACCCTCATAACATTTAAGATGTTTGTAAATGTACACTTGTAATGGTAAGGCTATAAGCCAAGCGTTGTGCAATGGGATTAGAATGGTTAGGTGATTACTTCTGACTGGCAGGGCCTTTTCCAGTGTTAACGACCTCTATGATTCGATGACACCATGGTCCACATCAATATCTGATTTACCCTTTTAAGCTGATGTTCATTATCCCTTACTGCCTTGGGCTATACCATAGTTCTCCAGTTAGGCCATAGTAATATTCACAAGTCTTATAATATTTGCATTGTGAACAGTGAGGTTAAAAAGAGCATAGGTATAAAAGAGCAATTGAGCAGAGGCAAATACCATTAAATTTATTTTCAGATCGTATCCAGGCCCTGCGAGCTAAGCCATTCATAAAAATGGAAATGAATATGTTAATCATTGTAATGACAGACGTGATGATGCAATTTAAACATCAACAGTCAGATATCAACAAGGCATAAAGAATAGAAATGCTGGGCTGAAGTTTCTCATTTTTTGACCAAGTGCTGTTGTAAGTGATGTTAATGATGTTGGGTCTGCCAAGGATCCATCGCGATGTTTCTCACCAAGGATTGTGGACTACAGCTCCCATTACTGAACATACTATATCCACTTAAAAGCTCACATCCAACTCATCTGTCCAAACTACCAACCCATCCTGCCCTTTGCACTTCCTACTCACTTACAGGTGACACCTCTCCCACTCACTGCCTCCTTCTCCATCAACACTTATTATACTCAATTCCTCCCTCTAACTCATTGGCCCACCTTCCCTAGACTGATCTCTTGATGGCACCCTGACTGATCCTGAATGTAATCCCTGGACTTGTCCTGCAGGATGGATGGTGGCCCAATTTCCAGGCAACAAAGACATGGATAATCTGGACTCTGGTAGCACCAAGCACCTCACTGACCATGGCCAACCCCCAGAGTTTGGAATTGAATGAGCTGCTTGACTAACTGTGGTAACATCGGCTGACTGAGTATCTCCCTTTCACTCCACTAGGATTGTTTCCCTTTGAATTTCACATATGACCACTTACTTGAAGCACATGTGGTGTGTTTGCAGCATAAGTTGTTGGCACATGCTGTAGGTATGACAGTGACGTGGCACAGTGCTATACAGGAACAGAACCACTACATTAAATATTCAGTGCACTGAACCATGACAAGCCATAATCTACACTAAATAAATCACATTTGAGTTTAGCAGCCTTCCAATAATGAATGAGCACTAAGAAATGACACTGAGAGTGTAAATGCATGAGCTACGTGTGTCACTGTGCACAGAATGACTTGGCAAAAATGCTCAAGTCATAAATACCACAGAGCTCCAAAGTGAAGTCCTGAAGGGCTGAACTGATGTGAGAGTTGGTCCAAATGTAGCCTCAGTGATGTGGTGAGGCTGGTCAAAGGCTGGAAGAGGATGATGGAGCATCTGGGATGTTGTGGTAACAGTGAAACTGGATAAAGTCTGGAGAAGCAAGCTGCCAGGTAACTGCTCCGACTTCCATGTTGGGAATTGGCACTGTTTAATTTCCCTGGGAAAGGGAGGAGAATTGGGAAATATGCAGAAATGAGGAGAGTTGGTTTAATAATGAGATGCAAATGCGTGGCAGTCATGCTGTCGTCATGGTATCTGGAAGGTTCTGACCCTCTCATTTAAACATTAAGGGGAACATTGGAAATTTTTCGATGTGGAAATTCTAATGTTTCCATTTCCAACATATTTTCTCAACCTTCTCACCACTGCCCAGCTCACAAGGGAGCATAAATTTCTGTCTAGCATATTGATACCTGATGAAGGGCTTATGCCCGAAACATCGACTCTCCTGCTCCTCAGATGCTGCCTGACTGACTGCTTTTCCAGCACCACACTCTTTGACTCTGATCTCCAGCACACTTTCTTCCAGCATATTAGGCAGCATGGTGGCACAGTGGTTAGCACTGCTGCCTCACAGCGCCAGAGACCCGGCTTCGATTCCCACCTCAGGCAACTGTCTGTATGGAGTTTGCACATTCTCCCCGTGTCTGCGTAGATTTCCTGTGGGTTTCCTCCCACAGTCCAAAAATGTGCAGGTTAGGTGAATTGGCCATGCTAAATTGTCCGTAGTGTTAGGTGTAGGGGAATAGGTCTGGGTGGGTTGCTCTTTGGACGGGTCTGTGTGGATTTGTTGGGTCGAAGGGCTGTTTCTTACACTGTAAGTAGTCTAATCTAAAAATGTTAGAGTGCTGAGTTCACTATAATGTTAATTAGAATGTGAATAAGGAGTTTATGGGACTTGTCGAATGTGAGGGAGTTACGCTTGGACAAGGATAAAATGGAGAGTCAGTAGGATCAGGGCTGGTTCAGTCTAGCTAGAAGCCTGAAATAAGTCAGCACAGACACACAGTGGTCAAAACCCAGAGTTCACAAAGGACAAAAAAAAGTGGAGCTTAAGACTATGGAAGTAAACATAGAATGCAATCATTGGAGTATAAAGCATTCTTGCATTGGTGTTTCTTTAAAATATTAATCTTCTCCACACCCTCTTTGCACTGCAGAGGAGCTGTTATCGACAAACCCTTCTGTCCCCTTAGGGAAATGAAACTGTCCCATCTGCAGTTCTTTTGTCTCTTCCTGACAAGTCTCCCAAAGAATGTGGAACCCTCGCAATCATTTCTTAACCATCTTGCTCTCTGCAAACACAGTGCACCTTTCCCTTCAAGAGCTGCACGGCTGCCTTTAAATCATTTTCAACTTTCCAATTCCCAAAGAGATGGGCAGTCCAAAAACCATCACCAGCCTTATATCCACATGACCAATTGTGTGGAGTGACCACTGGCCACCCATCTTCAGAGGCAATTAAATTTCAAAATCTTAATTTCTTAAAAAAAAGTCAAAGAAATAAGGTTAGGTTATGCAAAAATCTTACTGATACATAAATGCTTCCAAATTGTGTGGTAAGGCTGAAAGGATTCAGATCTATGTGTTAAAATATGTCATGTGGGGAAGAAGCAGAGAATAACCTTGACAGAAGATCATAGTTAAATTTATAGTATGGCAGTTTGGTAACATTTTAGAGGCATTCTGTACATCAAAATTTAATTTCAAACTTGTGACATTTGACCAGAGGAAATGGATGGAGTAGTCCAACAAGAATTTTATTCCAGCTTTAAATCATTTTGAATAATACTATGAATGCAATGCATTCTGCAATTAAATGATTGATTGCTTTACTGATTGGTGTGCAATTGAAGATTGTCAAAATAGTTTCTGTTTGACCTTGTAGTTTTAAAAGCAATATACCAAGGCATGATAGAATAAGGTGAATGAAAAACAAATCCACTTAATGGAAAAGCTATAATAGATCAGCTACATGGATTTTAGCTATTCATAGAACTCTTATGGACTTGCAAAGGACCTCCAAGTGGTATCACCTGGCTATGACTAATGTTAGAGCATGTGGAATCAGAGAATAACCAGCCGAAAGGTTGGCAAATTGGCGATACAACAGAGATTAGCTATTTGGAATTTCGTTATTTAATTAGACTGATCCAGGCTTATCTGGAGTCCCATGCCCAATGTTATAAGCCAAGGGTGGAATCTGCAAATTTTCAATAATAATGATGCATGATCTGGGATCTTGGGGAACAATGGCTGATCACAGATGGAGAATTCTTTGGGGAAGAAGTCTCAATTTCTTTTAAGAACACATGAGAAAAGCAGTAGGAAATCACCCATTGTGTGTGTTCTATTCCTATGTCATATTGGTCATTAATATTGAAGAATAAAACATTAAAAATTGAAAGCTCTTACACGCAACTGAGAGGAAAACACAAAACTGTGATCCCTAATATTCAGTCTTGCAGAAAATGGTGCTCCATAGGGATTAATATTAGGAGCACTGTTGTTCATTGTTCGTAATTTATATAAATGACCTAAATTTGAATGAAATGAATGATCGGAATTGGATGTACTTTATATAAATATGCTGACTGCTTAAATTGGAGATATATTTAAGAATGAGAAGTGAGGCAAAACATAAGAAAACGATTCTGCAGAATTAGCGTGTGAACAGCAAGTGAAGTCATTGCGAGATGGTGAACCTTGTGAGGAAGTACAAAATATACTGACAAATAAGAATCGAAGGACAGAAAATATGATAGTTTCTGAAAATTGTCAACAGGTTTGGGATGTATGATGACTGCATTCTCATTGCTGCTAGTGCAGCAAACATTATATTAGACCAGACATTCTAACAGTGGAACTGACTTTAAATTTACAAAGGTGAATGGTTACCTACAATGTTGTGTAACTCATGACACCCATGAAAGAACTTCTGTCAGCACACAGGACTTCACATAATGTTTGTTTGTGCTGGCACTCCCCAGGATAATGGACAGTGCTGAAATTCCTCAGCATATTGGATTGTGCTGGGAAATCCCCAGGATATCAGACTGCGCTGGAATTCCCCAGGATATTGGACTGTGCTAGGATTCCCCAGGATATTGGACCGTCTAATAGTACACTGGACCATGGTCAGACAGCATATGATATTAGGAGGTGATTTTAAGCTCTTATGATGAATTAGGTCATGGTGTTAATGTATCACATGGTGTATCAGTGGCAATTATGGGCTGTGATACTCTAGCTTTATGTTCCCACAGAGAGTTTTATTTTCTTCCTCTCTTTCCAATTATGCCTGAGTGCAATTCTGTTGTGTCTTAGTGCAATCCCTACTTCTGCAGCTAGAGTGGATGGAGCCTGCTCTGTGGTTGACCCCGTTCTCCTGGAAAACCTACACAGTTATTTATGGCTGCCTCTGGACCTAGACGTTTTGGGATATCCTGACCAGATATAGACCCACCTTCCTCAGTTGGATCACAAGCAAGGAGAAGGTGGGGGCTCCAAGCACCCCTGGAGTGGCCTAAAAATAAGCAGTGGATGGGTTGTGTATTGCTCTTCCTTGCTATATGGGTGCCTGTTTGCCCTGTGTCCCTCAGAGGAAGGAGCATCTTGAGTGAGATCAAGATTCATCAGCGCCTCCATGGAATGCATTTCCATGTGGATATCTGGCAGAAACAATGGTATTGGACCTAGGCCTCCATTGCAATTTCTTACCTGCCCATGTAGACAGCTTGATGCACATATGCCAGTGTTCTGAAAATGGGGAGCAGAAGATTAAAAATATAGAACATGGAACAATGCTGCACAGAAACAGGCCCTTTGGCCCACCATGTCTATGTTGACCGTGATGCCATTCTAAACTAATCCCACCTGCCTGCACTTGGTCTGCATCCTATTCCTGTATGCCCTGCCTGTTCATGTGTTTGTCTAAATATCTCTTTAACTTTGCTATCGTATCTGCTATACCACATCCTCTGGTAGTGCATTCCATGCACCTAATAACCAATGTGTAAAAAACTTTCATAGAGTCATAAAGTCATAGAGATGTACAGCATGAAAACAGACCCTTCAGTCCAACTCGTCCATGCCGACCAGATATCCCAACCGAATCTAGTCCCACCTGCCAGGAATGAGCCCCTATCCCTCTAAGCCCTTCCTATTCATATAGCCATCTAGATGCCTTTTAAACGTTGCAATTGTACCAGCCTCCACCACATTCTCTGGCAGCCCATTCCATGCACGCACCACTCTCTGCGTGAAAAAGTTGCCCCTTAGGTCTCTTTTAAATCTTCCCCTCGCATCATAAACCTATGCCCTCTAGTTCTGAATTCCTCCACCTCAGGGGAAAGATCTTGTCTATTTGCCCTATCCATTCCCCTCATGATTATCTTAACCTCTATGAGGTCACCACTCAACCTCCAACACTCCAGGGAAAATAGCTCTAGCCTATTCGAGCTCTCCCTACAGCTCAAATCCTCCAACTCTGGCAACATTCTTGTAAAAAGTCTTTTCTGAACCCTTTCAAGTTTCACAACATCCTTCTGCAAGGATGGAGACCAGAATTGCATGCAATATTCCAAAAGTAGCCTGGCCAATGTCCTGTACAGTGACAATGTGATTCCCAATTCCTGTACTCAATACTTTGACCAAGAAAGGAAAGCACACCAAATGCCTCCTTCATTATCCTATCTGCCTGCAACTCTAGATTAGATTAGATTACTTACAGTGTGGAAACAGGCCCTTCGGCCCAACAAGTCCACACCGACCCGCCGAAGCGCAATCCACCCATACCCCTACATATACCCCTTACCTAACACTATGGGCAATTTAGCATGGCCAATTCACCTGACCCGCACATCTTTGGACTGTGGGAGGAAACCGGAGCACCCGGAGGAAACCCACGCAGACACGGGGAGAACGTGCAAACTCCGCACAGACAGTCGCCTGAGGCGGGAATTGAACCCAGGTCCCTGGCGCTGTGAGGCAGCAGTGCTAACCACTGTGCCACCGTGCCACCGTGCTGCTACTTTCAAGAAGCTATGAATCTGCGCTCCAAGGTCTCTTTGTAATCTGAGGTAACCTTCTTCGCTGTCTACTACACCTCCCATTTCCTCACACATCTCCTTTAAACTTTTCCTCTCTCACTTTAAACCAATGCCTCTGGTGTTTGACATTTCCAACCTAGAAAAAGACTCTGACTATCCACCCTCTCTATGCCTGCCCTAATTTTATATACTTCTTTCATATTACCTCTCAGCTTCCAATACACTAGTGAAAACAACCCAAGTTTGTGCAACTGATGAAGGCAAGCATGCTGTATGCCTTCTTTACCACCTTATCCTCTTGAGTTGCCATTTTCAGGGAGCTATGGACTTGTATGCCACGATCTCTCTGTATCTCAATGCTCCTAACGGTCCTGGTGTTTAATGTATGCTTTCATTTTGCATTTAACTCCCAAGATGCATCACCTCAATCTTGTCTGGATCAATCTCCATCAGATGTTTCTCTGTCCAATGTTCCAATTGGTCAAGATCCTGCTGCATCCTTTCTCACTGTTCACAACTCCACCAATTTTCATGTCATCTGCAAACGTACTAATCAAACTACCTCATTTATATCCAACTCATTACAAACAACAGTGGGCCTCGCACTAATCCTTGCATTACAACACTGGCCACATACCTCCAGTCAGAAAAACATTCCTCTACAACTATTCCTCCTTAAAAGTCATGGCTGACTATCCCTAATAAGCCTATTATTCTCCAAATGTGAGTAACTCCTGTCTCTAAGAACCTTCTCCAATAAATTCCAGCAATGACACTGACTGTAAGGCTCATCACCCTATAATTTCCTGAATAACTCTTGTTGCTCTTCTTAAACAAAGGAACACCTTTAATGTTTCTCTAGTCTTCTGAGACCTTGTCTATGGCTAAAGATCATACAAAGATCTCTGTCCAGGCCCCAGAAATCTAGTCAGGCATGAGCCCTTCTACAGGAATGGAGATGACCTGGGGTGTGCAGTGAGAGAGGGACTCACTGAAATCCTTGTAGAGGGAGGAAGAGAGCTTCTTCAAGGAAGGCATCCTTGCAAGAGAATTCGCAATAGGTTAAAATCTTCGAGGAGAAAGTGAAGACTGCAGATGCTGGAGATCAGAGGTAAAAATGTGTTGCTGGAAAAGCGCAGCAGGTCAGGCACATCCAAACAGCAGGAGAATTGACGTTTCGGACATGAGCCCTTCTTCAGGACTCATGCCCGAAACATCGATTCTCCTGCTCTTTGGGTGCTGCCTGACCTGCTGCACTTTTCCAGCAACACGTTTTCAGCTCTGATCTCCAGCATCTGCAGTTCTCACCTTCTTCCAGAAATCTATTCCCTTGCCTCCCTCAGTATCCTGGCATAGATCCCATCAGGCCTGGGGACTTATCTACCTTAACATTTATTCAAATACTCAATACCACCTCCTACTAAATATTGACAGGTCCCAGAATATCAACATGTCCCTCTCTAATCTTACCATTAGGCATGCTCCTCTCCTTGGTGAATACCAATACAAAGTACTCATTAAGGAGCTCACCCACTTTCTATGGGTCCATGCATAAAATCCCTCCTTTGTCCCTGAGTGGACCTACCCTTTACCTGATTATTCTCTTGCTCCTAATATACTAAAATAAAAAGTGCCTTGGGGTTCTCCTAAATCCCATTTGGCAAGGACATTTCATGGCCACTTCCAGGGCTCCCAAATTTACAGTGTTTAAAGGCCTTGTTTAATTTCAATTTCCTTCCAGATAATTCCTTTTTGTTTTTGACGAATCTTTCAATTGCTCTTTTCATCCGAAGTTCCTGAATCTTGCCATCCTATCATGCACCCTGAGAGGAACATGCTGGTTCTGCCTTCTGATCAAGTGGCCTTTTGAGGAATCCCATATGTCTGATGTGAATTTACCCTCAGCAGTTGCCCCCATTTCTAATATATCTAGGTTCTGCTTAATACTGCTGTAATTAGCTTTCTCCCAATTTAGCACCGACACCCGAAGACCGGTTTTATCCTTACCCATAACTTTCTTAAATGTTAAGGAATTATGATCACTGTTCCGAAAATGCTCCCCCACTGAAACTTTGATCATCTAGCGAGGCTCATTCCCCAATACAAAGTCTAATATGGCCCTTTCCTTAGTTGGACTCTCTATATTGTTCCAATAAATTTTCATGGATGCACCAAATTCTACCCAATTAAACCCCTGGCACTAAGGGAGTCCCCAGCAATATTGGGGAAGTTAAAATCACCCACCACAACAACCCTGCTGTTCTTACATCTTTCCATGATCTTCTTACATGTCTGGTCTTCTATCACCTACTAATTATTGGGAGGCCTGTAGCATAACCCTGTGATAGTAATTGCATGTTCCTTATTCCTAAATTCTACCCATATGGCCTTGCCGTATGAGCCCTCTAAGATGTCTTCTCTTAGTGCAGCTGTGACATTCTCCTTAACCAGTATACAGCTCCCTCACCCCTTTTACATCCCAATCTATCTCACCTGAAACATCTAAACCCTGAAACATTGAGCTGCTAGTCCTGTCCTTCTCTTAACCAAGTTTCTGTAATGGCTACAACATCATAATTCCATATACTAATCTAGGCACTCAGCTCACCTGCTTTACCTGTTATACTTGTTGCATTAAAATAAACACACTTCAGCCCACCAATCCTGCTGTGTTCATTAATCTGGTGCTGCTTGTTCTTCTTGTTAGATTTACTTGACTTAGCATCAACCTTCTCCTTAATTACTCCACATGTTGACCTACTTTTGTATTTCCCACCCCTCCCCACACTAGTTTAAAACCTCTCTGCCAGGATATCTGTGCCCTCTTTCACATATAGATACCTTGGAAAAGATCCTAATGATCCAGTTATCTGAAGTGCCCTCCTACGCCAGCTCTTCAGTCACACATTCAACTGTATTATCTTCCTATTTCTGGCATCCATGGCATGTGGGTCAGGGAGTAATCCCGAGATTATAGCCCTAGAGGTCCTGCTTTCCAAATTCTTGTCTAACTCATTCAATCCCCTTTGCAGGACCTCATCTCTCTTCCTACCTATGTCATTAGTACTAATATGGACCATGATCTCTGGCTGAATACCCTCCCCTTTCAGAATATCCCATGTCCACTCAAAGACATTCTTGACCCTGACACCAGAAACATCTATCTGTGTCCCTGACTATAGTCTCCCATCATCTACTGCTAACCTACACATAGGGTAGCATGGTGGCTCAGCGGTTAGCATTGTTGCTTCACAGCAGCAGGGACCTGGGTTCAATGCCACACTTGGGTGACTGCGTGGAGTTTGCACTTCCTCCTCATTTTGGAATGGATCCCCCCTGAGTGCTTCAGTTTCCTCCCTCAGTCTGAAGATGTGCAGGTTAGGTGGATTGGCTATATTAAATTGCTCTGTAGTATCCTGGGGTGTGCAGGCTAAGTGGATTAGACATGGTAAATGTGAGGATGTGGGGATAGGATGGGGGAGAATAGTGGATCTGGGTGGGATTCCCTTTGGAGAGTCAGTGCAGATTTGATGTACTGAATAGCTTCTTTTAGCACTGGAGGGTTTCTATAATTCTACACTTAGATCCTCTCTAGAAAGATAAACCAGTTATACAATCTTACCCGCTATTCTCCAAAATCAGATTGCATGAGAAAAGTGGCTCCAAGCCATGGTGGACCAAATCCCATGAATCTCAGTCAACAAAACACTTCAATTGCAAATAGGAAAATGCTGTTGGTTGTTATCTGGTCCCCAGCTCTGTATTTCTCCCACTTTCTCTAGCGATACCTTACTACCTGCACCTTCTTGTCCATTATTCTGTCCTATGTTATAACTTCTGTCCCCAATGGGATCCCACAATTCACTTAATATATCCAGATAGCTCAAGTAAAGGATTTACACCTTCTTTCCTATCCTGAGCTGATTTGTCAGAGTCTGATATTTCAAGAAAATAACTCAAAACCTATTAGGTCAACATGTCTTACGTTGCAGTCCTTTGTTTCCAGTGATACACCATATGATAGAATGACATCAGAAGGCATGGTTAATAACTTTATGGACGACACCAAAATTGGTGGTATAGTGGACAGTGAAGAAGGTTATCTAAGATTAGAAAAAAGATTAATTGAGTCAATGGGCTGAAGGGTGGCAGATGAAGTTTAATTTGGATAAATGCGAGAGACTGTATTTTGGTACAATAAACAAGGACAAGACTTACACAATTAAAAGCACAGCATTAGGCGGTTTTGTAGAACCGAGAGATGTAGGGGTTAAGGTACATAATTCTTTGAAGTTTTCGTCACATGTAAACAGGGCGGGTAAGAAGACAATTATCATGCTTGCCTTCATTGCTCAGATCTTTGAGTACAGGAGTGGGATGTCATGTTGAGGTTGAACAAAATATTGGTGAGGCCTTTTCAGGAGTTAGGCATCCAGTTCTGGTCATCCTGTTCATGGAATTCCTATAACATGGAAAAGCAGGCTGATCTGTCCATCCAGCCCACACCAACCCTCTGAAAAGCATCAAATTCCAGACTCATACCTCTACCCAATCTCTGTGATCCTGCATTTCTCACTGCTAACCCAGCTAGCCTGCACATGTCTGGAAACTATAAGCAATTTAGCATGGCCAAATGAGCTAACATGCACATCTTTGGACTGTGGAGGCAGACTGAAGCACCCAGTAGTAACCCACGCAGACATGTAGAAAATGTACAAATTCCACACATTCACCAAAGGGTGGAATCAAACCTGGGTCTCTGTCATTGTGAGACAGCAGTGCTAAACACTGACTCACTGTGCCACCCCTCTTTAAGGGGTTGAATGCGGATTACAAAATTCTGTCAAAGGTAATCGCCAACCAAGTCAGGTCTGCTCTGGGGTCGGTGATTCACCCTGACCAAACCTGTGCTGTACCAGGCAGGAAGATCACTGAGAGTCTCGCATTCCTCAGGAATACGATTGCCTACGTGCAGGACAGAGAGTTGGACACCTGCCTGATCAGCCTGGACCAGGAGAAAGCCTTTGACAGGATATCACACAGGTATATGAGAGATGTTCTCTCCAAAATGGGCTTTGGGGAGGGAATCTGCAATTGGATCAGACTGCTCTACACCAACATTGTCACTGCAGTCTCAATCAATGGGTGGGAATCAGATAGCTTCCCAGTCAGATCTGGAGTCAGGCAGGGCTGCCCTCTCTCTCCTGCCTTGTTTGTGTGCTGCATAGAGCCATTTGCTGAGTCCATCAGGAAGGATGCAAGCCTGACAGGGGTGACTATTCCTGGCAGCGGGGGCCTGCAGGTTAAGGCTTCCCTGTACATGGATGACATAGTCGTTTTCTGCTCGGATCCGCTGTCCGTGCACAGACTCATGTGCATATATGACCTGTTCAAACAGGCCTTGGGGGCCAACGTAAACCGAGGCAAGAGCGAGGCCATGTTCTTCGGGAACTGGGCCGACCAATCCTCGATCCCCTTCACCATCAGGACCGACCACCTGAAGGTGCGGCGTATTTGGTTGGGGGGGGGGGGGGGCGCGCTGGAGCGTGCGCCAAGTCTTGGGAGGAACGTATCAGCAAAGTGAGGCAGAAACTGGGCAGATGGAAGCTACGGTCGCTCTCCATCGCGGGAAAAAAACCTGGTCATCAGGTGTGAGGCACTGACATTGCTATTATACGTGGCACAAATCTGGCCTATTCCCAGAACCTGCGCCGCTGCAGTCACCCGGGCCATCTTCCAGTTTATATGGAGGTCAAAGATGGACTGGGTCCGAAAGGACTCACTGCACAAAGATCTGGACAACGGGGGAAAATATACACCCAATGCCACCCTCATCCTGACGGCCACCTTTGTGTGTGGCTGCATCAAGCTTTGCATGGATCCCTTGTACGCAAACATCAAGTGTCACTATGTACTGAGGTTCTACCTGTCCCGGGTGTTGCGAAGGATGGGCCTGGTCTCGCTGCCGCGGAATGCTCCGAGTAGTTGGACCGTTACGTATCACCCGACCTTCGTGGAGAAGTTTATGAAGAAAAACACCTTTGACCACAAGTCCATCAGGAAGCGGTCAGCACGTAGTGTCCTTGAGACCCTTCGGGAAAAGGAGAGGACGGATTTTATTGAGCAGTTCCCTGAGCAGACTGTCAAAGCCATTTGGCAGAATGCCTCATCACCAGAACTTTCCAACAAGCACCAAGACATGGCTTGGCTAGTGGTGAGAAGGGCTCTGCCTGTGAGATCCTCTATGCACGCCTGGACTCTCAGCAGCACCACACGCTGCCCTCGAAGCGGCTGAGGGCGGTAAGAGACTGTCACACACCTCCTTCTGAAATGTGCCTATGCAGAGGAAGTCTGGAGAGGAATGCAGTGGTATTTGTCAAGGTTTGTCCCGAGCAGCGCCGTGACGCGGGACTCCTTGCCCTATGGCCTGTTCCCTGGGACGCACACCGAGACGAACATCAACTGTGCCTGGAGGATTATCAACTCGGTGAAAGACGCTCTTTGGTCTGTCCGAAACCTGTTGACCTTCCAGCTGAAGCAGTTGACCCCGACTGAATGTTGCAGACTGGCACATTCCAAGGTCCAGGACTACGTGCTGAGGGACACGCTGAAGCTTGGGGCAGCTGCCGCCAAGGCGCAGTGGGGAAAGACCACCGTGTAACATCTACCTGCCTAAGAAGAACAGGGGGCCCATGTAGTCATTTGGGCTTTGCTGATGCCTCAGCTAAATATATGGGCATATGATTGATAAATGTACAGACCTGTATATAAAAATGATAAATTCTGATCTCTGTATGTAAATGTTTACATATGTATGGCATGACCAACTGTACAGACCATCAAATTATTTTATGAATAAAATATATTTTTGAAATAAAAAAAATGTTGTTTTAAACAGAAATCTTGAAATCATAGAACCCCTACAATATCATTAAGCTTGCGAGGGTTCAGAAGAGGTTTACCAGGATGTTGCCAGGAATGGACGGTTTGAATATAAGAAGAGGCTAGATAGGCTGGGACTTTTGTCAGTGGAGAATAGGAAGCTAAGGGTTGACCTTATAGATGTTTCTCAAATCATGAGGGGTATAGATAAGATGCATGGCAAGTGTTTTTTTTCCAAGGGTAGAACATTTCAAGACTGGGGAATATTTTTTAAGGCAGGCACGATGGCTCAGTGGTTAGCACTGCTACCTCACAGCATCAGGGACTCTGGTTCAATTCTGCCTCGGGTGACTGTCTGTGTGGAGTTTGCATCTTCTCCCCTTGTGTCTGCGTGGGTTTCCTCTCACAATCCAAAAATGTGCAGGTCAGGTGAATTGGGCTATGCTAAATTGCCCATAGTGTTCAGGCATGTGTAGGTTAGGAACATTAGTCAGCAGTAAATGGGTAAGGGGATGGTTTGGGTGGGTTACTTTTTCGGAGGGTTGGTGTGGACTTGTTGGGTCGAAGGGCCTGTTTCCACACTGTAGGGACTCTATGTAAGGGGAGAAAGATTTTAAAAAGGCATGGGGGCAACTTTTTAAAGAGTAGTGTGGAATGAACTTCCAGAGGAAATGATGGGTGGAAGTACAGTTACAATTTAATAAGTGCATGAATAAGAAATGTTTGGAGGGATACGGGCCAAGCACATAGTTTGGGAAATTTGGTCATCACGGACTAGTTGCACTGAAGGGACTGTTTCCATGCTGTTTGACTCCACGATTCTATGACCCTAAGATTCTTGCTAGATTGAATGTTATGGCCAGCTCATATACTTCGAGACTCAACCATGGCTGGTGTCTAAGCTTCCACTACAATTCAAGCCACACAAGTTCTGACTCCTGTCATCCTGGTTGCGGACATCAGAATGCAAAGAAGTTTGTAGGTGCATGAACTGTGAAGCCAAGTGCAAGCAGATGGGCCTAGTTTAGTTTGGGATTATAGTTGTCATGGACTGATTAGATTGAAGGGTCTGTTTCCATGGTGTATGACTGTATAAGAACTTAAAATCATCTAATATCCTGTGATGCTGAAATGTGGTCTAATATCCTGTCATGTTTTGGCATAGTCTAATATCATGTGGAATCTGACAATGGTCCAATATCCCGGCACAGACCAAAATAGCTGTAAAGTTAATTGAAATGTAATACTGCCGACGCTTGATCATTTATATTTACAGTACTCGTTATTTAATCCAAATCATCAACCGCAGAAAAATGACACAGGCAATTAAGCTAAATATTATTCACTGTCGCCTGATTGCTCCTGATGGTTTTACTTCAGGCAAATTTTCCTCAGTCTATACTCATTTGCACTGAAACCAAATCCATGGGCCCCATATTTGAATATCCAAGGAGGAAGAGCTGTAGGCTTTCAAAACTTCATAGCAATCAAATAATTTGTCTGTTGGTGTGCACTGTGACCCATGTAAATTTTCATTGGTGCCTATTCCCAGCATATGTAGAATAAGTGAAAACTGAAGCACAGAAGAAAATTCTTTGATCTATCACATCTTTTCTGGCTCTTTGAATAAGCTATCTAGTTTGTCCTACTTCTTTGAACACAGTCTAGAAAATCTGCTTTTGTTAATAGTTACAACATTAAATAGACCAGTCTAGCATATTTCAATTATGACTTCTGTTCATTATTA
Source organism: Hemiscyllium ocellatum (assembly GCF_020745735.1). NCBI lineage: Eukaryota > Metazoa > Chordata > Chondrichthyes > Orectolobiformes > Hemiscylliidae > Hemiscyllium > Hemiscyllium ocellatum. The sequence continues at coordinate 110,432,665 of NC_083403.1, read as the reverse complement.
TCATGCTATTAGAGATAGAATGGACAATTTGTTCTTGGTTATTCATTCAGGGGATATGGGTATTACTGGATGGACCAGCATTTACTGCTCATTCCTATATGTCCTTGAGAAAGTCGTGGTGACCTGACATTTTGAACTGCTGCTGTCTATTTGGTGCAAGGGCAGATGCAGTGCTGTAAGGAAGGTAGTTCCAGGATTTTGAACCAGCAATGCTGGAGGAACAGCGATGTATTTCAAGTCAGGATAGCAAGAGGCTTGGAGGGAAACCTGGATGTGGTGATGTTCCCATGTACCTGCTTTCCTTATCTTTCCACATGGTGATAGTTGTGGGTTTGGAAGGTGCTGTTGAGGGAACTTTGGTGAATTTCTGCAGTGCATCTTGTAGACGGGACACAGCATTATTATTGAACTTCAGTGGTGAAGTGACTAAATGTTGTGGTTGTGGTTGTGATGCCAGTCAAGTGGGCTGCTTTTTCCTGAATGATGCCAATTTGCAGGAAAACATTACAGACTTTAGCTACAAGACAGAGCTTTGTAGGGCCACCTGTTACTGATGAAGGGCTTATGCCCGAAACGTTGAATTTCCTGTTCCTTGGATGCTGCCTGACCTGCTGTGCTTTTCCAGCAACACATTTTCAGCTCTGATCTCCAGCATCTGCAGACCTCACTTTCTCCACTTGTTACTGGTTAAGTTTTAGTTCATACATACTGAAAATATATGAATTGGAAATGAGTAATCTGACCATTCTAATCAAATTGTATATTCTTTTACGAGATGATTGCACAATATCAATGCTGATCATTTAATTTATGCAAACAGAATCCCATTATTGGAATAGGTTCAAAATACATCAAGCATCTTCAAGAAGACCAAATATGGTCAAAAATGTTGAGTATTTAAACTTACAAGCTGATGCAGAATCTATGAAATAGATTTTATTTTATTTTGTAGTTGACATTAACAAATAACAATGGTAATTGCAGTACATTTACAGATAACATAATGCTTACATTGCACATGAGCATATGGCATTTTGATATTTGAATAGTGGAATATTGTGATAAACCTGGAAAAGTGTCAGGGTCATGGGGAAGTGCTGTTACATTAAAAAATGTAGGTGAAACTTCTACATTTCAAGAAAATTGGCCACCATACCTTTTCTTCTGCTCTGGCTTCCTTGTTTCCCTACATTCTATCTCTTCCTTTTGTTTGTACACATACAACACATGTACACATACATGTGCCATGCACACACACAGATATAACATATACACACACACACACACACACACGCACACACATATCTACTGTCAATTTGTACTTTAATGTATGTGTTGCTGCAAAGTATTAGATCTCTGGATAAGTCTAAGTTTATTTTGATGAACCACATCTTTTCCAAAAAACATGTGCCTTGAAAGTTTAACTTCAGGTATATATAAAAAAAATGACTAACTTCCTTTACAGACCGATGTTTGTTGTAGAATAATTTGGTTTGTAAATAAGTATGATTCCTGTTGCTGTTAATGTGTCATTTTTATTGGACGTTTAAATGTAAGAGCTAACTAATTAAATAAATCTCAGGTGGGATCTTGGATATTCCCTACGCGGCCTTCCATTACTACTCTTTCTCCTTGTTTTCTGCAAAATATTTTCACCTGAACATCCACATGTGGAGCTCCAGAACTTTAATTCCGTTCAGTCTTTAGCAATTCTGTGATTAGAACATTCAGTCACAAAGAAATTCACTGAATAGGAAAACAGCAAAAGGCTGAGTCATTCAACCTTGTCAACATCTAATGCACCTAGATACCGCATTAAATATTTATAGCATAACACAGTCCTACTAGTAGGACAGAGATTTTGATTTATAAGGTTGGGGCAAAAGCAAAACAAAAAATGCTTCAAATATTCAACAGGTTAGGCAGCATCAGTAGGGAGAAACAGAACTAATATTTCAGTTCAATGACTTTTCATAGAACTGAAGAAAGACTGAAAAATCAGTAGCAAAATGGAGGGTTGGAAGGAAGAAAGAAGATCAGTGATATGAACAGGGGAGATTAAATAAGAAAAGAGTTTTGTGAAACAGGAGCTGATAAAGATCGGTAATGATTATGGTGAAGAGATAAAGATTGTATGCAAATGAGGCATGAATAAAAATCATTTGAATGTAATACAAAGGAATAACGAAGGAAACAAGATAAAGACCAACTCAATGAAACAAAAAATGTGAAGGTAAAATAAAATACATGAGGAAATTGGAAGCAATGATCAGAATCTAAATTTGTTGAACAGAATACAGAGGAGCCCTTGCCCACTCCCCAACACCGTCCAACCCTGCCCCCCCCCAACCCACTCCCAAACCCATCCAACCCCTCCCCCTTCCCACCCACCTAACCCGTCCAGCACGACCCCTCAAACCCATCCAACACCACCTCTCCTTTCCCCACTTCCAAGCCTGTCCACCACTGCTCCCCCTCCCCCTACTCCCAATCCCAGTCCAACACCACCCACCTTCCCCCCACCCCCGAACCCTGTCCACCAGCGCCTCCGTGCCCACCCCCAAATCATGTCCAGCACTGCTCTCCCTCCCCCTGACCCCAGCCCACACCCCCCCCCCAAACCCCATCGATCACCCCTCCTCCCCTTCTCCGGGGCAGCTGGACTGGACACCAACAAGACTGCTGCTGCTGCTGCCTTGTGGAGGGTGAGTCTTCAAATAGCGTGCGTATACACACACACACACACACACACACACACACACACACACACACACACACACACACACTTTTACTGCAACATTTTGACAGGTTCCACCTTTGCCCTGTACAGGACAATGTTGGAGAGATTATCTGGAGAAGGGGGGTTTGGGGTACACCCCTGTGTAGAACTCCAGGGAAAATGTGGGGAGAGGGAGGGCGAGAGGTCAGTCATTTGGAGACAGTGCCTAGGCTCCCGATAAAGAACAAAGAAAATTTACAGCTCAGGAACAGGCCCTTCAGCCCTCCCAGCCTGTGCTGATCCAATTCATGCCCAGGACTGTTCTCGGCAGCATTTCAGTAAGCCGAGTTCACTTTTAATCACTGTAAACAAAAGACATGGTCAGTGTTGGAAACACATCTTTGATGTCGTGTTTCTTTGGGTATCTTGAGATCTCCTTTGGATAATCCAATGTTCAGATAATTGATATTCAGATAATCGAAGTTCCTCTGTATTGAGCCTTGAAAGCTGTACAGTGATTAGTTGAGTGATAAAGGACTGAATTTTACATTTTTCCAGTTGGGCGGGTTGAGATTTTGTTGTGAGATGGGAAAGGACATAAAATAAGTCAGATGGTTAAACCACCAGCTTCCCTCAAAGTGAAGGAATTGTGCCTTTAAGCTTGGGTTGATTTGATGCAAGTCAGTCAAGTCACTTCCTCTCAGAAACCAATTAGCTCTTTCATGTTGATGGGGATTTAGGCTCACTCAAACTCTCAGCAATCCCCAGCTCAGTCCAATTTTTGAGTCTGATCCATTTACTGATGTGCAGTTCAAATTTAGGGGCAATTAGATTTTTTTAAAATCAATATTGGCTCATGCTCACTACTCCAACCTCTTCTCTCAGTGACCACAAACTGCCTGTAATATTAGTGATTTCTTTTTATCTTGATTTCTACATCTCAACATTTCTGAAAGAGCACTGGGACATTGCTGCTCACTGATAATAGGTTCATTATCCTGAAAAAGAAGAATGCTTTAGGACTTCAGAGACAATTGGAAAACTCTTGCTAAATTTATGATACAGTGATGTGAATTTTCCTTCTCAGCATTGCAGATATTACTCAAAGTGAAATGCTTAAATATTAGAAGTGATATATATATACCTTTTCCTGAGGCAGGACAAGAGTAGCTTTGTATCAACCCTTTAACTGCTGGGGTGACTCATATCCAATAAAGAGCTGCCTAGGAGTCTCACACAATCTCGACTGACACACCCAACAAACCACAAATGGAGGTGTCACCATTTACAATATTGACAAGTTGACACCCATCCCTACAGCACGCACCTGCAAAATAAAGCTTTTATATGGATTTTAAAAATGTTTCCAGTAACCCTGTGGATATCTAGGTGGTGACCTCATTTTTTTAAACAATGCTTTGTCTTAAAGATACCTTATTAAATGCAATGATTCTCAGTGTCAGTCTCATTCTGATGTCTGATTCATGTGGCTGACTCCTGTTCTAAGTATCCACAATGCAATGTGCTAATAAGTTGATGATGAAACCTCTGATTCTGGAATTTTCTTAGTGTGGACCATTAAAAACTGACACACTCACTAGTACAGATGTGCTACCTGCTGAAAAAGAAAGAATTGGTTAAGCTTTTAATCTAGTTAATAAACACAAAAGGCAGTGTTCCGGGGACACTTTGCTTCCATTCCATTAGTCAGCATTGCTACGGATTGGCATCAATGTCTCTTTATTCTGATTCCAGACTCTGATTCAGAAGATTTGTAAGCTCAAAACAAGAGACTTCAGTGCACAATCTCGATTCTCACACGAGTGCAGTACTGAGCGAGTGCTGCACTTTCAGAAGTGCCTGATTTTGGACATTGTTCTTGTCTTGTTTTAAAGCAGAGACTGGGGTGATAACTAAAATTACAATGCAAATCTCTTACTATCTCATTCTCACCAAGAGCTGGTCCATTGTGGTTTGGTGTGGGCCAACATCAATTGGAGTCAAGAGTGTGTTGCTGGAAAAGCACAGCAGGTCAGGCAGCATCCAAGGGGCAGGAGAATCAATGTTTCGGGCAAAACACAGCCTCATTCCTAATGAAGGGTTTTGCCCAAAAAGTTGATTTTCCTGCTCCTCGGATGCTGCCTGACCTGCTGTGCTTTTCCAGCAACACACTCTCAACTCTGATCTCCAGCATCTGCAGTCCTCACTTTCTCCAACCTAATTGGAGACAAGGCATCACTAATTTATATAAATCAATGATGCACACGAGTCTTGAAGTAATATGAAATGTGCCATCAAAGATACATATCGTACAACCTCTGAACAATGGAACCAATGTGCCTAAACTGCTTGTGTAGAGTCCAAGTATAGCCTTTACCAACAGCCTCCAAGCCCCCGCTAAAATTACCCAGGTCAATGTTGTACTGTCCCCGCCTCTCTTTAATTAAATACTGCCACCTTATCCCTCTAGTGTGGAAACAGGCCATTTGGCCCAACAAGTCCACATTGCCCCTCTGAAGAGTAACCCACCCAGACCCATTCCCCTACTCTATTACTCTACATTTACCCTTAACTAATGCACCTAACCAATACACTATGGGCAATTTAGCATGGCCAATTCACCTAATCTGCACATCTTTGAACTGTGGGAGGAAACCAGGGCACCCAGAGGAAAGCCACACAGACACAGGGAGAATGTGCAAACTCCACATAGACAGTTGTCCAAGGCTGGAATTGAATTGGGTCCCTCGTTCAGTGAGGCAGTCGTGCTAACCACTGAGTCACCATGCCACCCATACTTGCTGCCTCACTAAGTGCAAATCTAATGTCTTTATTGTCTTCAAAGCTACAAACAGTGTCAATCTTAAACTCTTGCCTGTGAATGTGAAATCAAGTGCTGACAAAATCTGACTCTGTAGTTCACCATGTCTTGGTGCTACAGGCAGATGCTGGTTTGAGTGTGATGTTTACACTACATAGCCATACCTTGGGTCACAACAGACACCATGTTAGCATATGCATTAGGAACATACATTAGCAGTACACAGTGTCGCTGGATCACAATGTCAGCTAGTGTGCAACTTATCTGATGTCAGCAGTGTCATTTGTGATATGACCACCACAGCTAATGCCCTATCTTAATCACTCACAGTTGAACATAAGTTCACAGCTGAGACGGTTAGATTCCATCACCCTCCACCCGCCTCTCACCACTACTTGACACCACTATTCAAAGGGATTATAGAATGCCTGAATTATTGCAGTGCAGAATGAGGCCATTTAGCCCATCATGTTTGCACCAGTCCTCTGAGCATTTTAACCTCATGTCAATTTCCTCCCTTTTTCTCATTACCGTAAGCATTGGGTTTACTTAAGTAATTATCCAAATTCCTATTGAATGTCTCAATTAAATCTGCTTCCACCACACTTGCAGGCAGCGATTTCTCTATGTTAATTACCCACTGTATGAAAATTTTTTTTTCTCAAATTGAATTTGTTTCTTTTGTAAAATATTATAAAACTGGCTCAATCCATTCAAAAATGAGAATAGTTCCTCCCTAAACACTTTGCCCAGGTCCTTCAAAACTTTAAAAAATTCTATTGAATCTCCCCCATAGCTTTTTCTCTCCAAGATAAACAGTCCCAACTTCTCCAATCTTTCCTCAGAGCTGAAGTAGAGTCATAGAGATGGACAGCACAGATGCAGACCCTTCGATCCAACTTGTCCATGCCGACCAGATATCCCAACCCAATCTCATCTCATTTGCCAGCTCTTGACCAATATCCCTCCAAACCCTTCCTATTCATACCCATCCAGATGCCTCTTAAATGTTATAATTGTACCAGCTTCCACCACTTCCATGGGCAGCTCATTCCATACACCTACCATCTTCTGCTTGAAAGAGTTGCCCATTATGTCCCTTTTAAATCATTCCCCTCTTACTCTAAACCTATGCCCTCCATTTCTAGACTCCCCCACCCCAGAGAAAAAGCTTTGTCTATTTATCCCATCCATGCCCCTCATGATTTGATAAACCTCTATGAGGTCATCCCTCAGCCTGCAATGTCCAGGGGAAACAGCTCCAGCCTATTCAACCTCTCCCTATAGCTCAAATCCTCCAACCCTGGCAACATCCTTGTAAATCTTTTCTGAACCATTTCAAGTTTCACAACATCCTTCCGATATCAGAGAGACCAGAATTGCATGCAATATTCCAACAGTGGCCTAACCAATGTCCTGTACAGCCGCAACATGACCTCCCAACTCATATACTCAATACTCTGACCAATAGAGGCAAGTATACCAAACGCCTTCTTCACTATCCTATCTACCTGCAACTCTACTTTCAAGGAATTATGAACCTGCTCTCCATGGTCTCTTTGTTCAGCAACATTCCCCAGGACCTTACCATAAAGTGTATAAGTTCTGTTCTGATTTGCTTTTCCAAAATGCAGCACCTCACATTTATCTAAATTAAACTTCATCTGCCACTTCTCAGCCCATTGGCCCATCTGATGAAGATCCTGTTGTTCTTTGAGGTAGCCTTCTTCGTTGTCCACTACACCACCGATTTTGGTGTCATCTGAAAACTTACTGACTATTCCTCCTATGTTCACATCCAAATCAATTATATAAATGATGAAGAACAGTGTACCAGCACTGTTCCTTGTGGCACACCACTGGTCACAGGCCTCCAGTCTAAAAGGCAACCCTCCACCACCACCCTCTCTATTTTACCTTCAAGCCAATTTTGTATCCAGTTGGCTAGTTATCACTATATTCCATGTGATCTTACTTTGTTTCATTCCTGGGACTATTGTCATAAATCTCTATTCTCCAATGCTTTCACACCCTTTCTACAGTGTGGCACCCAGAACCATACATAATACTCCAGTTGAGGTCTAACAAGTGTCCTACATAAGTTCATCATAACCTTCTTCCCTGATAATCTAAGCCCCTATTTATGAAATCTGGGATACTGCATGGTTTATTATTAGCTCTCTCCAGAACCATAGAATCCCAAAGCACAGAAACAGGCCATTAGGCTCAACAAGTCCACATCGACCCTCTGAAGATTAACTGACCCAGACCCATTCCCCTATCCTATTACTCTACATTTATCCCTGACTAATGCACCTAACCAACTCATCCCTGAACACTATGGGCAATTTAGGATCGCCAATCTACCTAAGAGAAAGTGGGGACTGCTGATGCTGGAGATCAGAATCGAGAGAGTGGGGTGCTGGAAAAGCACAGCAGGTCAGACAGCATCCAATGAGCAGGAGAATCAATGTTTCAGGCATACACCCTCCATCAGCAATGAGGCTTGTGCTCTGGAGGGCAGAGACATAAAGGGTAGGGTTGGGGCTGGGGGAAAGGTAGGTGGGAATGCAATAGATAGATGAAGGTGGGGGAGAAGATTATAGGTTGAAGAGGAGAGTGGATCAGATAGATGGGACAGATAATGGACAGGTCAAGAGGACAGTGTCAAGTTGGAGGCTTGGGTTTGGGATAAGGTGGGGCAATGAGGAAACTGGTGAAATTCACATTTAACCCCGTGTGGTTGCAGGGTCCCAAGGCAGAATATGAGGTGTTCTTCCTCCAGGCATCGGGTGGTTAGGGTTTGGCAATGGAGGAGGTCCAGGGTCTGCATGTCCTTGACGGAGTGGGAGGGGGAGTTGAAGTGTTCAGCCACGGGGGGGGGGGGGGGTGTTGGTTGGTGCGGGTGTCCCAGAGACGTTCTCTGAAATGATCCGCAAGAAGGCATTCTGTCACCCTGTTGTAGAGGAGACCACATCGGGTGCAATGGATACTGAAGATGACATTGGTAGAGGTACAGTTAAATTTCTGTTGGATGTGGAAGGATCCTTTAGGGCCTTGGATGGAGGTGAGGGGGATGGTGTGGGCACAGGTTCTGCTCTTCCTGCAGTAGCAGGGGAAGGTGCCAAGAGTGGGGTCAGGGCTGGGGAAACAAAAGGCTTGGAGGAGGTGAAGTGGGTGGATGGTGTCCCGATCGTAGGTGGGGAGTTCCAGGACTAAGAGGGACACGACAGTGTCAAAGTATGCAGATATCTATCCTACAAACTCATGGACTCCCACAGCTATGTGGACTGCACCTCCTCCCACCCTGCTTCCTGTAAAAACACCATCCCTTATTCCCAATTCCTCTGCCTCCACTACATCTGCTCCCAGGATGAGCTATTCCACCATAGAAAATCCCAGATGGTCTCCTTCTTCAAAGATCGCAATTTCTCATCCCATGTGGTCGATGATGCCCCCCCAAACGCATCTCCTCCACTTCCTGCACATCCACCCTTGAACCCCACCCCTCCCAACGCAACAAGGACAGAACCCCCTGGTCCTGCCTTCCACCCACCAACCTCCACTCCATATAAATTGCATCACCCTCTGCCACTTCAGCCACCTACAAACAAAACCCACTACTAGGGATATATTTCCCTCCCCACCCATATCAGCGTTCTGGAGAGACCATTCTCTCTGTGACTCCCTCATAAGGTCTACGCGCCCCACCACCGGCCCACACCACACTCCCGGCACCTTCCCTGCGCCCAAACCATCCCCCTCACCTCCGTCCAAGGCCCGAAAGGAACCTTCTACATCCAACAGAAATTTATCTGTACAAATGTCATCTACAGTATCCATTGCAGTCTCTTTTCCATCAGGGAGAAAGGACGCCAACCTGCGGTTCATTTCAGAGAATACCTCTGGGACACCCGCTGCCTTGTAGCTGAACACTTCAGCTCCCCTCCCACTGCGCCAAGGACTTGCAGGTCCTGGCCCTCCTGCATCGCCAAACTCTAACCACCTGAAGCCTGGTGGAAGAACACCTCATCTTCCGCCTTGGGACCCCGCAACCCCACAAGGTCACTGTGGATTTCACCAGTTTCCTCATTGCCCCTCTCCCCACCTTATTCCAGTCCCAAGCCTCCAACTCAGCACCGCCTTCTTAACCTATCGTCTTTCCCATTTACCCACTCCACCCTTTCACCTTCTCCCCCATCCTCAATCAACCTAACCCGTATCTTTGGATACTTTGGATTGTGGGAGGAAATCGGATCACCCAGACGAAACCCACGTAGACATGGGGAGAATGTGCAAACTCCACACAGGCAGTCGTCCGAGGTTGGAATTGAACCTGGGTCCCTGGCGCTGTGAGGCAGCAGTGCTAGCCACTGAGCCAATGTGCCACCCACTACTGTTGTGCCACCTTTAATGATGTGATACACAGCCAGGACTCTCTGCTCCTGCACACCCTTTAAAATGGTACTCTTTACTCTCTACTGTCGCTTCATGATCTTTGTACAAATGTGCATCACCTCACACTCCTTTACATTGAACTTCACTGTCAACTGTTTGCCCAGTTCACCAATGTGTCAATGTTGCCGAATTATCAACTGCTTTCAAATTAACTACTGATTGATGTTTTAGTCAGGATTGTGGACTTTCTGAAGTATTTTAATTTTTAGCTCCAATTTAAAATTGATGATATCTGAAGTGAGTAAAGTTGTATATGGTGAAGATCAACTAGGTGAAAGTAAGGACTCCTGATGAAGAGCTTTTGTCTGAAATGTCAATTTTCCTGCTCCTCGGATGCTGCCTGACCTGCTATGCTTTTCCAGCACCACTCTAAACTTGTATGTGGTGAAGGCATATGTTCTGACTTTAAGAGTTCTGATCAGAGCATTTGTTCCCATGCCATGGGTTCTGTATGTACTGGGTTGCAGCATGACGAGAAGAAGACATAGAGAATAAGACAAGTTATTTAATGGAGCTGAGGACTGGACAGAAGGAGTATCAGCAAGATGCCGTATCTGCCTCTGATCATTAGGGAACAATTCGCTTGCCTGAAACTCAGTGAGGAACAATTTGCACAAAGTCTTTGTTTTGCGAAGAAGGGAGTCACTGAAATTTCCATCTCCTGTAGACAAATCTATAACCTTTGGGCATGCAAGGAGGATGGTGCCATTGATTGTGAAGTTGACCATGGCTTTGGTTAGGATTCCTCCAGGCTGGCGCAGGTGACATCTCTGCCTTCTTCAGTTGCCATCAGCTCCTGCATGAGGGAGGTTACTTCGAGCCTTCATACAAGGCACAGGGAGTATAGTGTAATCTAGCTGGACAGAGAGAAACAGGCAGAATATGCACATTTCTTTGCCAGGTAGTGGGCATTCCCCTCGTACTGAGTTCCACTGACTATATATACATGGCTCTGTAAATGTTGCATCTAAGTGCCGAGATTCCGTTCACACACATTGGCCAACATTCACCAAAGTTATACGGGTACAGAGGAAGACACTGCAAGGAAATTCGCATACATAATTACCTAATACACAGAAGCCAATGACCGAGGGAATTATGGATAGGTCCGAGACAGCTTTTGATTTTCTGTTTACTTGTATGCTTGCTTCTGAGGGGACTATCACCAGATCTTTTTTCTTGAATAATAAGAAACACATTTGATTTCCTTGCCCATCAAAGAGCTTCATTCCGAGAGTCCATCCTTTTAAACTAAACTAGAATGATAGCAGCTGCAGTCAGTGACTAGAAGGCCAGTGTGAGATACTGCAGAGACTCATTATCATAGCTTTATTAATATTCATTCTTCATTTTATACAACACTTCATCCCAGTGCACTGTTAATTTGTACCATTTAATCCTGAGGATTTAAGTACTGTACCATCTCTGACTGGGAATTTTCTTAAAGGAGTATATTATCAATTGCTTGCATCTATGGAAGTTTTCCCACAGTTTTTAATCAGTCTCACTACATTAAGTTTGAACTCTCTCTTTCAAAACTTAGAAGGCCTTTATAACTGGATTGTCTAATATACGGCCCATGGGCTAGGATCTAGTCTGCTGTGGGTCTGTACCCAGCCTATGGCATCTTTGTTTAAAATACATGTACATTCAGGTGACAGACCTTAAAGGTGTTTCACTTGCAGTCTGCATCACTCCCATATTTGCTGCTGATTGACTCAGCTGGAGGAAGATATTGGAGTCTGGTAACATTTCCAAACAAGTAAATCAGAGGCATGCATTAAAATGCCATAGACAGCTATTGAAACAGCTGGTGGAATCTAAATTCCATGAGCGATTCTGGAATTGAAAACTAATCTCTGTAATAGTGACCATAAAACTGTCATCACTAGTTGCAAAAATTTCTTTAGGGAAGAAAAATTGCCATTCTTACCTGCTGTGGCCAATATCAGCTCCCTGAAGACACGCGGTAATGTGGCTGACTTCAAATTTCTCTAGCAGTCATTTTGTCCAAGGAGTGTTTATTTTCACTGATACTCATATCCAATGAAATAATAAATTAACATGGTAGAGTGGGCCACAGAGGCTAGAGGGAAGCATAGTTTCAGCAACAGTGAGGAAGGTCATCTTTGCACCTCCATAGCTATTTTACATTCTTCCTCAGCAGTAAAATGTTTTAACTTGATGTGTCCAGGCATGGATGAGTTTGTGGGAGAGCCAGAGAGAAGGAGAAATAGACTAGGAGTTTATTGGACACAACACATGTACCTCTCCTCCTCTTCCATTCTAACACAAACTAGTTACAAAGCAGGTTGGGAGGTGTAGGGAGGTCTATTTTAAAAGCTAAACCTTTTTAACCTCCAGCTTGGTGTTTGTGGCACCTGAGATTAATTTTCATATTGGTTAAATATGTCACAGCCATTGTTCCTCTCCCTCTTCTCTGGTGATCAGGGCCTGGGGCCTAGTCTGTCTGTCTTTCTCTCTCTAGCTCAGCTTCTTCAGTTAAAAGCCAAAAATGGGTTTATTGAGTAGCTCTGCTGCCTACTACATTTTGAGGTCATTTTTATTAATTACTCTTTTAAAAAGTTACAATTTTATTGTTTGAATCATCAAACGTAAATTTCAACAAAAACCACCAAAATTGTGCCAAATCCTAACCATCTGAAATTTGCTTATTGAGTGAGAAAACCATTGAAATGCATTGCACACCCTCCTGCTCCATGCTGAAAGGTTGATTATACATGTTTCATAATTTTTAATTCTAGGGCTTTAATTTAAATGTAATATGCATCAATTTGTGCCTGGCTTTATGGCTTGTGCAGTGGTGGGCTGAAAATTAGCTTTCTGCCCTGGCTTCAGGCATATAGTTCGAAACAAGAGATGGTTTTCAATGAGTTTCCAGCATATCAATGACTTAAAGATTCAACCATTTGAAATGCCATTGAAATGCAGAAATGCCTTTGAGGTTGGAAAAGAGATGCAGTTTTTGCTGTTTATACATGGCTCAGTACTCACTTATTTCCATGTTGCTTCTTCTTTCCCAACATTAACACCCATCGTGCAATACAGCTATGCTGTGAGTTGAGAGCAGCAGAGAGCCTCACTCAGAAGCTGATAGCTGCATTTACACCAGAGGCATTGGGATTGAGAAGCGTTTTGATCTGTGGGACCCACATCAGACCGAGATACCTCCATTAATATAGATTCAACTTGAGACAGACTTCGGTGGTTGGTTAGAGGTCCAAGGGGTGAGGCCGAGGCTGGGGGCCAGAAGCAGGACTTTGACAGTTGGAGATTGAGCCCCATGCTGGAAAAGTAATGCCGAATGTGATGATGAGGGACATGCCCTAGCATCTAAAGTGGTGGTGAGAGCTGGCAGCCTCAGGTCTCACAGAGGGTGGGTCAAAGTGGAAGAGATCGAGGCTTTGTAGGGAGTGTGAGTTCAGCATAGCTAAGCACTTAAGAGAGACTGTTTAACATTTAAGTTTGTTTCTTTATTTTTCTATTTTATATTAAGAAGGATTATAACTTTTAACCTTGGTCATTTATGTTTTTACTTTATTGTGAGAGAAACTAAGATTTTGTACCTTAGTACTTTTGTACCTAAGATGGCTGGTCAGACAGCATCCAAGGAGCAGGAGAATCAACGTCAGGATGAAGGCATTATGCTCAAAACATCAACTCTCCTGCTCCTCAGCTGTGCTTTTCCAATACTCCATTTCTTGACTCTGATCTCCAGCCCTCACTTTCTCCTAGTTGAATTCTGTATCACCAAATGACCATTGAAGGAAATGTTTAGATTAGATTAGATTCGCTACAGTGTGGAAACAGGCCCTTTGGCCCAACAAGTCCACACTGACCTTCCGAAGAGCAACCCACCCAGACCCATTCCCCTACATTTACCCCTTCACCTAACACTACGGGCAATTTAGCATGGCCAACTCACCTAAACTGCACATTTTTGGACTGTGGGAGGAAACCAGAGCACCCAAAGGAAACCCACACAGACACGGGGAGAATGTGCAAACTCCACACAGAGTTGCACATTCTGAGGCGAGAATTGAACCTGAGTCCCTGGCACTGTGAGGCAGCAGTGCCATCCACTGTGATCCTTTAGTGATTGCCAATAAGTTTCAGGTTGAACTATTATAGCTCAGTCCGTCCAAAAGCAGAGAAATCCATCTCTTTTGTTATCGAATGAACAATGGTTTAAAGCGTGTTAATTATGCTTAAACATTTGTATTTTTTACAATAATTTATGCTATTTCAAGATTCAGTTCAGGTGGATCAGAACATGCCAACAAATGGCCATAGATATCTTTTCAATTTGATTTGATTTGATTTATTGTTGTCACATGTACCTAAGTACAGTGAAAAGCTCCTTGGATGCTGGCTGACCAACTGCGCTTTTCCAGCACCACACATCTCCTCTCTGATCTCCAGCATCTGCATTCCTCACTTTCTCCTATCAAAGATGGCACCAGGAATGGTGACATTATACACTTTTCACTGTCATCCTGTATCCCTGTAATTGAGTAAATGCGACAATAAAGTCTAAATCTAATTTTAATTCTAATCCTCGTTCTACTGAGTCCTGTGAAATAATGGCAAGTTCAGGAAGGGACCTCTGTTTTTACTGTAGGAAAGAGAAACTTGATGCATCTGCATTTCTATATCAGGATACAACTATTCCTGGCACATGACCCAAGGTTCAAGTCAGTATCCTGTGAAGTTCTAATGCACTGATCTCTGCTAGAATTGCCCAGAAGCTAGAACTTACAAAAGACAACCACTCTGCTCAACGATGCTCTCTGTAAAAGTCTCTGACTCTAAGTTACTTACACATGTACCTGGGTGGCTACCCTGAAAATATCAGACAGATTTAATCTTAGCCCAAGTCTGGATAATTACATAACTAACTCTCTGCAAACACTCACACTGACCCTTGTGACTAATCCCTTGAGTTCCTGACTAACCCCTGACCAAATCTGATCTTACTACCTCCTGACCATACAATTACCTGACCATACAATTACACCTCCCACATGAACTGACTAACCCCTGACCTAGCTATTCTTCCCAATAAGGTCAGCCTAATGCAGTAAAAAGGGACATGGTTTATCTTCCCCACCTTGACTGTGATGTGATTTTCCACACCAGAAGATCCAAATGAAAATTACCAGCACTGCTCATAAAGTTTTGGTGGAGCAGTTATTGATGATCTTTGTTGCTCCTCTGAAGATCAGAGCTTCTGTGTCATTGCACCTTGTGCTCCAAGATGGGAGCTGTATTGAAAGCACTGGCAGCGTTATGAGCCACTATCCTAGCTTTCCCCATTCAGACACGTGAATTAGGCCACCTTACAAGGACACAAGTTCTACCTTGCTTAAGGCCTTTCTGGTTTCGGCATGAGCATCCAGAACATAAAGATAAGTATACTCTGCCATCGGAGACTACAGAGTGAAGTCAACATTGCCTCTTTAAAGGTGTCATGGGCCTTGAGGTCTGTCAGAGGAGCCGTTTCCTGGAATAGCAATATACCCTGTCTTGGTGCGGTCCGGTGAGGACTCATGGTGACGGGAATGTCAGTGAAGGTGAGACGGTGCTGGGGAAGGGTGACTCTTGTTCCTGCAGCCTAATGAGGGGCTCTGTGGTTGAGCACTTAACAAGAAGGACTGTGAAGTTGCATTTTATTTCTTCTGTTTTGCTTTTTCATTTATTTTTCTGTGTTTTAAGATGGCGCCAGAAAGTGGCGTTACTACACGACACTTTTCTCTGTATTTTGCAACAAAATATATAAATCAAATCAAATCACACAATTAATCTTTGTAGAGAAGACCCCGCCCAGTTTATGGAAATTAGGGATAGGTGCTATGCCTGTCACTGACGAGCTCTTGAAAAGCTTTGTGATAAATACACAATGCTGCTGCATCCATTGCCCAGATCTAATCAGAACTTGTCACTTCCATATTGAGATGATACTTTGAGAGACAGCAGCATATCTGATCATGCCTAGACTTTGCATTGATGCACAAGACCTTAACCACGAAGGGCAGCACATGGATTATATAAAGAACCAGGACGTAACAGATCCAACCTCAGCAAATTGCAGCCTCTGTGTTGTTTCTCAATGTAGCTCTACATAAGACACTTCTGCGCACAGGCAGTATAAAATCAGATGGTCTTACCTGTTGATGCTAGTTGAAATTTTCATGCCATGGATCGGAAAAAGAAAGGAACTAATCCTTGTATTATGGTTAATAGAAGTTTTACAATTGCAATATTTAAAAGACATCTGGATGGGTATATGAATAGGAAGGGTTTGGAGGGATATGGGTCGGGTGCTGGTAGGTAGGACTAGATTGGTTTGGGATATCTGGTCGGTATGGACAAGTTGGACTGAAGGGTCTGTTTCCGTGCTGTACATCTCTATGGCTCTATGATTCAGGGGAAATCAACGTAAGTCAAACTCGGAATTCTATTGGGCTATCCTGGCTTGCTGGCTCACTTGGTGGGAACAGATTCAGTGAATTTCTTCAAACAAGAGTGAGACCTTTTCTAGCTGGAATGGATAGCTCTTGATGTATAAGAGTAGGCCATTCATCCAGCTTAAAACAAGTCAATTTTTAGACTAGCTACTGCCTGGTGTCATGTCTGTTGTTTTGTACCTTTATACAACTGGCTCAGTGAGACACTGAGGAGTTTGTGCTCATTCCTTTCTCTAGTAGCAGCAGCTTCAAAGTGACTGGAATGACAAAAACTTGAGGTGGATCTTTTCCATCTCGAAACCATGATGGAGATCCATAGGTGATGATGTCATTTCTGTCATGCTCTTACGCGACGATAGCATCTGTGCACATCACAGGAGTCATCTGGTCTTAATGACCTCCAGCACTGGCCACTCTAGTCACTTTTATGTTGATCAGGGTTACATTGGGTCTCCAAGACCTACTTGATTTCCAGAGTGTTTCAGAGGGCCATGTTCCAGGTTTAACTCAACCCTCCCAAACTGGATTGTTTGTTAAGTCTCTCATCTTTTAGAATGACCATGTTGGTTCCAGTTCTTTCATATGTAAATCGCAAGCTCACACCTTAACTGTATTATCTGGGCTGACATGGTCCCAATTGTTAAAATTCACTTGAGAATGTAACTCTTAAAAAATGTTGTGATTTACATGAAGGAGCAGCATTCCGAAAGCTAATGCTTCCAAATAAACCTGTTGGATTATAACCTGGTGTTGTGTGATTTGTAATTTGATGAGTGATTGAGTGAGTGAGTGGGAGTATTTTTAATCCAGGTTGCATAAGACATTATTCTCTAAAGGTTTTGATCAAGCTTGAATCAGCAACATAGGAACTTGTATTTATATGACACCTGTTCCCAAAGTAGTTGACAGCCAATGAATTATATTTGAAGTGGTGTAATCAAGGCAGGACTGCAAACATGACAGGCAACAAAGAAAAAGATGTGCATTTCAATAGTGCCTTTCATGACCACCAGATGTCTCAAAGTGCATTACAGACAATTAAGCTCTTTTTCTGAAGTGTAGTCACAGTTGTAAAATTATGTTTAATTGCAGCCATAAAATTTGCTACAGCAAAGTTACTTGTCGGATAATTGTTAGCTGGCACACAAGGGAAAGCTCCCCTGCTCATCCTTGAAATAGTGTAAAGAGATCTTTAACATACCTGAGAAAGCAATGAGGGCCTTGGTTTAAAAATCTCATTCAAAATGCAGAGCCTCCCGCAGCACAGCAATAACTCCATATTGTACTGGAGAGCCAGACTAGATTTTGTGCCATTGATTCAGAAATGATTTCAAACCGTAACTGAAAAGATCCCGCATGGTTGACAACCAAACCACCACTTTCACCATTCACTCCCTACACTACAGACATACAGTAGCAGCATTATTTACCATCTAGAAGATATACTGCAGCAACTCACCAAAGCTTCTTTGATAGCACTTTCCAAATCTACGATCTTTAACACCCAGAACAATACAGGCATGGGAATACCATCAAGGTTCTCTCTGAACCATATGCCATCCCAGCATGGGAAATCATGTCTCACAAACTTGACTGAGTTTTTTGAAGAAGTAACAAAGAAGATTGATGAGAGCAGAGTGGTAACTGTGATCCATATGGACTTCAGACAGGCATTCGACAAGGCTCCCCATGGGAGACTGGTTAGCAAGATTAGATCTCATGGAATACAGGGAGAACCAACCATTTGGATACAGAACTGGCTTAAAGGTAGAAGACAGAGGGTGGTGTTGGAGGGTTGTTTTTCAGACTAGAGGCCTGTGACTACTGGAGTGACACAAGGATTGGTGCTGGGTCCACTACTTTTCATCATTTATTTAAATTATTTGGATGTGCGCATAAGTGGTATAGTTAGTAAGTTTGCAGATGACACCAAAATTGGAGGTGTAGTGAACAGCGAAGAAGGTTACTTCGGATTACAATGGGATCTTGATCAGTTGGGCCAATGGGCTGAGAAGTGGCAGATGGAGTTTAATTTAGATAAATGTGAGGTGCTGCATTTTGGGAAAGCAAATCTTAGCAGGACTTAGACACTTAATGGTCAGATCCTAGGGAGTGTTGCTGAACAAAGAGACCTTGGAGTGTAGGTTCATAGCTCTTTGAATGTAGAGTTGTGGGTGGATAGCATAGTGAAGAAGGTATTTAGTATGCTTTCCTTTATTGGTCAGTGTATTGAGTACAGAGGTTGGGAGGTCATGTTGTGGCTGTATAGGACATTGGTAGGCCTCTGTTGGAAAATTGTGTGCAATTCTGGTCTCCTTCCCATCAGAAAGATGTTGTGAAACTTGAAAGGGTTCAGAAAAGATTTACAGGGATGTTGCCAGAGTTGGAGGATTTGAGTTGTAGGGAGAGGCTCAACAGGCTGGGGCTATTTCCCCTGCAGTGTCGGGGGCTGAGGGGTGACCTTATCGAGGTTTGTAAAATCATGAGGGACATGGATAGGATAAATACACAAAGTCTTTTCCTTGGGGTCGGGGAGTCCAGAACTAGAGGGCATGGGTTTAGGGTGGAAGGGGAAAGATATAAAAGAGACCTAAGTTTTTGTGCAGAGGGTGGTACGTGTATGGAATGAGCTGCCAGAGGAAGTGGTGGAGGCTGGTACAATTGCAATATTTAAAAGGCATCTGGATGGGTAAATGAATAGGAAGGGTTTTGAGGGATATGGACCAGGTGCTGGCAGATGGGACTAGATTGGATTGGGATATCCAGTTGGCATGGACGAGTTGGACTGAAGGTTCTGTTTCTGTGCTGTACATCTCTTGATTCTATGACTCTACTGCAAGATTTGCTTTAATTTAAATTGTCTTCTTTGCTCCCTCCTTCTTCTTCTTAGACTGTCCTTTGAGACTGAGGATGACTTTCACTCTGAAGTCATGGGTACTGAGGTGACTTACTGGGTCCAATGCTGGATGCACAGACCCAGGCATTGGTGAGCAGGTGGTGTTTCAAAAGGTGAATGAGTGACATGCTCAACTAGAGAACTCAGTTTGGGGAATGGACCTAAAAAGTGACCTGAAGTCCACAGGAGCTACAAAACCACTTTGGATTAAAGTGTTTTCACAAGTTTTGGTGACTTTAACTTTTTTTTAAACCCCCCAATAACACTGTGGCCAGCCAGCAAGCGTTGGGGACTTTACCATGTTTTCCCCAATAAACATGTAATTGTGATAGTTGGCAAAAGACAATGGTCAGTGGTTGTGTCAGTGGTGGAATACTCATCTTAACCTGTGCAAGCCTGGGCACCTTGTCTCTTGATTGAAGTCTAACTTATGTCTTTTCTTCTTGCTGATATGTGTTTAGTATCTTCATTTTAGTCATTGGGAAGGGAGGGAGGGTTCTAAATTCATAATTCCTTACTGTTAATTCATCATGATTGATAACATAACAAGATTGATACACATGTCCTGTTTCACAGCAACTTTGTGAGACATGTTTTACAGTCGTTACTAGTTAAAATACTTGTTAAAGCCTCCCTTGAGTCATCTAACAAGGACACTTAAAACATCCACTTAAGTCTCTTTCATCACTTCTCAACATGCCACAACTTGTACAATAGTGTAACTAACATTTGACTGAGCTTAACTATCACACTCACTGCAGCTTTGTTGAAAATAGAATACACCTTTAACCAACATACTTCAAGATAAAAACCGAATGAACCGCGGATGCTGTAAGTCAGATACTCAATGATAACAAGAGGGCATAACTTAAAGGTGAAAGGGAAGAGGTTAAGACAGGATTTGAGGAAAACATTTCACCCCGAGGGTGTTGAGAATCTGGAATGCGTTATTTGGAATGGAAACCTCACAACCTTTAACAAATACTTGGATGAGTATTTAAAATGTCACAACATTCAAGACTGTGGGCCAAGTGTGAAAAAGTGTAGATTTGAAGTAGTTTTGTCAGTACAAACTCAATGGACCAAAGGGCCTTTTCTGTATTGTATAATTCTAAGATTCGATGATGATACAGAAACTAAACTCGAACAAAAAATCTATTTTAAAAGAAATTAACACCACACTATAATTACCTTTCCTTCTGAACTCCCTTGCTGTAACTCAAACCATTAAATAAGAAGAAATCTTCCTTTTCTAGATCATGAAGTAATTTTTCACTTTCAGTCTGTTTAGAAGAGGTTTCTGGCCACATGTATGAAATTATTTGCATTGTTACTTCTCCTTTCTTCTGTTTGATTCACCTTAGACATATTGAAATCCTCTCCCCTCCCCCTTCCACCATCATCTCAGATCATCATTCCCTGCAAGTCTCTAACTTGTCAGAGTTTTATCTACCTGTTCCTACCTGTGATAATGAAGTTGTTCTCATAATGTTACTAATTTTTATCCATGTTGCCTCTGCCATCACATCCCCTGTAGTAACTGTGTTGTTGACAATTCTAGATGATGATTCATCAACTTCACCAACACATTCCACCCTGACCTTAAATTTACCTGGACCATCTCTGACACCTCCCTCCCCTTCCTGGACCTCTCCATCTCCATTAATGACGACCGACTTGACACTGACATTTTTTACAAACCCACCTACCCCCACTCACCTATTGTACTCTATGCTACTCTTTCCCCACCCCCACCCTTCCCTAGCTTATCTCTCCACGCTTCAGTCTCTCTGCCTTTATTCCTGATGAAGGGCTTTTGCCCGAAACATCGATTTCGCTGCACTTTGGATGCTGCCTGAACTGCTGTGCTCTTCCAGCACCACTGATCCAGAATCTGGTTTCCAGCATCTGCAGTCATTGTTTTTACCCAATTCTAGATGATTGTGAAGTCTTACATTAACGTTAAGATATACATAGACTCTTAGGATTTTTAAAGAACAATTATTTATTTATACAAAGTTAACTATTTCAATCCTCCCACTTCCTCCAAACTAAAGGAGTTGCCATGGGCACCCGCATGGGCCCCAGCTATGCCTGCCTCTTCGTAGGATATGTGGAACAGTCCATCTTCCGCAACTACACTGGCACCACCCCCCACCTTTTCCTCCGCTACATCGATGACTGTATCGGCGCTGCCTCGTGCTCCCACGAGGAGGTTGAACAGTTCATCAACTTTACTAACACCTTCCATCCCGACCTGAAATTCACCTGGACTGTCTCAGACTCCTCCCTCCCCTTCCTAGACCTTTCCATTTCTATCTCGGGCGACCGACTCAACACAGACATCTATTATAAACCGACTGACTCCCACAGCTACCTGGACTACACCTCCTCCCACCCTGCCCCCTGTAAAAACGCCATCCCATATTCCCAATTCCTTCGTCTCCGCCGCATCTGCTCCCAGGAGGACCAATTCCAACACCGCACAGCCCAGATGGCCTCCTTCTTCAAGGACCGCAGATTCCCCCCAGACGTGATCGACGATGCCCTCCACCGCATCTCCTCCACTTCCCGCTCCTCCGCCCTTGAGCCCCGCTCCTCCAACTGCCACCAAGACAGAACCCCACTGGTTCTCACCTACCACCCCACCAACCTGCGCATACAACGTATTATCCGCCGCCATTTCCGCCACCTCCAAACGGACCCCACCACCAAGGATATATTTCCCTCCCCTCCCCTATCAGCGTTCCGCAAGGACCACTCCCTTCGTGACTCCCTTGTCAGATCCACACCCCCCACCAACCCAACCTCCACCCCCGGCACCTTCCCCTGCAACCGCAGGAAATGTAAAACTTGCGCCCACACCTCCACACTCACTTCCCTCCAAGGCCCCAAGGGATCCTTCCATATCCGCCACAAGTTCACCTGTACCTCCACACACATCATCTATTGCATCCGCTGCACCCGATGTGGCCTCCTCTATATTGGTGAGACAGGCCGCTTACTTGCGGAACGCTTCAGAGAACACCTCTGGGCCGCCCGAACCAACCAACCCAATCACCCCGTGGCTCAACACTTTAACTCCCCCTCCCACTCCACCGAGGACATGCAGGTCCTTGGACTCCTCCACCGGCAGAACACAACTACACGACGGCTGGAGGAGGAGCGCCTCATCTTCCGCCTGGGAACCCTCCAACCACAAGGTATGAATTCAGATTTCTCCAGCTTCCTCATTTCCCCTCCCCCCACCTTGTCTCAGTCGGTTCCCTCAACTCAGCACCGCCCTCCTAACCTGCAATCCTCTTCCTGACCTCTCCGCCCCCACCCCACTCCGGCCTATCACCCTCACCTTGACCTCCTTCCACCTATCCCACCTCCATCGCCCCTCCCCCTAGTCCCTCCTCCCTACCTTTTATCTCAGCCTGCTTGGCTCTCTCTCTCTCTTATTCCTGATGAAGGGCTTATGCTCGAAACGTCGAATTCTCTATTCCTGAGATGCTGCCTAACCTGCTGTGCTTTGACCAGCAACACATTTACATACAATACACTCAACATGAGATCTAAGGGAGTGTTCCGTCACTTCAGCCATTTGTCAGTTATTGTCATGGAGGTGGTAGTTGTTGGTTGATAATATTAGCAATGACATGGAGTCTATATTGACGATCAGCAGTGAGCCTGATTGAATTTAATTGACAACTCCGTCAAACTTTTATCCAATACAATATTACATATACTCACACATATATTCCTACAGTAACATTTACATACAACATTTATTATACCATTTCTTAATAAGAATACAACTCTTATGTTTCACTTAACCAAAACATATCTTTGTAAAATGCACTAAACATTCATAGCACTACAATCAGAACATCATAAATCAGTTATATTTCTAAAATTAATTCTTTAGTTGCATATATCCCTGTTTTCAAAAATGTAGACCCAAACCTCTTACCAAACAACATATTTATTTCTGTCATTCCATTCTCCTGCATATTTAATCACTTTATTGCCTTTGCACGTTTCCCCTTATCCTACAAAGTATCAGTTACCTCCTGCCTCATAATCAGCAATAACCATTTGCTTGTGCATCTGTCATCAATTAGTCCAAACCTTCCAAATCTAGCTTCAATAAACTGCAAGAATGGCGCTGTAGCCTCAGAGATAAAATGGTTCATCAACTTTCATAGGAACACAGAATTCCTCCAGAGTGAAACTAGGTCTTTTGATCCATCAGGTCCACACCGATCCTCTGACGAGCATCCCACCCAGACCCACTCTCCTACCCTATCCTGGTAACCTTGCATTTTCCCATGGCTAACCTGCACATCCTTGGTCACTATAAACAATTTAGCATGGCAGGTTAGGAGGGCGGAGTTGAAGTGTTGAGCCATTGGGTGGTTGGGCTGGTTGGTCCGGGTGTCCCAGAAGTGTTCTCTGAAATGTTCCGCAAGTAGGCGACCTGTCTCCCCAATATAGAGGAGGCCACATCAGGTGCAGCAGATGCCGTAGATGATGTGTGTGGAGGTGCAGGTGAATTTGTGGCGGATATGGAAGGATCCCTTGGGGCCTTGGAGGGAAGTGAAGGGGGGAGGTGTGGACTGCCGCCACGACATTAACCGCCTCAACTCCTCCATCCCTCTCACCCACTCCAACCTCTCACCTTTGGAACGTGCAGCCCTCCACTCCCTCCGTTCCAACCCCAACCTCACTATCAAACCGGTCCACAAGGGAGGCGCGGTAGTATTTTGGTGCACCGACCTTTACACAACTGAGGCTAAACGCCAGCTCGCGGACACCTCCTCCTAGTGCCCCCTTGACCATGACCCCACCTCCCACCACCAAACCATCATCTCCCAGACCATCCATAACCTCATCACCTCAGGGAATCTCCCATCCACCGCCTCCAACCTCATAGTGCCACAACCCAGCACCGCCTGTTTCTACCTCCTGCCCAAAATCCACAAACCTGACTGCCCCAGCTGACCCATTGTCTCAGCCTGCTCCTGCCCCACCGAACTCATCTCTGCATACTTCGACACGGTTCTGTCCCCCTTAGTCCAAGAACTCCCCATCTACTTTCAGGACACCATCCATGCCCTCCACCTCCTCCATGATTTGCGCTACCCCGGTCCCCAACGCCTCATCTTCACAATGGACATCCAGTCCCTGTACACCTCCATCCCCCATCACAAAGGACTCAAAGACCTCTGCTTCTTCCTTTCCCGCCGTACCAACCAGTACCCTTCCACTGACACCCTCCTTCGACTGACTGAACTAGTCCTCACTCTGAACAACTTCTCTTTCCAATCCTCCCACTTCCTCCAAACCAAAGGAGTAGCCATGGGCACCCCCATGGGCCCCAGCTATACGTGCCTCTTCGTAGGATATGTGGAACAGTCCATCTTCTGCAGCTACACTGACACCACCCCCCACCTTTTCCTCCGCTACATCGATGACTGTATCGGCGCTGCTTCGTGCTCCCACGAGGAGGTTGAACAGTTCATCCACTTTACCAACACCTTCCACTCTGACCTCAAATTTACCTGGACTGTCTCAGAGTCCTCCCTCCCCTTCCTAGACCTCTCCATTTCTATCTCGGACAACTGAATCAACACGGACATTTACTATAAACCGACCAACTCCCACAGCTACCTAGACTACACCTCCTCCCCTCTGCCCCCTGTAAAAACGCCATCCCATATTCCCAATTCCTTCGTCTCCACTGCATCTGCTCCCAGGAAGATCAGTTCCAATACCGAACAATCCAATTGGCCTCCTTCTTCAAGGCAAATTCCCCCCAGACGTGATTGACGATGCTCCCCACCGCATCTCCTCCACTTCCCGCTCCTCCGTCCTTGAGCCCTGCCTCTCCAATCGCCACCAGGACAGAACCCCACTGGTTCTCACCTACCACCCCACCAACCTCAATATACATTGTATCATCCGCCGCCATTTCCGCCACCTCCAAACGGACCCCACCACCAGGGATATATTTCCCTCCCCTCCCCTGGAGCGTTCTGAAAAGACCACTCCCTCCGTGACTCCCTCGTCAGGTCCACACCCCCCACCAACCCAACCTCCACTCCTGGCACCTTCCCCTGCAACGCAAGAAATGCAAAACTTGCGTCCACACCTCCCCCCTTACTTCCCTCCAAGGCCCCAAGGGATCCTTCCATATCTGCCACAAATTCACCTGCACCTCCACACACATCATTTACTGCATCCGCTGTCTCTATATTAGAGACAGGCCACCTACTTGCGGAATGTTTCAGAGAACACCTCTGGGACATCCGGACCAACCAACCCAACCACCCCATGGCTCAACACTTCAACTCCCCCTCCCATTCCACCAAGGACATGCAGGTTCTTGGAATCCTCCATCGCCAGACCATAGCAACATGACGGCTGGAGGAAGAGAGCCTCATCTTCCGCCTAGGAACCCTTCAATCATAAGGGATGAACTCAGATTTCTCCAGTTTCCTCATTTCCCCTCCCCCTACCTTGTCTCAGTCCCAACCCTCGAACTCAGCACCACCTTCCTAACCTGCAATCTTCTTCCTGACCTCTCCGCCTCCACCCCCACTCCAGCCTATCACTCTCACCTTAACCTCCTTCCACCTATCGCATTTCCAACACCCCTCCCCCAACTCCCTCCTCTCTACCTTTTATCTTAGCCTGCTTGGCACACTCTCCTCATTCCTGAAGAAGGGCTCATGCCTGAAACATCGATTCTCCTGCTCCTTGGATGCTGCCTGAAATGCTGCGCTTTTCCAGCAATACATTTTCAGCTCTGGTCTCCAGCATCTGCAGTCCTCACTTTCTCCTTGAATTTTGCTGACAGAGTTGGGAACCAGGATTTGGGACTGTTTTGAGTTCTGAACTCACCTCTGGTTAAAGAAAAGACTGATGTAGGTGAAGCCCTTTGTGGACATGGAGCCAAGTTCCTGGTTGGATGGAGCAGGCTGCCAAAGCTGGAGGGCCCAAGCCAGCTGGAGGACCCAGCAGCTTCCGAGAAACATCCAGCTTCTGAAATTTTGAGGAGGGTTCTTCAACAAGAAGGTGCCCTCTCAGCCAGTGTATAAAGTGGCATTTGTCTGGCATACAACCCAGTTTTTGAGGTGGTGCCTCTGATTGGATACCCTCTACCAGGCAGTTGTTCTGCCCTTGATTGCATTCAAGAACTAGAAGCTGACTGGAAGATCTTCTTAAATACTCTTTAACAAGGCCTTTTAAATTTTATTTTTCATTTATTTGTAAGTGAGCATCACTGGCTGGCCAGCATTTTGTGTTGCCTGTCCCTAGTTGCCCTTGAGAAGGTGGTGGTGAGCTGCCATGTAGGTTCTATTGGTTGATGCACAATGCCATTAGGGAGGGAATTCCAGGATTTTGACCCAGCAACAGTGAAGGATTGGCAATATATCTCCAAGTCAGAATGGTGAGTGGCTTGGAGGGGAGCTTGAGCGTGTTCATGTTCCCATGTATCTGCTGACCTCGTCTTTCTAGTTGGAAGTGCTTCTGGGTTTGAAAGGTACTGTCTAAGGATCTTTGGTGAATTTCTGCTGTGCATCTTGCAGATTGTACAAGGCCGCTGCTACTGAGCGTTGGTGGTGGAGGGAGTAGATACTTATGGATTTGGTACTCCCCAATCAAGCAGGCTGCTTTGTCCTGGATGTGTCAAGCTTCTTGTGTGTTGTTGGAGATGCACTCACCCAGACCAGTGGGGAGTATTCCATCACACTCCTGACTTGTGCCTTGTAGATGGTGGGCAGGCTTTAAGGAGTCAGGAAGTGAGTTATTCACTGCAGTATTCTAACCCTCTGACTTGATCTTATAGCCACTGTGTTTATGTGGTAAGTCCAGTTGAGTTTCTGGTCAACGGTTACCCCGAGATGTTGATAGTCAGGATTCAGTGATGGTAACACCTTTGACTGTCAAGAGGTGATGATGAGATTAACCATTATTGGAGATGGTCATCACCTGACATTTGTGTAGTGTCAAATGGTACTTGCTGCTTGTCAGCCCAAGCCTGGATATTGTCCAGATTTAGTTGCATTTGAACACGGACTGCTTCAGTATCTGAGGAGTCATGAATGGTGCTGAACATCAACAAACGTCCCAAATCTGAGATTATGATGGAGGGAAGGTCATTGATGAAGCAGCAGGAGATGGTTGGGTATAGGACACTACCCTGAGGAGTTCCTGGAGCTGAGATTACTGACCTCCAATAACCACAACTATCTTCCTGTGTACTAGGTATGACTCCAACCTATAGTAAGTTTGCCCTCAATACCTATTGATTTCAGCTTTGCTAGGGATCTTTGATACCATACTTGTTTAAATGGGGCATTGAAGTCAAGGCTGTCACCCTCACCTCAGCTCTGGAATTCAGCTGTTTTGTCCATGTTTGCACCAAGGCTATAATGAGGTCAGGAGCTGGTGGAACCCAAACTGGGTGTCACTGAGCAGGTTACAGCTGAGCAGATACTGGTTGATAGCACTATTGATGATACTTTCCATCACTTTCCTGATGATCGAGAGTGGATTGATGGGGTGTTAATTGGCCGGGTTGGATTTGTCATGCTTTTTGTGTACAGTACATACCTGGGTAATTTTGTGCACTGTCATGCAGATGCTAGTGTTGTAACTATACTCGAACAGATTGGCTCAGGGAGCGGCAGGTTTGTGAGTTCAAGTCTTCAGTACGACTGCTAGAATATTGTCAGGGTGCAGAGCCTTTATAATATCCAATGTTTCTTGATATCACATGGAGTGAATTGAATTGGCTGAAGGCTAGTAATGCTGGGGACAACTGGAGGAGGCTGAGATGAATCATCCACTTTCTACTGGCTGAAGACTGTTGTGAATGCTTCAGCCTTATTGCTTACAAACTGACTTGGAACCATATTACATATCTTTCACTATCCCCAGGTCAAAATCCAACATTCTCCAATTTTGATTTTAAAAAAGTTCATTTTTCTGTTTAAGTGTATGTTAACTCCTCAAATAATTCTGAAATGATCTCCAAATCTGGAAAGTCAATGGACCTCGGCCAAACCGACAGTGCATGCACAATTGCCGTCGATGCCGCTGAGCTACGGAGGGAAAAAATTGGTCTCATATGCAATCCATTAAAACACAACCTGCTGTACACCTGTGAGGGAGATGGAGGTATACGTACAGGAGTATTTAACCTTCCAGCTGATTTCATAAACGCAGTCCAGCATATCCACAATTCCTGAAGAAGTAGTGCAAATAAGGGCAGTACTGCTCTTGGGAAACTGTCAATGTGCTATCTCCTGCAACAGGGCCTGTTGGCACAGAATTGTCTGTTGTGCAAAGATCACTGCATCCCTTACCTCTTGGGCTGATGGGTCATATTAGGCTGCTACAAGACACATCAGAAACATCACTCAGTGGATCTACATGCAATGCTTGTATTTAATAGAACAGCATAGCATAGAATACAACAGAACAGAATAGAATAAAAAAGTGAAACAAAATAGAATTGAATAGAATAGAAATTTATTGTCATGTGTACTTTTATATAAAAATACAAAGTTTTATAAGTTGCTCCACCATCATCTACATCAAAGATAGAAGACATAGAGTCATAGAGATGTACAGCATGGAAACAGACCCTTTGGTCCAACCCTTCCAAGCCGACTAGATATCCCAACCCAATCTAGTCTCACCTGCCAGCACTCGGCCATATCCCTCCAAACCCTTCCTATTCATATACCCACCCAAATGCCTTTGAAATGTTGCAATTGTAACAGCCTCCACCACTTCCTCCGGCAGCTCATTCCATACACATACCACTTTCTGCGTGAAAAGGTTGCCCCTTAGGTCTCTTTTATATCTTTTCCCTCTCACTCTAAACCTACACCCGCTAGTTCTGGACTCCCCCGCCCCAGGGAAAATACTTTGTCCATTTATCCTGTCCATACCCCTCATGATTATATAAACCTCTATGAGGTCACCTCTCAGCCTCCGATGCTCCAGGGAAAACAGCCCCAGCCTGTTCAGCCTCTCCCTACAGCTTAAATGCTCCAATCCTGGCAACACCCTTGTAAATCGTTTCTGAACCCTTTCAAGTTTCACAAGATCCTTCCAATAGGAAGGAGACCAGAATTGCACACAATATTCCAACAGTGCCTAACCAATGTCCTGTACAGCCACAACATGACCTCCCAATTCCTGTACTCAATACTCTAACCAATAAAGGAAAGCATACCAAAAGCTTTCTTCATTATCCTACTTACCTGCGACTCCACTTTCAAGAAACTATGAATCTGCACTCCAAAGTCTTTGTTCAGTAATACTCTCCAGGACTTACCATGAGGTGTACAAGTCCTGTTAAGATTTGCGTTCACAAAATGCAGCACCTTGCATTTATCTGAATTAAACTCCACCTGCCACTTTTCAGCCCATTGGTCCATCCGATCATGATCCCGTTGTAATCTGAGGTAACCTTCTTCACTGCCCACTACACCTCTAATTTTGGTGTCATCTGCAAACTTACTAACTATACATCTTATGCTCACATCTAAATCATTTATATAAATGACAAAAAATAGTGGACCCAGCACCAATCCTTGTGGCACTCCACTGGTTACAGGCCTCCAGTCTGAAAAACAACCCTCCACCACCACCACCCCCCTCAGTCTTCTATCTTTGAGCCAGTTCTGTATCCAAATGGCTAGTTCTCCCTGTCTTCCGAGAGGTCTAACCTTGCTAGCCAGTCTCCCATGGGGAAACTTGTTGAATGCCTTACTGACATCCATATAGATCACATCTACTGCTCTGCCCTTATCAATCCTCTTTGTTACTACAAAAAACTCAGTCAACTTTGTGAGACATGATCTCCCATCCACAAAACCATATTAACTATTCCTAATCCGTCCCTGCCTTTCCAAATACATGTACATCCTGTCCCTCAGGATTCCCTCCAACAACTTGCCCACCACCAACGTCAGGCTACCACTTTAGCCAACCTTCAGTCTTTCGGCACCTCACCTGTGACTACTGATGATACAAATATCTCAGCAAGAGGCCTAGCGATCAATTCCCTAGCTAGGGAGTTCTAGGGTACACCTGATCAGGTCCTGGGGATTTATTCACTTTTATGCGTTTCAAGACATCCAGCACTGCCTCCTCTGTAATATGGACATTTTTCAAGATGTCACCATCTATTTCCCTACATTTGACATCTTCCACATCCTTTTCCACAGTAAATACTGATACAAAATACTCATTTAGTATCTCCCCCATCTACTGCATGGACTTGTAAAAACCCTTTGGATTCTCCTCAATTGTATTTGCCAAAGATATCTCATGACCCCTTTTTGCTCTCCTTCTTAAATATACTCCTACTGTCTTTATACTCTAAGGATTCACTCAATCTATCCTGTCTATACCTGACATATGCTTCCTTCTTTTTCTTAACCAAACCTTCTATTTCTTTAGCATTCCCTACACCTACCAGCCTTTCCTTTCACCCTAACAGGAATATACTTTCTCTGGACTCTCATTGTCTCCTTTCTGAAGGCTTCCCATTTTCAAGCCAGCCCTTTACCTGCGAACATCTGCCCCCCAATCAGCTTTTTAAAGTTTAGATTAGATTGCCTACAGTGTGGAAACAGGTCCTTCGGCCCAACAAGTCCACATCGACACTTTGAAGTGTAATCCACCCAGACACATTTCCCTCTGATTAATGCACCTAACACTATGGGCAATTTAGCATGGCCAATTCACCTGCCCTGCACATCTTTGGACTGTGGGAGGAAATTGGAGTGCCCGGAGGAAACTCACACAGATATGGGGAGAATGTGCAAACTCCACACAGATAGTCGCCAGAGGCTGGAATTGAACCTGGAACCCTGGTGCTGTGAGGCAGCAGTGCTAACTACTAAGCCACCGTGCTGCCCGTTCTTGAATAATAACGTCAAAATTGGCCTTTCTCCAATTTAGAACTTCAACTTTTGGATCTGGTCTATCCTTTTCCATTACTATTTTAAAACAATTAGAATTATGGTCGCTGGCCCCAAAGTGCTCTCCCACTGACACCTCAGTCACCTGCCCTGCTTTATTTCCCAAGAGTAGGTCAAATTTTGCACCTTCTCTCGTAGGTACATCCACATACCAAATCAGAAAATTGTCTTGTACACACTAAACAAATTCCTCTCCATCTAAACCCTGAACACTATGGCAGTCCCAGTTGATGTTTGGAAAGTTCAAATCCCCTACCATAACCACCCTATTAATTCTTAC
Source organism: Hemiscyllium ocellatum (assembly GCF_020745735.1). Lineage (NCBI taxonomy): Eukaryota > Metazoa > Chordata > Chondrichthyes > Orectolobiformes > Hemiscylliidae > Hemiscyllium > Hemiscyllium ocellatum. The sequence continues at coordinate 110,401,007 of NC_083403.1, read as the reverse complement.
AGATAGCTGAGATCTCCTTACAAATTTGCTTCTCAATTTCCCTTTGACCATTAGGGAGTCTATAACACCATCCCAATAAGGTGATCATCCCTTTTTTATTTCTCAGTTCCACCCAATAACCTCCCTGGATATATTTCCAGGAATATCCTCCCTCAGTATCTGTAATGCTATCCCTTATCAAAAACGCCACTCCCCCTCCTCTCTTGCCTCCCTTTCTATCCTTCCTGTAGCGTTTGTATCCTGGAACATTCAGCTGCCAGTCCTGTCCATCCCTGAGCCATGTTTCTGTAATTGCTATGATATCCCACTCCCATGTTCTTAACCATGCCCAGAGTTCAGCTGTCTTCCCTATTAGGCCCCTTGCATTGAATAAATGCAGTTTAATTTATTAGTCCTACCTTGTTCTCTGCTCAGTCCCTGTCTGCCCGGACTGTTTGACTCGTGCCTGTTCTTAACTGTACCAGTCTCAGATTGATCTCTTTCCTCACTATATTATGAGTTTAAAAAAGTAAAATTAAGACAAAATTCAACACAGTTCAAGTTACGGCTCCTGGGCTTGGGGAAAACCGATTTCAAAATGACAGAATATCCTGAGGATTCAGCTGGGATGAGGCTGCCATGCTGGGCTGCTGGATACTAGGCTGGAAGCCTCCACTAAAGAAGACTACCATGCTAGGCTGAGACCACCTTGCTGGGGCACCATCACACTGGGCTGAGACCACCCTTCTCCTCTTTCAGGTGCTCAGGCCTAGCTGCAGACCTGAAGCCTTGGCCTAGCCTGTGAGTCCGGCAGAGGGAGTCAGCCTGGGCCCTGTTCCTTGCTCGCTTGGAGATCCTGGACTACATTGAAGCCATGTTTGGCTTGTCCCAGTGTCACCACTGCCAGAGGCCCAATAAAAAGGAAAACAAAAATGAAGAAACAAAAAAAAATAAAGTGCAAAAGCAAGAAGAAGAAAAAAAAGAGAAAGAAAGCCAATGGAAGTGGATGAGCCCTGGGCTCAGACCCCACTCTGCCACCATCTTGATTTGGGCATGTGATAAATGCTTTAGCATTGATCATATTCCCTTTCAGGCATCCAGGAGAACCGCAAATGTCCTCTGATGTTTGTACAGGTTGCTGGGTTCTACCAAGTCCGTGACATCAGTCGCTATATCTAAATATTTCTGTGCTCTAGTTGTTTATTCAGTAAATGCAGAACTGTATTAAGGAACCTTTGAGCCCAGGTAGAAATCATTTTACTTGTTGCTGTGCAATCGTGCTTGGTTCTGTTTCTCATGAGGAAAGACACCTTTCTTTTAAAGAGTTGTCGAGGACTTTATGAATCAGACATCTTTGGGTTTTCAAGCCTTCTAGTTATCAGGCTGTCAATTGGAAATATGCCTATATTCCCTGGCAGCTCACTGATCTGATTCAAGTTGGGGCTAGTGATGAAAATCATGCAGGGAGCAGGTGACTCTTTAAGGTGACCCTCTTCTTCCCCTGACCCACATGAAAACAAAATGTTTGATGTATGGAAGAGAAAGTCTACACCCTAAGTACCATTGCTATTCACCTATCAATGCCACAAGGCCAATATATTGAATACCTCACTGATGAAGGGCACATTCTCAGAAATGCCCTGACAAACCCCAGGAAACGTTATCGGAGTGAGCCTGAAACCCATGCTCAAACCCCATAAAAACAAAAGTGTAATCAACATGGCTATCACTTCACAAAATGACCTTAAGCTATTAAGAAACAGAAAAATGGTGGAGGAATTCAACAGGTCTGGCAGCATCTGTGGAGAGAAATCACAGTTAACATTTTGAGTCCAATGACCTTTCTTCAGAATTGGCATCACTGGACTCGAAATGTTAACTCTGTTTTCTCTCCGCAGATGCTGCCAGACGTGTGGCCTTTCACCAGCAATTGCTGTTTTATGATTGTTTCTGATCTCCAGTATCTGCAGTTAGTTCTTTCATTTTAAGATGAAGCAACCTTGATTGTTTTCTTTCACCAACTAAGTCATTCACTTCAAGGATAATTAGGGACGGACATCAAATTTTGACTTTGCTAGTGATGGTCACAACGCATGAAACACCCAAATAGAAAAAGATGCATTCCCAGTGCCATCAGAATTTTGTTAATGTGGGGTGAATTCCTGCTGTTTCGTAGCTAAATGGAGGTGGCCACGCAACAACATCCCAGTGAAGGCAGGTCTGATGGGTCAAAAAAGGGACAGGAATTAGGGAAGGCAGCATTCCCTGTCCCAATGTCTTCCCCAGAGAGGTTTTCTCTCTGACGCTCATCCTTGTGGATTTTCAAGTTTTTTTAAACATACTTTGAGCTGGGGATCACCTGCCTATCTTAGCAGTGCTCTGCTCTCCTATGATGTTACTAAGACTTCAGGTCTCTGATCTGTGATTGGACCAGAAAAACCAGGACCCTGCCTGTCAACATTATTTGGAGACTGGGCCCACAGTGGTGGTCAATTAGGAAGGCCACACAGGATACACTAGACTCGTATCCTATCAGTATGTGCTGCAGACCCTGATTTTACCCTGACATCAGGGTCCTGATGCCCCTCCCAAAATTCAGAACAGAATTCAAGCAGGTAACACAGAATATGTAACCACAAAGCACTGTGGCTCTCACTGTCAGCATGTTTCTGGATGATGCATTACCACAGCATCAGAAGCTTATTCAGTGATGTTGGAAATAATTATGAATACACACTTCAAAGCCTTTTCTCAGTAATGGAAAAATTCTGCAAACTCCAGATACAAGTGTTCCTCAACTCTGTGACATGGATGACTTAAAAATAATTTTTCACTGCCTCCAGTTGTGTACAGAGAGTGTAATCATGAGAATGTCAGTGCACCAAAGTCACTGAACTTCATTTAAGTACCTTCAAGCCTGTTGAAAGCTAGCAAAAATACTTTTTAACCTCGTAATCTAGGAAGGTGATTCACCTCGATTTTTGACCTCAAAATTGACAAAGATCAGTACAAGGTTAATAGGCATTTTTAAAATTTAGCTCTAACTTTTTGCAAGATTTGAAATGAACAACCTGGTACATAAATAGAGAGAAAATAAGCAATTGTTTAGCTTTAAAGTTCCTGTTCTTATTGAATAGAGAAATGGGCTGTCCAAGATGGTGGCAATGTAGCAGGGCTATGTGCGGGCTCTAGCCCAGGGCTCATCCACTCCCATCTGCTTTCTTTCTTTCTTTTTTTTTCTGACTTTTGTTCTTTTTCTTCCTTTTTCTCTTTTGTTTTTCTTCTCTTTAGGGGGTTAGTTGGTGGCGTCAGTGTAGCAGTGAAAGCGAGCCACGTATGGAGTAATGGCAGCTTCCTGGAGGTTGGAGGTATCAGCAGATAGGGCTTCTCTTGGTGTTTGGGAGGGGTGGGGGTGGCAGTGACAGCAACACTCCTCCAGCGATCAGAGGAGCCAGTGGTGACCGTGGAATCTTTATGATGGTGATGCCAAAAAGGCAACATCTGAGAGGAGAGCAGCTGCAATAGCACTCTTGGCTAGACAGTGGCCTGGTCTGGCAGTGCATCAGGATCATAAGGCCAGCACAGAAACAGACCCTTCGGTCCAAACAGTCCATACTGAACGTAGTGCCACCTACCTGCTCCTGACCCATCTCCTTCCAAACCTTATTCATGTACCTATCCAAATGTCTTTTAAACATTGTAATTGTACCCACATCCACCACTTCCTCAGGAAGATCATTTCACATGCAAACTATCCTCTGTGTAAAACATTTGCACCTCATGTCTTCTTTAAATGCCTGTTCTCTCACCTTAAAAATGTGCCCCCTAGTGTGGAAATTCCCCATCCGAGGGAAAAGACAACTACCATTAACTCGATCTCTACCCATCATTTTATTAATTTCTATAAGGTCATCTCTCAACCTCTTATACTCCAGTGAACAAAGTCCCAGTCTATCCAGGCTTTCTTTGTAACTCAAACCTTCTATACCCAGAAATATCCTGCTAAGTCTCTTCTGAATCCTCTCCAACTTTATAATATTCTTCCTGTAACCAGAACTGGTCACAGAACTCAAGAAGAGGCCTCACCAATGTCCTGTTCAGCCTCAACATGCATTCCCAACTCATATATCAAAGCACTGAGCAGTAAAAGCGAGCATGACAAACGCTTTTTAACCATCCTATTTATAAGTGACGCAAACTAAGTGCATCTCTTCTACCCAAGGCCCTATTAATCATGTATAAGCCCTACCATTGCTTGTTGTACCAAAACGCAAGATCTCGCACTTATCCAGATTGAAGTCCATCTGCCATTTTTCAGTCCATTCACCCATTTAATCAAGACCCCTTTGTAATCTTAGAAAGCCTTCTTCACAGCCTACTATGGCACCAATTTTGGTATCATCTACAAACTTACTATCCATGCCTTCTATATTCTAATCTAAATCATGTATATAAATGACAAACAAAAGAGGACTCAGAACCAATCCCCGTGGAACACTGCTGATGACAGGCATCCAGTCTGAAAAAATACCCCTCCACTCCTACTCTCTGTCTCCTGCCATTAAGCCAATTATGGGTTCAATTGGCAAGCTTACCCTGAATCCCATGTGACCTAATGTTACTAAGGTTTTACAAAAGTCCAAGTAAACCATGTCCTCTGCTCTGCCATGATTAGTCTTTTTGGTAACTTCCTCAAAATTAAACTCAATCAAGTTTGTAAGACACAATTTTCCTTGCAGAAAACCATGTTGACTATCCCTAGTCAATTCTTGCCTCTCGAAATATCCATAAATTCTATCTTTTAAGATCACTTTCAATAATTTACCCACAACTGAAGTCAGACTCACAGTTCCCCAGTTTCTCCTTAAAACCTTACATAAACAAAGATGCAACATTAACCACTCTCTAGTCATCAGATACCTCACCCATGGTTTTAGCTGGGCCCTGAGGACTCCTGGTTGTAGGCAAGTGTGGATTTAGCATGGGACTCAGTGATAGTATCGATGAGGGGACCCAGCAATGAAGAGATGGTGCCTAAATTGTGTCCACTCCTATGATGGTGGGTTTGATGCATACAGTGGCAAAATGGTGGCACAGTGTCATGTTGGCGAACCAACTCAAAGTTCATGGTGGATGCAGGGGAACAAAGATAGACCCTCTTTCAGTTATATCTTTCTATTCTTTTTATTCTTAACTTTATTCACAATGGTGCTGGATTGTGGTGATAGGTGGAAGTTCTCACTGTATTTCACTCTATTATTCACTGTAAAATGAAAGTGACAATAAAGCATTCAAATTCAAGTTCAAATAGCTGTAGCATTTGATGTTTGAATTGTTGTGCTGCGGTTTTATTGTTAAGCTTTAACAAAAGTCATGAAATAAATAATTGGAATCATGTTTTAAATAAAATTAATCGTCTTTGCATTGGGGTCCTTTCTAATTTCATTACAAAAAAAAAGCACTGGAGTTCTCCCTAGTGAAAATCCCTTGTGTCATTATTTCATTGCTATCTGTAGGAGCTTGCTGTATGCAAATTAGCTGCCACTGTTCTTATCTTACATCAGTTTCGATATTCAACAGTGCTTCATCAGTGATAAGGACCTTTGGACATCCCAGGCCATAATTCACATTAGATAAATTCAAATCTTTTTTTTTGTTTCAGTGATCAGGCTGCTTTTTTATAACAAACATAATTAACCGTTTGTCATTTTTATAAATGACTTAGACACAGGCATAGGTGGATGGTTAGTAAATTTTCAGATGACACTAAAGTCGGTGGAGTAGTGGACAGTTTGGAAGAATGTTACAGGTTGCAGGGGGACTTGGATAAACTGCAGAATTGGGCTGAGAGGTGGTAAATGGATTTCAATGCAGCTAAATGTGAGGTGATGCACTTTGGGAAGAATAACATGAAGGCAGAGTACTGGGTCAATGGAAAGATTCTTAGTAGTGTGAACGTGCAGAGCGATCTTGGAGTCCATATGCATCGATCACTGAAAGTTGCTACTGAGATTGATAGTGCTGTTAAGAAGGCATACAGTTTGTTAGGTTTCATTCACAGAGAGATTGAGTTCCAGAGCAGCAATTTCATGCTGCAACTATCCAAAACACTAGTGCAGCCATACTTGGAATATTGTGTACAGTTCTGGTCACCATATTTCGGGAAGGATGTGGAAACATTGGAAAAGGTGCAGAAGAAAGTTACCAGGATGTTGCCTGGTCTGGAGGGAAGGTCTTATGAAGAAAGGCTGAGAGACTTGGGTCCATTCTCATTGGAAAGAAGAAGGCTAAGAGGGATTTGATAAAACCAAACATGATGATCAGAGAATTAGGTAGGGTAGACAGTGAGAGTCTTTTTCCTAGGATGATGATGTCAGCTTGTACAAGGGGGCATAGCTACAAATTGAGGGGTGATAGATATAAGACAGATGTCAGTGGCAGGTTCTTTACTCAGAAAGTGGTAAGGGTGTGGAATGCCCTACCTGCCAATGTAGTTAACTCAGCCACATTAGTGAGATTTAAACAATCCTTGGATAAGCACATGGTTGATGATGAGATGGTGCAGGGGGACGAGCTGAAAATAGTTAATAGGTCGGCGCAACATTGAGGGCCAAAGGGCCTGTTCTACAATGTATTGTTCTATGTTCTAACTCAATCCATTCTGCCAGCCCTTTTACAGGAAAGCAATTTTCCAGGAAAGCAAAGTTTATTTCGAACAAATCATGGTTTTGACTCACTGAGGGAGAAATGTGTGTAGTTGCAGAAACTGACACAGAATAGGTGTTGTACACAGTATGTATAACTGTGGATATCATTTAGGCCTGAGAAACAGATCTATGAAGTTATATGATTTCTCTACAGGCACCAACAGTGACATTGGGAAAATAATTCACTTTTAATGTTATGTTTGGGAGATCCCGGGACACAGTGGTAGCACTCTTAACCTTTGGGTGCCAGAAATCTCAGGTTCGAGTCCTACAGCAGGACTTGTTGGTCATGGATGGTATGTTTGTCACTTGGCCAAGCAGGCTGGTTGTTAATCGTTCTGTGTGTCTGGTGGCAGCTCATAGCAGCTGGAGAGTTCCTGGTCAGCCATCCTATAAAGGACAATGACAATCTGCCTCACCCACAAGGTGAACCAATCCAATGCAAGCCCACGGTCAACCATTGGAAAGGATGACAGGAGGAAAGACAGGCAGAATGTCAAATTGACTTGACAGTGGCTCCAAGGAGAAGAACAGGAGCCTCGGCTAGTACAGGCAGGTAATGGTCTCCTGTAGATTTATTTCTAATCAACCTTTTCAGAGATGTTATGACACACCTCAACAGCAGGATGTGAACCCAGTTCTCCAGGTTCAGAGGCAAGGACATTACCAATATATCACAAAGACTCTTAATGACTTTGTGAGAATGTTTTTTTGTGGACTCTGTGAAAGAATTCCTGAAAGAAAAGCATTCAAAAATGTTTTTGCAGGCACTCTCCAGTGATCCCTTTCAGACTGGTGGGTTAGGCTGTTGTTGCCTCAGAACAACTGGGCAAAGCATGACCTTCCCTGTTGAAAAAAAGCAAACACTGCGGATGCTGGAATCTGAAACCAAAAAAAATTTGACAAAGGGTCAGTTAGACTCGAAATGTCAGCTCTTTTCTCTCTTACAGATGCTGCCAGAGCTGCTGAGATTTTCCAGCATTTTCTCTTTTGGTTTCACCTTCCCTGTTGATAATGGTGATTGACTTATGACAGACGCTTTGGGAATTCAAAGATCATTGGCTTCCTAGTCTGTGGCAGATCCTGTTCTGACGCAGATTGAGTAAGAAACGTTGCAATTTAAACATCCTACTAATGCAAATTTTTCACCAGAAAGAGCTGAAGTGGGAATAAATTTCTTGTTTTAATTTTTTTATTCATTCATGAGACAAGGTCATCACTGGCTAGGCCACATTTATTGCCTATCCTTAATTGTCCAGAGGGTAGTTTGCCTGGAGTCACATGTAGGCCAGACCAGGTGAGCATGACAGTTTGCTTCCCTAAATGTCATTAGATTAGATTCCCTATAGTGTGGAAACAGGCCTTTTGGTCGAACAAGTTCACAGTGACCCTCCGAAGAGCAACCCACACAGACCCATTCCCCTAAATTTACCCCTGACTACTCCACCTAACACTATGGGCAATTTAGAACGGCCAATTCACCTAACCTGCACATCAGTGGGAGGACACACACACACACACAATGTGTAAACTCCACACAGACATTGTCTGAGGTGGGAATTGAACTTGGGTCCCTGGCACTGTGAGGTTGCAGTGCTAACCACTGAGCCACCGTGTGAATCAGACGGATTTTCCCCACAATCGATTCATGGTCATCTTTAGACTCTTAATTCCAGATTCATCTTCCCCCCTGCCATTGGATTCAAACTATACCATCTGCTATGGCAGGATTCGAACCAGGGTAATGGATTAATAGTCACATGATAATACCACTCAAGTATTGCCTCTCCCAAAATTTGAATGGGCATCAGCAGCTTTATGTAGTAACACTCGTCTTCAATAACAGAGCAAACAAACTGGTTTCTCTGCTGTTGAGGCATGCGAATTTCAAAATTGCTACAAATGAAGGGTTGAAAGTTCCATTTAAATTCATGAAGTATTTAGTTGCGAAACCCCTGGGAACATATCAGAGTTGGCAGCTTTAAGCTTATGGGCAAAATGAATTTGCATTGATTAAAGGGAAAGAGGCAGCACAGACACAGAGTACAGGGAGCAGTAACGGTGAAGGTGAGGATAGGCAGCTTAACTGCTGGGCAATGTGTTGAAGTTGACTACTGTAGGTACCACTGTCACACCCAGGCGAGCACCCTGTGAAAGACATCATAAGAGAGAACAGGAAAGGCAGCCATATCATTCGGGCTTCTTGTTGGTTAAGCTTCTGATGCTTACTTGCGTATTTGTGGAATGAAGTGGGTCGTGTTTCACTTTTAGATGTGATACATCATTGTCATCTGGTCATGTCACAACAGCAGGACAAGGTGTTTCCTGTGTAGAAAGGTTGAGAGTAGTCTCGTCCCACTCTGTGGCCACTGGTTGGAAGTGAACGTGGACTTGGCAAGGACATCGAATAAGACGTGGTGGTGATGAAGCCCAGCAGCTTCCAACCCTGTCAGAATTAAACAACAGGCAGTAAGGACCAAAGATAGCCCCAAGACTGCACAAAGTGATAAAAACAGAGTTGTTGGAATGAAGGCTGGTTTTCATGATGGACTAGACTGCATTCACAACCACATTGCCATTGTGCCGAAAGGCCCTTAAATCTGTAACTACCTCTAATTATTTCTTCTATATATATTAATTAGCCTATGCAAAAGAACCTCCAGGACAAGTGGGATTTGAACCTGATCAGAGGTAAGAACACAATCACTGCAACACAAGACCCTTACCTCTTCCATCTTTATGAAAGAGGGAATTTAGAAAGAACAAGAGAAGGGATGGTCGTTGATAGGGTGGAGGGCAGGAAAGATTAAGTGAAAAAGGATTGCATGGTATAAGATCACTGTGATGTGAGCATATGACTCCAGCAGGGTATTCATACTTAGTGTAACGATGCTTATGTTACCTCCTCTAAACATAAGACACGGGTGATGTAGCATAAAATATTTAATGGAGATTTATGACAGCTCCAACAGTTACAGACACTTCAGTGTCTAGGCTGATAAGTTACTCGGTTACATACAATAGCACACTTCTATCAGGTTGTCATTCATGAAGTAAGATGGAGTCAGAATTCTTTAATTCTTCAGATCATATATTAGATACTGTGATGATATTGTGAACACGTCTCAATGGGTGCATTGCACACATTGTGAGACAGAACACAAGAAAGGGAGTGGTGACAAACTAAGAAATGAAAGGTGCAAGTAGAAGAGAGGTCAATGGCAGCTGACCCAGTATAAAGTAAAGGAATTAAAAAAGGAGAAAAAAGCAAACCAGCAATAAGAAAATACACAAAACCAAACAGAGGTTTTGAGCTAAAATTGTCGAACTCCCTGTTGACCTCAGAACATTCTAAAGTACCCAGTCACAAATTGAGATGCTGTTCCTCAAATCTATGATAGATCAAAGAAGGAATGGTCAGAGTGGGAGCATGGTAAAAGATTAAAATGAGAGGCAAGTTGGAGCTTGAGGTCATTCTTGGGACTGAACAGAGGTGCTCCGCAAAGCAGTCACCCAGTCTCTGGTCAGTATTCTCAGTGTCCAGACCACATCTTGAACAGAAGATACAGTGTACTAAACTGAAAAAGAAAGGGTGGAGAGGCAGAAGGAGAGGTAGCGGAAGAAGCAAGATGAGGGAATTTGAAAAATGTAGAAAGACAGAGTGGAAAATTAAGAATGAGAAAGAGAGAGAGAGAGACTGAGTAGAAATGGCTGAGAAACAAAATGTCAAAGGTGGAATCAGAAGTACATGGAGAGTGAGACAGAGCCATCAAAGACTGTGTTTAAGAGAGAGAGAGATGACTGTCATCTAATCTGAATTTAGTTCTATTATATACAGTGATTTAAATTTTATTGCAAGTTATTTCAGTTTGGTTTGCAAAGTGCTGCACATATAAAGTGCAGTATTTCAACTCCACTTTCACACTGCTTCCTTGGGTAAACCATAATTCACTTAAACTTGTTTTACTTAGAAGTATTGTCTTCTAGGAATGCAATATCAACTTTAAGTCAGGACCACCCATATTTTACACATATGAATGACGCAGGACATGAAAGACTTCAATTAATTTCACTCCCTCACAGGAGCTGAAAGATGTGTACAACTTTCTTAGTGAGATAATTATAAGCCCTTCTGAAAGCTTTAATGAATGTGGCTCACATGCAATTAAGTACTTATTTATTTCTAATGTTAAGTGTAAGTGAAGGAGTGTGCTTCTCTTAACTTGCAATTAGAAGGCAGTTGCCTGTGTAAATTCAATGTGAAAGGATTTGCTTATAAATGTATGCAGAGGAGTTTTACCAAAAAAGCAATCACCTTGGGTTTTGGGAAGTAAATATTTCAATAAAAAACATGGTTAGTTTGGACAAAAGTGTGAGTTTTTGTACATTGTTATTTGTATTTGCAATTTTCTGCCAATAATAAATGTGAACAGAAGTGTCATGTTGAAACTCCTGGGGTTGGAGGTGAAGAGGATTGGGGCGGGGGGGGGGGGCTGAAAGATTTAACTGATATGTAACCATAATAGTTTTGTCATGCACATATGCAATCTACAAAAATAAAAATCATGGGCGTCCCTGTTCCAATTGTTATAATCCACTTGGAGACCAACAATGAGATTAATGAACTACCCAAACAAGCCCGATGGAATGTATCAAAGGATCAGATTTCAGATTTAATTCAAAATCAGCATAAAGTTAAGCATGCATTAACAATATGTGTTTTTTTCAATAGGATTGATGAATTTAATTTCAATTAATCAACTCAACAAAGACAGTCTCCCAAAAATTCAAAATTTCCCACTTTAGCATATGTAGTATTCAGTCACTGAACCCCACACTTCCGTGTATTTCCCAAGGAGGGATTCAATTTCTTTACTCTTGCCTGGAATTGTCACAATGTTCCCAAAAAAAAGTCCAAAACAGATGCCCTTCTGGAATTTCACGGCCTTTCTGGATTTTCACTGCCCCAATGTGATCACTTATTTTCTGCCCCATCTCCACAATTTCCTGGATCACCTAACTTTTTATTGCATTTTTCAAATTATTTAATAATTAAAAGAAAGGTTGAGAGCCTTGCCTAAATGTCCAAGGGACATCACTTGTTGCGTTCTGTCAATTTGAGTACATTCTCATTATTCCAAATCACTGTCTCCTATATCCTAACCAATTCCTGCCCCTCCCAATGGACAGTTTACAATTCAATGTTGTTAACAGTTTCTTGTGTGGAATTACATTGAATGCCTCTGGAAGTCCAGATAAATAACATGCACACTAACCTTCTTTTATACCAAGTTAGTTACCTCCTAAAACAAAAATCAATACATGTGTAGACATAACATACTCAATAGAAATTCACGATCCCATTCCTTACTGTAAGCCTCACTCTCAGGAACTCTTTATTTCTCTCACAGTTTCCTGCAACATGTGGCTTTTCCACAAGCCACGAAAATCCTTGGATATCAGGAGGAATGGAGTGTGACCCAGGATGCAGCATCACACTGGCACATCATCCACTAGCACAGATACTGAGGCTATGTGGGTGAGAACTGTCCATGAACAAGGGGTGATAGGGTTTAGCTGTAGGGTGCAGGAGGACAGAGACAGAGCCATCTGTGAGACAGAGCCATCTGTGGTCAGCGGTTCAGGGGACTATCACCGTGAAACTCTGTTTGATATTGATGGAGGGCCTCAGAAGTATTGGTTTGGGGCTTATACATGTCACGAGGCCTTTGGGTAGAAAAACTCCATACATGTGAGAATGGACAACTGCATGGAACTCCACATGTAACAAATGTCAAGATGGTGGCACTGGCATGGTCCAGAGTGTTAGCATTCCTGAGCCCGTATGTTCCAATTTGGCCGCATCCTTCTCTCTCTCTCTCTCTCTCTCTCTCTCTACCTTTCCATCTTTTTCTTTCTCTTTTCTTTTATCTTCTGACATCGTGGGGAAGCTGGTACAGTATCGGAGGGTTGATAGCAGCGGCAGTACCCAGATCAAGGGAATCGGGCTTTGGTAGGCCCAGAGCCTGGACTCCAGAACCCGGTGGGCCATTGGGTCAGCAGAGCAAGGCTACATCCTTTGTGCAGTATAAGGGTGCATTTAGCATGGACTGGAGGTGAGGTCCTGGCGCGGTCAGGAGGCAAGGATAAGCGCAGACTGCTTGAAGGACTGTAATGCTAAACTTTTTATTTCTCTATTTTTCTAATTTATTCTTAGTTTTTGTACTTAGGTCCATTGTACCCAAGACGGCATGAAGGAATGCAATCCTTAGCTTTAGATTTTTTCATTGTTCTCATTTATTCCTAAGATCCTGCACAAAGGATCTTAGGTACCTTTGTACCTACGAAAGCACCATCAGTAGTGACTTTGGAACTTTTCACTGCACTCATGTGAGTACATTTGACAATAAACCTAATTCTACTTCTAATTCTAATTCTCTCGCTGTAGCCTGGATGAGTCATCTCACAGTGAAGCACTGTTGCCTGTCATGTACAAAAGGAGCTAGGACTCTGACCAAAACCCACAACTAGACTCAAGATGGCTAAAGGAAATTCTAGCTGTGCCCAACAACAGAGGCCCTTTAGCTGGTCTAACAGCCCATCTGGGGATGAAATTTTTGAAAGACAGGCAATCTCTGTCACTTGCAGATGCCAAAGATCAGAGTCAAGAGTGTGTTGCTGGAAAAGCACAGCAGGTCAGACAGCATCCGAGGAGCAGGAGAATTTATGTTTTGGGCATAAGCCCTTCATCAGGAAAGGTTATGCCTGAAACATCGATTCTCCTCCTCCTCGGATGCTACTCGACTTGCTGTGATTTTCCAGCACCACACTCTCGACAGCATTCTTAGTAGCCTCGACCTCCCCAGCTCATCTCATGCATGGAGAACTTGTGGTGTAGGTGTCAGTGATGATGGCTGCCCTATAGAGATACTAGTAGCCCAATCCCAGGTAGCCGAAATTAGGTCCCTTATATATGTTGAACATCAATAGTTTATAACTCATGGAGACAGAGACAGGCTTTGATAAAGCTATATAAGGCACTAGTTAAACTAGACTTAAAATACTGTGAACAGTTTTGTATCTTATCTAAGGAACGATTTACTGGCAATGGAGACTATTCAGCAAAGGTTCACCAACCATTGAGGGATCGTCTTTTGAGGTAAGGTTGAGTAGGTTGGGTTTGCACTCATTAAAATTTAGAAGTATTAGAGGTGACCTTATTGAAATGTGTAAGATTCATAGGGAGTTTGACAATGTAGGTGCTGAAATGTTGGTTTGCCTTCTGGAAATGTCGAGGATAATGTCTAGGGCATAATCTCAGAATAAGACAGAGATGAGGAGGAATTTCTTCTCTCAGAAGTTAGTGGACCTGTAGAATTCTTTGCTGCAGAGAGGTTGTAATGGAGAATTTATTTTAATTCGTTTAAACAGATGGACGGGGTTAATTCTGGAAATAGAATAGGGACAAAATGGAGCATCATACAAACTCTTTAAGTATTCATCAGCAAATATTGTCAATAGTCTTATTCTGTTTCCCTCATCACTACTTCCAAAGGAATGCATTAGGAGTCTTCATAAATTGGGACAGGGTGGGGGGGATGGGGGGGTGGTGTGGGGAGAAAAGGGAATGTCATTCATACTTTTCTGTTGGGGATTCTATCTCACAGACATAGTGCCAATACAATGACAGGTGCCCAAGGTCATACAATGCTCCACCAAAGATCAAGCTATTTGCAGACTGTGATGGCAATAGGTTCAGCCAATAGATTCATTGCTGTTTATGCTTTGGAACAAGCCCCATTTTGTCAATATGAAACAAGCACTGAAGATAAGATTGTTGTTAAAATATGACAAGAAAATTTGAACATTCCTGCATATTGGAATTGTTGGCAATTCTGACTGCACCAGTATTCCTGACTCCTTTGCTCAGTGTCACTCAATGCCTTCTGCCTTGTGAAACACTTTTGCCTCAGGTTTTGTGCCTCTCAACACACCCAACTCTCTGGCACCTATACTGGCTGCTGGTGACTTCGCTACTCCTAGCTTAACACAAAAGAAGAGTCCACTGTGTTATGCAATAATCCAGATGGACTGTCCTAATTCAATCTGTTAACTATTTGTGCATAGACTGGGAAATGCATCAGGTTCATAATCAGTTAGCTAATCTGGTTCAGAATTGTCAACACAAACACAGATCTATCCTCAAACATAAACAAACAAATTATTCATTCATACCTATACCTCAATTGTCCATTACTAGTGTATATCCCTTGGAGTTGCCAATGAAACATTCAACTATAATCTAATTGCTAACAAGATGCTTTACTTGTTCTTTTTAAAGGATTCAATAAATTCATTCCCATCTGATTTCACTTGGAGTCTGTTCCACTCACATTCCAAGTGATCTGTGTAAAAAATAAATGCTTTCTTGAAGGTCATTAACTTTACAATGTTATCTTATGGTTTTGAGCTGATAATGCAATTTTTTAAAAAATTACAACTCGAATGAAGCAAAATCCATGAAGGAGGCACTTTCTTCCTCAAGAGATGTAGATTAGTAACTCTGACCCATGACACACTATAGAATGCTGAAGTGTTTCATTAGCCTTAGTTAATGAACAAGCTTATTGTACATATAATTGTGCAAATGTGGCTCCACTGTACAGCATGAATTTACTTTGTCTATAATGCTTGATGACAAATGGGATTACATGCTCAATATATTCCAATAACATTAAACCACAAAGCCAATGAGTCAAGCTTGTCTTGTGACTCACTACTGAACTAAAGAAGCTTGTTACTTTGGAAGGAACATCAGATCAACTTTTTGCAAAAACACCCTCCTTCCATTATTCCTCCAGCTTTCTCCAAAAATAACTGCAGTTTTTGCTAAATCCCTCTCTAATCAGATAATCTGCTGCAACTTGAAGTGAGTTGATTTGTTTTCTCAGGGTTGAGCTGGTGGAAAACTTTTATCAAGATTAGCCATATTAATAAAAGGTCATTATAAAAGCAATGGAAAGCCAGGCTGAAATGTATAGGTGAGGCTATTACTCAACAGTTTTGAAGCTAACAATCTGTGACTAATAATGACAACTGGTTTGTGCACCTAACAATCTGTTTTTACTATCAACTCTTAGGTAGTATCCAACATCACACATACTGGTGAGATGGTTGTGAAATTAGCATTTGACTAGTTGAACCTGATTTCTTGTAGATTGAAGTACATTTTACTGCAGGGCATTGTGCAAGGCACGTT
The DNA here is from genome assembly GCF_020745735.1 of Hemiscyllium ocellatum. Lineage (NCBI taxonomy): Eukaryota > Metazoa > Chordata > Chondrichthyes > Orectolobiformes > Hemiscylliidae > Hemiscyllium > Hemiscyllium ocellatum. The sequence goes on along the minus strand of NC_083403.1, from coordinate 110,385,062 downwards.
TAATTACGCAATTCAGCATCTGGAGCTAATGTTTTGGCTGATTTAAAAGATGACATCAATATGAAGGAGAAAAAGTATGTTCCTTTTTACATTCACTGGACATAATGAAGATGGGCCGTACAAGTATTTGACCTCTACCTGTGACCTAGCATAAACATCGTGACAGGCAAATATTGTCACAATTTCTGTTCACTCGATATCAACCAGCCTATTTAGCATAGGAATGTAAGGATCCCAGATTGCATGCATGGAAATAGCCACCGGCCCTCTGCCTAAACAGCTCCTGAGAAATATCTCATGCCACCCTGGTTTTAGTTGGTCTGCAGGCATCCTGGGTGAATGTATAAAGCTAGCATTAGACGACATATATGTGGAAGTGAAGGACTGAACTCTGTCCAATAAAGTAGCCTGCCTAAAGTGAAACCTTACTTTGTCCAGGAAGTTTTTGGTTTACCCACAGCCGAACAAGGGGCCATCAACTAAAAGCTAGGTACCTACCTGAAATATCAAAACATCAAAAGTAGGAGCAGGAGTAGGCCACTTGGTCCTTCAGGCCTGTTCCACCATTCAGTATGATCATGGCTGATCCTCTATCTCAATGCCATGTCCCTGCTTTCTACCCTATACCCTTGAAGTGTTTAAAAACTAAAAAATCTCTCTTTCTTGCATGAGCTCAGTGATTTGGCCTCCACAGCCTTCCATGGGAGGGCATTCCACAAGTTCAGTGCTATTTGAATGAAGAAACCTTCGTCACCTCAGTTCTAAATTATCTGCCTGATATCCTGTTACCGTGTCCCTTGGCTCTAAGATTCTCCAAACAGGGAAAGCACCCTCCCTGCATCTTGTCTTTCCAGCCCTGTTAGAATTTTAAACATTTCAATCAGATTTCCTCTCATCTTTCTAACCTCTAGTGATTACAGGCCCAGTCAAACCAAGCTTTTCTCATTCGACAGAAAGTGAGGTCTGCAGATGCTGGAGATCAGAGCTGAAAATGTGTTGCTGGAAAAGGGCAGCAGGTCAGGCAGCATCCAAGGAACAGGAGATTCAACATTTTGGGCATAAGCCCAATTCCTGAAGAAGGGCTTATGCCCGAAACGTCGAATCTCCTGTTCCTTGGATGCTGCCTGACCTGCTGCGCTTTTCCAGCAACACACTTTCAGCTCTTTTCTCATTCGACAGCCTTGCCATCCTCAACATCAGCCTCATAAACCTCCGCTGCTCTCCCTGCATTCTTTCTTATGAAAGGAGACCAAATCTGCACATTATACTCCAGATATGGTCTCACCAAGAAATTAGACATCCCTAGTTCTGAATGCAAATCCTCTTGCAATGAAGTCCATTATGCCATTTGCCTTCCTAATCCCTTACAACACATACCTGTCTGCTTTCATTGATTGGTGAATAAGGAGACCCAGATCCCTTTGTAGATCCACACTTCCAAATGTATCATCATTTAAATAATACTCTTCCTTTCTGTTTTTCACATCAAAATATATAACTTCACATTTAGTCATGTTGTACTGTGTATGCCAGATGTTAGCCTACTCACTCAACTTGTCTAATTCACCTGAAGCCTCCTTGCATCCTCCTCACAACTCATAATCCCACCCAGTTTTTTTCATCAGTAAACACAGAAATGTTACGTTTGGTTTCCTCATCTGGATAATTTATATATATACTATGAATAACCGAAGCTGTAATATTGATCCTTGCAGTATCTAACTAGTCATTCCCTATCACTGAGAAAAAGACCCATTTATTTCCACTTTCTGTATTCTGTCCGTCAACCAACTCGCAACCCATGAAAATATATAACTGCCTATTCCATATGTTTTAAATTTATACCCAAACATCTTATGAAGGACCACATCAAAAACCTTCTGAAAATCCAAATGTACCACATCCACTTGCTCTCCCTTATCTATTCTACTAATTACATTGTCAAAAGGCTCTAGTAGATTTGTTATTAAAGATTTGCCTTTCACAAATCATGCTAATGCTTTCAAAATGTTTTGTTACCACATCTTTTATAATAGACTGTAGCATTTGATCTACATTTGAGTTGGACGAGTGATAGTGCTCTGCCGAGCTCCATTTTGGAGGGCCTCCGCTGAATTGGCTTCTTGCTGTTCTCCTCGGTCCCATTCTCTCCAGCAGGTTACAAAGGTCTGTCCCATTCTCTCCAGCAGGTTACAAAGGACAAGGTGAGCAAGGTTGTGGAGAAAAGGACAAGAATTTAACATATGTCTGTAGAGTGGTTATACCTTATAAAATGGGTAGATTCTATTGCTCTCTAATGGTAAGATTGCTCAACTCTCTCAGGATTTGTCTGAGAGTCTTTCTGGTTTCTGATCCCAGCACTGTTTAAATGGACTTCTCCAAAACCACATTTTCCTTGGGCTGTAATAAATCTGACAGACTCATCAATAATGACAGCAAGAATTCTTTTTCTTGCCATTTCTGATTTCAAAGCTCCACAGTCACAATTTTCAATTCATGTGTAGGGATTATTAATGAAGTTATCTATAGATTCTCTTTTGAACTCTTTTGTTCAAACTTTCCTTCACAAGAATTGTATTTATTCTCAATTTAAAGTGGTCATCACAAGATGTTGGAACTTCTACGAATAAACGGTGCCTCCTTATAGATTTTCAAAGTTTATAGCTTCCTCTACTATAGCATTCACTGAATACACCAATATATATTTATTTGTTCAGCTTGAGATTTAGTCCTTAATTTTGAAATCTGAAGAACTACTTTCTGCAAATTGTTCAATCTGTGTTCTGTTTGGCTCATCTCGGATATTAGGAGAAAGTGAGGACTGCAGATGCTGGAGATCAGAGCTGAAAATGTGTTGCTGGAAAAGCGCAGCAGGTCAGGCAGCATCCAAGGAGCAGAAGATTCGACGTTTTGGGCATGAGCCCTTCTTCATCTCAGATATTGCACCTTGATGGGAATATTTTGAAATAACTTAACAATAATAATAAAATATTACTGTAAAGTTATTTCAAACCTTTATCATACATTGGTAGCTATATGGGCAATGGCAACTAAATCTTCTCCCTCTAGCTGCAAGTTCATTTCAAACAGGCAACCCAGCTATCTGGATTCATGCTTTTGTCTGCAGAGAATGGTGTCAATCCCTATGACTATACTGTCCCCTACTATAAATACCATTCCTTTAAGCTCTCACCATTTGAATTACTTCCTGTATTGTGATGCTATTATCAATTTGTTCATCCATGCTAGAGACTCCACTCTCATCTAAACAAGCTGACAGAACATCAATCCTATCAAGACATTGTAAAGGTTGAGGCTCCCTCATTCACTGTCAATACTCTCGTATAATTAAACACTGGTCAATCCAGAAAATACTACCCTAAGAAATCTTTCTATCTGGTACAAAGATTCCAGGTAGCAATCTCCATCCCCGATATACTGCCTTCAGCCTCCAGCTCATAAAATCTGAACCAAAGCTACTCGGGTGAGTCAAATACTTACTGCGGCCATGTTTGCCTGAGAAAGAAACACTGAATTCAGGAATGCCTATGGGCTGCAGCTGTAACATATCACCAATCCTGTCATCCTTAATGCATTCTCAGTAATTACTTAGTTATTTTATCAATTATATATTTATTTACCTTACAAACTGGTTGCTATATTATGTTAAACCTGAGGAACTGAAAAACTCCCAGTCAGGCCGAACCAGATACATTATGGTAACAGAACAAATTCCTGGAGTCCGAAAAGTACAGGAGCAAAAGAGCACTATTTTCCTTTCCTCCCCTAATTCACTTAACCTCCCAATTTCCAGGACTATTGTAGGTCGAACTAAGTTGACTTGTTTTATATGCTCCTAATACAAAAGGCCTGGCTGCCCCCAATTACAGAGGGGCCATTTTCATCTGCTTCTTTAATTAATTATTCCCATTTGCTTTTTCAGCAGAGGCCTTCTTAAACCTCTATTTAAAACTGGGAGCTCTAGAATTTAAACGTAGATTTCAGGTAAATGTTAACTACAAACAAAAAGAGACACTATCTGGGCCTCTTGATTATATGCCCAGCAGGAGGGTCAGTTCCACCACAGAACACACCAGATGGTCTCCTTTTTTAAAGACGGAAATTTCCCCTCCCACATGGTTGAAGATGCCCTCCAACGCATCTCATCCATGTCTTGCATCTCTGCCCCTCCGACCGTAACAAGGACAGAACCCTCCTATTCATCACCTTCCACCCCACCAACCTCCACATAAATCACATCATCCGCTGACATTTCCGCCAACTACAAATGGACCCCACAACCAGGAATATATGTCCCTCCCCACCCCTATCTGCTTTCCGCAAAGACCATTCCCTCCGCAACTACCTGGTCAGGTCCATGCCCCCCAATAACCCACCTCCCCTCCTGGCACCTACCCCTGCCACTGCAGGAATTGCAAAACCTGCACCCACACCTCCTCCCTCACCTCCGTCAAAATTTCACCTGCACTTCCACACATCATTTATTGTATCTGGTTGCTCCTGATGTGGTCTCCTCTTCACTGGGGAGACTGGACACCTTCTTGCAGGGTGCTTCAGAGAACATCTCTGGGACACCCGCACCATCAACCCCATCGCTCAGTGGCCCTCCCACTCTGCCAAGGACATCCAGGTCCTGGGCCTCCTCAATCACCACTCCCTCACTACCCAATGCCTGGAGGAAGAACGCCTCATCTTCCATCTTGGGACCCTTCAACCCCAGGGCATCAACGTGGACTTCACGAGTTTCCTCATTTCCCCTCCCCCTACCTTACCCCAGTTCCAACCTTCCAGCTCAGCAACATCCCCAATGACCTGTCCCACCTGTCAATCTTCCTTCCCACCTATCTGCTCCACCCTCCTCTCCAACCTATCAGCTTTACCCCCCCCACCTCCATCCACCTATTGTACTCTCAGCTAATTTCTCCCTAGCCCCACCCCCCCTCCCATTTATCTCTCCACCCCTGAGGCTTCCAGCCTCATTTCTGATGAAAGGCTCCTGCCCGCAACGTCGATTTTCCTGCTTCTCGGACGCTGCATGACCTGCTGTGCTTTTCCAGCACCACACGCTCTCGACAGCATTTTTATGTTAATGTTATCCTGCCTCATTACAGAATTACCATTAGTAGTCACTAATCATGAGCTTCTGTTTCAATGGAGAGTTTGATGGCACAATCTTCGGTCCAGAGGCAACAATGTTATAAACTGAGACAAGCTCTGAAAACATTTACTGAAAGCTGTTCAACAAATTAAGTTTTTAAAAACTTTCTCCATTTTTCTCCCTTCTGTGATACTGTGTCATGCTATGAGGTATGCTGTTCAGTTGCTTACTCATGTGGGCATTCCTCATTTGTGAGCTGGGCAGTGGATGTTGGCAAGCTAGGAATTATGAGCAGCATCACAACCAAGACAAATGACCTGATGTCCATACACGTGCACTTGCCAATGAGTATAGCTGAATAGCAAACAGGGCCAGGAGCCCAGAGATAGTTTATCATGACTTTATTCCTGGCAAAACAATGTCGGTTTGATTTGTAATACTCTAACATCTGCCCCAGCTAAGATAAACCAACTCAATCCAGACCAGAGGCAACCCAGAAAGCTTACTGGTCAATATGGCTCAGTTTTGGTCTCCATGTTTAAGGAAGGATAAACTTGCTTTGGAGATAGAACTAGATTGGGCACTGGGAATAAGAGGGTTGTCCTATGAAGAGAGGTTGAGTAAGTTAGGCCTCCACTCACTGGAGATAAAAAGAATGAGCGGAGATCTCATTGAGACAGATAAGAATCAGAATGGTCTTTTCAGGAGAGGCACAGAGAGATTCTTTCCTCAGGCTGGAGAAACTAGATCATGGGGATACAGTCTTAGCATAACAGCTCATTTATTTAGGACTCAAGTGAGCAGAAATTCCACCACTGAAAGGATTGTGAATCATTTAGCAGTCTTTACTCCACATGATTGCGGATGCTTCCATCAGTGAGTAGGTTTAAGGTTGAGCTGGACAGCTATTTTGTCACTCAGGTAATCAAGGGACACAGAGAGTGGACAGGAAAGTGGAATTGAGGAGGAAGGTCAGCCATGATTGAGTTGCACAGTGAAGCAGGTTTGAGGGGCTGTCTGGCCTGTTGCTTCTGCTTCATTCACCTTCTGCTTACACAAGTAATCTCTTCTTTAAGCACAGCCTTGCCGAGAGAGGAGGTCAGCCAGACTGGTGAGTTTCAATTCTGCTGCATAGACTTGACACAGCAATAACCGTGAAGCACTTTGAAACATCCTTACTGGTGCCAAAGTGAATCAATGAAGAAATAGCAGAAATCCTGCAGAGGTCAAAAAACTGAAACCAAATCAGGAAATGTTGGAAACGCTCTGTTGGCTAGACCTTATCTGCAGAGAGAACGAACTGAATTCTGATGAAAGTCCACTTCTGAAAACACATCCTCACGGTAGTGCCCGACATGCTGGGTATTTCTCAAATTTTCTGTGTTTGTTTGTTTGTTTGTGAAGAATGGTTGGTGTTTGGTTGAATTGGTAAATGCTGCAGAAAAGTGATCACAAATGCACAAGCCTCGAAAATGCCTTTATAAGGTTTGGCACAAGACAAATATGAATCAGCAGTCGTATTGTGGAACTTTATTTTGCTTGTAAATAAAAGTTCTGATAATTAAATTAGTAACAAAAGACACAGGTAAGATATGTATTCTTGAAGATCTTATTGTCTTGGAATAATCTTTACTTCGCTGTTTGAAAATGAGTCATCATTGTAATAACATTTATTTTGCACTTAGTTTTTATTAAGCATTGATATGTTATTCTTATTGCTACCATACATAGGAGTATAACCCTGGACTGGGGATGAAAACTCAGGAGGGAAGCAGGATTCAGGCAAGTGGAAGATGTTTACTCAAGCAGAAACCAGTTAAAATAGGAAGGGGCGGGTCAAAGCATCTTCCCCAAATCTAGCTTCGACGTATGAACTCAATTATTCTCTTAATCTTTGGCTCAGATTGGAAGAAAGATCAGCAACACACTCGAAATCATATAGTAAAAAGCAGTATTTTTATACAGTTCTGTATTACAATGATCACATTCAATGTCGTTGCAGCCCTTCCCTCCTGATCCACACAACCAATCCTGTAAAACTTAATCAATGATGGGTATCCATCTGGCTATCCCGAGATTCCTATGCTCTCATGGTGTTTAACAGACACCATGATCTCCAGTCTTTGGGATATTTCTATGCACCCATTCATTTGCATTCCAAAGTTAATGACCACACTCCCTTGAACTTATCTCATGCTGGGTTATCTCTAAGGACAGCTTGAATCCTGTTATTCACTATCTTCTATTCAATTACTCCCTTGTATTTCTCAATGTCCTAAATATATATGTGAAAATACAGTTAATTTTAACTAACTGCTATAAGATTTGTAATATGGATTTTTGTTATTAAGTTAGTTATAAAGTTTAAAGTTAGATACAGCTATTTCTACTCTTAATATTTTGTGATTAATAGGCTGTGAACAATCTATTTTGTTCAGGGCATATGACAGGACATTTTCTAAAGCTAACTTTCACATATAGGCATTAATATTTTGGTTATACGTATCTATTTTCTATGTTGGAGAATCTCTAAGTAGAACCTGTTGCTTAACAAAGCCTGGTGTGTGGTAAAGTGTTGGTACTGCTGGCTCACTGTGCCATGGATCTGTGTTCGATTCCAGCCTCGGTGATTGTCTGTGTGGAGTTTGCACATTCTCCCTGTGTATGCCTAGGTTTCATCCAGGTGCTTTGGTTTCCTCCCACAGTCCAAAGATGTTAAATTGCCCATAGTGTTTCAGGATGTGTAGGTTTGGTGCATTAGTCAGGGGTAGTTGTAGAGTAATAGGGAAATGGGTTTGGGTGGGTTAGTCTTTTTTTTAGATTAGATTACTTACAGTGTGGAAACAGGCCCTTTGGCCCAACAAGTCCATATCGACCCTCCGAAGACTAACCCACCCCCCTACACCTAAAACTACAGGCAATTTAGCATGGCCAATTCACCTAACCTACACATTTTTAGACTGTGGGAGGAAACCGGAGCACCCGGAGGAAACCCACGCAGACACAGGGAGAATGTGCATACTCCACACACTCAGTTACCTAAGGTGGGAATTGAACTGAGGTCTCTGGCACTGTGAGGCAGCAGTGCTGACCACTGTGCCACTATGCCGCCCATAACCAGCTTCAGAGGGTTGGTGTGGACTTGCTGGGTTGAAGGGTCTGTTTCCACACTATAGGGATTCTATGAAAATAACTAGGTGTTGTTCTAGTAGCTACTTAGGGAGTTAATAGGCTGTATCTTCCATCTGGTGTTCATTCATTTACTGGGACAATTATTCCTTCATTAGTAAATCTGAGAATATTAACTTGTTTGTTTCATAGGCATGGTCTTATCAAAACTGTCTGGGATGGTTGCTGCTCAAGACCCCTTTGCTGACTTCAAAGTAGCTTTGTTCAAGGGCACCATTGTTTTCTTTACTTAAAGACTGGAACAGACTGTTCGTCTTAATAATCTCCTTTCAGCTATTTTGTTTTTTACTGCTAGGGCAGGCTGCCTTTCTTTGTTTGTCAGCCATTTTGTGTGAGCAGACACGGGCCATTTTGTTATGAACAGGTATAGGTCACTCCTACATCATTTTTTTTTGGATTTAAGATATTTGACATTGAAATGAGTCTATTGAAACCCAAGTTAGATTTTCTTTACATACAATACTTGGGACAACTTGAACCAGGAGTTCTTGCCTATATTTCACAGCAATTCCTAAAACCAACCAGTCAAATAGAAATAAGCACTCATTGGCAGTAACAATGGAATCTTTTGTAATCTAAATTCCAAAAAGCTTTCTGAAGAAATTGAGTAGCTTATAATCACTGTACAGCTGTCACTGGAAGCCTGAACCTATAAAAGAGGATTTGCCTAGACTTGTTTCCACCAGTTTGGGATGACAGCTAATAATGTACTTGAGAGACTAACTAAGTCCAGTGAAATTGCCTTTTCATATCTACATTGCCTCCCCACCTTGAACACTCATGATGCTCTACAGGAATCAGAGTTCACACCTTGTGAAACTGAAAGAGAATCTACCCATTAAAATTAAAGTTGCCAAGTCCGCGTTCAAGTCCAAGACTGAGCAGTGACAGGAGTTGGCACAGGCCTGACTTGAAGCCTAACCTGAGTTTTAGCATCACCATGTTAGTTATGAAGTTAACTTTGGGGATGAGGGAAACTGCTGAAAATGTGTTGCTGGAAAAGCGCAGCAGGTCAGGCAGCATCCAAGGAACAGGAAATTCAACGTTTCAAGCAAAAGCCCTTCATCAGGAAACATGAGGGAAACTAACTGCTCTTTTAAATAACAATGGGGCACAGAAAAATGAAGTGAACTTTTGTCATTTCAAAAAAAAAGCTGTTTGACTTTCAATTCACTTTTTCTGATAAACTAAATGATCAAATCCAAAACCTGTTATGAGACAGCTTTAGACAGATTCCAATGTCTGAAATTGTTCTGCTTATGTTTTCCTGTAGCATGTCATTGATCTCAGCCGATCCAGGTAACAGATGGAGACTTTGAAAATTAAGAGGATAGGTTCAGTGCAGCAGAGGGTCCTGGTATTGTCCGTTCAGGCATTTGACATCCACGAAACATGGTCAGAACGTCAGACTGCCTGGAAGATAGGAGCCCACTACAGTAACTCAGAGCACACCAGAATGACAGTCACCTGGAGAATTTTACTCCTCATGCTGATGTCCATAGTATCTCAGGAGAGGGTAAATTAACAGGTCTAGTAAAGTTCAGCATGTTTGCCCTTCATAGCAGCCTTATGGAGATCACTGAATCTGAAATGAAGCCTAAGCTTGCAAAGTAACATTAATCAGGAAATGTATTACTATATCATCAGAAAGACCCAATATAATAAAATAGTAGGTTTATGGCACACCTTACTGTAAGGAGATCGCTTTTCATGTCTGACACACTCCATCAAAGGATTCAGGATGTCACATCATTCTTCAATAAGCTAGAAGAGAGATTAATTACTCAGTGATAGGTGTTGTTGTAGTTTCATAGCAGTCATGCAAATTGGAGCTGCAAAGCTCTTAACATAGTTTTCTATCGTTGCCATTTGAAATGAACTGGCCACTCAGGAGGGTTATTAAGAAGGGAAACTCAACACCAGCCAAACTGCAGTTAATGTATAAGGTTAAAAACACACACAATGAAGGATGCAATAACTGCAGCGGTAACACATATACCAGGGAGACTCTGGCAAGTCCCTCTGAGCACTTCAAATCAAAAGATTTGTCAATATAGCCCTGGCCAGTTCACACAAGTGATACATCATGTTAGTACACAGAGAAGCAAAGACCAGTCAAAAACAAAACTTTCAAGGTGGACACCCTGGTGGAAGCAACTTCTCTAAACTTCATTAGTTTGAGAAGAAGATGTGGTACACATTTTCAGGATAATTAAGGATATCTGACAATTTGATGTCAACTTCGGCAGTGATGCACATGCTGTGAGGACAAATGAAAATAAAAATGCAAAACCACTCAAAGAATCATGAAGTCACAGTATAGAAGGCGGCCATTCAGCCAATTGAGTTCATGCCAGTCTCTGTGGACTAATCCAGTCAGTTGACTTGCCCATTCAGTCCCATAGCTCTGAGATTTTATCTCCTTCAAATACCCATTAAATTGTTTCTACATCAACCATTTTCATGGGCAGTAAATTCCTGGCCATAACTAGTTGCTCTATAAAAAAAATGTTCTGCCTCATATTTACCGTGCATATCTTGCCCCTAATCTTAAATCCGTGTTTCCCAGATATCTATTTTATAGCGTTTCATTTGCCTTTACTGGATTCCTCTGTTTGATATTGTTGCCATTGTAGTGAAATGTATCAGGAGATTATTGCAATTGGTCAATTAATTTTAAGGTGTTAGTCCATGTAAGAATGTACTGCACAATGGTTAACATCTGGTGTTTGCCTTGTTCTGCGAATTAAATTGGCAGCAATTGCACCTTTCATGTCTTGTTCAAAGGTCAACTTTCAAGCATAATGAACAGTGCAGACAAAAACATTTCCAAGTATAAGTTTTTGTTGTTTTCAAACTATTTCTGTCCTGATTTTCTTTGACATTTTGAATTGTTTTCTTCAATCTCAGAGTCTTTCCTACAGAATCAATACAGCCATCAATAGGAAACCTGCTGTCTGAGGTGCTATGAAACACTGGAGTTCCCCAGAAGGGATGGCAGGTGGGTTAACACAGAACAGCTGCTCTCCACACATTTATCATTTTTCACAATGGACAGCAGCAGATTATTCTTGTTTGCCTTTTCTAACTATGTGTAAATATCATGTTTGTTGACTAATCTGGTGAATTTTCATCTGAATCTGACAATTACAACTTTCCATACTGGATTAAGACATCTTATATGGTGTATGCTGGAAGCTGCCATGTAAAAGTACCATTGTTGACATCTGACGGGCAATGCTGTTATTGGTCTGTGTCATTCTTGGTATATGACATGTGGTGCCATTGTTGGTGACTGTTGGTGTTGCTCTGGATCTGCAGATGTCATTGTTGATCTCCTCCTAGCAGTTGCCTTTCCCGTACTAATGTGAGGTGCAGTCACAATTGTAATTCTCAGAAAAATACATAAAGGCATAAGACAATGCCATCTTCAAGTGGCAGGTATAATACCAGTATCTAAAGAGATGCAACTTGGCATTGCTAGTCATTAATGCATTAAGATATACAGACTAACCCAGTCTTAAAATATTAAAGGGCAGCACGGTGGCTCAGTGGTTAGCACTGCTGTCTCACAGCACCAGGGATTGGGGTTTGATTCCAGCCCTCAGTGACTGTCTGTGTAGAGTTTGTACATGTGTGTGTGGGTTTCCTCTGGGTGCTCTGGTTTCCTCCCACAATCCAAAGTTGTGCAGGCTAGGTGAATTAGCCAGGCTGAATTGCCCATAGTGTTCAGGGATGTGCATGTTAGTTGCATTGGTCAGGTGTAAAATATAGGGTAGGGGAATGGGACTAGGTGGGTTACTGTTTGGAGGGTCAGTGTGGGCTGAAGGGCCAGATTCCACACTGTAGGAATTCTATTCTGTTTTGGATGAGCATATTAACTACTAGCATCAATCAACCTTTAGCCTCAGATCCACAATTACATCAATGTTTTGTCCCGGTTGAGTTTTTGAAAGTCCACTATCTTACTTGGTCTTTGTATCTGTTACTTTTAACACAAATATTTTCCATTTCTCAATATTATCTATTTGAATACCACGGCTAAGTTTGCTTATTCGAGTGCTGTTTGGTGAAAAGACTCACAACAATATAACCTGCTAATTATCCTGTTGTCAGTTTGCACTGTGGAGTAAGTAGTGAAGGCAAGAGTAAGATTTGAAATTTTGAAAGCGTGGAATGTTGGAATAGTTGGAATAAATTATTTTCACCAACAGATTGCAGAATTTATAAGGAAATAGTGAAGAAAAATGACAAGGTGAAAGACACTTTAAGTTTCTGGATTTGATGCAAAATTATTTTTCATGAACTTAAGCTACTGACAATTGTGCTGAGTGGAGACTGGAGCTCTGACTAAATTCTGGACTGAGATTAAGTGACATACCTGTGGTTTGGGTTGTGCAAGCCCTTATAAACCTATTACATAGGTCAATCCATAATTGCTGAAATAAGTCAGATTTTACTGAAACTTTTCATTTTGCACTGATTCGGATATTTATACTGCATGAGATGAGAGAGCTGATTGTTTGGCAAGTAGACTCTAAATGCTTGGGATGGAGAATGAACTGATTAATATTTATTGACAATTAACAGCCAAAATTACTGAAATTTTAAGCAAAGCATGTCAAGTCTGACTTGTCAAGATGTTACCCTAGAAGCGAAGCAAAAATAGTTGTCATTTGTTCATTGAGTTGTAACAGGGTCATCGCATGCACATGTTCTTTTTGTCTGCACAGTAGTAATGCAAAACAGTGAGGTATCTTAAAGGTTAGGACAACAGGTGAAACTAATGTTTAACTTTTCAACTTTAATGCTCTGACCTATCAGAATCAATTGGCCTGGTTTAAAACTTAAGCAAAGCCTAACTGTCAATTAGTATCAATGGTGCATTCTCCATGGCAATGCCTCTGCAAATCACAGTCCACCTGCCAACCTATCAGCCTTTTCCTTGCATGCAGTTTATATATTGGTTTTCCCTCCAAGTTTTACATGCTTGTGAAATGGCCTGATGAGTGCAAGATAAGAAGCTTTGGCCTATCAAACAAATATTTACAAACCATGATATTTTGATTGGTTACAGGCACAGAACGAGTACTGACTGTCTGACATTTAATCAGGCTCCGAATCCTTCCATCACTTTCCACTAGTTTGTTAAGAAATGTGAATCAAGGACTCTTGACCCAATGTGGTAGTTTTTTTTGTCGGCATAGGGGGATATCTTGGCCTGGTGCAGTGGACTTTCAACCTGGTGTAGTGGATTCTCGGCCTGGTGAGTTGGTCTCTCGGCATAGTATGGCAGTCTCTCAGTGGCCCAACGTTGTGGTCTCTTGACCCAGTGTAGCAGTCTCTCAGTGGCCCAGTGTGGTGGTCTCTTGGCCCAGGGTGGTAGTCTCTCAGTGGCCCAGCATGATGATCTCTTGTCTTGGTGTAGCAGTTTCTCAGACCGGTGTGACAGTCTTTTGGATTGGTGTAGCAATCTCTCAGCCTATGTGGCAGTCCCTTAGCCCAGTGTGACAGTCTCTCGGACTAGTGTGGCGGTCTTTTGACCTGGCTTGGTAGTCTCACAGTGGCCCAACATGGTGGTCTCTCGGCCTGGTAGGGGTGGTCTTTTGGCCTAGCATGGCAGTCTCTCGGACCTTGTGTGGCAGTCTCTTGGCCTGGCATGGCTGTCTGTCAGTGGCCCAGCATGGTGATCTCTCTCAGCCCGGTTGGTGGTCTTCTGGCCCAATGTGGCAGTCTCTCAGCCTGGTGTTGTAATCCCTCAACTTGGCATGGTGGTCTCTCAGCCTGACATGGCAGTCTCTCGGTCCAGTGTGGTAGTCTCTGTGGTCCAGCATGGTGGTCTTTCGGCAGTATGCGGTGATCTCTCAGCTTAACATAGCTTCAGCATGGACTTCTGGACTTGTGCTAATTCCTTGAAGTATGGTCCCATCATGGCTAAGCACTTGAGAAACACTGTAACGTTTGAACTTTCAGTTTTATTTCTTTACCTTCTTCAATAGAAGATATCACTGTACTATGATCACAACAATGTTCAACTTTTAACTTTGTTCTTTCTTTTTACCTTGTTCTGAAGATTCTGTACCTAGGTAGTGGTACCTAAGATGGTGCCTTGTGTGACAACATTATAACTTTTGACTGTACTCCTGTACATTTGTACTTGAGGACACCTGACAATAAAATCAAAATCAAATCAACTGCGATGCCTTTTAGCATCATGCAGGGTTAGTTTTACCGTTGTAACATTTGTGTGATAAATTGTTCAGTACAGGAATTAAATATTTAAATTAAACTCATTGGACCAGTGAGTCAAAGCTGTCAGCAATTGAAGTATCAAATAACCTTCAGTCTTCAGCAGTTAATGAGCTTCTATAGGTCTCAAACTGTATCTGAACATTCTCTTTTCCATAATTTCACTTGCTATAGATATAATTACCAGCATGATTAGCATTGTTAACAAATACTAGCATATCTCCTGTAGTTTTGCTCTCGGGTAGCCTGGTTTCAGCAGCCTATTTCACAAAGAGCTGATAAGATGGTGTTTAAATTATCTTGTCCCTGTAAACCCAAAGCTCAAGTACTCCTCATGAGATCATGATATAAATAGGAAACTCCTTTTAATTATGGCTGCTTGTGAATACATCAGGTCATTGAGTTGTTAATTAATAACTATTTATACTGTTCTGAACAAGTTTTCTTCCTACTTTTGGAAAGTGAGACATTCCAAAGGTCATTAAGAGTTGGTCTGACTGCAAGTTTTTTTTATATCCATCAGGTCTCCTGAAAGACTGCTCACAATAAGTTGTAGGATGCAAGTACACCAGGATAATGTCAAACTGAACGTACCACAATGGTATACATTTGGTGATGTTGATTCAAAATGGAGAAATCATGCACAATTTGATATAATTTATGATGCATTTATATGTTGTGCTGAAAATAAACTGAATGTGAATTAGTAATGCGAGTTAATGAAAAACAGTACATTTTAGAGGGTATTGCCATTTTTGTTGAGTAATATTGCTCAGAGTCAGGAAAGGTTCCCCAAGATGGGAAAAAGCAAATGCAATTTCTTTATTCAAAAAAGGAACAAGCCCAAAAACAGTCAACTCCAGAACAGTTGTCTTTCATAGGGAAAATGTCAGAAGGCTTTATGAGCAAAGTTAAAGCGGAGCACTTAGGTAATTAGGTAGAGTGAACATGACCTTCTGAAAGGGAAATCATGTTGAACTAATTGAAATTATTTGAGGAAATAACATACTGCAGATAAAGGGGAACCAATGGATGTATTGTATTTCCAGAAGTCATCTAATTAAAGGCTGTATCATATGGTTTTGTGGATAAAAAGTTAATGTACAGTACAACACTGGCTGCCTAACATGAAGCAGAGAATAGTCATAAAAATGGCCATTTTCTGTTTGGCAGGATATAATGTGGGTTCTCACTTTTACAATTTTCACAAATGTCCTGGATGAAAGGACTGCAAGCATAATTGCTAAATTTCATGATGATATGAAGATAGATAGAAAAGTAAGTTGTGTGGAAGATAAGGCAGTTACAAATGGATATAGATAGGTTAGGCGAGTGGCTAAATGTGAATCGTCCATTTTGGCAGGAAGAAAGAAAAATAAGCAGCTTAACTAAGTGGTCAGAGACTGCAAAGCTGATGCAGAGGGATCTGAGTGCCCTCATGCATGAACTGCAAAATGCTAATATGCAGATTAGATTACTTAATTTGGAAAGAGGCCCTTCAGCCCAATAAGTCCATACTGACCCTCCGAAGAGCAACCCACCCAGACCCGTTCCCCTATATTTAACCCTTCACCTAATACTACGGGCAATTTAGCATAGCCAATTCACCTAACCTGCACATTTTTGGACTGTGGGAGGAAACCCGAGCACCCAGAGGAAACTCACACAGACACAGAGAATGTGCAAACTCCACCCAGATAATTTCCTGAGGCAGGAATTGAACACAGGTCTCTGGTGCTGTGAGATAGCAGTGCTAACCACTGTGCCACCGTGCTGCCCAAGTTAGTAATTAGGAAAGATGACATAACATTTATTGCCTGGGAAATTGAATATGAAATTAAGGAGACTATGCTTCATTTATAACTTTCAGTTGGTGGGATGACATCTGAAGTACGGTGTACAGTTTTGGTCTCCTTATTTGAGAAAAGATAGAAATACATTGAAAGCAATTCCCAGATGTTTACTAATACCTGGGATGTGAGTGTTGCCTTACTAGGAAAGGCTGGATGGACTGGGCTCAACTTCAGGTTAGAGGAGTAAGAAATGAGTTGCTTGAAAAATATAAGATCCTGAGGGGGCCTTAGCAAAATGGTTGTGAGAATCTATACCTAGGGTCACCAATTCAAAATATGGGGTCAACTATAAACCTAGAACCTTGTGACTCAGATCAAGATCAAGCCACAGCTGACATTTAGGACCAACAAATGATATATTTTTCTTCACGCAGATGACATAGGGAAACTAACTACTCAGAATGGCAATGGAATGCACCGGCACGATATTGTTTACTAATTAAAATGTCCTAAATCGGTTGAGACATGATTGAGAGGTGGCAGCAAGAAAGAATGCTGTGTGCAACCTTTGGCAATTGCTCTTTAAAAACTGACTTCAGTGTTACTGGGATATTTTAAGTTTACAAAGCCCAGTGCAAGCATGATCCAGTTCTCTGGCAGAGAAAGATAGGTCAGTGTGGAAGGAAGTCAGAAAATCCTGTTTTGATTCCCTGATTGGAAAAAGGAATGCACATTTCCCTCCCAATTTATTGAGTAATCTTCCAAAAAGTGTATCATTTGGAACAGACTCAGCACGGATTCCTCAGAGTGAGCAGCTTAGAGAATCGTGCAGAAGCCATGCTCATATGTAAGTTGCTGTATTCCATTAAGTAAAAAGTTTAAATGTTTTAGAACCTTTTTGAACAGCCATGGAGCTTTGGCATGTTGGGGAATAGAGGGGGTAAAGCAATACAGCTGAACATTAAGTGCTTCCAGGGATGGAGGGGGATGTGGTGGATAAGTTAGATTTGGAGGGGTATATAGTGGATAAAGAGATAGAATTGTTGAATTAATTGTGTCAGAGTATAGTGTGGGATGGGGTAAAGTGGAGCAGGAAGTGTGTTGGGGATAAAGTGGGTAAAGGAGTAGGGTGGATGCGGTGAGTATGTAAGTGGATAGAGTGACTGGGTAAGGAAAGTAAGGGTGGATGGTTGATATGGTGGCAGGGTTTTAGGATGGCAGAGTGAGATGGGTCAGAGTTCCCCCTCATGCTTGGAGGTCTCCTCAGTGATTTCCGGTTTTGGATCACTGCTGTACAGGGACCTTGGAGATCTGTGCAGTGGGAAAAAAAAGGAATATTGGTGAGGATAAAGTTGGATTGGGAGGGCAGTGAGAGCGGGGAAGGGGCTGGTCAAGTGAGGGGTTGGGGTGGATCTAGCGGTAAATGGGATCAGGAGCTAATCAGGGTAGATTCGGTGTTGCATGGTGCTGCATTACACGAGGGTTTTTCTGTCTCTAATATATCCTGCACCACAATGCACGCAAGTAAATCAGAACTGCCTGGATTTCTAACGGAAGAGTAGGACGCTTTCTTTCAGAGAGTCCAGGTTTCCAAAACAGTTCCCATCGAATCTACCCAGACAGCGGGAGATCTGCACTTCCGTCATTTCACAGGAAGATTCGTGACCTCAGGAATGAGTGGTTGATGCTGGGCCAGAGGTGTTTGTACTTTGCAAAGCACACTTTTATCAGCGTTCTCTGAACTAGCTGGTAATTTGGTGTCTTGTGTTTCCACTCAAAGAGCAAGAATCAGATTTGAAACTTGGCGTTTTTTTTATATAGCACTTCAAATGCTTTCTCCACAACACTCCAATCACGGAAATGCATTTCAAAAACACTGCAGCCACTGGTAAAATGTCGGTAGTTTCAATTGTATAATCCCACCAATGATTAACTGGCAATTAAGACAAAAAAAAGTCATGTAACTCAGTAAGTATAACTCCATGAACTACGTGATGCAAGTATGGATTGCTATTCCCACCTGATTTGTTTTAAAAGAAAATACTTTCTTAGTTGTTGGTTTCAATGAAAAGGAAGGGTGGTTCACAGAATGAAACAGGTTTTTGCATAATCTTTGGCGCGGCGTCAGCAAGCGAGTTGACACACATACACACACACACACCTTGACATACAGTACATGTTAGAACTGGTTTCCACGCCCTGTACTCCGGTGCCGTACCCTGCTTACGTACTTACTAAACTGTTCAGTTTGTAGGCCGTCACTGAAAACATTTGAACCAGCGCAGATTGCAGTGGCGGTTTCTACACTGAAGAGAGAATTAGTTATCTATAAACTAAAATTGTCAATAAGGCCGTGCTCCCAAGCTACTGGACAGAGTAAGTAGACAGATATTTCAGCTTCTCTTTTTGAGCCTGTCTTCTGGTCAGCTGCCCACAGGCCAGCACCGATTTATGACTGACCATTCCTGGGACCAAACAATTCATGCTCTGTCAAAGCAATGTAAGGGATGGAAACGCTGTTTTGAGAACCAAGGATCTAACAGTGGGAACACCAGTACAAGTGGAAATATCCATGACAATGCAGCCAAGACGAAAGCAAACTCAACTCCAACTTCTGTAGAAGTGTGGAGCAAAACATTTCTCGGGTCCCTGTACATCTGCTCTGTTTAACAATACAACATTATTACAGGCAACTTGTTCGACAAACGTCGTTTGGTAACAATGGTTTTAATGTAAGGGCTTAGCGACATCACTAGAGCATGGGCAGCGTTATTTCATTGTGTGGTTCTTTTGCTAAATCTGGATCCATTTTCTCAAAAAAAAAAGCACTTTTGTTTTTTTCCCCAGTTCAACCCATGGAGTTCTTCTGTGGCCAGTTGTATTGTAGTGATCAGTCGGAAGCTATTAGTTGGTGCACTAATTGCCCGATATGTATTCAACCCTAAGAGTTCTCTCACTGAAACTCCTAATGTGTTTTGAATAGGCACTGAAACCGCGAACAGCAGTCCCTGTTTGTGGACATCTGAAAGCAGCCAAGCTTGTAATAATGGATGGCAAAAGAGAATTTGCCAATGTTCAGGAATGTCAGGCAGCATCTGGGGGAAAAAGCAGCATTAATTTTCGGGTTCCTGATTATTCATCCGATCTCTCGAATCTCAACCTGATATGTGAACTCTGTCTGTCTGTCTCTCTCTCTCCACAGATGCAGTCTGACCAGTTAAGTAGTTCCAGGATATTTTTGTTTTTATTTCAGATTTCTAGCATCTGCAGTATTTTCTTTATTATTCATGAGATGCATTTATTGACCATCCCTAATTGCCAGAAGGTGCTTAAGAGTTGAGCACATTGCTGTGGATCTGGAGTCGATGTAGACCAGACCAGATTTATGATGGCAAATTTCCTTTCTAAAGGATGTTAATGAGCCACGTGGATTTTTACAACAATCAATGGTTGTTACGTGGATGTTATTTGACTACTTCTTTATTCCCCATATTTATTGTATTCAAATGTCACCATCTGCCATTGGTTTTTGTGTTAATGGTCCATGCTAACTGTCTTTTTTTGTCATCAATATTGAGGTGAAGCAAGACAAGGAAAGTTTCTTTTAACAACAAAACTTGTAAGATGCTTAAACTGTTTGTGGTCTGGTTTGAATTCCTGGTTGTTCGGAATTGTAATACTTGCTTTTCTTCCCCCAGCAGGTACAACACCAACCCTGGATAACATTTCGTATTCCATTTTAACAACATGAACCTATCTTCCCACATCTCTTCGCTGGGCGAAGAATTCAGATCTGAGGATTATGTTGAACCTCACTATAAGGAATGGTACCGTGTAGCTATTGATACGTTAGCAGATGAAGGGATTCCTGCCTATGAACAATTTCTAGCAAAGGAAGGACTGAGTGAGTTCCTGGCTGAGGAAGAGATCTGTTTAATCAAGGACAATGTTCAAAAATTAGCCCCATCCATTGCAACCTATTATCTGGATGACCGTAAGGATGGTTCATCCTCTGGCACCTACTGGCCTGTTCAATCTGATGCAGATGCTCCAGATCTAGACTTGGGATGGCCTTATGTTATTAAAGGCTTGGAGACACAAACCAAAATCGACCTATACTTTCATCCGCCTCGCGATAACTCGCCTACAATCAAGGAAATTGTCAGGAAGTTAATAAAAAATGGAAAACAGGTATTACAATAATTCACTAGTAAATTAAATGTGGTACCAAATTAAGGCTTGCGCTTTTTTGTTGGAAAGTAAGGGATAATTGATGTGAACAATGGTGAAGATAAGGTAAGGAACCAACTTTGTCTGAAAGCATTCCAAGCTGAGCAGAAAGAGTCATTATGCCACTTGGACATAACCATTGTCAAAATCATGGCAATGAAACAAAGAATTATGGACGATGGAGGTCCGAAGCAAACACAGAAATTGTTGGAGAAACTCAGCAGGTCTGGCAGCATCTGTGGAGAGAGAAACAGTGACCTTTCAGAAGTTCTAAAGAAAGTTCAGTGGACTTGAAATGTGAACTCTCGTTTTCACTCCAAAGATGCTGCCAACCTGCTGAAGTTCTTCAGCAATTTCTGTTCTTGTTTGTTTCAAAATTAGGGCATTTTGATTGCACAAATCAGGAGATTGCTAATTAGGGGTCACAGATTTCAGATCATTGACAAAAGAAAATTTATTTAGGCAGAGAGTTGATGATCTGAAATCACTACTTGATAAGGTTTTGGAAGCAGTTTCCATAGTAACTTTCAAAAGAGAATTGGGAATATTGTATATATGATGAGAGGGGGAAAAAATGTGCAGGCAAGGGAAGGATTTGTGGAGTTTTAACAAAGAGCTGGAGCAGGATCAATGGATTGATTAGTCAGTTCCTCATTGTCTCTGATTCTGACCCAAGATCAATCCAAAGAAATAGAAACAAAATTGCAGTCTTCAGGATTTACAATGTTTACAATTGTTTCCACGTGGAAATTATTTTACGGTTAAAATTAAGTCCCCAGCATGAAAGTTGAAAGATGCAGGAAGCTGAAAAAGTGGACACCTGCAAGGGCTCACTTGAACACTGCCATTTTTGTTGGGAAATGGCAACTGGCTGATTGTGGGGATCTTTCAGGCTATTGTTGTAACTCAGGCTATCCACAGCAGAGGAAGTACTGGGCAAGCAGACAGGGAGGGATTGGTGGTGGGGTTGGAGTTTGCTAGTTAAGAAATATGTTTGCAAGGCTGTTTGAGGAGTGGACTTTCCACACGGGTTATGAAAGAATAGTTCTCCCACAGTAGATCCCACTAAGAGTGATTTTATTTCACATACCTTGGGTTCGGCCGGCTTCCCAATAGTTTTACCTGGCGAGACAAACGGTGATTACCCCACTTAGGGTCAGACTAAAATTACAGCAGGATTCTGTGTGCTTCTCGAGTCCTTCTGACTTACATTCATTCTTAAGGCTAGTCTTGAGCTTCAAATGTTCTCAATGAGTAATGTCTTGATATTAATAGCAGCTCTAATTTAACTATTCACCTCCCTCTTCCCCAACAACTAGAGGTAGGGAATAATTAATTGCCTCGCTAGTTTTGAGCCATAGCTACATGATTTTCTTAATGAATTTAATATAAAATTAAAGTAATCCTATTACTTTTTATTTTGTTTATACCTTGATATCATTCCCTTAAAGGAATGTGGAGATATACAGTTTAACATAGCAATCAGAAAAATCTCTTCTGCTCCTGTTATAGTGTCTGTCATGATCATGAGGAAGAGGTCTTCAGGGAATATCAATATTTGTGAATAAACAATGTGACTGCAGTGTGGCAAAATGAATCACTGGCCTTAGTGGTATTATCACTGGACTGTTAATCCAGAGATCCAGATAACATTCCGGGGATCTGGGTTTGAATGCCGCCAGAGCAGGTGATGGAATTTGAATTCCATAAGATATCTGGAATTAAGAATCTAATGATGACAATGAGTCCATTGTCGGTTGTCAGTAAAACCCATCTGGCTCACTAATGTCCTTTAGGGAAAGAAACTAGCATCTTTACCTGGTCTGGCCTACATGTGACTCCAGACCTACAGCAATGTGGTTGACTCTGAACTGCCCTCTGGGCAATTAGGGATAGACAGCAACACCCTCATCCTGTGAATGAAAAGAGAAATAAAATTCCTTCCTCAAACATTGCATACTGCAGCTACCCATTACTACCATTATCCTGGAAGGTTATATCACTGGACTATAATCTAGAACCACAGGCTAATGCTGTCGGGACATAGGATCAGATCCCATCCTGGCAACTGGTCAAATTTCAATTCGGTGAATAATTTTGGAGTTTCCCACACGTCTCAGGTATGATAACTATGAAATCATCAGGACTGTTTTGTGAAAACTCATTTAGTTCACTTATGTCCTTGAGGGATGGAAATCCACCATCTTTACCTGGTCTGACCTACATGTGACTCCTGAAGCCAGTAATGTGATGATTTTTACCTTTTCTTGAGGACACATGGAAATCGGCAACAAGTACTGCTTAGTTATTCATGCCTACATCTCATGAATTGGAATAATGCCCAACTACCTGAAAAATGTCCTACATCTAAGGTATGCCCCATTGTCACAGCCAACCTGTCCCATCAAGCACACACAGACACAAAACCTATTACTCTATCTTAATCTTCCTTTGAACCAACATGTAATAGCAGCATGTGCCACCTTGCCATCTGCCTTCCTCACAATGCCCATGTCACTTATCAATTCCTTTCAAAAATATAGAAATTCCAATGAGAAAGAGAAGCACACACATCAGATGAGATTTAAAAAAAGCATCATAGGTACATATTGAGACAGAGAGAACGCAACCGTTAGTAGTTGTATAACAACTTCAGTATAATGAGATGCCCAGATAATATCCTTTTACTTTCCATAAATGATGATGATGATGGAAAATGGGCAATTTATTCAATACCAAACTTAAAGCCTGTGTTCCTGAAGACAAAGTCCAGATTTTTGTTAGGAGGGAAAGTAATGTAATTGTCACTGATGGAAGTAGGGCTGATTGTCTCCAGGAGAGGTCTTCCGCCCCCATCATGGTCACTGATGTCACTTCCGCCCCCGTCGTGGCCACTAACACAGCCACTGCCGGCCCTCACATCATTGCTGATGCCACACACTCAGTGACTTCCGCCACCCGTACTGCCGTGTCTGCCACCACTTCCGCCCCCATCAGCGGCACTCACCTGCATTCTGCTGACACGCCCCCCCCCCCCCCCCCCCCCCCCCCCCCCCCCCCTCACAGACCCCACTGTCACTATCCCCACCCCCCAGAACCCCGAGGGGAACACTACCCCTGCTCATGACTCCACCCCCATTCCCCCCCACCATCACACCCACTCCAGATACTGGCTCCGACCCAGCTCCCAGCCCTGCTGAGTTTTCACTATCCCTCCAGACCTCCCCCTCACTGAGGGCGAACGATCAGTCCTCAGCAAAGGACTCACCTTCATCCCCCTTTGTCCACGCATCAATGAATTTAATACACGCCGTGGCGTCGAACAATTCTTCCGTCGCCACCACCTTCCGAGGACCCCTTCGCCCACCTCCAACACACTGCATCCACCTGGACAACCCACATTGGCCTATTACCTGCTCTCGACCTCTTCATTTCCAACTGCCGCCGGGACGTTAACTGCCTCAACCTGTCTACCCGCCCCCCCCACCACTCTAACCTCTCACCCTCACAACGCGCAGCCCTTCAATCCCTCTGCTCCAATCCCGATCTCACCGTTAAGCCAGCGGATAAAGGGGGCGCAGTGGTAGTTTGGCACACTGACCTCTACACTGCTGAAGCCAAACGTCAACTCGAGGACACCTCTTCCTACTGCCCCCTCCACCATGACCCCACCACCAATCACCAAACCATCATCTCCCAGACCATAAAGAACCACATCACCTCAGGAGATCTCCCACCCACAGCTTCTAACCTCATAGTCCGGGAGCCCCGCACTGCCCGGTTCTACCTCCTTCCCAAGATCCACAAGCCTGACAACCCTGGCCGACCCATTGTCTCAGCATGCTCCTGCCCCACTGAACTTATCTCTACCTACCTCGACACTGTCCTATCCCCCCTAGTCCAGGAACTCCCCACATACGGTCGAGACACCCTCCACCTCCTCCAAGACTTCCGTTTCCCCGGCCTCATCTTCACCATGGATATCCAATCCCTCTACACCTCCATCAGCCATGACCAGGGCCTCCAAGCCCTCTGTTTTTTCCTCTCCAGATGTCCCCAGCAGTACCCTTCCACTCTCATTCGTTTGGCCAAACTGGTCCTCACCCTTAACAATTTCTCCTTTGAATCCTCCCACTTCCTCCAGACCAAAGGGGTAGCCATGGGCACAAGTATGGGCCCCAGCTATGCCTGTCTCTTTGTTGGCTGCGTAGAACAGTTGATCTTCCGTAATTACACCGGCACCACTCCCCACCTCTTCCTCTGCTACATTGATGACTGCATTGGCGCCACCTCGTGCTCCCGCGAGGAGGTTAAGCAATTCATCAACTTCACCAACACATTCCACCCTGACCTTAAATTTACCTGGACCATCTTTGACACCTCCCTCCCCTTCCTGGACCTCTCCATCTCCATTAATGACGACTGACTTGACACTGACATTTTTTACAAACCCACCAACTCTTACAGCTACCTGGATGGGCCCCAGCTACTCCCACCCTATCTCTTGCAAAAATGCCATCCCGTATTGCCAATTCCTCCGCCTCTGCCGTATCTGCTCCCAGGAGGACCAGTTCCACCACAGAACACACCAGATGGCCTCCTTCTTTAGAGACCGCAATTTCCCTGCCCACGTGGTTAAAGATGCCCTCCAACGCATCTCGTCCACATCCCGCACCTCCGCCCTCAGACCCCACCCCTTCAACCGTAACAAGGACAGAAAGCCCCTGGTGCTCACCTTCCACCCTACAAACCTTCGCATAAACCAAATCATCTGCCGACATTTCTGCCACCTCCAAAAAGACCCCACCACCATGGATCTATTTCCCTCCCCACTCCTTTCCGCCTTTCGCAAAGACTGTTCCCTCCATGACTACCTGGTCAGGTCCAAGCCTCTCTATGACCCACCCTCCCATCCTGGCACTTTCCCCTGCCACCGCAGGTACTGTAAAACCTGTGCCCACACCTCCTCCCTCACCTCTATCCAAGGCCCTAAAGGAGTCTTCCAAATCCATCAAAGTTTTACCTGCACATCCACTAATATCATTTATTGTATCAGTTGTTTCCGATGCGGTCTCCTCTACATTGGGGAGACTGGACGCCTCCTAGCAGAGCGCTTTAGGGAACATCTCCGAGACACCCGCACCAATCAACCACACCGCCCTGTGGCCCAACATTTCAACTCCCCCTCCCACTCTTCCGAGGACATGGAGGTCCTGGGCCTCCTTCACCACCGCTCCCTCACCACCAGACGCCTGGAGGAAGAACACCTTATCTTCTGCCTTGGATCACTTCAACCCCAGGGCATCAATGTGGACTTCAACAGTTTCCTCATTTCCCCTTCCCCCACCTCATCCTAGTTTCAAACTTCCAGCTCAGCACTGTCCCCATGACTTGTCCGGACTTATCCGACTGCCTATCCACGGTGGCACAGTGGTTAGCACTGCTGCCTCACAGCGCCTGAGACCCGGGTTCAATTCCCGACTCAGGTGACTGACTGTGTGGAGTTTGCACGTTCTCCCTGTGTCTGCGTGGGTTTCCTCTGGGTGCTCCGGTTTCCTCCCACAGTCCAAAGATGTGCGGGTCAGGTGAATTGGCCATGCTAAATTGCCTGTAGTATTAGGTTAGGGGTATGGGTGGGTTGCGCTTCGGCGGGTCGGTGTGGACTTGTTGGGCCGAAGGGCCTGTTTCCACACTGTTAGTCTAGTCTAATCTAATCTAATCTCCTTTTCCACCTATCCACTCCACCCTCCCCTCCCTGACCTATCACCTTCATCTCCTCCCCCATTCACCCAATTTACTCTATGCTACTCTCTCCCCCCACCCCCCACCCTCCCCTAGCTTATCTCTCCACACTTTCAGGCTCACTGCCTTTATTCCTGATGAAGGGCTTTTGCCTGAAATGTTGATTTCGCTGCTCATTGGATGCTGCCTGAACTGCTGTGCTCTTTCAGCACCACTAATCCAGATGTCTCCAGAAGAGGCCCTAATCCCCTCTAACACCCATGAATCTCAATAGGAGCTGTGAGTGGAAATGACAGTAAATTGAAATCCCACAGTTCCCCTGACTGGAAGGTAGAGACGTACACCACAAATGGTGCAAATAAAAGGTGATATTGCTCCATTATTGCATTACTGGCCAAATTCATGTTGTATTTTTAAGTTACTGAATGCAGATCTTTAGCATTATTATCATTTATTTCCTTCATACTGCAATCTATATCTAGGCTAAAACACCTCCGAACCTGGTGTTTTCTTTCCACAAATGCCACCAGAGGGGATTTAAAGCATTTGACTATCAGCACCATAGGATCTTTTAGATATTATACATCGCCTGTTTTACTTTTTGGATAATCACATGATGATGATGCCTTTTTGCCTGGGTATGTAAATACAACCATCACAGAGGCCAGGCATGACTGTGGTTACCATTGTGGTTGTCTTTTTCAAGGTATGTGAGCTTGTTGCCTCTCGCAAATTACCCTTGACAAAGTGATGGTGAGCCACTTTCTTGAACTAATGAGATGTAGGTATACCCACAGTGCTTTCCAGCATGGTGCTCCAGGTTTTGACTCCGTGACAGTGATGTAACATTGATAGGATGGTGGTAGCTTGAAGAGGAGCTGCAGACAATGCTCCACCCATGAAAGTGATGT
Source organism: Hemiscyllium ocellatum (assembly GCF_020745735.1). Lineage (NCBI taxonomy): Eukaryota > Metazoa > Chordata > Chondrichthyes > Orectolobiformes > Hemiscylliidae > Hemiscyllium > Hemiscyllium ocellatum. The sequence goes on along the minus strand of NC_083403.1, from coordinate 110,357,829 downwards.
ATGTGTTCTTCTAGGTGGTAGAGCTCAGGGTTTTGGAAGATGCTCTGAAAGGAACATTGGTGAGTTGCTGCAGTGCATTTTGTAAGTGGCACACATTGCCATTGTTTATGAGTGATGGAGACCATTTGAAATGGTGAATGGGATATTGACTGAGCGGGCTACCTTACCCTGGATGGTATCAAACTGCTCAAGTCTTGTTGGAGTTGCATTCATCCAGACAAATGGAGAGTATTCCAACACCCTCTTGACTTGTCCCTTGTAGATGGTGGACTAGATTTGGGGAGTTACTCACAGCAGGACCCCAAGCCTCTGACCTGCTTTGTACCTGCAGTATTTAAATAGCTGGGCATGAGGATTGGAAATAGTTAGTCCTCAAAGAAAGTACAGTCGGTTCTGCTATAACATATTTCTTCAACGTGAATTGGCTTTTATGCATCTGGAATTTTGGATAAGTTCTTCCACGTACTTTGAAAGGATGTGTTGTTCCCAAAGTGATACAATGGCAAGTCGGCTCCAAGGGCTAATTGACTTAACATTGTTCGTTGAAAATTTCAAACAGGTCATTGCGATTGTTATGGACATCTTCACTGATGTGGATATCTTCAAGGAGGTGCTGGAGGCTGCTGCCAGAGGAGTTCCAGTCTACATAGTGCTCGATGACTCCAATTTCAAACACTTTACCATGATGTGTGAGAAACAAGGAGTTCACCTTCAAAGGCTCATGGTAAGGCTTTTTTTTTGCTTTTCATACCCCTAGACTTTTCTCATCTGAACTGAGTATACACTGGGGTAGAAGTCTGTATTCCTTATCTTTGGTTGCAAATGTGATAAAAGTAGGTGCAAAGCGTGCTTAAAGTAGGACACACAAAGCTGACAAAAAATGAGAGATTTGGGTCCTCTGCTAAATAATCTGTGCAAACTATGGGTCAAACTTTGCACTTTCCATGGGCTGTTTGCCTGATGCCTGAATAAATTTTGTGACAACTGCTGGGGGCAAATCCAGGGAGTGTGGAACAGCAGGAGAAGGCAATTTTAATGGCTGTGATGAGAGAGAGAGACTGAGCCAATGTTTGGCTACTCATTTCGGTGGGGAGCAGGTTAGTGATTTGGGAAGTGATTTACATATATCATGCATTGTAGTCTTAGAACTTTGCAAAGTGAGCAAAAAGATGTTTGGATTTAGATGGTGAATGATCTGGGCTACTTTGCTTAGCTGGTGCTAAGCTGCTTGACTTTTTTTTTCTACCAGATTCTTGACTTGGGCTTTGTAAGGACCAAGAGGTTATTCATTTAGCAGTCCTACTCTTGGTATCCATGATAGATATTTGGATAGCCCAATTGGGGTTTAGTCAACTAGGTAGCTCCGTAATGGTAGGGATCATGGCAGTGGTAAGGACATTGAATATAAATAGAAGTTGGTTTTGCACCCTTGTTGGAGAGGTTCATTTCCTGGCACTGGAAGCACACATGTTACTTTCCAGTTATCAGCTGAAGCCTAATTCAAGTCTTGCTACATATGGATACAGACCACTTCAGTATTTGTGAAATGAAAATTGTCCAATATATAGTAAAAGCAAAGTGCCGCATATGTTGCAAATCTGAAACAACACACAAAATGCTGAAAAAAACCCCATAGTTCTGGCAGCATCTGGAGAAAGCGAAACAGAGCTGATGCTTCAACATGACTCTTCTTGGTATGTTCTGAAGAGTGATGTCCTGTGGCTGAGATAACTGGCCTTCACCATTATCTTCCTTTTGTGTCAAGTATTAATTCTAACCAGTGAGAGTATTCCCCCAATTCTCAAAGACTTAATTTTAGTAAAACTCCTCAGTGCTTCAGTTGATTAAAGTCTGCCTTGATGTTAAGAGCAGTCCTACTACCTCATTTGTTGAGAATTCATCTCTTGTGAGCAAGTTTGAACCAAGGTTTTAGGGAGGTCTGGAGATTTGAGTAGTGTTAAACAAATTAAGTGTAAGTCAACAGCATATAAGAAAGTAACTGTTACTTTATCTGTCAACTACACCCTCCATTAGTTCTGATAATTAAGCATCGATTGATGAACAGAAATTTTAATTTTTCCTGCTTTTTGTAAACAGGTTATGTCTGGGAATTTTTGCATATTGTCCCGTCACTGTTGGGCAGTGTTGTACCAGCACTGGAACTGTTTGGCAGCTCATTCCAGGTTAAAAGCCTGCAGCCCAAAAGCTGAGGCTGATTGGATTTGCTCAAATATACCTTGGTGAACCTTGACATTACATAGAATGAGTCAAATTAGCTGAAATCTGACATCTTTGATTGTGGGGACTGCTGGGGAGGCCAAGAAAGAATATTCCGTTATGCTTCTGTCTGACGATGTTTGCAAATGCTTCATCTTCATCTTGTGAATTCCATCAGTAAGGAGGGCATATTTAGAGAGCCCAAAGCAAAAACAGAAATTGCTGGAGAAACTCAGTAGATATGGCAGCAGATGTGTGAGGGAAAAGGCAGCGTTAACATACTAGACTTGAAATGTTAACTCTGCATTCTTCCCACCGATGCTACTGGGCCTGCTGAGTTTCTCCAACAACTTCTGTTTTTGTTTCAGATCTCCAGCATCTGCACATCTTTTGTTTTACTGGTAATATTTAGAGAGCCTTCTCCTCCCATTTGCTTTTTAAGTCATTGATTCATGACTGGAGTTGACATGGCTATAGAGCTTTGATCTGATCCATTGATTTGTGGAAACAGTGAGCTCTGATTATAATGTGCTGTCTTTTATTATTAACATGCATGGAGTTCCATATGTCTTGTTTTATTCTGCTCAGACAAGCCATGGAAGTGCAGGGAAGGGATATAGATTGGATAATATTTGTGGAAAAAGCAGACTAGACTCCAAACTTCAATTTGACTTTGTATTTTTGTTAGGTTTTAAATGACAGCATTTGTTCAGTCAGAATGGAAACAACGCCTTCAAGCACCTTTATCATGGATAAGTGAGCAAATTTGTTCCACTGCTCAAATGCAATGCATCATATATAGAGAGCAACTGAATAACACCTTCTCTACTGATTAGTCTGCTAAATATATCTTTCTTCAAATTAAAAGGTGGGGATAATAAGAGCAATCTTAAGTTATGTCTGATCCATTAAATCACAGACTCTGCTCAATTAATGTATATAACACGCAGCATGACTATTCTAGGAAGATTTTTTGCAGCAAATCATATGATTTCTGTTTCAAATACTGCAGCTTAGGAGATGGCATTACAAGTAATGAAATTGGTATCAGCCATGGAGAAATTATATCATCAGGGTAATGAACACTGAGCTTTTGCTTTCGCCCGGAGTTAATGTTAGCATTTTGTCTGCTGGTTGGTTGGCTGAGGTTTAAGCAGTTTTTAAAAGTGTTTTTCCCTTATTCTTTCATGGGATGTGAGCACGGTTGGCAAAGCCAGCATTTGATGCTCATCCCTAATTCCACATGAACAAGGGGCTTACTAGACCATTTCAGAGTTAGCCACAATGCTGTGAATCTGAGGCAGGCTCGAACAAGTAAGGACATTCCATAAAGGGCATTGATGAATCTGTTGAGTTTTGGTGACATTCTGGTGATTTCATGGTGGTTGCTGCTGCTTGTTCAAGATTTGTTCAAGCATTATTTGATTAATTGAACATAAATGCCCCAACCACTGTGGGCATTTGGACTTGAATTTCTGAATTGCTAATGCGCTGACATAATCACAATGTTATTGTATATGCAAAAGAAATTCGAATCTAACGTGCACCACTGATGCTGAGTGGTAGGACAGACACAGGCATCAATTATACCACATCCAGATAAAATGGCAAACCACCAACTTATTCTCCAAACTGGTGAGCACATTATGAAGGCTTATTTCCAGTCAGCGATGATGGGCAATATCTCTGCGGAGATGGGTAGTGACCCTTCATTATCCTCCTGGTGGGTGTCTGTACCATTGGAAAATTTGCAAGGGAAGACATTGGCTCCCTTATCAAAGGGCTGGGACAATTTAGCTCCATGTTGCTCACTGTCAGAGGTCCTCTTAGCAGCTCTGTGTGATAGCATCTCAAATGTAAGTTGCTGCTTTGTAATTGTAATTTACTGGTGATCATTAGTTTCTATTTTAATCTCTGGAAAGACCATTTTGATTGCTGAGAATGGTCATCTGTACCCTTACTGGTGTGTTGCTGAAAGATGTTCAGGTAACGTTGCCTTTGTGGCTGGAGAGTCAGGAGCATCTTGGGCTATCTCTTCTGTTTTTGACAAATGACTTGAAAGTTTCTTGCTCTGCAGCAGGGACTTGCCACTTAAAGCAGATTATTACTTATTGAATGTTTTGTTAATGATCCAATTCACGTCCTTGATATTCACCTTTTCTATCGTACCAAACAAGTTCTGCATCAAGGAAACTTGACATGGAAGTCAGAGCAGATGCTGACAGAATCAGATTGCCACTTGCTCAAATGACTTCCATGTTTCACTGAATCAGTGAATGAGACACACGAATTCGATGGTACACAACTCTTATCCACGGGCATTGGCATTTGCCAACTCCTTATGAACTATTGTGGCATCTCTCCGATACACTGGCAGTGCACTCTGGAAGTACAGTCTTCCACTAGCATCAAACGGAAAGAACATTGCACACACCCCCGGGTACTATAGAGGAATCAGAGCCACCCTAAAGCATTCCCCTGTCTGTGTTGCACCACCCTACCACAGACATTTCTGGGCATCTCAATGACATCAAGACTTAAGTTGACCAAAGCTGCAAAAGAATGGGGACGTTGTGGAAAGGCATCGGCAGCACATGTAGCACTGGATAGGCTGCCTTCCTCTTGCTTCTAGGTGATGCAGCAGGTTCTGAGCACTGATCTCCATCGCTGAGCTTTGTCTGTGATGACAAAATGAAGCCTGATGCTGTAACAATGACATTCCAGGCTACACAGAGAGCTGAACAACCAGATGTAAGATCAAATCAGTCACCCTTACACTCAAGTGCAATGTGTTTTCACTCCTGCCGCCAACGTCCCTTACATGAGTCTTCTTCCTCTCTCATTATGTGTCTGTGTTGTCCCAGGTTTTGAAGTTAGGGATTGAAGGACTTTGCTTGAGACTGCAGCTACGGCCTGTAGATTTGATTTGGTGGCTGCAGGGTTAAATAATTTTGCCAGGATCAAAGTGTGGGAGGCAGGGTGACGGTGGAGGACCCTAGCCACATTGTCTCCATGTGAGGAAGGGCACACAAAATTTGCGTGGTGTTCGCCATCCTTCTGTTGCCATGCATCTTGTTGCCTGAGGGCCAATGGGTGAAGCAATGGAGTGCAGGTTTGTGCACCTCTCCAGCAGTCCCTGAGGGTGCTGAACCTGGCTTTCCATGGATGTAACCACTAACCTGTCCATGGAGGCAGCTAGACAGTCATATGACTCACTGTGTTCCTGCCACTTCTGGGCTATGGCAGGGTGGGGTCATTGCCTCCCGCAGACCTGTCTGCTGCTTCCTGTTCCTCCCAGTGAACGTGGCGAAAATCCCTGATTGCCCTCTCCTGCCTGGGACTGAGCAGGGGCCTGGTCAGTCCTCCAATTGTCAGCAGCCTGAGGTGGTTTTTCCTCAACTAGCTGCAGAGTGAAATGCTGAGCAGATTGTGCTCCTGAACTGTCCAAACGCAACATTCCCATAGAGGTGTCTGTGTCCGAGGTGATTCGAGGGGAGGAGGAGATGGGTACGGGAGGCCTCAACACTGTCATCCTCATGAGTCAAGGAGGTGGCCATTTCGCTACAGAGGTGGTGGACATCCTAGAGGTAGCTGCAAGACTAAACAGAGAGAAGGCATGGCAGCCAGTGATTGGAAGTGATGTGCAATGAATGACTTTGACTTTGACAGGGGGTATATATGAGAGTTGCGGTGGAATGAAGACTGGTACTTACTGAGTTAACGAGGCATGGATCCTAGCATTCCCATTGGTCCTTTGAGGGCTAGGATTCTCTCCTTGTATCGTGTGCGTGCATGTGCTGCGGGGGTTGGGGGTAGGTGAAATGCATGTGGGAAGCACAGTTGTTAATGCTGGTGCAGATCGGGAAAGGTGTTGAGGTGTCCAGGGCTAATGAGTAGGCAGCACAGAGGCTGTGCAGGGTTAGTGCTGTGGGAGACTTGGGAGTGGTGGGGGGAGAAATGAGAGGAAATAAGGAAAGATGTTATAGGCAGCAGTGAGACTGAATACTGGTGGGAGGTGATGCTGTAGTAGAGAGAGAGACTGAGTGTCAGTTGATAAAAGATTGTGGCATTTACCCTGGCACAATGGAGAAGATCACTGACTTTCTTGAAGCACTGCTCGGCATTCCTCTGGACTGTGGTGACCACATTGACAAGACTGCCAGGATGTAATGGCATGGCTCTTTCTGCTGGAACTCTGGGAAAAAGGTTCATCCTGTTCACCAGGACCTTCAGGTCAAAGTCGGAGATTCAGGGCACCATTTTTCCCTTCTCCAATACCTTTTGATGAACGTCTGTTATCCAGCAGGGCAGCTTCAGAAATGCAAGTGCTTGTGTACAGCGGCACTAGAGCCAATGGGGATGCAGGCCTTTCTGAGGCTTTCCATTGAGCGGATGGTTGTTTCGGGAATGATTTATGGGAAAATTGGACTGGAATCAGATGTCATGGATGCCATAGGAAATGGGTACATAATTAAAGCAGCAAGTTTGCCAAGGTACAGTGAGAAACTGGATGGCATGGTGGCTCAGTGGTTAGCACTGCTGCCTCATAGTGCCAGGGACCTGGGTTTGATTCCAGTCTTGGGTGACTGTCTGTCTGTGTGGAGTTTGCACATTCTCCCCGTGTCTGCGTGGGTTTCCTCCGGGTGCTTCGGTTTCCTCCCACAATCCAAAAATGTGCAGGTTAGGTGAATTGTCCATACTACATTGCCTATAGTTTTCTGGGATGTGTAGGTGCGTTAGTCAAGGGTAAATGTAGGGTAGTAGTGTAGGGGAATGGGTCTGGGTGGGTTATTCTTGGGAAGGTCAGTGTGGACTCATTGGGTCAAATAGCCTGTTTCCACGTTGTAGGTATTCTATGAAAATATGTTGGACCTCATAACAGAAGTCCCTCCAAAATACTCAACGCAACTCAGATGTAGCCAAGAAACAATAAGATTCAGCCCTGTCACTAAACTAATTGACCAGCATCATTCATGTCAACAATACTGACTCATTGAATGAAGAAGATTAGCCTTTCCATTCAATGTTCATGACTCTTATCAGAAATCTTGACAAAGTAAATCTGCATTGAGAACTACATCTGTATATAAAATGTCACTGAGTGACCTAGGTGTGGCTTCTTCTCTCTGGATAGTTTGAAACAAGCTGTGCAGTAAAGTCCTCAGCAATTCCCATGTGTGGTTGGCTGCTCCATCTTTTGCAATAATGAGGGCCTGGTAACTTGCCTCACCAAAGCAAGGAGAAAGGCAGCAGGAGCAAGAAAAGGATAAGGAGCCTGAAGAGGAGGAAATAGAACAAATCCAGGGACTACCAATGCCCCCAGTTGATAGAACTGTCAGAGAGCTCTGTAACGTCACTCTCATCTTTAATCAGGACCAGTCACACAGTCTTTACAAAAGCAATGCAACTTGCTTCCTTCCGTCCAATCCAATGAGTCTTCTCCTGTATTCACTAAAACATAAACAGTGACACAAAATCCAGAATGTAGACCAAATTTATCAAATAACGGAATGCTCGGTGGCTCAGTTGTTAGCACTGCTGCCTCAGTGCCAGGGTCCAGGATTTGATTCCGCCTATGAGTGACTGTTTGTGTGGAGTTTGCACATTCTCCTCATGTCTGCCTGGGTTTCCGCTGGGTGCTCTGGTTTCCTCCCTCATTCCAAAGATGTGCAGGTTAGATGGACTGGTAATGCTAATTTGCCCATAGTATCCAAGGATGTGTAAGCAAGGTGAATTAGCCATGAGGAAGGCAAGGTTACAGGGATAGGCTAGGGGTAGTGGGACTGGGTGGGAAACTGTTTGCAGGATCAGTATGGACTCAATGGGCTGAATGGCCTACTTTCACACAGTAGGGAATCAATGATGAACTATATTCCATCATGATTGAACAATCACCTACACGTAAGCCCTAGGGTCCTTTCTTCTGTGTTTGTATCCTTGTGGTTCCTGCAATGTTTTTCCCCAATAACTCGAGGTGAGCAGTGAAAAGCTGCTGAGCTGTGATGGGTACCTTCCACTGAGGCTGTGGTGGGTAATGCTGAGCACCTTGGAGACTAAGCTGTAGACTGGTGGACCATGGCATTCTGTACCAGCTGGCTGTTTGGCACTAGCAGGGACACTGGGGGTGTAGGCATCCTGAGAGAGAAAGCTGATTCCTGTCTTACGGAGGCCCAGGCCACTCTCCTCACCCCAGCATTCTGCATGTAAACAACAGTAAGGTGTCAATGTAATGTTTCAGAGAGGCTGATAGCACTGACCCCTGGCAGCTGCCTGAGTTTCAATGGTAGTGATGTGGGCTCCACTGCAATGTGAGCAGAACTAACTATTTGGTCCATGCTGGGTGGATGCGTCCTTTGCTCAGTGCAAAGACTCGACAAGTCGGAGTAGGATTCCTCCATGTTGTGTAATAAAGTATGCAAGCTCACAAGCGCACTTTTCTAATGACTGCCCGTCAGCATTCTTTTTGTAAGCCCATGGTTTGTAGTATGTGAACATATCCTCGAGTGAGCTGACCCCCACCTTATTGCCCCAGCTGCATGATCACTTGTGGCCAGCAACTCTCCTCTGTTGTCCTAGAGTGTAGACATCCTGAAGAGCTGATGAGAGTCGACTCCTGTTCTTACTGTTCCTATTTTTAACGGAATAAACTTCAGCTGAGAGAGAAAGTTAAAATTGTTGGGAGTGAACAAATGGAAAAATAATATTTTGAGCCATTGATTTGTTTTATGTTTTCATTTAATTGCTTTTTTGAAATTGCTAAGTTTGACAGTATGATTCAGGCAGTGGATTAGTTGTTGTTCACTCTGTGACCTATTTGAGCCAGTGAGTATGATTAACTTAGAATGTGTTTATTTAATGCAATGATAACTTTCTGTCCTATAGATATGAAGTGGTATTGAGGCTTAACAAAGTGATGCTACCATGTAGAGTTGGTGGGATATTTTAATTAGAATTATAACCTTTGTCTGTTTCCAGATGGATTTCTAATTGACTATTTTAGAACAGCAGCTGCTATAATGTTTGCACTTGAACTCAAAATTGCACAGAATATATTACACAGGGACAAAGTACTTTTGTTCCACCAGCAGCATTTTAATGTTGACACAAGACAGAAACTTTGACAGAATTCTGGGCTCTTTATATGTGGAAAGTATATAATAGGGGAATAAATTCCTAATTTGTACTCCGTTATCAATAACAAAAACTCCTCACCCAGGAAGAGCAGATATAAAATGTTTTTTTTCTCTCTGTTGTCTTGGCAGTATGTCTTAACTCAAAGGGCTGCTGTTCTCTTATAATTGCCATTCTTAAAACTTCCCATTTCTTCTCAATCAATGAATCAATGTTATTGTCCTTCAAACATGTGCTCCGCGGCTTCTAGCTCAACTGCCATTCCTACCACTTTGTATTAAAAAATGGCTGGGCTGGCATTTATTCTTCATTGCCCTTGAGAAGATGGTAGTGAAACACGAGATCATGACGCAGAATCAGATTGGGTGAAATATGTGGATAACAGGGGAAAAAATTCATGTATGTGAGTCCTCTAGAGGCCGCAAAAAAAGTTGCCTCACCATCGGGTACAGTATAGATCAGTAAATAGGAGTTGTAAGAGGGGCGTTGCAATTGTCATGGGTAGGTTTAATCTTTATATTAACTGGACGAATCAAATGGGTTTGGGTAATTTAGAACTAAGATTGAAGCATAAGGGTTTGCTTCATCTCTGATGAATCAGTCTCATGGTGGTACGGGGGCCCAGTGGTTAGCACTGCCGCCTCACAGCACCAGGGACCCAGGTTCGATTCCAGCCTCGGGTGACTGTCTGTCTGTGTGGAGTTTGCATATTCTCCCCGTGTCTGCGTGCTCCGGTTTCCTCCCACAGTCTAAAGATGTGCAGGTTAGGTAAATAGGTTATGCTAAATTGCCCATAATGTTCAGAGATGTGTACGTTAGGTGCATTAGTCAAGGGAAAATGTAAAAAGTACTAGGGTAGGGGAATGGGTCTGGGTGGGTCAGTGGGGCTTGTTGGGCCTAATGCCTTGTTTCCAGTCTCTAGGGATTCTATTCTATGCTTAACCTGAGAACAGACTATTTTGGATCTAGCAATGTATGGTGAGGTAGGATTAATCAGAGATCTTGTAGTTAAGGATCCATTAGGGGTTAGCTGTCACTGCATGGTAGAGTTTCAGATTCAGTTTGAGGGAGAGCAACTTGGGTCTTAGACTCAGTGTCCTGAACTTAAAAAATAAAGGAGCAATGACAGAGATATGAAGAAAGAACTGGTTAACGCAAACTGAGTATATTGATTAAGGGGAAGGTCAGTGAATGAGCAGTTACAAACACTTGATATGTTATAATGCTCAGTAAAAATTATTTTGGGCAAGTGAGAAAGCTTGGAAGAAGGATGAACCATCCATAGTCAACAAAGTCTGTCAAGGAGAGTACTTAATTAAAGACTAAGGATACAAAGTGACAAAAAACAGTGGTATGTCAAAGATGAGAGATTTTTAGGAATCAGCATTGAATGAATTAAAGAAGAAATGAACAAAGAGGGAGAAAATTAGTTATAAAAATAAGTTGGTTAGGAATATAAAAACAGTCCAAGCAGGTGCTTCTACGGGTATAATTGGGATGTTTAAACGTGCAACTGGGAAATTAATAACCAGGACTCGGACAATGGCTGATAATTTAAACAAAGAATTTTCATTGTTCTTCATGATGGAAGATATTATAACATTGCAAAAATAACAGAGAAGCAAAGTGCTAATGGAACAAAAAATCTTTGAATAGTCTGTATCAGGAGGGACAAAGTATTTGACAAACTAATGGGAAACAAGATGGCCTGCATTCAAGAGTTTTATACAAAGTGACTGCAGTGGTACTGGAGGCATGGACAAATATTCTAGAGTTCCCTGAATTTCAGAGCGATAAAAACCACTACTGTAATTCCCCTGTTCTAGAGGGAGGGAGACCAAAAGTAGGAAATTGTGCTTGACTAATAGAACATTACAGCACAGTACAGACCTTTCAGCCCTCGATGTTGCACCGGCCTGTCATACCAACTTGAAGCCCATTTAACCTACAGTATTCCATGTACATCCATATGCTTGTCCAATGACAACTTAAATGTACTTAAAGTTGGCGAATCTACTACCGTTGCAGGCAAAGCGTTCCATACCCTGAGTAATTCCTAAGCATCTGTATCCCTCTGCTCCCCACCTACTAATGCATCTGTTCAGACGCATCTTAAATGAATCTACTGTGCCTGCCTCTACTCTCTCTGCTGGCAATGCGTTCCAGGCACCTACCACCCTCTGTGTAAAGTACTTGCCGCGTGTATCCCCCTTAAACGTTTCACCTCTCACCTTGAAAGCGTGATCTCTTGTTATTGAATCCTTCATATGGGAAAAAGCTTATCTCTAACAATCCTGTCTATACCCTTCATGATTTTGTAAACCTCAGTCAGGTGCCCCCTCAATCTCCTTTGTTCTAATGAAAACAAACCTAACCTACTCAACCTCATCTTCTGAAATTTTTTGAAGATGTAACTATGAAGATGGAGAAGGGAGAGCTAGTGGACGTAGTGTACATGGACTTTCAGAAAGCCTTTGATAAAGTCCCACATAGGAGATTAGTGAGCAAAGTTAGGGCACATGGTATGGGGTCAAAATACTGACTTGGATTGAAAATTGGCTGACTGGAAGCAAAGAGTAGTGATAAACAGGTCCCTTTTGGAATGGCAGGTGGCAACCAATGGGGTACCACAAGGCTCGGTGTCGGGACCACAGCTGTTTACAGTATACATTAATGATATAGATGAAGGTATTAAAATTAATATTAGCGAATTTGCTGATGACACAAAGCTGGGTGCAGGGTGAAATGTGAGGAGAATGTTCGGAGAATACAGGGTGGCTTGGACTGCTAGGTGAGTGGACGGATGCATGGCAGATGCAATTTAATGTGGATAAATGTGTGGTTATCCACTTTGGTGGCAAGAACAGGAAGGCAGTTTACTATCTAAATTGAGTCAAGTTAGGTAAATGGGAAGTACGAGATTCTAGGTGTTGTTATACATCAATCAATGAAAGCAAGCCTGCAGGTACAGCAGACAGTGAAGAAAGCTAATAGCATGCTGGCCTTCATAACAAGAGAAATTGAGTATAGGAGCAAAGAAGTCCTTCTGCAGCTGTACAGGGCCCTGGTGAGACCACACCTGGAGTATTGTTTGCAGTTCTGGTCTCCAAGTTTGAGGAAGGACTTTCTGGCTATTGACGGAGTGCAGCGTAGGTTCACGAGGTCAATTCCTGGAATGGCGGAAGTATAATATGATGAAAGATTGGAGCAACTGGGCTTGTATACATTTAAGTTTAGAAGGATGAGAGGGGATCTGATTGAGACGTATAAGATTATTAAAGGTTTGGACATTCTGGAGGCAGATAGCATGTTTCCGCTGATGGCTGAGTCCAGAACCAGAGGACACAGTTTAAAAATAAGGGGTAGTCCATTTAGAACAGAGTTGAGGAGAAACATCTTCACCCAGAAAGTGGTGGATATATGGAATGCTCTGCCCCAGAAGGCAGTGGAGGCCAAGTCTCTGGATATTTTCAAGAAAGAGATAGTGGAATCAAGGGTTATGGGGATAAGGCAGGAACAGGATACTGATTATGGATGATCAGCCATGATCATAATGAATGGTGGTGGTGGCTCGAAGGGCCGAATGGCCTACTCCTGCACTTATTATGTATTGAAACTATAAGCCACTTAGCCTAACACATGCCATTAGGAAAATACTACAACCCATTTATAAGGGAGAAATAGCAGGGAGAATAGAAAAATGATTGATATGGTTGTGTGAGAGGAAAATTATGTTTGACGAATTCATTAGACTTTGGAGAATATAACAAGCACAGCTGATAAAGAGGACCAGTAGATGTACTGTATTTGGATTTCCAGCAGATATTTAGCAAGGTGCCATAAAAGGTTATTGCACATAATTTGTAAATAATAAAGTGCCACAAAGATCAGTCCCATGGCCTCAATTATTTACTATCTGTATTAATGACTTGCAGGAAAGGGCAGACTGTAATATATGCAAGAAAAACAGGAGTTGCTGGAAAAACTGAGCAGATCAAGAGAAATCAGAGTTAATGTTTCAGGTCCAATGATCCTTTCCCAGTTCCAAAGATGTTGCTGCCACACCTGTTGAGTTTTTCCAGCAATTTCTTTTTTTTTTGTTTCTCATTTCCAGCATCTGGTTCTTTTGGGATTTTTTTTTGTAATAATGTTGTTGATAATGCAACACTCCCTCCCATTTTTGTATGAATGATGAAAACATACAGTATCTGCAAGGAGATAAAGGTAAGTTCAGTGAGAGAAAAAGAAATTGGGAAATGGAACCTTAATGTAAACAAGTGAGAGTTCATGTAACTTGGTAGGAGGAATCAAAAGGCAAACGGTAATGTAAACAGAGAGATATTCCAAAAAATGTCTGACACACAGGCAATTTGGGTGTTCTTGTGCACAAGAAACAAAATGTTAGCTTGTAGATGTAGCAAGTAATTAAGAAGGCAAATGGATTTTGGCCTTTATTGGTAGTGGTTTGGAGTTTAAATATAGTGAAGTATTGTTACAATTGTACAAGTTAAGCTGCATCTGGTGTACTGTGTGAAGTTCTGGTCCCCATATTAGAGAAAGAATATTCAAAAGCAATTCACTAGGCTAATTTCTGGATTAAAGGGATTGACTTACGAAGAATAGTCATCCAGGTTAAATCTTCATTCATTTGAATTTAGAAGAATGAGGAGTGATATTATTGAAATATAAAAGATGCTGAGGGGCCATGACAGGGTAGATGATGAGCAGATGTTTCTACGAGTGAGGGAATCTCAAAATAGGGGACAGCTACTGAATAAAAGGACACTCTTTAGACATGAGATGCAAAGGGATTTCTTCACCACTTAGTGGTGAATGTCTGGAATGTGGCAATATTTAAAGAAAAGGCAGATAGACATTTGAAATATCAATAAATTGAGGGCTATGAAGAGCTGGCATGACAGGAGTTCAAGCTGGGGGCCCACTCCCGCTCCTATTTATTATATTTTTTATGTTCTTACAAAACTCTAGCAGATTTTCAATCTGCTCCACAAAGATTTGAATTATATTTTTTCTTGAGGTTTAGCTCACCAAAAAAAAATCCTGTACTTAGTGTTGGTTCTTGGGACAGATGGGCCATCAAAAAAGTAAGTTTAAGGTAAATATCATGAAGTTCTGCTTAAAATAAAACATGATGGCCTGTAGTAAGTCAGCTTCAGTCCAGTACGGACACATTTTGCAGGCGTACTCAGACGTGATATACCACTGAAACAAAAATATAAGGTTTGATTTTACAGGGCATGGGTGTCACTGGCTAGGCCAGCATTTATTGCCCATCTCTAATTGCTCAGAGGGCACTTAAGAGTCAAGCATAATGCTGTGGCTCTGGAGTCACATGTAGGCCAGACCAGGTAAAGACAGCAGATTTCCTTCCCTAAAGGATATTAGTAGACCAGATGGATTTTATAGCGATTGACAGTGGTTATATGGCCATCAATAGACCTTGAATTCCAGGATTTTTAAAAACTGAATTCAAATTCGCCCAGCTGCCATGAGATTTGAACCCAGACCCCAAAACATAACCCGGGTTTCAGGAATAACAGTCTGGTAATAATACCACTAGGCCAGTACCCCTTTCCCCCACCACCCCTGCCCTGCCCTGCCCCCAGGCCCTAGACAAGAGATGATTAATTGCTCAGAAGACCAACTTAAACTGGAAATTGATAAAAATAGAGTGGGATCAAAAAATGGTCAATGGAATTCGATGAGATGAAAGTCTTGGCAAAAGCAGCCGATGCTCTCAATGGTTGTAGGCTCCATGCTGAAGAAAAATAGACAGGTATAGGTTTACCAGCAATGTCAACATTCAATACTGGATTAATAGGAACAGGAGGAGCCCCTTCAGTCACAAAGTTAGATCAATGTGGATTTTTATCTTAACATTATCTATCTTTCTTGGTTCCACCTCTTAATAACACTTGTGTAATGAAAGCATATCATCTTAGTTTTGAAATTTTCAGTTGAACTGCAAGCCTCCAGGCTGCTGGCCATCCCTGCTCCCCATGAGCCTCCAGGCTGCTGGCCATCCCTGCTCCCCATGAGCCTCCAGGCTGCTGGCCATCCCTGCTCCCCATGAGCCTCCAGGCTGCTGGCCATCCCTGCTCCCCACGAGCCTCCAGGCTGCTGGCCATCCCTGCTCCCCACGAGCCTCCAGGCTGCTGGCCATCCCTGCTCCCCATGAGCCTCCAGTCTGCTGGCCATCCCTGCTCCGCTTGGGACCTGCTGGCTGTTCCGTTCTCCTCCAGATCTCCAGCCACTGTACCTCAAGAGAGAACACCAAGCAATGAAAAAGGGGAGAAAGAGAGGAACAAAACTGGAAGTAAACAAAAGGATTGGAGCAACTCCGGTTGGAGCATCCCACTCTACTGCCATCTTGACCAGAAGAACTGAATTTTCATGGAATCAGGTTATTCTGACAAATCATAGGTTGCCCAGCAGACACTGCTGGTAAAACAGAATCACAGTAAATTTACTTCAGTATTCTCCTCTATAGCACACTCTCTGTCATACAGGAAATAATACAACCCTTTGCTTGTGGATCATCATTGACTAACAACTAACTCTATCCCTGTCTACAGTAAACTGATTATATAATCAGATGAGCTCTGCACTTAAGCAGAATACCTAAACAGAAGCTATTTGCCTGCTTCTTTGCCAGCAATGTGAATTTTAAATTAAGTCAGCAGAGCATTATTTGATGCTGCTCTATGGAGTAAGTCCATTGCAAAGTACCACAAGACTGTCGATCCTTCATCAAAGCGCATCAAACAAACATATGAGCCATGATTACAATTTCTGACTTCAATCTGCCTCTCGAGTTTGCTGGAACCTGAATAAGCTCATTTTACTCTGCAACAAGCAATTAGCCCATTTACAAGATTTGATATTGGTTTGTACAATATATATATATTAACTGGAACAGTGGCCCAGAGGTCCTGAGCTGAAATTCAATTATGGCTGCTTTTGAAACTCGATTTGACATGCTGCTAATGTGTGGGCTGAGAATAATTAGGGAACATGCCGGATTGTCACAAAAACCCAAGGTTCTACAAGGTTGAGAGTTTACTCATTCCGCCCCTCTCCAGTCTCACAAAATGTGGTTGATTCCTAGTGAGCCAATCAGGACATATATCACAGAACATCGAAGCAGGTATAGGCTATTCAGTCCATCATACCTTTTCTACCCCGTAACAGTATTGTGCCTGAACTCCCAACTCAACTCCGTACCTTTGCACGCTCTCCCATATCCTGTGATTGGTTTAGTATGCACAAATCTACTGATTTCAGTCTTGAATATATTCAACAATTGAATCCAGATGTAAAAGAAAATAAAATTGGCCTTTGGCAACAATCCAGAAATAATATCGTTCTTAATTTATGTAGTCTCACACAGAAGTCGGCTATTCAGCCCATTATACAAATGTCAGCTCTATGAAAGAGCTAATCAATTATCCTGAATTCCTTTCTCATTCCCCATAGCTTGACATTTTGTTCCTTTTAAAAATATATATATAAATCCTCTTAGTTATCATATGCTGTGTTAAAATCTCCTCACACTCTGATTCCTTTGCTTCTCTGGAATCTGTGTCCCCTGGTGACAACTCTTTATGTCAATGCAAATAGTCTTTCCTTCTTCACTTTGTCAAAATCCTTCATGATTTTCAGTAAATCGCCCCTTACCTGCCTTGCTCTAAGGAGAAGCAAATTACTACAGATGCTGGAATCAATACTGCAAACAAAAAATGCTGGAAATCACAGTGGAACAGGCAGCATCTGTGGCGAGAGAGCAAGCTAGCGTTTCGAGTCTTAGATGAATCTTCCGAGCTGCTCTAAGGAGTCAAGCCCAACTTCCTCAGTCCCTCCACATAACTGAAGTCCTTCGTTCTTGGTCCTATTCAAGTAAGTCTCTTCTATACCGTCTCTAAGGCATTGAAACCCAAAGGGAAACAATAATCCAGCTGGAAATTAACCAGACATAAAAGTTTAACATTCCTTTCTTTTGCATTCTATGTCTCTGTTTATAAAGCCAAGGGTCTAATTTTTTTTTTTAAAAATAGCTTTTTACCTTATTCTGTCACCTTTTTAATGTTTTGTGTCTATATACCTCTGGCCTGTTTCTGAAACTTCCCTTGAAAATTGTACCATTTTGCATACATTGCTGTCATTATTCTCATTGTTGAAATGAATTACTTCACAGTTCTGTATTCTATACATTTGCTACTTTCCTGCTCATTTAACTGATCTGTCTTTGTCCTGCTGAATTGCCAGGCTGTTTACTATACTTCTGAATTGTCTGCAAACTTTAAAATCATGCCCTATAAATCCAAGATATAACTAACATTTATCAAAAGGAGAAATGATCTTAATATCAAGTAGACTAATTCACTGATGGCAACAAGTTAGGTGGCACAGTAAGTAGTGGAATTGGCAAACAGAAGAGGATAATTTAAAAGGTTAATAGAATGTTAACTTCTAATGAAATGTAGGTGGAATGCAAAGAGTTTTGAATAATACTTTAGTTGTACATAGTTTTTTTTTGGAATACAGTGTTCAGTTCTGCCATAGGTCAAGGAGGGAACTGTGCAGATTCACCAGAATGATCTTGGGCTTGAGAGGGTTAAATTCTGTGGACAATTTGCCAAGATAAGATTTGAATTTAGAAAATTGAGGTGTGATCTATTCGGGGTGTTTCAAATGATTAAAATATGTAGTGGGTTGGGTAGAGAGACAGTGTTTCCTGTCGGGGAGGCTAGAACACAAGCTCTCTACGACAGAGAAAATCAGAGCTGGGTCAGCTGAGGGTGATGTCAGCATTCACTTCGACACTATGAAAGGTGGTGGAATTTTTTTTATTCATGAGCTGTGCGCGCTGCTGGTTGGGCCAGCATTATTGCCTGTGCCCAGCTGTCCTTGAGAAAGTAGTGGCTGGGTCTTGAAACAGCCATTAAGGTAAGGCTAGACTAGAGTGGTGCTGGAAAAGCACAGCAGGTCAGGCAGCATCCGAGGAGCAGGAAAATAGATGTTTTGGGCAAAAGTCCTTCATCAGGAATAGAGTAAGGAAGCCTCCAGGGTGGAGAGATAAATGGTGGGGCTGGAGAGAAGGTAGCAAAGAGTACAATGGGTGGATGGGGGTGGGGATGAAGGTGATAGGTTGGAGAGGAGGGTGAAGTGGATAGGTGGGAAGGGAGATTGGCAGGTAGGACAGCTCATGAGGACAGTGCTGAGCTGGAAGGTAAGGTGGGAGGAAGGGAAATGAGGGCTAAGGCTAGCTCATTAAAAACTTCAAATGTGAAATTGGTAAATCTTTGTTAGCCAAGGGTATGAGTCACGATGGACAGATTGAACATCAGACATATCTTCAAACAAAGTGCAAATCCAGTGAACCATAGCATAGAGCTAGGAGTGGCATGGTGCTCTGTGGTTAGCACTGCTGCCTCACAGCACCAGAGACCTGGGTTCAATTCCAGCGTCGGGCGACTGTATGTGTGCAGTTTGCACATTCTCCCTGTGTCTGGGTGAGTGGGTTTCCTCTGAGTGCTCTGGTTTCCTCCCACTGTCCAAAGATGTACAGGGCCATGCTAAATTGCCCCATAGTGTTGGGTGCATTAGTCAGAGGGAAATGGGTCTGGATGGGTTACTCTTCGGAGTGTCAATGTGGACTGGTTGGGCAGCAGGGCCTGTTTCCACACTGTAGGTAATCTAATCTAAATATTAAAAGCAACAAACTATAGGCAGAATGTTATACCAAGAGTGAATCAGACCAAATCTCTCTGTCTTCATCGCATCCAATAGAGAATGATGATGAACATTAAAGCAACTAACAGAACAAGGATGGTTCATGCACATTGCTGTTCTCATCTACAGTAGATTGTTTTGTGAGTGAGCAAGAGACAGGGCTCAGATGGAATTGACGTGTAAATAATTTGCATTGATCTCCCAAGGTTCTTGCCTTCATCTTACTCGTTCAGTCCACATGACACTAGGAAGCTGCTAAGTTTACTAAACACAACAAAGACTATCTCAGAAACAGTGCTGAAACCTGACCAGCAGAACTGGCTCCTATGTAGACATAAGGTTTTTTTTATATGCAGTTTACTGGCATAGCCTCAGCAGTTTCTCAGGGCAGCATCTTTACATTTGAGTCAGAAAGTTGTGCAATCTGAAGCGTGATTTTATAGAACGTAGCTGGTTCACAGGGGACAGTAACTTCTGGCTGCAAATGGCTCCTCTTTGGAGCTGATGAGCTTCTGGCACTGAGTGAGGTGTTCAGGAAATTACATTCCACTGGCAAAGTAGAGATTTGGATATTGCTGACTGGGACAACATTTATTGTCTATTCCTAGTTGCTCTTGAGAATATGGTGGGTAGCTGCCTTCTTAAGTCGCTGTAGTTCTATTGATGTAGGGGCACCTTCCCCAGTACCGTTAGGGAGGGAGCTCCAGAATTTTGACCAAATAACACTGTAGGGATAATATATTTTCAAATCAGGATGATGAGCAACTTGGAAGAGAGCTTGCAGGTAGTGATGTGCCCATGTACCTGCTACCCTCATCCTGCTAGATGGAAGTGGTCATGGGTTTGGAAGGTGCTGTCTTAGGAAACCTTGATGGAATTTCTGCAGTGTATTATGTAGATGGTGGAGGAAGTGAATGTTGGTAATATGGTGCCAAATCATTCTGTACGGATGCTTCAGAGGTCAGTACAGCAACTGCTCTAACCAGGACTGTAATAAACTACAGAGAGTAGTGAACACAGCCCAGTCCATCATGCAAGTCAATGTTCCATCCATTGATTCCATCTGCACTTCTCGCTGCCTCAGAATGGCAGCCAACATCATCAAAGACCCCTTCCACCCCAATTAAAATCTTCTCCAACTGCTTCCATTTTGTATCACAAGATACAAAAGCTTCAACACACGTACTAACAGATTTGAGAATAGCTTCTTCCTGCTGTTATCAGACTTCTGAAGGACCTCTCAAATTTAATGTTGAACTTGCTCTTTATGATCTCCTGTGCAGCTGTAACATTGTGTTCCTCGCTCAGTTTATTAGTCTTGTGCACATATATGATATGATCACCTGTACTACACGCAAAACCAATTTCTTACTGTACCTAGGTACATGTGGCAATAATCCAAATCAAATTAGTGAAGTGGGCTGCTTTGTCCTGGATGCTGTCAAGCTTCTTATCATGGATTTGGAAGGTGCTGTCAAAGAAGCCTCAGTGAATTTCTGCTGTGGTTCTTGCCCGTTGAGTCACTGACGTGGATGTCTAAGTTGGGCTCCACTATGCTCGATGACAGTGAACTTTTTCAGTGCAGTTGGGGCTCTGTTCACTGAGGCAAATGGAGAATAATCCCAAAGTTTGTGAGAATATTTGTAGCTTAGGTGCTCGTTGTTGTGGTTCTGTTTGCCGAACTGGGAATGTGTGTTGTAGACGTTTCGTCCCCTGTCTAGGTGACATCCTCAGTGCTTGGGAGCCTCCTGTGAAGCGCTTCTGGTTGTCAGTTCCAGCTGTCCTATTGACTGTCAAAGGGAGACAGTTAGATTCTTGTTCTTTTTGCCTAATACTTATGAAATGAATGTTCCTTATTAGTCATCAGACATCACCTGGATATAGTCCCTGTCTTTCTGCATGTAGGTATAGACTGCATCAGATTTGAGGAGTTATGAATGGTATTTTGAGTTCTGGGCATCAACCGTTGGTAGTTGGTGGTTAAGGTATATCGCTGACACCAAACCTGCTTTGTAATGTTTTCAAATTCAAATTCCCTTCAAATACATTGGCGAAAGTGAGGACTACAGATGCTGAAGATTAGAGTCGAGAGTGGAATGAGGCCTGATTCCTGATGAAGGGCTTTTGCCCGAAACATCGATTTTCCCGTTCCTTAGATGCTGCCTGACATGCTGTGTTTTTCCAGCACTATATTCTCCACTGTTCAAACACATGTCTGGGGCAGGTGGACGTAGAGTCATAGAGTTATACAGTACAGAAACAGACTCTTTGGTCCAACTCATCCGCACCAACCAGAAATCCTAAACTGATCTAGTATCATTTGCCAGTATTTGGTCTATATCCCACTAAATCTTTCCTATTCATATACCCATCCAGATGCCTTTTAAATGTTGTAATTGTACCAGCCTCTACCACTTCCTCTGGCAGTTCATTCCATACAAGCACCACACTGTGTGGAAAAAGCTGCCCATCAAGTCCCTTTTAAATCTTTCTCCTCTCACCTTAAACCTATGCCCTCTGTTTTTGGACTCTCCTACTCTGGGAAAAAGACCTTGTCTATTGATCCTATCCATGCTCCTCATGATTTTATAAACCTCCATAAGGTCACCCCTCAGTCTCTGATGCTCTAGGGAAAACAGCCCCAGCCTATTCAGCATGTCCCGCGAGCTCAAATCCTTCAGCCCTGGCAACATGCTTATAAATCTTTTCTGAACCTCTTTAAGTTCAACAACATCTTTTCTATAACAAGGAAACCAGAATTGAATGCAGTATTCTAAAAGTGGCCTAATCAATGTCCTGTACAGCCACAACACCTGACATCCCAACTCCTACACTCAATGCACTGTCCAATAAAAACAAGCATACCAAAGCCTTCTTCACTACCCTGTCTCCCTGTGACTCCACTTTCAAGAAATTATGAACCTGCACTCCAAGGTCTCTTTGTTTTACAACATTTTGCAGGATCCTACCATTAAGTGTATAAGTCCTGTCCTGGTTTGTCTTATCAAAGTGCAACATCTCTTATTTTTCTAAATTAACGCCCATCTGCCACTCCTCAGCCAATTGGCCTGTCTGATCAAGATCCCATTGTACTCTGAGATAACCTTCTTCACTGTCGATCATACCTACAATTTGGTGTCACCTGCCAACTTACTAACTATTTCTCCTATGTTCCCATCCAAATCATTCATATGAATGACAAAAAGCAGTGGACCCAGCACTGATCCTTGTGGCACACCACTGGTCACAGGCCTCCATTCTGAAAAGCAACCCCTCACCATCACCCTCTGTCTTCTACCTTCAAGCCAATTTTGTATCTAGTTGGCTAGCTCTCTCTAGATTCCATGTGATCTGACCTTGCTAACCAGTCTACCAATTGAACCTTGTTGACCATCTTGCTGAAATCCATATATATATCTACCACTCTGCTTACCTCAATTTTCTTTGTCATCTCTTCAAAAAACTCAATCAAGTTAGTGAGATATGATTTCCATGCACAAAGCCATGTTGACTATCCGTAATTAGTCCTGGCCTTTTCAAACGTATGTAAATTCTATCCCTCAGAATTGCCTCCAACAACTTACCCACCACTGACATCGAGCCTATCGCTCTATTTAGATTAGATTAGATTAGATTAGATTTACAGTATGGAAACAGGCCCTTCGGCCCAACAAGTCCACACCGACCCGCCGAAGCGCAACCCACCCGTACCCCTACATTTACCCCTACCGAACACTACGGGCAATTTAGCATGGCCAATTCACCTGACCTGCACATCTTTGGACTGTAGGAGGAAACCGGAGCACCCGGAGGAAACCCACGCAGACACGGGGAGAACGTGCAACCTCCACACAGTCAGTCGCCTGAGTCGGGAATTGAACCCGGGTCTCAGGCGCTGTGAGGCAGCAGTGCTAACCACTGTGCCACCGTGCCGCCCACCAAACTATAGTTCCCTGGCTTTTCCTTACCACTTTTCTTAACATTACCCACCCGCCAGTCTTCTGACATCTCACCTGTGGCTATTGATCATACAAGTATCTCAGCAAAGGATCCAGCAATCTCTTATCAGCTTCCCACAAAGTTCTGGCATACACCTGATCAGTTCCTGGGAATTTATTGACCTTTATGCATTTTAAGACTTCCAGCAAGTCCTCTTCTGTAATATGGACACTTTTCAGGACATCACAATTTATTTCTTCAACTTCCCTAGCTTCCCCATCCTTCTGATCAATAAACACTGATGTGAAGTATTCATTTAGAATCTCATCCATCTCGTGTTGTTCCACACAGAGGTTATTGGTCTTGTTGATCTTCAAGGAACCCTATTCTCTGCCCAGTTACTCTTTTTTTTTAATATAGGATATCTTTAGATTATCCTTAACTTTATTTGCTAAAGCTATCTCATGTCCCCTTTTTGCCCTCCTGGTTTCCCTCTTAAGTATACTCCTACTGCCATTATACTCCTCCAGGGATTCACTTGATCCCAACTGTCTCTACCTGACACATTCTTCCTTCTTTTTCTTGACTAAACCATCAATTTCTCTCATCATCCAGCATTCCCTACACTTATCAGCCTTGCTCTTCAGACTAACAAGAACATATTGTCTCTAAACTCTTGTTATTTAATTTTTGAAGGCCTCCCAATTTCCAACTGTCCCTTCACTTGTAAATAGCCTCCCCCAATCAACTTTTGAAAGCTTCAACCAAATAACTGTAAAATTGGCCTTCCTGCAATTTAGAACTTTAATTTTTGATGAGGTCTATCCTTTTTTATAACTATTTTGAAACTAATAGAATTATGATTACTGGTGCCAAAGTGCTTCCCCACTGACACCTCAGTCACATGTCCTGCCTTATCTCTCAAGAGAAGGTCAAGTCTCGGACCTTGTCTAGTTGGTAGATCCACATATTGAATAAGGAAATTTTCTTGTACACACTTGACAAATTCATCTTCACCGAAGCCCTTAACACTATGGCAGGCCTAGTTAATGGTTAGACATTTAAAATCCCCGACCATTACAACCCTATTATTCTTATAGATAACTGAGACCTTATATATTTGCTTCTCAATTTCCTGCTGATTATTGGGGGGTCTATAGTAGAATCCCAAAAGGTGGTCATCTCTTTCTTACTTCTCAGTTCCACCCATGTAACTTCCCTGGACATTCTCCTAGGAATATCCTCCCCAAGTACAACTGTAATGTTACCCTTAACCAAAAACACCACTCCCCCTTCTCTCTTTCCTCCTCTTCTGTCATTCCTATAACATCTATACCCAAAAGCATTAAACTGCCAGTCTAGCACTCCCTGAGCCATGTTTCTGTATTAGCTAGGATATCCCAACCCCATGTTTTCAACCATGCCCTAAGTTCATCTGCCTTACTTGTCATCTTTCATTATAACTCTAAACATAAAGTTTAAAAAATCCTCTTAAACCCAGAAGTAACATTTGAATAATTTGGTTTACAAAGCCTAGAATGGAAATATTGCAGCTTTCAAAGTTAAATTTCCCAAAATAATCAGTAACAAATTACATGTGCCTCTGCATAGATTAGCTGAATGGCAAATGCTTCCTGAAGCCACAGTCTGTCTGATTCTTACTTTGACTCCTACCAGAGAGCACCTGAGTCTGTGGTAGATTTGCTGGGGTGCTATTTAAAGCTCTGTGGGATGAACTATTGTTAGTACAACATTCCTTATATTCATGCACAGAAAATAATCACCTCTGTTGCTTGATGGCCATGTGTTTTCTAAAACAGCCTTATTGTAGTAACTTGAACCAGCCAAAATGCAGCTATCACCGTGTTGATTGATAGACCAGTTTCGATGGGCTAGATGGTCTACTCTTCCAATTTCTTCTGTTGTAGATATTATGTTCAGAGGTGCTATTACACCCCTCTGGATCAGGTGGGACTTGAACCCAGGCCCCCAATCCAGGGGAATGGACACTGCCACAAGATACCACCCATCGTCCTTTCTAGATATTTAGATATTTTCTAACTAATCTGTTCAAAGATGTTATTACACACATCTGCAGTATGTTAGTCATTAACAATGTCTTCTGGTTCAGAGGTATGGACACTATCACTGCACCACAAACGCCCCTCTATCATCTTTTATATGCAATGTTTAAGGACCTATAATTGTCAACAGTCGAAGATAAACCATTAGAGAGCCTTAAGAAAGAGGCACCTGTCTTCCATAACAACATGTATGATAGTACTATGTATAAGTTAAATTAACTGGTTAGACAGAATAACAACTGTAAGGAGCTAAATCTATCACATCTGTCTCCATCAGCACCTAATGTAAGACTAAGTGTTTCTCCACCCAAACATTGAGAGACATCGTCAGGTAGAGTGGAACTAATGCAAATTCAATATTAACTCTTTCAGAACCATTACATTTGTCGTCATCAGCAACGTCCTCTGACTTTCTGATGAAGGAAAGGTCAGTGAAGCAGTTAGAAATGATTGCTGTCCAATAGTCACAACCATTGTTGTTTGTGCTAGGAATGCTGATCCCACCCAATGGGGAGTTTCCCACCTCCTACACCACCCCCAGTGCCATTCACTTTAGTTTTCCTAGGGTGGTTTGGTGTCATATTTGTTCACATGTTGTCTTGATGTCAGGGCTAACCTCTCTTACCTTACCTCTGGAATTCACCACTTCTTCCTCAAGCTTGGGCCAAAGCTACTGTGAGCTCGGGACCCAGGTGGTTATAAAGTCATGGAGATCTATAGTACAGAAAAAGGTTCTTCTGCCCATTGAGTTTGAGCCAGTCAAAACACACCATGTAACTCTTCTAACCCCATTTTCCAGCACTTCACCATAACCTTGAATGTCTTGGCATTACAAGTATATGTCTAAATATGGCTTAAATATTATGAAAATTATTGCGTCTACTACCCTTGCAGATTATTACTATTCTCTGGGTGAAAAATAATTTCCTCACACCCACTTTAATCCTCCTGCCTCTTATCTTAAATCTATGCCCCCTAGACATTGATCTCTTCAGCAAGGGCAAATGTTTCTTCCTGCCAACCTTGTCTGTGTCCCTCATAATTTAATCCATCCCTATCTCCTCTGCTCAAAGGAAAACAACCCCCAGACTATCAAATCCCTCTTTAAAACTCTTCAGCCCAGGCAACATCCTGGTTTACATCCTCTGCATCCTCTTCAGTGGAATCAAATGGAGCATTTGTGAGCAGGCTATTACTGAATAAGTGCCACATGACAGTGCTGTCAATGACACCTTAATAAGTTTGGTGGTGATTGAGCGTAGTCTGATGGAGTGATAATTCAAGTCATGTCTGAACAATTTTCCACATTTTATATAGTGTTGTGGCTACCTTGGAAAAGCTTGATTAAAGGTACAGATGTACAGATCTTCAGTCCTTCAGTTGGAATGCTATCAAGATCAACAACCTTTTGAAGTATTCAGTGCCTTCAACCATTCATTGCTATCACACAGGAGTATGGCAATAAGGCTGAAGACTGGCATCTGTGAGATTTTCATCGTAGAGGTGACAAGTGCAAGAGATAGGCTCCTCATCATTTAATGACAGACCTTTATGTTTTTATTCTTTCCCCATTTCCCCTTTCCCTGCCTCTGTTCTTCCTTAAACATCTGTCACACATCTAACGTCTTCCAACCCTGACGTACGATAATTTTCCTGAGATGTTGCGATGAATTTGAATCACAAAAACAGGCATGGAGGTTGTTAGAGAGTTTTAGATCTGAATTCCAGCACTAATTTGTGCGTCTCACAGCAGGCAAGCAACCAGGAGAAAAACTGACGCCTTAACTATTTTAATGAGACTGTGGGTCTCCTTGTAATTCAATGTTTTGAGCTGTTCTGTAAATGGGTGAGTTCCCAGAACATTAGGGAAGCCTGATGCCACAACCCAGTTGAGAATTGCTGGAACCAGGAGATAAGTGTCTTTCTACTCACCTGCCGGATCCACTGATTCTTTTCTCAGAAAGTCCCCCGGCTGTACGCCTCCCCCTGACCTTACCAATCATCCCCAGACATAATGCCACTGTTCCCAAGGCTTCTCATTCCAATCAAGTTCTCCGCTCACCAGCT
This sequence comes from Hemiscyllium ocellatum, assembly GCF_020745735.1. Classification (NCBI taxonomy): domain Eukaryota; kingdom Metazoa; phylum Chordata; class Chondrichthyes; order Orectolobiformes; family Hemiscylliidae; genus Hemiscyllium; species Hemiscyllium ocellatum. The sequence continues at coordinate 110,330,638 of NC_083403.1, read as the reverse complement.
GCTCCACTGACAGTGCAAGCACATATACCTTGCAAGGTTAAGGGATTTGAGTAGTTTGCAGAGCGAGAGAAGGGTAAGACTACAGTGGGACTTGTAAACATGATGATGAAATGTTAGAAATTGAGGCATTGCCAGGCCAGGAGCAATAGAAGTCTGTGGGCATTGGAAAAATGTGGAAGGAGAGGAGGATCTGAGACTTGATTGCAGGTAAGCTATGGGCAGCAGAGTTTTTAAATGAGCTTAGATTTATGGAGAGTAGAAAATGGGACGAAGCAGCAAGAAGAGTTTTGGAAGAGTTAAATTTGTTTAGACTATGGCCAGATTGATAGTGAAGATACTAAAGGAAACATCAGGATATAGATTAGTTGGAAACTTGAGTGGAGAAGTGGCAGATGGAGTTTAATCAGGCCCAGTGTGAGGTGGTTCATTTGGGGAAGTCAGATGCAAGAGGAAAACATACAGTAAATGACAGGACCCTCAGGAATGTTGATATACAGAGGCATGTTGGGGTTCAAGTCCATAGCTCTCTGAAAGTGGCAACACAATGGAAAAAGATGGTGAAGAAGGCATATGTTTATCTGTTGGGGCATTGGGTATAAAACTTAGCAAGTCTTGTTTCAGCTGTATAAGACTTTAGTAAGGCCACATTTGGATTTTTGTGTGCAGTTCAGATTACACTACTATAAGAAAGAGGATGCCACAGAGTATGTTGTTTGAATTGGAGTGTATCAGCGGTAAGCAGAGTTTGGTCAAACTTGGATTTTTGTTTGCTAGAGCATCCATGGCTGAGGGGTGACCTGATAAAAGTATTTAAAATTGAGGGTCATGAATAAAATGGATAATTAGTCTTTCTTCCAGGGTGGAAATGTCAAATGGCTTAATAGGGAAAGCGTAAAGGAAGTGTGTGAGCAAAGTTTTTTTTCACACAGAAGGTGGAAGGTGCCTGGAGGACACTGCCAGGTGAAGTGGTAGAAGTGTAGATAATAGCAATATTTAAGAGGCACTTAGACACTGAACAAACAGAGAACAGAGGGATATGGATCATGTACAGACAGATGGGATTAGTTTAGAAAGAGGCAATGGTATTGTCACTGGACTGTTAACTCAGAGTCTAAGGTAATGTTCTGGGGAACTAGGTTTGAATCCTGTGATGACAGATTGTGAAATTTGAATTCAGTAAAATTCTGGAATTGTGAGTCAGATGATGACCATGAAACCATTATTGATTGTTGGAAAAAAAAGCATCTAGTTCACTAATGTCCTGTAGGGAAGGAAACTGCCAGTCTTACCTGGTCTGGCCTACATGTGACTCCAGACCCAAAGCAATTTGGTTGATTTATAACTGCTCTCTGGGCAGTCAGGGATGGGCAATAAATTCTAGCCTTGCCAGTGACACCCTCATATCATGAATGACACAGTACAGACATTGTGGGCTGAAGGGCCTGATCCTGTGCTGTACTGTTCTATGTTCTGTGTAATCAGGGAATGGTAATGCTGGCATTAAGAGAAATGCTTGCTTACTGCTATCATTTACTCATCGAATCAATGTTATATGTTGAGGTTTCATGAAAACACAAATTTGCCATTTTATGTTGTTAGCCACTATGTTCTTTATTACTGGTTTGAAACAACTGCTAATTCCAACCAACCTTCTTTGACAGAACATCAGAATTCGGACAGTCAAGGGATTAGATTACCTTTGCAGATCGGGGAGCAAGTTCCATGGGAAGATGACAGAGAAATTTCTTCTGGTTGACTGTAAGACAGCGGTATATGGAACGTACAGGTAACTTTCTGCATATTTATACATACAAAGAAATAATTGTGTGCGAGATTAAAACTAGGGTCCATAAGTAGAGGATGGTCAATTTTCTTTTGTTATTATTTCATGGAGCGTGGAGTTTGTTGGTTAGGCCAGTGTTTATTACCCTTTTCCAGTTATCCTAGAGAAGGTGGCGGTGCGCTGAGTTCTTGATCAGCTGTAGTTGTTGAGGTTTTGAAATACCTACAGTGAAGCCTAGGAGGGATTTCCAGGAATTTGAACTAGCATAAGTAAAGGAATGATAATATAATTCCAAATCTGGGTTGTGAATGGCTTGGAGGGGAACTTGCAGGTGGTGGTGTTCCCATTCATCTGACTTCCTTATCCATTAAGATGGTAAAACCGTGGATTTTGAAGGTGCAGTTATAGGACTCTTCATGAGTTACTATAGTACATCTTGTAGATGATGCACTCTGCATTGGTGAAAGGAGTGAATGTTAAAGATGGTGGGTTGGGTGCTGATCAAGTGGGCTGTTTTCTTGAATGGTGTTGAGCTTCTTTGTATTGGTTAGAGGTGCACCCATCTTAGCAAATGAAGAGTATTTCATGACACTACTGACTTGTAGTATGGACAGTCAAGAGATGAGTTAGTCACTGCAGCATTCCCAGCCTCTGAGTGGCTTTTGTATCCACAACAGATACAGGGTTACCTAGTTCTGTTTCTGTTCAATAGTAGCCCCCAGAATATTGACAGTAGCGAGTTAATGATGCCAATACCATCAACATAAAACGCATAATTGTTAGATTCTCTCTTGTTGGAAATGATCCATTGCCTGGCACTCGTGCAACCTTAAAGTAATAGCCACATTAGCAAAGCTTAATGCTGGTGAACTTGCCTAAGCAAGTATCTCATTCAAATAACCCAATCCTGACTTCTTGCAAAGATGAAGAAATAACTGGCCTTCAGTGAGATTGTTAATAATGTTTCAGGGTTCAAATATCCTGATGAAACAGCTTTGTTTATACAGTTCTTTTAGTGTAGCAAGACATTACAGGAATATGATGAAACAAGTTGATAACCAAACTGCAAAGAAAGGTTTTAGGAAAGATTACCAAAAGCTGCTTCAAAGAGTTAGGAGCATCTTAATGGAGCAAAGGCAGGCGAAGAAGTGTTGGGTTACAAGATTTGGGGTGATTAAGATTACAGGCATGAAGACTTTGGGGATATGAATAGGAAGGGTTTGGAGGGATATGGGCCAGGTGCTGGCAGGTGGGACTAGATTGGGTTGGGATATCTGGTCGGCATGGACAGGTTGGACCAATGGGTCTGTTTCCATGCTGTACATCTCTATGATTCTATGACTCTAGAGTTCATTGCAGTTTCAAGTCCAGAGGTAACAATGCCATGAATGAGGGATTCTGTAGGATTTTCTTGTCATTATTTAGGTAGACAGGAATATAATCAGGAATAAAACATTGAATTCCAGGAAAAATGAACACAGAATTGTGAAGTGATGACATGTTCCAAGGACTTTAAGAAAGGAAGGGAGATCAATACTCTGATGGTAGTTTATGGTGATGGTGAGAATCTTGTTTTATTTTCAGGAGGTTGGTGAATTTGCTGATGGTAAAATTGAAAGGAGTGAGGGATGCTTCTGAAGAGAGTGGACAATTATCAGTTAATGGGGCGGGGGGTGCGAGGCTGAGCAATCAGAACTTCAGCACCTTCAGGAGATCGCTCACCTGCACTTGGAGAGCAAGAGTATGCAACGCATTCTCTACCTTACAGAATTTAGATTAAGCACAATTGTGTTGCTGAACGCGAGGAGGAAACCTGACGACTCCTTTCTGTAGCATTCTCGAAGCTTTTCCTTTGAAAATTCAATGACTTACCTTTCCGCAACTAATTAAATGAATTATTTATTTTCAGTTTCATGTGGTCCTTTGAGAAGATAAACCTTAGTATGGTCCAAGTGATCACTGGACATCTGGTTGAATCCTATGATGAAGAATTTCGGACACTCTATGCCCGGTCTGATATCCCTGCTATATTTTCACCTGAAAGCTCCAGACTATTGGTGGATAGAAAGCAACCATCCATGTGGCAGCATAACCAGAATACTAATATCTACCAGCATTCACTAGCTTCCTTGGCTTCATCCTCTAGCCAATACCAGCCATTGAGTCGGCAGAATCCCAAGCGACACACTCTTGATACATTGTATCAAAAGTTGCATTCGAGACAAAACACTCGTCTAAATGAGAGGAACAATGCTGACAATAAATTTAATTCACGGAATGCACATTTTCGACCTCACATTGCAAATGGTCTGGATGCCACAAACAGAATCAGTCGCCTACAGACCTATGAGAGAAATGATTACTGGAAGCGACACAGTTACGCTGGGGAGCAGCCGGAAACGTCATCGTACCTCCTGATGAATAGACCAGCAAACCAAAGACCCTTGTTTCAAAGAAGTGACCAGAATCTGCTCGAGGAAAGCGAAAGTGTTACCTCTTCAACTCGAGGTGAATTCATGTCCAGCACCATCAAAAACGCTCTCGATCGCTTAAAACATAAGAGAATAACACCGAACTTTGAAAGGAGCTCAAATATTCGGAATACGTATCATGGGCCTAAAACTCTGAACCTGCCTTCCACCTACAAGCTCCCGACCCTAGAAAACATGAAAAGGACGGGTTTGCGAAACTGGCGAATTGAAAGCTACTTAAATGATAAGGCTGGGCCAGCAGTGAATTCTAGCACTGAGTCATTTGATGGCACCGACCTGAATACAACGGACAGGTTTGAAAACCCAGCAGGCCCCAGGATGCATGAAAATTTAGAATTAATAAACCGAACCGAGATTAAAACCAATCCTAATTTGTCAAATTCCCGTCTGCGTTCTTCATTGGTCTTCAAGACCTCTATGATGGGACAGGCTGATGTCTTCAGCCCTAATTCTGAATCAACGGCTTCAACGATTAGCGCAAACTCAGGGTCGACAACTCCTCAGGAGCAGACATCGAGCAATCTCAGGTATGCATGGATGATTGCCGATAAACAGCGTTCATCAGATGAAGTGAAAACTCCGAGTGTGGCAGGTATACAGCAACTGTCCAGTTATTCACTGTCACCTCAAAATGAAACTGGGGAGGTGAATCAAAGACTTAATCAACACAATCAGAGCTTCCAAGCACACCAGACTGATCAAAACAAGGCGTCAGATTACACAGCTGGACAGGAATCTGGACACTACACGCTACCCAAGACAAAATTTCACTCCTCTTCTGCTAGGACTTTGTCAATCCACTCACTAACTGAAACAAAGGGAAATGAATCTCCCAAGATTTGGCATTTTGGGAAGGGCAAAAAAAATCATGAGCACCCAACAAATTTCCTTACAAGAAGTTCAGAGAAGATCAAATCTCTACTGAGCTTATCAAGCGATAAAAGAGATAATCAGCCGAGGAGTAGAGGGTCAGTTGCATCCTATAAAACAAATAGCAGCACTGACACTTTAACCTCTGAGAGTGATCAGCTAGAAAGGAGAAAAATAGCAAAATATGCACGGAATGAGCAAACGGAGAAGACACCAAGTACATCATCAAATTCTGTGAACATTCCAAAATTTGATCATGCTGACAAACAAGAGCAATTCAACACAGATGGCTATTTGCTTGCGAAGGATGACACGAGGCTGGGAGATGCATCAGCTCCGAGATTTGCCACGGAACAACTGGACATAGGCAACACAGAACATAAATCACGTACCAGCCCCTCATCTCTAGTGAGGAAATTAAAACCTGAGGAATCTAAGAACAATATTTCTACAACAACGACCACTCAACCTAAAGAGCACCGAGTTTACAGTCGTTTTGAGAAAGTTTACATGCCGCAAACGAACAACTTGAAACCCAAGAGAACCGAGCCCACTTCTGTCCCAGCAAAGCCGGTTGATAGCAATAACACTTTTCCCAGTGAGCAGTTGCACCGTCAGTCAAGATTCCCCTCATACCAAGAGAATCACGTACGCCAAGTAACCCACCACAATGAAAATAAGTTTGAAAAATTTGTGCACAGATTTGTCGGCTCATTCAAATCTAAAAAGTAAGAAGCCTTAAAATAACTTGTTAGTATAATAATATATGACTGCAGTCTCCCGAACTTCCTCATGCTGCTATTTTAATGAGTGGTAACACATTTTCTATGAGAGGTACATTGAAATAGTACTAAGAATGCACTGTTGCCATCATTACACCATATCCCATGTAATTTCAACATGAAGGCAAACGTGTAACTTTCAATGATGGTAAACATGAAATAGTGAAACGTGAGTTATTTTGGTTGATTGCTTCAATGCTTTCAAATTTCTTTCAATAAACAACCTCAGAATTTAAAACGATATGAGCATACAAATTAGGAGCAGGAGTAGACCATTCAGCCCCTTGTGCCTACCCTGTCTTTCTGTATGGTCCAATCTGCAGTCTGCATTCCCAACTATCCCTGATAACCTTCTTCACCCTCACCCCTCACAAACATTTAAGAAGAAACTATCTACCTGTGTTTTGTTGATATTCAGGGGCTCTGCTTTCACTGTCTTTTCAGGAAGACTCTTGCCCTTCTGAGAAAAAAAAAGTTTTGCTTCATCTCTGGTTTAAGTGGGTGAGCCCTAATTTGTAAAAAGTGACTCCTACTTCTATATTCTCCCATATGAAGAAACATCTTCTCCACGTCTAATCTGCCAAGATTCCTCAGGAACTTATCTGATAATGGTTGTATGAATTCATTTAAACACTGAATGTCTTTCCTACTTTCAAATATCTATGTTTTTTTGTACCTTAGAATATAAATGAACATTAATGGAAAGTTGAGACTTGCAGAGAATGCTCTCAATTGCTGGTGTTTCTTGATAAGCCAAAAATGTTTATTCTCAGGATTGAACTATCACTGGAATGTTCAATGTGTACAACCACTGAAAATGTTTCAATCTATTATTGTATAAATATCTCAGACTTGTTATCTGTAAAATAGTGATCAATTCAAGACAAAGTTGAAATGTTTTTATAATCGGTTCTATATTTTGTACGGTAGTAGCATTTTGAAAACTGGGGTTGATATATTAAACTTGGGAATTTTTTTTAATGAAAACTGCAATTGTCTTGGTATCATTTAATGATATTTTCCTTCCCAGACCTAAACTTTCGAGTTTCAGATTCCTTTAAGTTTCACTTTGCTATCCAGAAGGTGTTGGTTAATCATGTAATACAGTCCCATATGTCTTAGCTACCCTCCCCTCACTGATTCACACTGAGATACAATTTGAGGATCATGATGTTTGCATATACTTTGGCAACATAATGCTTCATGTTTGAGTGAGTAATGGGAATATTGACTGTGGCTAGTGAATGGTTCAGATTAATACCGGTGGCATGGGTCTCGAATCCTGTCCCAGATGAGGTAAACTTGGAGCATATCATCTCACCCTCCCGACCGTACCATGGCATATTCCAGTAGTTCAGTGAATCATCACCAAAGATCTATCTTTGGTCAGAGATCTTGAAGAAGAAATGAGTAATTACATGATTCATTTTGGAAGGTCGAATTTGAATGCAGAGTACACAGTTAAAGGCAGGATTCTTGGCAGTGTGGAGGAACAGAGCAATCTTGGGGTCCATGTCCATAGATCCCTCAAAGTTGCCACTCAAGTTGGTAGAGTTGTTAGGAAGGCGTATGGTGTGTTGGTTTTCATTTGCAGGGAGATTGAATTTAAGAGCTGAGAGGTTATGCTGCAGCTCTATAGAGCCCTGGTTAGACTACACTTGGAATATTGTAGGAGAAAGTGAGGACTGCAGATTCTGGAGATCAGAGCTGAAAACGTGTTGCTGGAAAAGCTGAAAATGTGTTTTCAGCTGCGCTTTTCCAGCAACACATTTTCAACTTGGAATATTGTGTTGATTTCTAATTGCCTCATTACAAGAACAATGTGGAAGCTTTAGAGAAGGTGCAGAGGAGATTTGCCAGGATGCTGTCTGAACTGGAGGGCGTGTCTAATGAAGGAAGGTTGAGGGAGCTAGAGTTTTTCTCATTGGAGCAAAGAAGGATGAGAGGTGCACAAGATGCCGTGCCACGGCACGGTGGTACAGTGGTTAGCACTGCTGTCTCACAGCGCCTGAGACCTGGGTTCACTTCCCGACTCAGGCGACTGACTGTGTGGAGTTTGCACGTTCTCCCCGTGTCTGCGTGGGTTTCCTCTGGGTGCTCCGGTTTCCTCCGGGTGCTCCGGTTTCCTCCCACAGTTCAAAGATGTGCAGGTCAGGTGAATTGGCCATGCTAAATTGCCTGTAATGTTAGGTAAAGGGGTAAATGTAGGGGTATGGGTGGGTTGCGCTTCGGCGGGTCAGTGTGGACTTGTTGGGCCGAAGGGCCTGTTTCCACACTAAGTAATCTAATCTAATCTAATGATGAGAGGCATAGACAGTGGATAGCTAGAGACATTTTCCCAGGGTGGAAATGGCTATCATGAGGGGGCACAATTTTAAGGTGATTGGAGGAAGGTTTAGGGGAGGTGTCAGAGGTAGGTTCTTTACATAGAGAGTAATGGGTGCTTGGAATGCACTGCCAGCGGTGGTAGTAGACTTACATACATTAGGGACATTTAAGTGCCTCTTGGATAGGAACATGGAAGATTGTACAATGAAGGATATGTAGGTTAGTTTGATCTTAAAGTAGGATAAAAGGTCAGCACAACATCGAGGGCTGAAGGGCCTGTACTGTTCTATGATCATGAGTGGATCTTGCTGCTACACCTAATCTTGTCTTCACCCAAAATCCAGCAAGGGAAGGTCGGGGCAGTGTTTGTTGATACTTTCGATTCAAGAACCCATTCCAGGCACAAAATCTAAAATATTGAAGGAAAATTCTCAAATTGTTGATGTTCTTGAGTAGGTTTACTTGAATACTTTGCTGTAAGCTCAACCAGTTTTCACAGTTATCAGAGGCACAAATTGGACAAATCATCAAGATTGTCAAAGGAAGAAGCCTTTTTTTTTGGTGAGATCTGCATTTTCAGTTGGTGTGCCTGCTAGCGCAAACCTCTATTTGAGGAACAGACCGATATGGTCTATTCTGAGAACCCTACCCTTACACAGTTGGCTTAAAGCAATTAATGGCAGATTTTCTTTCCATTGGACCTGTGCTCTCCATAAAACACGTATTTATAGTTCACACCATGTGTTGTACCATTAAGTTAAACAATTTAAGCAATTTAAGTTCCACTTGCCCTGCAGGGAGCTGTCACTGGAGCTATCTCTACGTCTTATTTGGAAAGGTGGTGTTTTTTTCTCAAGACATTATCAAAATCACTATGACCAAAAATAGATTATCTGGTCATTACCACGTTGGGTCCAATGTGAATGACATGTTCTCTGTGATACCCTCGTGATTGCACTTCAAAAGTACTTAACTGGCTTTGGGACACTCTGAGAGTATGAAAGGTGCTATATAAATGTAAAATTTTTCCCCTGAGTGTTTTTGGTGTGATTCGATGAGGGGGAAGTCCAGTGATTTGCATATGCTGCTGTACTACAAAATGGCAGCCACAGTCACTTTTAAATGTCACCACTGCACTGGGTCCTGCATGCATGGGATCAGATTTCCTGGCACTGAGAGGCTGGGGGGCAGGCAGGACTCAGGACAGATATGAAACCTCTTTTCTACTTCAGGGACTTATTACCATCCAGGGGAATGTTTGGAAAGACGCTATCTGCTGGTGGCAAATTGAGGCCAAAATTGTCCAATTAAAGATCACTTCTCAGTTTTGCAAGCATCATGATTAGTTCCAGGGCTTGCTTAGTTGCTAAATGGTTTCTTTTAATTTCAACCCTGTTTCTAATGAATCAGGAACTGACTAAATTTTATAAATAAACATTTGAGCAATCAGTTGGAATTTTTTTTGACATATTTAACTGACTATGTTACAGGCATACAGTCTGGATCGGAGTGGGAATGACAAAATAATCTTATTGGTGCTAAGCTCCTTTTGCAGTGCTGTTCAGAAAAAAAGACATTGAGAATAAAGATTAAAAATGATTGCATCAAGTTGCTTAATTGAAGGCAGGAGCATAATGTCAGCATTTAAATTAGAATAGATTAGATTAGATTCTTTACAGTGTGGATCCAGGTCCTTTGGCCCAACAAGTCCACACCAACCCTCCGAAGAGTAACCCACCCAGACCTATTTCCATCTGACTAATGGGCAGTTTAGCGAAGGCCAATTTACTTGACCTGTACATCTTTGGACAGGGGAAGGAAACTGGAGCACACGAGGAAACCCCCACAGATACAGGGAGAATGCGTAACCTCCACACAGCCAGTCACCCGAGGCAGGAATCGAACCCAGATTCCTGGCCCTGTGTTTGACAGCACAGAATTTTGTATGGTTTGTTGTTTTGCATCCATCCTCGTGATTACAAAAGTTACAACATTTTAAAGGCACAATTGCAGCATTTAAAAGACATTTGGATAGGTCTACGAATAGAAAGTGTTTACAGAGAAATGAGCCAAATGCTGGCAAATGGGATTAATTTGGGAAATCTGGTCAGCATGGATGAGTTGGACCGTAGGGTCTTTTTCCATACTATATGGCTTTATGTCACTCTAACTGCTTTTGAGAACAACTGTCACCCTAAATTGCACAGTGTCTCAAGGTGGCTGTCCCTTATTTCTCCAGCACCACCTCAGCTCTTTTGAGACTATAAGAAATAAGAACAGGAATGGGTCGTTTGGCCTGTTTCACCATTCAATAAGATATGGCTGCTCTGACATTCCTCACATCTACTTTCTTGCCCTTTCCTCATAATCCTTGATTCTCCTGCTCGTCTAGTATATATCTCAGCCTTCAGTGCACACAGGACTCTACCCCATAGCTCTCTGTAGCAAGGAGTTCCAAAGACTTTCAACCCTTTGAGTGAAGAAATTTCCCTCATCTCAGTCTTAGTTTTACACTCCCTCATTCTGAGACTATGCCCTGTGGTGCTAGACCCTCCCATAAAGGGAAACATTCTCTCAGCATTTACCCTTAACAATCCTATATGTTTCAATGAAATCACCATTCATTCTTCGAAACTCCAGTGAGTTCCCTTGACTGACGTTGACTGAACCTACTTTTGTTTAAGCCAAGTGTATCCTTTTTACAGACCTATAAAAATGTTACTGTCCATTTTATGTTTCTAGCTGGTCTGCATTCATATTCTATTCTCCCTTACATTGAATCAGAGAATCCCTATAGTGTGGAAGCAGGGAGGCAGGCCATTTGGTCCATTGAGTCTCCACCAGCGCTCCAAAGGGCTTCCCACCCAGACCCACCGCACACCCTATCCCTATAACCCTGCATTGCCCATGGCTAACAACCTAGCCTGCACCAACACTGGACACTATGGGGCAATTTGGCATGGCCAATCCAACTAACCTGCACATATTTGGACTGTGGGAGGAAACCGGAACACCTGGAGGAAACTCACGCTGTCACGGGGAGAATATGCAAATGCCAAAAAATTTCTTAATCAGTTTCTTGTAACTCCTTGTTTGTATTTTATAAAGATCACATTTCTCAGAATTACTACTATTTCTAGCTATTTTATAGGCCTTTTAGTATGCTGCAATCCTGAACTACTTTGTTAGCTGCATAATAGATGTAATAGATCTCACTGAAGCCTTTGAGGTATTTCATATCCCTCCCTCCAAACAGAAGGAGAAATTTCTATTTTTCCCTGCCCTCGGAGTGTTGGTTGGGGGCGGTGTTGAGGGAACTTTATTTTCCATTCACTGCCTATCTCAAAGAGCAGATTTTCTGTCAAATTAGAAGTTAAGTAACACAAGCCAGGCAATGGTGCTGGGGGAGATAGTGGGATGTGTTAAAATGCTAGATAGTATTCTGCCTTAAATAAAGGGTAAATAAATGCAGTGTAAAGGGTTACTAATTTAGCTATTAATTTCAGAGGCTGATCCCAATCAATAAAAGAGTAGCCAAATAGTTCCTTGCCTACTCTCCACTCCTTCGGTCTGATTTTCCAGGATATCCCTTGTGTGACGGGTGTGGGAACTTGAGGGTCTTGATGAGAAAGAGATATCTAATCCAACTGACCCAGAAATCTGTCCGAGATCCAGCAATGAAAGAGCGTTGTTGTGCCATCAAAGTTGTCACAAATGGTCCCTTACGACTTCAAGAAGATATTCTTGCAGGATGCTTCAGCAACAATGTTACTAAATATCTTGATCAATTCAACTTATCACAAGAAAGGAGAATAATACTCTACACTACTGATGTTTTGTGGAGATGTTCTTACTGTATTTCTCTCTCGGACTCTGTCAGTTTCTTTGTTTCCAATTACCTTTGAAGCTCTTCACTGAACCTAACCCCACCAGCTTTTTGGGCATTGCAATTCTGATTAAAATAATTCATTGCAAAGCAGAACCAAATTTCTCATCATTCCCTGATTCTTATAAATATTTGAATGAATGATCTATTTATTGTCACTTGCATTTCACAGTGAATAGTGCGTTAAAATACAGGGAAAAGCTTCAACTTAAAATATAAGCCATAAGAATGAATTTAACCTGGAGCAGTGTTTTGTAGAGGAATAAGACAGTGCTATTTTCTGGGTCTGTAGATTGAAAGAGCAAAAATGGCCTTTGGTAGAGTGATATGCTCTTCTTGTTGGATGTGGGAGTTTAGGGAGAATTTATGGGTTATTGAGTATTTTATTTGCAATAAATGCCTTTGGTTGCAAATCCTATCAGATCGAATGGATCGGTTGGAGGGACAGTTAGAGGCAATGAGGAATTTACAAGGGGGATGTGATGGATGGCAGTTATAGGAAAGGAGAAAAGTCATAGATGCAGTCAAATAGATGGGTTAACTCGAGGAAAAGTAAGAGAGGTAGGCAGTTTGTGTAGGAGTCTTCTGTGGCTATACGCATTTCAAACAAGTATGCTATTTTGGAAAATGTAGGAGGTGATGGATTCTCAGGGGAACAGAGCATGAATGGTCAAGTTTCTGGTATTGAGACTGGCCCTAATGCAATGAGGGGTACATCGGGTTCCAAAATATTGATTGTGTTAGGCGACTCTCTAGTTCGAGGTATAGACAGATGGATCTGTGGCCAGCAGTGAAAAATCAGAATGGTGTGTTGCTTCCCTGGTGCCAGGATCAAGGATGTCTCAGAGAGGGTGTAGAATGTTCTCAAGGGGGAGAGAGACCAGCAAGAGGTCATTGCACACATTGGAACCAATGGCATAGGAAGGGAAGAGGTTGAGATTCTGAAGGGAGATTACAGAGAGTTAGGCAGGAATTTAAAAAGGAGGTCCTTGAGAGTAGTAATATCTGGATTACTCCCAGTGCTACAAGCTAGTGATGGCAGGAAAAGGAGGATAGAGCAGATGAATGCATGGCTGAAGAGCTGGTGTGGGAGAAGGATTCACATTTTTGGATCATTGAAAGCTGTTTTGGGGTAGTAGTGACCTGTGCAAGAAGGACGGATTGCACCTAAATTGGAAAGGAACGAATATACTGGCAGGGAGGTTAGCTCAAGCTGCTCGGGAGGATTTAAAGGGGGTGGGGTGGGGCATGGACCTAGGGAGATAGTGAGGAAAGAGATCAATCTGAGACTGGTACAGTTGGGAACAAAGGCGAGTCAAACAGTCAGGGCAGGCAGGGACAAAGCAGAGAACAAGGTGGAACAAGGTGAAAAATTAAACTGTATTGCTTTCCATTCAAGAGGCCTAACAGGGAAGGGAGGTGAACTCGGCATGGTTAGGAACAGGGGACTGGGATATCATAGCAATTACAGAAGCCCATGGCTCAAGCTGAACAGGAGTGGCAGCTTAATGTTCCAGGATACAAATGCTACAGGAAGAATAGAAAGGGAGGCAAGAGAGGAGGGGGAGTGGAGTTTTTGATAAGGGATAGCATTATAGCTGTACTGAGGCGAGATATTCCCGGAATTACACCCAGGGAAATTATTTGGATGGAACTGAAAAATAAGAAAGGGTTGATCACCTTATTGGGATTGTATTATTAGACCCCCTAATAGTCAGAGGGAAATTGAGATACAAGTTTGTAAGGAAATCTCAGTTATCGGTAATAATAATTGAGTTGTTATGGTAGGGGATTTTAACTTTCCAAACATAGACTGGGACTGCCACTGTTTTAAGGGTTTAGATGGAGAGGAATTTGTTAAGTGTGTACAAGAAAATTTTCTGATTCAGTATGTGGATGTACCTAGTAGAGAAGGTGCAAAACTTGACCTATTCTTGGGAAATAAGACAGGCCAGGTGACTGAGGGGACACTTTAGGGTCAGTGACCATAATTCTATTAGCTTTAAAATAGTGGTGGAAAAGGATAGACCAGATCTAAACATTAAGTTCTAAATTGGAGAAAGGCCAATTTTGATGGTACTAGACAAGAACTTTCGAAAGCTGATTGGAGGCAGATGTTTGCAGGTAAAGGGATGGCTGGAAAATGGGAAGCCTTCAGAAATGAGATAACGAGAGTCCAGAGAAAGTGTATTCCTGTCAGGTTGAAAGGGAAGGCTGGTAGGTGTAGGGAATGCTGGATGATTAAAGAAATTGAGGGTTTGGTTAAGAAAAAGAAGGAAGCATATGTAAGGTATGCACAGGATAGATTGAGTGAATCTTTAGACGAGTATAAAGGCAGTAGGAGTATATATATGAATGAAATCAGGAGGGCGAAAAGGGGACATGAGATAGTTTTGGCAAATAGAGTTAAGGAGAATCCAAAGGGTTTTTAGAAATACATTAAGGACAAAAGGATAACTAGGGAGAGAATTGGGACCCTCGAAGATCAGCAAGGCAGTCTTTGTGTGGAGCTGCAAGAGATGGGGGAGATACTAAATGAATATTTTGCATCAGTATTGGCTGTGGGAAAAGGACATGGAAGATAATGAATGCAGGAAAATAGATGGTGGCATCTTGAAAAATGTCCATATAACAGAGGAGGAAGTGCTGGATGTCTTGAAATGCATAAAAGTGGATAAATCCCCAGGACCTGATCAGGTGTACCCTAGAACTCTGTGGGAAGCTAAGGAAGTGATTGCTGGGCCTCTTACTGAGATATTGATCATCGATAGTCACAGGTGAAGTGCCAGAAGACTAGAGGTTGGCAAACGTAGGCACGTGGTGTTTAAGAAGGGTGGTAAGGAAAAGCCACAGAATTACAGACTTGTGAGCCTGACATCAGTGGTGGGCAAGTTACTGGAGGGAATCCTGAGGGACAGGATGTACATGTATTTGGAAAGGCAAGGACTGATTAGGGATAGGCAACATGGCTTTGTGCATGGGAAATCATGTCTCACAAACTTGACTGAGTTTTTTGAAGAAAAAACAAAGGGGATGGATGAGGGCAGAGCAGTAGATGTGATCCACATGGACTTCAGTAAGGCGTTCAACATGGTACCCCATGGGAGACTGGTTAGCAAGGTTAGATCTCACAGAATACAGGGGGAACTAGCCATTTGGATACAGAACTGGCTCAAAGGTAGAAAGCAGAGCGTGGTGGTGGAGGGTTGTTTTTCAGACTGGAGGCCTGTGACCAGTGAAGTGCGACAAGGATCAGTGTTGGCCCACTATTTTTCATCATTTATATAAAAGATTTGGATGTGAGCATAAATGATATAGTTAGTAAGTTTGCAGATGACACCAAAATTGGAGGTGTAGTGGACAGAGAAGCAGGCTATCTCAGATTACAACGGGATCTTGATCAGATGAGCAAATGGGCCGAGAAGTGGCAGATGGAGTTTAATTCAGATAAATGCGAGGTGCTGCATTTTGGGAAAGCAAATCTTAGCAGGACTTATACACTTAATGGTCCTTGGGAGAGTTGCTGAACAAAGAGACCTTGGAGTGCAAGTTCACAGCTCCTTGAAAGTGAAGTCACAGGTAGATAGGATAATTAAGAAGGTGTTTGGTATTCTTTTCTTTATTGGTCAGAGTATTGAGTGCAGGAGTTGGGAGGTCATGTTGTGGCTGTACAGGACATTAACGAGACCACTGTTGGAATATTGCGTACAGTTCTGGTCTCCTTCTTATTGGTAAGATGTTGTGAAACCTGAAAGGGTTCAGAAAAGATTTACAAGAATGTTGCCAGGGTTGGAGGATTTGAGCTTATAGGGAAAGGTTGAATAGGCTAGGGCTGTTTTCCCTGGAACATCTGAGGCTGAGGGGAGACCTTATAGAGGTTTATAAAATCATGAGGGGCATGGATAGGGTAAATAGGCAAAGTCTTTTCCCTGGGGTAGGGGAGTCCAGCACTAGAGGGCATAGGTTTAGAGTGAGACGGGAAAGATATAAAAGAGACCCAAGGGGCAACGTTTTCACGCAGAGGGTGGTATGTGTATGGAATGAGCTGCCAGAGGAAGTATTGGAGGCTGGTATAACTGCAACATTTAAAAGGCTTCTGGATGGGTATATGAATAGGAAGGGTTTGGAGGGATATGGGCTGGGTGCTGGCAGGTGGGACTAGATTGGGTTGGCATATCTGGTAGGCATGGATGAGTTGGACTGAAGAGTCTGTTTCTGTGCTGTACATCTCTGTGACTCTTTGACTCTATGAACAGTCACCACAATTGGGTGTCGTTTTGAATAGTTTAAAAATGAAATGGATAAAAGATATAACTAAAAGAGAGTCCCGAGCCTTGAACTGTCTGACCAGCTAAATCTGCTGCGCTGTCACCTTGATGTCAGGAATCACCGCTCTGAGCCTAGTGCAATCAAGAATTCCTGGCTCTGCTGCCAGACCAAGCTGTCACCATCTCAGCAAGAGTGCTACTCCGGTCGCCCTCCTCCAAGATGGTCGCCTTACCGGCACTGCCTCCAATCACCAAAAGAGCTTTGCTGCTGCTGCCGCTGCCAGCCAGAAGGATGTGCCGGGAAATCTGAGAGAGATGCCATTCCGCACGTGGTCTTCTCTGGCTGCCCTGCCAATTTCGCTGACTAACCCACCACAAAAGGCTCAAAAGAGAAGAAATACAAAAGGAAATTATAAAAGAAACAGGGTAGAATTAAGGATACAAAATGCACTTGAGAGCGGATAGGCCTTGGGCACACATCTCTGCTACTCCGCTGCCATCTTGAATATGTCGTGAATATGTCTCTGTATTAATCAGTAACAACTACTGCTACACTGTTACATCCTGAATTGTGTTTCTCTGGTCCCTCCACAGAGCTCAGCTGCCTCATTTTTGGTGCTATTCTATAAATCTGCTCTGTGCCTTTGAAAGACTTTAGATAAGAGTGGTGCTGGAAAAGCACAGCAGGTCAGGCAGCATCTGAGGAGCAGAAAAGTCGACTTTTTGGGCAAAAGCCCTTCATCAGGAATAGCGGCAGGAAGCCTCCACAGGATGGAGAGATAAATGGGGGGAGTGTGGGACTGGGAAGAAGGCAGCAAAGAGTACAATAGGTGAATGGGGTGGGAACAGAGGTGATAGGTCAGAGGGGAGGGTGGGGGAAGGTAGCAAAGAGTACAATAGGTGAATGGGGGTGGGGCTTTTGCCCGAAACGTCGATTGTCCTGCTCCCTGGATGCTGCCTGACCTGCTGTGCTTTTCCAGCACCACTCTGGTCTAAACTCTGGTTTCCAGCATCTGCAGTCCTCACTTTTGCCTCTTTGAAAGACTTTGACATGCTTCTTGAACTGTGAGGCCAAGAATTTAACAGAATGCCCCAATGGATGCCAAATTAATAATTTACAAACATTCAGTATAACTTCCTTGTTTTCGTAATCTATGTCTCTGCCTATGACATCAGTAAACCCATTGACCTTTAAATCAGTCTTTTATCTTGCAAACTTCAAGCATGTACATACATCCAGCCCCTTCGATCTCTCTAATTGCATCCTTTAAAAATAAACCTTACATTATTTAAATTGCTATTGCACATTCTTTCCACCTAAAATATATGACTCCACATTCCGTGGAAAGTTTCATCTGCCATGTGTCTATTCCACCATGTTTGGCCAGATCCTCCAGGATTTATGGCTATCTTCTAAGTTGGTCACAACATTTCTGAGTTTCATGTCATCTGAAATTGTTGAAGTCATTCCCCTTATAAAAGTCTGTGTCATTGATGAATCAAAAAAATAGTTTTCTCAATGGAGACTCCTTGGGACACACTGCTCTTCCCGTTCCCCAGTCTGGATCAAACCTCTCATCTTTGACTTCTGAATCTTGTCCAATGTGACTATTAAATTAAGAAAGACAGACTGCTGGAGAAACTCAGCAGGTCAGGCAGCCTGTGTTGGGAGAGAAATAGAGTTAATGTTTTGAGTTCAAGAAGGTCCATATCGGACTCAAAATATTAACTCCGTTTCTCTCACCATAGGCACAGCAAGAGCTGCTTAGTTTCTCCAGTAGTTTATTTGTTTATTTCAGAACTTCAGTACCTGCGGTATTTTGGATTGAGAAAAATGTTGAAGTAATTAATAATTCCAGATTTGTTTGTGACCTAAAATGTTTGAATTGTGTGTTTCTCCTCAACTGCCTGAGCTGGGAACAATATACAATCTATCTGATTGAGATCAGCGACATAAATATGTCATAAATTGTGAATTATTTTGTTCCTAACCAGTCAATTAAAGCTTAATATTTTCATTGTTTTGCAACAATGCCTTAATTTCAGTGGAGTTTTTCATTATTCGGGATCACAACCATTTATTTTGCAGGTGTGTTCTGTGAGGCCCTCAGTCATTTCACATTTGAAAGAAAATCTTTTATGGCATGTGAGATTTGTTAGCAAGACTATTGATCATCCCTACACACAGGAGGCTGGTAGTGAGTTTCCTTCTTGAATTGCTGCATTCCTAGAGATGTTATTATTCTGACAGCGCTATTAGAAAGGGTGTTTCAACATTTTGACACAGCAACAATGACCTACGATGTCGTTCCAAGAAAGGATAGTGTATGACTTGAAGGGGAACTTACTTGAAGGCAGTGTTTAGATGCACCTGCTGCCCTTGTCCTTTTAGATGATCGAAACTGCAGGTTTAAAAGTTCACGACAGATCATGCATCGTGTTATGTTCCTAATTTGCTTGGTGCAACATCTTGTAAACATTCTACATTATCAATGGAGGAGCTGACATAGCAAACTGAAGTAAGTTTTTTAAAAAAAAATCACCATTTAACAATATCAGATGGTTAACTGATGCTGGTGTGTTATGATCAAAGCCAACTCACAGTTTTCATTGGAAAAGAAATTGTAATGAAGGATGTGATTTCAAAACAAGGAAAAATGTTATAAAATCCTATTTAATAAAACAAATCAATCTTTATATTCAGTTGAAGTGAACTATGCAACACTGATTATCAGAGTGGTGGGAAGCCCAATTTAACTTATCAGATTTATTATTCACACAACACCAGGTTATAGTCCAACAGGTTTATTTGCAAGGACTAGTAGTGCTGCTCCTTCATCAGGTCGTTGTGCTTCCAAATAAACCTGTTGGTCTATAACTTGGTGTTGTATGATTTTTAACTTTGTACACCCCAGTTCGACACTGGTACCTCCAAATCATAATTTATGGGGATGGCACAGTGGCTCAGTGGTTAGCACTACTGCCTCACAATGCTAGGGACCTGGGTTCAATTCCCACCTAAGATGACTCTCTGTGTGGAGTTTGCATATTCTCCCTGTGTCTGCATGAGTTTCCTCCCACAATCCAAAGATGGGAGGGTTGGTGTGGACTTTTTGGGCCGAAGGGCCTGTTTCCATACTGTAGGTAATCTCATCATTATTGTCTTTTTTAATGAACTCATGGAACTACATAAGTGTTACTGCTCTCTTGGTGTTGCTGTTTTGTCTGGCCGATACTCGCTGACTGCGTTCTGCTTTAATTGTTCTCAGTTTAGATTACCACAAAGCATGCTGTTAACAAATTAACCTGCCTTTCCACCAACCCAAGTCTACCAATGACCTGGTTTCAAATCTAACTGGATTCTCACAAGTTTTATGAACCGTTTTAGCACTGTGACCTGGATTCTTGCATTTGACTTATAATTTCTGACAGACTATGTGCACTCTTTGTATTGGAGACTGCAAACATTTTAGAATTTGTTGCTTTTAGATTTCTCGTTTTGAAAAACTGAACATTTTTATTAAAACATCCAGCCCTGATAATTGCCACCTCAAAATTTGCTATGATATAACATTTTTTAAATTTTGAGCTTGCACATAGCTCTTATTTGGAATGCATGACTTTTATTCCTTGACAAGCAGCCATTTTTCTTAGTACTCATTCAAAAATTAATTGCCCTTGACCCTTTTCTTTCATTCAGCGCACAGTTTTGAATATGCTTCAAGGGAGGCAAATAATACATAAATAAAAATTATTTTAGAATGTAAGTCTGAAAATGCAGTTGCACCTTAGGGCTAAACAAAAGGATTATTTCATGGCTGCAGCCTTAGGGCTAGGAGTTACCAGATTACTTGTAGCTGCTTTTCAGTCAGCTCAGCAAGATTTACATTTCAGGTTGCACCGGCTTTGTTTTGTTGCTAGGAAACCGTGCGTCACAAGGCAGAGGTAATTCAGTAAAAGCCCACAGAAAAGGCTGAGTGAACTGAATGAATTTGAATGACTCAGTTTGATAAGTGTGTTTTTCGAACATTGAACAGTATGGAAAGGTGCACTCCCTCACCAACTTCCTACTGCTACTGTGAAGGCTCTACATTTAATTAGAATTTTTGCTGTTAATTCAGGCATAAACTAACAATGAGCTCTCATCTACCACATCCTGCTTCTTCCTCGCACACCCACCCCATACCAGCATTAAGCACTTTCTCACACATGTTAACAGCAATGTGGATTTTAGAAAAAGGATCATGTTCATCACGGTGGCTCAGTGGTTAGCACTGCTGCCTCATAGTGCCAAGTGAGACAAGCAGGTTGGATGACCACAGCAAGTCAGGCAGCATCAGGAGGTGGAGAAGTCAATGTTTCGGGTATAACCCTTCTTCAGGGCTGGTGGTGAGTGTAAGGGGAGCTACAGATAAAGAAGATGGGGGTGGGGGAGGGTTGTGGGTGGGAAGAGGGGCGGGGTGGTGAGGTAGGGATAGGTGAACACAGATAGAGGGTATGACCTGGTAAGTCAATGGGAGAAATGAATCCGATTGGAGACCCTAACTCGCTGCCCCACCCCTGTTCCCACCGAAAATCTTTCCCAACCCCACCCCCTTTATCTGCAGCTCCCAGTGCACCCATCCCCAGTCCTGAAGAAGGGTTACACCTAAAACATTGACTTCTCCACCTCCTGATGCTGCCTGGCTTGCTGTGTTCTTCCAGCCTCCTGCTTGTCTACCTTGAATTCCAGCATCTGCAGTTTTTTTTTCTCTAACCACAGTGCCAGGGATCAGGGTTCAAATCCACCCACAAGCGGCTGTCTATGTGGCGTTTATACATTCTCCCCGTGTCTGTGTGGTTCCCCTCTGGGTGCTCTGGTTATCTATCACAGTCTAAAGATGTGCATGACTTGGAGATGCCGGTGTTGGACTGGGGTGTACAAAGTTAAAAATCACACAACACCAGGTTACAGTCCAACAGGTTTAATTGGAAGCACACGAGCTTTCGGAGCGACATTCCTTCATCAGGTGATAGCGAAGGGCTCGATCGTAACACAGAATTTATAGCAAAGATTTGCAGTGTGATGTAATTGAAATTATACATTGAAAAATTGATTGTCTGTTAAGCCTTTCATCTGTTAGAATACAGTGATAGTTTCACTTCTTTCATGTGTAAATCACAAACCCATTTTTTTAAAAGTTGCATTCTCGGGTGAGCTGTTAACAATGGTGATAGCGAGACAATATGTTGAAGGTGTTAGCCCCCTGTGTTCTCTGTCTATGACCTGATGTTTAGATTGATTCTAATCTAAAAAGTGAGATAACAGAGTTTTACATAAATTCATTCAGTTTTTGAGCTCAGAGTTCTACCCCATAGGGAGTCCTCCCCATAGGGAGGGCCTCAACCGGGACCTTGGGTTCATGTCACATTAATTGCACTACACACACACTCTCACGTACACACGGACACAGGTATACACAGACGCACACACAGACACCCACACACACCCTTATGGACACACACACTCCCACACTCACACATGCACCTCCTCACAGACTTAAAAGACACTCTGCACTCACTACACACACACACACAGATAGACAAAGACCCACATGCACACATATATTTTGTGAGGTGAATTTGTACTTGAGAGTTACATTGTACTTTGCTCAAAAACTGCATACATTCATGTAGAACTCTGAGCTCAAAGACTGCATGAATTTATGTAAAACTCTGTTATCTCACTTTTTAGATTAGAATTAATCTAAATATCAGGTCATAGACAGAGAACACAGGGGGCTAACACCTTCAACATATTGTCTAGCTATCACCATTGTTAACAGCTAATCTGAGAATGCAACTTTTAAAAAAAGGTTTTGTGATTTACACATGAAAGAAGTGAAACTATCACTGTATTCTAACAGATGAAAGGCTTAACAATCAATTTTTCAATGTATAATTTCAGTTACATCACATTGCAAATTTTTGCTATAAATTCTGTGTTACGATCGAGCCCTCCACTATCACCTGATGAAGGAGCGTTGCTCCGAAAGCTAGTGTGCTTCCAATTAAAGCTGTTGGACTATAACCTGGTATTGTGTGATTTTTAAAGATGTGCAGGTTAGGTGGATTAGCCATGGGAAACTGCCCATAGTGTCCAGGGATATACAGGCTAGGTGGATTAGCCATGGGAAATGCAGGGTTACGGGATTGGGTGGAATGATCTACAGAGGGTCATTGTGGAATCAATAGGTTAGACGGCCTACTTCTACACTGTGTAAATTCTAAGATTACTGATGCCATGTTTGCGAGGACCACCACTGATGAAGCCAGTCAGAATGCGAGGGCCTCAGGTTTGCTAAATTTCCACAGAATCAAAGGTTGCACACTTTTGGAATTCCAGACACCCCGCAGCATTTAGCACTGGTAACAAATGGAGCAAATTTGTCATTGGATGGTATTTTGTTAAGGAAGATAGAAAATAGGTTTAAGTGAGGGGGCAGACATGTGGCTAATGGAAAATTATATGGGAAGATGTGAAATTGTCTATTTTTGCAAGAGGAATTATAAATGGGCACATTATCTAAATGGTGAAATGTCGCAGAGCTCTGAGATGCAGGTGGATTTGGGTGTCCTCATGCATGGATTGTAAAATACAGGTACCGAAAGGAACTTGCAAAGCTAATTTTTAAAAAATTCATTGGTGGGACTTGGGCATTGCTGGCTGGCAAACATTGATAGCCCATCCCTATTTGCCCTTGAGAAGGTGGTGGTGAGCTGCCTTCTTGAATTGCTGCAGTCCTCTTGCTGTGGGTTGACCTACAATGCCGGTAGAGCGGGGAATTCCAGGATATTGACCCAATGACTACGAAGGAACAGCAGTATATTTCCAAATCAGGGTGGTGAGTGGCTTGGAGAGGAATTTGCAGGTGGTGGTGTTCCCAAGTATCTGCTGCCCTTGCCCTTCTAGATGTAAGTGGTTGTGGGTTTAGAAGGTGCTGTCTAAGACTCTTTGGTGAATTTCTACAGTGCATCTTGGAGATAGTAGCAGCTGCACGTATTGAGCGCTGGTAGTGGAGGGCTTGAATGTTTGTAGATGTGGTGCCAATCAAGCAAGTTGCTTTGTCCTGGATTGTGTCAAGCTTCTTAAGTGTTGTTGGAGCTGCACCCAGCCAGGCAAATGGGGAGTAATACAGCACACTCCTGACTTGTGCCTTGTAGAGGTGGATAGACTTTGGGGTGTTAGGAGGTGAGTTACTCACAGCAGTATCCCTAGTCTCTGACCTGCTCTTGTAGCCACTGTGTTTACGTGATGAGTCCAGTTGGGTTTCTGGTCAATGGTGAGCCCAAGGATGTTGACAGTGGGGGATTCAGTGATGGTAATACTGTTGAATGTTAAGGGGTGGTGGCTAGATTGTTTCTTATTGGTGATAGTCATGGTCTGTCATTTGGCGCGAGTGTTACTTGCCACTTGTTGGCCCAAGCCTGGATATCATCCAGATCTTGTTGTATTTGAGCACACACTGCTTCAGTATCTGAGGAGTAGCAAACGGTGTTGAACACTGTGCAATCATTGGCACACATCCCCACTTCTGACCTTTTGACAGAGGGAAGATCATTGATGAAGCAGCTGATGATGGTTGGGCTGAGGACACTACCCTGAGGAACTCCTGCAGAGATGCCCTGGACCTGAGATGACTGACCCTCCACAACCACAAGCATCTTCCTTTTTGCCAGGTGTGACTCTAATTAGTGGAGTGTTTACCCCTGATATCCATTGATTCCAGTTTTGCCAGGGCACCTTGATGCCATACTCAGTCGAATACAGCCTTGAAGTCAAGGGCTGTCACTCTCATCTCACCTCTGGATTTCAGCTCTTTTGTCCATGTTTGAACCAACACTGTAATGAGATCAGAACCTGAGTGACCCTGGCGGAACCCAAACTGAATGTCACTGAGCAGGTTGTTGCTGAGCAGGTGCTGTTTGATAGCACTGTTGATGACACCCTCTGTCAGAGACATGCAGGAGAATTCCTAGAAGCATGGCATTCCAACCGGAACTCTATCAACAAAAATATCAAGTTAGACCCCATCTACCACCCCTTGAGAAAAAGAACAGGAAATGACATCACCACAGAAATAACATCACCAACCCAAAGAAACACAGACATATAAATAGAAAGCAGGAATCATGAACAGTGCTTCGCCTGGAGGCCCACTGAAGATGTTACCTAGTAGATGACGAAACATCTGGAAATGAACCTTTCAGCTCACCGAGCAAAACTCCATCCAGAACCTTCGATCAATTTACTGATGATGGAGAATAGACAGATTAGGCGGTAATTTGCCAGGTTGGATTTGTCCTGCTTTTCATTTACTGGAGATACCTGGGCTATTTTCCACATTATTGGGTAGATGCCAATGTTGCAACTATATTGGAATGGCATATTATCATTTATCACAAGGAGGAGTTGAATACAAAAGCAAGGAGGTTCTGCTTCACTTATATAATGCACAAGTGAGAATGTATCTGGAGTAATGTGTTTGTTACCTTATTTAAGGTAGGATATAAGTGTACTGGAAGCATTCAATGAACGTTTATCACACTAATATCAGATGGGCTGTTGTCTTATGAGGAAAGGGTGGACAGACTGGGCTTGTATCCAATAAAATTTTAAAAAGTTAGAAGTAACTTGATTGAAACATGTAAGATTGCCTCTAACAGAAGAACCTAGAGTTAGGGGTCACTGTTTAAAAGGGTCTCCCATATAAACAGAAAAGAAACAAAAAAAAAATTCTCTGAGGGTCATCAGTCTTCAGAATTCAGAATCCTTGGATATCTTAAAGTTAGAAGAGTCTTATTTGTCAAGGTGGTGAAAGGTTAGGAAGGTTATGCAGGAACATTGGTTTGAGCTTACAATCAGATTAACTGTAATGGCCTACTTAGAGTCATAGAGTCAAAGAGATGTGCAGCATTGAAACAGAGCTTTCAGTCCAACTCGTTCATGTCCTAGATATCCTAACCCAATCTAGTCCCACTTGTCAGCACCTGGCCCCTATCTCTCTAAACCCTTCCTATTCATATACCCATCCAGATGCCTTATAAATGTTGCAATTGTACTAGCCTCCACCACTTCCTCTGACAGCTCATTCCTTACACATACCACCCTCTGAGTGGAAAAAGCTGCCCTGTAGGTCTCTTTTATATCTTTCCCCTCTTACCCGAAACCTATTCCCTCTAATTCTGTACACCCGCACTGAAGGGAAAAGAGTTTGTCTCTTTATTCTATCCACACTCTTCATGATTTTATAAACCTCTATATAGTCACCCCACAACCTCTGACGCTCCAGGGAAAACAGCCCCAGCCTGTTCAGCCTCTCCCTATAGCTCAAATCCTCCAAGCCTGGCAACGTTCTAGTAAATCTTTTCTGAACCCTTTCAAGTTTCACAACAACTTTCCAATAGGAAAGAGATCAGAATTTCACGCAATATTCCAAAAGTGGCCTAACCAATGTCCTGTACGGCTGCAACATGACCTCCCAACTCCTGTACTCAATACTCTGACCAATAAAGGAAAGCATACCAAACACCTTCTTCACTATCCTATCAACCTGCGACTCCATTTTCAAGGAGCTATGAACCTACACTCCAAGATCTCTTTGTTCAGCAACACTCCCGAGGACCTTACCAGTAAGTGTATAAGTCCTGCTAAGATTTGCTTTCCCAAAATGCAGCACCTCACAGTTATCTGAATTAAACTCCATCTGCCACTTCTCAGCTTGTGCTCCTAATTCACCTGTTTGTATGCAAAAGGAGTTCTATTACATCAATGCTCAGTTGGTCCAAAGCCACTGCAAGATAATATCTTTGTGGTGTACCCCGAGAACTGTCATGATGTGGTCATTTTGTACCTATCAACTCTTCCACAAATATTTCCACTTCCTAGCAGGGTCAACAAGTGACATGGCCAAAATCTATCAGCAGAGAATAGTGGAACTGTGCTGTGATCAGACAACAAGATCATAAAACTGCAAGGGTTTGTTCTTGTGAATAGCAGTAAAGAGTGCACAATAAACCAAAAATTGATATGGCAATACTAATGAAGCTGTCAGATACCACTCTAACAAGTGCCAAATCTGCTTAACCAGGTTTAAAAAGGATTTTATTCTTTCTAAATTAAGGTGCCGTTTTTAATCCTAGTGTTGCTTTTGCCAAAAGCATTTCAACACATTACATTTGGAATACTCAGGAAATGGTTGCGTAAACTTTTTAAAATTTTATTCAGTGTTTTCTAAGTGGAAGAACAGGTTTTTCTTTCCATTAACCTCTAAGCAACAAAGAAATTATACTCCCTGCTTGTTTATGATTGTCCAGATATAAGTCTTTATATTTCACACCATTGAAATTAAAAAATGTGCATTGGTCAGATATTTACTGATTTGAAGTCATACATTTAAATTTTACACAATGCAATCTAATTTGCCTAAAGCTTTCAAACCCCCATGAAAAGCATGAACTTGTCATTGTGTTTCACAGCTAGTGAGTGACACTTGATGTATAGTCGCTGTGGTTTTGTAAGGAAAAGCAACAGGCATCTTGTGTACAAGACCACATGCAATAACAAACGTGACCAGTTAATCTGTTTTATTGTTGCTGTTGGTGAAGGAATGAATGTTGATCAGGAATGCTTTACATCCACTTATTTGTGCAACAAGTCTTTGTCTAAACATTTAGCTTGAAGAAATTCTTAATTTCCTCAAAACTGCTCCCATTCTGCTGCTGTAACTTGATCAGATCTTTGTTGGTTTATCAATCCAATGGCATGTGCTTAGAGAGCTCATAATAAGCAGAGCACAGACTATACTCAAACAGCTCGCAGCTGCATATCCAAAACAAAATGTCTAATGTTAAGAGTGATCACATGATTGGACAGAAATTTCTAAGCAATCCCTAGTGCATTGATGGTTATACTAATGACCACATTAAGACCTCATAACATGGTTCATTTAGGCTTGTCAGATGTGAGGTATTTTGGGATTTGTTCTGCGAAAACCGAAGGACCACATTCATTTTTCTTTCAATTATTCAGAGCATTGAGGGACTGCTAGTTTCCCACTGCAATCTCCATGAGAATGTGTCAGTCAAAATTGACTAACTAATGAATCAGCACCCTTTCCTCATGTGGTATAAATAATTTGAAATTTGGCATTCTTCTTTTGTCCTGACGAGTGTAAGCTGAACAACTTCAGCACAATGTCTCTTATCAGCGATATTCACATTGCTTTATGTAAAACAATGTGAAAAATAATGACTTGCAACAACACCTTTTATCTTAGAAATTGGTCTTCTATCGTTTCTTTTATAATCACATAGTCAATCCTTAAAATCATTTCAGTCGCGTTCTTTGTCAAATGTGCATTATCCCAGAGAGACCAGTCAAATGCATAGTTTTAAATGGGCAAGCTGTTAAAATGAGGAGAAAGTGAGGACTGCAAACGCTGGAGTAGCATCCTTGGAAGAGGCTTCCCAGTAGGATTAGTTATTCTTGGAAGAGGCTTTGCAGTAGGGTTAGGCATCCTTGAAAGAGGATTCATAGTAGGATTAGACATCCTTGAAAGAGTCGTCGCAGTAGAGTTAAGCATCCTTGGAAGTGGCTTCGCAGTAGGGTTAGACTTCCTTGGAAGAGCCTTTGCAGTAGGGTTAGACATCCTTGGAAGTGGCTTCACAGTAGGGTTAGACATCCTTGAAAGAGGCTTCGCAGTAGGGTTAGACTTCCTTGGAAGAAGTTTCACAGTAAGGTTAGACATCCTTGGAAGAGGCTTTCAGTCAGGTTAAGCACCTTGGAAGAGGCTTCACACTAGGGTTAGGTATCCTTGGAAGAGGCTTAGCTGTAGGGTTAGACATCCTCGGAAAAGGCTTTGCAGTAGTGTTAGATATCCTTGATAGAGGATTCATAGTAGGATTAGACATCCTTGGATGAGGCTTTGCATTAGTGTTAGACATGGTTCGAAGAGGCTTTGCAGTAGGATTAGACATCCTTAGAAGAGGCTTCACAATAGGGTTAGGTACCTTGGAAGAGGCTTCGCAGTAGGGTTAGATATCCTTGAAAGGGGGTTCATAGTAGTGTTAAGCACATGGAAGAGGTCTCACGGTAGGGTTAGACATCCTTGGAAGTGGCTTCACAGTAGGGTTAGACTTCCTCGGAAGAGGCTTTGCAGTAGGGTTAGACATCCTTGGAAGATGCTTCACAGTAGGGTTCGACATCCTTGGAAGTGGCTTTGCAGTAGGGTTAGACTTCCTTGGAAGAGGCTTCGCAGTAGGGTTAAACACCTTGGATAGAGGCTTAGCAGTAGGGTTAGACTTCCTTGGAAGAAGCTTCGCAGTAGGGTTAGGTATCCTTGGAAGTGGCTTTGCAGTAGGGTTAGACATCCTTAGAAGAGGCTTGCAGTCAGGTTAAGCACCTTGGAAGTGGCTTCGCAGTAAGGCTAGACTTCTTTGGAAGTGGCTTCACAGTAGGGTTAGACATCCTTGAAAGGGGGTTCATAGTAGTGTTAAGCACATGGAAGAGGTCTCGCGGTAGGGTTAGACATCCTTAGAAGAGGCTTCGCAGTAGGGTTAAACATCCTTGAAAGGTGGTTCATAGTAGTGTTAAGCACATGGAAGAGGTCTCGCGGTAGGGTTAGACATCCTTGGAAGTGGCTTCGCAGTAGGGTTAGACTTCCTTGGTAGAGCCTTTGCAGTAGGGCTAGAAATCCTTGGAAGAGGCTTCACAGTAGGGTTAGGTATCCTTGGAAGAGGCTTAGCTGTAGGGTTAGACATCCTTGATAGAGGATTCATAGTAGGATTAGACGTCCTCGGCAAAGGCTTTGCATTAGTTTTCGACATCCTTGGAAGAGGCTTTGCAGTAGCATTAGACATCCTTGGAAGTGGTGTCGCAATAGGGTTAGACATCTTTGGAAGAGACTTCACAGTAGGATTGGACATCCTTAGAAGAGGCTTCGCAGTAAGATTAAGCATCCATGGAAGAGGCTTCACAACAGGGTTAGACATTCTTATAAGAGGCTTCGCAGTAGTGTTAGACATCCTTGAAAGGGGGTTCATAGTAGTGATAAGCACATGGAAAAGGTCTCGTGGTAGGGTTAGACATCCTTGGAAGTGGCTTCGCAGTAGGGTTAGACTTCCTTGGAAGAGCCTTTGCAGTAGGGTTAGACATCCTTGGAAGATGCTTCACAGTAGGGTTCGACATCCTTGGAAGTGGCTTTGCAGTAGGGTTAGACTTCCTTGGAAGAAGTTTCGCAGTATGGTTAAACACCTTGGATAGAGGCTTCGGAGTAGGGTTAGACTTCCTTGGAAGAAGCTTCGCAGTAGGGTTAGATATCCTTGGAAGTGGCTTGCAGTCAGGTTAAGCACCTTGTAAGAGGCTTCGTAGTAAGGTTAGACACCTTGGAAGTGGCTTCGCAGTAGGGTTAGACATCCTTAGAAGAGGCTTCGCAGTAGGGTTAAACATCCTTGAAAGGGGTTCATAGTAGTGTTAAGCACATGGAAGAGGTCTCGCAGTAGGGTTAGACATCCTCGGAAGAGGCTTTGCAGTAGGGTTAGGCATCCTTGGAAGAGGCTTCGCAGTAGGGTTAAACACCTTGGATAGAGGCTTCGCAGTAGGGTTAGACTTCCTTGGAAGAAGCTTCGCAGTAGGGTTCGACATCTTTGGAAGAGGCTTCACAGTAGGGTTAGGCATCCTTGGAAGAGGCTTCGCAGTAGGGGTTAGACATCCTTGGAAGAGGCTTCACAGTAGGGTTAAACACCTTGGATAGAGGCTTAGCAGTAGAGTTAGACTTCCTTGGAAGAAGCTTCGCAGTAGGGTTAGGTAACCTTAGAAGTGGCTTCGCAGTAGGGTTAGACATCCTTGGAAGAAGCTTGCAGTCAGGTTAAGCACCTTGGAAGTGGCTTCGCAGTAAGGCTAGACTTCCTTGGAAGTGGCTTCGCAGTAGGGTTAGACATCCTTGAAAGGGGGTTCATAGTGGAGTTAAGCACATGGAAGAGGTCTCGCGGTAGGGTTAGGCATCCTTAGAAGAGGCTTTGCAGTGGGGTTAAACATCCTTGAAAGGGGGTTCATAGTAGTGTTAAGCACATGGAAGAGGTCTAGCAGTAGGGTTAGACATCCTTGGAAGAGCCTTTGCAGTAGGGTTAGACATCCATGGAAGAGGCTTGGTAGTAGGGTTAGGCTTCCTTGGAAGTGGCTTCGCGGTAGGGTTAGACATCCTTGAAAGAGGCTTCGCAGTAGGGTTAGGTATCCTTGGAAGAAGCTTCGTAGTAGGGCTGGGTATCCTTGGAAGTGGCTTCGCAGTAGGGTTAGACATCCTTGGAAGAGGCTTGCAGTCAGGTTAAGCACCTTGAAAGCGGCTTCGCAATAGCATTAGGTATCCTTGGAAGAGGCTTCACAGTAGTGTTAGATATCCTTAATAGAGGATTCATAGTAGGATTAGACATCCTTGGATGAGGCTTTGCATTAGTTTTCGACATCCTTGGAAGGTGCTTAACAGTAGCGTTAGACATGCTTGGAAGAGTCTTTGCAGTAGGATTAGACATCCATGGAAGTGTTTTCGCAATAGGGTTAGACACCCTTGGAAGTGGCTTTGCAGTAGGGTTGACCTCCTTGGAAGAAATTTCGCAGTAGGGTTAGACATCCTTGGAAGAGGCTTCGCAGTAGGGTTAGACTTCCTTGGAAGAGGCTGAGCATTAGGGTTAGACATCCTTGGAAGAGGCTTCGCAGTAGAATTTGACATCCTTGGAAGAGCCTTTGCAGTCGGGTTAAGCATCCTTGGAAGAAGCTTCATAGTTATGTTCTGGCTTCCTGATGAAGAGCCGATGTCCAACATGTCGATTCTCCTGCTTCTTGGATGCTGTAATACCTGCTGTGCTTTTCCAATACCATGAGCTTTTCGAATTTCTGAGTATAGGATTTTCTACAAATTTCCAGCACAGTGGCACAGTGGTTAGCACTGCTGCCTCACAGTGCCAGAGACCTGGGTTCAATTCCTGCCTCAGGCAACTGACTATGTGGAGTTTGCACATTCTCCCTGTGTCTGTGTGGGTTTTCTCTGGGTGCTCCGGTTTCCTCCCACAGTCCAAAGATGTGCAGGTTAGGTGAATTGGCCACGCTAAATTGCCCACAGTGTTAGGTGTAGGGGTATGGGTGGATTGCGCTTTGGCGGGTCGGTGTGGATTTGTTGGGCCAAAAGGCCTGTTTCCACACTGTAAGTAATCAAAATGTTTGATAAGTAGAATCCCATTACAATCATTTCTACCAGAGGTGATATTTATGCTACTGTAGTAGTCTTCACAACTGCATTTTCTTCTTGATGCAAGCAAGATGCAGTGGAACTTTTAAACAGGCTGAATAGGCTGTGGCTATTTTCCCTAGAGCTTCAGAGGCTGAGTGGTGACTTTATAGAGGTTGATAAAATCATTGGGGGTATGGATAGGGTAAATAAACCAGGTCTTTTCCCTGTGTAGGGGGGACTAGAGGGCATAGGTTTAGGGTCAGAGGGGGAAGATTTAAAAGGGACCTGTTTCCACTGTAAAAGAACAAAGGGACATAGATGTAAAGTGATATGCAAAAGAAGTTAGAAAAACGTCCTCACTCATTCAGTAGTTAGGGTATGGAATGCATTGCTTGAATGTGTGATGGGGCAGACACAATTGAAGCATTTAAGATGGCATTGGATGATTATTTGGGTAACATAATGTGCAAGGATATACCATTGAACAAAAAAAAGAATTGGATATTGTTATGTATGCATATTGCCCCTTTCAGAGAGTAGGCCAGGGGACCAGGCGGGTGGAACTTGGAGACACTCTAGGTCTTATCATATAAATATAAAGGCAGATAATAAACTGTTCCTTGTTCAAATTTCTACAGGGTTACCCTGTGTTTCTTTTTAAAACTCATAATTAGACCCAAACATTATAGTTATCTACTTGAATAGAACAAGGACAGTCATTGTAGAGATGAAGTCCCAACTTTACGTTGAAAAACCCACCATTATGTTGTGTTGCATTACCACTGTGCAACTGGGACAGACTTGGAATAGATCTAATGACTCAAAATTTGACATTCACAGGACCATCAGCAGCAGGAGAACTATATTTGACAACAATCTCATGACCCAATATATCCCCCACTCTACCATTACTCAAGCCAGGAGATCAATGAAGAGTGCAGAAGGAAGCAGTGGGACAAGACATAGCACAACTAAAGATTAAGTGCCAAACTGGTGAAGATACAATCCAGGATCATTTGCGTGGCAAACAGCATAAGCAGCCAGTGGTAGACAGGGCTAACTGATGCTATGACCAACACATTAACTAAAAGCTCTGTAGTCCTGACTCAGTCTGTCCTGAATGTTGATGGACAACTGAAGAACTACTAAAAGGATGAGGCACAATTATCCCTAAACTTAATGATCTGGAAGCACAATATGTCAGTGCTAAAGTCAAGGCTAAGTATTTGGAAGTAGATGATACATCTTGGCTTCCTTGAGGTTACCAGTATTATAGATTCACTCCATACGAATGAAATGGTTGGAGAAACTGGATAGTGCAATGTGAATAGGCCCTGACAACATTTCAGCCACAGTGTTTAAAGCTTGTGCTCCAGAACTTACTTAGCAATGATCAGTTGCATCCTAGAACTCTGTGGAAAGCTAGGAAATTGATTGCTGGGCCTCTTGCTGAGATATTTGTATCATCAATAGTCACAGGTTAGGTGCCGACAGACTGGAGGCTGCTTAATGTGGTGTCACTGTTTAAGAAGGGTGGTAAGGAGTTGCCAGGGAACTATAGACCAGTGAGCCTGATATCGGTGGTGGACAACTTGTTGGAGGGAATCCTGAGGGACTGGATGTCCATGTATTTGGAAAGGCAAAGACTGATTAGGGATAGTCAACACGGCTTTGTGCGTGGGAAATCATGTCTCTCAAACTTGATTGAACTTTTTGAAGAAGTAACAAAGAGGATTTATGAGGGCAGAGTGGTGGATGTGATCTATATGGATTTCAGTAAGATGTTCAACAAGGTTCCCCATGGGAGACTGTTTAGCAAAGTTAGATCTCACGGAATACAGGGAGAACTAACCATTTGGATACAGAACTGGCTCAAAGTTAGAAGACAGAGTGTAGTGGTGGAGGGTTGTTTTTCAGCCTGGAGGCCTGCAACCAGTGGAGTGCCACAATGATCGGTGCTGGGTCCACTACTTTTCTTCATTTATATAAATGATTTGGATGTGAGCATAAGCGGTATAGTTAGTAATTTTGCAGATGACACCAAAATTGGAGGTGCAGTGGACAACAAAGGAGGTAACCTCAGATTACAAAGGGATCTTGATCAGATGGGTCAGGGCTGAGAAGTGGCAGATGGAGTTTAATTCAGATAAATGTGAGGTGCTGTATTTTGGGAAAGCAAATTTTAGTAGGATTATACACTTAATGGTCAGGTCCTGGGGAGTGTTGCTGAATAAAGAGACCTTGGAGTGAAGGTTCATAGCTCCTTGAAAGGCATCTGGATGGGTATATAAAAAGGAAAGGTTTTGAGGGATATGAACTGGGTGCTGGCAGGTGGGACTAGATTGGGTTGGGATATCTAGTCGGCATGGATGACTTGAACCAAAGGGGTCTGTTTCTGTGCTGTACATCTCTATGACTCTCTGACTCTATGATACTCAGTTTGGCTCCTGTCCTTATTACATGCTTGGGCAAAAGAGCTGAAGTCTAGAAATGAGATGAGGGTGACTGTCCTTCACATCAAGGCAGCAATTGAGTGTGGCATCAAGGAACTCTGAAGAAACTGGAGCCAATAGAATCAAGAAGAAATCCCTCTGCAGTTCAGCATCATGAATAGCGTAAAGGCAGATAGTCATGCTGTTTCAGGTAGTTATCTCAGTCCAAGAACATCTCTGCAGGAGCTCCTCAGGAAGTTGCCTAGGCCTAACCATTTTCAGTGGTTTCAGCTGCTTCCCTCCATCATAAGGTCAGAAATAAGGATGTTCACTAATGATTGCACAATGTTCAGCACCATTCATGACTCCTCAGGTACTGAGGTAGTCCGTGTTCAACTGCAACAAGACCAGAACAATATCCAATCTTGATCTATTAAGTGATAAGTAACATTTGTACTACACAAGGGCCAGGCAATGACCATCTCCAACAAGAAAGGATCTAACCACCTCTCCTTGACATTAAATGGTGCAGCCATTACTGAAACTTCATCAACATCATCCTGTGGATTACCATTGACCAGAAACTAAACTGGTTTAATTTATAACGTAGCTACAAGAGTAGGTCAGCTGGAAGTAACTCATCTCCTACCTTCCCAGTGTTAGTTCATCACATACACATTATATCCTTAAGTCTGATGTGATGGATTACATTGCCTGATTAAGTGCAAATGCACAACAGCAAAAAAGGTTGATACTACCAAGGACAAAACAACCTGTTTGATTGGTGCCTGATCCATCACATTCAGGAATCCTTCCCTTCAACATCGGTACGCAGTGGCACAGATGTTTACCATCAATCAGACATATTACAGTAACTCCTTTCATAGCACCTTCCAAACACACAAGTGTCACCAATATGGCAAGGCTATGCAGCATGCCATCGTGAAACTTGTGACTTGTTGACCTGAGTATAGCCACAATGTTACATAATGAATCAGCCAGTGGGACATTCTGACAATTTAAATGTGAAAGAAATATAGTAGCATTCTTGGCCATAGCCTACAGTGGACTCAGTTTTAAGTTGGTAAAATGTTCTGATGCAAGATTATCAATCTGGACAAACTGTGTGTCACTCTTCACAGATGCTGCTGGAAATGCTCTAAGCATTTTCTGTTTTCATATAGTTAATAAACTATAGATTATCTGGGTGGAACCTCTTCTGAGGGCATGTGTTTGGACAAGTCTGCTGGCAATTTTTGATATGTTTGTTCAGACAATAATAATCTTCCACAGATAAGTGGAACATTTCATCCCATTGAAACTCCCATTTCAGCAACAAATGAAAGGTCGTAACTGGCTTAAGTTTAAAAATCAATGTAATTTATTATTGCACTGCCAGAAACAGTATGTTTGGATTATTCAGATCATTTTCCTTTTCTACGCTGCGTCTAAAGAAGGAGACTGCTGCAGGTGCAACCAATAATTAGGAAGACAAACAAAAAGTTGACTTTCACCTTTGGTAACTCACATTGCCCTAAACAGGTTTTGAACTTAAATTATTCTATTGAAAACTTAGGTAATGTATTGGTTGTGGTTAAAGATTAAAATAAAGCACTGGTGATTTAGTGATAGGGAAAAAAATTGTAAGAATACTCATGGATTGAAAACAAACAATATGCTGGCTTTCATTTCAAAGAATCCCTACACTGTGGAAGCAGGCCATTCAGCCCATCAAGAACACAATGACCATCTGAACAGCATCCCACCCAGACACCTCCCACCCTATCCTTGTGACCCTGTATTCCCCATGGCCAATCCACCTAACCTGCTCATCCCTGGTCACTATGGGCAATTTAGCATGGCCAATCCACCTAACCTGCTCATCCCTGGTCACTATGGGCAATTTAGCATGGCCAATCCACCTAACCTGCACATTTTTAGACTGTGGAAGGAAACTGGAACACTCAGACTAAACTCACACAGATGCAGGGAGAATGTGTGAACTCCAAGCAGACAGCAAACCAAGAATGGAATCGAACAAAGGTTCTTAGTGCTGTAAGGCAGCAGTGCTAACCACTGAGCCACAGTCCAAGGGGGCTTGAGTACAGAGGTAAAGAGATTTTGCTGTAGCTGTACAGAGAGCTCACCTGAAGTGTTGTTTACAGTTATGGTGTCCTTAGGTGGGATATCCTTGCCATAGAGGAAGTGCCATGAATGTTCACCAGATTTACACCAGTAGGATAGTCTACTGAGGAGATATTGATGAAAACTATCTCTGCATTTCCTAGACTTTCAAAACATGAGAGCTGTTGGAAGTGAAACCTACACAATTCTTAGAGCATGTCAGAATGGATATAGGTTGAATATTTCTGCTGATTGGTAGCTCTAGGACTGGGAGAACATAATCTCCGGATAAAGATTTAAGACCGAGATGGAGAGGAATTTCTTCTCCCAAAGGATGGTAAATCTTTGGAATTCTATAACCCAGAGTGTGATAGATGTTTCAATCATTATGCAAAGTCAAGTCAGAAATTGATTCTGGTTAAAGCACAGCAGGTCAGGCAGCATCCAAGGAACAGGAAATTCGACATTTCGGGCATAAGCCCTTCATCAGGAATGAGGAGAGGGTGCCAGGCAGGCTAAGATAAAAGGTAGGGAGGAGGGACTTGGGGGAGGGGCGATGGAGGTGGGATAGGTGGAAGGAGGTCAAGGTGAGGGTGATAGGCCGGAGTGGGGTGGAGGCGGAGAGGTTAGGAAGAAGATTGCAGGTTAGGAGGGCGGTGCTGAGTTGAGGGAACCGACTGAGACAAGGTGGGGGGAGGGGAAATGAGGAAACTGGAGAAATCTGAGTTTATCCCTAGTGGTTGGAGGGTTCCCAGGCAGAAGATGAGGCGCTCTTCCTCCAACCGTCGTGTTGTTATGTTTTGCTGGTAGAGGGGTCCAAGGACCTGCATGTCCTCGGTGGAGTGGGAGGGAGAGTTAAAGTGTTGAGCCACGGGGTGGTTGGGTTGGTTGGTCCGGGCGTCCCTGAGGTGTTCTCTGAAGTGTTCCGCAAGTAGGCGGCCCGTCTCCCCAATGTAGAGGAGGCCACATCGGGTGCAGCGGATGCAATAGATGATGTGTGTGGAGGTACAGGTGAACTTGTGGCGGATATGGAAGGATCCCTTGGGGCCTTGGAGGGAAGTGAGGGAGGAGGTGTGGGCGCAAGTTTTACATTTCCTGCGGTTGCAGGGGAAGGTGCCGGGAGTGGAGGTTGGGTTGGTGGGGGGTGTGGACCTGACGAGGGAGTCACGAAGGGAGTGGTCTTTGCGGAACGCTGATAGGGGAGGGGAGGGAAATATATCCCTGGTGGTGGGGTCCGTTTGGAGGTGGCGGAAATGACGGCAGATGATACATTGTATACGGAGGTTGATGGGGTGGTAGGTGAGAACCAGTGGGGTTCTGTCTTGGTGGCGGTTGGAGGAGCGGGGCTCAAGGGCGGAGGAGCGGGAAGTGGAGGAGATGTGGTGGAGGGCATCGTCGATCACGTTTGGGGGGAATCTGCGGTCCTTGAAGAAGGAGGCCATCTGGGCTGTGCGGTGTTGGAACTGGTCCTCCTGGGAGCAGATTTGGCGGAGACGAAGGAATTGGGAATATGGGATGGAGTTTTTACAGGGGGCAGGGTGGGAGGAGGTGTAGTCCAGATAGCTGAGGGAGTCAGTCGGTTTATAGTGGATGTCTGTGTTGAGTCGGTCGCCTGAGATAGAAATGGAAAGGTCTAGGAAGGGGAGGGAGGAGTCTGAGACAGTCCAGGTGAATTTGAGGTCGGGATGGAAGGTGTTAGTAAAGTTGATGAACTGTTCAACCTCCTCGTGGGAGCACGAGGCAGCGCCGATACAGTCATCGATGTAGCGGAGGAAAAGGTGGGGGGTGGTGCCAGTGTAGTTGCGGAAGATGGACTGTTCCACATATCCTACGAAGAGACAGGCATAGCTGGGGCCCATGCGGGTGCCCATGGCAACTCCTTTAGTTTGGAGGAAGTGGGAGGATTGAAAAGAGAAGTTATTCAGGGTGAGGACCAGTTCAGTCAGTCGAAGGAGGGTGTCAGTGGAAGGGTACTGGCGGGAAAGGAAGAAGCGGAGGGCTTTAAGTCCTTTGTGATGGGGGATGGAGGTGTACAGGGACTGGATGTCCATCGTGAAAATAAGGCGTTGGGGACCGGGGAAGCGAAAATCCTGGAGGAGGTGGAGGGCGTGGGTGGTGTCCCGAACGTAGGTGGGGAGTTCTTGGACTAAAGGGGACAGAACCGTGTCAAGGTATGCGGAGATGAGTTCGGTGGGGCAGGAGCAGGCTGAGACAATGGGTCAGCCGGGGCATTCAGGTTTGTGGATTTTGGGCAGGAGGTAGAAACGGGCGGTGCGGGGTTGTGGGACTATGAGGTTGGAGGCGGTGGATGGGAGATCCCCTGAGGTGATGAGGTTATGGATGGTCTGGGAGATGATGGTTTGGTGGTGGGAGATGGGGTCGTGGTCGAGCGGGCGATAAGAGGAGGCGTCCGCGAGTTGGCGTTTGGCCTCAGCGGTATAAAGGTCGGTGTGCCAAACTACTACCGCGCCTCCCTTGTCTGCTGGTTTGATGGTGAGGTTGGGATTGGAGCGGAGGGAGTGGAGGGCTGCACGTTCTGAGGGTGAGAGGTTGGAGTGGGTAAGAGGG
The DNA here is from genome assembly GCF_020745735.1 of Hemiscyllium ocellatum. Classification (NCBI taxonomy): domain Eukaryota; kingdom Metazoa; phylum Chordata; class Chondrichthyes; order Orectolobiformes; family Hemiscylliidae; genus Hemiscyllium; species Hemiscyllium ocellatum. The sequence goes on along the minus strand of NC_083403.1, from coordinate 110,291,842 downwards.
GTGGACAGGTTGAGTCGGTTAATGTCGCAGCGGCAGTTGGCTATAAATAGATCGAGGGCGGGTAAGAGGCCAGTACGGGGTGTCCAGGTGGATGGGGTGCGTTGGAGGCGGGAGAAGGGGTCGTCAGAGGGTGGGCGGGAGTCTTGGTTGTGAAAGTAGGCACGGAGGCGTAGGCGGCGGAAGAATTGTTCAATATCTCGGCGCGTGTTGAACTCATTGATTCGAGGGCGAAGGGGAATGAAGGTGAGGCCTCTGCTGAGGACTGATCTTTCATCCTCAGAGAGGGGGAGGTCTGGAGGGATGGTAAAGATCCGGCAAGGCTGGGAGCTAGGACCTGGTGTGGGACTGGAGCTGTGGGTGGGGCCGGGGTTAGGGGCGGGGACAGAGATCGATGTAGGGGCGGAGTTAGACATAGTGACGTTGCTCGGTGTGGGGGCGGGGTCAAGCGTAGGGGCGGGGTCATGAGTCGTGACGGAAATAAGCGTGGGGGCGGGGTTACGTGTGGTGGCGAAAGTCGGCGTGGGGGCGGGGTTATGCGTGGTGGCGAAGGTTTGCGTGAGGGCGGGGTTACGTGTAGTGACGTAAGACGGCGTGGGGGCGGAGAAACCTGAGGCGTTGTGGTCCTGCAGGTTAGTGATGTCAGTGGGGGCGGAAGTGGCTGCGGCGACGGCAACCGAAGGGGCGGAAATGGTTGTGGCGACGAAAGAACCGTTGTCATTCCTGGTAGCCGCGGGGGTCGCGAGTCCATCGGCGATCGTGGAAGCGGTTGTCTGTGCGGTGATCGCCGGGGTGGTTGTTTGGGCGCCGATCGCGGATGCTCCGAGGTCGGTGGGGGCGGAAGTGACGTCACGGTCGGCAGCGGCCGTTGGTGCCGCGGGCGCTGTAGCTGCCACATGTGTAATGGCGTCCGACAGGCCGATAGAAGATTCTGGAACAGTTGAGGAACCACGAGTGTGGGGGTAAGTACATGAAAGTTTTCGGTACTTACTGTCTTTAATTTCTGATATGGCTAGGAAGAACTGTTTGTTTAGTGTGTGGATTCTTCTGTAGATGAAGAACAGCAGGGGTCCTTTGCAGGTCTGTGAGAGTGTTGTCCTGAGCTGGGGTAGGGCTGATTGCAGGGAATGTAGGTAGCGACGCATGGCTGCAAGGGTGGAGCAGAGGATCCGGAGGGAGGTCTGTTGCTGGAGGCTTCGGATTTGTTGTAGGTACAGGTTGTCCTGGTTGGGTCCAAATTTTGTTGGTTGGAATGTAGTTCGGAGTCCGTGTGGGATCAGTCAGTTCCGTAGGCAGGTGCTGAGGAAGGAGATGTGGCTGTGGTAACGGGTCTGTTTGAGAACGTGGCTGAAGGGTTTCTGTGCAGAGGAGATGACCTGGGGGGTGCAGTGAGAGAGAGACTCACTGAAATCCTTGTAGAGGGAGGAAGAGAGCTTCTTCAAGGAAGGCATCCTTGCAAGAGGATTCGCAGTAGGTTAAAATCTTCGGGTAAAAATGAGGTCTGCAGATGCTGGAGATCACAGTTGAAAATGTGTTGCTGGTTAAAGCACAGCAGGTCAGGCAGCATCCAAGGAACAGGAAATTCAACGTTTCGGGCATAAGCCCTTCATCAGGAATGAGGAGAGGGTGCCAGGCAGGCTAAGATAAAAGGTAGGGAGGAGGGACTTGGGGGAGGGGCTATGGAGATGTGATAGGTGGAAGGAGGTCAAGGTGAGGGTGATAGGCCGGAGTGGGGTGGGGGCGGAGAGGTTAGGAAGAAGATTGCAGGTTAGGAGGGCGGTGCTGAGTTGAGGGAACCGACTGAGACAAGGTGGGGGGAGGGGAAATGAGGAAACTGGAGAAATCTGAGTTTATCCCTAGTGGTTGGAGGGTTCCCAGGCAGAAGATGAGGCGCTCTTCCTCCAACCGTCGTGTTGTTATGTTTTGCTGGTGGAGGAGTCCAAGGACCTGCATGTCCTCGGTGGAGTGGGAGGGAGAGTTAAAGTGTTGAGCCACGGGGTGGTTGGGTTGGTTGGTCCGGGCGTCCCTGAGGTGTTCTCTGAAGCGTTCCGCAAGTAGGCGGCCCGTCTCCCCAATGTAGAGGAGGCCACATCGGGTGCAGCGGATGCAATAGATGATGTGTGTGGAGGTACAAGTGAACTTGTGGCGGATATGGAAGGATCCCTTGGGGCCTTGGAGGGAAGTGAGGGAGGAGGTGTGGGCGCAAGTTTTACATTTCCTGCGGTTGCAGGGGAAGGTGCCGGGGGTGGAGGTTGGGTTGGTGGGGGGTGTGGACCTGACGAGGGAGTCACGAAGGGAGTGGTCTTTGCGGAACGCTGATAGGGGAGGGGAGGAAAATATATCCCTGGTGGTGGGGTCCGTTTGGAGGTGGCGGAAATGACGGCGGATGATACGTTGTATACGGAGGTTGATGGGGTGGTAGGTGAGAACCAGTGGGGTTCTGTCTTGGTGGTGGTTGGAGGAGCGGGACTCAAAGGCGGAGGAGCGGGAAGTGGAGGAGATGTGGTGGAGGGCATCGTCGATCATGTTTGGGGGGAATCTGCGGTCCTGGAAGAAGGAGGCCATCTGGGCTGTGCGGTGTTGGAACTGGTCCTCCTGGGAGCAGATGCGGCGGAGACGAAGGAATTGGGAATATGGGATGGAGTTTTTACAGGGTTACTCAGAAATTGATTCCTTAGGAAGTGGTGGATGTGGGCACAATTACAACATTTAAAAGACATTTGGTTAAGTAAATGAAAGGAAAGATTTGGTGGAATATGGGCCAGGGCCAGGCAGGCAGAACTAATTTAGTTTGGGAATCTGTTTGACATGGACTGGTTAGACCGAAGGGTCTGTTTCCGTTCAGAATGCTAATGTAACAGCCATCATTTTCTGATCCAGCAAATTGCAATCTTTTACCCACTCTAAAGCGCCAACTCCATGGAGCAGACAAGCTTCAATTCTGCAGCCCATCTTTCTATTTGAATTGACTCCCTGTGTATGCAAGAAGTGAAGGGAACAGACTTAGAAACAGTTGGAATGTCAGGAATTTCCTCTCAAATAGCACTTAATCTATTTATATTTTGTTAGCACAATACAAGAGGAATCTCAATGGGAGTAAACATAGGTTATACATTTAGAAAAAGAAGTCTATTGTTCTTACTTGGTTTGGTCTACAAGTTACTCCAGGCCCACAACAATGTGATTAACTTCTAGTTGCCAGATAACACCATACTCTGTCTACACCAAATGAGCTGTAACAAGTCATGAAGGCAGCTCACCACTATCATCTCAAGGGCAGCTAAGGATGGCAATAAATGTTGGCTCAACCAGGGATGCCTACGTTCCAGAATGAATAAAAGAACTGCAATTAGAAATTAGGAGGACATTTTGCTAATACTTGACAGGACACCATGAAGATTGCAGGATTATTAATATGGTGAATAAAAATTATCTCTGTCTAACCAGTGTCATGGAATTTCAGAATTGTTACAGTTTAGAAGGAGACAATTTTGCTCATTGTGTCTGCACCAGCTTTTTAAATGAGCATTATAACCTAGTGTCATTCTCCACAAGCCTGCATGGCTTTTTTTCAACCAGAATAATCATCCGTGCCACCACAACAATTCAGGTAGTGCATTCCAGACCCAAACTATCTTGCAACTGCATACGTTGCAAATTTCTTTAAACCTCTGCCCTCTTATTCTTGATGTTTTTATGAGTGGAAACCCTTTCTCCCCATTTTTTCTGTTGAGAGCAATGGTTTCTCTAAGCTGGGTCGCTGTATCATTGCTCAGTGGTCTATATATGCTGATCTGTATGTGGACACTTTAAACTCCTGTTCCAGAAGTCACTGCCATTCATGTGGAGTAGGAGCAACAATTAGAGGCAATCCTCATGATTTCATCAAATCTCCTCTTAGTATTTTTCTATCTTAGATAAGCAGTTTCAAATTCTCCAGTTCTTCAAATTATCTGCAAAACTGAAGTTTCCTATCCCTGGAAATATTCTTGTGATGTGAGTGCAATGCACTCTGCCTATTGTATTCGCATGCTTTCTGAAGTGTAACACCCAGTGCAGGACACAGTATTCTGACTGAAGGTTAAATAGAGTCATAAAGTCATTGAGATGTACAACATGGAAACAGACCCTTTGGTCCAACCCGTCCATGCTGACCAGATATCCCAACTCAATCTCGTCCCACCTGCCAGCACCTGACCCATATCCCTCCAACCCTTCCTATTCATATACCTATCCAAATGCCTCTTAGATGTTGCAATTGTACCAGCCTCCATCACTTCCACTGGCAGCTCATTCCATACACGTACCACCCTCTGTGTGAAAAGGTTGCCCCTTAGGTCTCTTTTATATCTTTCCCCTCTCACTCTAAACCTATGCCCTCTAGTCTGGACTCCCCCACCCCAGGGAAAAGACTTTGTCTATTTACCCTATCCATGCCCTTCATGATTTTACAAACCTCTATATGTCACTCCTCAACCTCCGCGCTCCAGGGAAAACAGCCCCAGCATATTCAACCTCTCCCTATAGCTCAAATCCTCCAACCCTGGCAACATCCTTGTAAATCTTTTCTGAACCCTTTCAAGTTCCACAACATCTATCCGATAGAAAGGAGACCAGAATTGCTTGCAATATTCCAACTGTGGTCGAACCAATGTCCTGTACAGCCGCAACATGACCTCCCAACTCCTGTACTCAGTACTCTGACCAATAAAGGAAAGCATACCAAATGCCTTCTTCACTATCATATCCACCTGCGACTCCACTTTCAAGGAGCTATGAACGTGCACTTCAAGGTCTCTTTGTTCAGCAACACTCCCTAGGACCTTACCATTAAGTATATAAGTCCTGCTAAGATTTGCTTTCCCAAAATGCAGCACCTTGCATTTATCTGAATTAAACTCTATCTGCCACTTTTCAGCCCATTGGCCCATCTGGTCCAGATCCTCTTGTAATCCGAGGTATCCCTCATTGCTGGCCACTATACCTCCAATTTTGGCGTCATCTGCAAACTTACTAACTGTACCTCTTATGCTCGCATCCAAATCATTTATGTAAATGACAAAAAGTAAAGGACCCAGCACCGATCCTTGTTGCACTCCACTGGTCACAGGCCTCCAGTCTGAAAAACAACCCTCCATCACCACCCTCTGTCTTCTACCTTTGAACCTGTTCTGTATCCACATGGCTAGTTCTCCCTTTATTCCATGAGATCTATCCTTGCTAATCTGTCTCCCATGGGGAACCATGTTGAACGACTTACTGATGTCCAGATAAATCACATCTACTGCTGTGCCCTTATCTTATTGCCTTATAAATGTTCAGCATAACCTCCTTGCTTTTGAGTCTATGCCTCTATTAATAAAGTTTAGAATACTGCATGTTTTATTAGTTGGTCTTTCTATTTGACTTACAACCTTTAAATGACTTATGCACATTTACACCCAGGTCTCTCCTTTTCATCCTTTAGAGTAGTAGCCTTTATTTTATCCTGTCTCTCTATGTTTTTGTCTCTCAAAATGTATTACCTAATACTTCTTCATATTGGATTTCATCTGCCATCTATTTGACAACTCCACCAATTTGTCAATGTCCTTTTGAAATTCTACACTCTCCTCCTCACAGTTTACACATCTTCCATGGTTCCTTTTATATCATGGTTCCTATCATATCATGGTTCCTATCATGGTTTATATCATGGTTCCTATCATATCATGGTTCCTATCATGGTTTATATCATGGTTCCTATCATATCATGGTTCCTATCATGGTTTATATCATGGTTCCTATCATATCATGGTTCCTATCATGGTTTATATCATGGTTCCTATCATTTGCAAACATTGAAGTTAACTCCATGCACTAAGGTCTATATCATTGATATACTATTGGGTATTGACATAGTAATTTTTTTGAAGTATTGATGTCTGGCAAAATTTCCAATAAAATCCACACATTCCTAAAAATCTTAAGATTTTCTGTTTAGTTTTAGGAATAGGGAATTTTATTAGTCTTCATTTATGTCATTCTTGACAATACTTGGCCCTTGCTCTACAATATGTTCTTAGCATGTTTCCTTTGCTTTTGTAAATTCACTTCTGGCCAGATTGCCTACTTAGCCAGTTAATTGCAACTGCTTAAAAAGGTCTTCTTTATGCTTTATATGCTCTTTCCACATGTTGTTGTGTCTTGTTAACTGTTACAATATACACTGTACATAACAACATAATCTAAATAAAGTCATAGTCATAGGGTTGTATGGCATGGATATCGACCCCTTTGTTCAACTAGTCCAAACCAACCAGATATCCTAAATTAATCTTGTCCCATTTGACAGCATTTGGCCCATATCCACCTAAATCTTTCCTATTCATGTACCCATCTAGATGCCTTTTAAATGTTGTAATTGTACCAGTCTGCACCACTTCCTCTCTTAGCTCATTCCATACACGCAGCACCGTCTGCATGAGAAGTTACCCCTTCGGTCTCTTTTAAACCTTTCCCCCCTCGTCTTAAAACCCATTCCCTCTAGTTTTGGACACCCCCATTATGGGGAAAAGACATTGCCTATTTACCCAATCCATGCCTGTCATGAGCTTATAACCCTCTATAAGTCACCCCTCAGCCTCCAATCCTCCAGGGAAAATAGCCTATTCAGCCTCTCCCTATAGCTCAAACCCGCCAACCCTGGCAACATGCTTGTAAATTCTTTTTGAACCATTTCAAGTTTCACAAAATCCTTCCTCCAGGAAGGAGACCAGATTGCATGTAATCCAAAAGTGGCCTAACCAATGTCCTGTATAGCCACAACATGACCTCCCAATTCCTATGCTTAATGCACTGACCAATAAGCATACCAAGCACCTTCTTCACTATCCTATCTACATGTGATTCTACTTTCAAGGAACTATGAACGTACACTCTAAGGTCTCTTTATTCAGCATCACTCCCGAGGACCTTACCATATATATAAATCCTGCTCTGATTTGCCTTTCCAAAGTGCAGTACCTCACATTCATCTAAATTAAATTCCAGTCCTTGGCCCATTGGTCCACACCACCAGTTTTGATGTCATCTGCAAACTTACTAATATATCGTCTTTGTTCATATTTAAATCTTTTCTATAAATGATGGACAGCACTGATCCTTTTGGCACACCACTGATCACAGGTCTCCAGTCTGAAAAGCAACCCTCCACCATAGAGTATCCAATTAGTTCCTTCGGCTGTGATTTGATTTCATAACTCTTTTGAAATGTAGCTGGGGCACTTTTGAACACAAATGGCAGATTTGTCTTTGGAAATTTTCCTTAAACAGTTTTAATGGACATTTTATCTGATGGCCACAAATCAACTTGAATCAACTGAACCTGCTCGAGTCATTTGGACAATATTTGGTGGAAAATAATAAGACACCCATTCCTTTGTCCCAATGCTGTGGATATTCATGACAAATGGGTTCAATCAATGCTTTGAGAGTCTGTTGGTATCTCTCCAAAGTTCCCTGTGTTTGTGGATGATCGACAGCAATCTTCAACTGTGTTAAACACAGACTGCTGATTACGTCCAAAAATACAAAAGCAGTTTTTATAACAACGAATATGCTGTAAAGCCAATTCTATCTTTCTGGGTTGGCAAATTTTACCAAAATCATTAAAATAAATCTCATTTTTTAAAGGATATTTTATAATTGCTGTGGTGTGTGGGTTGGGGGTGGGGTGGGGGTGGGGGGAGGGGGGTTGTCTAAGGGTAATTCATAAATTGTTCAACACACTCCAAGATACAAACAACTACCTACCCCCACCCCAAATGAACACCAACCTAATGACACCTTCCTATTCTCAGTTTTACTGTTTCTGTTCCCTCTTCAACCTCCTGCAGATCTCCTCAATGTACCATTCAAATTACTGCTCTTCCTCAGCTTGAAAATTTCACTTCATTAATTATTAGGCTATAATGACAGTGCATAGAGTCATAGAGATGTACAGCATGGAAACAGACCTTCGGACTAACCTGTCCATGCCGACCAAATATCCCAACCCCGTCTAGTCCCACCTGCCAGCACTTGGCCCATATCCCTCCAAACCCTTCCTATTCATATACCCATCCAGATGCCTCTTAAATGTTGTAATTGTACTCGCCTCCATTACTTCCTCTGGCAGCTCATTCCATACACGTACCACCCTCAGCGTGAAAAAGATGCCCCTTAGGACTCTTTTATATCTTTCCCCTTTCACCCTAAACCTATGTCCTCTAGTTCTGGGCTCCCCCAGGGAAAAGACTTTGTCCATTTATCCTATCCTTGCCCCTCATGATTTTACGAAACTCTATATGTCACTGCTCAGCCTCCAACGCTCCAGGAAAACAGCCCGAGCCTATTCAAGCTCAAATCCTCCGATCCTAGCAACATCCTTCTCAATCGTTTCTGAACATTTTCAAGTTTCACAATATCTTTCTGATAGGAAGACGACCAGAATTGCATGCAACATTCCAACTGTGTCCAAACCAATGTCCTGTATAGCTGCAACATGACCTCCCAACTCCTGTACTCAATACTCTGACCAATAAAGGAAAGCATACCAAATGCCTTCTTCACTATCCTATCTACCTGCGACTCCACTTTAAAGGAACTATGAACTTGCACTCCAAGGTCTCTTTGCTCAGCAACACTCCCTCGGACCTTACCATCAAGTGTATAAGTCCTGCTAAGATTTGCTTTCCCAAAATGCAGCACCTTGCATTTATTTGAATTAAACTCCATCTGCCACTTCTCAGCCCATTGTCCATTTGGTCAAGATCCCATTGTAATCTGAGATAACCTTCTTTGCTGTCCACGACACCTTCAATTTTGGTGTCATACTAACTATACCTCTTATGCTCACATCAAAATCATTTATATAAATGATGAAAAGTTGTAGACCCAGCACTGATCCTTGTGGCACTTCACTGGTCGTGCAAGCCTCTAATCTGAAAAACAACCCACAACCACCAATCTCTGTCTTCTACCTTTGAGCCAGTTCTGCATCCAAATGGCTAGTTCTCTCTGTATTCCATGATGTCAAACCTTGCTACCAGTGTCCCATGGGGAAACTTGTCGAATGCCTTACTGAAGTCCATATAAATCATGTCCACTATTCTGCCCTCATCAATCCTCTTTGTTACGTGTTCAAATAAAAACTCAATCAAATTTGTGAGACAGGATTTCCCATGCTCAAAGCCATGTTGATTATCCCTAATCAGTCCACTTTTACGCATTTCAAGACATCCAGCACTTGCTCCTCTGTAATATGGACATTTTTCAAGGTGTCACCATCTATTTCCCTACATTCTATATCTTCCATGTCCTTTTCCACAGTAAATACTGGAGCAAAATATGCATTAGTATCTCCTCCATCACCTGTGGCTCCACACAAAGGCTGCCTTGCTGATCTTTGTTGGGGCTTATTCTCTCCCTATATACCCTTTGGTCCTTAATATATTTGTAAAAACCCTTTGGATTCTCCTTAACTCTATTTTGCCAAAGCTATCTCATGTCCCCTTTTTACCCTCCTGATTTCCCTCTTAAGTATACTCCTACTGACTTTATATGCTTCGAAGGATTCACTCGATCTATCCTATCTATACCTGACCTATGCTTCCTTTTTTTTCTTAATGAAAACCTCAATTTCTTTAGTCATCCTACATTCCCTATATCTACCAGCCTTTCCTTTCACCCAAACAGGAATGTACTTTCTCTGGACTCTTGTTATCTCATTTCTGACGGCCTCCCATTTTCCAGCCGACCTTTTACCTGTGAACATTTTCCCCCAATCAGCTTTTGAAGGTTTTTGCCTAATACCGTCAAAATTTGCCTTCCTCCAATTTAGAACTTCAACTTTTCGATCTGGTCTATCATTTTCCATCACTATTTTAAATCTAATAGAATTATGGTCACTGGCCCCAAAATGCTCCCCCACTGACACCTCAGTCACCTGCCCTGCCTTATTTCCCAAGAGTAGGTCAGGTTTTGTACCTTCTCTAGTGTATACATCCACATAGTGAATCAGAAAAAAATTCTTGTACACACTTAACAAGTTCCTCTCCTTCTAAACCCTTCACACTATGGCAGTCCCAGTCTATGTATGGAAAGTTAAAATCCCCGACCATAACCACCCTATTATTCTTACAGATAACTGAGACCTCCTTACAAACTTGTTTCTCAATTTCCCTCTGACTATTAGGTGGTCTATAATACAATCCCAAAAAGATGATCATCCCTTTCTTATTTCTCAGTTCCATCCAAGTAACTTCCCTGGATGTATTTCCAGGAATATCCTCCCTCTGTACAGTTGTAATGCTATCCCTTATCAAAAAAATGCCACTCCCCCTCCTCTCTTGCCTCCCTTTCTATCCTTCCTGTAGCATTTGTATCCTGGAACATTAAGCTGCCGGTCCTTTCCATCGCTGAGCTATGTTTCTGTAATTGCTATGATATCTCAGTCTCATGTTCCTAACCATGTCCTGAGTTCATCTGCCTTCCCTGTTTGGCCTCTTGCATTGAAATAAATGCAGTTTAATTGATCAGTTCTACCTTGTTCTCTGCTGTAACGGTCTCAGATTGAAATCTTTCCTCACTATCTCCCTGGGTCCCACCTCCCCACCTTACTAGTTTAAATCCTCCGAGTAGCTCTAACAAATCTCCCTGCCAGTATATTAGTCCCCTTCCAATTCATGTTCAAGCTGTCCTTCTTTAAGAGGTCACTTCTACCCCAAAACAGCTTCCGATGATCCAGAAATGTGAATTTTTCTCCCATATACCAGCTCCTTAGCCATGCATTCATCTGCTCTATCCTCCTATTCCTGCCCTCAGTGCCTCATAGCATTGGGAATAATCCACATATTACTACCCTTGAGCACCTCCTTTTTAAATGCCTGCCTAAATCTAATCACCCTTCAACCTTTTCCCTGCCTATGTAATTGGTTCCAATGTGTACAATGACCTCCTGCTGGCCCCTCTCGCCCTTAAGAACATTCTGCACCCTCTCTGAGACATCCTTCATCATGGCACCAGGGAAGCAATATGCCATTCTGATTTTTCACTGCTGGCCACAGAAACATCTGTCTGTACCTCGGACGAGAGAGTCCCCCAACACAGTCGATCTCTTGGAACCTTACGTACCTCTCATTACATTAGAGGCAGTCTCAATACCATAAACTTGGCTGTTCGTGCTACATTCTTCTGAGAATCCATCACCTCCTACATTTTCCAAAACAGCATACTTGTTTGAAATGGGGATGGCCACAGAAGACTCCTGCACTACCTGCCTACCTCTCTTATCTTCCCTGGAGTTAACCCATCTATGTGACTGTATCTGAGACATTCCCCCCTTCCTATAACTGCCATCCATCACAACCCCTTGCACTTGTAAATTCCTCATTGCCTCTAACTGCCTCTCCAACTGATCCATTCGATCTGATAGGATTCGCAACCAATGGCATTTATTGCAGGTATTATCTTCAGTAACCCTGTAAACTATCCCTAAACTCTCACATCTGACAAGAAGAGCATATCACTCTACCAAAAGGGCATTTTTGCTTCTTTCAATCGATGGATCCAGAAAATGGCACTGTCCTCATCCTCTACAAAACAATGCTCTAGGTTAAATTAACACTTATGGCTTATATTTTAAGTTTAGTCAAGAGACATAGCTCAATAAAACAAATAATCAAGAAAGAATCCACTCTACTCACTGCAGCAGACTTATTTTAAGACCACACTTAAAACATCCACTTATCTGTTTCCGTGCTGTGACCTCTCCCAACCTGCTCCTTCAAGATCAGCTGTGAATTTCACTGTTTTTCAATTTTGCCAATGCACTCCAATGTCCAGTGATACATGAATTCAACAGCAAAGGCAGTAACTGCTAACTCTGTCAGTTAATAATGTGAGTTTCTTTCTCTCTCTCTCTCTCCTGCACTGAGCTCACCAAGTGCTTCCTTTGTCTGTTCTTCTCCCTTTTAAAAAACTGTTGTTTTGCCTTTCCAAAACAACACAACAGCACATTAAACAGTAATTGCTGCTCCTAGAATTCGAGATAATCACCCTCCAACACCTAAAATACCTCAAAATAGGAGCAGCTGTTACAGCCAGAAATTTTTCCCATCCTCCATCTTGGATTACCTAGAATCCTTCTTCCAGAAACATTTGAAATGTTAGTCTCATGTCAATGAAAAGTAAGCATCGATACATCTACATCTGTCCCCTTTTCGCTGTTCCTATGTTACATGGAGTTTCCACAATATTGCTTGATACCCCTCATATCAGTAATCTATTTTTGGATTTAAAAAGTATTTTTATAGTTGCATTCCAATCCTGTGACTAACCTTCTCCACTTATCCAAAATGGTGACTGGCACTGATGCAGGTCCTTGGACTCCTCCATCGCCAGACCATAACAACACGACGGTTGGAGGAAGAGCGCCTCATCTTCTGCCTAGGAACCCTCCAACCACAAGGGATGAACTCAGATTTCTCGAGTTTCCTCATTTCCCCTCCCCCCACCTTGTCTCAGTCAAATCCCTCGAACTCAGCACCGCCTTCCTAACCTGCAATCTTCTTCCTGACCTCTCCGCCCCCACCCCACTCCGGCCTATCACCCTCACCTTGACCTCCTTCCACCTATCGCATCTCCATCGCCCCTCCCCCAAGTCCCTCCTCCCTACCTTTTATCTTAGCCTGTCGGACACACATTCCTCATTCCTGAAGAAGGGCTTAATCCCGAAACGTCGAATCTCCTGTTCCTTGGATGCTGCCTGACCTGCTGTGCTTTTCCAGCAACACATTTTCAGCTCTGATCTCCAGCATCTGCAGTCCTCACTTTCTCCTCACTGATGCATCCTGTACCAGTGGCTGGATTAAGCCATGCTGAACATCTCCTGAAGTAGGACTTAAATCAGACATTACAACTCATGGGTAGGAGAGCTACCTACTGAGCCATCTCAGCTCCAGGTTAGGACACACACAAAGTAGAAATATTAATATATCGATCATGCAGGCCCTGATTTTTAAACAAAAGAATCAGTGCTCCAACCTCATGTTTGGTGTTCGTATGCTCAGTGTCTGCTCTGGTCATAATTTTCCTGGATTTGAAGTTGCAAATCCAATCATCCTTAAGCAGAATGACTGGAGGCTGCGATCAAGGTGTTAGTGAAGGAACTTTAACTGAGTGTGAATTTAAGAGACATGTTTCCTTTGTTCTACATGAAACTAAGGCATTCAGTTTTGTCTGGGGGCTGATGTCAGTCATTGTTTAACCCTCCACATCTCTTTCACTTCTTGAATTTAACCCAGATCAATGAGGCTGCAGGCAAGTGTTTTCCTCTTTGTGACCACTGCACTGTTTGCTTCGGGTGCCTCTAGTCCTCTGGAGTACCCTCTTGTATCCATGTACTGGGATTAATAGAACAGTACCTAGTTCAACTGTTTTAGCTCAACTTCAGCACTAACATATGCCCAAGCCAAGCCCAAATTAAATCTCTGGGCTGAAACTTCAAATATGAACTCTTGGTCATTTACGAAATGTTGCTAATGATGATAAGATGGTTCAGAACTGCTGGACTCTCTTTGAGCTATATCAGTGAAATGTTAAGGTGGGTATTCTGAACTTATTATTCCTCTATTTTTCCAATTTTATTTCCTTGGAACTTGAACTGAAGAATCTGTACCCAGGTGTTTTGATGGCACTATGGGTAGCAACTTGTAAACTTTTCACTCTACTCATTTGAGTACATGTGACATTAATGCTAATTTAGTTCAATTCAGTTAAATTCCACTGATTTAAAAAAAATGTCCAAAATAAAGTTGAATTAATCTGCAATCTATCAAGCATTAATGGAGTTGCAGATGGAAATTGAATGCTTCCTTCACTTCCTCTTTGTGAGACATGAATGAGCTTTAATAAACCAATTTACACATTATGATTACAAGATTATAAGTTTTTTGCACTTGTACTGTCATGAGAAATTTATAGTACATCTTTTGACAGTTCAAGCAATTACATATATACTTCACAAAGAAATAATGGGTTTTTCAAAATTGCTTGTACTAACTAACTTCCAGTGTCTGAAAGAAGCAATACAGGCTGCACCCTTACAAATGACATTATGAAAGCATGGAAAAGTTAAAATCTCAAAAACGAACATCTCAAAACATTTCAACTTTATTGCAATAAGTCACCTTTAGTTTGCCTTTACTCAATTTTTTGTTAGCTTGGCTGAACGGTAATTTCTGTGTCAACCATCGCACTATACTGTTCGTAGCAGGAAGAAACTTATACAAATCACATTTTACAAAGCAAAGCTTTCAGACTGTTTTTACATTATAACTTAATTGGCTGTAAAAAGCTTTGAAATGTTTTGATATTCTAGTTAAAGTTGTAAAAGTACAAGTGTTCACTTTCTTTTCCATTTTCTTCCTAAATCTGTGTCTCTTATAGTCAGAAATTTGTCTATGGAAGCAAGAGAATCAATGTCATGATTTTTGAAAATGCAAAATTGTTCACTTGCTCAGGAAGTATGAGAAAGCAGATGGATATCCTTGTAGATCAGTCAATGAAAGCATGCAAGCAAATACAACAGGCAGTTAGGAAGACAACTGATATCTTGGCTCTCATTGCAAGATGGTTTGAGTACAGGAGCAAGGAAGTCACACTGCGGCTGTACGGAGCCTTGGTGAGATCAATCCTGGCTTGTTCTGTGCAGTTCTAATCACCTTACTGAAGAAAATATATGCCTGTCATAGTATGTTCACTATACTGGTTCCTGGGATGGCAGTCTTATCCTGTGAGGACATGTTGGGTCAACTGGGCCTGAATTCACTGAAGTCTGGAAAAATGAGGGAATGTCATTGAAATGACTAAAATTCTGATAGTGCTGGACAGATTGAATGCAGGGATGATGTTTCCCCTGGATGGGAGGTCTAGGATATTCAGAACCAGGAGCTGCAGTCCTAGACTATGCAGTAGGCCTGAGCCGAGGAGAAATGTTTTTACTAGAGAGTGGTGAACATGTAGAATTTTCAACTACAGACAGCTCTGGAGGCGAAATCGCTGATTATATTTAAGAGGCAAACAGATTTCTGGAAACGGCAGTGTCAAAGGGTGTGAGGAGGGAGAATGGGATGTGAGGAGAGAAGATCATCCACAATCATGTTAAAAGACAGATTGAGCTTGATGGACCTACTCCTGATCAGAATAGCTGTGTTTCAGTAGTTTTATTTCTACGTGGAGAAAGACTGAAAAATTTGAAGGTTATTTCGGTTTTCCAATACACATATCTCAAAATCAAGAAAGCTAATGGAATGCTCTCTTTTATTATGAGAGGGGTTGAACAGAAACATAAAAGTGTTATACAAAGTTCTAAAGGACCTTGGTGAAATTACATCTTGAATACTGTGTATAGCTTTGGTCTCTTTATTTAAAGAATGATGTTAGTTCATTGAAACTGTTCAGAGGATGTTTACTAGATAAATGCCTGAAATGGGGGTTGCCTAGTAGTTAGCACTGCTGCCTCACAACACCAGGGACTTGGGTTTGATATCAGCCTTTGGTGACTGTGTGGAGTTTGCGTAGTCCCCTCCCCCCATCGTGTCTACATGGGTTTCTGCAGTGCACTCCAGTTTCCTCCCACATTCAAAGATTTGCAGGCTAGGTGGATTGGCAGCGCTAAATTGTTCTGTAATGTCGAAGGATGTGCAGACTAGGTGGATTAGCCATTGTAAATGCAGAGGTACAGGGATGTTCCTCAAAGGGTTGGTGCAAATTTGATAAGCCAAATTGCCTCTTTCAACATGGTGGCGATTCCATGATTCCGCATGAGGGTTGCCTTAGGAGGATAGTTTGGATAGGCTGAACTTGGCAGCTTGAAGAGTGAAAGGTGACTTGTTTGAAGTGAATAAAATCCTGACTGATCTTGACAAGATGGATATGGAGTGGAAGTTTCTACTTGCAGGTGAATCTAGAACTAAGACACACCATTTTAAAGTATGGTTCACCTTTTAGGACTGAAATGAAGAGAAATTTGACTTTCAGTGGGTTGTACAATGTTGGAACTCTGTCTCAGAAGACATTAAAGGCAGGGTCATTGAGTACTTTTAAGGCAGTGTTGGACAGATTCTTGTTAAGCATGGGATCAGTTTATCTGAAGTAAATGGGAATGTGAAATTCAAAACACAAATGACCTTATTGAACAGGCTGAAGGTGCTGAATGGTCTATTTCTGTGTGTATGCTTATATGTTTGTAGGTTCTTTCCTCTCAATTTGATAAGCTCTCAAGACACATAAGGCCACTTTGGAAAATCTTCTCTTCAGTTCTTAAACTTATGGGTACATTTTCTCCAATTGGATAAAAAAAAATTAACTGGGTTCAGCATGCAGGAAAATTGGGAGTTTGTAAAGGAACCCATTTAATTTTTCATTCATGGAACTCCTCACTGTAAATCCGACAAATTCAGGATTAGTGCTGTCAATGTGGACTCACCAGTGACATGCCCAAGATTAGAAACACTTGTTTCAACTAAGATTAGGTTAACTTTGTACATTTGACCAGCCATATAAATACGATGACTATCAAAGCAGATCAAACCCTAGCAATTCTGTGCAAAGAACTCATTTCCTGACCCTCCCTCTCATCCTGTATATCATCTACAAGGCACTAGTCAAGTGTACAGCAGAATACTGTCCACTTGCTTGGAAGAGTATACCTCCAACAATACTCAAGAAATTCAGCACCATCTAGAAGCATCCCACTTGGCACCTTTTACCATTTTACCCATTTGCTCCCAACACGTATCATGGCAGCAGTGTGCAAGGTTATTTACAATGCACTGTAGCAACTCACCAAGATTTCTTCAACAACACCTTCCAAAATTGGCACCTTTACCACCTAGAAAGACAAAGTCAGCATGCAAGTGGGAACAGTACAACCTGCATCTTTCCCTCCAGCCTCACCTTGTCCTAACTTGGAATTATATCATTGATTTCTCACTGTCACAATCCTGGAGCTCCCTAGCAGAACTGTGGGATTACTGTTACATAGCCATGTTAATGCACTGCTCTGTACAAGCTGTTGTCCGTGATGAAGATTTTTGCTAATATCTTTTTTAACAGTAGGAAGCTACAGTTCTGGCTTGGTCCACTGTGGGAGGAATACCACTTACTAGTCTAACAAGATGAAGCTATTGTAGCTAACAAGATATAGTTTAATACATGTTCACAACTAGTTCTAGGTTTTTATTAATATGATCAATACTGTTACGGAGACTTTCAGGAAGACCAAATGTTAGATCTTACACCTTCAAGATCCTGATCTGTTCTGCTCATAAGACCTCCATATGCCGTGTGACATTGACTTTTCTTCCGCTGCTTCTGCTTCTGTGCTTACTTTTCAATCGTGACTCGCACCCACCCTCCGAGGACCCCTTCTCCCACCTCCAACACACTCCACCTACTTGGATTACCTGTGCTGGTTTGCTACCCACCCTCGACTCTTTATCTTCAACTGCCGCTGTGATATTGACTGCCTCAATGTGTCTACCCCCTCACCCATTCCAACCTCTCACCTTTGCAACGTGTAGCCCTCCAGTCCTCTGCTTCAACCCCAATCTCACCTTTAAACCAGCGGACAAGGTGGGGGGCAGCAGTGGTGGTTTGGCGCACCGACCTCTACACTGCTGAAGCCAGATGCCAACTCACGGACACCTCCTCCTACTGCCCTGTCAACCATGGCCTCACCTCTCATCACTAAACCATCATCTCCCAGACTATCCACAAACTCATCACCTCAAAGGACCTCTCATCCTCAGCATCCAACCTCTTACTCAAAATTCACAAACCTGACTGCCTAGCTCAGCCCATCATCTCCACCAGCTCCTGCCCCATTGAACTTATCTCCTCATACCTTGACACCGTCTTGTCACCCTTGCTCCAGGAACTCCCCACATATATTCAGGATGCCACCCATGCCCTCCATCTCCTTCCTGACTTTCATTTCACTGGCCCCCAACACCTCATCTTCAGCATGGCCATCCAGTCCCTACACCCTTCCATCCACCATGGCAAAGGCCTCCAAGTCCTCCATTTCTTCCTCTGCACCTCCACCAACACACTCATTCAATTAACAGATCTGGTCCTCACCCTCAACAACTTCTTCTTTGAATCCTCCCGCTTTCTTCAGACTAAAGGGGTAACCATGGGCACGTGCGTGGGCCCCAGGTTTGCCTGCCTCTTCATAGGATGCTTGAAACAGTCCACAGTGACACTAGCAGCAGCCCCCACCTTTTCCTCTGCTGTATTGATGACTGTATCGGTTCCACCTTGTACTCCTACGAGGAGGTCAAACAGTTCATCAACTTCACTAACACCTTCTATCTTGACCTGGACCATCTTGGATACCTGCCTCCCCTTCCTGGACCTCTCCGGCGACTGACTCAACACAGACATCTACTTCAATCCCACCCACTCCTATTTCAAGGACTACAATTTCCCCTCCCACGTGATCCACAATGACCTCCATGGCATCTCCTTCACTTCCTGTACCTCTGCGCTTGAACTCCACCCGTCGAACCGCAACAAGGATAGAATGCCCCAGTCCTCACCTTTCACACCACTAAATCTCCGGATACAGCATATTATCCTCAGCTGTTTCTGTCACCTACGGTCAGATCCCACCACCAAAGATATATTTCCCTCTCCACCCCTATCTGCGTTCCACAGAGACCATTCTTTCCACGACACCCTTGTTAGGTCCACACCCCGCACCAACCCACACTCCACTCCCGGCACCTTCCCTTGCAGCTGTAAGAGATGTAAAACCTGTGCCCACATTCCCCCTTCACCTCCGTCCAAGGTCCCAAAGAAACTTGTCACATCCGGCAGAGATTTTCCTTCACATCCAAACACCTCGTCTACTGTGTCTGTTGCTCTCGATGTGATCTCTTTTACATCAGGGAGACCAACTCTTGGAATGTTTCAGGGAACATCTCTGAGATGCACCAAACACCCCGATCAACCACTTCAACTCCCCCTCCCACTCTACCAAGGACATGTCAGTCCTGGCCCTCCTTCTCCACCAAATCCAAGTCTCCCAATGCCTGCAAGAAGAACTCCTTATCTTCTGCTTTGGGACTCTCCAACCACATGGCATCAACTTGATTTCACCAGTTTCCTCATCTTCCATCCACCCACCTTATCCCAGATCCAACCCTCCAACTTGGCACTGCCCTCTTCAATTGTCCTTTCTGCCCATCTTCCTTCCCACCTACACATTCTACCCTCCCATCCAACCTATTACTATCACCGCCCCCCCCACCCCCGCACCTTCATCTACCTGTTGATTTCCCAGGAACCTTCCTCCACCCCTATCCTCCTATTTATCTCTCATCCCCCTTTCCTCCCCCACCCCCACATTCCTGATAAAGGGCTTATGCCTGAAATGTTGACTGTCCTGCTATTGGATGCTGCCTGGCCTGCTGTGCTTTTCCAGCACCACGCTTTTCAACTCTGATCTCCAGCATCTGCAGTCCCCACTTTCTCCTTCCACCTTCCCAAGGACAATTAAGGTGAATAACAATTGCTGGAATCATTTACCTCACTCACAACCCATGGACAACAGAAAACAATCCCAAGTAAAGGGCTCACTAAATCTGCACCTTCACAAATGCAAATGGGATTTTAGATAGGGATCAGGAATGCATGTCTCTTTTCACTTGAACTGAATAAGCTGTAATACTCAGCAACCAGTAAGTGATAATTACATGACTATAACTTTCTCTTACGTTTTCATAAGTTATCCAAAATACATTACCTGACAGCGAGAGCAATTGAATGTTAATGTATAAAGTAAGAAATCAGATCAGCTCCAAAATCTTCATCCTCACCTAGAACTGTTATATTCACAGTGAAGAGAAATTACTTCAGTCCTGTTACTACAAACCATTAAACTATATAGAACCTTGAAGTGGAACATTGAACTCCCCAAAAGAATTTGTCTTCTTATCTAACCAAAGCAGAATTGTTGATTGAAAAAAAAATTGTATCCAATTTGCTTTTCTATTTTTCTACAGCGAGAAAGTTACACAAAGAGAATAAATAATGTCACAGAGGATACAAAATGTTATCCACAAAGTTTTGAATATCAAAGATGTGAATAGCAACTTTGAAAACCTTATCAGGGGCTTCACTTGCATGGTCGCAGTGGAAAGTTGAATTCTAAGCTCACATTCAGCATTAACATCAACTGTACAGCACCAAAACAGGTTAACATAAAACAGAGATGCTGGAAATCCGAAACAAAACAGGATTTTCTGGAGAAACTCAACAGGTCTGGCAGCATCTGTGGAAAGAAACCAGAGTCAACATTTTGGGTCCAGTGACCCTTCTTTGAAACAGGCTATTTGGTCTATCTGATCCAGATTAGTGTTAGTGGATGGGAACACCATTATCTGTGAGCTCCCTGTCATGTTATGCAGCATCCTGTACTGGAACTGAGTCATCATTCCTTCCCTGTCACTGGGGCTAAATCTCGGACCTCAAAGGACAACAATGGTTCAAGAGATATCTCACTACCACTTCTCATCTTCAGTTAGAGATGGACAAAAACTTGCTGACATGAGCAATTCCATCACATCCTGTGAATGAACAGAAAAGAGCTCCACTGAAGGTGACTTCTCAATATCTTTCATTGAAACTTATTTACCTCATATTTTTGTGGTGACAAGTTCCATACTCAAACCACTTTCGAACTGTGGCTTCTCCTGAATTCCGTACTGAATTTAAAAATAGCTAACTAATGTTTATGGTCTATAATTCTGGTGTCCCCACAAGTGGAAATATCTTTATATCTATTGCCTTTCATGATCCTTCATAATTTTAGAGAGTTTGATCCAGCCACCCCTCAATCTTCTCTTTTCTTGGGTAGACAAACTTAAGCTGCGGTGGTTTAAATGCTCAATTCTTGTGCTGTAATTCTTATTGTTCTTTTTCACACCATCAGTGCTCTTCACTGGTAAATCTCTATCAATTTTGTAACAGAGAGAACCCAATTCTGCACAGTAATCCCACATACTGTTAAACGAACGTACCATGCAAGTTTAATATTCCCATTCAACTTTACCCCCTGTTTGATGATATGACTTGATGTTGTGTGTGGGAATTTGACTCCATGAGCTACTTCACAACTGTCATCAACATGAGCAGCTTCAGGTAGCAGACAAATGGATTCTAAGCCAAGCAAACTGCTTGGGACTGGGACCACGCCATCACAATGCTCCATCTACTGGTTAGAGTGAATGAAAGCTACATCAGTTTGAACAGTAGTGGGAGACAAGATTGGACTGGTACTCAAGTCAAAACATTACTGCCTCAGAGACAGGAATAGCAAGATTGGGTTTAGTAATAACCATTGCTGGATATTGCAAAGCCCCTTAGGATCCTAATAATGGGCATTATTTGGTAAAGGGTTTATTTGGAGCACAATTAATATTCTCAAGATGTGGAATTGGCAGTTCATGACAACAATTACTTTGCAGTCTGATTTGACACCATTACTCACTTTTAGAATACTATGCTCTAGACCGTGCTCTCTGTTAGCCTCAGACAGTGGTGTATTCACCATAAGCAACATGTGAGAACATTACTAGTGCAATGAGAGTTAGGATAGTTAGGGTAAGGAGGGTCAAGGAAGCTCAAGGGTATCAGGGTGAAGATGAATAGATGCACAGTGATAATGTTAATTCCCATTGATTTGACTGCTTGCTGTTACCTTGCTGTAGATCAAGTGCTGCTTGGTAACTTTCCCCTTGCAGGAAAACAGGTTATTGTGGAGGTGGATGCTGTGGGATGTGAGAAATCCTTGTGCATGGGAGGCTCATGTGTATCTTTTTTCTGATGTATTTATTTTGTGCGATACGAGCGTTGCTGGCTGGCCAGCATTTATTGTCAAATCCTAGTTGTCCTTGAGAAGGTGGTGGTGAGCTGCCTTCTTGAACTGCTACACTCCACTTGGTGTGATTTTACCCACAACGCCATTAGGGAGGAAATTCCAGGATCTTGACCCAGCGACAATGAAGGAATGGTGACATATTTCCAAGTCAGGATGATGAGTGTCTTGGAGGGGAATTTGAAGGTGATGGTGTTTCCATGTATCTACTGCCCTTGTCCTTCAAGGTAGAAGTGGTTGTGGGTTTATAAGGTGCTGTCTGAGGATCTATGCTGCATCTTGTAGATAGTACACACTACTGCTACTGAGTGTCGGTGGTGGACAGAGTGGATGCTTCTGGGTGTGGTGCTAATCAAATAGGCTGCTTTGTCCTGGATGGTGTTAAGCTTCCTGAGTGTTGTTAGGATTGCTCACATCAGGCCAAGTGGAGTGTATTCTATTACACTCCGGACTTGTGACTTGTAGCTGTCGGACACGCTTTGGGGAGTCAGGAGGCGAGTTACTCGCTGCACTATTCCTAGCCTCTGACCAGCCCTTGTAGTCACAGTGTTTATGTGGTGAGTGCTGTTGAGTTTCTGATCATTGATAACCCCCAGTGGGGGATTCAGTGATGGTAACATTGTTGACTGCCAGTAGGCAGTGCTTAGATTGTCTCTTATTTGTGATAGTCATAGCCTGGCATTTATGTGGCAAATGTTACTATCCACTTATCATCCCAAGCCTGGATATTGTCCAGATATCGTTGCATTTGAATATGGACTACTTCAGTGTCTGAAGATTTGCAAATGGTGCTGAACATTGTGCAATCATTGCAAATATCCCTGCTTCGGACCTTATGATGGAGAGGAGGTCATTGAAAAAGCAACTGAAGATGGGCTGAGGATAATACCCTGAGGAACTCCTGCAGAGGTAGCCTGGAGCTGAGATGATTGACCTCCAATGGCCACAATCATCTTCCTATATGCCAGGTATGACTCCAACCAGTGGAGGGTTTGCCCCCCATTGATTCCAGTTTTGCTAGGGGTCCTTGTTGCCACACTCAGTTGAAAGCAGCCTTGTTGTCAAGGGCTGTCACTCTTAGCTCACCTCTAGAATTCAGCTTGAACCAAGCCTATAATAAGGTCCAGAGCTGAATGGCCCTGGTGGAACCCAAATTGGGCATCACTGATTAGATTAGATTAGATTAGATTACTTACAGTGTGGAAACAGGCCCTTCAGCCCAACAAGTCCACACTGACCCTCTGAAGAGCATGAACAAGTGCTGCTTGATAGCACTGTTGATGATATCTTCCATCACTTTAGTGGTGATCACATGTAGACTGATGGGAATGACAATTGATTGTGTTGGATTTGACCTGCTTTTATGTACAGGAGATACTTGGGCAATTTCCTTGCTAGCTAACTTCAGATAAAATTAAGTTTTGATTATTTTAAATAAAAAGCAAACTAATGCCTTCAATATTTACACTGCCTGTCACAAACTCACACTATCAACACTCTCCCATTAATATTCCAAGAGCTTTGAATTCACCTACTTTCTTGAGATAAACTGAATAAGATCATGGTTCTGGAAGATACTTTCTGACCTTATTTTTTAAATTCCTTCACAAAAGTAATCATCACCCATATGTCGCTAGTTTGAAATTCAAATTCTGAAAATGACATTAAAATACAGATCGATCACACACCTTACATCACAAACAACCAGTGAAGTCTTCATTACTCGATTAACACTACCTGCCTTTTCCCCTGAAGAGGCATCTGCTTTAGTGATGTTATCATTTCATGTGATGACAATAATACATTTAGGCAATGGAGATGGAAATTATTAAGCTTGTATTTTCGGTAGGTGTAAGTGAGGTCTGCAGATGCTGGAGATCAGAGTTGAGAGTGTGTTGCTGGAAAAGCACAGCAGTTCAGGCAGCATCCGAGGAGCAGGAGAATCGACGTTTTGGGCCAATGAAGGGCCCCAGCCTGAAACAATGATTCTCCTGCTCCTCAGATGCTGCCTGACCTTTTTGGCAGATATGGTTAGTCCAGGTGATATTCAAACTAAGCCCAATGTGCTGACAAAAAAGCTCTTGGAAATTAGCATCTTGGGACTGTGGGTCAGTTTGCTGTTTTTCTGTGCCTGTTTCAGTAGGGAAAAATTGGTGGCTACATTTCCATTGGTGGCTATATGTTCATCAATAGAGGCTGTCTGATATTATTACCATAAGATAGCAAAAACACTTCCAGTCATATGTCTGGTCAGTGGTGGAGACATATTGCCCTCTCCATCAATATGAGTTTCTTTGAAACTAAAGGTGAGGAAAGACATATCACATGTATGGGATAAATGATCCATGAGTCTTTGCAGTGTGTCTTCTGCCTGACCAACTAATGCAGCATTATCAGCATACAAAAGTTCTAAGACCATGAGTTGTAATGCAGAAGTGGACTGTTTCTCCCATTAATACTACATCTTTATTCTTAATATAACATTTCAACAATGTGGAGACCAATGTTGTCAGCATCATTTTGGACCTAACAGTAATCTACATTTTCAAATAGAAGAGATAGAGGTCTTACACTAACATTTGATATACAAATCATTGAGCAATCTAGGAGGTTCAAAGTTTGGGAGAAGAGTTGTAGCTTGGGTTCTCATTGTTGTGGTTCTGTTCGCCGAGCTGGGAGTTTTTGTTGCAAACGTTTTGTCCCCTGTCTAGATGACATTCTCAGTGCTTGGGAGCGTCCTGTGAAGTGCTTCTGTCATGTTTCCTTCGGCATTTATAGTGGCTTGTCTCTGCTGCTTCCAGTTGTCAGTTACTGTCCGCTGCAGTGGCCGGTATATTGGGTCCAGGTCGATGTGTTTGTTGATAGAATCAGTGGATGAGTGCCATGCCTCTAGGAATTCCCTGGCTGTTCTCTGCTTGGCTTGCGCTATAATAGTAGTGTTGTCCCAGTTGAATTCATGTTGTTTGTCGTCTGTGTGTGTGGCTACTAAGGATAGTTGGTCATGTCGTTTCGTGGCTAGTTGGTGTTCATGGATGCGGGTTGTTAGCTGTCTTCCTGTTTGTTCTATGCAGTGTTTTGTGCAGTCCTTGCATGGGATTTTGTACACTACGTTGGTTTTGCTCATGCTGGGTATCGGGTCCTTCGTTCTGGTGAGTTGTTGTCTGAGAGTGGCTGTTGGTTTGTGTGCTGTTATGAGTCCTAGTGGCCGCAGCAGTCTGGCTGTCAGTTCGGAAATGCTCCTGATGTATGGTAGTGTGGCTAGTCCTTTGGGTTGCAGCATGTCCTCCTTCCATTATCCTTCCCTTCGCATCTGTTGATGAAATTGCATGGGTATCCGTTTTTGGCGAATACCTTGTATAGGTGTTTTTCTTCCTCTTTTTGCAGTTCTGGTGTAGTGCAGTGTATTGTGGCCCTTTTGAATAGTGTCCTGATGCAACTTCTTTTGTGTGTGTTGGGATGGTTGCTTTCGTAGTTCAGGACTTGGTCTGTGTGTGTGGCTTTCCTGTATACCTTCGTGCTGAATTCTCCGTTCGGTGTTCTCTGTACCATCACGTCTAGGAATGGGAGCTGGTTGTCCTTTCCTTCCTCTCTCATGAATCGGATTCCTGTGAGTGTGGAGTTGATGATCCAGCATGTGTTCTCTATTTCTGTGTTTTTAATGATTTAATGTTTGTAATCATTAAAACGGATACCCATGCAATTTCATCAACAGATGCCGAAGGGAAAGACAACGGAACAAGGACATGCTGCAACCCAAAGGACTAGCCACACTACCATACATCAGGAGCATTTCCGAACTGACAGCCAGACTGCTGTGACCACTAGGACTCATAACAGCACACAAACCAACAGCCACTCTCGGACAACAACTCACCAGGACAAAGGACCCAATACCCAGCATGAGCAAAACCAACGTAGTGTACAAAATCCCATGCAAGGACTGCACAAAACACTACATAGGACAAACAGGAAGACAGCTAACAACCCGCATTCACGAACACCAACTAGCCACGAAACGACACGACCAGCTATCCTTAGTAGCCACACACACAGACGACAAACAACATGAATTCGACTGGGACAACACTACTATTATAGGGCAGGTCAAACAGAGAACAGCCAGGGAATTCCTAGAGGCATGGCACTCATCCACTGATTGTATCAACAAACACATCGACCTGGATCCAATATACCGGCCACTGCAGCGGACAGCAACTGACAACTGGAAGCGGCAGAGACAAGCCACTATAAATGCGAAGAAAACATGACAGAAGCGCTTCATAGGACACTCCCAAGCACTGAGGATGTCACCTAGACAGGGGACGAAACGTTTGCAACAAAAACTCCAGCTCAGCAAACAGAACCACAACAATCTAGGAGGTACTTGCAAGTGTAAGATAAAAAGAACGCTTAAAACATGACATCCAGAAAGAAGATGCCAGTATTTTGGCTTTTTGATTTGAGCTGACAATGTGAAGGGAAGAAGAAAGAATTGCCTTGCTTGGATAACTGATGCTAAAGAGTAACAGCAGGCAGGCATCAGTGGATGCTTGAGGATGGTACAATTGACAGTGTGGCATTTCAAGACAACACACCACCTCGCAGGAGTAACTACTAGTAACAGTAATGGGAACTGCTGTGTGCAACCAATCTATGTAATAGTGTTGCACAGCCTGAAAGCAAAAATCTTCATCATAGACAGCTAGCATGAAGTCAGCATGCTGCCAGCATTATACTGAGCAATGCAGGTTAATCAGCCATTGTAATTTGTATGGCCATTTTAGCAGAAGCTCTTCCGTACATGATATATCTTAATGATTCTTTTTCCCAGAGACTACAGATGAAAATAATTACAGCATAAATCTGAATTGTAAAAGACTGACATCTAAAAAGGTTTGTAGAAATTCCAGGGCTTGGTGCATGTTAATTGCCAATAATTTCTAGAGCATTATGTTTGTTATGATCAATCCTTTCTTTAAGACGTGGCAGATGATTGAATTACGGAAGGAGACATTATTGCTCAATACATTTATTCACTTTATACCAAAGCCCCTGTAGACATATATTTGGTCTTCTGGGCTCCAACTGGAAGGGGTAGCATCATGGCTCAGTGGTCAGCACTGCTGCCTCACAGCACTAGGGTCCCAGGCTCAATTCCAGCCTTGGGCGACTTGTCTATATGGAGTTTGCACATTCTCCCTGTGTCTGCGTGGGTTTCCTCCCATACTCCAAAGGTGTGAATTGCCATGGTAAATTGTCCATAGTTGTTAGGTGCATTAGTCAAGGGGGGGTCGGTGTGGACTAGTTGGGCCGAAGGGCCTGTTTCCACACTCTAGAGAATCTAATATATTGTGGCTGCTTGCAAGCCTG
Organism: Hemiscyllium ocellatum; assembly: GCF_020745735.1. Lineage (NCBI taxonomy): Eukaryota > Metazoa > Chordata > Chondrichthyes > Orectolobiformes > Hemiscylliidae > Hemiscyllium > Hemiscyllium ocellatum. The sequence goes on along the minus strand of NC_083403.1, from coordinate 110,264,508 downwards.
AACATTTCAGTTTCTCGATGAAAAGTAAAGTTCATTTGCCATGGCCCTTGTCAATTTTCCTCAAACAATTTTCTGCACTTGCTCTCTTTAACTTTGCAAGCAGCCTCTTCGGTGCTTGTCTATGAGATCATGCTGCAGGACAAGGAATGTGCTCCCTGCTGCCAGGACATTGAGTTTATAGAATTCCTACAATGTGGAAGCAGGCTATTCGGCACATCGAGTCCAAAGAGCATTCTCCTGGTCCTGGCTAACCTATCCCTTTAACCTTGCATTTCCCATGGCTAACCCACCCAACCTGCACGTACCTGGATATATTGGGCAATCCACCTAACCTGCATACCTTTACACTGTCGGAGTAAATCAGAGCACCCAAAGGAAACCCATGCAGGTTCAGGGAGAATGTGCAAACTCAACACAGAGAGCCACCTGAGGGTGGAGTCGAACCTTGGGCCGTGGTGCTGTGAGGTAGCAGTGCTAAACACTGAGTCACTGTACCACCTCTCTCACTGCTGGTGCCATTCTTAAATCCCAGTTGTACACTACTTCAGACGCTTCAGTCCTGAACCATTATCTCCAGGTAATTGGTCCAGAAAAGAGAGTTAGCTCCTCAGTTGCCCACAGGGACCCAAGAAGAGGGAGGGCAGTGCTGTTTTTTTGTGGACCAGCTATAAAGGTTATATCAGCAGACTCTCGCCAAATATCTGGCTCAGGTCAGCTCAGTATCCCATGTGAAACTCAACACAGAGCAGTGTGAGGAGAAGGTTAGTGATCTCCTGTGTTCCACAGGTCAGCTGTCACCATCTACTCTCTGCCACCTCACACACACAGAGCTATCACTCAGTCTAACTCTGCCGCTGTACACATATCTCACTACTTATGGACTATAACTCTCCATTATAGCAAGCATGATGTTCACTCAACACTCGCACCCTCCTTATCCTTCCAACTATTAACGGTTTCTGCCCTTTGCAATTCTTACTCACTCACCGGGGACACCTCACCACCTGTCCTACTCCTTCATCACCACTAGAACATAGAACATTACAGTGCAGTACAGGCTCTTTGGCCCTCGATGTTGCACAAACTATGGAACCAATCTGTAGCCCACCTAGCTTACACTATTCTATTTTCATCCAGATGTTTATCCAATGACCACTTAAATGTCCTTAAAGTTGGTGAGTCTACTACCATTGCAGGCAATGCATTCCACATCCCTATTACTCTGAGTAATTTATAGCAAAAGATTACAGTATCATTCAACTGAAATGATATACCTGAACTTCCATTCACTTCCAAAGCAAAAAAATCCCTGCCTTTGTCTTATTGCAGGAGAAATTGACCCACATCCTGGATAGATATCTCTACAGTTCACTGATGGACCTACCTGTAATCTCCAGACTGGTTACATCTGACTTTCCAGACTTGCCAACTACCTGGACTGCAATCAGATGAGTCCCTTGACTGAATATGATGCTATCCCCTGTCCCATTTGACTCCACCAAGGACTGAGCTCCTTCGAGTTTTGGGCACATCCATTTGGTTGAAGCACATGTAGTGTGTTTTCCAGGTAAACTGTTGGTACCTGCTATAGGTGCGACATTGATGTGGCATGGTGCAGCTCAATAACACATTCACCCTCTTTGACTGTTCAGGGGTCCAAGTCGCAAAAGGTTGTCCATCTCTCCCTCTTCACTAAAAAGCTCATCAAACTCCGAGTAAGTACAATATGATGCAGAGCTAAGAAAATATGCAAAGAGCCATTAAAATGCATCCTACATACATGCAGGTGTGTCCCTGTCATTAAAGCAAGGGTCTTTGAGCTCCAAAGTGAAGGTCCTGAAGGTCAGAATTGGTCTGTGTGTTGGTCCAAAATCAGGAATGGGGTGAGGTTGGTGGTTTGGTGATGACGACTTGCTTGGATGAAGTGTGGAGGAGGATGGTGTGGAGCATTTTGGGAGGAGGGCAGCCATTATTGTGATGAAGGCAGAGCTGTCTGAAGGCCAGGAGAGGCAAGCAGCAAATGTTAGAGCCAGGTTATCACACTGACCTTCAGCAACTTGGGCCACCTAGTTTCTCAATGCAGGGGAGGAGAACTGGGTGCTAAGCAAATGAGGTGATTAGATAATAGTGTGTGAAAATTCATGGAAATAAGAGCATTGCTCATTAGTGAAGGTCAGCACTTACTGTTTAAACCTTAAGGAATTGGAATTCTGAATTTCTCGGTCTAATTCTAGAATCTTTCTTTTCCCATTTTTGCTGCATTTTCTCAACTTTCTCGTCACTGCCCATTCTGTTCAAAGGGGTGGAAAACTCCCCCCAATATTTCAGTACAGGATTATCATTTTAGCAAAATGTTACCAACTGCATTTATTGCAAAAGGAGATTGTGTTCTGTTCAATTCCAGCAACTACAGGCCAGGCAATTTTGCCTTGATGGTGCAAAATCGTTTTGAAAAAATAACTCAGGAAAAATTTAACATTGCTTGGACAAATACTGGTTAGTTAAGAAAAGCCAGCAGTCAACACAGATTTCCTGAAGGAAAATCAAAATTACTGAAGTATTCAGGCCTTTGAAGATTTGACAAAGAGAGTTGATGTGATGTACATGGACCTCCAAAGACATTTCTCCTAGTGCAGCATCACAGACCTATGAGCAAAGTGATAACTCACGGACTAAAAGACACTGGAGCAACATGGTGATAAAATTGGCTGAGTGTCAGGAAACAGAGCATTATTTGGAAGAGAAGAGTTCTAAAAAGCATTAGGTAGTTATCTGTAAAGAAGGATGCTTAGGGTTATGGGGAGAAACTTTCAAATGGCACCTCGTGAGTTACTCATTTGGACAGACAGTGAAAACACAATTGGCCAAATGGCATCCAGAACCATGACAATTATATTTGTTGATTATATTTGTGGTTTAAGCTCAGTGGAGGAGGATGAAAACGATCAGAAATAGGAACAGAATATGAGATGTTGAGCAATCTGTAGGTGTGATATCCCCAGTTTAGTACTAAGCACAGCACCTTATCATCCAGGGCAGATCTCGGGGCTGGAGTGGTCAGGGACATGTAGAGATGCTCGAAGAAGAAACATTAATGTGAAAGTTAATGGCAGAAAATGAAGTTTTGGAAAATTTGTGTTTGCATGAAAAGTATTCATGCAATGATTATGATGGCACAGTGATTCAAGGGTTAGCACTGCTGCCTCACAGCTCCAGGGGCCCAGGTTTGATTCCAGCCTTGGACGATTGTGTATATGGAGTTTGCATATTCTCTGTCTCTATATGGTTTTGTTCCGGTTTTCTCCCACAATCCAAAGATGTGCGTGTCAGGTGAATTGCCCACAGTGTTAGGTGGATTAGTCAGAGGGAAATGGGTCTGGGCGGGTTACTTTATGGAGGGTTGATATGGGCTTATTGGACCGAAGGGCTGCTCCCAAACTGTAGGGAACCTAGTCTAATCTAAGCAGTCTGAGAAGCCATTATCCATAACTCAGATCCCTCAGGGTAACATTTGATATAACATAAAAATGTCACTTTTGTACATTGCGTTAAAAAAAATGAAAAATTAGGAAGGATGGTTGTGAGAACCATCTCAGCGTTTGTCTTGCCAGATGTAAAGCTATTCTCTGGGTCCCACTAACAGCCACATTCTGCATTTATCAGTTTTGTTTGGGAGAAGTGGCTATTACTAATTGGACTACAGTGTCTTTCTGATGAGTCAAGTGTCTGTTGGACACTAATTTCCCTTTAAAATTACAATATAATGATCCAGAGTATTCCCAATCTTTCAGCTCAATCAGTGTTGCAGACTGATAATCAATAATAAAAGCAGTAGCCATGGTTTGTAGCAATCAGTGATGAGGAGCACAACTTTATTCTCTCTGTGTCCTTACAGAAGCAATTGCCTTTCTTTTCACCTTCCTGGGTTCTCTTCATTATGTAAGAAATGTCCAGAAAAGACCGTTCCCAGGCACAGTTCCAAAAGACATGGAGTAATATACATTAGCTTATGAGGCTGCCCTGTTTTATTTCAAAACTGTACTTTATTCTATCTTTATATGCTATTTTTATAACTATCTTTATATATGTACATAGTCACTGCAACAGTTCTATTCTGTACAGCAGCAAATGGAGGAACAAATAAACGTTGGAGTTTGACTCCATCCATTAAAACAAACCAAAGGCATTTTTTACTTACGCAAGACTATATTTACAGTTAAATGAGATACCAGAGTGTCTGAGAACCAAACAGACCCCTATTTAACTTTGGCAGAAAAGACTTTAGATGGTGGTCTTTCTCCACTGCACCTTGGCTGCAGGTGCCCCTCAGCATGTAGTCCTGGATCTTGGAATGTGCCAGTCTGCAACATTCGGTTGAGGTCAACTCCTTGTTTTGGAAGACCAACAGATTTGGGCAGACCTAACAGTGTCTTTCACCGAGCTGATGGTCCTCCAGGCAGAGTCAATGTTTGTCTCGGTGTACATCCCCCAGACCATAGAGCTCAGAATCCTGCATCAAGGAGCTGCTCGGGACGAACCTTGACGAAAACCGCTGCATCTTTCTGCAGACTTCCTTTGCAAAGGTACATTCCAGGAGATGTGTGACAGTTTCTACCCTGCCACAGCTGCTTCGAGGGCAGTGTGCAATGGCGCAAACAGACCGGGCATACATAAAGAATCTCATAGGGGGTGCCCTTCTCACCATCAGCTGAGTGATGTTTTGCTGTTTGTTGAAAAGTTCAGGTTTTGACACTACCTTCCCAATGAGTTTCACAGTCTGCTCAGGGAACCACGCAACAGGATCCACCCTCTCCTTTTCCCACAGAGTCTTCCTGACCACTTCCTGATGAACTTGTGGTCCAAGGTGTTTTTCTTTACAGATGTATCCACGAGGGACAGGTGATATGGAACAGTCCAACTACTTTGAACATTCCACAGCAATGAATTCAGTCCCATCCTTCATAACACCAGAGACAGGTAGAACCTCAATACAACACTTGGAAGCTGTCTGTACAAGCCAACAGAAGGGGGAAATGATTGGCTCAGATCAGAGAGTGACATAAGTGAAGCCAGACCATGGATCCTCAGACTTGCGTAAGATGAATTAAGTTGAAAATGAAGATTCAAGATGAATGGATAATCCTGTCACTGGAAGGAGGTTAATTAATTTAACAATCCAAAGGCTAAAGATTATTTTCTAAAGATAGTAGATTGGTTCAGTAATATTCATCGTAAAGGTGATATTATGTCAATCTGATGGTACTAATCATTCATTGACTTGAGCTCTTTAACTGGCTAGTGTCAGATGAAGAATTACTCTGAACATAACATAATCCCCAATAATCTATCATGTTTAGGCACAACTTGAGGTCAGGCCTCTTCCTTCATCATTTGAAAAGAACAATTTGCTCAGTCAGAAGGTTGAGGATAATCTATAATATTTTGTAAATCAAGCTTGATTTGAACTGGGTTAAATGCAAAACAATTCAAAACAAAATAAAACATCATTCATGTCTAGATCTACAGAGATAATCAGTAAAAAAATTAAGGGAGAGGATTAATAAATAGTTTGATCCCCCAAAACCTATTTGTCAGAATATTGAAATACAGCTCAGATCCCATCTGTATGACGTTGTTGGGAAAATGACTAAGACATACAACTTTTATAATACGCCAAGGTTCTGGCCTAGCACTGGACACATCTGCTGCACCAGCCAATTGGTTATGTCCAAAACAACTGAGGTAACTTATTCTGCAAGGTTTGCAATTGCAATAGATGTTGATCCTCAGGTCCAATTTAAATGCAGTGATTTCAGGAGCCCTAAATTGCAAAATTGAGCTGGGTCTTATAAACTGTAAGGAAAGTGGTGATGGCTGACTAGGAATTCAATGTTGTTATGTGAACATTGGATAGAGAAAATACCTGATAATTGCTTTGATACTTGTCTATAACATTGACGCTAGTTTACCAAATATGACAATTTAAATTGATTTAGAAGTGCTAATCACAGCAAATTGATTGCAGCAAGACAAGTAATTGTTGTACAAGACAGTTTATACGTGAAAGGGCTCACTAACATTACACAACTCAGGGTTTAAAGGAACAAAGACAGAAAGTGCTTGGAGAAACTCAGCAGATCTTCAGCATCTGAGGAGAGAAACACGGTATAAATGCTTCGAATCTGATGACCCCTGGTCTCACCAACACCCTAGTTCCACATCCGTAGAAGTAGAGCAAATTAGGAGATTCTAAGGCAGGATTCAGAGGCCATCTTTTACAATTGTAATCTTTATACAAAACCTCCCAGTGCCTTCAAATTCCATCTTTGAATTGGCTCTTTAAGTAATGAAATTCAGATCTTGGTACATGGATTCAAGATCATATTCACTGCTACATGTTTGACACCATGCTTAGAAAGACTAGGAGAAAGCGAGGACTGCAAATGCTGGAGATCGGAGTTGGAAAGTGTGGCACTGGAAAAGTACAGCAGGTCAGGCAGCATCCAAGGAGCAGGAGATTCGATGTTTTGGTCATAAGCCTTTTATCAATCATTCCTGATGAAGGGTTTATGCCCAAAACGTCGACTCTCCTGATTCTTGGATGCTGCATGACCTGCTGTGCTTTTCCAGTGCCACATTTCTACCATACTTACAAAGAATGGTAAAGAATGATTCAAAGGTTAACCAGGAGGAAGGAATTTGCATATAAGAGGAAGCTAGCTGGAAATATTAAAATGGATGGCAAGAGCTTCTATGGGTATTTAAAATGGAAAATCGTAAGTGGATTGTTGGTCCCTCAGAATGTGAGAATGAGGAATTAATAGTCGATAACAGGGAAATGACAGATGAAATCAACAAGCATTTCACTTCTTCCTTAATGTTACGATGAAAAAAACATTCCAGTCATATCTGTAAATCAGAAGGTGGAAGGGAGAAAGGAACTTAATGAAATTACAATCACAAGGGGAATGGCACTGAGCAAACTGAAGGAACTATGAGCTGACAAGCCCCAGGTCCAGAAGAACTTTATCCTGCGATCTTAAAAGAAGTTGTGAATATGGAAGCAGATGCAATCATGTTCATTTTCCAGATTTTCATAGATTCGGACAATGAGACATTGGACTGGGAAGTAGCAAATGTAACCACTCTCTTCAAGAAAAGAGAATGCTAGGAAACTACAGCCCTGTTGGTTTGATGGTTATTGTGGGGACAATGTTAGAATCAATCATTAAACTCTGGAGCATCGGAGGTTGAGGGGTGATGTTATAGAGATTTATAAAATCATGAGGGGCATGGTTGGGTAAATGGGTAGGGGAATCCACAACATAGGGGGGCATAGATTTAAGGTGAGAGAGGAAAGATTTAAAAAGGAAATGAGTGGTAGCCACTGAGGTTGTTGCATGTATGGAATAAGCTGCCAGAGGAAGTGGTGAAGGCAGGTTCAATTACAACATTTAAAAGGCATTTGGATGAGTATATGGATAGGAAGGGTTTAGAAGGATATAGGCCAAATTCTGGCAAATGGGACTAGGTCAGATTTGGATGGCTGGCTGTCACGGAAGAGCTGTACCAAAGGATCTGTTTCTGTGCCGTATGACTCTATGACTATTAAGAGATAGTAGCTGTACACTTAGAAAAACCCAAAGTAAATGGGAAGAGTCAGCATAGTTTTTTTCGAAGGGAAATCATATTTAACTAATTTATTGAAGTTCTTTGAGAGATTGTGAATCCAGGGTCTCCTGTACATAGGCAGTATATGGATTTCTAAAAGGTGTCATTTAATAAGGTGTCATAACAAAGGCTATTGTGGAAAATATTCGCTCAAGTGATGTGGGTAACATATCAGGTAGGAGATTGGCTGGTTGTCAGGAAACAGAGGACAACTCCACATGGCTGTTAGTGTGTATGGCAGAATGTAATGAGTAGAGTCCCAAAAGGGTCTGGGCTGGGACCTCAACACTTTGCATTAACGACTTAGATGAGGGGAGCGAAGGCACGTGGCTAAATTTGAGGTGACACCAAAATAGCTTGTAAGGTATGTTTTGAAGATTAATATAAGGGATAGATTGAATAAGTGGCCAAAAATCTGGCAAATGGAGTATGATGTGGGAAAATGTGAAGTCGCTAACTTTGGCTGGAGGATTAAAAAGGTGCAGAGGGATTTAAGTGTTGTGGTGCATAAATCGCAGAATGTTAGTTTATAGATACAGTATATAATCAAGGAAGCTAATGGAATGCTATCCTTTATTATTAGAGGAATTGAATATAAAGATAAGATACAATGCTTCAGTTACACAGGCATTAGTGAGACCCACATTTCGAGTACTATGTGCAGTTTTGGTCTCCTTATTAAGGAAGGGTGTAAATGTATTGGGGTGGTTCACAGGAGATATACTAGATTTATGTATCTGGAATGATCTTAGGAGAATAGGTTGATCATACTGTACTTGTTCCACTGGTGTTTAGAAGAGTGAAAGGTGACTTTGTTGAAGGGTATAAAATCATAAATAACCTTGACAAGATGGTCATGGAAACAATGCTTCCCTTTGTGGGTCAATCCAAAACAAGGAGCATTGTTTTAATATTAACTGGCACCCCTTTTACGATGGAGTTGAGAAGGTTTTTTTCTCTCTCAGAAGATTGTGTGACTTTGAAACTCTCTGCCTCAGAATGTGATGAAGGTGGGATCAATAAACGTTCTAAGACAGAGGTAGACAACTTCTTGTTAGTACAATGGTTCTCAGAGTAGATGGAGGTGTAGAATTCAAAACACAAACAGGTGAGCCATGGTCTTATTGAATGGTAGAGTAAGCTTGAGGGACTGAATTGTCTATCTCTGCTCTATTCTGTGTGATTCTAAATTTATAAACCTGTATGTTATGTTATTGCATTTGATCACAGGCAAAAACACTAGACACTTTTTCCCAGGTTTTCCAGTCAATATCCTGCTTCCCTCAACAAATACAGAGGAACCTCAATTATCCGAAGGACACAGGCGGGCAGTATTTCGTTTGGTTAACCGAATTTCGGATTATCGAATGCTAGATAACATAGTTTAGCCAAGCACCAAGACCTTGCGATCTTGCCGGATAATCTGACGTTTGGATAATCGAATGCCAGATAATTGAGGTTCCTCTGTATTATCTTATTATTGCAGCTAAGTTCTCCTGCAGTACTGCTCTCTCTCAGTACTATACTGTTGTCCCCTTCGATCTTCTGCTGGTATAAGATCCTAAATCTTTGGGGTCAGTTGTGAGAATGCTACCACTTTATTAGGAAGGCACCTTGCAAACTGTGTTGGCTGAAAACATTTTTACAAAAACCAAATCTTGGCAACTTGTCATATGAAGGTTCTTTGCTGTTGAATACTAAACATTCCCTGTAAACTTACATCTTACAAGCCATCAGTTTCAACATGAAACTTTTCCGACTCAAATTGGCATGCACCATGCAACTGGAAAGATAGAAGACTGATTGATCAGATTGACTGGTTCATTCTAAGTAGCTTTCAGACCATGCATCTGAGTGTTAGTCTCTCAGCGGAAATAGCTGATGTTTCTGTCACAACACAGAGAAAGTGGTAGGATGGAATTTTGTCCCACTCCTAGATGCAACTACGTGGATTTCCTGAGCCTGTATTTGTTGGGGTGGGCAGACTTGCACAGTTATTTTTTTCTAAAGACAAACAAACCATTCTGAAGAAGATTCACACTGGATACAAAACGTTAACTCTGTTTTTCTCTCTCTACAGATGCTTCCAGGCAAGCTGGGATTTTCTTGCACTTTATGATTTGATTTCAGATTTACAGAATTTGCAGCATTTTGCCATCATAGCAGTTACTTTTCAGCTTTGATTCCTTCAAATCTACCATCCCTGGTTTGCTCTGTTTCACGGACTTGAAGACTGTCCTAGATTGCATCACATTGTTTTCAGAGAATTTGATATATTCAGGCTATTCTGACACCATCTGATATTCAGTTCAATTAGCATAAAAACTAGAGAAGACTTCGGAACTTGTAAGCATGCAGGCCAAGAAATTCGAAAAACCACTCGGAATATTTCAGGAATGACATGAGTGCCTATAGTGTTTGCCACGCACCCTCCCCTCACTAAGGTCAGTTGACATCCTGCAGACTGATGGCTCTTAAATGAGACATCGCACCTACCCACAAAATGCCAGTGTTTTTTTCAGACGTGCCTAACTGTATGAAGCAGGAAGAGTAGAGATGTTCCACCATGTTTCACGACAGTGCTGAAGAGAGTTACCAGGCCTTAGCAGGCCCTGTCCTAAACACTTGCTCCTTCACTCACCAGTTCTGCTCACTGGCCTCCCACCCACACTGTTATCCCCACCCACATAGTAAAAGGGGTTAAGTCTAATTGCAATTTGCTACTGAGGAGCAGAATATTGCATCACCGGAAGTCATGTCATACCACATAATCTTGCTTTTCCTTGCGGCTTCAGGGTTATGAAGGTGATGTTGAACTAAGATGGTTCTCAAACACATTTCACCTTTTCCTTACTTTAGCAGACCACAAAATATTCTTCAGTAGCGCACTGTCATTGAGCTGTCTGGGGATGACCAACAGGAGAGCGTATCTTGGTAATTCTGTTGACAATGAGGCCTGAGTCCAATATCGGGTCTGCCTAGGGTCAATCTTCCCAGGTTTCCATCTTATGAACTGCATACATCTTCTTCTGTCAGCAATTTTGACTTTCTAGTAACTGTGGCAAAGCGACATTGCTATAATATAAGGCAGAATAAGTTCAAATAAAGGCAGTTGTCGCTTGGCAAAGGGCCACTTTTTGGACAAAGGATTAAAGCAATCATTGTTAGCAAACTACAAAAAAGGAGACTACAGTGATGTGACAATTTCAGTCATTATGTCTGTTAATAATGAGCTTGTGAGCCAAGCTATCTGAATGATTCCTTAGGAACTGGACATCAGCATGATACATTTGTGTTCTTAAAGGTTTTGCATTCACATGCATTACTATATTTGTAACATTTCCAAGTCTGACCATTTATTATGATCAAAAGGGTGATGCAGTTGGCAATTTAACTGCTAAAGTGAGTATAGATCAAATCAATAAACAATTCAATTTTCAGATGGCATTAAAGTTATTTAAATTAATTTTATGTGGAACAAATCTTTCAGAGTGGTTTTCAAGACTCATTAAAATGTGTGCTTTCCAAGATAAAACATTTCAACATTTTACCATTTTCTGCTTCTAACTGATTGCTTGCATTCAACAAATCAAGTCAGTAGTGATTTGAACTATATATATTACCCATCTAGTTGTATCCTTCAAAGATCTGTCACAAGCCCACTGAGTTGAATGACCTTTCAATGTATTGTCAAGTATCATGTTTCATTTTTGCTTTTAACTCGACATTTCCTCTTCAAATTAGATTAGCGTTTTGTATAAGTGCATTGAGAGGATGACTATTTGTGGCCAGGTTTTTACTGGTCTTTTTTAACTTCGCTGCATAAGCCCTAGAAATCCTGGCAAACACACAGGAGTCAAATATGGGTCGATGGCAGTATTGGTGGCATTGGTGAGATCCATCGAGGGCTCATAGCAGCGAAGGATCGGTGTAGGTGAGATGGCGCCAGCAGATTTTATTTTCACTGTTACCAGTATGGCGTGGGGCCTGTAGCACACAGGTATGAATGATAAATCATCTGGGTTATTTTAATCAGTGCACAAGATTTGGAGACGCCATTTTTATTTTAGGACATATATACAATGTGAGCTCCAAGCTTAATGAGGGAGATGTAAATGCACATGAAGGAGGCCCAAAGTTTATAGAACTGACAAGTTAATTATTTATTTACACACACTTACACACATATACACACACTCTCTGCTGGAAAAGCTCAGCAGGTCTAGCAGCATGTGTGGCGAGAAATCAGAGTTAAAGTTTCAGGTCCAATGACCTTTCCTCAGAACCTACCTGATTTCTATTTTGCAACTTTTTCAGGACATTAGTTAGGCCACTTTTGGAATCCTGCATTCAGTTCTGGTCTCCCTGCAACAGGAAAGGTGTTGTTGAACTCAAAAGGGATCTGGCAAGTTTTACAAGGATGCGGCTGAGGTTAGAGAGTTTGACACAAAGGGAGAGGCGGAATAGACTGGGGCTATTTTCTCTGAAGTATCAGAAGTTAAGGGGTTACTTTATAGAGGTTTATAAAATCATGCGGGGCATGGATGGGTAAATAGCCAAGGATTTTTTTCCCAAGATAAGGAGCCCCAAACTAGAGGGCATAGGTTTAAGGTGAGAGGGTAAAGTTATAAAAGGGATCTAGGGGTCACCTTTTTCACGCAGAGGGTGGTGCGTGTATGGAATGAGCTGCCAGAGGAAATGGTGGAGGCTAGTATAATTACAACATTTAAAAGGCATCTGGATGCATATATGAATAGGAAGGGTTTAGAGAGATAATGAGCCAAATGCTGGCAAATGGGACTAGATTAATTTAGGATATCTGGTCAGCATGGATGAGTTGGACTGAAGGATCTGTTTCCATGCTGTACATATGGTGACGTAAGTACATTGAAGTCTTTAATTTTTTTTCTCATTTATTGAAATCTGTAACACATATTTCAAAAATACATACCTTTGTCTCAGCAAGTCTCCTAAGGTCTGCCTTTGGTGAATACTGGGTGAGTTGACATGGACAATAGAAGGAGAAAAAGTAGTAGATGAGGAGTTGAAATGAGTTTGTGCTAAGTTGGTATGGGAGCTGTAATGGTCTATGGGGAAGGAAAGGTTTGAATTAATGTGCATTAACAATAAGTTGTTCCTGGAGCTCTAAAGTGCATGGAATTAAGCTGGGGGAGTGAATAGCATAGAGCATCTAAACACTTATTGCGAGTGTGTGTTGGCATTGAGAGTGTGAGGCACCATTTGGTGTGAGTGGAGGGGCATTAGATGGCATAGAGGATTTGAGCTCAGAATGGGAGTGGGTGAGATGCATGGATTAGCCTGAATCATTATAGATGTGATTCATGGGGAGTGGATATTGGGGATGTGATGATGAAACGTGAGGAGTGCGGGCATGGGAGCCTGATATTAGACATTGTAGTTAAATGACAACAAATCAAGGCAATCTTTTTAACCAGCCTGCCTTGGCCCTTGATAAACCCTGTGTTTACCTGAAATCGACATCTGGGGAAACAGGCCCAACCCTATCCAGAGCCTTGTCCCCGGAATGAGGATGCTGTGATCTCGAGCACGTAGTCTCAGGACGTGTGGGCCAACCTGGGAAAGTCCTCAAAAAGTCCTCAAACCTGCTTTTGCAATGAAAATCCTGTCCTAGATTTGACAAGTGCAGCTGAAATGTCTGTCACTGGATTAAACATCTCAAATTGTGCCTTCTGCAATTGTTACATCACTTACCACAGCTTGTAAGATTAAAACTATTACCCAGAAAAAAGGCCTTCTTTAAAAAAAAGTGAAACTGTTCTTCAACAATATGCTAAGTAATTTTTTGTTAATAAAATAAATAATGAAGGACTATTCGATTCATTTAAATCCCCACAAGTGCTTATTCATTTATAGAGACAAGCACGTTTATTCATAACCCCACATCAAAGATAGCTAAGCCTTAAATAATTACTTGTTTCTTTTTCGAATCAGATGAAATGAGTTTTCTTTATTTGTTCACAGGATGCTGGCATCACTGACAAAGCCAGCATTTATTGCCTATCCCTAAGTGCCTAGAGTTAAGAGTCAACCATATTGCTGTGGGTCTGGAATCACATGGAGGCTAGACCAAGCAAGGGTAGTAGATTTCCTTCCCTGGAGGGTGTTAGTAAACCAGATGGGCTTTTACAGCAACTGATGCTGGCTGTATGCCTTTAGCCCAGCTTCTTATTCCAGAATTGTATTGAAGTGAAATTTCACCATTTGTTGTGATGGGATTTGAAACCATGTCCCCAGAATATTAACTTTGGATTCTGGATTACCTTGTCCAGTGACATTTAACCACCGTGCCACTGCCTTCTTTTTTAATGCATTATAAGTGTGCACTTGTTTAATGCGAATAACACAGAAAGCATTGCTATGTATAACAATTTTGCAATGAGATATAAACTCACTTTTCAATAAAGCACTTTATAAGTCTTCTAGAAACTAATAAAGGAAATGTATTCATGGTGTAGATCAATACTGAGACAGCCTTCTTTTGACACTGACATTTAATGTAACTGTTAATGGCTTCCATCAAAGCAGTCAGACCTGGGCCCAGTCCTCGGCTGTTCTGAGAACAGTTTTGACAAGCCCCCATTTTTGACAGTTTTAAGAGGTCCCTGGTCCTCAGCAGTTATGACAGGCCCCCAGTTCTTGGCAATTTCGAGAGGTCCCTGGTCCTCAGCATTTTTGACAGGCCCCCAGTTCTTGACAGTTTTGAGAGGCCCCTGGTGCTCATCAGTGGCTGATTCATGAAACCAAGAAGCTGTGGAATGAACAAAACATGACATTTGTTTTGCATTTTAAATAAAAACATTATTTATGTAATTAAATGGCACTGTTTTTGTGGTGACGAAAACACATTTTACTATATTTTCACAAATACAGGTGACAATAAATTTCTATCTATTTCTATTTCAACCTGTTTAATTTCAGCTAAGGAAAATTGTGAAGATTTACAGCACTGAGCTCTGATTCAGTGCCAAGGGTGGAAGGCGTGGGCTTTGATGAGAGAACTGGAGCAGCCTACAGTGCCAGTCAAAATAACAGATGTTGTTTTTAAAGAACCTGGATGGGAATTCAATTGGTTATTGATGAGTATGTTTTCATGCAGGCTCTATTCATCTTTATCAGTCTGTGGGATTTATTCTTTGAGGAAACAAATGTAATATAACAATCCAGTGAAAATGCTTAAAGTATCAGCTGTTTTGACAGAAGTAATAATAGTATTTAATATTCTGTTTAGTAAGCTCGATGGTGTCCTTAGTTATTTTTCTTCAACCACTTCACTTATTACATCAGCAAGTTAATATATGAATGTCCTTCCTGTTATGAATTGTGTGCTGTAAAAAGTGTGATATATACACATACTTAATATTATTTGTTGCTGAATATCGGTTTTTTGTGTATGTGTAGGTTTTCTGTGTATCTAAAGTTAATAATTAACCTGTAAGTATTTCTGTAGCTATGGTGATTTCTTTTGATATAGTTTCTGGGACCTGCCTTCAGAGTGAATGGATTTTGTGTATCATTGATAGATATTTGCTTATTTTAATTTTTGTGACTTAGCAAGGTATAGGTCCTGAACATTATTGAGAGGCTTCAGGACCTTGTGGATTTTTTTAAGAAAATACAGGGAAGTTGGTGTGAGTATTGTATGAGTGGTGTTTTGAGTACTCTATATTGGTAGGCTATGGGTAGTATATAGAAGTTGTTTTGTTTATTTTCAATGTATAAAGGGGTGCTTTAAGATTAATAGAATTATGCTTTTCCTATATGTTTACTTTTTGTGTTTGTATTATAAGTCGATGACTTGCTTTATTCCAGATTATCTTAATTTATTTTGTTAATAGACTTGTCTTATTGGTAAAGTGAAATTGGTAGAATTGCATGCTTAATTCTCAATGAGAGATCACTTTGTTTAAACGGAACCAAATCTATATATGATCAATCAGGCCAGGTTCCTGTCTGGGATAAGACTTGTTCAGTTATGACATCAGCTAGGATCACATTAACTGTGATAATCAGAACTCATTTAATTAAAACGAAATTTTCAGAAACAGAATGTTGTCAGTTCATTACTTCTAACAACCTTTATGGATATTCCCAGCCACCTATATAGGACATTTTTTGAGAAGATTTGTAGCTCAGGTTGATGATAAGTATATGAGTTAGCTTGCTGAGCTGAAAGGTTTGTTTTCAGACATTTGATCACTAGAGACTAATGAACTTAAAGGATCCATTAGGTACCACCAGCAAAACTAATGTCATTTACAAGATACCATGCAAGAACTGTAAAAACACTACATCGGACAAACTAACAGGAAACCTGCCACCAAGATACATGAACACCAAGTAGCCAACAAAAGATGCGTTACACTATGTAGTTTCCATACATACAGACAAAAAAAGACATCACTTTGACTGGGGCAATACACACATCCTAGGACAGGCAAAACAAAGACACACACGAGAATTCTTAGAAACATGGCATTCTAACCAGAACTCCATCAATAAACACATCGATTTAGATCTGATCTACCTTACTTTGAAAAACAGAATGGAAAGTGACATCACCTAACTTAAGAAACCAAGATCTATGAATAGAGGTGAGAAATACCACCAGCGCTTCACCAGAGACTCTCACTGATGATGTTACCTAGTCATGGTAATGAAATGTCTGAAAGCCAACCTTTCAGTTCAGAGAGCTATCTCTGTCCTCTACAGGGAGGTATGGCCGAATGAACTTCATTCTCCTAGCAGATAGGTGGAATTGGGAAGCGGTTAAGGTCAGTCGTGGTTGGAATGGATATGGAGAAAGGGTGATCACTCTGCACTCATCCTGCACACTTCCATTTTGCCGGATTCTGTGTGTTTCCTGGCATCCTGGAATCCTGTGTGGATATAGATTAAGAATGAGAAATCAGAGAAAACAACTTCAACAGAGGGAGGGGAATAACATATCCAACTGCTCAGCAGGTTCTTGTCTGTGTATCCTGGCCATCAGTAGTATGAATAGTTCCAGCATTGCATGCTTTTATTGAAAAAAACCTCAAACAAGGGTTTAAAATCTTACAACATTGTGGTTAGTGTGGCATTAGGAATCAATGCCAGTTGCTGATACAATGTTGTATTACACGTCATACCTTGCTACCAGTCACCCATGGCTTGCATTTGGGGTAGATTGCTGTCATCAATTCTTATGCTCATTCAAGGGACTGTTCAGTAGTCTGTGGTGAGGATGCACCATGAATAAATCTCAGTGAAAGAGGCTGTTAATAAGATGTAGCTTATCATATCTCAGTGACTATGTGCAGGTTATATTAGATCGGAGGCACATTAACTATTTTAAGAGATCGAGGAGAAATGTTGTCTCTTTCAGGGGATTGTGTCAAAGTCCAACTGATTCTCACCCAGCATCATCAGTTTGAGCAGAACTCAGTACCACTGAAGCATCAACTGTGCCTGAGCCATTATCTTACACAACATCATTCCTGAACCCTTTTTTTCCTTATTCAGCTCATTGTACAATTATGTGTATTACATACATAGTTGCTGCTCTCCTTGTTCCCCTCATATCCCTGAATTTACAAATGTAAGCAGACTAGCACTTTCACAATTCTTTCAGGATGCATTTACCTTCAGGTTTGGGATCTTCATATAATTTCTCCATTGGAGAATCTTTATCTTGTAGAAATCCTCCACAGAGGTTGATACTGAACGTGTCTGGAGAACTTTCTTGTATCTGCCAATTATTGGAGACCATTGTGCTGGTGAACCAGGATAGCATGGTGTCTCACAGCACCAGGGACCCGGGTACAATTCTACCCTCAGGCAACTGATGGTGTGGAATTTGCATATTCTCCTCTGTCTGTGTGGGTTTCTTCTGGTTGCTCCGGTTTCCTCCTATAGTCTAAAGACACATAGATTAGGTGGATTGACCATGCTAAATTGCCCATGCTGTCAGACTAGGTGGTTAGCCATGGGTGGTGGGGGTTTGGGTGGGATTCTCTTTGGAGGTCGTGTGCACTTGATGGACTAAATGGTTTACTTCCACACTGTGGGGATTTTACGCAAGTATCATTTCATCTTTTGTGCTAAGTACAAGACATGTGTTGGATCTCTCAATAGAGGCTGGAAGTGTTGAAGGTCTTCCAAGTGCGATGTATTATTTTGCGTGGTGTAATAAATTTTGTTTGTATCAATGCCATCATTGGTATTGAGTGTTTTGTGTCACTTCTGTGTGTAGGAAACTGCTGTGTTGTCTACTTATTCAATTAAGAGCTCGCCAATTAAGATTTCAGCTGGACTGTATGGCACATTTTTAGTTGCAGTATTTGGCTATTGTCTCAACTCTTGCTGATAGTTATCCTCTGAGGATTCTTGGTATCAGGGATGGAAAACATTTCCTGTAACTTGGTGAAATCTGTGGCTTCTTCCATTCTAATAGTGTGAAATCAAACCCAGACTCTGATTTCCATTGGTTCAAACATCTTTTAGGATCAACTAATAATCATAGAATGCCTCTAAAATCTTCCACTTGTTGCATTTTGTAAATTTCCTTTCAAAACTGAGATAGACAATAGACAATAGGTGCAGGAGTAGGTCATTCAGCCCTTCGAGCCTGCACCGCCATTCAATATGATCATGGCTGATCATTCCTAATCAGTATCCGCTTCCTGCCTTATCTCCATAACCCTTGATTCCACTATCTTTGAGAGCTCTATCCAACTCTTTCTTAAATGAATCCAGAGACTGGGCCTCCACTGCCCTCTGGGGCAGAGCATTCCACACAGCCACCACTCTCTGGGTGAAGAAGTTTCTCCTCATCTCTGTCCTAAGAGATAATGAGAGTCCAGAGACAGTATACTTCTGTTAGGATAAAAGAAAGGGCTGGTAGATGTAGGGAATGCTGGGTCACTTGAGAAATTGTGGTTTTCGTCAAGAAAGAAAAGGAAACATATGTCAGGTACAGACAGCAGGAATCAAGTAAATCCCCAGAAGAGTATAAAGGCAGTAGGAGTATACTTAAGAGGAAAATCAGGAGAGTCAAAACAGACATGTGATAGCTTTGGCAAATAGAGTTAGGGAGAATCCAAAGGAATTCTACTAATACAGTAAGGACAGAAGGGTAACTAGGGAGAGAACAGGGCTCTTTAAAGATCAGCAAGGTTGCCTAGGTGTGGAGCCGCAGGAGATGGGTGAAATACTAAACAATTATTTGATCAGTGTTTACAGCGGAGAAGGATGGAGAAGATATAGAATATAGGAAAATAAATAGTAACATCTTGAAAAATGTCCATATTACAGAGCAAGAGATTCTGAAAGGCTTAAAATGCATAAACGTGGTTAAATCCCTGAGACTTGATCAGATATACCCTAGCACTCTGTAGGAAGCTGGGAAGTGATTGCTGCGCTCCATGCTGAGATATTTGTATCGTCAATAGTCACAGGTGAGGTGCCAGAGATTGGAAGTTGCCTAACATGATGCCACTATTAAGAAAGACAGTAAGGAAAAGCCAGAAAACTATGTACGGTTGAGCCTGGCATCAGTGATGAGCAAGTTGTTGGAGGGAATCCTGAGGGACAGAATTTACATGTATTTGGAAAGGAAAGGGCTGATTGGGGTTGTCAACATGGCTTTGTGCGTGGGAAATCATGTCTCACTTATCAATTTGACTTTTTTGAAGAAGTAAGTTTTGAAGAAGGGGATTGATGAGGGCAGAGTAGTGGACACAATATATGTAGACTTCAGTAAGATGTTAGACAAGATTCCTCATTGTAGACTGGTTATCAAGGTTAGTTCACAGGGAAAACTAGCTACTTGGAGACACAACTGGCTCAAAGGCAGGAGACAGAGAGTGATGGTGGAGGGCTTCTTTTTAGACTGGAGGCCTGTGATCAGTGGAGTGCCACAAGGATCAGTGCTGGGTCCACTGCTTTTCATCATTTTTATGAATGATTACGATTTGAATATAGGAGGTATGGTTAGTAAGTTTGCAAATGACACCAAAATTGTTGGTGTAGTGGATTGCAAAGAAGGTTACCTCAGAGTACAATGGGAACTTAATCCAATAGGCCAAGGAGTGGCAGATAGAGTTCAATTTAGATAAATGTGATGAGTTGCATTTTGGAAAGGCAAATCAGAGCAACCCTTATACAGTTAATGGTAAGACCCTCGGGAGTGTTGTTAAACAAAAGGACCTTGGAGTGCAGATTCATAGTTCCTTGAATGTGGAATCACAGGTAGATAGATAGTGAAGAAGGTGTTTGGTATGCTTTCCTTTATTGGACAGAGTATTGAGTCCAGGATTTGGGAGGTCATGTTGCGGCTGTACAGGACATTAGTTAGGCCACTTTTGTAATATTGCGTGCAATTCTGGCTCTTTCCTATCGGAAGGATGTTGTGAAACTTGAAAGGGTTCAGAAAGGATTTACAAGGATGTTGCCAGGGTTGGAGGATCTTAGCTACAGGGAGAGGCTGAACAGCCTGGGG
Source organism: Hemiscyllium ocellatum (assembly GCF_020745735.1). Lineage (NCBI taxonomy): Eukaryota > Metazoa > Chordata > Chondrichthyes > Orectolobiformes > Hemiscylliidae > Hemiscyllium > Hemiscyllium ocellatum. The sequence goes on along the minus strand of NC_083403.1, from coordinate 110,244,317 downwards.
CTGTTTTCCGTGGAACGTCGAAGGCTGAGGGGTGACTTTTCGAGGTTTATAAAATCATAAGGAGCATTGTTAGGGTAAATAGACATGGTATTTTCTCAGGCTATGGGAGTCCAGGGCTTAGGTTTAGGGTGAGAGGGGAAAGATATAAAAGAGACCTACGGGACAACTTTTTCACACAGAGGGTGGGTCATGTATGGAATGAGCTGCCAGAGGATGTGGTGGAGGCTGGTACAATTGCACCATTTAAGTGGCATTTGGATGGATATATGAATAGGAAGGGTTTGGAGGGATATGGGCCGGGTACTGGAAGGTGGGACTAGATTGGGTTTGGACCGAAGGCATGGATGGGTTGAACCGAAGGGTCTGTTTCCATGCTGTATATCTCTAAGACTCTAAATCATGCTCATTCAAGAATTCCATTTGTTCTTAAAATAATGGTCAATAGTAATTATAATACCATTAAAAGTGTTTGTATCTTGTTTGTGGGGAATTATAAAATTATCAGCTGTAGGACCTCTTGAACATAATAGGTATTAACTTGCTCTGCTTTTGATTTGGTATCTAATTTGAAGCAATTCAGAACCTTAAGAATTGTTTTCTCCATAAGCTCCAATCTTCTGTTCTGTTAGAACCATCTCTGATCTTGAATCTGCTCAGAAATATTATGGGCTGAATCTTATGTTTCTTGGCTAAGTCCCAGTTTTGATGTGCTTTAGAAGATTTCGTGCCATAAGGTCTAGTCAGATCTCTAACTTAGTCTTATCAATTCACCTCATTATCTACCTACTCCAGGCCGATGCAACCTTCTTGCCAATTTCAGCCACAACTTACCACTTGCAGTTTTCAGATGAACTCTTCAATTGCCAAAAATCTGCCAAAAGACCACCATCCTGAGCCCATGCCATATTGAGAATGCCACTGTATACCCCAAGCACTGGCATTCTGAAGCTGCCCTGCTTAGTACTGGATAGTCATTCAGAAGGAATCAGAGAAGGTGAGAATGGTATCATAATCCTCTGGCAGGGACCTAGAGGTCCTGGTGGAGAGAGTGGTGTACAGGATGGGAGATCTTTACCCGAAAGATCATCAGAGGATACCACGCCATCAGACCTGGCAGACTGGAGGTCGCCACCAAGGTCACTGCAATCACCACAGTCCGCAGGAACAGCAGGTCCACGAGAAGGCTAATAAGCTTCCTGTCAGTACCAGGGTAAATGTCACACTCTCTTTCTCCTACTGCTCAGTCACTCTAATGCACCCACTTCCACTGCGGCTTATGCTCCATCACTCTCACTATCTTCCCTCACTCACTCATCCCCTACCCCCCCTCCCCAAACTCACATATCACTAACGTTGCATGGCCTCTGCACCACCTTCTTACTCTGCTGGGACACCTGGCAGTCTTTTCCCAACCTGCACCAGCACTAACAGCTGCACCACCCACTTTCATCTCACTCAATCCTTCCTTTCTCTTAGTCTCGGAAAAGCTAGCTTATAGCAGGAGCCAGGACAGCTGATGGGTTGCCCAAAATCAGGAGGCTAACCCACCATGAGATCTGAATCTTGTCCCTCACAGAAGAAGACTGAGTACGCACCTATGGGGATGATGGACAGCCAAGCCTCGCCAACTGAGTAAGTACTGAGTTGGAGCTTTAGAGCTAACCGGCAATAATGGGGTTAAAATGATTCTCGGAAGCAAGCAAAGAAACTTTATTACAGATGTATGGTATTTTTTTCCCAGCAAACAATATCACAAACTCATTTCCTAAGGACATTTTGCTGAATGATTAGTGCTTTAAACCTACATTGAATCTGTCAGCCTGTTCTGGACAGACACTCTGTAATGATGTTATTTCTACCACTGAGAGCAATGCATTCATCAAGGCAAGGTACAACAGGCTGCTTAACATTTCAACAAAAGACGCTGGGTTGAATGTTGGTTTAAAATATTCTGCAACAAATCACCAACGAGGATAAGATCTAGCGAAGGATGGAGCGAGCTGATGAGTAATGATCGAGCCACAATGTGAATATCTATGAAACGATCATGCACAGTTAGGGCAACTCAAAACTGTCCTTGAACTGCTGTCTTCCAATCAAAAGAGTTTGCAAGTCTGAATCAAACCTCAATCAGTCAGTGAGGGTTTTGGTGAAACGTGTAGAGCAAGATACTCGTTATTAGTTACAAGTAACACACTCACTTCGGTTGGAAGTAAAGATGGGTACCACTGACAACAAACAACTGAAACTAACAACGAATGAAGAGAAAAGTTAGAACTTGCATAGGACTGAGAAGAATCATTGACTAGCAAAAAGTGCTAATACCAGAACGTTTGGAGAAAGGGGGACAATGTCTATTTTGAAGAGATAATTGTGCTCCTCCAACAGATTTTTGGACCAAATAGAGTCAAAAAATGTAAAGACAATTTTTTTTTCACTTATGAAGCATGCCACCATGCTCAGGAAGCTGATGAGTTTGTGAAAAAGAAACAATCAGATGTGAAGAACATAAGAAAACAATTGTAGCATAAATTGTTCAAAGAGACAGCTTTGTATTTGAAGAGCTAGGAGCAGAAAGTCAGCTTCAGTAGTGTAACAGCAGAGTATATCCAGTCTGCATGAAGAAGCTGTTTGTGTTAAGGTGCTTCAAATTATGCAAAGCCTTGTGGGATGTATCGAGACAAATGAGCAGCGCATACAGGAATTACATGATACCAGAGAAGAAAAAGTTTAGAAGGAAGTATGACAGCGAATTAGAAGGCAAGCAGCTTTGTTGTGCAAAAGGAAAATTAACCAAATATCTGGAGAAGATGTTTGCTTTTCTATTTTATTGGGATAACGTTTTTTTTCTGTTTGAATGTGATTTTCCTCAGAGCCTCTAAGTCACTGAGATAATATATTAAGTCTCTGTGGTCTGATCCTGTATATTGTCTGAGGAAGGGTCACTGGAGTCAAAATGTTAACGCTGCTTTCTCTTCATAGAAGCTGCCAGAACTGCTGAGTTTCTCCAGCAAATTCTGTTTTTGATTGTTTCTCCAATCTCCACAGTTCTCCCTTTCATTATTGTTTTGAACCATTTATCGTCAGATCTTTCTGCTACAATTGGTTTTTCATGTTCTCCACATCCTATTCTTTTTCATATCTAATTCTTTTGTTTCTTGGTCAGTAATAATTTTCTTATATGCATTCATGTTATGGGTGAGATTTTAAACTGGATTAAATTATAACTTGCTTCTGTTTTCCCCACCAGAACTCTACATCTGGGGATAGGCTTTATCTTTTGTTGTAATTACATCAGAGAAATTTTACCATGTCTTTTTCAACCAGCAGAATATTGAGCATTTTAAATTGCCTGCACAGCTCCTGGAATGGTATAATCTTCAATAAGGTATAAAATGTCAAGTTTCCAAATTGTTAGAGATGTTTGTATGAGTACACTCATTCTGCCTGAAGTGAAATGGATAGGTCATTTCACCTTGTATTCAGATAACTGCAAGTGCAACACGTTTTCCAGAATGTGTGGACGTGTCTGCAGACTTTTAGAGTTAAAGCTCAGTGATGTATTAAAAATGTTTTGCCCTTTTATTAAAAAAATGTTTCCCAAACCCACACAAACCATTGTTAACAACGTGTTTGAGAATAAGGTAATTGTTGTCGAAAGATTTCATATTGAGACTCAGACGGATCAGTACCACTGAGCTCGACAGACGCAAAAATGAATTTATTAAGATTCACGTGACTTGGTATTGTGAAACATTTAAAGAAAATTGAAATTGAAAGATATTCTGGGAAAATAATAAAACACATAACCACAATCTCAATGGTTCCAGCAGAAGAATTATGGCAATATCTTTTGAACAAAACTAAATAAAGTGTTAAAGAAATTATGCCAGTTAACACGCTGTTTGAATTTAGGAAAATATCGAAATATGAAGAATGATAAAAATCCAGTGTAATTTATCGAGTAACTTTTGAAAAAATGAATGTAAGATCAGATAAAGAATAAATGGACAAAATTTGTTATTGTCAGGAAACATTATTCTTAGGAGATATTATGAGAATATATTATTGCAATGCAAAATTTCTTTGAGACTCTTCAACAAGGTAGATTAGTGCTAATTAGTAAGTCATGTAAAGTTCAATGAGAAGGAGTAATTTAAATTGGAAGATAGAGAAAGGAAAAAGATAGCAGCAGGTGGGAATTAGAATAATATGTTTGATGTTATTCAGCAGGATATCAACGTGGTGTTAATATATATTTTAATGAAAGAGAAATCTGGATGAGATATGTAAATTGATAGCCCTTTCTTGGTGATGTCCTTGTCCAATTTCTTTTGAGAGAATTTAATTTGACAGTTTAAGGCCAACACCCAAGGTTTCAGGACTGCGCACAGAGAGGTAAATACAAACCTCTCAGATCTTCACAATGGTCAAGGATGTTATGTGCATTGGCTCCTGTCTGAATCAGTTTGAACAGATGTTGTTTTGTAGAACTGATCAACAGACTGGTGACAGCTGGACTTCGGCTTATCTTAAAACATCCATTGAATCATTAATTTTGGTGAATCGGACAATCAGGACAGTCCTCACAAGTGAAACAGTAGGGGAAGAACTGAAATACAGACTAAGATCCACGCCTCCAGCCTCCCCAAAACAAAAGACTCTAAAATCAGTTTTGGTTTGCCAAACTGTCAATGTGAAACAGCAGGAGAAAGGATGTTGAATATGATTTTGGGCCCACTAAAATTACTGGTATCATTTGGGGACAATGGGCAACTGTATAACAATGTAAAACATGAAATCGTACTAGTATTGTTGAACTACAACTGTACCAGATATTGTGGACAATTCGGCAGCATTAAGAAGTTGCATGAAATACCAACAACGGATCTAACTAAGAAGGCACAAGATCAGAAATTGCTGGAAAAGTTCAGCAGGTCAGGTGACAGCTATAGAGAGAAAGCAGAGTTAATATTTCAGGTCCAATAACCCTTCATCAGAACAGCACCTGCAGTTCTTTGGTCTTTAATTAATAAGGCAGCTGATTACAAGGGTATAATAAGGTATAGGGGCAAGCTGCATTCCCTCTGCAGAGCAAGGAAAGGTTTAATCAATGCTGTTTAACAGGAGTCAAAGCGCTGACAGTGATCCACTTTCTAGATTGCAGAACACCCAACTAGGTGCCTGATTCTGGCCAATGCCCTGGACTGGTACCAGAGTTTTCTTTTGACATATTGTGCCAGGGTCCCCTTACTCAGAGGGGCATCCCTAGACATCAATGAACACTTCTCCCTAAGGCTTTGAGACATGGTTGCCGGTTTGTTGCATATGCTGAAAATGTGTTGCTGGAAAAGCGGAGCAGGTCAGGCAGCATCCAAGGAGCAGGAGAATCGACGTTTCGGGCATGAGTCCTTCTTCAGGCCTTTCTCCTCTGGTTTGTTGCGTATGCAGAGTGTTCACTGTATAAGCTCCTGGCACTTGGTGCAGGTGAGAGATTGATGTGCACTCTGTTGTACAACAACATATATGCCCTCTTCTGCTCTATACTCGACACTGCCTTGTTATGTAACTGCACTAATAGGAATGTCAAGGCAAGGCAAGACAGGAATGCTGTGAGCATCCACATAGGTGCTAAGTGAACGAGCATGAGGAGAACAAGTGAGCAGCCCTGACATGCAGCCTGGTCTAATCTCATGCCTATCTCTGTAAGCAACGTGTCCTTGCAGCAGTCTTTCAATGTTAGTTGCTGGTACACTCTGCAATGCAAACCTATGCTTCCTAAGAGGTTGAAGAGATGCCATGAACACCCTTGAGGGGTAATTATCAGATGTTACTGGTTGTAAATGAGGGGTGCTTGTGGTCAGTGCCGCTGGCTTGTGCCCTTAGATATTGCTGTGTGGTGACCAATATGAGGCTCTTCACAGACTTCGATTACCAGGATCCTCAGTGACCGGTTTCCTACAATGAATGGTCAAATAAGAGTCTGCAGATTAGTGAGACAAAACATGCAGTTAATAAGGTCATTAACCAGCAATAATCTCCCTTAACAGACAACACACCATGACCTGATGAGAATCTCACCTTGATGCCTGGAACCTAGGTAAAATGTCCATTGAATTGGTCTCAGCATTGAGATTGACATTTCTGGACTTGTAGAATTCTGCTATATTTCTCAACATATTCTCCATTATTTGGGTCTCTATATGACTCTGTCCTATCAATTTTTACACTTCTTCTTAATGTGGCGATTGAACCTATTACTATGAATGAACTGTTACTATGAATGAATTATGACAAACTATTCCTGGAACTAGGGGCCATAGTTTCAAAAGGACAGGGAGTTAGATTTAGGATTGAATTGAGGAGAAGGCTTGAGAATCTGTGGAATCCCCTGCCCAGTGAAGCAGTTCAGGCCACCTCATTGAATGCTTTAAGGCAAAGAAAGATAGATTTCTGAACAATAAAGGAATGGAAAGGTTATGGTGAGCAGGTGGGTTCGTGAACATGAGTTCACAAAAAGATCAGTCATGATCTAAATGAATGGCAGAGCAGGCTCAGGGGGGTCAGACGGCCTACTCCTGCTCCTGTTTCTTATATTTTTATGAAAATATTTTAAATCTGGATGGTTTCAATGTTATTTTGAATCAAATGTTCGATAAAATTGTCTCCTTGTATTAAGAAGTCATTTTAGTTTAAGTCGCTGTGAAGTTTGTTGGTATTTACACAGCTTGTTAATCATTTATCAGTCTTCATTAATTATGTATCTCACTTGACACCACACCCATTTTTTCCCATTAAGCTTTAAGTTACAGTAACTGGTTATTCTGTGATGATATTTTTCTATATTTTTCTAAATCACTTATATTTTAAAAATCGTTCAGATTCTGATAATGTAACAATATTGCTCTAATAAAGGATGTCTCAAATGTTGTCATGTCTCTGAATAATGTTGGATGTTTCACGGCTTTTCTCCTGTCCTTGGAATGGTTTGCATCCCTTTTTCCCCAAAAAATGGGGTTTGTATACTTTTTCCACGACTAACTAGATATTGCTTGTGCAGATAAAGGGACAGCTGGAAAATGGGAAGCCTTCAGAAATGAGATGATGCGAATCCAGAGAAAGTATATTCCTGTTAGGGTGAAAGGAAAGGCTGGTAGGTATAGTGAATGCTGGATGACTAAAGAAATTGAGGGTTTGGTTAAGAAAAAGAAGGAAGCATATGTCAGGTATAGGCAGAATAGATCGAGTGAATCCTTCAAAGAGTATGAAGGCAGTAGGAGTATACTTAAGAGGAAAATCAGGAGAGCAAAAAGGGGACATGTGATAGCTTTGGCAAATAGGCTTAAGGAGAATCTAAAGGATTTTTATGAATACATTAAGGACACAAGGGTAACTAGGGAAAGAATTGGGCTCTCAAAGATCAGCAAGCCAGCCTATATGTGGAGCCGCAGGTGATGGAGGAGATACTAAACGAGTATTTTGCATCAATGTTTACTGTGGAGAAGGGCATGGAAGATATAGAATGCAGGGAAATAGATGGTGACATCGTGAAAAATGTCCATATTACAGAGAAAGATGTGCTGGATGTCTTGAAACACATAAAAGTGGATAATTCCCTAGGACCTGATTGGTTGTACCCTAGAACTCTGTGGGAAGCTAGGGAAGTTATTTCTGGGCCTCTTAATGAGATATTTGGATCATCGATAGTCACAAGTGAGATGCCTGAAGACTGGAGGTTGGCTAACGTGGTGCCACTATTTAAGAAAAGTGGTAAGGACACGCCAAGAAACTATAGATCAGTGAGCCTGACGTTGTTGGTGGCAAGTTATTGGAGGGGATCCAAATGTTTTTCAGACTGGAGACCTGTAACCAGTATAGTGCCACAAGGGTCAGTGCTGGGCCAACTACTTTTTATCATTTATATAAATGATTTGAATGCGAGCATAAGAGGTACAGGTAGTAAGTTTGCAGATGACACCAAAATTGGACTGCGAAGAAGGTTACCTCAGACTACTTGAAAGGGTCTATTTCTGTGCTGTACATCTCTATGACTCTATGACTCCGTTAAAAAGTGGTCCCTGAAATGTTTTGTTTATCTTAATCTTATTCTACAGTGCTTTTACAATGCTTATTTCTTTTTCTGATGTTCTTGACTTCAAAATAAAGTAATTATTGCCCCATTTTCAATTCTGTAGCTCTGTCTTATGGTGTCCATTCATGACTGCAGCAATGATTTTTTTTATTTTTCCAGTCCCTCAGTCTGTGTTCTGCCCCATTCAGATCAGTGTTTTACTCTTTGTCCTCTGGATTTAAGTTACTGTGGAGACTCTGATGTCCATTCACTCTGAGGCTGAACTCTGACCTTGGTCTGTTTCCTTCTGCCCAGGTGTGACTGCCTGTACCCAACACTTCTCCGTTCTGTTTTTTCCAAGGACCCATTACATTTTCACACCAAGATATTGCTAACAAGATGCTACTGCTTCCACAACCCTGTTCTCAATTGATGTCTTTTTAAACATTTTTAGTTGCTGACTGACTAGCTGAGCATTTCTTAGAATGACAGTGCTCTTTATGTAGTTGCACAATTGTCTGCACACTTTTCTTTTACCTCTGTATCATTTGGGTTCTTTTCACAGTTGATCTTCTCTGGCCTTCACACAACATTGCCCGCTGTTACCGTCAGGGTGTGCTATTAGGCACTGAGGACCACTGTTGGTACAACGTCTTTAGCAGGCATGATGTCTTGATGCCAACCACTAGTGGCTTGTGGTTTGGATGCAGAGCTGCCACCAATCATCTTTCTTATGCCAATCTATGAAGCTTGTTCAGTCGACTGTGGTGGAGGATTCACATTAAGATCCAGCCCTATTGAACTGTCTGACATTAGTAACATGGTTAAATACTTGATGTAGGCGAAAATGAGTACTGCAGATGAAGATCAGAGTCGAGAGTGTGGTGCTGGAAAAGCACAGCAGGTCAGGCAGCATCTGAGGAGCAGGAATATCAATGTTTCGGGCAAAAGCCCTTCATCGTGATTGGCATTCCTGATGAAGAGCTTTTGTCCGAAACGTCAATTTTCCTGCTCCTCAGATGCTCCCTGACCTGCTGTGCTTTGCCAGCACCACATTCCTGACTCTAAAACTTGATGTAATCACCACAGAAGCTCTGAGCGTGATGACTAGAAATACAAATCCTATTATTTATGAGTAGTGTTTGGCTGGATAAACAGAACAGAGGTCTAACTGGATAAAGGTAAAAACAAAGACTGCAGATGCTGGAAACCAGATTTTGAATTAGTGGTGCTGGAAGAGCACAGCAGTTCAGGCAGCATGAAGGAGCAGTAAAATCAACGGTTCAGGCAAAAGCCCTTCATCAGGAATACAGGCAGAGTGCCTGAAGGGTGGAGAGATAATCCTTCAGGCACTGTGCCTGTATTCCTGATGAAGGGCTTTTGCCCGAACCGTCAATTTTACTGCTCCTTGATGCTGCATGAACTGCTGTGCTTTTCCAGCACCACTAATCCAGAAAGAGGTCTATCTAAATTCAATTTCTCAATCCCTTATCAGACATGCTCTTTCCATAGAACATATCTGTTCACTGTTTAACAGCCAATATCTAATGTCTGTAAATTCAGCCATGAATTCCAATTTAGAAACTTCTGTTTGGAATTTTTGCCCTCCTCCCAGCCTTTATATCCAACCTATCAGTACATATTTTGGTTTCTAATCTCTCTGATACGTTTTGCTAGTTTTCCCTGAAGGACACATTTGCTGTTTGCCTCAGTTAATCTTGGTGGTAGTGAGTTCCATGTCTGACCACCCTTTGGCAGCAAATGTTCTTCTTGAATTCTTAACTAGATTTACCGGGCTTCCCCACAAGTATAGGCTTTCTGTTATATCTACTATACTGTCAAATGTGTTCTTTATCTGAAAGAGTCCAACCAAGATACTCCTCAGCTTTCTATTTTCTAGGGAAAATAGTCTCAGCTTATTAAATCTCTCCTGATAGGTGTACTTTCCCAATTCTGACATTACTTTGAACTGTGTCAGTACTTTGATTGATTTGTGTACTGTACCTCCAGTCGTCTGTTTTAGATATTATCATCCAAGCGGTATGTGCCTATTAGTAAGAGTCTGTGGTGTTTGGTACTTTCATGCTTTTTCGACTGGGAGGGTGTTTCTTCATCTCTGTGACTGGCAAGTCTTTGATGTCATAAATTCTGGGATGGATTCTCTTTATTGCATGCTAAATGCCTTATCAGTTCTGTTTTCAGTTTCTGTGGAGACCTAATAACTGAGAAACATAATGTTCATATTTTCCCGTGTACCAACCTCTTTGGCACACAGACCTCGAAAATTAGAAGTATTTCTGATATTGACAAATTATCTTTTAGTCAGTGCATCTGTAGATACTTGTTGAACCATGTTTCCACTGGCACAGCTTCAGCTGAGTGAATTCTCATTGATACCCAACATATTTTCACTTGTTTATGAGGTGAGTGCTTATTGTCGCTTCCCTTGTTGCATGTCTGTTTGAAATTGTGAGAAACGTATTGCCCTTGTATTAGAAATCAAAGCTTTGTTATACCAATGCTGGTGAGAAATTAGATGGTAGGTAAAAACAATGACTGCAGATGCTGAAAACCAGATTCTGGATTAGTGGTGCTGGAAGACCACAGCAGTTCAGGCAGCATCCAAGGAGCAGCGAAATCGATGTTTCGGGCAAACCCAAAATGTCGATTTTACTGCTCCTTGGATGCTGCCTGAACTGCTGTGCTCTTCCAGCACCACTAATCCAGAAATTAGATGGTGCTAATCCCTGATTTGGAAGTCAGAGTGGTGACCTGGAAGTTGCAGCTTGTCTTTTGGTTCTCTCTGCCTCCATCTTAAAGTCCATTCACCACTTATCACATTGCATGCTCCAAGGACAGCAACCCACCTCCAACATTTGTCCACAGAGCTTGGCAACTGCAAAACACCAGCCTCCAAAGGGACTACAAATGTTAAAAAGACATGCCTTAAGTCCTTGGGCCTTAATGACAGAGCATTTGCAAGACAATGGATGAAATGTTCATGCCTAAATGGGTATGATATTGTGAGGATTACAGATAAGAAGATGCAGGATGGCCAGGATTGGAAACGGAATATCAAGAAGCATTCAGTTTTTAGACAGGACAGACATAAATGCAAAGGAGGTAGTGTAGCATTGCTGATCAAGAAGGAAGTTAATTAATTATGAGGAAGGATATTAGCTCTGGTATAATAGAATTTGTATGGGTTGAGCTTAGGAATACCATGGGGCAAAAAACAAAAGTAAGGGTTGCAAATAGACCCTAAAACTGTAGTAACTGAAAATTAGAGATGCAAGTACTAAAGGTGAAGCTATAACTATGGACAACTTCAATCTGCATGTAAGTTGGATGAATCAAAACAGTAGTCACACCTCAGAGGAGGAATTCTTGGAATGTATATGGGATAATTTTACGAACCAATATGTGGAGGAAATTAGAACTAGAGAAAAGGCCATCCTAGACTGAATACAGTATAATGAGGAAGAGTCTAAGTGTGTGTAGACCCATTTAGGAAAGAATGACTTCAATCTTAACAACCTTTATAAAGATGGAGAGTGATGTAGCTGCTTCGGAGACGAGGGTGCTCAATTTAAATAAGAGGTGTGAGCTAGCTATGACCATTAAGGGATTATGTTTAATGGGATGAACTGTAAAAATTATTCATATCACATAAAAATAAAATAGGAAATATGGTCAGAACATGACTAACAAAGGAAATTAGGGATACTATTAGGTTCAAGGAAGGGGTGTGCAAATTGGTCAAAAAATCAACACGCCTGAAAATTGGGAATAATTTAGATTCCAGCGAAGGGAGGCAAAGAGACTGATTAAGAGGAGAAAGTACAGAATGAAAGTAAGCTTGCAGGTAGCATAAAAACTAATAACCAAAGCTTCTATAGGTATGTGAAAAGAGAAAGATCAGTAAAGATTAATATTACCAGAGCTAATCTCCTTCCTCTGTCTTTGATATCTTTAATATCTACAGTCAGAAACAGTGAAATGTTTATTAGGGAATAAAAAGATGGCAGACCAATTAGAGAAAGGGTCACTGGACCTGAAACATTAACTTTGATTTTTCTTAATAGATACTGCCAGATCTGCTGAGTTTTTCCAGCAATTTCTGTTTTTGTTTCTAAGTATTTACCTTAGTTTTACAAATAACATCTAAGAAATATGGAGAAGTACAGGGCCCAATGGAATGGATTAAATACAAGAAGTTAATATTAGTACAGAAATAATGTTGGGGAAAGGAGGGAAATTGAAAACAGATGAATTCCCAGTGTTTATCCCAGAGTACTTCAACAAGTGGCCTTCAAAATAGCAGCTGTATTATTCATTTTCTAATATTCTATAGACTCTGGAAGAATTCCAATGGATTGGAAAATAGCTGCCTTCTGGTTGAAAAAAAATTTCCTCAAATCCTCTGTAAACCTTCGGTCTTATATCTGTCATTGACACCTCTGTCAAGGGGAAAAATTCATTTCTGTCCTCGCCTCTCAAAAGTTTACATATTTCAATCATGCCCACTCTCCCCTCAGTCTTCTCTACTGCAAAGAGACAACCCCAGACTAACCAATCTCTCTTCATAACAAAAACCCTTCAGCCCAGACAATTGCATTAATCGGGCACTATTCAACTCAGGAGAACAGCTGCTTTCTATTCACCCTGTCCGTGTTCCTCATAACATTAAGCACCTCAGTTAAGTCCCCTTAGCCTTCCTTGCTTCCAAGAAAACAATCTGAGCTCATTCAGCAACAGAAACAGAAGTTGCTGGAAAATCTCAGCAGGTTTGTCAGCATCCGTGAAGAAACATAAAAGTTTAACACTTCGGGTATGGTGCCCTTCCTCAGAAAGGCTTATCCAGCTTCCCTTCATAACTAACCTGTTCCATCCCAGCAACATCCTGGTGAAACTCCTCTGCATTCCCTCCAATGCAATCATATCCTTCCTATAGTGCAGTGACCACAACTACATGAGTACTCCAGCTGTGGCCTAACCAAAGTCCTGTTCAGATCCAACATGACTTCTCTGCTCTTATAATCTATGCCAGGACAGTTAAAGGTAGAGTCATAGAGTCATAGAGATGTACAGCATAGAAACAGACTCTTCGGTCCAACCCGTCCATGCCAACCAGATATCCCAACCCAATCTAGTCCCACCTGCCAGCACCCGGCCCATATCCCTCCAAACCCTTCCTATTCAGATACCCATCCAAATGCCTCTTAAATGTTGCAATTGTACCAGCCTCCACCACATCCTCTGGTAGCTCATTCCATACATGTACCACCCTCTGTGTGAAAAAGTTTCCCCTTAGGTCTCTTTTATATCTTTCCCCTTCTCACCCTAAACCTATGTCCTCTAGTTCTGGACTCCCCCACCCCACTTTATCTATTTATCCTATCCATGCCCCTCATAATTTTGTAAACCTCTATAAGGTCACCTGTCAGCCTCAGGGAAAACAGCCCCAGCCTGTTCAACCTCTCCCTGTAGCTCAGATCCTCCAACCCTGACAACATCCTTGTTAATCTTTTCTGAACCCTTTCAAGTTTCACAACATCTTTCTCATAGGAAGGAGACCAGAATTGCACGCAATATTCCAACAGTGGCCTAAACAATGTCCTGTACAACCGCAACATGATCTCCCAACTCCTATACTCAATACTCTGACCAATAAAGGAAAGCATACCAAACGCCTTCTTCACTGTCCTATCTACCTGCAACTCCACTTTCAAGGAGCTATGAACCTGCACTCCAAGGTCACTTTGTTCAGCAACACTCCCTAGGACCTTACCATTAAGTATAAAAGTCCTGCTAAGATTTGCTTTCCCAAAATGCAGCACTCCGCATTTATCTGAATTAAACTCCATCTGCCACTTCTCAGCCCATTGGCCCATCTGGTTAAGATCCTGTTGTAATCTGAGGTAACCCTCTTTGCTGTCCACTACACCTCCAATTTTGGTGTCATCTGCAAACTTACTAACTATATCTCTTATGCTAGCATCCAAATCATTTATGTAAATGACAAAAAGTAGAGGGTCCAGCACTGATCCTTGTGGCACTCCACTGGTCACAGGCCTCCAGTCTGAATAACAACCCTCCACCACCACCCTCTGTCTTCTACCATTGAGTCAGTTCTGTATTCAAATGGCTAGTTCTCCCTGTATTCCATGAAATCTAACCTTGCTACTCAGTCTCCCATGGGGAACCATGTCGAACGCCTTACTGATGTCCAGATATATCACATCTACTGCTCTGCCCTCATCAATCTTCTTTGTTACTTCTTCAAAAAACTCAATCAAGTTTGTGAGCCATGATTTCCCAAGCACAAAGCCATGTTGACTATCCTGAATCAGTCCTTGCCTTTCCAAATACATGTACATTCTGTCCCTCAGGATTCCCTCCAACAACTTGCCCACCACCGAGGTCAGGCTCACCGGTCTATAGTTCCCTGGCTTGTCTTTACCACCCTTCTTAAACAGTGGCATCACTTTTGCCAACCTCCAGTCTTCCAGCACCTCACTTGTGATTATTGATGATACAAATATCTCAGCAAGAGGCCCAGCAATCACTTCTCTGGCTTCCCACAGAGTTCTTGGGTACACCTGATCAGGTCCTGGGGATTTATCTACTTTTAACCATTTCAAGACATGTGTCATGTATGGCTTCCTAACTACTTCACTAGCTGCTGTGCCACTTTCAAGGATCTGTGGACAAACACCCTGAGATCTTCTTTCCTCTGCACATCTTAGTGTCTTACCATTCATTGAGTCCTCTTGTGTCTTGTTACTTTTTCCAAACAGCATCATCTCACGCTTGCTCTAAGATGGTGGCAGAGTAGGACATTCAGCAGGAGCTTATCCACTACACCTGTTCTTTTTCCTTTCTTTCGTTTGTCAATTTTTTTCATCATCTCTCTTTCTTCTTTCTTCTTGGTCTCAGACTCTGACATTCGTGTGAGTCAGTGTGGTGTCCTCCCACTCTGGCATTGCAGCCGCCTGGCGTGGCAGTCTCCCAGCCTGGCATGGCGGTCTCTTGTCCCGGTGTGGTGGTCTTTCGGTCCAGCATGGTGCTCCCCTGTCCCAGTGTGGTGATCTCCCGTCCTGGGATGGCAGTGTCTCAGACCAGCGTGGTGGTCCTTCAGTGACCTGGGATGGTTTGGGGCCTGGCATGGATGTCTAGCCTTGAGGTAATTCCAGAGCAGTCTCCTGCCCTCGAGAGCCTCAAGGTGATACCCAGAACAGTCTGGAGTCAAGGCCAGTATGAACTGGAGGGAGGTGCCAGTGTGGACTGAATTGGAAGGACTGTCTTGAACATCATATTTCTATTTCCTAATTTATTCCTATGATCTTCAATGTTAGACTTTTTATTTCTTTATTTTTCTAATTTTTTTCTCTAAGGTTGTACTAAAGAATCTGTAACTAGGTAGCTTGTACCTAAAATGGCACCATAAGTGGTGACTTGTAAACTTTTCACTGTACTCATTTGAATACGTGACAATAAAGCTAATTCAATGAAGCTTAAATTCCATCTATCTCTCTTCTACCCATTTGACCAATCTATCTATATCTGCCTGTAACCCAAGATCTTCTTTCTGATTGTCAACCACACAGCAACCTTCATGATATCCACAATCTTATCATCACCCCCATCTTCTTTATCTCATTTATATATATTACAAACAATAAGAGATTCAGCACTAATCTCTGTGGTACCTCACTGGATACTGGCCTCCAGTCACGCAAACAGACTTCTCCCATTGTCTTCTTCTCCTACCACTTAGCCAATTTTGGATCCAACGTGCCAAGTCATTTTAGATACCATGTTCTTTTACCTTAATTATCAATCTCCCATGGGGGAGTTTGTCAAAGACTTTGCTGAAATCCATGTAAACTACATCAACTGCTCCATCCTCATCTACACACTTGGTCCCCTCCTTGGAAAATGCAGTCAAATTTGATGAGCATGGCCTCCTTCTGACAAAGCTATGCTGACTACTCCTGATCAAACTTTGCCTCTGTACGTGGAGATTAATTCTCTCCTTCAGAAGTTTCTCCAATCATTTTCCCACCACTGATGTCAGACTCACTACTCTCTAATTCCTGGTTTATCTCTGCCATCCTTCTTGAAAAGTAGAACCATGTTAGCTGGCCTCCAATCCTCTGGCACCTCCTCTGTGGCCAAAGAGGAATTAAAACTTTGGTTCAGAGCATCCCAGTGATTTCCTTCCTTGTCTCCCAGAGCAGCTTGGGATACAACGCAGACCTGGGGATTCTTTATTTTTTAAGCCACCCAAAACCTCCAGTATCTCTTCATTCCTCAGGTTAATCAGCTCAAGAACCTCACAGTCCCTCTTCCTGAATTCTACATCTGCATTCTCCTTCTCCAAAGTGAAAGCAGATGTGAAGAATTCATTAAACACTCTACAACTGCTCTCTAGCTCCACGCACAAATTTCCTCTTTTGTCCTCGCACTTTCTCTGATTATCCTCTTCCCTGATATACTCACGAGTGTCTTGGGATCCTTTCAAATCAAAATCCATGGAGGGGCTATAACCTGAGAACACATGCCTGGGTCTCTGAATTACTCAGAGAAAGTGAGGACTACAGATGTTGGAGATCAGAGTCGAAAAGTATGGTGCTGGAAAAGCACAGCTGGTCAGGCAGGATTCGAGGAGCAGGAGATTTGATGTTTCGGGCATACGCCCTTCATCAGGAATTTGAGGGGTTAGGGAAGGGAGCTGAGAGATAAATAGGAGGGTAGGGTGGGGGTGGGGGTGAGGTAGCTGGAATGGAGATAGGTAGATACAGGTGGGGGGGGGTGGTGATGATGATAGGGGCGTAGGGTGGAGCAGATAGGTGGGAAGGATGTGACAGTTCAAGGAGGCAGTGCCAAGTTGGAGGGTTGGATATGGGATAAAGTGAGGGGAGAGGAGATGAGGAAACTGGTGAAGTCAAAGTTGATTCTGTGTGGTTAGTGGAAGATGAGGTGTTTTTCCCCCACCAGGCTTCAGGTGGCTTGGATTTGGCAGTGGAGGAGGCTCAAGACTTGCATGTCCTTGAAGAAATGGGAGGGGGAAGTGAAGTGTTTGGCCACAGGGTGGTGGAATTGTTTGATACGTGTGTCCCAGAGATATTCTCTGAAATGTTCTGCAAGTTGGCATCCTGTCTCCCCAATGTAGAGTAGACCACATCGTTGTTGAAAATGTGTTGCTGGTTAAAGCACAGCAGGTTAGGCAGCATCCAGTCCTATTCCTTGGATGCTGCCTAACCTGCTGTGCTTTAACCAGCAACACATTTTCAACTGTGATCTCCAGCATCTGCAGACCTCATTTTTTACCCGTAGACCACATCGTGAGCAACGGACACAATGGATGAAATGTTTGGATGTGCTGGAAAATCTCTGCCAGATATGGAAGGATCCTTTGGGGCCTTGGATGAAGGTAAGGGGGAAGTGTGGGTGCAAGTTTTGCACCTCTTGCAGTGGCAAGGAGGGGTGCTGGGATGGAGGGTGGGTTGGTGGGGCATGAACATAATGAAGGAGTCATGGGGGAATGGCCCCTGCAGAATGTTGAGAGGGGTGGGGAGGGAACTATATCTTTGGTGTTGGGGTCTGACTGTAGGTGCTGGAAATGATGGAGGATAATGAGCTGTATCTGGACATTAATTTGGTGGAAGGTGACGACCAGGGTGGTTCTATCCCCATGGTGATTGGAGGGATATTTAAGAGTGGAGGTGCAGGAAGTGGAGGAGATATGCTGAAGGGCATTATTGATCATGTCTGAGGGGAAATTGTGCTCCATGAATAGGAGGCCATCTGGGGTGTCCTGGAGTGGAATTGCTCTTCCTGGGAGCAGATACAGTGGAGGCAGAGGAATTGGGAGTAAGGGTTAGTGTTTTTACAGGAGGTGTGTGTGGGAGGAGGTATAGCACAGGTCGCGGTGGAAGTCGATGGGTTTGAAATAGATGTCCATGTTGAGTCGATTGCCAGAGAGGTCCAGGAAGAAGATGGAGGTGTCTGAATTTCTTCTGAATTATTAGCCTGATAATATTACAATTATGTCCCCAGCTCTTCTTGAAGCCAGGGATGGTGGAGGGTCAGGTTACTCTGAGCTACATATATCCATTGTGTCTGAAACAACAGCATTTAAACTTTCTGACCATTTTATTTCATTCAAAGCCATCAAATCTTTCTGCATTCTGTCATTTCCCAGTTCCAACTTTGATGATGCTAATTGAATGACTCTGTAGAGTTTGCATGTTCTCCCTGTGTGGGTCCTGTCACAGTCCAAAGATGTGCAGGTTAGGTATTTGGGCTATGTTAAGTGTGGGGTTATGGGGATAGGGTGGGAGGCTGGCTCTGGGTGGGATGCTCTTTGGATGATCAGTGCTGAATTTTGATGAATTTGAGCCATCCTTCTTTTCATCAGGGCCACCAGGAATTTTCTCCCCTTCGAAGCCTGCAACAACCACTTTGGGATGCATTGATACTTCCTGACTATAGTTTTCAGATCTACATTCAATTAGAAAGAAACATTTGTAACAGGAGACTCAAAAGCTATCATATACTCTTTAATTGTACAAAGGATATCTGCATATTCTTAGTACCTCTCTCACTTGGCAATATTGTCATTCCCAGAGCCACAGTATGAGAAATGGAGACATGATGCTATTGTGGAGACTGTTAAAGTACGTTTGGTAATATTATGTTCACTTAATTGTAGAGAATTTACCTGTATTTCCTTGCTTTCAGCAAATTGGGCAAAATTATTACTTCCTGAGCAGAGTAATCAAGATTTATGCCTGATACCGTACATGAACCTTCTGCACTTTTGTTTCATATTCTTCTAACAGAACATACTTGGTTTTTTTTAATGGCAAGATTATGCATTCCGTATTGCTTGATTAAGGCTTTAGGTTGAGCATTCCTGTTCCTTGCATCAAATGAAACAGTGATTTCTTTATCACAATTAGAATATTCCTCTGAATTGACTAATACCTCCTTTGCATCAAATAAAATTTTCTTCCACAGATCTTCACTGAATCAGATATTAAAATCCTCCATGGATAAAGCTGTAATTAAAAGAACAGCTTCTGGTAATCAAGTTGTCATGTCTGTAACTTTGAGGATATAATGGTGTCCTGCTTTCAGTTTTGGTAATAGTCCTAAATAATTCACCAACACCTTTTGGGTATTGAAGGTGCTTCTTTGATTACATATTGAAGTTTTCTTACTCATTGACCTGTATGACATGGTTTATTGAACGACACAGTTATGAAGTTTGACCATATAAAGTACCTGCTCAGCAAGCTTGAGATTTCCTACATTTCATGTCAGATGAATTTCAGACCATAAGACATAGGAGTGGAGGTAAGGCCATTCGACCCATCGAATCCACTCTGCCATTCATGGCTGATGGGCATTTCAACTCCACTTACCAGCAATCTCCCTGTAGCCCTTAATTCCAAGTGACATCAAGAATCTATTAATCTCTACCTTGAAGACATTTAGCATCCTGGCCTCCACTGCACTCTGCGTCAATGAATTCCACAGGCCCACCACTCTCTGGGTGAAGAAATGTCTCCGCATTTCTGTTCTGAATTGACCCCCTCTAATTCTAAGGTTGTATCCATGGGTCCTAGTCTCCTCGCCTAACGGAAACAATTTCCTAGCGTCCACCCTTTCCAAGCCATGTATTATCTTGTAAGTTTCTATTAAGTCTCCCCTCAATCTTCTAAACTCCAATGAATACGATCCCAGGATCCTCAGCCGTTCCTTATATGTTAGACCAACCATTCCAGGGATCATCCGTGTGAATCTCTGCTGGACACGTGCCAGTGCCAGTATGTCCTTCCTGAGGTGTGGGGACCAAAACTGGACACAGTACTCCAAATGGGGCCTAACCAGAGCTTTATAAAGTCTCAGTAGCACAACGGTGCTTTTATATTCCAACCATCTTGAGATAATTGACAACATTGCATTCACTTTCTTAATCACGGACTCAACCTGCATGTTTACCTTTAGAGAACCCTCAACTAACACTCCCAGATCCCTTTGTACTTTGGCTTTATGAATTTTCTCACCATTTAGAAAGTAGTCTATGCTTTTATTCTTTTTTTCCAAAGTGCAAGACCTCACACTTGTTCACGTTGAATTCCATCAGCCATTTCCTGGACCACTCTCCCAAACTGTCTAGATCCTTCTGCAGCCTCCCCACTTCCTCAGTACTACCTGCCTGTCCACCTAACTTCGTATCATCGACAAGCTTCGCTAGAATGCCCCCAGTCCCTTCATCCAGATCATTAATATATAATGCAAACAGCTGTAGCCCCAACATTGAACCCTGTGGGACACCGCTTGTCACCGGCTGCCATTCCAAAAAAGAATCTTTTATCCCAACTCTCTGTCTTCTGTCAGACAGCCAATCCTCAATCCATCCCAGTAGCTCACCTCAAACACCATGGGCCCTCATCTTGCTCAGCAGCCTCCTGTGTGGCACCTCATCAAAGGCCTTTTGGAAGTCTAGATAGACCACATCCACTGGGTTTCCCTGGTCTAACCTACTTGTCACCTCTTCAAAGAATTCCAACAGGTTTGTATAGCACGACCTCCCCTTACTAAATTTCATATGCGAGTTGCAATATCTCCTTCCGATATTTGGATGATATCCTAACTGGTGAACAACCTTTTGTTCCTCATCCACAGGTATGTAAGGGCTGTCTTCACTTCTTCATTAGATCTGTGTTTGCAATACAATAGCATTCGGGAACTCTTGCAGCCTCAGCTTCAGTGTGAGTTGCTTTTATTAACTTTAATTCCAAATCTGCAATCTGAGCCACAATTAGCAAATTCATGCCAAAAACTTCTTTTGAGTTATCTCCCTCCTTAAAGAAAATCTCAGTTACTTTGACATCTGTTTGAAGTGTTACCTTAAGCTCTGGTGATGGATTCTGTTCAGACAATGCTCTGGCAATGACACATGATGGAAAAAGACCTGGAACTTGTGATTTGGAGAGGCTGGTGTTGGACTGATGTGTACAAAGTTAAAAATCACACAATACCAGGGTATAGTCCAACAAGTTTATTTGGAAGCACTAGCTTTTGGAGTGCAGCTCCTTCATCAGGTGGTTGTGTCACAACCACCTGATGAAGGAGCAGCGCTCCAAAAGCTCATGTTTCCAAATAAATCTGTTGGACTATAACCTGGTGTTATGTGATTTTTAACTTTGTACCTGGAAATTATTCCTGTAATCGTTCAATCTCTTTAACTAAATTGTATTTGTTGTGAGTATAGGTGAAACACTGTCATGAGTTGCCAATTTTCAAATGAGAATTTAAACAGAAGGCTCATTTTCTTTCTGGGACCATGGAATATTTTCAATAACAGAAAGATTTTCTCTCTGATGTCCTGGCCAACATTTTATCCCTCATCATTAAAACAATCTTTTAGAGATCCCATCATAACTTATGATGTACTTTCATAAATCACAGACCAGTCATGCTCTGGAGCATTGTGTCAGATTCTGGCCACTAAAGCACAGCAAGGATAGAATCCTTACAGTAGGAAAGCTTGTCATTTGGCCCATAGAGTCCATACTGGCCCTCCAAAGTGCATGCTACCTAACTATGTAACCCTGCATTTCCCATGGCTAATCCACCTAACCTGCACATCTTTGGACAGTGAGAGGAAACTGGGGGACCTGGAGGAAAACCAAGCAGCTACACAAATAATGGGCAAACTCCACACAGACAGTCACCCAAGGGTGGAATTGAACCCAGGTCGTTAGTTTGTGAGGCAACAGCATTAGAACTGAGCTACCATATCACTCTGTTGCCAAGGTTGTCAAGGCTTTGGAGAGGATGAAGAAGAACTTTAGCAGAAATGAGGACGTTCAGTTGAGTGGACAGGCTAGATTGGCTAGAATTTCTCTCCCTAGGGAGGAGAAGATTAATATGTGATTTGAGAGACATGTTTGAAATTGTGATGTGTTTTTAGTAGATAGGAAGAAACTCTTTCTACTGTCAGAAATGTAAATAACCAGATGACACAAATTTAAGACAATTAACAAAAGAAATCTAAGAGAATTTTATACATCTCAATGAAATCCCCAACCAACCCCCTCTGTCCTAAAACAAAGAATCCCAGCCTATCCCTTATTTGTTTATTGCCAACATTCTTCAGTTTGGCAACATCCTCATTGATATTCTCTGTACCCTCTCGAATGCTGACACATCCTCCTTGTAATGTCGTGAGCAGTAATATAAACAGACCTACAGGCTTTGCCCAGCTTGTGTTTATTCAGTTTGAACATAACTTCCCTGTTTTTATATTCTATGCCTCAGTCAAAATTGGGAAAACAAAAACATTCATATGTCTTTTTAACTGCCATATCTAGCTCCCCTGCTACTATCAAGGAGTTTATGGAATTTCACTCCCAGGCCCCCATGTTTCTCTACACTTCCAGAATTTACAACTTATTGCGTATTCCCAAATTCTCTGGATTAAATTCCGTTTGACTCATTCCTACCCAATTGACTGACCCTTGAATATTCTTTACAGTCTACAAAATTTTTCACTAACAAACACACGGTCAATTTGCAGGGATTGGGGAAAGAGCAAATGAGTGGGACTAATTGGATAGTACGGTTTGCAGAAAAAGATGTGTTTGTTTGATTTATCTGTATACTTCAACACTGAGCTCCAATGCATTAATTTCCAATTGTTAGTGTTGTTACTTCTCTCTGGCATGATTACTATTCATTACTTGTGGCATAATAACATGTTTTTTTTTAATCACTGAATAAGGTCCTGTCACCTGAAATGACATCTTTTTACTGCTAATTTCATGAAATTGTTGTCGTACAGTCACTTTGAGTGTTGGAATCAGCAACTGCAAACTTCACTTATAGGCAAATGTGATGGACAAGTTACTTCTGGTTACCCAGAGCATCTCAAAGGTACAAAGGTTTCAGGACAGTTTATAATTCTCAGTTTAATGCAATAAGTGATTCCTTCTATTGTGACAAAGAATCCAAATTAGATAAGATGTATGTGAGGATTCTGAAGAAATTGGGAGTGGAGATTGCAGCTGGCTCTGACCATAATCTTTCAGTTTTCCTTAGACTCAGGAAAGGTGCCAGAAGACTGGCAAATTGCAAACATTACCTTCTTATTCAAGAAAGTTTGAAACAATAATCCCAGCTATTATAGACAAGCCTGTTTAGTTGTGAGAAAATTCTAGAAACAATTATTTGGGGAAGAATTAGTAGTCACGTGGAATAGGTGGGTTATTAGGAAAAGCAAACATGGATTTCTAAAGGGTAAATTGTGTTTAACTGATTTCAATTAGTTTTTTTGAATAGGCAACAGATGAGGGTACTGCTGTTGATTGTGGTGTACACGGACTTTGAGTAGATGTTTGATATTGTGTGAGGTAGGTTATATGTAATGGAATGAAAGGGATAGTAATGACTGGGATACAAAATTGACTCAGTGATAGGAAACAGGGAGTAATGGTCAATGGATATTTTACAGGAAAGCTTGTGATGGATTGATATCTGCACCCTTCTTTAATTTTAATCTTAACTTTAAGTCTGCTGGTTTCTACAGCAATTCAACTTTTATTTCCTGATATACATTTTAATGATCTGTAGCTTAATGCAGGGAAGACAATTTCAAAGTTTGCAGATTACAATAACCTTTGAGGAATTCTAAATTGTGAGGAGGTCATTGCAGAAGTCCAAAAGGACATTTCCAAGTTGGCGATAGTTGATCAATAGGTGCAAGATAAGTTTCAATGCAGAACAGCTTTGGATGCTGCCTAAGCTGCTGTGCTCTTCCAGCACCACTAATCCAGAATCTGGTTTCCAGCATGTGCAGTCATTGTTTTTACCCCTTCAATGCAGAGCAGTCTGGGATGGTGCATTTTGATTGGAAGGACGGTGAAAGACAATATAAAAATAGAAGGGGAATTTTTAAAGGGGTGTAGGAGCAGAGGGACCTGGGTACACAAATCATTGAAGGTGCCAGGACAGGTTGATAAAGCAAGTAATAAGATCTTAGTGTATTCATGGAGGCATAGAGTGCAACAGCAAGGAAATGATATCGAACAGGTGTGAGACATGTGCTAGATCTCAGCTGAAGGATTGTTAAAGTTGTAAACACCACATTATAGAAATGATGTGAATGCATTAGAAAGAAGGTAGTAGCAGTTTACAAGAATGGTCCCAAGGTTTCTGAGGAACATCAGTTATAAGAGTAGATCGAGGGTGTTTGGACTGTTTGCCTTGGACAGAAGAAGGCTGAGAGAAGATCTGATAGAGGTCTTCAAAATCATGAATGGGCTGGAAAAAGTGGATAGGAAGAAGGGGTTTTGCTCAAAAAAAGTAACAAGAATAAGGTGGCATAAATTTAAGGAGATTTGCAAAAGGATGAAATAAGATGAGGTGAACTTTTTCTCTCAGTAATTAGGGTATGAAATGCATTGTGTAGAGATATGGTGGAAGCAGATACAATTGAAATGTCTAAGAGGGCATTAGATGATTACTTGAAACAAAGTAATACGCAAGGTGATTGACATGAGGTAATGATGCTCATTTGAAGAACTAGCGCAAACATATTGGGGTGAATTGCCTCTTAGTAACAGCAGGAGGATATAATCTGTAATTTTATAATTTCAGTCTTAACTTTAGGTCTGCTGGATTCTACAGGTTTTAGTTTCCCCTTATTCCCCTTGGCTTGTGCAGTAATGGATAATTATTACAGCACAATCAAGTTGGATTATAGCTGTGACTAACGTGCAATCCAATTTTTGTTTTTTGTTATTTCAGCCCTATCATCCTTACCTGGTCCCTCTTGTTGGTCTTGGCCAATACCTTCCGTGTCAGAAATGAGACCCCTCTGAATACTCTACATGCCAGTTGTCCAGGGATCCTTGCGGATTCAGTGGGTGTTGCATCCCCAAGCATCCCCTTTGCATGTAGCAAACCAAAGAGAATTGCCAGTTTCCTTGCGACGTCCAGGAGGGTGCTCTGACAGAGGGGTGCCTCATGACCAAATATATCAACCGGGTTCCGCGGGCACCTATATCTCTATGGGATTTGGTGGCACATGTTGATTGATTCCTTGCACCCAATCCATATCCAGATTGGCAGGGTTAAGCAGGAGGTTATCTCACAATTCTCATTTCTACTACAACTGTTCTTTATCCCGAGTCTTTTTTTTAAATTCTGATTTCCGTGACTTTCAAATATTGAGGTAATGTTTGCATATTAATCACTTTCCCTTTCTCTTTTTTTTCCCTCATTTCCTTCTTTCTCTCACCATTCCTTATGCTTTTCTGAGTTCCAGGATAGATCGTTAGTCATTTGACTTTGCTTGCTCTTACTTTTATCTGTCAAGAATTCAATGAATGGCTCTATAGGATCCAAGCCGATGTGTCTGTTTGCCACGGCTGATGTTTTGTCTCTGTTCACGTGGTCCTCTCTCCAGCAGTCAGTCTCCTTTATTTTACCCACGGGACTCGGAAACAGTCAGCTATCAATCCCTTTCTAAAAAGAAATTGACAATTATGTTACCCCACATTTTTGCCCTCTATGAAATAGTCCCCTTTGTTTTATCTTTGTCAAATTAGGAAACACTGCCTCCTGTTTTACCCTACAGCCATTTGTCAATTTGCTTGGTTTACAGTGAAAACAATTACAATTCTGCCTGAAATAAAATAAAATGTGATGGTATAGAAGAAGGGTCACTGCTTTCTGTCCACAGTTCTTGCCAAATGTGCTGAGTTTCTCCAGCAAGTTTGTTATAATGTTACCTGTCAGTAAGTCGAGCAGGAAGTGCAGCACTGCCTGTAATCACTGCATCAATTTCTAGTGGAATTTGAATTCAATAAAAATCTGGACTCTAATGATGACCATGAATCCATTGTTCATTGTCAGAAAAAAACCATCTGGTTCACTAATGTCCTTTAGGGAAGGAAACTGCCATCCTTACCTGGTCTGGTCAGCATGTGACTCCAGACCCACTGAAATGTATTTGACTCTTACATACCCTCTGGGCAATTAAGGAGGGGCAATAAATGTTGGCCTAGGCAGTGACCGCTTCTTCTGTGAATGAATAAGGTGCTGGGTATTTGGTTTGGATGGGTTGGGGCGTGCGCCAAGTCTTGGGAGGAGCGTGAGGCAGAAACTGGGCAGATGGAAGCTACGGCCGCTCTCCATCATGCGTGAAAACCTGGTCATCAGGTGTGAGGCATTGTCAGTGTTGTTAAATGTGGTACAGGTCTGGCGTATTCCCAGAAACTGTGCCGTCGCAGTCACCCAAGTCATCTTCCATTTTATATGGAGACCAAAGATGGACTGGTTCCGAAGGGACTCAATGTATAAAGATCTGGGCAATGAGGGTAAAAAACATACTCAATGCCACCCTCACCCTGATGGCCACCTTTGTGTGTGGCTGCATTAAGCTGTGCGTGGATCCCCGGTACACAAACACCAAGTGTCACTACGTACTGAGGTTCTACCTGTCCCCAGTGTTGCGAAGGATGGGCCTGGCCTCGCTGCCGTAGAACATTCTGAGTAGTTGGAACGTTCCGTATCACCTGTCCTTCGTGGAGAAATTTATAAAGAAAAACACCTTTACCACAAGTCCATCAGGAAGTGGTCAGCATGTAGTGTCCTTGAGACCCTTCGGGAAAAGGAGAGGGCGGATCCTATCGAGCGGTTCCCTGAGCAGACTGTCAAAGTCATTTGGCAGAATGCCTCATCGCCAGAACTTTCCAACAAGCACCAAGACATGGCTTGGCTGGTGGTGAGAAGGGCTCTGCCTGTGAGATCCTTTATGCATGCCCGGACTCTCTGCTGTACCGCACGCTGCCCTCGAAGCGGCTGTGGAGGGGACGAGACTGTCACACACCTCCTTCTGGAATGTGCCTATGCAGAGGAAGTCTGGAGAGAAATGCAGTGTTTGTCGACATTCATCCCGAGCAGCTCCGTGACGCGGGACTCCGTGCTCTACGGTCTGTTCCCCGGGACGCACACCAAGACAAACATCAACTGTGCCTGGAGGATCATCAACGTGATCAAAGACACTCTTTGTTCTGTCCGAAACCTGTTGATCTTCCAGCTGAAGGAGTTGACCCCGACTGAGTGGTGCGGACTGGCACATTCCAAGATCCGGGACTATGTGTTGAGGGACGCGTTGAAGCTTGGGGCAGCTGCCACCAAGACGCGATGGCTAAAGACCACCGTGTTACATCTGCCTGCCAAAGAAGAACAGGGGGCCCACTCAGTAAGTGGGCTCTGCTGACACCTCAGCTAAATATATGGATGGTAAACGTACAGACCTGTATATACAAATGATTAATTCTGATCTCTGTATGTAAAGAAATGGAATGTATACATTTGTATGGCACCACCAATTGTACAGATCATCAAAATATTTTGTGAATAAGGCATATTTTTGAAATTAAAAAATGAATAAAAATAATGAGCTAAGGGTGTGGATTGACATGTGGAATTGTAATGTTGTTGCCATCACGGGGATGTGGTTGAAGGAGGATCAAGTCTGGAATCTTAACATTCCAGGGTGTAGGATTTTCAGGCAGGCAGGTGAGGGTACAAAAGTGGAAGTGGTATGGCATCATTAATTAAGGAGTCAGTTGTTATAGCAAGGAATGATGATATCTTGGAAGGGTCATTAGATGAGGTTTTGTGGGTAGAACTTAGGAAGAAAAAGCTCACACTGTTAGCAGTGTATTATAGGCCTCAAACTGTCAATGAGCAATTGAGGAACAAACATGTAATCGATTCACTAACATTTGTAAAAATAATAAATTATAATTATATTAGGGGATTTCAACTACCCCACGATTAATTGGCATAATCATTGTATGAACGGTTTTGAAGGCACCGATTTCTTTGAATGTACATAGGAGAGCTGTTGTACCAATATGTAGATTGTTGATAAGGGATGGTGCAGTGCTGGGCATAATTCTGGGGAACAAAGCCAGGCAGGTGTTTAGATGATAGTGGAGGGAGCATTCAGTGACAGCAGCCGCAATACTAGATGATTTTTGTTTGTTATGGAGAAGGACAGTCTACTAAAAAGGGTTTTGGATTGGGTTAAAGCAGATTTTATGGAAATAAGGTAAGATCTGGCCAAAATATATTGGGAATAGCTACTTAAAGGTACAGCACAACAGTGGGAGGTAGTCCAAAAACTCCTCAGAAGAGTACATGGCCTTTGGCTTGAAATACAGGAGCAAAAAGCTCTGAGAACCATGGATATCTCATGGATAAAAAAGTATAATAAGACATATAACAGGGAGCAAAGCAACAGAGGCCCAAGAGGAGTAAAGGAAATACAAGAGGAATTCCAGAAAGAAGTTAGGAGAACAAAGAGCGGGCATGAGAAAATGCTAGTCAGTAGGATTAACGAAAATCTCAAGATATTCTATAAGTAAAAGATGTGGAAGAGGATAACTGGGGAAAGAGTACTGCCTATTAAAAGGACCTGTTAAGAGTGGGATTCTCTGATTTTATTAGGGACCAATGGGAGAATCTGAAGGAAGCCAGAGAACATTGGTAGAGTGTTAAATAAGTACTTCACATTTGTCTTCACTTGGCAGAAGGAGGATGCAAGTACAGAATTTGAGAAGATGCACTGTGAAGCTCTTGAGCAGATTGCTTTAAGAAGTGTTGGAGGTTTTGGTGCACTTAAAAGTGGACAGTACCACACTATAGAAAGGATGTGGTTGCATTAGATGGGATGTGGAGGAGATTCACCAGAATGTTGCCTGGGATGGAACATTCCAGTCATGAAGAGAGCGGGATGCTAACTGGGTTCCTTTCTTTGGAGCAAGGAAGGTTGAGGGGAAACCTGGTTGAGGTATATAAGATTAAGAGGGGCATGGACATTGAAAGCAACTGCTCTTCTTAGTTGAAAAGCCAATTACAAGGGGGCACCCTTTTAAAGTGAAAGGCCAGAAATTTAGAGACAATTTGAGGAAAAACGTTAGTTGGGGGTCTGGGCAATGCACTTCCTGGGGCGATAGTTGAGATGGGAACATCACACACTTTAATAAGCATTTGGATGAGTTCTTGAAGTAGCATTCAAGGCTGTAGGCCTAGTGTAGGAAGGTGGGACGAGCATTGGTCATTGTATAATTTTGGTGGTACAGACTTGATGGGCTGAAGGGCCTTTTCTGTACTGTATGATTCAATGATTCTATGAAAAATGATTCTATGGAAAAGATTCCATGTCAGTAATTATTATTCAAAGATCTAACTTAATAATTATTCAGGGATAAACACAGAGATTTCTTGGATCCTAACACAACCCATAATGCATAAATGTTATTTAGGACTTTGAACAGTAATCAGGCAGAATCTAACACAGTCATTATTCAGGAAGAAATACAATAATCATTCACAATATAAAATAGCCTCTATTGTGCAACTCCCTGGCAGAATGGAGGTTGCATTACACTTTCCTGCCTACAGTGGAAGCTACATTCCAATTAGAATGGTATGCTAAATCACTTCTGAAGTCATTACCATCTTTGTAAATTGTGAATAAATTAATTCACATTAATTTCCAATGAGACATTTCCTTGCCAGCCATGCAGTCCCTTTGGATAACACACAAGGACACGCTCAGCAATCTGAATCTTCATCAGTCACAGTAAACAGCAGAAACTGTCCCACAAAGACTATTCAAACCACACTTATTTTATTTGTGAAAATATAGCACTATGTATATTCAGTGTTTTCTGAAATTATGACAATGCCATATTTTGTTACAACTTATCCAAAAAATATAATTGCAAGAATACAGTCTACGTTTTGGCCCAGATTTTCAAATGGGCCTGATCAGCGTTTCTGCAGTGTAGATGGGAGCTGCATACTGGCACTCTATGGAGTCCCTAAACTAACTGACTCCGAGGGAATTGTCCAGGAAAGGGTTTGGAGGGATATGAACCAAACAAATGCAAATGGGACTACTTTAGTTGGGAAATTTGGTTGCCATGGACAAGTTGGACTGGAGGGTCTGTTTCTGTGCTATCTGACTCAATGACTCTAATTGATGATTCCACTGGCCCAGGAACCATTCAAAAGTTAAAATCATTTAACATTTAAATCAGAAAATCATTCAGCTGAAGTAAATAATTACTCAGAAAGGTTTATACACTTAAGATCCTAGTTTACCTCTTGGGTAAGTATGAGACTGACCCCAATTTACTCCCAACTTACAAAAGTCCTTGAACAATCCAGTCCCAGACATGTAAATTAGATGAAAAAAGACTCAATTACTGATGTAGTTATCTCTAAGGCTGTGAAAAGTGATAAATATAAGCCTTATTTCAAAACCAGTTATCAAACTTTCATGTAATTGTGAATGGAGGTATTCAGTAAATTCAAATGCTCACATTTGGACAGATTCATAAGAATGCCAGAAATACGAGTGAGGTAGGCCACAGCCCTTGATAAAATCACAGCTGATCTTCTGCAGCAACTACTTTCATCCATTCTATCTGGCTCCTGATTGCCTTTATATCATAAATCTATCAATTTCAGTTGTGAATATAATCATGCAAACAGTGGGTTAGTTAGCTTATTCCTGGTTTGTGGTGCAGAGTGATGGCAACAGCATGGGTTCAAGTCCTGTGCATTGAGATTATTATGAAGGACTCTTCATCTCAACCTCTCACCTTGTCTCATGCATGGTGACCCTCAGGTTAAACCACCACCAGTGATTTCTCTGTCTCTGTCTCTCTCTGCCTGTCTTTCTCTAATGGAGAGCAACTCTATGTCCTGGCAGGACTATGGTAAATTTATCTTTTCATCAACTAACACCATACAACACAATAATTAGACACACACAAGAGGTACCATGGAAAGAAAATAAATCACAGAATATTGTAATGAGAACTGGAGCTCTTGCTTTTGTTTCTGTTGAGGAATTAAGATAGCGCTCAGCTAGAATGCTGAAGGTGAGAAATAGAGGAAGCCTTAACACAAACATTTAAGTTCTCTTTATACTGCACCTAAGAAAATAAATTCTCAGGGTCTTTTCTGTCAAATTATGCAGTTGCAGCTCATTAAAGTTTTGAAAATTATGCAGTGTAAAGGCTACAATTTTTTTGAATAAAAGGTTAATCTGAATGTAACAGCACAGAAGAAGCTAAAAACCTGGCTGATTTGTGTCATTTGGCTATACTGCTGCGAACCTGAAATAGTTTACACAGAAAATATAATTATGCTAATTCAGGAGATAAGAAAATTTCATTGATGACTCATTGGGAGAATGTGAATTAGGCATTAACCATAACAAAGGCTGGGATATAGATGGCTGAAGGACTGTTTCTCGAATCCCACTGTTTTATGTGGAGTAGGATTTAGCTTTTTGCAAAGGCCACCTGATAATGCAGTCACCTTAACTTGCCAACTAAGAATTAAACAAAAACACGAGCTTTCTAAAAAGGGGAGACATCATCTTAAAACATCTGCAGGAAACGTTTTCTCCAGAGAGAGAGAAACATCTTGAAACAGCTATTGGGGTGCAACTGAAGCAACTGGAAGTGGCACACCTACAGAACCAGAAGCCAGGAATCTTCTCTCTTTTTCCAAAATCTGTTGTTTTGCAGATCATTCCTGCACAAGGATTCATTACAGCTGCAGGATCTCATTTCAAATGTTAATCTCTAACTCAGCAATCACTATGTCCCAGGTTAACACTACGAAGACCATATTGGGATTTTGATCTTAAAGGTATTATTTATCTTAACTGTACTCGTTTTAATCTTGCTATGTGTAATTTTTAAATCAATAATTTGATCTCTTTATTTGAAGGAACTTTCAGGGATAGATTGGACAAACGTCACCTTTAACCTGCTTAATTAATACACTCAAGAGCTGGTCACCTTTAAGTTGAATCGTTACAAATTTAAAAGTGGGGACTAAAGGAGCTGTATTAATTCAGTTCACTGACCCTATTATAGATGCATTTCCAAGAATAAATGAACTAGAAAGTAAATAAAACAATATTAAAGATTGCAATGGTTACTCGCGGAATGATTTCAGGAAATTACAGACTCAAAGAGAGGTTCGTATACAGTATGATCTTTTCTAGTCCCTCATTCCAGGGTTCTTTTGATTGTAAAATGCAAATTCTTTCAAACTGCAAATTCAAATCATGCAAGTACTTTCTGCAAATTCACCAAAATTATTGTAGCACTGTTAATATGAGTTCTCCTCTTAGACTGCCTATAATCATCACTGGAAAAGTGAAAGAACTTGTGGAATCACTGCTGCAATAAGACTGGCCCATCAACTTTGCCCCAATTGGCAGGAAATCCAATGTCTATGGACTGAAAGAGTCCGTAAAGAAAGATGCACTCTGTCAATACCTCACAGCAAGCCTGGTGACACTCTAAGAACAGGAACCACAGAGGTGATTCTAGGTTTCTCTATCAGGAAACATCAAGACTAGTTTGATCAGAACGAGGAGCTACTAGATCCCAAGCACAAGCAGCTCCTGAACAGGAAGCACCAATGAAATTCAAAAAAAAAGACAAATGAGGGCCAAGGTCCAGCAATAAAACTGTGACCTAAAGCACATGGCAACAGCCTTGACGTGTGTAGATTCTCAGGACATCAATGACACAAGCACATTGAGAACTATGAATTGAGTGCTGCTCATCAAGGAGAGAGGCGTAGTCAGCACTCACTGGAAGGAACAATCCTTTTATGAGACTCAGACCTTAATGTGTGTGCCTTTGACCACATCCCACAGCATACTATCCATCATTATCTCAGTCCAACCAGTGATTGAAAAGGGCAACCCGAGAGCCAGCAGGGCTACTGGCATAAAGGGAGTCTCTGCTGGAATACTGTGGAGAAGCAATCTTGGTTCAAATTTGTGATCTTTTCATCCTCATCTGAATGAAGGGAGCATGACAGTGGCCCTGTGAGACACTGTAGACATGGACCTGTTCATAAAAGGAAATAAGACCAAATTATTATAACTACAAAGGGGTATTCCAGCTGCACATCACAGAGAAGAACATTACAAAAATTCCTCCTCAATCACTTCCTCTCAGTGGGTGAGGTGTTTTTGCTAGAGTAATATGATGATTCCAGCAATTAAGAAGGACACGAAACATCATCATCATCATTGCAAAACAACTTCAAGAAAAGTGCACACAGCAGCAGTAAACTGTATATGGCATTTTCAATGTCACACTCTGTCAACCAGAAGGAATTATGGAGCATAGTCCCCTGACTTGACTGCTCATGGAAATTCATCGTCATTGTCTCCTGCTGCACAATAATGTGGAAGCAGTGATCTTCACCAACAGATCCACCACATATCCAATATGTGTACAATCAAGTAAATGCTCTTTGCCGTCTTCCTTCCAGAGCACAGCTTCTGATAAGACAAGTGGAAACTGTTCAACTTTCATCAGCTCCAGATCCTAACCAAGACCATCCCGATGCCTGTCCTTGAGCTGCAGTATGTAATGCTTTGGCATGCATGCAGTCAGAGGCCAAGCTCCATACCATTGACAACATATTCACAGAGACAAGCAAGACAATGGTCCTCAGGCTCAGAATAGTTGGCATGGCAATGCTGGTTACCAGCTTTAGGAATACAGTGAATGGGCCAGCTCTCACGGTGGATCAATGCTTTCGGCATCAATTATTGTAAAAGTACTAACAGCACGAAGGTCAAAGACCTTGTCCAATGATTAGATTAGATTACTTACTTACAGTGTGGAAACAGGCCCTTCAGCCCAACAAGTCCACACCGACCCACCACCCATCTTTACATTTGTCCCTTACCTAACAATACAGGCAACTTAGCATGGCCAATTCACCTGACCTGCGCATCTTTGGACTGTGGGAGGAAACTGGAGCACCCGGAGAAAACCCACGCAGACACAGGGAGAACATGCAAACTCCACACAGTCAGTCGCCTGAGGCAGGAATTGAACCCGGGTCTCTGGCGCTGTGAGACAGCAGTGCTAAACACTGTGCCACCGCGCTGCCCATGTACTCTGAATCGTACCCAGGGGCACAAGTTTGAAGGGTACTGTCAACTGACCTTTTATTGGGCACACACCCTCTCCACATCAAAACTCTGCCCAGCCTGTGCTCAATCCCACAACCAGTTTCAACCAGGAATTTTCAGAGAGATGGTTGAAATAGTTAGCATTGTCTTGGATGCACATTGTCTAGTCTGGATCCCAGGATGGAAGATGCATCTAAATGGACGAAGGAGTGGCAAATGGAGTTTAATTTAGATAAATGTGAGGTGCTGCATTTTGGAAAGGCAAATCAGAGCAAGACTTATACACTTAATGGTAAAATCCTTTGGTGGTGGGGTTCCTTTGAGTGCAGGTTCATTATTCCTTGAAAGTGGAGTCGTAGGTAGATAGGATAGTGAAGAATGCGTTTGTTATGCTTTCCTTTCTTGGTCAGAACTTTGGGTATAAGAGTTGGGAATCACATTGTGGCTGTACAGAACATTGGTTAGTCCACTTTTGGAATATTGTGTGCAATTCTGTCAGAATGATGTTATGAAACATGAAAGGATTCACAATTCCTTGAAAGTGGAATCGCAGGTCAAAAGATAATGAAAAAGGCATTTGCTATGCTTTCCTTTATTGATCAGAGCATTGAGTACAGGAGTTGGGAGATCACTGCATGGCGGTACAGCACATAGATTAGGCTACTTTTGGAATATTATGTGCAATTCTGTTCTCCCTCCTATCGGAAGGATGTTATGAAACTTGAAAGGGTTCAGAAAAGATTTAGAAGGATGGTGCCACAGTTGGAGGATTTGAGCTATAGGGAGAGGCTGAATATGCTGGAGCTGTTTTCCATGGAGTGTCAGAGGCTGAAGAGTGATCTTATTAAGGTTTATAAAATCATGAGGGGCATGGACAGGGTAGATAGACAAGGTCTTTTCCCGGAACTGTAAGGCATAGGTTTAGGGTGAAAGGGGAAAGATATAAAAGAGACCTAAGGGGCAGCTTTTTCATGCAGAGGGTGGTGCGTGTATGGAACGAGCTGCCAGAGGAAGTGTGGAGGCTGGTATAATTGCAATATTTAAAAGGCATCTGGATGGATATATGAATAGGAAGGGTTTGGAGGGATATGGGCTGGGTGCTGGCAAATGAGACTAGATTAGGTAAGGATATCTGGTTGGCCTGGATGAATTCGATTGAAGGGTATGTTTCCACGTTGTACATCTGTATGAAGCTATGACTCTGAGCTCCTGTGAAGGAACCGAGTGGCAGGTTTAATAAATTTGATCTGGAGAAAATGCTGCAAAAGGTGACCACCCATAAAGATGTCCTGTTTCTTCAAGGGCCCAACTGCCTTGCAAGATGACTGATTAGTGAAGGTAGCAGAGATAGTGAACAGAGTAGGGGTGACATCTGAGCTGTCACGCAATGGTGAGTGAGATGGCGCTATGGAGCTTGTTGTCTGGCCCTACTGTACTGGCCCGGGGTGTACACAGGACCTGTGATATTCACCCATGTTGCACACACGTGGAGACAAATCCTCGCAGTGGTAAAAGCAGTGGCTGACTGATCCAGGCTTGGAGGTCGCAATGGAGTCCTTTGTCTGACAGCTCTGCAGCTGTGCTATGTGTGGCCTGTACAGACTCTTCTGTGCTCTCAAAAGCAAACCTTCCTGCTCAACCAGCAGATAACGTCTACCCCAGCTGGCAATGCTGACTTTTAAGTACTGGTCATTCTGCTATAACACGCATTTCATCAATGTGTGTTGGCTATAACACGATTGAATGGATTGGGGATGCTGTTTCTAAAGTGTGAACTTTTAAAATGTCTGTTGGCTGTAACGTGACTACGCCAATGCTGATTGGGCTGTTTCTAAAGCACAATTTTTCTATAATGCAGAGTTGTGCAAGAACACACCCATCACGTTGTAGAAGAACCGACTGTAGTGAAAAGCTGCCTGCAAACTTTTGTAAACCTCTTTAGTGTACCCTTCCCAAACTCTTACCCAGCTGGTGGAGGGAATCATGACTCCATGGTGGGGAGATGGTTAAGGTTTACAAAACGTGCTTGAGCAGATGGACATCTGGATTTGCTGCACATTTTATGACAGTGTAAGTGTACGGAGCCATGCATCATGATAAGTGTTCTCCCTAATGTTCTTCCTGCTTGGACACTGATTTTAGAGGGAATATTGATCATGACACAAGGGCCTCCTGACCGTTGAAAAGGCCTCGCAGACATTGTGCAGAATCATTTGATACAGGATGGGGTTGATGTTTATTTGATGTCTTCTATTTTAAAGTAGTTTGTGTTAATCACAGGTGGTTTAATATGGTCTGCCTTTGATTAGATTAGATTACTTACAGTGTGGAAACGGGCCCTTCAGCCCAACAAGTCCACACCGACCTGCTGAAGCGCAACCCATCCCCCTACATTTACTCTTTCACCTAACACTACAGGCAATTTAGCATGGCCAATTCACCTAACCTGCACATTTTTTGGACTGTTGGAGGAAACCGGAGCACCCAGAGGAAACCCAAGCAGACATGGGGAGAATGTGCAAACTCCACACAGGGAATTGAACCCCGGGTCTCTGGCTCTGGGAACAATAGAACTACATATGGCCTACAGATTGGTCTTTGATTGCCATCAAATAAATACACAAAAAAACCCTCACTTATTTAAACATGCAGGCAGTTGTTCAATTCTAAACTGCCAATTAAAAAATGGGTCAATGTCAACCAAGCCTCCCCCTGCTGCAGTTATAAAGTCAAACTTTGTAGGTTGCTAATGGTGCAAACTCTATCTCTTGATGCTATGTTGATTTCTCTGCGCATTGATGGAGAAGCTTCATTGACATTCCATCTGGAAAGGGTGATAACTGACATTATATCCCTCAAAAATATTTTACTGAGGTATTATCCTTTGTAATTGATAAGGAGGGTTGGTTAACTCATTTAGCTTGATGGTAGGTGCGCTTTACAGAATGATAACCACAGCATACAAAACCTCTAACAATTGTGGGAATTCGGGAAAGCAGGCTAACAGCGAGTTATAAGATCTCAAGGTACACACAGCCAGTTGTATAATGGAACAAGCAATCCATGGTTCTTTGTGAACTATAACTAAACACCTAAGTTATCGACATGGTATTGAAAGCTCCCATATAAATCTAGGCCAACCTCCAAATGGACGCTGTGGCTTATTTCTTTGAAATGTATCCTATATTTTGTCAAGTTTTGACAGCAGCTGCTTTGTTTAATGTAATGTTCCTTTGCTGTTCTTCAAAAACTGAATTTACACAGAAACCTTTTTGTAGTTATATCTGATCTGCTATGTGACCATTTCCATGGAAACTATTATTGAACAACGCTGTCAAGATCCAGGATTTTTGATTATTCGCCCTCACAAGATTTCACATAAATAAATTACCTTTAAATGTGATGTTCAGAAAGGGGACTGTATGCTAATTGGTCTTGTAGAGTTCAATGTGGAGTTTGCACGTTCTCCCCGTGTCTGCGTGGGTTTCCACCGGGTACTCCGGTTTCCTCCCACAGTCCAAAGATGTGCAGGTCAGGTGAATTGGCCACGCTAAATTGCCTGTAGTGTTAGGTTAGGGGTATGGGTGGGTTACGCTTCGGCGGGTCGGTGTGGGCTTGTTGGGCCGAAGGGCCTGTTTCCACACTGTAAGTAATCTAATCTAATCTAATGTTTAATTGATTTGTATTGATCTGATCATTCATCGATGTGCACTTGCTTGATTATTTAAACCTGGATGCAGTTTTAGAAACTAAACTAAACAAAAGACTCATGAGGCTGAGCTGTGAACATCTGCAGAGATATTGTGGAGAATTAAAGATAGGAGCACCGTAATTAAATTTACTATGGATGGAAACTGGTGTTATTCTTGCATTTCTCTGAGATAAATTGGATGTGTAAAGCATACAACAAAACCAGCAAATACCTAACAGTTGCTTAAATGCCAATGAGTTCTAACAAGCCATAATTAACAAACAAATCATTAAAATTGAATTTCAAAGAAAGGTTATATTGGACTCAAAATGTTAACTTTTTTTGCTCTCCAGAAAGTTTCTCCAGCACTTTCTGTATAATTCATATTAAAAATCTCACTAATAATATTAAAAAATCCTTCAGCTATGTTAGGCTGTGAACAACAGAGCATAAAGCACTTACAAGTAGACAGTGATGACTTAAATAAAATCTGGATGGCCCTTATAGAAGATAAAGGAAAGTGCTGATTGACAGTAAATATGATTTTCTAGGAGAAAGTGAGGACTGCAGATGCTGGAGATCAGAGCTGAAAATGTGTTGCTGGAAAAGCGCAGCAGGTCAGGCAGCATCCAAGGAGCAGGAGAATCGACGTTTCGGGCATGAGCCCTTCCTGAAGAAGAGCTCATGCCTGAAACGTCGATTCTCTGCTCCTTGGATGTTGTCTGACTTGCTGCGCTTTTCCAGCAACACATTTTCAGTAAATATGATTTAGACAGTAAATAATTATTCTATTTAAATGATGAAAAATGATCTACAGAACTGATGTGGAATGCTGGGCTGGTTATGTGGAAATGAAACAGACTGAATTATGTGAGTCTGATGCTGACTACAGTTCTTCATGCTTACCTTCCTGTGAAATAAAGCATGTAACTGATTTGTATCCAGCTTCAACTCTTCAAATGCCTGACACTTCCATCTCCAGAAAGATCAAAGAAGTTTATGGGCGGCACGGTGGTACAGTGGTTAGCACTGCTGCCTCACAGCGCCTGAGACCCGGGTTCAATTCCCGACTCAGGCGACTGACTGTGTGGAGTTTGCATGTTCTCCCCGTGTCTGCGTGGGTTTCCTCCGGGTGCTCCGGTTTCCTCCCACAGTCCAAAAATGTGTGGGTCAGGTGAATTGGCCATGCTAAATTGCCCGTAGTGTTAGGTAAGGGGTAAATGTAGGGGTATGGGTGGGTTGCGCTTCGGCGGGTCGGTGTGGACTTGTTGGGCCGAAGGGCCTGTTTCCACACTGTAAGTCTAATCTAATCTAATCTAAACTTCCAAAAGGTGATACTAATATTATTTTCCTCATAGATATTAAGTGCTGCTGACCTACATTAATCTTACAGTATCATAACTTTAAAACTTGCAACATGTTTAAAGTCCTTCCCTAATATCGCTCCCCCCTCCCTATTTCTGTAATTTCTTTTCACTCCGCAGCTCTTCCTAGAAGTATGGCAATTAGGCTAATTAGGAGACATCCTCTTCATTCTCTGTCCAATCAGGGATGCTGGGTGGCACTGGGATACTAGAGGGTCAATTGGAAGGCTGAAGAGCAGATCCATCGGACCAATAAGTGTTGCTCAGGCAAAGAGAACACGGGGCACCTCAAAAGAGAGACATCCATGAGAATGTGCAGTTGGTATGTTTCCAAAGAGGGTCCCAATCTGTCAGAGCTATCAATTGTGGTAAACATCTCAACACTAACCTGAGAATGCAACTTTAAAAAGAAGGGTTTTGTAATTTACGCATGAAAGAAATGAAATATCACTGTGTTCTAACAGATTAAAGGCTTAACAGACAATCAATTTTTCAATATATAATTTCAGTTACATCATATTGCAAATTTTTGCTATAAATTCTGTGTTACGATCGAGCTCTCCACAATCACCTGATGAAGGAGCGTTGTTCCAAAAGCTAGTGTGCTTCCAATTAAACCTGTTGGACTATAACCTGGTGTTGTGTGATTTTTAACTTTGTACACCCCAGTCCAACACCGGCATCTCCAAATCATGAACACTAACATGTTTATCTGTGGATGTATCACTGTTGGCCTTTGGGAGCATTCAGACCAATGTATGTCTAACCGATTGCCCTTAGTTTCCACTGTAATCAATGGGTAAGATCCACTCCCTCTTGCGTGGGCTCAACCACATTCAACAGTTCCTAGAACCCAGAAGGTTCTGGCTGGACTGTCACAGATAATATTTAGATTTAGAAGAATTTTGTCCATTATATCAACCATTTCAACTGGTTGAATTACTGCTGCAAAAGAAAGTTAGTGCTGGTGGTAGTAACAATAGCATTAATTCCTGATCGCTCCTTTGCTGGACTCCCAGTAGGATGAAAGGTGAAGTTAAATTATTACAGAAGGGCTCTGCATAGTTTGGACAATGTGAATTGGCATCCTCTGGCTCAAACTGTCACACAGTAAATTAGAATGAAGGTTTAATGCCTGATTTAAGTTAGCTGAAATCCATTTGTGAAAGCTGTTAGCAACATATTAAATGAAAAATACACAAGCTGTGAAGAAAATGTAACTTTGGCTAGAAATCATGACAGAATGATGCAGCAAAATAAATCTTGAATCTAAGTTCCTTGTAATGGAAAAAAAAATCTCATCATAGATTTGGCCAACTGAAATTATTATTACTGCAAGTATTTTGCAAGATGCTTAATATTTACATGATTGTTCTCAGTCTCAGAGTTTCTTTCAGTTTCAAACATCAGTCTGGAGCTAATACATTTGAGGTGGTAACCAGTTCATTTGTTACAGGGTGACTTATTTCTAGTTAAGGTGCTGAGCTTTGAATATCATTATTTTGCTTTAATTAGATTCCTAAAGTTAACCACCAGAGGTATTAGAGGGATTTCCAGTATTAGCTCATAATGTGATACTTAACAGAAATTGCATTGGAAACAAAATTCTTGAAATTGCACGGAACACAATACCATTGGACCCTTTAAGCCTCCAATCAATCAGATTGTGGTTGAACTGTATTTTAATTTCAACAATCCATCTTAGCTCCATGCCCTTGCCTAGCAAAAATCTAACATCTTTGATTTGCAATTTCAAACTGATTTGATTCAAAATAGCTTTTTAGACAGAAACTCACAGATTTCTAATGCTCTCTCTGTGAAGAGATACATTTAATCATCACCTCTGAATGATCTTAGCTCTAATTTCGGAGTTATGCCTCCTTAGTTTGGTCTCCTCCACCAAAATGCATCGAACAATGCAAGGATGCTATTATCAGTCTTGAGGTACCCTTGCGGTAAGCAGTAGGATGCCAAGAGTGGGCGATGATAACCATTATTGCTGATGTTTTCCTGGCAAGACCACTAAATCTGAAATCAGCTTAACAATAGAATTGGTAGTCAAAACAAAACCCTTACAGAAGCAACAGACATACATACCCATTGGACATCTGAGATAATCCTGTGTAAAGCTTGTGGGACTCAAGCTGATTAGACGATTGTGGATTAATTAACTTTCTCTTCATCATGATTTTCACTTAAGTGAATAGTTAAATCTTATAACTATGACAGATTGTGAATACATTTCAATTGTGCAATGCCTTTGAGTAGAAGTCAGAATAGAAGAGGCAATAAAATATCAGCACTGCCTTTGGGGGCTCAGTGATTAGGTTTGGACAAAGGTTCATTCACAGATTTAATTCACACTTCCTTGTAACTTTCGGCCCATTGAAAGAGTGTATTGTGTGGGCCTTTCCTTCCACCTGTAATAATCCTTCTCAATCATCTCCAAATCTCATATATAATGTAACCATGGCAGAATATAACTTAATACAGTGCTCTTAATAAATTAATCCACAGAATATAATTCATATGTATCAAGCAAGCTCATAAATGAGAGAGAAAATTAGAAGTGGAGAGAATGGAATCTCATCTGAGACAATTTCCTTGGCCTTTAATGAAGGGTTGGCCTACTGGTTGACTGAGACTGTGTTTACACTAATCGGAAATAGATTCCCATTTGTAGTGATTACATTTTGTTCTGATAGACTCCATTTCCAATACTACCTCCAAAGGCACGGTGAATCACATGGCAGCACTAGGTACATGCCAATCTTCCAACGTTAATGGCACAGTCTCTGTTTAATGCCTCAGTCAAACTGTTAGAGTTAATAGATGTGAAGCTGGAAGAACATGGCAGGTTAGACAACATCCAAGGAGCAGCAAGGTCAATATTTTGGCCTGAAATATTGATTTTCCAGCTCCTCGGATGCTGTCTGACCTGCTGTGCTCTTCCAGCTTCAGATCTACTGACTCTGACTTCCAGCAACTGCAGACATTACTGTCTCCAAGCTATTGTTTACCTGGAAATGTGTAGGCTAAGAGTGCATGAGATAGAATCTTATTATTTTATTTCTGACTTTCCCTTGCCATATCATAAAATTTTTATGGACACTCATAATGCTAGATAAGAATCCTTTACGTATGTAAATGAGTTATAATTAAACATGTATTTATTACTTGCTACTTGTGCTGGGAACCCAACTGAAAAATATAAATTCTTGAGATGTTTGACAGCGTAGATGTCAGAAATCTCCGTGGTTGACAAGTTGAGGACAAAGTGTCACAGTCCTTGAATATTTTCATAAGAGGAGACCTCTTAACTTCAAGTCTTTCGGAATCTGTGTCCCAGAGAGCTATGGTTGCTCAGTGGTTCAGCATAGTCAAGCTAGATGTTGATAGAATTTAGGATCGAAAGAAATGTAGAGAAGCTGGGCTGCATGGTGAAGTTGAGGTTGATCAGACATGATCC
This sequence comes from Hemiscyllium ocellatum, assembly GCF_020745735.1. NCBI lineage: Eukaryota > Metazoa > Chordata > Chondrichthyes > Orectolobiformes > Hemiscylliidae > Hemiscyllium > Hemiscyllium ocellatum. The sequence continues at coordinate 110,201,651 of NC_083403.1, read as the reverse complement.
TGTTAAAATATGGAACAGACTTGAGGGTTTGAATCACCCCCCTAAACCTGATCATTCTAATGTTGCTCAGTTGGCTGGATGGTTGGTTGTGTTGCCAACAGTCAACAGCACAGTTCGATGTGTGTACTGGCTGAGATTACCACGAAGGTCTTGCTTCTCAACCTCACCTCTCACTGAAAATGTTGTGACCCTCAGGTTAAACTCACCACCAGTACCCTCTTCTATTGAGACCAAGCCCTCTAGTCATCTGGGACTATGACAATTTGATCCGTGTAGCTTTGCAAATAGGAAAAGATTAACAAAAGTAAATGTGAACCCATTACAAGCTGAGTCAGCAGTTTATAATGGGGAATTATGACATGACAGAAAAGTCAAGCAAACATTTTGTGTCAGTCTTTAGGAATGAAAATTCTAAAAACTGCTCAGAAATACTGATGGAACTAGGATGTATCTATTAGCTATGAATGAGATACCACAATCACAGAATTGTTAGGGTACAGGAGGAGACCAATTCAGCCCCACTATGCCTACAACAGCTCTTCAAAAGACCATCATCATCCAGTGCCAATCTCTTGCTTTTCCATCATATCCTTGCAACCTATATTTATCCAAAATCATCCAATGCCCCTTTGAATGCCTCAAGATATTAATAACACTAAAAAGAAAATAGCAATAGAGAAATTAATGGAATATATTTAAATAAATTCTTTAGACTCAATCTTTAAGGGGCACTTTTCTCTTTCTAGTTATCCTTTTGTCATTAATGTATTTGTAGAATCCCTTTGGATTCTCCTGAACCTCATTTGCTAAGGAAAAACATTGGAATATGTAATTGAGGATATGATAACATGAAATTTAGTTAAGAATGAAATGATTGGGCAGAGACAATGTGAATTTATGAAAAGAAAATCATGTTTGACAAACATGTTGGAGCTTTGTGACGATGTTATGAGCAGTACAGATAAGAGGAGACTGGCACATGCAGTATATTTCAATTTTCAGAAGGCTATTGATAAGGTCTCACACAAGAGGTTAGCAACAAAATTAGAGCACATGGGATTCAGGAGAACATACTGGAATAGTTGAAGAACTGGTTAATGAATAGAAAACAGAGAGTTGAAACAAATGTATCACTTTCAGGTTGGAAAGTTATGACTAGTGGGGTAAGGCAATCAATGATTTGACTATGGGATTAACTGAAATGTTTCCAAGATTGTAGATGACACAATAAGCAGTAGAAGTGGGAGCTGTCCTGAGGCTGAAATGATACTGTCTGCTGATTGGAGAGCCTAAGAGAATGGGCAAAAAATTAGCAGATAGAACCCAATGTGGAAAAATGATAGGTTATTCATATTGGTAGAAAAAGCAGTATTTTTGAAATGGTAAAAAGCTGGGGAGTGTTAAACCTCAAAGAGAGTTATGTACTCTTGTTCATGAGTCATTTAGCATGAACATACAGGAACGTCGGGCAATTCAGGAGGCAAATGGTACTTTGTCTTTTGTTACAAGATGATATGAGTTTAGGAATAAAGTTGTCTTACTGCAATTATGTACAGCCTTGTTGAAACCACATTTGGAGTACTGCGTGAGTTTTGATCTTCTTATCGAAGAAAATATATACTTGCCATAGAGGGTGTTGGGATCCATTATTAAGGTTAGGTAGTGTAAGAAACTTTATTGTTAGGTAGTGCTCACGTAAGGTAGTATTAGCAAGTCTGGAACTTGTTAGCTTCACTAGACAACAGTAAGCCATTATGTTACACTAAGAACAGACCGAAAAGCTGATGGCATAGCCTGAAGAGGCCCCAGGGAGGGTGAGAGATAACAGGACATTAGAGCCGTGTCTATATACACGTAGCTCAAACTGAGGTAATAGAACGTTATCAGGCGAGACCCAATCACATACGAAAATTCTGCGTTTTACCAAATAAGGATGTAACTCTGGAATGTGAGAGAACAAAAGGATAGACAAATTTAAAAAATAGTCAGAACGCCTTCTCCAGCAAGCCTGATACCTTGCTGTAACTCGATTCTCTCTCAAATAAAGCAGTCTGTTTCTTAGAATCTGACCCGGTGTCTCATTCCTCCGAAACGAACACGGGGACGGTAGAACCGTCTTAACAGATGGTGACCCCTGACGTGCGGAGGGAACGGAGACACGCTTGTTGGCAGGGGTTGAGAGCCGCCGGGCGGCCGGCCATTCTGAACCGGGTGCGGGGACGCCTTTTGCATAAAGGTCTCCAGTAGACATTGACCACTCTAAATTAGTAGTTGTTCCAACGTCTCGAATACCTTTGCCAACCTAAATTGCAGACGTGAGTAGACGACAGAGAATCGCTTGTTCTAAGTGCGAGTCCTTTAGGTGTGTTGGTCGTCCCGGAAAAGCCGGAGGTATTGGACACGGTGAGTTCTTTTTATTTGTTGCTTTCTATAGTGAGAAGAGTAAGTCCTCCAGGTGTGCTTTGGAACACCCCTGCAATTTCAAAAGTCCTGGAGACGGTGAGTGTTATATTTTGTGGTCTCTTATCGTTAGAGAAGTGAATTCTCCAGGTGTGCGTTGAAACACCCCTGCAATCCCAAAAGTCCTGGAGACAGTGAGTTATTTATTTTTGATCTCTTATGGTTATAAAAGTGAATCCTCTAGGTGTGCGTTAAAACAACCCTGCAATTTGAAAGTCCTAGAGTGGATGAATTCTCCAGGTGTGCGTTGGAACACCCCTGCAATTTTAAATTCCTGGAGACGGGGAGGCATATGTTTATAGTCTCCTATCGTTAGACAAGTGAACCATCTAGGTGTGCATTGGAACATCACTGCAGATTGAAAGTCCTGGAATCGGTGAGTAATATTTTTTTCATTCACTTTCTCTCCTGGTGGTGAGTCGGTGATTTCTCCAGGTGTGCGTGGAAACAACTTGGCAATTTCAAAATCCTGGAGGTAGGAGGCGAGGCGATTGTGTCTTACGGACCGCACGGCTCCTGGAACGGGAGTTGGGTCGGGGGATAGTGTAAGACGCGGGTACTGGGGTTACGGGAGTATAAACCCACGCGCTGACGGACTTGGGGACTGGGAAGCTTCCACTGCGCTGACATAATAACGGACGTAACGGTACGAGGGGACGGCGTATTACCTAACGGGACGGTTAGACAGGGTGGTTGACATGATTTTTATAACAGTCAGAGACAGAGACAGACACAGAGTTCCGGACAGAGCGACTGTGTGTGTGTGAGAGGGAGTCTGTTTATGAGAAAGATAGAGTCTCTGAGTGTGTAAAAATCTCTGTGTGTGTGTGTGTGTGTGTAAGTATTTCTGTGTTTGTAAAGGTCTGTGGGAGAGAACAGAGAGAGAGAGAGAGAGACAGTGCGAGACACTAACAAAGGACTGCTCGGCCAGCAGACAGTTTAACACTTTGTGTTCCGGCTTAAATTCATCTGCTTGTTAGTGAATGAATGTCTGAGTGCTATCACCTAGAGCTTGAGTCCCTGGATTTTTTTTTGAATGTGATTTTTTATGAATGCTTAACATGATTTTTTCAGGTTGGAGATTTTATTGACATTGAGTGGAGATGGGAAAGATTAGTTGGTAACTGATATAATAATCTGAGTGGGTCTGTGGAATTAAGAAATTGTGTGTCATATCCCAAGGAGAGAGAGAATGCGAATGCTGCTGAGCACTAGCAGACCGTGTCTGTGAGAGAGATAGATAGAGAGAGTAGGGCAGCACGTTTGAAGTAAACATTTCGGGAGTACAGCCTGCAAAGACTTTAACCCTTCGTGAACTGATTCAGATGCATCTGTTTGTTTGGTGATTATTTTCTTGGTTTTGTTTCTAGAGCCTGAGTTCCAGGACTGCTGTTTAAAGTGATTTCTTTTTATGTGAGCTTAACATGATTTTTTAAGGCTAATAACTTCTGTTCTTTTATGAGTCATGACTCCCTAACTACTTTTCTTACTAACCTCGTTTATTTTTACATAAAAGCAATATATGAAGGACAGTCGAAGTTTTGTTCGACAGTGGGTAGTTGTAAAAAACGAAAGTTTCCATGGTTATTATCTGTGACCTTGGATTCGACAATTGTGCATGCGTTAGAAGTTTTTAACTTGAATTGACAAACTGTTGTAAGACAGCTCTGATTATTTTTACGACCTAAAGTATTGTAATTGAGAAATGATTGGCCAGGAGTACATAAGAAAACTAATTTTGGATCTAAATTAGGGTACTAAATCTGGACGATTACAGTGGATTTCAAAATTGGTAACTGTATACATTTTACATTTCAAATATTAAACACTGAATAAATGGACGTAAATATATAAATATGTTTACAAGTTAGGAACAGGCCTTAAAGTTAGTCAAGCATGAATTGATAAATTGGTGTTTGAGCATATGGGAAGATAGGAACATTGGAAAATTTCTTAAAAGAAAGAAACAGGGAAGAACATAACGACTTGTCCCCTTCGGGAAGTGTTGATAGGGGACAAGGAGATTGGGTTTGTGTGTGACCCCCTCACCAGTGGGGAGGTCGGAACATTTAAAGGGAAATGACGGTCCTAGTTGAGAATCCGATAGGATTGTCAGAACAAATTAATTTATTTTTGAGGCCCAGTCTGTATTTGTGGGCTGAGTTAATGTCTATTTTGAATATACTATTTACTGCGGGAGAAAGGAGACTTATATGGGGATGCTGGATAGGGAAAGATACGGAAGATAGAAGGGTGAAGTGGGATAAATCCATTAAATGAATTGTTAGGAGGGGCACATAAAGTGTTTGTAAAGAGAGAAAGGGCGAGTGACAGGAGCAGAATGCGTAAATGATGGTAGCTGCGGTTGATGAGGTAATTAGGAGAAGAATGCAGCCAAAAGTGAGCAACCGGAGCGGCGAGTGATAGCATGTAGGGCAGAGAAGAAAGGGGATAGGGAGAGACAAGGAGGAGCTTTTGATAGAGAGTTTGAGCGACAGGGGCAGAGATGAAGGTCTCCACAGGCAGGATGCCATTATTGTGGAAAGATAGGGCATTTTGGGCGGGAGTGTCCTGATCTATAAAGGGAAGAAAGAGCCATTCCGCTTATGATTTTGATAACAACAGGGAGGGGAACAACAACTGGCATCATTTCTGAGCAGTCAGGGGTTAAAAAACCCAGTCATAGATTGGCTGAATAGCACATTCGGTAGATGGGGAACTGTGCTGGGACAGCTGGCCCTTGGTTTATGCATCTCTGTTGCTATCTTTATTACCTGTGGTTGTTGTTGTATACCATGTATCAGGACGCTTGTGACACGAACGATCGACCATGCCCTGACGGGAAAGGATAACCCCCCACCCGCATACCAGGCAGCGGGGCTGGAGGAGCCTGTGATGGGGGCATCCCAAGGAAAGATTACGGGATCGGTATCAGAGGGAATGGAGGAGATATGCCTGAGAGAGAAGCGCGGGACAACTTATGATTTTACTTTATAACTGTATCTCTCATTTCTAATCCTTCCCATTTCGGGCCTCAGAATGTGAGGGCTGAGGTGCAGAGACCCCCTAGTTGTGTATTTTTTTTTCTTTCCCATTCAAATTGACAACAGGTAAATTTGTGCTTTTATGCTGCAGTTAGAGATTGTGAAGTGCTATATGCCTCGAGACTCAAGTGACTATTGTTCACTCAAGAGATTCCTAGCCATCATCTGGTATTCCTAAATGGCTTCGATTGGTCTCGACGGCCACGGTTCACAATGATAAGCCAGTTACCACTGCCCGTGTCCGTACTTGACAGCTGTAAAATGGATGTGGGTTTTTATTGGTCAAGTGAAGGTGACTGGTTAGCCAATGACGGGTAAGATTCCTCGAGCGAGGGACAACCTAAGACAGGCACAGTCGTGCATTGACCTTCAGAATAATGGCCTGTGGTCATGTGGTTTTAACAGATGCCTGGCTTTTGTATCCGTGTCGGGAATCTGGTCAAGTTTCTGGCTTGCAAAGCAGCTTGATATAAGCAAAATCGTGGACCCAGCAGTTTGACATTGTATTCACTGTATTTTTGACAAAGGAAAATGCCAGTTTTGTGGCATCTTCCAGAACCGACTTAACAACAAACCTTTGGGAAGGAAGGAGAGCTCATTGAATCCTATTACAAAAAAGATTTGACACTATGTCAGTAGTTTGATGTCATGGTATAATACGACCGATTTTACTGGGAGGTTGTACAATTGGGTGTTCTTTGGACAGCAGACCTTCATCCTGCAGGCGTCCTAACTCATCCACTTTGTGTTTTCCTCTGGTTCTCTTCGCTTTTGTTATCATACTCAGTAATCGTTTTGTTGGTTTTGAGATAGCTTTTTGTAGATGTTTACGACTTTTGAGTGCTTATGTCTGTTATGTATTATTTCACTGCTTCTCGTGCCTTAACGATTGTATGCGAACTGGAGAGGCGCCTAGAGTAGGGATTTTTTGCGACACGGATTGCTTTGTGAGGTTGTATGCTGCTTAGGGACTCCTATTCCCTATAATTATGTCTCCCTAGAGTCAGACAAGCCGGGTTAAGCTAATTGGTCGGTCTTGCAAAGGAGCGACGGAGGGGCGCTCACCGACCGTCCGGGTCCTGACTGCTGCGTGCGAACTGCTGTATTTTGTGTGGCCTCTTTCGAGGCCAAGGGAGGGAGTGTTGGGATCCATTATTAAGGTTAGGTAGTGTAAGAAACTTTATTGTTAGGTAGTGCTTACGTAAGGTAGTATTAGCAAGTCTGGAACTTGTTAGCTTCACTAGACAACAGTAAGCCATTATGTTACACTAAGAACAGACCGAAAAGCTGATGGCATAGCCTGAAGAGGCCCCAGGGAGGGTGAGAGATAACAGGACATTAGAGCCATGTCTAGATACACGTAGCTCAAACTGAGGTAATAGAACGTTATCAGGCGAGACCCAATCACATATGAAAATTCTGCGTTTTACCAAATAAGGATGTAACTCTGGAATGTGAGAGAACAAAAGGATAGACAAATTTAAAAAATAGTCAGAACGCCTTCTCCAGCAAGCCTGATACCTTGCTGTAACTCGATTCTCTCTCAAATAAAGCAGTCTGTTTCTTAGAATCTGACCCGGTGTCTCATTCCTCCGAAACGAACACGGGGACGGTAGAACCGTCTTAACAAGGGGTACAATGAAGATTCAACACACTGATCCTTAGGATGAAGAACTTGCCATATGAGGGAAGGTTAAATAGTCTGAGCTAAAATTCTTTGGAGTTTAGAAGAATGAGAGGTGAACTCATTCAAACAGATCAAGTGTTTACAGGGCTCGATTGGGTAAGTTGGGCAGTTTAAAACCAATGGGCACAGTCTCAGAATAAGAGGTAAGTCATTTAAAACTGAGATGAAGAGGAATTCCTGCACTCAAAGATTGGTGAATCTGTGGAATCCTCTGTCCCAGAGGACTTTAGAGAGTCAGTTTCTGAATATGTTGAAAACTGAGCTTGAATATCTTCCTCAGATTAAACACGTCAAAGGATCTGGTGATAGTGCAGGAAAATGTTTTTCAAGCAGAAGCTAATTCATAGGCTCACTGAATGGCAGGGCGGGCTTGACTGGCTACTGTAGTAGGTGGACTGGACAGAGGACTCCTCACTTGTAACAACCATTTATTTCACATGTTTGTAAAGGAAAAACTTTAACACATGGGATTAACACATAATTATAACTCATACACTTCATTTGCTTCCCAAGTCTTTGTAGGTAATATCTGTTGCTATCTATAATTTTTACGAGCTATGAACCTCGACAGTGCAGATGTCTTTCATTGTTAGTTCCCATGTACTTTGCCTGTTTGTTTATTTCTGACTGCATCAGCTAAAGTTTGAACTGTTATTAATTTAGTCGTGTTACCAATTCCTGCTCCTATTCTTTATGTCTTTATTCCAGCTTCTTTTTCTGTAATAGGAGTTTTATTCAATGCTTTGAAACCATCTTCTCTCTCATGCTCACAACGCAAAGTTTACTCTATATGAATATCCTTCCATCAGTGTTTTACATGATGTGGTGATGCTAATGTTGTTCATCAATAATGTGAGAAACTGTGTGGCTGTTGTGATATTGAATAATCCATTTATTAAAGCCAACTATTATGTACAAATGTTACATTCATAGACATAAATGTCTGGGCCAACATTAAATGTCTAGAGTACAAACAGCAACATGCTTCCAGTGGAGAGTCATGCTTTAAATGATCACAGGCAAGATGGAGTATGAGATATTTATATACCCCGGTCAAATGCTAAGATACAGTGATGATATAATGAGTCTACCTCTTAACGGTATACAGACATACTGATCGTGAAACACAATACAATGTAACTAATCATATACAGGAAACAATCATAGACTCAGAGAGTCATAGAGACGTACAGCATGGAAACAGACCCTTCAGTCCAACTCGTCCATGCTGACCAGATGTCCTAAATTAATCAGTCTCATTTGCCAACACTTGGCCCAAATCCTTTGAAACACTTCCTATTCATATACTCATCTAAATGGTTTTTAAATATTGTAATTATACCAGTCTCCACCACCTTCTCTGGCATCTCATTTCAAACACTCACCACCCTCTGCATGAAAAAATTGCCGCTGAGGTCCTTTTTAAATCTTTCCCCTCTCACCCTAATTCTATACCCTCAGTTCTGGACTGCCCCACCCCAGGAAAAAGACCTTGTCTATTTACCATATCCATTCCCCTCATGATTATATAATCAAACATAAAAAAATTGAACAACAGAATACCACCCATAGTCTCGTGATTCACACCTGTGAACTGGATTTAAAATGAAATAAGAGAGATGCTGTTTTTCCCACATACTATAGACAGAGGCTAATGATTGGACACATTCTTTCACATGATCTTCTGCCTCACCTCCACACACCCACCATTGCTTGTCTACTATGTCCATTTGAAAGTCACTTGCCAACATCAACAGATATCACCTATTTTACAATGTCAGTTGGCAAGCACTTCTCCTACATTGTCCTCAACATCTGGAGATTCCATGACATTGCACAGGAAGCTGGCTATCTATGATATCGCATATTTGTGAACCCTGCACATTCCTTTCACGTTGTAATTGTGTACAAATCTTTGTCGCAGGCGTAAGGTTGTGGTCGGAATCCTATGGAGAGGCAGCTTCCCACGTGTAGCATATACATGAGATGCATGGATCAGTGCTCACAGTTCAGTGCAATCAGTAATGTTTGTCTGAAATGCGGGCGTGTTTGTCAGAAAGACAGGCAAGTTCATTGTAGCTTCAATGTGGGGCATTGACTGTTTGGTATTATTGTTGCGACAAATGAAATACTGTATTTCTGGCTTCAAATATATTTGCTATCAGCAACTATGTTATCACAGAGAAGCAATAATACAACTATTATTGTCATCCAAACGTGTGCAGATTAGGTGGATTTGCCATGCTAAGTTGTCCATTGTGTCTGGGGATGTGCAGGCTAGGTGGATTAGCCATGGAAAATGCAGGGTTACGGGAAGAGGGTGGTGGGGGTGGGTATGGGAGGGATGCTCTTCAGAGTTTCAGTACGGATTTGGTGGGCCAAATGGCCTGCTTCCACACAGTAGGGATTCTATAATTCTGTTATTTGTCAAGTGCATGAATTCATCACTGAGCATGTTACCTAGGGTGACCTCTGGCCGGAGAAGCCTCTCACACTGTAAGGATAAAATCAGGATATTTCCGCCATTTAAAATAATTTCAGCATTCCACGGAAAGTATGAAAAATGGAAGAAATACATCTTAGAAGTAAGTGCACTCTAATGAATTGTTGTCATTGCAGCCAGAGTAAAACATAGAGCACATACACCCAGAGTGGACACAAACTGAATATTTGAAAGAAGCAGACAATTATTTCTAGTAGTAGGTAAGTGTTAAAACAGCAACTTGCGACACAGCCTCTTTGTTGGCAATATGCTGAACTGGGAATTGAATAGGATTTTATAAAAATGTGTTACAACAGATGTAAGATGACACCTTAGAAATTAGTAATAAAAGTTAATACAAGTATATTTTAACAGGAATGAACCTTGAACTCCCCAAGGGTATACATCATCAGAAATGATTGAAGAGAAGTCTTGTACAAGGCATTGGAAGCAGACCAGAGAATATTAACCTCTGATTGCTGTAGGCCAAATAAGAGAAAGACCTCGAAAGCAAGATTGTCTATATTGTCCAAGAACGATATATAGACAGTGCTTGTGCATATGATCGAGGAGTATGGAGTTTGACGGTTTCTTAGGTGTATTGGACAGAGATAGGATCAGAAAGATATCCGACAGAATGGGACACAGCCTCCCGTTGAGTGTCTGAAGTTAGCCAGAATACCTGAGTCTTCCAGTGGCCTGTGTAAGAAATTAACCATAACGCTACAACTTAACAGACTACAAAAAGACCTTGGATAGTGTTTGCGAGTTGGAGCAGGTTACTGACAGATGTTCATGCTCCAGACGTGACTGTTAGGCCTGGAAATCCAGGGATGCTGCCTACAGTGAGCCCAACATAAAATCTGAAATGCATAGAGTCCTAGTGTCCTAGAGATGTACAGCATGGAAACAGACCCTTCGGTCCAACGGGTCTATGCCAACCAGATATCCCAACCCAATCTAGTCCCACCTGCCAGCAGCTCGCCTGTATCCCTCAAAATCCTTCCTATTCATATACCAATCCAGGTGCCTTTTAAATGTTGCAATTGTACCAGCCTCCACCACATCCTCTGGCAGCTCATACCATGCACATACCATCCTCTGCGTGAAAAAGTTGCCCATTAGGTCTCTTTAATACCTTTCCCTCTCACCCTAAACCTATGCCATCTAGTACTGGACTCCCCCACCCCAGGGAAAAGACTTTGTCTATTTATCTTATCCTCATGATTTTATAAACCTCTATAAGGTCCCCCTCAGCCTCCGACACTTCAGGGAAAACAGCCTTAGCCTACCCAACCTCTCCCTATAGCTCAAATTCTCTGGCACCATCCTTGTAAATCTTTTCTGAACCTTTCCAAGTTTCATAACATCTTTCCGATAGGAAGGAGAATTGCATGCAATATTCCAACAGTACTGTGATGTTTCTGTTAATTAAAATGGATTGTCAGAAAGTCTCAGGTTACCCCTTTATGATTTGTTGAAATGTACTTTTTTTATAATGCTCGCTTCTGACTTGTCCTTGAGCCCAGACTGTGGAGTTGTGAAGGCATTATCTTATGGTATTGATCTCCAAGGATGAATTCATATCTGCCTGAATTAAGCTTCAACTTTTATTGCTGCATTTATTCTTCACAGACTTGCTGCAGTGAGAATGCCCTAATAATAAAGAACAGTGCTGACCATGCAGAGGTGGACAATCCAATTGTGGTTCCATTCTTTACACTATTCAAAATGTTGTTAACTTTTTAGTGGTCAAGGTCTTGCCACTGAATGCAGCTTCAATAACTGTAAGTTGGGGCAAACATTCCTATCAACCTGGACTAAAACTGTCTGAACTTGAGACGTAAGTTTGTGGATTTCATATTTGAACTCAAAGTCACTGAGCCCTCAGGCTGAGACAGACTAGACAACATGCAAGCCTAGGGGCAGCTGGCTGCAATTGGAGTTTGGCTTTTATAGCTAAAGGAAGACCTCCACAAATGCCTCAGCTAAAAAACAATGAATACCAGCCTGCAGAGCAAACAACCAAGACGTTCTGCCTACAAAATTATGAAATTATTCAACTTTGAACTGAACATTCCACACCATTGTACAACATGCAAACCTGCTTGCCTTGAATGGGAAGGCCCTCACACTATCAGCTACACCTTAACCAACACCCATCTCAGAGGAATAATGGATATTCAAAACTATCAGAAACCCACTCACTTTAATTGGAGTACCATTTGCATCTCATCTAACATTCATTTTCTTATCGAAAAGACAGGGAGGTGGGCAGAGGGGGTGGGATTGCCTTGTTAGTTGAGAACAAAATTAAATCTATGGCATTGAATGACATAGCGTCGGATGATGTGGAGTCTGTGTGGGTGAAATTGAGGAACCACAAAGGCAAAAAAACCATAATTGGAGTTGTGTACAGACCTCCTAACAGTGGTCAGGACCAGGGGCGCAACATGTAACGGGAAATAGAGAAGGCATGTAAGAAAGGCAAGGTCACGGTGATCATGGGAGACTTCAATATGCAGGTGGACTGGGTAAATAATATTACTAGTGGATCCAAAGAAAGGGAATTCATGGAATGTTTACAGGATGGCTTTTTGGAACAGCTTGTGATGGAGCCCACAAGGGAGCAGGCTATTCTGGACCTAGTGCTTTGCAATGAACCAGACTCTATAAAAGATCTTAAAGTAAGGGAACCCTTAGGAAGTAGTGATCATAATATGGTAGAGTTCAGTCTGGAGTTTGAAAGAGAGAAGGCAAAATCGGATGTAATGGTGTTACAGTTAAATAAAGGTAATTATGAGGGCATGAGAGAGGAACTGACAAAAATAGACTGTAAGCAGAGGCTAGCGGGGAAGACAGTAGAGCAAAAGTGGCAGGAGTTTGTGGGTATAATTGAGGACACTATACAGAGGTTCATCCCCAAGAAAAGAAAGATTATCCGGGGAGGGATTAGACAACCATGGCTGACAAAGGAAGTCAGGAAATGTATTAAAGAAAAAGAGAGATCCTATAAAGTGGCCAAGAACAGTGGGAAATCAGAAGATTGGGAAGGCTACAAAAACAAACAGAGGATAACAAAGAGTGTACTAAGAAATGAGAGGATCAAATATGAAGGTAGGCTAGCCAGTAATATTAGAAATGATAGTAAAAGTTTCTTTCAGTACATAAGAAACAAATGACAGGCAAAAGTAGACATTGGGCCACTTCAAACTGATGCTAGAAGCCTAGTGATGGGAGATAAGGAAATAGCAGGAGAACTTAACAAGTACTTTGCATTAGTTTTCACAGTGGAAGACATGAGTAATATCCCAACAATTAAAGGGAGTCAGGGGGCTGAGTTGAGTATCGTTGCCATTACAAAAGAGATAGTGCTAGAAAAGTTAAAAAGTCTTAAAATTGATAAATCTCCTGGCCCCGATGGGATACACCCTAGAGTTCTGAGAGAGGTGGCTAAGGAAATAGCGGAGGCATTGGTTGAGATCTTTCAAGAGTCACTGGAGTCAGAAAAGGTCCCGGATGATTGGAAGATAGCTGTTGTAACCCCTTTTTTCAAGAAAGGATCAAGACAAAAGATGGAAAATTATAGGCCAATTAGCCTAACCTCGGTTGTTGGTAAAATTCTAGAATCCATCATTAAGGATGAGGTTTCTAAATTCTTAGAAGAGCAGAGTCTGAATAGAACAAGTCAACATGGATTTAGTAAGAGGAGGTCATGCCTGAAAAACCTGTTGGAATTCTTTGAAGAGGTGACAGGCAGGTTAGACCAGGGAAACCCAGTGGATGTAGTCTATCTAGACTTTCAAAAGGCCTTTGATAAGGTGCCACACAGGAGGCTGCTGAGCAAGATGAGGGCCCATGGTGCTCGAGGTGAGCTGCTGGGATGGATTGAGGATTGGCTATCTGACAGAAGGCAGGGAGTTGGGATAAAAGGTTCGTTTTTGGAATGGCAGCCGGTGACGAGCGGTGTCCCGCAGGGTTCAGTGTTGGGGCCACAGTTGTTCGCATTATATATTAATGATTTGGATGAAGGGACTGGGGGCATTCTAGCGAAGTTTGCAGATGATACGAAGTTAGGTGGACAGGCAGGTAGTACTGAGGAAGTGGGGAGGCTACAGAAGGATCTAGATAGTTTGTGAGAGTGGTCCAGAAAATGGCTGATGGGATTCAACGTGAGCAAATGCGAGGTCTTGCACTTTGGCAAAAAGAATAAAAGCATGGACTACTTTCTAAATGGTGAGAAAATTAGTAAAGCCAAAGTACAAAGGGATCTGGGAGTGCTAGTCGAGGATTCTCTAAAGGTAAATATGCAGGTTGAGTCCGTGATTAAGAAAGCGAATGCAATGTTGTCACTTATCTCAAGAGGGTTGGAATATAAAAGCACCGTTGTGCTGCTGAGACTTTATAAAGCTCTGGTTAGGCCCCATTTGGAGTACTGTGTCCAGTTTTGGTCCCCACACCTCAGGAAGGACATACTGGCACTGGAACGTGTCCAGCGGAGATTCACACGGATGATCCCTGGAATGGTAGGTCTAATATATGAGGAACGGCTGAGGATCCTGGGATTGTATTCATTGGAGTTTAGAAGATTAAGGAGAGACTTAATAGAGACGTACAAGACAATACATGGCTTGGAAAGGGTGGATGGTAGGAAATTGTTTCCATTAGGTGAGGAGACTAGGACCTGTGGACACAGCCTTAGGATTAGAGGGGGTCAATTCAGAACAGAAATGCGAAGACATTTCTTCAACCAGAGCGTGGTGGCCCTGTGGAATTCATTGCCACGGAGTGCAGTGGAGGCCGGGACGCTAAATGTCTTCAAGGCAGAGATTGATAGATTCTTGTTGTCTCGAGGAATTAAGGGCTACGGGGAGAACGCTGGTAAGTGGAGTTGAAATGCCCATCAGCCATGATTGAATGGCGGAGTGGACTTGAGGGCCGAATGGCCTTACTTCCACTCCTATGTCTTATGGTCTTAAGCTTATGCAACCCTGAAAGGAAGAACAACAGCTCAGTGATCAAACCCAGATTTGGCAGGAGATAAGGGAAACCGACAGTCAATATAACTGGGGACCCCTGATCTCTGGTGTTGTTTATAAGAGGTCCAGCCAGCATTAAGAGAATTGACCACAACTAGTCACAGACTCAGGAAAAGAAGGAGAACGAGCAATCTTCTCATCCATGGACCTCCACATACTGACGAGAAGTGATTAGAGAGCTGAGAGACTGACTGGGGGAAGTGCCAGTGACAATCACCACAGTAGAAGTCAACAGAAGCCACTTCGGAGATCAACATAAGGTCATTGAGACCCTCTGTCCCAGCTCAGTAAGATAGGTTTGGAGGGGTGGGCTTAGAGGCTGACGGTGCAGGGCAATCCCTAGGAAAGGGAAACAAGATAGGTCCCCAGGATTCGCATTTATTCTCTCTCTCTCTTTTCCCCTGTCATCCAGTAATTAACAGCTCTCTGTAATCCAAACCCCATTGTGCCAAGTTGGGGCTGCAAGGGTTAACTGGGTGTTAGTAGCTGTCAGACAAGTCTCATTTCACTTTGTGAGAGGCGCTTGCAAATGTTGTTTCTGCAAATATCACAAGGCTGAATCATGAGGGGGTGTATGTGAAGCTAGATATACTTGCACAAACAGCTACAAGTAGCTACATCTTGCTTCTGCAGAAATCGCAAGATGGAATCAGGAGGGTGTATACCAAAAAATAACTAACCGAAAAGGGAGGTGGTCAATTGGTAGAAACAGATGTTTGACATGACAGTTGCAATTGTCATGTACATAGGGAGTTAGTATGAACAAGATAATCAAATAAGACCCAGTGTTGCATCAGCAAAAGTAATAAGACCCAGCTATCAAGGGGTGGGGAGGGGGGGTGGGAGTTGCACGCTAACAACAGGCCACAAATAGATGTGGTAAACCGATTAGATTAGCAGCTGCACAGAGTAATACAACTGTCACATATGAAATAAAAGGGGAGTACCAAGAGACTCAACTGAACTGTATAAATTGTAATGTAACCTCCTGATTGGAATGCCTACTTTGTGCTCCCCCGGGCTTGCAAGAATGTATGAATAAAGACTGCTTCAGAATTTGACTCGGACTGAAATTATTGAACAGTGAGCTTTGTTTCTCACACTTGATGCAGAGCATTGTTTATTTCTCAATATTTATTCTCTTTCAGGAATTATATATGTTCTCAATTTTGTTTAGTTTTTAATTAAATCAGAGTTTTCTTTGCCTTTGAAGCACCTGCCTCCTGTGCTTTTCACCACATCACATCTCATGACATAAGCCTAGTGTCAGAACCAGGGAGATTTTGGACAATAAACCGACCAGCACTCCCTACAATAACAAAAAAACACTGATTCTGACATCCTTACTTTTGCCTTTTTATCACCCAGAGTTGAAGTGATCTCCTGCTAGCTAGCCTCCAGTTTTCCACTCACTCTCAAGACATCAACTCATTTAAAACTTCCTCCCTGATACACTAACCCATATAATATTCTGATCATGTCTGTCTTTGGTGATCTGAATCACTTCCTAGTAACTGCATTCAGTTTCAAATTCAAATCTCTAGATCTCTTCATGACTTTGTACTTTTTAGAATTCACTGGGGTGTGAATGTCACTGGCTAGTTCAACATTTATTGCCACCCGAATTACTTTGGTGAAGGATGTGCTGGGCTGCCTTCTTGAACTGCTGTAGTGTTTGCAGTGTAAGTAACTCATGATGCAGTTAGGGAGTGCCAGGATTTTAATTTACAGGCAGTGAAAGAACAGTAATATATTTCAACGTCAAGATTGTGTGTGCATTGGAAAAAATTTGCATGTGATAGTGCTCCCATGCATCTCCTGCCCTTGGCTTTCTAGGTGGTAGTATTTGCAAGGTTAAAGCAGCCTGCATGAGTTGCTGCATTATATCTTGTCAATGGTGCACATTGTGCATTGATGGTGAAGGAATTAAATTTCGAAGCTGGCAAATGTGGTATCAGTAAAGCGATTTGCCTTGTCCTGTATGGTGTCAAACTTCTTGAGTGTTGTTGAAGTGACACTCACTCAGGCAGGTCAAGGGTAATCTATCACACCCCTGACTTGTCCTTTGTAGATGATGGACAGATACTGAGGATACAGGAGGTGAGTTACTCACTTCAGAATTCCTAACCTCTGAGCTGATGTGTAGTTATTGTATGTATATGGCTGACCCTGTTCAGTTCTTGGTCAATGGTAACCATTAAGATGTTGATATTGGGAGTTTTCAGCAGTGGTAATGCCATTGAATATCAAAGGGATATAGTGAAATTGTATCTTTGTGGAGATGCTTATCATCTGGTACCTGTGTAGTGCAAATGTTACTTGCTATTTTTAAACAAAGCTTGGATATTGTCTAGTTTTGCTGCATTGAGATGTATCCTGCTTCAGTATCTGAGGAGTCACAAATGGTGTTGAAAATTATGCAATCATCAGAAAATCTCCCCACCTCTGACCTTTGATAAAGGGAAGATCATTGGTGAAGCAGCTGAAGATGTTGGGCTCAGACATAACCCTAATAAAATATTGCAAAGATATCCTAAAGCTGAGATGATTGACCTCCAACAATAATAACCATCTTGCTTTATGCTTGGTATGAATCCAGCAGTGTAGAGCTTCCCCCACATTTCCATTTACTCCAATTTTGCAAGGGCTTGTTGACACCACACTGCTAAATGCTGCATTGATGACAAGGCCAGTCATTCTCAACTCACCTGCAGTGTTCAGCTCTTTTGTCCATGCTTGGCTGTAATGAGATTAGGAGCTGAGTGGTCTCCTGGCAGAACCCAAACAGAGCATTAATATTGTTCAAGTGTGCTGATGACACTTTCCATCACTTTGTTGATGATTAAGAGTAGACTAATGAGGTGATCATTGATCATACTGAATTGTGGTGTTATCTCAAATGGTTTATTTTTGTACTTCACAGTATTTGCCACCTCCACTGGTTTGTAGTGCTGGGTAAAAGTTGGTTGTGATGGTTTCTTGCCATGAATCCTCCTTTGTTTTGCGTCTATCTATAGATTAGTGGGAGAGGATATACTACAGTGAAACATCTATAGAAGAGTTTTGTCCTGTAACTTCTGATTCTTCAGCTATGCTAATTGGCCTGTTGGATTCCAAAACCTGCTCCTGTATTCAGCCCTAAATCAATTGGAAATCCATTGACATGACCAGAGCCTGCATCTTCTGGCTTGACTGAATTAGCTACTTCCTCTGAAGCTGACACTGTTTTTAGCACAAAGTGTTTGCCTTGTCCTCTGTGTGTAGGCTTGGCATGCAAATTTTTAGAGTGTCAATACCTCATAGATTGAATAGAAGGCATTTTCCACTTGAGGTCGTGATGGTTTACTCTCTCAGGATCTGACTATGAATCTTTTTGGTTTCTGCCTCCAGTGTGATTTGAGCACCTTCCTCCAGTGCTAAATGAACCTTTGACTATAAGAAAGCTGGCAAAGATACATTAAGATTGACAACAATAATTCAATTTCTTAGGGATTCTGATTAAAAGACTTAACATTTGCAATTTCCCATTAATATGGTGAAATTATAAATGGAGGTCATGAAAGGACTTGTATGGAAGGTGAAGCCTTCTGCTACAATCACACTCATTTATGAATTTTATTGATTCATAAATAAAGATTTCACAAGGCTTTAGGGAACATTTAAGAGTGTTTGTATTCTCTTTGATATCTGTTAATAACATCAGTTACAACCAGACCCACTGACTATCATGGTGTGTTAATTTGCTCAACTTCAGTCTTTGTGCTTGAGGCAATAATATTTGAGATAAGACTGTTTCCTCTTGTCTCGAGTCCAATTTGATGTTCGTATTGTGATTTTCTGACCTTGAATTTGCTAAGAAATATAATATTGCTTTCAATTTCAGTTGTTTTCAATGAGTTAAATTAATGTTGTCACTGTAAATATATTTTAAATTTGTATCATTTCAAGATTGATTTAAATCTGTTGACCGCTGGAGCTTCTATCACTGTATTCCTCAACACAGATTTAAATCAAATGACAACAGGGCTCCTTGGGTTCTGTACCACAATAACCTTGCAATATTTATTTTATTTGCAAGTATCTTTAACTCTATACTTCTGTAATCTGTTTTGAATTGTTTGATTAAACTTCAATTTGCTTTACTGACTGCTCTCCAGTAATTTTCTCTTTTTATATATACTTGAAATATGTTTCTTTATGGAAAAGTGCAGCAGGTCAGGCAGCATCCAAAGAGCTTTTTGGATGCTGCCTGACCTGCTGCGCTTTTCCAGCAACACATTTTTCAGCTCTGATCTCCAGCATCTGCAGTCCTCACTTTCTCCCATATATTTCTTTGTAACAATATATCGCTGAATTGCCTATTGTGTTTCTCTCCATTTCAGACTTTTTATCAAAATAGTTGAAACAGAGAGTACTAGTTGAAGGGAGTTTCTCGAAATGGAGAAAGGTGGCCAGTGATGTTCCACTGGGATCAGTGCTGGGGCCACTTTTATTTGTAATATATACAAATGGTCTAGTAGAGGGCATTGGTGGTCTGATCAGTAAGTTTGCAGATAGAGTCATAGAGATATGCAGCATGGTAACAGACCCTTCGGTCCAACCCGTCTATGCTGACCAGATATCCCAACCAATCTAGTTCCACCTGCCAGCACCCAGTCCATATCCCTCAAAACCCTTCCTATTCATATATCCATCCAGATGCCTTTCAAATGTTGCAATTGTACCAGCCTTCACCACTTCCTCTGGCAGCTCATTCCATACACTCTGTGTGAAAGAGTTGCCCCTTAGGTCTCTTTTATATCTTTCCCCTCTCATCCTAAATCTATGCCCTCTAGTTCTGGACTCCCTGACCCCAGGGAAAAGACTTTGTCTATTTACCTACCCATGTCGCTCATGATTTTATAAATCTCTATAAGGTCACCCCTCAGCCTCCGACGCTCCAGGGAAAACAATTCCAGCCTGTTCAGCCTCTCCCTATAGCTCAAATCCTCCAACCCTGGCAACATCGTTGTAAATCTTCTCTGAATCCTTTCAAGTTTCACAACATCTTTCCGATAGGAAGGAGAGCAGAATTGCACCTAATATCCCAACAGTGGCCTAACTAATGTTCTGTACAGCTGCAACATGACCTCCCAACTCCTGTACTCAATATTCTGACCAATAAAAGAAAGCATACCAAACACCTTCTTCACTATCCAATCTACCTGCAACTCCACTTTCAAGGAGCTATGAACCTGCACTCCAAGGTCTCTTTGTTCAGTAATGCTCCCTAGGGCCTTACCATTAAGTGCATAAGTCCTGCTAAGATTTGCTTTCCTAAAATGCAGCACCTCGCATTTTTCTGAATTAAACTTCATCTGCCACTTCTCAGCCCATTGGCCCATCTGATCAAGATCCTATTGTAATCTGAGGTAACCTTCTTCGCTGTCCACTATACCTCCAATTTTGGTGTCATCTGCAAACTTACTAACTATACCTCTTATGCTCGCATCCAAATCATTTATGTAAATGACAAAAAGTAGTAGATCCAGCATCGATCCTTATGGCACTTCACTGGTCACAGGCCTCCAGTCTAAAAAACACCATCATCCTCTGTCTTCTACCTTTGAGCCAGTTCTATATACAAATGGCTAGTTCTCCCTGTATTCCATGAGATCTAACATTGCTAAGATTGATGGAGTAGCAGAAAACATAGGGGACTGTCAAGAATACAGGAGAATATAGATGGACTGGAGAGTTGGTCAGTAAATGAACCTTTGACTATAAGAAAGCTGGCAAAGATACATTAAGATTGACAACAATAATTCAATTTCTTAGGGATTCTGATTAAAAGACTTAACATTTGCAATTTCCCATTAATATGGTGAAATTATAAATGGAGGTCATGAAAGGACTTGTATGGAAGGTGAAGCCTTCTGCTACAATCACACTCATTTATGAATTTTATTGATTCATAAATAAAGATTTCACAAGGCTTTAGGGAACATTTAAGAGTGTTTGTATTCTCTTTGATATCTGTTAATAACATCAGTTACAACCAGACCCACTGACTATCATGGTGTGTTAATTTGCTCAACTTCAGTCTTTGTGCTTGAGGCAATAATATTTGAGATAAGACTGTTTCCTCTTGTCTCGAGTCCAATTTGATGTTCTTATTGTGATTTTCTGACCTTGAATTTGCTAAGAAATATAATATTGCTTTCAATTTCAGTTGTTTTCAATGAGTTAAATTAATGTTGTCACTGTAAATATATTTTAAATTTGTATCATTTCAAGATTGATTTAAATCTGTTGACCGCTGGAGCTTCTATCACTGTATTCCTCAACACAGATTTAAATCAAATGACAACAGGGCTCCTTGGGTTCTGTACCACAATAACCTTGCAATATTTATTTTATTTGCAAGTATCTTTAACTCTATACTTCTGTAATCTGTTTTGAATTGTTTGATTAAACTTCAATTTGCTTTACTGACTGCTCTCCAGTAATTTTCTCTTTTTATATATACTTGAAATATGTTTCTTTATGGAAAAGTGCAGCAGGTCAGGCAGCATCCAAAGAGCTTTTTGGATGCTGCCTGACCTGCTGCGCTTTTCCAGCAACACATTTTTCAGCTCTGATCTCCAGCATCTGCAGTCCTCACTTTCTCCCATATATTTCTTTGTAACAATATATCGCTGAATTGCCTATTGTGTTTCTCTCCATTTCAGACTTTTTATCAAAATAGTTGAAACAGAGAGTACTAGTTGAAGGGAGTTTCTCGAAATGGAGAAAGGTGGCCAGTGATGTTCCACTGGGATCAGTGCTGGGGCCACTTTTATTTGTAATATATACAAATGGTCTAGTAGAGGGCATTGGTGGTCTGATCAGTAAGTTTGCAGATAGAGTCATAGAGATATGCAGCATGGTAACAGACCCTTCGGTCCAACCCGTCTATGCTGACCAGATATCCCAACCAATCTAGTTCCACCTGCCAGCACCCAGTCCATATCCCTCAAAACCCTTCCTATTCATATATCCATCCAGATGCCTTTCAAATGTTGCAATTGTACCAGCCTTCACCACTTCCTCTGGCAGCTCATTCCATACACTCTGTGTGAAAGAGTTGCCCCTTAGGTCTCTTTTATATCTTTCCCCTCTCATCCTAAATCTATGCCCTCTAGTTCTGGACTCCCTGACCCCAGGGAAAAGACTTTGTCTATTTACCTACCCATGTCGCTCATGATTTTATAAATCTCTATAAGGTCACCCCTCAGCCTCCGACGCTCCAGGGAAAACAATTCCAGCCTGTTCAGCCTCTCCCTATAGCTCAAATCCTCCAACCCTGGCAACATCGTTGTAAATCTTCTCTGAATCCTTTCAAGTTTCACAACATCTTTCCGATAGGAAGGAGAGCAGAATTGCACCTAATATCCCAACAGTGGCCTAACTAATGTTCTGTACAGCTGCAACATGACCTCCCAACTCCTGTACTCAATATTCTGACCAATAAAAGAAAGCATACCAAACACCTTCTTCACTATCCAATCTACCTGCAACTCCACTTTCAAGGAGCTATGAACCTGCACTCCAAGGTCTCTTTGTTCAGTAATGCTCCCTAGGGCCTTACCATTAAGTGCATAAGTCCTGCTAAGATTTGCTTTCCTAAAATGCAGCACCTCGCATTTTTCTGAATTAAACTTCATCTGCCACTTCTCAGCCCATTGGCCCATCTGATCAAGATCCTATTGTAATCTGAGGTAACCTTCTTCGCTGTCCACTATACCTCCAATTTTGGTGTCATCTGCAAACTTACTAACTATACCTCTTATGCTCGCATCCAAATCATTTATGTAAATGACAAAAAGTAGTAGATCCAGCATCGATCCTTATGGCACTTCACTGGTCACAGGCCTCCAGTCTAAAAAACACCATCATCCTCTGTCTTCTACCTTTGAGCCAGTTCTATATACAAATGGCTAGTTCTCCCTGTATTCCATGAGATCTAACATTGCTAAGATTGATGGAGTAGCAGAAAACATAGGGGACTGTCAAGAATACAGGAGAATATAGATGGACTGGAGAGTTGGTCAGAGAAGTGGCAGATGGAGTTCAATCCAGGCAAATATGAGGTGATGCATTTTGGAACTCTAATTCTCGAGCGATCTATACTGTAAAAGGAAGAGCCTTGGGAAAAGTTGATGAGCACAGAGATCTGGGAGTTCAGGTCCATTGTACCCTGAAGGTGGCTGCACAAGTGTATAGAATGGTCAAGAAGGCATATAGTATGCTTGCCTTCATTGGGCAGGGTATTGAGTAAAAGAGCTAGCAGGTCATGTTAAGATTTTACAAGACTTTTGTTCGGCAGCATTTAGAATACTGTACAGTTCTGGTCACCACATTACCAAAAGGATATGGACACTTTGGAGAGGGTGCAAAGAAGATATACCAAGATGTTGCCTGATATGGAAGGTGCTAGCTACAAAGAGAGGTTGAGTAGGTTCGGATTGTTTTCATTAGATAAAAGGAGAGTGAGGGGAGACATGAGGTCTACAAAATCATGAAGGGTATAGAGAGGGTAGATAGAGATAAGCTTTTTCCCGGGGTGAAGGATTCAATATCGAGAGGTCACGCGTTCAAGGTGAGAGGTGAAAAGTTTAAGGGGGATGTACGTGGCAAGTACTTTACACAGAGGGCAGTAGGTTCTGGAACGTGTTGCCTGCAGAGGTAGTAGAGTCAGACATGATAGATTCATTTAAGGTGCGTCTGGACAGATGCATGAGTAAGTGGGGAGCAGAGGGATACAGATGCTTTGGAATTGGGTGATAGGTTTAGATTACATTACTTACAGAGTGGAAACAGGCCCTTCGGCCCAACAAGTCCACACCGACCCGCTGAAGTGCAACCCACCCATACCCCTACATTTACCCTTTACCTAACACTACGGGCAATCTAGCATAGCCAATTCACCTGCCCCGCACATCTTTGGACTGTGGGAGGAAACCAGAGCACCCGGAGGAAACCCACGCAGACACGGGGAGAACGTGCAAACTCCACACAGTCAGTCGCCTAAGTTGGGAATTGAACCCGGGTCTCTGGCGCTGTGAGGCAGCAGTGCTAACCACTGTGCCACCGTGACAGTGGATTTGGATCAGTTCAGGCTTGGAGGGCAAAGGACCTGTTCCTGGACTGTAAATTTTCTTTGTTCTTTGTTCTAAAATGTTGGCCATCCACTTTTTCGAGGGTTTCCCTACTTCTGAGGCAAATGTTTCCTACTTCTGCATGTTTTCTCACCTTTCACACTTGTAAACACTAAATACTAAATGGACACAAAATTTTAAATAAAGTTTTCTGGCTGCAGTTTTTTTTATAAATCTCTTTTTTTATTCTTTCCTGGTTTTCCTTCTTCTGGATTTCTTTAAATTTACATTCTGAATCCTTCCCAGTCCTCGTCAAAATTCCTTTTCTTGTCCTTTCACTTTTCCTTTAGTTAAGGGTCATGTAGCCTAACGTCAATGAAGGTAATGGTCATTGTGAGAGCTAAGAATTCTCTTTTAAACTCCCTTGTTTCCCTAAATGGTCAATGTGCCCTTTTCAGAAAGTTATCTCTTTTTTCCTTAGAGATCTCTAACTTTATTTGCTGGACACTTTAAGTTGTTCTTACACTGTCGCCTCAATTGGGCATTTGTATTTTTAAAGTGGTTTGTCTTTCTTTTCTCACATTCTTGACCCAGTACTATTTACCAGGTTCTGAATGAAATTCTTTCTCTCATGTGTGAAGCTTGCCTCGTTGCTTCCACAGCCGCTGCTATCCCTATCTATTTCTCTGTCAGTTACCATATTTTAGCTGCTGAAAGCCCCTCTGTATTTTTGAAATGGTTGTGTGCTGAACATGATAAGCTCAAATGGTTTTAACTTCATTTTCTTTTCTTTTTGGGCTCCCAGGTTTTTCCCCTTGCAGTGGGATCAGATCTGAACCGCCGTAGCCATGTGATATTTTCCCAGATGACCACACTTGGTACTTTGTGATATTCTCCATCTTTGATAGGTGATACTGGGTCAGCATTGTTTGAAGTCTCCTTTGTCTGTCCTTTGTCTTGGAGCTATGTGGAGATGATTGGTATAGAATATAGCATCTACAGAAGAGGCACTTTTTTTCGATAACAAGAAGGTTAATTGATGACAGCAATAAATGCAATGCTATTTGGTCAGATGTAATTATGAAGTCCTTACACAACTAGTACACATCGTATGCTTCTTCTGAAAGCTAAAGCAGAATTTCCTGTCTCCCCCCCACAGATGGCTGTGTTAAATCAGTAAAAAGGTGGCACCACTGTATCCTGACAATTAACCCCTTCAGAAACAGCTCTGTTGTGGACTGGATACGCCTGGTGGCTCTACCTGAACAGTTTGGCTAGGATGAAGCTAGTTTTGAAGCACAGGTCTTCAGTAGTCCAGTGGGAATATTGTTAAGAGTCATAGCCATTGGCTTTAGCCATTTCTTGCTCTGATGGTGCAGTGAATCCAATTGGCTAAGGCAAGAATCAGTCATGCTGCAGTCCTCCAGAGGAGGACCAGGTGGATCAGCCTTTATATCAATGTTCTGGGCTCCCTCATCATAATGATAGGAATATTTGTAGAGCCTGCTCCTCCACAAGTGAGTAATTTTGTTGTCTGTACGTGGCAGGACAGCAGAGCTTCGATCTGGTCTGTTGTTTGTTGGCCTTGGACAGTAATATTGTCTGTCATATCAATGATCATGACTCACTCTGGGCACTGTGCTGCATTTTAAGCCCACCATTCTGGAAGTCATCAGGAATGTGAAAATTTGATTAAGTCCCACAGTTCTATAAATTTATCTCATTATCTAATTTAGGTTCAAAGAATGTGCACACCAGGTTTTGATTTCCATTAACAAGAAAATAATTGTTTATTGCAATTAAACTGTTTTTAATTAATGGTAACAAGCAGTCAAATTGAATCATTAACTTATAACCACATAATTTAAACTTTAAATTTCCATTCACACAGGCAGAAAAAAGATGCACAGGCCATGAATACTATGAGTGGATAAAAGGAAAAATCAGGGAAATGCAGTTTGACAACATCAGTTTGGACTATAGACATCTACCAGTTTCTTTCAATTCCTTCCAACATTTTGCTGATGGCATGAAGTTTTGGATTTACTAATTTTCAGTCTTTCATTCACTGGTTGAAGATTGGTGTCTTAAGTGACTCTGAAGTTGGTTTCTCCCCTTTCCTTGTGACAGGAAATTTGTAGAGAGAGCAGCTCAAAGAAGAAGGTAACAAAGAACAGCAAGTTGCTAGAGATTTTCTTCTACTTTTGTACACAGAAGGAAGAGAGAGAGAGAGAAGAAAGAGAAATGCAAGTTAGACGTTTCTGCTATAATGTTCACATACAAGACAATAGTTACCTGCCCAGGAACCATTCAAGAAGTTTTAACTGTGATATGCATTTTAAAACCCACAACAATTACTAGCAACTGAAAAGCCAATGAAAAGACTGTCTTTGGGTAGAATTGCCCTGAACACATGCAGGTAGTGCTGATTTGTTTGGAATTCTCCTTCACTTTCCAATAATGCGACAGTGTGTATATATAATGTACTACAGTAACCTGTTTTTTAAAACTGAAAACACCTTTGTACGCAGCTTTAAAGCAGTATCTTTTCCCATTTTTGGTCCATAGTCCAAAAAAATTGATTTTTCAACACTAACTGCTAACTAAAAATAAATGATATCTTGTTAACTAGATGAGATCCTTCTAGTTATAGAGTCATAGAGATGGAAACCGACCCTTCGGTCCAACCTGTCCATGCCGACCAGATATCCCAACCCCAAGGTAGTTCAGCAGTAGTTTTCCTCCACCAGACTAGATCAAGCAGGGCCTGTAGTTTCCTATACGTGAAGGGGTTAGGTCAGCAATCTTCATGACGGACAGTCCATATGGTGTAGTGGGCTGGCATTCTGAGGCAAGAGCAGCCAGACTCCACTTCTACCTGTGTATGCCAAATGTTGTTAGAAATGAATGTAATTTGGCTTCTGCCTGATAACAATGCAAAAGAAAAACATAGGAGAAAATCAGCAAACTGGTGAATTGTAGAAGCAATTAAATCTCCCTTGGGATTTCAAAGTTAAAGTTTAATTCCATTTGTTTTGCTGGTGAGTGAAATTGTTCCTTCAACAAATGACACCTAGATTCAATATACTTTGCAATCAATTTTAGCAAAGGTAGTCATGCATTATTTGGAAATGATTCATGATAAACTGACAATTGAAAGGGTCAGTACTGACATTTGCAAGTTTGGAAAGTTTCCAGGGTTTTTGCAATGCCTTGTCCGATGCCGGGTGCATTCGTATTATCCAAGCAAAATATTTTTACAACGCACAATCATCAACTGTCCATCTGGGCTCCACCCCAGCCAGATGTTCCACATGCAGAACCATTTATCTTGCATTTTCAGATTTGTTTTCCTTCTAATTTATCAAATCTGTTTTAAATGATTAATGCATCTATTGTCTGCTACTCAGTGATTCATAATAGTAGCCTAAAGCTTTGGAGCTTTAAGCAGGATCAGTTAATTACAGTCATAGTTATATCAAAATTGCTGAACTGTGGCAATAAAGCATATCATAAATAATAATTTTACGTGATACCTGTAGGGAAAAAAATACCTTGAGCTGTTTCACAGAGATGCATGCATAAACGAATGCATGCCAGAGAAAGAGATACAAGGAATGGTGGCTAAGAGTTTGAATTAGTGGGTTTTAAGGGAAGTCTGAAAAGAGGAAGCTAAGGCCACAATGGTGAACTACAAAGGTCTAAGTTGAGAAGTTACTGCTTCTCAAACTTATCCCATTGCCTGTAATCACATTTTGAGTCTTGAAAATGAGCATGACCCTGAGTAAGGAGGTGTTTGGGGGTGAGGGGGTGGGTAGAGTCCTGTGGCAGTGGGTGGGGAGGGGTAATACATTGTTGGGGGGGGGGGAGGAGAGAAAGAGAGACCTGTGAGAGCAGTGGAGAGGGGAAGAGCCTCGAGCAGTCATTGGTGTCTCTGAGGTGGAAACCACAGAATTTCTCTCCTTGACCCCACCTGTGATTCTAAATACCTTCCCTCCCACCAACATCCCATTTTGTACAGCTTGGATTTAAGTAGCTAAAGTTGTAAGTGGTGAAATTAAGGCAAATGCATGATAGGGGACGGTGGGCCTGGGGGACACACAAAGACAAAAGAGCTAAGGCTGTGGTGGGTGGGGCAGAAAGGGATTTAGATAGTGAGATCACTGTCAATGTACAGTCACTTACTCCAATACCACCTTTACAATAGCAAATCAATTCACTCCAATACTAAACAAAAACAAAATTGTATACGTGCATGAGGTTATGTACAATTTTGACTTTTCATTCTGAAAAGAAGAACTTGAGTGATGAATATTTGGAGATGACCAAGACAAGACTGGAAATTAAATTCAAATTATTACTTTATATTAAATCCATGAGAGTGAGATAGGGTTCATGAGTTAAAAGTAGTGAAGAAATCATTTTAGGGATGATTAGGACACTCTTTTCTCTCACCATTGTGAGCAGAATTGATACTTGTTGGACAGAAAAGGCACAGACAGCGTGGATATACAATTAAAGAGTTAAATATGGGCAGAATAGTCCCTACCTTGGTGTGGTATGAGTAA
Organism: Hemiscyllium ocellatum; assembly: GCF_020745735.1. Classification (NCBI taxonomy): domain Eukaryota; kingdom Metazoa; phylum Chordata; class Chondrichthyes; order Orectolobiformes; family Hemiscylliidae; genus Hemiscyllium; species Hemiscyllium ocellatum. The sequence continues at coordinate 110,173,252 of NC_083403.1, read as the reverse complement.
TGGTGAGAAAAGTATGAAAGTACAATGAAAGCAAAAGAAAATCAGATTCTTGTCATTGAGAAGCACTTTCCATTTTTGACTCCAAGCCTTTAATAATAACTTCAGAATCTCATCATTGAGTGGTGACATCTCTATTTGCATACATTAGCATCTCATTAAAGACCCAATCTGTCCTAGTTAACATCACACTTCTAATTCCACTCTCCTCAACTGAGAAACTAGATGCTGCAAGTTACTGACAAGTAAATTAGATTGGGGACGTTGTGGCTGTAACTTGCTGAGTGCTTGTCTTGGTAGTCATCCAACTGATTCCTCAGCATAATATCCCTACATGCTCTGTGGCCACTATCTTCCTCAGCTCATCATCTGCACTGACTAACCATCAGTCTCACTACATGATCACGCCAGCGGTTGGACTGACTGAACCAACACTTCAACCCTTCAACAGTCTATTTTGAAGCTTAAAGGCTTCCATGACTTGTGTGCTTCTGCCAAGTTGCTTTGCACTCAGGGACAGACCTGTACATCATGCAACTACACATCATGCTTTATGCTGATCTCAATACCTACCATTGAATAGTGGGGGCTGGTTAGCTGCAATGCAGAGTGCTGCCAAAAGTGTACGTTCAATATCTGCTCTGGCTGAGGTTGCCAGGAAGGATTTTCCTTCCCCACCTTTCCCCTTGCCTGGGATATGGTGACCCTCTGCTTATACCATCACCAGTTATCTCTCACTCTCTCTCTAATGAGACAGCAGTCTATGGTCCTGCCGAACTCTGGTAATTTTACCTTTTTATGACTCTTAGCTTGCTTTCTTAGTACCAACTCGCTGAACAACTTATTTGGAGGCAATTGCCTCTTCTTACTTCACATTGTTATCTTAGAACATGCTGAGTTACTTCAGCAATGACTGACAACTCTGTGAGACTCACAATGCTATCCTGATGCATTAGGTCATTAGTACTCAGTTACAGGCGACCAGCCTCTATGGTTTGCATTGCTTTTTAACGCAGATGGAGAGGCAGGTAGATTATCTATTCATCAGATATGGAGTGGCATGTCATTGTGGAGCCTCATACTACATCAATGTCAGACTTGAACTGTGTGCCAGCAGTTTAGTCCAACGGGTTTATTTGGAAGTACAGGTTTTCAGACCACTGCTCCTTCATCAGGTAACTAATGGAGCCGGATCATAGGACACAGAATTTGTCATAAAAGATCAAACTGTCATACAACTGATGCAATGTATTGAACACACCTAGATTGTTGTTAAGCCTTTAATCACTTAGAATGGAGATACAGGTTATGATTGATTAATATGTAAATTCCAGACCTTCTTTCAAATCACAATCCCAAGATAACTAGGTTTTCTTGAAAAAAGGTGACACTTCAGCTTAGACAATGCAGTAAATGTGTGAAGTTAGAATCTGCATGTATCCCAGCCTTGAGTCAGACTGGTTCTATTTCCAAAGTAGGAATTTATAAAATGTGACATGGACTGACTGCCTACAGATTGTGTGATTTTTTTAACAAAGTAGAGTGTATCTGCAGTAGATTTATATATGTGTCTGTGTTTGCAAGAGAGAGAGTATTTATGTGTATTTGGGAGAGAGGGAGAGAGAGTGTGTGTGTGTGTGTGTGTGTGTGTGTGTACGCGCGCGCATGTGCATGTGCGTATGCGCATGCTTGATAGTTTGTGCATGAGTGTGATGGAGTACATGCCTGTGAGAGAGTGTGTGTTTTGAGATAGAGCATGTGAATGAGAGAGAGTCTGTGTGAGTATGTGAGTGTAAGAGTGTTTGTGAGTGTGTGTGAGAGTATATAGTGTAGGGGGTTCACCTGTAGTGTGACATGAACCCATGATCCTGGTTGAGGCCATCCTCATGGGTACTGAAATTGGCTATCAGCCTCTCTGCGTTGTCACGTATCCTGAAGTTCACCTGGGAGAACAGTCACCCAAAGATCCAAGGCTGAAAGTCCTTGACCATGAAGTGTTCACCAACTGGGAGGGAACATCCCATCTGGCAATTGTTGTGTGGTGTCCATTCATCCATTGTCGTAGCCTCTGCTCGGTCTCAACAATGTACCATGCCTCAGGGTATGTCTACTGTGCGTCAGATAGACAGCGTTGGCTGAGTCACATGAATACCTGCCGTGTATATACTCAGTAATGTCCCACACGTAATTGTGTTATCTGTGTCAACACTCTGACACGTCTTGAAGTGGTTGCCAGGACAGGGTTGTATGGTGTTGTGGTTGATGCTGAACTGAAGGCTGGGCAGTTTGCTGTGAACAACGATATGTTTAAGGTTTGGCGGTTGTTTAAAGGCGAAAAGAGGAGGTGTAGGGATGGTCTTGGTGAGGTGCTCATCCTCATCGATAATGCGTTGTAGGTTGCATAGAACATCGCATAGTTTCTCCATTCCTGGAAACTTAACGTCAATTTAGGTTTGTTGAATACATCATGTCGGTTGTCTGACACTTTGATCTTTTAATATAAATTCTGTGTCCTATGATCCTGCCCCACTAGCTACCTGATGAAGGAGCAGCCCTCCGATAGCTGATACTTCCAAATAAACCTGTTGGACTATAACCTGGTGTTGTGTGACTTTTAACTTTCTCCACCCAGTCCAATACCAGCACCTCCACAACACTACATCTATGAAAGATTATGAGGAACTTACAGACTTGTACAACAGCAGTGGTTGTTTATGAAGAAACCACTCCCAGATATTACATCACATTATGAATGAGAGGAAACTGAAGCTCTGTAAGGGGGCATTGAAAGAAGTCACAGTAACTCCTGTCTCTTGATGGTGAGGGTGTAATGACAAAAACGATATTGAACTTCCAAACTCAATGACTCAGGGGTACAATGGCTACATTGAGAGTTATTTGAAAGAAAATGACTGAACTGCAGAGGCAGGAAGGTTATAAAGGCAACAGGGATAGCAATTTGAAAGAGAATATGAAGGATGTGGGGAAATCTTTGGGTCACAGGCAGAGCCTGCAACTCACACACACTGAAACAATGTTAAAAATCACACAACACCAGGTTATAGTCCAACAGGTTTAATTGGAAACATTAGCTCTCGGAGCGTTGCTCCTTCATCAGGTGGTTGTGGAATTGTGAAGAAGCGGCGCTCTGAAAACTAGTGCTTCCAATTAAACTGGTTGGACTTTAGCCTGGTGTTTTGTGATTTGTAACTTTGCACACTCCACTCCAACACCGGCATCTCCAAATCATGAACCAACGTTGGAACCTAGCTATAAAAACAGGAAGTGCTGGAGAAACTCAGTAGGTCTGGCAGCATCTGGGGAACTTCTTTGGAACTGAAGTAAAGTCATATCAGACGAAGAACATTCTGTTTTTATTGCTGATCTCCAGCACTTGCTTTTTTTTTTGCTTTTATTGGAATCTTGCCATTTTGGATTGAAAGTCAATTGCATGATAACTGAATAACACGGCTATCACCGAGTGCAAGGTGGGTAGTGAGAGCTACTGACTTTATCTACAAAATTCTTGGAATTGGAGGCCCTTCAGAAACAATTATAATCCTACCTCCACTGATTTAATCATACCACCATCTGGCTTCAATTAAACTTTATCAGAAGATCCAAGAATGCAATAAAAAAGGGTCTCAAGAACTCATAAGCATTAATTGTCTCCTTATCATGGCAGATAAATAAATGTAACTAACACTTCAACCAGGGCTATAGTGGAATAGACAATACACTTGGAGAATACTTCAGAAATGATACCACAATCACAGTGGGAAGCTGTGTCCCTCACAACTGGAGCCAGGAAAGGAAAAAGACTAGAGCAATAGCCTTCTGAGGATGAAGATAAGGATAAGAATTAGAGCATTGACTGGGAGGGCTGTCCAAGACAGCATGACAGAGCAATGTATCCCAGAGCCCAGGAGGTCAGAGAAAACTTTATGAAAACTTGCATCCAAGGTGGATGATGTGCTGGATTTGGACTTTGACTGTTTATGATTCTGTTGCTACTCTGGCAAGCAGCCCTTGCTGATTACAAATGACAGGTAAACCTTGTTACTTATACAGACCATGGACTTTTGTGTTCCAGAAAGCATGTCTCATTATCCATGTGATTATGTGCTTGATATCTTCCAGTGACCCCATTGTAAAGTAAATGTATTTAACTGATCCTTGAGGAAGAAACAGCAATCAGTGAGATAGTGCACTAAAATCAAGGTTAAGGTTAGTTCACTCTTAATACAGTCATCAGGAAATCATATCTGCGAGCTGTGTAGTTCAGTTCCAGGTGATAATGAGAAGGTTGAGAGGGTCCTTATGCTTGGTACAATTTTCCAAATGTAAGTAGACTGCTGAGTTGCCCTGAAATGTTTGATCTTCCTTTAGGACTGTGTGGAACCTGTGAGAGGTTTTGCAGCTTTTCTTGCAAACCAGTGAACTATGAGGAACCGTGGACAATAAAAACTACCCAGTGTAAGTCTCACAATCTTGCATACTCCTTTGAACAACTCATACACTCTCCCCTGAAGAGTGTGTGGAATTACCAATTATTCTATACTTTCACATAGAAGAGCGGGTGTAATTGTGGAATAATGAGTATAGCACAGGCCGGAGCATAGCCCTGCAAATTGTGTTTAGCTTGAATATCATTCAAATCAACATCTGCAATCCTCAACTTCATGATCCCAGCATCCCTGACATTTGAGATTCTCTTCAATGCAGGAGTGAAGGAGTTGCGTGTTTGTGAGAAATGAGGAATGTTGGAAATTAAAAATCCTTTCACGAAAACAGAATTTGCCAGAAAAAGTCAGCATGTCTGGCCACATCTGTGGAAAGAAACCAGCTAATGTTTCTGGATGTGAACATAGGAAGTATAGTTAGTAAGTTTGCAGATGACACCAAAATTAGAGATGTGGTGGATAGCGAAGAAGGTTACATCAGAGTACAACATAATCTTGATCAGATGGGCCAATGGGCTGAGCAGTGGCAAATGGAGTTTAATTTAGATAAATGTGAGGTGCTGTATTTTGGAAAGGCAAATCAGGGCAGGACTTAGACACTTAATGGTAAGGTCCTGATGAGTGTTGCTGAACAAAGACATCTTGAAGTGCAGGTTCATAATTTCTTGAAAATGGAGTCGCAGGTAAATAGGATAGTGAAGGAGGTGTTTGGTATGTTTCCCTTTATTGATCGGAGCATTGAATATATGAGTTAGGAGGTCATATTGAGGCTGTACAGGGCATTGGTTAGGCCACTTTTGGAATATTGCATGCAATTTTGGTCTCCTTCCTATTGGAAGGATGTTGTGAAACTTGAAAGTGTTCAGGAAAGATTTACAAAGATGTTGCCAAGGCTGAAGGATTTGAGCTATAGGGAGACACTAAATAGACTGGGGCTGTTTTCCCTGGAGCATTAGAGGTTGAGGGGTGAACTCATAGAGGTTTATAAAATCATGAGAGGCATGATTGGATAAATAGACAGTCTCTTTCCTGGGGTGCAGGAATCCCGAACGAGAGGTCATAGGTTTAGGGAAGAGAGCGGAAAAATTTAAAAGAGACCTACTGGGTGAAGTTTTCACATAGAGCGTGGTTTGTGTATGGAATGAGCTGCCAGATGAAGTGGTAGAAGCTGGTCCAATTACAACATTTAAAAGACATCGGGATGGTTATATGAGTAGGGAGGGGTTTAGAAGGATATGGTCCAAGTGCTGTCAAATGGGACTAGATTAATTTAGGATACCTGGTCAGCATGGACGAGTTGGACTGAAGGGTCTGTTTCCGTGCTGTACATCTCTATGACTCTAAGTCTGGTGGCGATTCATCAGAACTTAATTCATCCTTGGTATGCTTGAGGAGGCTGCTCATCACTCACGTGAGTATGATGCAATTGGGTCTAACAGTCATACCACAGCTAGTTGAACAGTATGAGTTAACATGCTGTCATAAAAGTGAAACGTTCTTTATGATGATGGAAACATCGAGCTCCCTCATTCCTCTCCACTACTTGCCATTGATACTAACCACAAATGATCAGAGCAATGGATTGCACGTCAGTTTACATATCTGGCATGCAGTGATAATGCTGGATCTAGCTAATGTGTCCACAGAGACAGTCAGATGCAGGCACACTGAATGTGGCACAGAAGAAATAATAGTGTTTGACCCCTCCATCCTTCAATTCAATTTACTGAGTGTCCCTGACAAACCTGCCAGCTGCTCCTGTGCCTGTCTGTGCAGGTTATCTAAGTCCTTAATGGTGGAGAATAGGGTCTTGTCTTTAGCCTGGGGCTGAACTGGTGCCTGGTCTTTGGCACTCCTCTGAGCATCAGACACCTGGGACATTTTTTTCTTCAACCAACTGCAGATGTATCAGTGATATGCTCATCAGATGCACTCCCATGTCTAAAGTAGAAACAATACCCACTGAGCTGAAAGCCTCGGAGCTGGTGGATGGAGTCAGTGAATGTCTTACTGGTGCATCTTCTCAGGGATGAGGTGGGGCCAGAGGTAGAGGTGAAGCTGAGAGTCTCAGAAATTGACCTTTTTGTGGAGGTTCACTGGATACTGCTAGTATTTGCATAAGACAAGAAATAGGGTTAGAGTTAGGGTTGCATTAGAATTAGGGGTAGATTTAGGGTTAGGATTAAGGTTGAGATTAAGGTTAGGGTTAGGTTTAGGATTAGGATTCAGATTAGGATGAGTGTTAGGCTTCAGATTAGGGTTAGTGTTAGGTTTAGGATTAGGACTAGGGTTTGGATTCAGTTTAGGGTTAGGTTTAGGATTAGGATTAGCTAAAGAGCTATAAAAGTTTGTGCTGATTAAATATACAGTGTTGGTGATGACAGGAATACAGTGCATTTCACCACAATACAGTTCACTGAGTTAGTTAGCTACTGAGGTCTTCCTGTCTCAACAGACTTGACCAGCAAAATCTGAAATTTTCTCCTCATAGACAATGAAGATAGTGAAGTCTACCAACTCCCTACGGTGACCTCACCCATCCCATCACCTCCCACCTCCACCAGTCCCAATCGTGCACCCTCAGCCTGTTTCTGAGCAAAGTTTTCTGCAATGAGACAAAAGGTGACGCAGTTGGCCGAAAGAACAATTAGTGGTGAAGCTGGATCAGATGAGATAGTGAGGTTTCCAGTGAGAGAATAGGAATTGCAGAGGGCTAGTTGTATTCGTAGTTTGGGAGGGTAAGGTTGTTGAGGGGACATAATGCACACAATTCTCATGGAGAATTGTAATCCATGAGTCTTAATGAGAGACAAGGGCAGTCAGAGTTAAAGTGAGGTGTGAGGTCACAGAGAGAGCATAGTGACACTTACTGTTGCGGAAACGGGAAGACCACTGACTTTCTTTCTATGATGCTGGGCATCTTACCTCATCCAGGCAATAGCACTGATGTGAGCTACAATCTGCACGAGTCTGGCTGTGTCTGGTAGCATAGATTCCTGTGGGGAAAGAACTATCCTGCTGTCTAACATCCAAACTGCCAGCGCCTTCAGGTTCTTACCAGTGAGGCGAGGAGCAAGCTTGGCTTCCTTCGGAGTCATGTCATGTCTTCAGTGAATTGGCTGAAACAACACCATATGAAATGAAGTTCCTGGCGTGCAGCATCTGAAGGTGGCTGGGTTTTAAGTGTGCTGAAATGCAAGCATTTCTACCTCTCTGACTGCACAATTCCATGAGACTGTGCCCAACAGCTTGACAATACATTCAATGAGGTGCAATTTTGCAGGTTTCAGGATAAGTTGATAAAATAATTGAAAAGCACCAAAGATTTTTGGCTGCGTAGATCATAGTAAGATGCATTCTGAATCCAAGAATAAGGAGGTTTTGCTGAATCTTTATCATTCACTGACTAGACTTGAGGTAATTTATTGTCAGCACTGCACTTTATAGATTTGGAAGGGTATGAAATGTTTTGGGGAGGGTGTAGAAGAGACTTCCTCATTTGTACCAAAGGTTAGTATATTCGGTTATGTGAAGAATAGCTAATAGGGCAGTTCTCTTCAGAACCATGAAGAGTAAGGATGATTAATATTAGTGCTCAAATTTAATTAGAGACTAAAAGGACAATCCAGTGGCTCGATGGATCTTAAATTAATGATCTTTGACAATGCTCTCAATTTCTGTCTCTATATTTTTGCAACTGTTTCTGCATGTCAGAGAAGTAAGAATTAATGAACCCACTTGAGATTTCATAGAAGAAGGATTAGATATTAATATTCTCTGATCTTCCTACTCTGCTACATCTAACTAGTCCACAAGCAAAATTCGAACAATGTAATCTTTCTAACAGAAGTGTAAGGCAAGAAATAGATTCACAGTTCCCACTTTGGTTAATAGTTGATCTAGATATCAATTGTTTTCAAGGGGCGCACTGAGACCCACTTGACCCTAAGCTAGTGAAGAAACAAACAAAATAAATGAAGCATCATATTTGAGGTGGTAGATTTGTGGCATACCCTAAGAGGGCAAAACACTTAGCCCAACGCCTCAGACCAAGATTATAAAATAGGAACGTATGCCAAAACAGTGAAATTGTGATGGGTCAAATCATAGGCAAGCCTGCAGCAATTGCTGAACGTGGTCTCGCCTATGTCCTGAATGAATATGCACCAAGAGACACCTTTTATGCAGATGGAACAGAACTGTTTGATTATCTCACACAAGATTACACATGAAATTTCAGAGACAAAACTTGTGATCATGGAAAGGAAAGCAAGGAAGTTGTAATTGCTGTGATCTGTGCGAAAATGGATGGCACCAAAAAAGCTACTATTTCTTGTGACAGGAAAATCATGGAAGCCATGTTGCCTCTGCAGTCTCTCACATCATACGAAGTTAGTGAAATCTCCTGGATGATCTGCAGAATTTTTTAAGCATCTTCTCTGTCTTTACCTTTGACTGTGTCTAAGTCAGTTTTATTCCTCAATTAAGATTGAAATCATTCCATCATGTCCTTTCGAAGCATCCTTTCATCCATTAATCCATGGGGCCAGACTTTCTCTAAGATTCCCTCCACGACAGCCAGTGTACTGTGCACAAGTAGATAAAGGGTGATTTGGTGACAGGATACCAGCCTCTGTGTGGTACTTCAGTGGCGATGAGAGTGGGAAGACAGTACGTGCCTGAAAAACATTCACTTGCAACAGTCATCCTGGAGTTGGAATAAGCATTTCTGGCATCATGCCTTTATTTGGGAAGCTTGTCTCATTCAATCCTGTTGTCGGAGACTGGGCCCAAAATGTGGAAAGATTGAGATTATTTTCCAGGAGAATGACAAGGGGAAATGTAAAGCAATGAGTAATCCTTCTAACTGCTTTCAGACTGGCAGCACTTTTGGTTATAAGGGGCTTAACTTTCCCAGAGGCACCAAACACTAAAACCTTCCAAGAGTTGATGGAGTTGGTTATGTTGGGCCTAGCTGCTTAGGCTGTTGGCCGCTTAGCCACTAAAGCAAACCAAATCAGTACAATAAAACGATTACAAACCCTGACTTTATAATATGTGAGGTCAATGGAAATACAAACTGATAATGGGTCAGACATGGAAGGGCAATCAAGACGGTAAAATAGGCAATTGAAAATGGACACTTATTGAATGACCATGAGGGGGGAAAGGAGTCAACTGTCTGTAATGGGAGTGAGGTATGGATCCACTATCCCAACCAGCCAGTCATTCCGTGGAGGTGTTAGCACATGGATAGAAAGACACTTATTGGATGTTATCATAGGGTAAAGATATCCCTGGTGTGTCTAGATGGGAACCACTGTTGTTTCTGATATATTTAATAATGTGGAGGAAGGTTTTGGTTGCCTGATTATAAGTTTGCAGATGAGACCAACATTGGTAGAGTAATAAATAGTCAAGAGGACTGTCAGAGAATACAGCAGAATATAGATAGATTAGAGAGGAGGGCAGAGAAATAGCAGATGGAGTTCAATCTGGCCTAATTGCAAGGTGATACAGTTTGGAAGATCCAATTCAAGAGCAAATTATACAGTAAATAGAAAGGTTCTGGGGAAAATTGATGGACAGAAGGATCTGGGTGTTCTGGTCCATTGTTCCCTGAAGGTGGCAATGCAGGTTGGTAAAGTGGTTAAGAAGGCATATGGCATGCTTTCCTTCATTAGACAGGTATTGAGCCCAAGAGTTGGCAGGTCATGTTACAGTTGTATAAGACTTTGGTTCGGCCACATTTGGAATACTGTGTACAGGTCTGGTCGCCATATTACCAAAAGAATGTGGATGCTTTGGAGAGGGTGCAGAGAAAGTTCACCAGGATGTCCCTTGGTATGGAGGGCGCCAGCTATGAAGAGAGGTTGAATAGATTAGGATTATTTACATTAGAAAGACAGACGTTGAGGGGAGACCTGATTGAGGTCTACAAAATCATGAAGGGTTTAGACAGGGTGGATAGCCAGAAGCTTTTTCCCAGAGTGCGGAACTCAATTACCAGGGGCCATGAGTTCAAAGTGAGAGGGGAAAGGTTTAGGGGGGATATGCGTGGAAAGTTCTTTACGCAGAAGGTGGTGGGGGCCTGGAAGGCATTGCCAGCAGAGGTGGTAAAGGCAGGAACGATAGCATCATTTAAGATGCATCTAGACAGATACATGTATGGGCGGGGAGCAAAGAGATACAGGCCCTTCGAAAATAGGCGGCAGACTTAGATAGGGGACCTGAATTGGCACAGGTTTGGAGGGCCGAATGGCCTGTTCCTGTGCTGTAATTTTCTTTGTTCTTTGTTGGAAAAAATACTGGAAAAAAAGGTAGAGTTGTGGATAAATGTGGGTCTGATGTATCAGACATGAAATGAAGTACAGAAATTGCATTTGATCTTGCTGATGTGATGACTGCTTTGCCTTTCCTCCAGCTTGTGTAACGCAAAATCTGCCATTACCTGTACACCTTCACATTGGACGGGGATTTGAAAGATGGAGCCCTAGAAACAGAACTCACGACAATTTTGTCTGTTCACCAAGTACGAATTGCAGGTGGTTGCTTATGATGTATACAGGCAACAGTACATGTATCCATCTAGTGGGACTAGTTAATTTGACATGGTTATTGTGCATTGAGGATACCCACGTTACCCTACAGATAATCAAGTGGAACATTATGGAACTTTTAATTCATTGCAATATATTAAATGAGACGAACACTGCTATCTGGAGTATGACTGGTTTAAAGCACTGGTCCATTGTCCCTCATAAAACAAGGAGGTCTAATGTAAAATTACAAAGTGGTGAATGGGTACTATGTCAAAATATTAGAGTTAAAGGGTCATCAGCCAAGGATAATACAATGGATGTGCCACATATGAGGGTCTATCAAAGAATGTCCTGTTATCCCATCTCCAGTGATTGTATCTTACATGTGTCTGAGTGTTTAAACTAAATAACATGTCAACCGTAACAATAGAAATAACTCATGGAACTAACTTCCCCTCCTATTTTGATTTCTATATACACTGTTAACATTACAGAGATGAAGTAGGAGAGATGTAGACATCACATTCTGGGTGGAGCAGGGATTGGGATCAGTGTGTTTAGTTCTGTGGATATTGAGACGTACAAAAAGCTTGCTAACTTGGCTAGGGAGCCTACTCAATTATCTGCTGTATGGATGAAACTATTAGTTTTAGCAAATTGGTTTTTACCAACATAGTTTGGGAGTTTGCTAATAGCACCACCTGAGAAACATATCACATCCAGGGATTTTAGTATTGAAGCTAATTGAATGCACTGTAGTTTGTTAGAGCTATATGGTTTGACACAATGGTATGAACTAACCACTTCATTACTATCCAGATACCTGCTGTCTTGGAAACGATCAATTAATCTCACACATGCTAATTTAACAGCTTAAGCCTGATTTATTACAAATTAACTGCAATGACGCACTGTGTAATCTTATGTTTCTGATTTTAAATTGTTCCCTGCGGGAAATATGATGCCAGTTTATTGTTCCTCCCATCATGTTACTTGTATTTTATGGTAAATGGCTAGCTGATGACAATTAAACCCAACAAATGGATGATTGTGAACAATGGCTAAAAGGTCTGGTATGACCTTCCATAACCCAACCTTTGAACCATATACATTGCAACCAAGCATGTGTACTTGAATATGGAGAAAGTTACTGTTCAATGATGCAAACGTTCACAAAATTGGTCCGAATCACTTGTTTGCATTCACACTGTCAGTCTTAATGACAAGGGAAAGGAACTATCTTTCAACTTATGTCAGCACAAAATTTATATTATCTACGATACAGTTAGAAATAAAACATACAAAATTAAAGAATGGTAGGCAATAATCTCATACAACATGACTAACCAATTAAGTAGGATAACTCCGCATGTGACACTTGAAAAATTGCAGACTTTCCTTGCACAGTACAAACAGGTTAGCTCACATTTGACAGCAGTGCACCATGACTTCTGTCAGCAAGAAACTGTCATGACTGACAGCCACAATGAATTCATTCATAAAGTGGACAACTTAGGGACTCTGTATTTTGTACCATCATGGGACATATTTAAGGCGTGGTCATCCAAAGCTTCAGCAGTAATCTCACTCTTCTGGCATTCAATTATTACACTATTGTTAATTACTTTCTGCTTGTTTTTATTTACCTATATAATGACTTGTAAACTTTGTCACCTGTATAATCAGCTTGCAGCCATCAAATCATATGTGCATGCTTTTATAAGGCTTTGATCATCTGCTTTAATGATATCAAGGGTGAATTGTATTGTATAACACCAATGACATCTCCAAACCATACCATTACGAGTAAATTGAACATAGCAACAAGCAATTGATAGAGAGTAGAACAGTATGTAAGAACAGGCTGTTTTGCTAGAAGGTGGACTAGGTAATAAACATGGTCTGGACTTATGTTTTGATCGCCAAGCACAGAGGAATGCTTGGGAAAAGTGCTCAGAAGGGGAAATACAGCATGTAACATCAAATCCAGTATATTATTAATATTGGGGACCTTTCACAGTTTATTGGACTTTACCATTGGATTGGGTTGCAACAGTGCTGTGGAAATGGAGATCGAGCTCTACGTGGCAGCTTTCGTTGAGGGGTCCCTGACAGGCGAAAGAATGAAAGACTCACTTGTTTGAATATACTTAGTCATAGAGATGTACAGCATGGAAACAGACCCTTCAGTCCAACCCATCCATGCCGACCAGATATCCCAACCCAATCTAGTCCCACCTGCCAGCATCCAGCCCATATGCCTCCAAACGCTTCCTATTCAAATATCCATCCAAATGCCTCTTAAATGTTGCACTTAAGTTCATAATTGTGTTCCAATATATTTAAGGTAGTGTTAAAACAGGGACGGAGGTTATGCTGTTTGGCAGGAAGAATAGAAAAGTTGAATGTTATTTAAATAGAGAAATACTATAGAAAGTTGTAGCAGAGGGATTTGTGCATTCTGGTGCATGAATCACAAAAGAGAACATCCAAATTAATTAGCAAGACAAATGGACTGTCAGCCTTTACTTCAAAGAGAATAAAAGTAGGAAGATTTTGCTAAAACTACACAAGGCACTGGTCAAACCAGACCTGGAATACTGTGAACAATTTTGATCCCTTTATCTAATGAAGAAGTATTGACATTGAAAGCAGTTCAGAGAAGGTTCACTAAATTGATTCTAGATATGAAGAGATTTTCTAATGAGGAAAGGTTGAGTAGGTTGGGCTAGTATTCATTGGAGTTTAGAAGATTAAGAAGAATGATATCTGCTGCTCTTGTATATCTGGTTTATTACGGCAGACATTTTGCTTGAAGAGCATTCTATTTTTATTGTTAGTTAAAAAATTTAGGAATTGTTATCTTCTCAATAGAATTTTTGTTTGGTATTCTCTGTGGGATTCCTTTCTTTATAATTTAGAATTGAAGGCTATGAATTTCTTTTGTTATCTGATATTGATTGCTTCACAATTTTATGATTTGAATATACTGGTTTGAAGCAATTGCACAGATTTTTTTAAAATATACTTTTCCAGTTAGCCTTACATGTGGATGCATTGTAAATGACACACCACTATTCAAACAAACAATAGAGGAAGAAATCTGGTAATTACAGACCAAACAGTCTAACACTTGTTATGAAAAAACTTTAAGAGACAGTGATCTATGAAAAAATCAACTGTCATTTGAAAAAAAAATGGCTTTGTAAATGACATTCAGCATAGACTTGTTAAAGACAAACAGTGCTGGATTATCATGGTTGAATTGTTCAATGTTGCAGTGGAGATGGTTCAGGAAGATAGTGTGGTTGACGTATATTTTGGTTCTCAAAAGTGCTTTGATAATAATTAGCTGACTAATTTTTACCAAAATCGAAATTTATTGGATTAGATGAATATTGACATCTGAAGAAAATGGCCTTGGAGAAGAGCTGAGAGCAATTGTGAGTAATTATAGAGCCATAGAGTCATACAGCATGAAAACAGACCCTTTAATCCAACCAGTCCATGTCAACCATAATTCCATACTAAACTAGCCTCACCTGCCTGCACTTGGCCCTTATTATTCCAAACATTTCTTATTCACAAACTTACCTAAGTGTCTTTTAAACATTGTAATTGTACCCACATCCATCACTTCCTCGGGAAGTTGATTCTACATATGAGCCACTCTCTGCATAAAAATACTAGCCCCATATATTATTACAATCGTTTTCCTCTCAACTTAAAAATGTGCCCCCCAGTCTTGAAAAATCCCATGTTTTGCTTTTTGAATTGAAAGGAAGTATTCAGAGGTGGTAAGCCTGGTATTACTCCCATGAGTCACAATGCAAATATTTGTAGATGGAATAGAACTCAGAAATAAAATAAACAGTAAGGAGAATGGAAACAAAATGAGGACAGACTTTTAGATTGGGCAGGTATGTGGCAGCTGCAATTGAATACATGTGGAGGATATGTTTTGTTGGGAAGATTGAGGAGAGGCAACATTACCTAAATGCAGTCATTCTAAAGTAAGCACTGGAACAGAGAGACTTGGGTTTATGTGAACACAAATCAGTGAAGACAACAGAAGAAGATAGGAAAGTTGTTGGGAAAGCATATGTCTCCTTGGCTTTGAAAACTGAAACAAAAAACATGTTCAAAAGCAAAAGACGTAATGCTAAACATTTGTAAAACACTTATTAGGTCTCAGCTGTAGTGTTGTGTTCAATTCTCAGGCAGCATTTTAAGAAGGGTGTCATCAAAGAGGGTGCAGACAAGATGTACTTGTAAGAGTTATATTCAAGAGTTGGTTATGATGATTTGTAATGTTACTTTTGCCTCAGGTTATGTTTAATATCAACCTTAAATTTGGAATCCTGGATCATCCTGAGACTGAAAGGGTTAGTATCTGTTGCTGGACAATCTCGCTGTTGAACCATATCAATTTATTTTCACTTTCAGGAGTCCATGATGTATGTGGGAGCCTATTGTACTTGTTCAAGAATTTGTCATTTAAATCTGACTTTTAAAGAGACTGGTCAATTGTTATTTATACTTAAAGGCGCATTTCTATAAGAAGGAAACTGTCATCCCCACTTTACCGTTTCACATGGCAATGTTAATTTGTGATTGCATATCATAATATCTGAGCATTTCTGCTCTGCATAAGTGCATAACTTATCAATAAAGTTGTAATTTTTGAAGTGATTTGGACATTCTTGCATTTTAATTTTAGGTGGATTATGAAAGAATGGTTGAAGATAGAGCAGTGTGGTATATCATGACAGCAGATCTTCTGACAGGTGTAGCTGTAATACAAGCAGCAGCAGCAACAGAATCTTGGTTAAATTGAATCTGATTAGGTAACGCTCATTCTTATGGAAATGTCTCCCAAAAATTTGAAAATATAACATCGTGTGGGTGATGTAAATGATAGACTGTCTCTATTCTATAAGAGCGATTTTGCCAATAATACTATAGTTGATTGGAGATATTGTTTGCACTGCTTTCAAGTATAAATTGAAGGAAGTCAGAGAAATTTAGAATTTCACTTGTATATTCTTTCCAGATTTTTTTTTCAACTTTCAGAAAATTGCTAAAGTGATCAATTGTTGCTCATGTAAGTTCCTTCTTTGTTTATTACTGGTTGTGACAGGAATGATCTAAGGGGTTATCAATTTTAAGCTGTAACATTAATGATGTAATAGGTTGTTTTATATTAATTTTGACCATAGTAATGTAATGGGTCATCTGTTATTAGTTGTGACAGTCATGATGCATGGTTGTGGGAATTGTCATTCACTGTCCTTCTTATTCCTTGGCTCTCAACATGCTCTACCAATGTCATTTTCATGTCCGGATGACTTGTGTAACTTCTTGTTGGACTAATCCATTTATTTTGACAGGAAACAATATTAATCTGACTAAAACCAAAATCCTCCAGCTAGAAACTTCCAATTGTAGCTCATGATAAACTACTTCATAGGAAGACACTAAGGACATTTGGTAAAAATGATGCATGTATGGACTTCAGGCATGCAACCTTTTGTCAAATCCATTATCACGGTGTGCCAGTCATGGAGTTAGTAAATGTTTAAGTGATTATTAGGGTGCTGAACAAGTGGGCTGTTTTGTCCTGGATATTTAAAAAGCTTCCTGAATACTGTTACAGTTGCAATCATCCAGATAAGTGGTACATTTGGACTATATTTATGACCTGTGGCTTTCGGATGCTGGAAGGATTCGGGGAGTTAGAAGCTGAGTTGTTCATAACAGAATTCCTAGCATCTAACATGTTCATATATCTACGGTAGGTAAAGGAGATGGTGGTGCAATGGTATCGTTGCTGTACTAGCAATTTAAAGACCCAGTTGATGTCTTTGGACCTGGGTTTGAATCCAGCATGTGTGGAACTTGAATAATTAACAAGTTGGAATTGAAAGTTCAATGATAACTGTGAAACCATTGTTAATCTTGTTATAAAAACCCACCTCGTCCATTAATACTTTTTACAGGAGAAAATCTGCCTGCCTCAGCAATGACTTTTGACTGCTTGTGGTCTTGTGACATCAGGTCATACCTGGGCAAGGAAACCTCCTGTTCCTGCAGAGCGACTACAGCACTAACATTAGATAAGATTAGATTCCCTACAGTGTAGAAACAGGCCCTTCGGCCCAACAGATCCAATTGACCCTTCGAAGAGCAACCCATCCAGACTCATTCCTCTATATTTACCCCTGACTAATGCACCTAACACTATGGGCAATTTAGCATGATCAATTCACCTAACCTGCACATCTTTGGACTGTGGGAGGAAACCGGAGCACCCGGAGGAAACCCACACAGACATGGGGAGAATGTGCAAACTCCGCACAGACAATTGCCCGAGGTGGGAATTGAACCTGGGTTCCTGGCACTGTGAGGCAGCATTGCTAACTACTGAGCCACCGTGCCGCCCCAACAATGTGGAAAGTTGCCAGGTTTGTCATGTACATAATACGTACAGGACATACCCAACCCAACAAATTACTGCCTCATCAGTCTACTCTCAATCATCAGTGATGAAGGGGAAGGTGTCAACAACAGTGCTATCAAGCTGCACGTCTCAGCAATGGTCTGTTCACAAACATTCAGTCTGGGTTTTATTGGGGTCATTCAGTTTCTGACCTCAGTACAGCCTTGGAACTGAATTTCAGAGGTGAGGTGTGAGTCACTTATGTTGACATCAAGGCAACATTTGACTTAATCTTGCAACAAGGACCCCTAACAAAACTGGAGTCAATGGGGATTGGGAGTGGTCTGAGGATATCTCTCTGCAGGTTGGAGTCATACTTGACACATGGGAAGATGGTTGTGGTTGTTGGAGGTTGAAAATGTGTTGCTGGTTAAAGCACAGCAGGTTAGGCAGCATCCAAGGAATAGGATTCCTTGGATGCTGCCTAACCTGCTGTGCTTTAACCAGCAACACATTTTCAACTGTGATCTCCAGCATCTGCAGACCTCATTTTTTACCCTTTGTTGGAGGTCAGTCATCTTAGCTCCAGGGCATGTCTGCAGGAGTGTCTCAAGGTAGTGTCCGAAAGCAATGACATTCCCTCCATCATGAGGCAGGAATTGGGGATGTTCACCAATGACTACACAATGTTCAGCACCATTTGCGACTCATCAGATTCTGAAGCAGTCCACATTCCAATACAATAAGACCTGATACTATCCAGACCTGGGCTGATAGGTGACAAGTGACATTCACACTGCATAAGTGACTGCAACCATCACATCCAGACAATGCCATTTGACATTCAATATCACTATCATAGCTTTATCCCCCAGTATCAGCATTCTCGGGGTTACTATTGACCTGAAACTGAATTGGACTAGCCATATAAATGCTGTGGATAGGATAGCAAGTCAGAGCTAAGGAAAATTGTAGTGACTAACTTGACCTCTTGACTCCCCAAGGCCTGTCCATTATCCCACCACACCTGTGAAGCATACGTCAGGAGAGTGGACTACTCCCCACTGGCCTGGATGTGACCAGCTCCAACAATACCCAAGAAGTTTGATACCACCCAGGTCAAAGCAGTCAATTTGGCACCACATCGGCAACATTCACTTCCTCCAACTCCAATGCTTAGTAACAGCAATATGGACCATCTATGAGTTGCACTGCAGAAATTCAGAAAGCTCCTTAGACTGTACCTTCCAATTATATGACTGCTACCACACATCATGAGATCAATGGGATGTACAAAAGAGAACTCAATTCCATGTGTTGGACTAAAAGCAGCATGGTGACTTCTGAAAAAATACATTCCCAGCATTATATCATTGTGTGTGCATGCCACTTGGTTACCTCTGTGACAGTACATGTTGTTATGTGTCACATGTAAGTAGCCATGCTTAAGTTTACTTTTTTACATACAAAAGTACATAACCTAAGCTCCATGTTTAAAGGTACATGCTCCGTGGTACATGTGTACTAGAACACGTACCTTGAATAAATGTGCAACAGTACATATCTTTGGTTACATGTAAAAGAGTATGTGTCGCTCAAGTGCATATGTAAGAATGCATACTCCCCAGGTTCTTATTTAAGATTACATGGGTAAGAGTATATATCCATCTCTTGCACACTCAACAGTATGCGGCCTTCAATTTTATGTCAAAATACATATGCTTTTCAGTCACCACTCCTTGGGTACTTGCATTTTATACGTTCTCCTCAGGTATTTACATATGAATCCATTACAACTGAGTAAGATTATACATTTCTTGTTTACATGGCTAGAATATGTACCCTACATATAGATGTGTTATAGTGCATGCTGTACTATGTCACAGTTCCAGCCACTGCTAAATACATCTTTTACATGGGTGAGAACACATATCCATTTTTTACATGGATAAGAATGTATGCACTTTGGTTAAGTACATGCTTATACATTTATATGCCTCTCTATTACAAGTGACATATGTATGTCTGTTGGTCATATATGTGAAAGTATATGTCGTTTATTTACATGTGTAATTTATTTGTCCCTGAGTTATATATGTAAGTGTATTTACCCCTGGCTATATGTAGGAGTACATGATCCTTTATTCAATGTGACTTAGAATCATAGACATTCAGATCAGAGAAGGAGGTCATTTGGTCAAATGTTTCACCAACCAATGACAAAGAGTCATTCAACCAAATCTCACTTTCCAACTCTTGGTATGAATTCTAAACTCTTTCATCATCTGCAGGCTTCTTAACCATACACAATGCTATCAAATTCAAATCATTGATACATTAATTAGTAACAGAGCTCCCTTAGTAATTATTGTGAAATCTCCCAGGGAACAGCAAAAACACCCTTTTTTTTGCCTCTGAGTTAATTTTAGATTCAATTTGCCACTCCCCCTTGAATTCTATGGAGTTCTACTTTCTTGAACAGTCAATCATGACTAGATTACCCTACAGTGTGGAAAGAGGCCCTTCAGCCCAACAAGTCCACACCAACCCTCTGAAGAGTAACCCACCCAGACTCATTTCCCTCTGACTAATGCTCCCAACACTATGGGCAATTCACCTGCACATCTTTGGACTGTGGGAGGAAGCCAGAGCATACCCAGGAAGCTATAGGGAGAATGTGCAAACTCCACACAGACAGTCATCCGAGGCTGGAATCGAACCTGGATCCCTGGCAGCAATGCTAACCACTGAGCCACTATGCTACCCCTATGGAACCTTACCAAAGGCCTTGCTGAAATCTATAGAAGTTACATCAGATACATTTTGTTCATCTACCCTCCTTGTTTCTCCCTCAAAAAATTTGATCAGGTTGGTCAGACATGATCTTTCCTTAACAAATCTATGATAAACCAACTGTGGTTAAATCACATCTTTTTAAATGAACATCTCATTGTCCTTGAGAGTCTTTTCCCATCTTTGAGATAAGGCTCACTGACCTGTGATTACTCAGATTACTTTCTCTCTTTTCAAAACATTGACACAATGTTGTTGAGTCTTCTGGCTCTACACTGACAACAAGTGAAGATTTGGAAATGATGGTCAGAGTTTCTGCTCTTTCTTCTCATCTTCACATCATAGCCCGTGATACTTTTGACCTGGGCCTTGGCTATCATCTGCTATCAAGTCCATTGACATTTCTTTTCTCATTAGGGCAATTTCACTGAGCATTTCACACTTTGCTTTTCTGTTTGCATGTGTTTGTCATCCATAAATTCATAAGATAGAAGAGAAGAATTAGGCCATTTTGCCCATCGAGTCTGCTCTGCCCTTCGATCATGGCTGATATGCTTCTCACCCCCATTTTCTTGCCTCATCCCCATAATCCTGCAGCCCATTACCAATTAAAAGTCTGTGTATGTCCTCCTTAAATTTACTCACTGTCCCAACATCCATCGCACTTTGGGGTGACGAATTTCACAGATTCACAACACTGTGGGAGAAATATTTTCTCCTCAACTTTGTTTTAAATTTACTACCCCTGATCCAAAGACTGTGACCTCTCAGCCTAGAATGCCCTGTTAGAGGAAGCATCTGCTCCACGTCTATTTTATCAATACTTTTTATCATCTTGAACACTTCAATTTGATCTCCCTCATTCTTTCACATTCCAGAGAGTCGAGGCCTAAACTGTTCAATCCCACTTCATACAACAAATCTCTCATCTCTGTGATGAATCTAGTGACCCTCCTCTGAACCTCCAATACCACTACATCTTTCCTCAAATAAGGGGATCAAAACGGTGCACAATACTTGAGGTGCGGATTCACCGAAGCCTTGTATAATTACAACAATACTTCCTTACCTTTATATTATATTCCTTTAGCTATGAAAGCCAACATTCCATTCACCTTTTTTATAATCTGCAACACCTGAATGCTAGTTTTCTGTGACTCATGAATGAAGACACCCAGATCCCTCTGCACCAGAGCATCCCAAAGTCTCTCCCCATTTGGACAATAAGTGGCCTTTCCAATTTTTGAATAAAATTCATGACCTCACACTTCTCCATGTTAAAATCCATCAGCCACATTTTGGCTCACTCTCTTAACCCACCTATATCCATTTGTAAGGTTCTTAATTCCTCATTGCAATTTACAGTCCTGCCTATTTTCATGTCATCCACAAATTTGGCTACAGAGCTTTCTATCTCTGTATCCATGTCATTAATGTAGACCACAAATAGTTGGAGATGAAGGACTGAACTCTGTGACACCCCACTAGTTACACCTTGCTATCAGATTCCAGCATCTGCAGTTCTTTTTGACTCTAGTCATGTATCCAAGCTAGTAAATTACCCCTAATCCCATATGATCCAACCTTGTAAATTAAGCTTTTGTGCGACATTGTGTCAAATACTTTCTGGAAGCCCAGATATATTATATCTACAGGATCCCCATTATATACTCTACTTATTATATAGAGTCATGCAGTTATAGATATGCACAATATGGAGAAAGACCCTTTGGTCCAATGCTGACCAGATATCCTCATCTCATCCAATCCCATTTGGAAGCACTTGGCCCATGTCCCTTAAACCCTTCCTATTCATATACCCATCCAGATGCTTTATAAATGCTATAATTGTACCTGCCTCCACCATTTCCTCTGACGTCTCATTCCATCCATTCATCACTCTCTGCATGAAAAAGTGGTCCCTTAGGTCCCTTTTATATCTTTTCCCTCTCAAACTAAAGATATGCCCTCTAGAACTGGACTTGCCTTCCTAGGTCTATTTACCCTATCCATGTCCCTCATGATTTTATAAGCTCCTATAAGGTCACCCCTCAGCCTCCGATGCTCCAGGGAAAAAAGCCCAACCTGTTCAGCCTCTCCCAATAGCTCGAATCCTCCAACCTCCAACCCTATTCTTGTAAATATTTTTTGAACACTTTCAAGTTTCACAACATCCTTCTGATAGGAAGGAGACCAGAACTGCATGCAATATTCCAAAAGTGGCCCAACCAATGTCCAGTAGAGCTGCAACATGACCTCCCAACACCTATACTCAATACTCTGACCAAATAGGGAAAGCATACCAAACACCTTCTTCACTATCCTATCTACCGGTGACTCTACTTTCAAGGAACTATGAACCTGCACTCCATGGTCTCTTTGTTTAGCAACACTCCCTAGGACCTGACCACCAAGTGTGTGAGTCCTGCTCTGATTTGTTTTTCTAAAATGCAGTATCTTTCATTTATCTAAATTAAACCCCATCTGTCACTCCTCAACCCATTGGCCCATCTGATCAAGATCCCCTTGTACTCTGCGGTAACCTTTTTCACTGTCTACTGCACCTCCAATTTTTGGTGTCATCTGCAAATTTACTAACTATACCTCTTGTGTTCACATCCAAATCATTTATATAGATGATGAAAAAGAGCAGCAATCCTTGTGCCACATCACTGGCCACAGGCCTCCACTTTGAAAAGCAAACTATCATCATTAATCTCTGTCTTCTACATTCAAGCCAGTTCTATATCCATATGGCTAGTTCTCCCTGTATTCCGTGAGATCTAACTTGGCTAACAAGTTTCCCATGGGGAATCTTGTCAAACGCCTTACTGAAGTCCTTGTGGATTACGTCTACTGCTCTGCCCTCATCAATACTCTTTGTTACTACTTCAAAACATTCAATCAAGTTTGTGAGACCTGACTTCCCATGCACAAAGCCATGCTGACTATCCCTAATCAGTCTTTGTTTTTCAAATACATGTAAATTCTGTCCCTCAGGATTTCCTCCAACAACATGCCCACCACTGACATCAGGCTCATTGGTCTATAGTTCCCTGGCTTTTCCTTATCACCTTTCTTAAATAGTGACACCACTTTAACCAACCTCCAGTCTTCCGGCACCTCACCTGTGACCATCAATGATACAAATATCTCAGCAAGAGGCCCAGCAATCACTTCTCTAGCTTCCCACAAAGTTCTAGGTTATACCTGATCGGGTCCTGGGTATTTTTCCATTTTTATGCTGTTCAAGACATCCAGCACTTCCTCCTCTGCAATATGAACATTTTTCAAGATGTTGCTATCTATTTTTCTGCATTCTATATCTTCCCTGCCCTTCTCTGCAGTAAACACTGATGCAAAATGCTCGTTTAGTATCTCCCCCATCTCATGTGGCTCCACACAAAGGCTGCCTTTTTGATCTTTGAAGGGCCCTATTTTCTCCATAGTTACCCTTTTGTCCTTAACATATTCATAAAAGCCCTTTGGATTCTCCTTAATCCTATTTGCCAAAGCTATCTCATGTCCCCTTTTTTCCCTTCTGTTTTCCCTCTTAAGTATACTCCTACTACCTTTATGCTCTTCTAAGGATTCACTCAATCTCTGCTGTCTATACCTGACATATACTTCCTTCTTTTTCTTAACCTAAACCTCAATTTCTCTAGTTATCCAGCATTCCCTACACCTACCAGTCATTTCTCTCACCCAAACAGGAATATACTGGACTCTTGTTCTCTATTTGAAGACTGCCAATTTTCTAGACATCCCTTTACCTGCGAACATTTGCCCCCAAGCAGCTTTTGAAAGTTGCTTTCAAATACCGTCAAAATTAGTCTTCCCCTAGTTTTGAACTTCAACTTTTAGATCTAGTCTCTCCTGTTGCATCACTCTTTTAAAACTAATAGAATTATGGTCACTGGCCCCAAAGTGTCCCCCCACTGATACCTCAGTCACCTGCCCTGCCTTATTTCCCAAGACTAGGTCAAATTTTGCACCTTCTCTCATAGAAACATTCACATACTGTATCAGAAAATTTTCTAGTACACACTTAAACAATTCCTCTCCATTTAAAACCGTTAGCACTATGGCAGAACTAGTCTATGTTTGGAAAGTTAAAATCTCTTACCATGACCACCCTATTATTCTTACAGGTAACGGAGATCTCCTTACAAATTTGTTTCTCATTATTATGGGGTTTATAATACAATCCCAATAAGATGATCATCCCTTTCCTATTTCTCAGTTCCAATCAAATAACTTCCCTGGATGTATTCCCAGGAATATCCTCTCTAAGTGCAGCAGTAATGCTATCCCTTATCAATAGCATCACTCCCTCTTCCTCTCTTGCCTCCCGTTCTATCCTTCCCAAGCATTTACATCCTAGAACATTAAGCTGCTAGTCCTGTCCATCCTTGAGCCATGTTTCTGTAATTGCTATGATATCCTAGTCCCATCTTCCTTACCATCCCCTGAGTTCATCTGCCTTCCCTGTTAGGCCCCTTGCATTGAAGGAAATGCAGTTTAGTTTATCAATCCTACCTTGTTTTCTGCTTTATTCCTGCCTGCCCTGACTGTTTGACTTGTTTCTTTTCCCAACTGTACAAGTCTCAGATCGATTGCTTTCCTCAGTATTTCCCTGGGTATCACCACAACCACCACCCCCCGCACCCCCGCCACCTTACTACTCTAAATCCTCCTGAGCAGTTCTAGCAAATCTCCCTGCCAGTATATTAGACCCCTTCCAATTCAGGTGCAATCTATCCTTCTTGTACAGGTCATTTCTACCCCAGAAAAGATTCCACTGATCGAAAAATGTGAACCCTTCTCCCCTGCACCAGCTCCTCAGCCACGCATTTATCTGCTCTTTCCTCACATTCCTACCCTCACTAGCTCGTAGCACCAGGAGTAATCCATATATTACTTACTCCGAGGACCTCCTTTTTAAATTCCTGTCTAACTTTCTATTTTGTCTCTTCAGAATCTCATCCATTTCCCTTCCTATGCCATTGGTTCCAATGTGTACACTGACCTCCTGATGGTCCCTCTCTCCTTTGAGAACATTCTGCACCCTCTCTAAGATATTCTTGATCCTGGCATTAGGGACGTGACACAACATTCTGATTTTTCACTGCTGACCGCAGAAACGTCTGTCTCTGTTTCTGACTAGCGGGTTCACTATCACAATCAATCATTGGAACCTGACATGCCCCACATTATAGTAGATCCAATCTTGGTTCCAAAAACTTGGCTGTTCGTGCTACATTCCCTTGAAAGTGCATCACCCCAACATTTTCCAAAACAGCATACATGTTTGAAATGCAGGTAGTTACAGGAGACTCCTGCAATACCTGTCTACCCCTCCTACCTTTCCTGGAGCTAACTATCCACCTGACTGTATCTGCGGCTTCTCTCCCTCCCTATAACTGTCATCCATCACACCCCCTAGCTCTTGTAAATTGCTCATTGCCTCTAACTGCCACTCCAACCAATCCATGCGATCTAATATGATTCTCAACCAAAGATACTTTCTGCAGATATAATCATCAGTAACATGGAATCTCTCCCTAAACTCCCACATCTGACAGGAAGAGCTTATCACTCTATGAAAGGCCATCTTTTCTCCTTTGCAATCTACAGACCCAGAAAATAGCACCGTCATTTTGCTCTAAAAAAATTGTGCTCCAAGCCAACTTAGTAGTTATGGTTTATATTTTTGAAATTGAATTCAATTCAATCAAATTGAATTGAATCTATTGTCATGTGTACTGAGGCACAGTGATAAGCTTTGTCTTGTGATCAATACAGGCAAATCACAGAGTAAGTTGCATAAATAAGTAAATAATAGGTAAACAGCAGCAAAAACAAAAACAGGTAGAGAGGAATGTTAAGAGTTTGTGAGTCCATTCAGTATTCTAACAACAGTAGGGTAGAAAAAGCTGTTACAAAACTGGCTGGTGCGTGTGTTCAGGCTTCTGTACCTTCTCCCTGATGATAGAGGTTGTGGAAGAAACATTGCCAGGGTGGGATGGATCTTTGAGAATGCTGGCAGCCTTTCCTTTACATGAAGCCTGGTAGATGGATTCTATAGATGGGAGGTTGGCCTTTGTGATTGTCTGGGCTGAGTTCACCACTCCCTGTAACCATCTCCGATCTTGAACAGTACAGATGCCATATGAAGTAGTGACACATCCAGACAGAATGCTCTCGATAGCGCACGTATAAAAGTTGGCAAGGGTATTTGCCAACATGCCAAATTTCCTCAGCTGCCTGAAGAAGAAGAGACATTGTTGGGCCTTTGTAACCAATGTGTCCACATGAAAAGTCCAAGAAAGCTTGTTGTGGATGACCACTCCCAGGAGCTTGACACTTTCCACCCGTTCCACCTCTGTGCTGTTAATGTGTGTGTGTGGGTGGGGGTGGGAGGGGGGGTGCATGAGTAACATCTTGCCGAAAGTCAATAATGAGTTATTTGGTTTTGCTGACTTTGAGAGCTAGATTGTTCTCAGCGCACCATTTTTCCAGGTCTTCCACCTCCCATCTGTAGTCTGTTTCATTGGCATCTGAGATTTGACTGACTATAGTGGTGTCTTCAGCGAACTTGTAAATGGCATTAGTCTGGTATTTGACGACACAGTCATGGGACGCAGTGAGTACAGTCGTGGGCTGAGTACACACCCCTGGTGAGGATGAAATATTGTCCCCAACCTTCACTGATTTTGACCTGTGGGTCAGGAAACTGAGGATCCAGTTGCAGAGACTGCGCTTATTCCAAGATGACTAAGTTTAGTAATCAGTCTTGAGGGGATAATAGTGTTGATGGCTGAACTGTAGTCAATGAGTAGGATTTTTAAGTAGCTACTCTTGGTGTCAAGATGTTCTATGGAGGAGTGAAGGGCAAGTGATATGGCATCTGACGTGGATCTGTTGGTCTGATAGGCAAATTGGAGTGGGTCATGAGTCGTGGGGAGGCTGGAGTTGATTAATGCCATAACCAGCCTTTTAAAGCACTTCATGACCACCAAGTTAGGGCCACTGGGCGGTATCCATTGAGACATGCTGCATGAGCCTTCTTAGGCATAGGGGTGATGTTGGCCCTCTTGAAACTGGCAGGGACTGTGGCCTGCTGCAGGGAGAGGTTGAAGATGTTCGAGAAGACCTCTGGCAGTTGATCTGTGGATGCTCTGAGTACATGGCGTGATATTCCGTCTGGTCTCATCACTTTCCTTGGATTCACATGAAGGAAAACTGATCTGACCTCTGATGCAGTGATTGTTAGAATAGGTATTACCTCTCTGCCGAAATTCTGTTCTAAGCAAGCATAGAAGGCATTGAGACGATCTGGGAGGGTTGTGTCATCTGCTATCTTGCACTGTCTCTTTTTAGAACCTGTGATGTCATTCAGTCCTTGCAATAGTCACCGGGTGTCTGACAGGCTGGCACACTTCCCCCACTTCCTCTCAAGTTTCTTACAGAGTGGTCTGGTGGTCTGATGGAGTGGATTGTGACTGCTTCCAGTTCCGTGATCCCTCCTAGGACCCTGTAGAGCAGGTAGGTTGCAGGTTAGTGTATTTTTGCAGAGGGTCTGCTTAGGACCCATGTAGCAGGTAATTTACTGTTTTTTTTACCAGAGGGAATTTGCTTAGGACCCAGTGGAGAAGTTCCTGGTTTCAGTTGCTGCTGGTTTACTGCCCCAGATTCAGCCATGTTTTTGGGCTGCTCTCCAGGTACGTTCTGATAGATTCCATGTCAGGCAGGCATCTTATAGGGTCGGGAGTGTTTTGTGTATGTTCTCTTTCCTGGGGCAGGTCTCTCGAGCCTCTCAATTTTTCGGCAGACCCCAAGCCTGGTGTTCATGTAGGCTGCCTCTGGCTGGCCTGGCCTTCTTGTGGGGTGGTCAGATGGGACATGGGCACCACGTGGTCTGCAAAGCAAGAGACAGATTTCAATAAAACATATAATCAAGAAAGAGCCCATTCTACTCACTACTGTTGACTTACAGCAAGGTTACACCTTAAAAACTATGCACTTATCTGTTCCTGTGCTGTAAGCTCTCCCATACAGGTTCCTCCAAGGTCAGCTGTGAATTTCACTGTTTGTCCTATCTTTGCAGAACTTTAGCAAATTAGTCAAACATGATTTACCCTTCACAAAATCATGCTGACTCTGATGGATAGTGTTTTGATTTTCCACTACTGTGTGAAAACATTTCTGTGAAATGATATCCATGCCCTCCATTTCTACACGCATGGTACCAATACGGTCCTTAATACTCTTTCCTTAGTTAGCCTCTTTGAAATTTTATGCATTGGGAAAACACCTGTAAGGTTTCCCTGTCAATAGTTTTCATAATAAGAAACAAAGAATGACAGATGCTAGAAGCAAAAACAGATACAAAAACAGAAATTGCTGGAAAACTAGAGCAGGCCTGGCAGCATCTGTGAACAGCAAGCAGAGTTAACATTTTGAGAGTGACCCTTCTTCATAAATGAATAGCTTTTCATGCCCCATCTTTATTTTCCTAATTTCTATTGTAATTTCATTCCATTTGTTTTTTTTTGTCTTCTTGCTTTTCTGCAGTATTGAGCTCTTGACACCTATCTCAAATGTCTGTTGCACCTTTTGCTCTTTCTTCTTTACCTCCCTGCAATTCTGGGCTAGGGGAGTGGTGATGGAGAGGACTGTAGATTTGTTTGCCTATCCCTTTTCAGAGGGGGGCATACTTGTTCTGTGTTCTCACCATTTCTTCCTTGACTGCTTTCTACTGATCTGGCACTAATTAACCTTCAAGCATTATTTACAGTCAACTTTATTGAAATCATATCTCAGCTTGTAAAAATTAGTTGATCCCCAGTTGAAAGTTTTATTTCGCCTGGTCCAGCTTCAGCCATTCCTATATAACCATTCTAAATCACAATGAATGTTGATCACTTCCACCAAAATTCTCCCCAAATGAGAGTCTTCCCACTCGCCCAGCATCATTCTCTAAAACTCAGGCTAGAAATGGACCCCATCATGATCAACTAAATAAGATTTCCCTGAATGCATCTTAAAACTCTGCTGTTTTGGTGTATTTCACATTAATTTCATCCCCAGTTAGTATTAGGGTGCCTGGTATTTCCCATTATTATTGCCTTAATGTTCATGGCCTTCTCAGAAATTTGTCTACATATTTGCTCCCCTAACCTCTTTTGACTAACTCTCCACTCCCATTGTGTGATTGCCTCTTATTTATTATCCTTCTACTGTGTTATACCTCCTCATAGCTTTGATTGCAACTTTAAACAGTACTGTATTCTCACATCTTTAATAACCACCTTGCTCTCTCCCTGGTTTTGTGCAAGAATATATTCCCCCTTTATACATAGTTAACACCACATACTCTCCCTTGCAAGTGTGAGAATATATGCCTCTTGGGTACATGTAAGACTATGTGCTTCATGGGTACATGTGTAACAGTGCATGAGCACATGTCTGTCAGTCATATGCACACATATGCATAGCCTTTGGTTACATGTGTGAGTACATGGTCCATGGTTACCTGTGTTTATGTACATAGCCTTTGTGTACAAGTATAAGAGAGCATGCCACTTGGATACATCCTTAAGAATACATACTGTTCAGGTACATATGTAAGAATACATGTAAAAAGGCATTGCATTCAGCACATTTGGAAGAGTTCATGTGTGTCAGGTACATGGAAAAGATGTATTTGTGTAAGAGAAGTGTCCCTTTTGGGTACATGTAGGAGTTCATGCCCCTTGGATATTTGTATATACTGCTCTGGTCTCTCGAGGTATGTATGTAAGGATGCATGCCTTTTTGATAAATGTATAAGAGAACATGCCCCTCTGCCCTGTAAATGTGTGAGGGCATATGCCCCTCAGGTACATAAGAATACATGCACTTTCAGTATATGTGTAAGAATGCATGCCACTTGTGTGTGTAGGTGCATATCCACTTAGGTATATATGTAGGGGTACATGCCTCTTGTGTGTAAAGATAAATACCCTTTGAGTATATTTATAAGGATATATGCCCCTTGGGGATATGTGTAAACCTCTGCACTGTGTTAGGTGGCACTACTGGCTTGCAGCCAACAGACTGCAAGCAATCTAGTCTCCCTGTTCATGTGTTGTACTGTTTGAGAGTTTTCGATCAGAGACCCCAGATATATTTGAGTATAAATCAGGAAAGAATGTCCTCCAATCTGGATCAAGTAAGGCTGTTTATGCTTTTGGACCCATGGCTTTCCAAAAGCACTCTCTGCTCTCTCTCTCCATCTCTCTCTCTCTCTCTCTCACACACACACACACTATACTGTGTATCTTCACAGGTCTGTTGAATGGTAGAGGGTCACTCCAAGTAGCAAGTACAGAGCCTGGGATAGTTAATCCAGCGATCCCAGTAGTAGGAAGTGGGCTGAGGAGGTGGGAAGTGGGGGACCACTCCCAGGATGATGAGGGGAATGAGGGTGGGGAGACTCTCAGGGTTGGGAGAGGGGATGAGTGCTAGATGTTTCCTAGCCTGGGGTGGGAGGGGATAAAGGAAATGGGGAATGGGGGAATCCCTGAGTAGGAAATGAGGATGAGAAGATCCTTGTCTGGGGGTTGGGGGTTTTGAGGGTGGACTGTCTCTCAGTCTAGGGGTTGTGGGGGCAGGGAGGTCTCCCAGTCTTGGGGTGGAGATTAGAATGGGGGGTTCCCCCAGGTGATTTGGGGGGGGGGGGGAGGGAAGGGGGGGATTGTGGAGGCTTGAGGAGTGGCTGGATTGATGCGTTCATTCCCTTTCCCATTGGAGAGACTGCGGGAGAGGGAAGTTGGTGGGGAGTGGGCACTGGGAGAACGTCAGCGAGTTGGAGTGAAACCTCCTCCCTGAGCAACTCCCTCCCACTCACGGAAATCCCTGGGCACCACCGCCGGGGAATGGAGCGGTCTGAGGGAGTGGGCATTCTGTGAGCACACTCTGCAATGAAGGAGATGGAGGAGGACCAGGCTGAGCCGCTCTTTGCACTTAATGAGACCAACAGCAGCGGCGCCCTCCTGCCCGGCGCTGATTACGACGATGAGTTTATTCGCTACTTGTGGCAGGAATATTTATATCCCGAGCAGTACGAGTGGGTGCTCATTATCGCTTATATTATCGTGTTCATTGTCGCCCTGGTCGGAAACATACTGGGTGAGTAACACTTTGCTGCCCTATGCACCATTCAGGAGCTGAGTTTTGGTGTTCCTGTAGCTGATGTATTGTTAAACCTTTACCTACCTCTATCGCTGCCTGTCTTTGCTCACTTAGAAACAGGCAGCAATTGCAAGAAGTCACTTTTAAAAACAACCGTCCGATATTAATTTTAAAAGCGCCTTGTCTTGCAGTAATAAAAGTGACACCTGGTGATATGAGCCCCCCACTCCTAGCCAGTTTTCCAATGCTAAATAGGTGTACTGGGAGAGAATATAAGGATGTCTTGGTTTCTCAGGAGTACATAAATATTAGCAGCGATTATCAAACCGACTGAAAACCCAAACTAGCTAAAAGTGTGTGGCATCAGCAAATTCCTGCGGATGCTGGGGATCTGACAGTTCGGGTATGTTCTATGGGCAGAGATAAGGTTGCAGGTGCCTGACTTTACATGCCATGTCATTGCCGAGCAAGGCCAACTCTGTTTGTAATTTTCTAGGGTGAGAAAGGGTCCTTGTTTGCAGAGAACTGAATAAATGCCTTCAATATCGTTTTTAGCGTTTCACATAGTGAGGGAGCTGGACTGTATCAGAGAGCTTCGCTAGTGAGAGATTTATCAGAGTGCACATTGGAAGAGCAGCTGGCGCTCCCTTTGCCCTTGCGTGAACAGAGATCTTAATCCGGTTGTGCTTCCTCGACCCATTCTTACTGTTTGCACAAGTGGGCTTTTCAATGTTTATTCCCGATTCTCCCAGAACAACAGTTTAAGGAGACATCCAAGGAGTCCCAAAACAAAACCACACCATAACTAATGAATTCTGAAACCTGGCGTCACTTTCATTACAAAATGCTACACAGTTACATCATGGAATTCTGACTGAGGTGCCTTGATTGAACAATGGCATTGGGAAAGCCGGGGAATGAAATCATGAACTCTGATACCTTCCTGAATCCAGACCTCTAACCCCAAACTCCCTTTCATATTCTTCCAGTGCCCACAATTGAGAATATCGTTACAGCATGATCAAACTGTTATCAAAATATTTCAGAAATTGTTTTCACTTTTGAATTCTGTTCCTGTATTTGTAAAGTCCTTTAAGAGCACAGGTTTCAGTGTGATACACTTTATAACCAGAGCTTTGTCAGACAATTACATACAATTGTTCATATCATGCATCCATCTCCACTTCTTGAACCTGACCCTGACCTGGCAACATCCAAAAGACTTGAGCCTGTAAACAACCATCCCATGGACAACGGAAAGTATGTTGAATGAACGGTGACATACTCCATTGGTATTTGACTCCTGGTTTCACTTCCAACTTTAAAGTAGCAAAATGTTTGAATAAATTAGCTCCAACCCATACCATGCAATAATGTGCAATTTCTATCCACACGGGAACTTTGTTAACAGAAAAGATGCATTTTGCATTTGCCTGGTTTGGGAGAAACAGTGAATGTGCGAGTAGGGAAATACACCTATTAATGGGACAGGAAGGCTGACAACGACTGTCATTTTCATAGAGTAGAGTTTGCCATTTGGAATAGGACCTTGGATAAACTGCCAGAACACTCCTCTATTATCATCGAAAATCTCATGACATGACACTTCAGTCATTACCAATATGCTACTTTCATCACTGGTCTTTAACTGGATTATAACATTAAATACCATCTAGATTGAAAGCTTTTTTAACCTCACTCGCCTCCATGTCAAAATTAAATTGACTTCCATGATACATGATACAAATGGCTACAGTGTTGTTACCCACTTTGCTCAAAATTTGCAAGCTGCTCTCAGTCTCTCCAATTTTGCAAGGAAGAATCTCACTTTACATTGATTGTTGGTAAAAAAATATCCTTCAGTCAACCCATACCTGGTCCGCTAATTCCACTTCCATATATGTTGAAGGAGAGGCTCTGTACTATATTGAGCACTTCCCACACTTTGGCAGCCATCTCTCTTTAATGGCCATCATTGATGAGTGCATTGCAGTGAGACCTGGACTATGTATCAGTCAGCAACACATACGTGCAATGGAGAACTTACATCAGGAATATCTCTACTGCATCCTGGATAACCATCAAACACTGCTGTTTATTTTGAGGTTAGAGCTCTAAGGATTCAGGCAAACTTCATGCACAATCAATCGACTGGATTCGGTGGCCTAGTGACCAAAAAATGGCTTCCCTGCAGACCCAGTTTTTTTCTAACACTGAAATGGGCAACATTCCAGGGGAAGACAAAGAAAATGCTCCAAAGGTTTCTTTTACATTTAACAGCGTTATCATAAATGACTGGGAGGTGCTTGTCTTGAATCTTTGAAAATGAAGGCAACCTGTCCATCAAGCTGCATCACACTTTGAATCGCATCATCCTAATGATGAGGAAAGTGGCAGCAGGGAGGGGAAAGACAAGTTAAAAAAAAATCCTGCACTCCAAATCCCTTCTCCTCACAGAATGTCCTTCCTCATATGTCCAATGATCTGTACCTTGAAAATCAATCCATTCGTACAGATGGAGAATCACAATCCTGAGTAGGCACTATCTGTGAATTGAGAAGCGGTGATCATGATAAGGATGGGGTAAGGTGATGGGGTGAATCCGAAGAACTACCTCAGACAGAGTGGATGTTGAACTTGTCCTGTTAGCATTATTCTACACTGCACAGTGAGCTGAATGAAATGACTATCTACACACACAATCGTTTGAGTACTTGAAATTCCTATGTAGACTGAAAGCTTCTTTTGAGATCAATGCTCATGCTCATCCCTGACCAAAGACAGATGAGAGTATTCAAGAACTCCTACTGAGTTCTACACAGAATGCAGTGAGGTAGATCTGCCAGCATATGTTCCTATGTGCTGTATTCTACAAATACTATTAATTTGACATTAAAATTACATCACAGTATCCACTGACAGATAAAATGGTTTAGCTTTGATTCTTCATCATTTTAGAGTACAGTGTATATACATAATAGTGGGTGCTAATCTGCATGGGCAGCAGTTGTTTGATGTTTGTGTCCTTTCAGAAACGTTGAGGAGGGGCTGGGTGGGTGAATGATTCCATCTGACTAATGGAAAATGACAGGACCAGACATTCCAACCACATCAGCCAAATCTAGCACAAGAACCCCAATTTCTTATTTGCTATTGTCACAGCTGGAATTAGAACTCAGTGAAGCTGTCATTGGGCACCTTGCAGACACAATGGATGGATTTCTTGAGGAGTGTCAATCACACTCAGATTGCTGCTCGCATTTTTTCCATTGAGCAAGAATTCCATATATCTGGCAGGAGATTCTGACTGGGTCCTTTCAGAAATATGGAGCTGTACAGGTTCATTCTATAGTTGGGGCAGGGCAATCAGGGGAGATGGATAGTGTCAGGTCTGGCAGTGGGGAGGGAGGTGTAGAGTCCTGGGGAAGGTGGCAGACATTGGGTTCCAGGCTTGATGGGGCAGTGGGTAGTGAAGGTTTGCCAGGTCCAGTGACAGTGGGAATGGTGTCAGGTTCTGGGCAGTTGGGAGGTGTAAGTGAAGGATCCTGGATGAAAAGAGGATGTGTCAGATCTGGCAGTGTGGAGTGGAGTATTGTAAGGTGTCGAACCCAGGAAAAAGGGGAAATGTCAGGACTATAGGGGTTCAAAGGGGGGTGAGGTCCCAGGGTAAGCGGATATGGGATGGTGTAAGGTTTAGCAGCAGGGGTTGTTGAGTTCTGGGAAGTGGGAATGTCTGGTCAGAATCTGAGGGGCATAAGGGATCTGGGGAAAGTGTGGTTGAGGAAATGTACAGTAAGTTG
Source organism: Hemiscyllium ocellatum (assembly GCF_020745735.1). Classification (NCBI taxonomy): domain Eukaryota; kingdom Metazoa; phylum Chordata; class Chondrichthyes; order Orectolobiformes; family Hemiscylliidae; genus Hemiscyllium; species Hemiscyllium ocellatum. The sequence goes on along the minus strand of NC_083403.1, from coordinate 110,138,040 downwards.
TGGAGTCAGTTTAATATTAACCAAGAGATAGACTGTGTTGTTAATTGCCTCCTTTTTCTTGGATAACTATTTGATTAACTTCAGCAGAACGATCTGAATTCTTCAATTTAAGTTAATACTGTTTGGATAGAAATGCATCACGTTAGATTAGTCATGTGACCTGTACCATGAGGCACAGCCCTTGTAGACAGACAACTTGACTTCACTTCAATAAAGTCTATGTATTGAACACACTGCTACACTATCCACTCAAAACATGGCGTTAGAAGAGGCCGCCCTGAGGTGAGTATTACAAAGTTGTACAAAAACACAGCTACTGACTGGGAGACACAGATACATGCTGATGATGAGTGATCTGCAGATCTTTTTAAAAAGTGCATTTCAACAAAGCAAGTCACAGTTGTTATGATCGTAGCTGATGTTACTATTGGACAAGTCAGATCCTAGACTGAAGTATGGCTTGATGGATCTTATTTTCTTTTTTGTTTGTTTTTATCTCAGTGTCTTTCACTGAAACATAATTACATACTGCTGCAGATTTGGTCTTAATAATAAAATAGAAATTTATATGTAAAATAAATAATGAAAAATAGAATTAACCAAACTACTTACATTAAACACAAGTTTAAAGATTTTGAAACTCATGATAAATATACTCCTATTAATCTTAAAAAAATCCTTAACAATATTCATATCATAGAGAATTCCTTCCTCTATTCCCTCTGTAGGGCTTAATGTAACTGTACCTGCTTGCTTCTTGTCTTGAGAATATGATAATTTTTTTTTGAATCTTCATATAACCAACTTAGACTTTCTCTGTTTAAAGCAACCCGTTCAGCATTTTAACCAAACACTTCTGGTCTGGAACTTTCAAACTGAACTCCTTGCATTGAGATAATCTGTTTCTTAACAGTATTAAATTATCTCCCTTCTTTAGGAGCAGTTGTTTTACATTTCCGGTTTCAGCCAAGATTTTTGCAAATGATCAAACTGAAACTAAAAAGCTTTTCCAATCTATTGGCAATTCCTCTAAACTAAAACTGACCACCCCTGCCCCCACATTTCCAGAGTCTTCTACATCAAACCTGATAAACTACACTGTTTACTTAGTGCTCATAAAATTCTCTCAATAAATAAATTCCCATTAACCTCTAAGAACTATTCAATTTCAATATTATTTTTTTTTTAAAAATAAGTCATCATGACTTTAAAAATACATAGAAGTTAATCATTGAACCTCTTCACACACAGAGAAAAAACACATGTTGCTAGTTCAAAATCCAAAAATCCAAAATAGATGATTTTGAAATATTGATGAATTGCATACCTCACATCATACAGTTTAAACGCTGGTTAAAAGAAAATGGTTACAGCTTTTCTCCTGGATGAAATCATAGGGAAGATGAAGCAAAATTGGGAGGTCTTGCATGCACAAAGGAAGAATTATGTAATAGTTATGGACTTGTTGACTAGAGGTTTTAAAATCATGAGGGACATGGATAGGGCAAATAGCCAAGGTCTTTTTCCCAAGGTAGGGGAGTCCAAAAGTAGATTGCATAGGTTTAAAGTTAGAGGGGAAAGATTTAAAAGGGACCTAAGGGGCAATGTTTCTGTGCAGAGGGTGGTGCATCTATGGAACAAAATGTCAAAGGAGGTGGTGGAGGCATATACAATTACAACATTTAAAAGGCATGGGTAAATAAATAAAGTTTAGTGGAAGTGGGCCAAATGTTAGCAAATGGGATAAGGTCAGATTGGGATGTCTGGGCTGTGCAGATGTGTTGGACCAAAAGATCTGTTTCCATGATGTATAACTCTATGACTTTATGACTAAAAGACTTTCAAAATGTATTCCATGCTAATGTTTTCTGAAGTACAGAAAAAACACATGCAAGGAACTTTAAAACATTTTGAAGACACATTATGAGCTCCAAGTGCATGTTATTGTCTTGGGTTCAGCATTCGGGACCAAGGGAGAAAAAGGGTCAAAAAGTGTGGTGCTGGAAAAGCACAGCAAGCCAGGCTGAGGAACAGGAGAGCTGACACTTGTGGCATAAGCCCTTCATCAGGAATCTAGGGGGTAGGGGGAAAAGGGGGCAGAGAGATAAAAAGAGGGGTGTGGCGCTGGGGGAAGGAGGTGGAATGTAGCTAGGAATGTGATAGGTAGATTGAGGTGGGGGTTAATGGTGATAGGTCAGAGCAGAAGGTGGAGTGGATAGGTGGGAAAGAAAATGTACAGGTAGGATAGTTCAAGAGGGCTGTGCCGAGTTGGAGGGCTGGTTCTGGGATAAGGTGGGGTGAGAGGCATGAGGAAACAGATGAAATCAACATTGATTCAGTGTGGCTGGAGAGTTCCCAGGTGGAAGATGAATTGTTCTTCCTCCAGTCTTTGGTGGCTAGGATTGAGCGGTGGATCAGACCCAGGGCTTGCATGTCCTTGGCAGAGTGGGAGGGGGATTCGAATTGGTCAGCCACAGGGCTGAAATGTTCGGCAAGTTGGCGTCCTGTCTCCCCAGCATAGAGGAGACCACACCGAGAGCAGCAGACACTGTCTACTATGCTGTTTGGTACCTCTGAATTTATGGAACTAAAAGATGAGTGAATGAAAGATCGAATCATCTTAGTCCTATGAGATCCTACCATGGCATTGTAATCATTGAGAGAAGAGAATCTGACTTAGTGCTATGTTGGTAATCAGCCCAGAGCTGTGCGCTATATTGATAATCTGCTGACATTTTACACATGTAACAATGTAGAAAAAAAAAGCACCAAGCCAACAGAAAGATCAAGCTTGAAGGACAAGTTGTAAATGTTATAGAGGTAATCATAAACAACAAAAGAAAGCATGTCCATTTTGTGTGGAAAACTGTGTTTTAAGTGCATGAAGCTAAACCACTTTGGTACAAAAGTGTTTAGCTCGGAATCAGACAAACAATGCCTATAAAGACGATTGCTACAAAGATATCAGACAATGATTCAGGTCAACCAAAAGTGACTACAAGGGGTGTCAGATGAAGATTTGGATGGTTTGACTTACATATGAGTGCAGGTTGGGAATGTCAAGTCTAAAGAGAAAAATAGTTTTTAACCATTGCGATGAGAATTATCCGCACACAAAGTTTCAGACAGACCCTGCTGCCTCTTGCAGAGTGGTCAGAGGCAATCTAAAAGTGGACTGAAGGTAAAGTTGAGGCTCTGTGTTAGAACAATGCTCACTCTGAGGGGGCAAATTAACCTGAGACCTGATGGCTGTGGCAGATCCAATGCTAAGACACTCACCTCAGCAGAAACAAGTCACAATCTAATCCTAAACAGTCCAGAAGAGATTCATAGTGTTTCACAGGCCACATCAGCTAACAAACAAGAGAAACAAACTGTGCAAGATTAGATTAGATTAGATTATTTACAGTGTGGAAACAGGCCCTTCGGCCCAACAAGTCCACACCGACCCGCCGAAGCGCAACCCACCCATACCCCTACATATACCCCTTACCTAACACTACGGGCAATTTAGCATGGCCAATTCACCTGACCCGCACATCTTTGGACTGTGGGAGGAAACCGGAGCACCCGGAGGAAACCCATGCAGACACGGGGAGAACGTGCAAACTCCACACAGTCAGTCACCTGAGGCGGGAATTGAAGATGCACAGGGTCTGACTGCAGGGACACAAAAGAATATTGATGCTTAAGTTGGAGAATTAAAAAATTGCTTTCCTGGAAGGAAAAACAAATCACATAAACTGGTAAGTGAGATAGACTTGTCCATCCTATCTTGTATTCTTTAAAATGGAGGGTTAGGAAGACCAGTGTATTCATTTTCCAGCATGATTTCTTTTGTTGACTATCTCTTCTAGATTTTCAGACAGAGTTAATGCAACGAAAGGAAAAATATATCTAAGCCAACAGCATAAATCAGCCGTGTTAACTGGTAAGGTTTGGAAAGCAAACCAGAGAGCACATCATTCCAGCCAGCAGATGTTGGAAAAAAAATCCACCAATCTGCATATGTTCCATCAAAAGACACAAGCATTTCAAAGACCATGGGTGCTCTGCATGTAAATAAACAAAAGTGGGACGAGCCAAAATAACAAACAGTGGCTATTGAGAGCTGTTGTGTGTATGATTTTTTATATCTATTCTTTCATAGGATGAGGGCATCACTGCCTAGACCAGCATTTATTGCCCATCCCTAATTGCCCAGAGAACAGTTAAAACTCAACCACATTGCTGTGGGCCTGGCCAGGTAAGGGTAGCAGTTTCCTTCCCTGAAGGACATTAGTGAACCAGATGTATTTTTCCCACAATTGACAATGGATTCATGGTTATCTTTAGGACTTCTAATATCAGGTTTTTATTGGATTCAAGTTTCACCATCTACCATGGTCGGATTTGAATTCAGATCCTCAGAACATTCTGGCCATTCTGATTGGTAACTTGGATAACTTGAACCTACATGATAATGGATGCAATATACTTTCTTTGTTTTATATAAAAAACAGCATGTACAAAGGTCCTTCCTAATTTGCAATAATCATGTGACCCCTATCAGGGGACTCTATTGAACCACACCCCTGTAGGCAGACATCTTGACTTCAGTAAAATCCTCAAATTGAATATACTGCTATATTGCACAACCAAAACAGGAGTAGGGGAAGTTCTGATCAGAAGCTTCAATTTCCCAGGTAATTCCCTCAGAGTCAGAAGAGATACAGCAAGACTCCACTAATTCTATGATTATTGGGCCATTGCAAAATCTAGATCATGACTAGAGTTTCTTATAACCACCTTCTAAAATTTGTAGATCTGTTCGTAAGTCTGGAATATGTGTCGTTCACCTAAGAAATATATTTGAAATGATTTTTAAGTGACAATGGTTAAACTGATGGTGTATCTGTTTTTAATCCTTGTCAATGTGAAAGTCAATCTGATATAAAATCACATTATTAGCCTAATAATTGAATAAAAGTGACTGGTTTGAGCTGTAGAAGCAAATACTTCAATATTATCCCTGAATGTACTAGAACTGTCAAAAAGGCACTACTGAATGAAGCTGTTAACGTCATTTACTCCAGTCCTATGGATTTTGGAACCACTATTCCATTTGAATGAATAGGCATAAAATTAATCCCCATTGTTATGTCCGGGGTAAACCCCTCTGTTAATTTAAGCCAGCAACACAGAAAAGAGTCACCACCATGCTGTAATCTGTTAAAATTTGAGAGGCAAAGAACTATCCCATAGGTGACTGTTTAACATAAAAATTGACAATTTTATTCTTTAAGTTCAACAGAGAACATTAAACCAACAATTATTTACAACTCCTTTTTCTTAAACCTATCTTTTACTTCCCATTCTATAATACTAGTTTGATAAAAAAATCACGATTAAGATTTACGAAAATAAGTTCACGTTTCAAAACCACTCAGCTTTGTTGAGTGTCCTTTATAGATTTTCATCTGTAGATTCTCTCCAGGTTGGTTTCAGTGTTCTGCTGTGCAAACTTCTTATGGACAGATACCTTTTCAGAGAGCTCTTCAACTCGCAGTCAATATTTGTGGACGTCCTTGGCAGTTCTCATTCTACCTGATCAAATGTCTAGTTTTATACTCCCAAACATTGTTTTGTTTCATTGGTTTTAATATTATCAAAATACTAAATTCACACTTGATTGGAATTTGGTATCTTGGGGCATGATTTAAACTGGCTGAATTTGAATTTGTTTTTGTTTCACATAACCCATGTGCTGCTATTTGTTTTGATCAAGTGTTACATTATTCCCTTGTTCAGGACATTCTACGCTTTCAGTCCTTGCTAGCTTTTCAACTCTCTTAAAGGTACAGTACACCTCTACAACTTCATAGCACCATGCAGTTGCTGCTTGTAGGGTACAGTCTGTTACGTACTGTCACTGGAAAATGAAAAATGAACTTCCATTCTCCCTAACCATTCAGGCATTAGATCTTGCTGCAATATAGATGACAAATGTGAATACAGAATTCTCCCAGGGGCCTGGAACATTCAGAGGTGTCTACAGTGAAAACTGGATTGCAAGATGCAGTCTTGTAGAGAAGGCAGATTTGGGAAATTTGGAAATTGTTGTCCACTTCTCAATAGAAAATTAAATCATTGTTGTCTGACTGGAGGAGATCCTAAAGAATAGGTGGTGGCAATAGGATTAGTTCCGTAATTGTTGATGCCTATGGTGACAGGGTTAGGTGGAATAAAGTAGAAGGAGGATCATATGGAACGTCAATACCACTGTCAACCACTTTGGGCTGGAAAGCCTGCTTCTACACAGTACCTATGGTATCACTGGGGCTAAGGGGCCTCATCTATGCTGCATGACTCGATGACTTTATAAACTGGGCTGTTGTGTACAGTTTTAAATTCTGTTGCTAATGAATATTTGGCACATAATGGGCATTAGGTTATTCCAATATTCCCAAACATACACGCTATCCACCTGCAAGATGCATTGCAGAATTTCACCAAGTCTCTTATAGACAACACCATCCAAATCCATGGCCATACAATCTAGAAGGACAAGGAACAGCAGATAATTAGGAACACCACCATCTCCAAGTTCTCTTCTGAGTCAAGCAACATTCCGATTTGGAAATATGTCACTGTTCCTTCACTGTCACTGGGTTAAAATCCTGGAACCCCTCCCTAACAGCATTGTGGGCCTATCTGTACCAAATGGATTACAGCAGTTCAAGAAACAGTGGCCATCTTCTCAACTGCATCAAAGGATGGCCAAAAAAAAGGTGGTGCAGTCAACAATGCCCACTCCCATGAATGAATAAAAATAAACATACTAGTACTTATCATTAATCAGATTACTGTTGCAAACATACAGGTTCCATGATGTGGTATCCAGTGCTTGTCCATTTCCACAATAGAAGGCAGGAAGTGACGGGAAGTTGGTGTCTGTAACATGACCAACATTTGAGAAGTTGCTTTTGAATGAGATAATTTGCAAGATCTCAGACTGGAAGAGACAGTGACTGTGAGTACCATAGGTATGAATCACTATCCTGGATAGCTTATGTTCTTGCATGGTTTAAAGGTTATACTACCCCCATCTTGTGCACTGTCAGCAACCCATGGTAGGCAAAAGTGAGGATTGCAGATGCTGGAAACCAGAGTGTAGATCAGAGTGGTACTGGAAAAGCACAGCAGGTCAGGCAGCATCCAAGAAGCAGGAAAATTGACGTTTCGGGCAAAAGCCCTTAATCAGGAAGCCCTTCTTCATTCCTGATGAAGGACTTTTGCTTGAAATGTTGATTTTCCTGCTCCTCGGATGCTGTCTGACCTGCTGTGCTTTTCCAGCACCACTCTGATCTCAGCAACCCATGATGTCAGACTGGAATGGCATAGGAACTCCTGATGTTCTTTTCTCTTGACAGATTTTTAGAGGAAGATCAGCACAGTCCCATAGTCTACAGCCCAAATATTCTACAGTATCAAAGACATTATTAAAAATAACACCATGAGAGACACTCGTATTGGCCATTAACTTAGCGATGAGATCGCAAGATGCTGTCAGGTTAAGGAAGGAAGGATGTGGTGATGTGACAATCAGTCAGCAAGACTCAGACATTCAAATATCACCTTTGCCACTTCAATTAAAGAGAATGCTGCTTTTGCCATAACTGCAACAATAGGAACTATTCCTCTGCTACATTGTTCCTCCATCTTTAACTGAACATTGCTGTTACCAACTTTGGCACCAATATGCCCAGCATATAGACTGTGACTTTCGCCATATCACTACCCATGACAACTATGCTGGAGCTTTCCACACCTAGAATAGATGAAACCTCTCATAATGACCATCCATTTATTGGCAATATTAGATGGGACAGTTTTATACAATTGGAACACTGCAAACCAGTATTATGAACAAGAAACCTCAGGCAGATGCTAGAAACCAGAAATAATAACAGAAAATGTTGAAAGTCCTTAGCAGGTTAGGCACCATCAGTGGAGAGGGAGAGAAAGAGAAAGTTAACATTGGTACTTCTGTCAGAAGTGGAAAAAGTTAAATGTATAACTAATTTTAAGCAGGTGTAGAGACAATGAAATGGCAAATTCTAGAATAAACAAAAGGAAAGGATTATGATTGAGTGGAAACCAAGAGAGGTTATAAGACCTAGGAGACAAAGGTCAAGGGTGAGAAAGAGTGGTGCTGGGACAAATAAACAAACAAATATTGTGAGATTTAAATAGCAGCCACGGCATCATTAATAACGATTACTCACTAAAAAGGGGAGCAATGGTTATGACTTGAAATTATGTAATTGTATGTTAAGTCATAGAATCATATAGCCGTACAGCGTGGAAACAGACCCTTTGGGTCAAACAGTCCATGCCAGTCATATTCCCAAACTAAACTCATCCCAGCTGCGCTTGGCTCATATCCCTCCAAGCATTTCTTATTCATGTACTTATCGAAATGTCTTTTAAATATTGTAACTGTAGCTGCATCCACCACTTTCTCTGGAAGTTCATTCCATGTGCGAACTTTGAAAAAAGGTTGCCTCTCATTGTCTTTCTTAAATTGTTCTCCTCTCATCTTAAAAGTATGCCCACTACTCTTGAACTCCCACTCACTGGGGAAAAGACACCTGTCAATCACCTTATCTGTGCTCCTTATGATTTTATAAACCTCTGTAAGGTCACCACTCAACCGTATACACTCCAGCGAAAGAAGTCCCAAAATACCTAAAGATAAGCTGCAGTTCGTCAAAGGTTTGTTGAGCTTTCTGAGAACAGTGTAGGACAATTATGACAAAGTTGAGAGTGAAACTGAGTATTGAAATGACAGGTAAACATAAGTTTTAGGTCATGCCTACAAAGTGAGCATACAGTTCTCTAAAAATGATTCCCAATCTATCTTTGATCTGCCAAAGTCGTGGAAACTGTATTGCCAATGGAGTGAGCTGCTAGAGGAAGTGGTGGAAGCTAGTACAATTGCAACATTTCAAAGGCATCTGGAAAGGTTTATGAACAGGAAGGGTTTGGAGAGATATGGGCTGGGTGCTGGCAGGTGCAACTAGATTGGGTTGGGATATCTGGTCGGCATGGGCAAGTTGGACTGAAGGGTCTGTTTCAGTGCTGTACATCTCTATGACTCTAAATAGAAAATATTCAGTTCAATGACATACAAATATACAACTTCAGCTTTGAGTAGTATTTGAGGCATTGGATAGTGCATAAGGAAGAGACAAACGAACAGTTGCGACATTCTCTGCACTTAGATGAACGATGCTGTGGGAAGAGGTGTAGGATATTCGGATAGATTGAGGGTGGGCCAGGTGCCACAGAGGGAATGGCCTCTTGGAATGCTGGACAGGGTGTATAAAGGAGCGGAAGCAGGTAAGCAGTGTTTAGTGGAGCACAACTTTGGAGGCAATGGGGGTGGTCAAGAGAATCCATTGAATGTGGGGGCAAGTGGAATCCTTTCATTGTTCTGGGAATGGGGGAAGGGTTGACAGCAGAAATGTGGGAAGTGGACAAGCACAGGACTGGGAGGAGAAAGTGAGGTCTGCAGATGCTGGAGATCAGAGCTGAAAATGTGTTGCTGATGAAGGGCTTATGCCAGAAACGTCGAATTTCCTGTTCCTTGGATGCTGCCTGACCTGCTGCGCTTTTCCAGCAACACATTTTAAGCACAGTACTGGGCCCTATCAGTCACAGTGGATGGGAGTCCTTAATTGAGGAGCAAGGAACGCAGATGAGAAAAGCTGGTCAGGAAGATTACACATTCAGACCAGATGCAAAGCCAGAGAAATCAGAAAATTGATTCGAATTCTCAGAGCAGCAGGAATCTGTTGATTCTTATCCCACTTGTGGTTAGATTATGATTAGATTAGATTAGATTACTTACAGTATGGAAACAGGCCCTTCGGCCCAACAAGTCCACACCGACCCGCCGAAGCGCAACCCACCCATACCCCTACATTTACCCCTTACCTAACACTACGGGCAATTTAGCATGGCCAATTCACCTGACCCGCACATCTTTGGACTGTGGGAGGAAACCGGAGCACCCGAAGGAAACCCGCGCAGACACGGGGAGAACGTGCAAACTCCACACAGTCAGTCACCTGAGTCGGGAATTGAACCCGGGTCTCAGGCGCTGTGAGGCAGCAGTGCTAACCACTGTGCCACCGTGGTCTTCCACAGTTGATACATTTAGTGACGGGGAGGCTCCCCTCCCACCAAATTCAAGTAGTCTACTTAATGTCAGCCCAGGATAAAGTGTACAACCACTCTGGAATAGTTTTTGTGCTACCTACTTTCTGATCAAAATGTGGGAAGCCAAAGGAAAAGGCTCTTTCCATTATCCAAAGGCAAGAATACTGTATATATAATACGTTCAATCAGGACAATCCCTCAAATGGAATAATGTTTCTCTGAGATTTATTAGCTCAGCTGGTTGTGGGACTATCTCGTCATCAACCTGTCTCACTGCACTTGTTATTGATGAATTGAATTTATCTTTGCATTGTGAGATTTTGCTGTCTGTGCACCTACTGACTTGCCAATGTGTTCTGAGCATACTCCTAGTACCCAGCCCATGCAGTCATTTCACTGAAGTGGAACTTCAAGACATCAACTGAATGAATCAGTCCCATTTGCCTCATGATGCTCTGAGCTAAGCTGAATACCCAGAGTAACATACCTAGATGCACAGTAAGCTAGGGTTGTACTGATTAAGGGAAGACTAACCAATTCTAACTTTGTAAATCTCACATAATATTCTAAAGGTATTGGCAATCATTTAACCTGTTAATCCCACCTCTCCAAATTATGTAGCAATAAAAGATTGAAAGTCATTTCTCTAATTTGAGCAACTTCTAACTGAAATGTTGACAGCACAGCTCAATCTTGCTATCACTAGAGTATATCCTGTTCAATGTGAAAAATGTGAAAGGAGACTGTGGAAGCATAAGTTATTCAGAGAAATTGAAAAGCAGTTGACGATTAGTCAATATATATAGTTTTGATAACTCAGTATTTTGCGAAAAGGATTGACAGTAATTCAATGTGTTCTGAATGAATGAAATATTTATTTCAAAGAAAGTGGTCAGAGCATTGAGTATAGGAGTTGGAAAGTCACACCTTGGCTATACAGGACATTGGTTAGGTCTCCTTTCGAATACTGCATTCAGTTATGCTCTCCTTGCTAGAGGAAGGATGTTATGAAACTTGAAAGGATTCAGAAAAGATTTACAAGGATGTTGCCCGAGTTGGAGGATTTAAGCTATAGGAAGAGGCTATAAGCTGGGGCTGCTTTCCCTGGAGCGTCAATGGCTGAGGGGTGATGTTACAGAGGTTATATAAGATCATGATGGGCTTGAATAGCCAAGGTCTTTTCCCCAGGGTAGGGAGTCCAAAACTAGAGGGCCTAGGTTTAAGGTGAGAGGGGAAAGATTTAAAAGAGATCTAAGGGGCAACTTTTTTCACACAGAGAGTGGTGAATGAATGGAATGAGCTGCCAGAGGAAGTGATAGATGCCAATGGAAACATCTTCTCAATGTCCACTCTGTCCAGACCGTTCAGTATTCTATAAAGTTCAATCAGATACCCCTTCATACTTCTAAACTCCATCAAGTACAGTCCCAGAGTCCTCAAATGTTCTTCGTATATAAGCCTTTCATTCCTGGGATCAGTCTCATGAACCTCCTCTGGACACACTCCAGGGCCAGTACATCCTTCCTGAGGTATAGGGCCCAAAATTGCTCACAATACTCTAAATGTGGTCTGACCAGAACCATATAAAGCCTCAGATGTACATCCCTGCTTTTATATTACAGTCCTCTCAAGATGAATGACAGCACTGTACTTGCCTTCCCAACTACCTGCAAGTTTACCTTAACAGAAATCTGGACTGGGTCTCCCAAGTTCCTTTACACCTCAAATTTCTGAATTTTCTCCACATTTTGAAAATAGTCAATGCCACCATGCTTCCTACCAAAGTGCATGAACTCACATCTTCCAACATTATATTTCATCTTTGCCCACTCTCTTAACCTATTTAAGTCTTTCTGCAGCCTCCCTACCTCCTCAATACTACCTGCCCCTCCACTTATCTTTGTATCATAAGGGTGGGTGCTAGGAAATTGTTTCCGTTAGGCGAGGAGACTAGGACCCGTGGACACAGCCTTAGAATTGGGGGGGGTAAATTCAAAACAGAAATGCAGAGACATTTCTTCAGCCAGAGAGTGGTGGGCCTGTGGAATTCATTGCTGCAGAGTGCAGTGGAGGCCGGGATGCTAAATGTCTTCAAGGCAGAGATTGATAACATCTTGATGTCACAAGGATTTAAGGGCTATGGGGAGAATGAGGGTAAGTGGAATTGAAATTTCCATTGCCATGATTGAATGGCGGAGTGGACACGATGGGCTGAATGGCCTTACTTCCACTCCTATGTCTTATGGTCTTATGGTATCATTTGTAAACCTAACCAGAATGCCCTCATTTCCTTCATCAAGATCATTAATGTATAAAGTGACCTGTGGAGGAAGGGAGTTGCAGGTCCAACAGATGTTAGGGATCGTAAAAAGAATGAACAAAACATGTACATCCATGTACTGTGTAGGATCTAAAGCCATGGGGTCCTTAATCCCGTGACTATCTTACTGCATTACCCTTTGTGATGTACCTTGCTGCTGTAGACACTGCTAGTTGACAAGCAGGAGACTGGTAGAACACAGCAGGTCAGGCAGCAACAAGAGGTGGAGAAGTCAATGTTTCAGGTGGGTGTTTCAGTCAGTGTTTCTTCAGGACTTGGGGTGGGTGTAAGGGGTGCTGCAGAGACATTGCTGAATAACTCAATCACACCAACAGTTTTGGACCCAATGGTTAGGAAAGAATAAGGATGTTGTAAAAGGAGGGCCATTACTTTCTATTATACCTTGTTCCTCTTGCATCTAGATGCTGTAGCAGGCTCTCACCACAGATATCCATCCATGGTACACGGGTTGTTGCCATGACGTTATGCCTAATGCTGGAAAAATTACATCTGGCACTACGCAGAGAGACAAATAACCAGATGTCAGATGAAAATAGTGCATTTATTTTAAAAAGTACAAAAAGAATGTAAAATCACCTAAGACCTAAAGTGTCCTAAATACATTTTCTTCCTCCTCCAACTAAGTATTAATATACTCCCTGATACTGCCACTGGGAAGGGAGGAAGCCCACTCAGTAGTGGAGCCGGTTGGCCATAGGTGTTTGTTCAGGTGGTCTTGAATACACTCTGGTCTGCATGGGCCAGACATGCTGAGGATCTTCTTGCCAGATGCAGGTGACCCTTTGAACTTTCAAGAGTCAGAAAGGAGCTGGCCAGATGGAAGGGAAGACCCTGACTACCTCAGGAGTGTTCTGAGTTGATATCACTGAGGGGGCTGTATCTAGTTCCACTTCTGGCTGAGTGCTCCCGGCACTACCCTATCTGTTTATGAAGTTGTGGGACTCAGTGCTGTTTGGAATGATGTACTCTGGTTCAGTTCTGGAATCAGCTCAGTTGACTCTGCTGATTTCCACTGTTGCCTTCAACACCTATTTCATGATCATGGCAATTTTTGGATTTTGTCATCGGGCCTACTTTGTGGTCCTGGGAGAAAGTGAGATCTGCAGATGCTGGAGATCAGAGTTGAGAGTGTGGTGCTGGAAAAGCACAGCAGGTCAAGCAGCATCCGAGGAGCGGGAGAATCAATGTTCATGGAGGCTTCCTGATAAAGGACTTATGCCAGAAATGGCGATTCTCCTGCTCCTTGGATGCTGCCTGACTGGCTGTACCAACACCACGCTCTCAACTCTACTTTATCGTCTTGTCATTAGACCATCTGTGACTCACATTGTTTGCTAATCTTCATCAGTCAATGTGATGACCGAAACACTCTTCTGGCACTTTCGTGACTACTTATTTGAGCTTTTGATTTGCTTCTACTGAGCTGAGTGGGTTTCGCTTCATGTTTTGTATCTGGGATTTCAATCACAAATAAAAACAAACTGCTGAAAAAAACTCAGCAGTTCTGGCAGCAGCTGTGGAGAGAAATCTGAGCTAATGCTTTGGGTCCAGTGACACCTCTTCACTGGAATTTCAAGACTTCATTCTTGCCATTACCTTGGGCCCTGAGTATTATGTCCTCTTAGGGTGAGCATTGCTCTGACACAGAACTTCACATTTCCCATTAAAGAACTCACTTTTTGATTGCTATCTGGTGTAACTTTACATAGTTGCAAAAAATTCAGCGTTATGGAAAGGTTTGCAGTCTGTATGACCCTTATTAGTCATTTGAAGCTCTTATACTGCTGTCTTTGTTGCAATAATTGAAAACCATTTTTCTCCTTTCAGCTCAATGTCAATGGTGTAGATTGAATCATTTGTATCTTCATCTAGCATCTCTCAGTTCCACACTTGATTGATCAGAATCCTCATCTGATTTGGCTGTAGCAATAGTCTTTCTGGTCTTTGTAGGCTTGATTGTCTTCGTTCAGGTTAAAGGTTTGCATGCGAAAAGACTTCATTTCTTGCGATTAAATCACTGGGCATGCTTTCTTGTTTTTTTTGCTGGTCTTTCTGTGAATACTTACTGATTTTCTCCACCTTGTGATGTTTGAACTGTCAAGACTGCTTTTCAACAGAATGGATAGGTCTGAGCTCCCTATCAAAATAATACACAGCCTTGGGTTGATTCTCCACCTGTTCTCGCATGTGCTAAAGCTGTTGATTGACAACCTCAGAGCCTCTGCATATGTGTAAAACCTAATAAAGAGTCAGATTCTCTTCTCTTAGCATCCATGCTGCCTTCGTAGGTAATGTCATGTCAAATAGTATTCCATCTTGAATTAGATCATTTTCAAGTGACTGAATTCATTGGGTGCTGTAAGCTGTGTTAATGCAGTAATGTATTTAACAATAGGTTCTTGTTCAACTTAAGTTTGAACATTTGGACATTTACCATTCATATGCGGTTCTATTGAATCATCCTGATGAAGGGCTTATACTCGAAGCGTCGATTTGCCTGCTCCGTGGATGCTGCCTGAGAGCATCACACTCTCCACTCTGGGCTCCAGCATTTGCAGTCCTCACTTTCTAATAATTTACCATTCATATGCCATGTTCAACTTCAGTTTAAAACGCTTCTAAAAGTTCTGTCATCCTTTATGTATTCTTCAGAGAGAATTTAGCTTGAAATGCAGTTTATAATAGTCTCTCCCCAGCAGTGTTGTCCACGTTCTTTATCACCATTATCTGATATTGCTGTATATGAGAAACTTACCCGATTGGTAATGGTTTTGTATTATGGCGCAATGGTCTGGGGTGTAGTCAGCCATCACTGGATAACCAGTTTTGTATTAGAGGCTTCAAGAAGTGTTACAGAAATTCTTTCAGTCAGATATTTTCAAATGCCAGTATGGCGATTGGTAGCTGCTCTAGCTGATAGGTAAATACATTGTTATTTTGTAATTTTGTGATTTTGCCATAACATTTGGAAAGGCTGCCATTCTCTTTCATATCCATATTTCTATCTCATGGGGACTGGCATAGGAAAGTTAAAACCATTGCATGACTCATTCAGTACTTTCAGCTGTGGCTTGAGTCTTTCCTGTAGCTTCCGGTGGATTTTAGTATCTCTGAAAGTCTTGTTAAATTGTGAATCTGTTGAATACTTTAATCATTTGACAATTTTGACTGAAAGTATTTCTATAACACTTCTTGAGGCCTCTAATGCTAAACTGGTGTGTCTGGAGGTTAAGGGTGATGATAGCTCAAACCATGGCACCATAATACAAAACCAATACCAATCAGGTAATCTCTGATATACAGTAATATCATTGGAGTAATTCTCCGACTCCACATAAAGACATAGAGATGTACAGCATGGAAACAGAACATTCGGACCAACCTGTCCATGCCGACCAGATATCCCAATCTAATCCAGTCCCACCTAGCACCCGGCCCATATCCCTCCAAAGCATTCCTATTATATACCCATCCAAATGCCTGTAAAATGTCGCAATTCTACCAGCCTCCACCACATCCTCTCGCAGTTCATTTCATACACGTACCACCCTCTGTGTGAAAAGGTTGTCCCGTAGGTCTCTTTTATATCTTTCCCCTCTAGCCCTAAACCTATGCCCATTAGTTCTGGACTCCCCGGCCCCAGGGAAAAGACTTTGCCTATTTACCCTTTCCATGCCCCTCATAATTTTGTAAACCTCTATAAGGTCACCCCCTCAGCCTCCGACCCTCCAGGGAAAACAGCCCCAGCCTATTCAACTTCTCTTTATAGCTCAAATCCTCCAACCCAGGTAAATGCTGGTAAATCTTTTCTGAACCCTTTCAAGTTTCACAACATCCTTCCGATAGGAAGGAGACCAGAATTGCATACAGTATTGCAAAAGTGGCCTCACCAATGTCCTGTACAGCTTCAACATGATCTCCCAACCCCTGTACCTAATACTTTGACCAATTAAAAAAAAGCATACCAAATGCCTTCTTCACTATCCTATCTACTTGCGACTCCACTTTCAAGGAGCTATGAACCTGCACTCCAAGGTCTCTTTGTTCAGCAACACTCCCTCGAATCTTACCGTGAAGTATATAAGTCCTGCTAAGATTTGCTTTCCCAAAATCCAGCACCTTGCATTTATCTGAATTAAACTCCATCCGCCACTTCTCAGCTCATTGGCCTATCTGGTCAAGATCCTGTTGTAATCTGAGGTATCCTCTTCGCTGTCCACTACACCTCCAATTTTGGTGTCATCTGCAAACTTACTAACTGTACCTCTTATGCTTCCATCCAAATCATTTGTGTAAATGACAAAAAGTAGTGGACCCTGCCCTGATCCTTGTGGCACTCCACTGGTCACAGGCCTCCAGTCTGAAAATCAACCCTCTACCACCCACCTTCTGTCTTCTACCTTTTAGCCAGTTCTGTATCTAAATGGCTAGTTCTCCCTGTATTCCATGAGATCTAATCTTGCTAATCAGTGTCCCATGGAGAACCTTGTCGAATGCCTTACTGAAGCTCATACAGATCACATCTAGCACTCTGCCCACATCAATCCTCTTTGTTACTTCCTCAAAAAACTCAATCAAGTTTGTGAGACATGATTTCCCACACGCAAAACCATGTTGACTATCCCTAATCAGTCTTTGTCTTTCCAAATACATGTACGTCCTGTCCCTCAGGATTCCCTCCAACAACTTGCCCACCACTGAGGTCAGGCTCCCTGGTCTATAGTTCCCTGGCTTGTCTTTACTACCCTTCTTAAACTGTGGCACCACGTTAGCCAACCTCCAGTCTTCTGGCACCTCACCTGTGACTATTGATGATACAAATATCTCAGCAAAACGCCCAGCAATCACTTCTCTAGCTTCCCACAGAATTCTAGGGTATACCTGATCAGGTCCTGGGGATTTATCCATCTTTACCCATTCCAAATTTAAAGAATGTGGGACTACACTATTCTCTGAGAGATCACCGTCACCATCATTGCCAGTTGCATAAGACCATAAGACCATAAGACATAGGAGTGGAAGTAAGGCCATTCGGCCCATCGAGTCCACTCCACCAATCAATCATGGCTGATGGGCATCTCGACTCCACTTACCAGCATTCTCCCCATAGCCCTTAATTCCTCGAGACAACAAGAATCTATCAATCTCTGCCTTGAAGACATTTAGCGTCCCGGCCTCCACTGCACTCCGTGGCAATGAATTCCACAGGCCCACCACCCTCTGGCTGAAGAAATGTCTCCGCATTTCTGTTCTGAATTGACCCCCTCTAATTCTAAGGCTGTGTCCACAGGTCCTAGTCTCCTCGCCTAATGGAAACAATTTCCTAGCGTCCACCCTTTCCAAGCCATGTATTATCTTGTATGTCTCTATTAAGTCTCCCCTTAATCTTCTAAACTCCAATGAATACAATCCCAGGATCCTCAGCCGTTCCTCATATGTTAGACCTACCATTCCAGGGATCATCCGTGTGAATCTCTGCTGGACACGTTCCAGTGCCTGTATGTCCTTCCTGAGGTGTGGAGACCAAAACTGGACACAGTACTCCAAATGGGGCCTAACCAGAGCTTTATAAAGTCTCAGTAGCACATCTCTGCTTTTATATTCCAACCCTCTTGAGATAATTGACAACATTGCATTCGCTTTCTTAATCACGGACTCAACCTGCATGTTTACCTTTAGAGAATCCTCGACTAGCACTCCCAGATCCCTTTGTCTTTGGCTTTACTAATTTTCTCACCATTTAGAAAGTAGTCTATGCTTTTATTCTTTTTGCCAAAGTGCAAGACCTCGCACTTGCTCACGTTGAATTCCATCAGCCATTTCCTGGACCACTCTCCCAAACTGTCTAGATCCTTCTGTAGCCTCCCCACTTCCTCAGTACTACCTGCCTGTCCACCTAACTTCGTATCATCTGCAAACATCTTTCTCTTGCTTTTCTTTATTTCCACTCAAACTGATTCTATATCATCATCTGTTTCATTGCATACCACTGCACTGATACCTTGACTTTCTTTAACAAAGCTACCCTTATTTTACCTGAACGTTGAATACCATACTTTTGGATATTAAGTTCCGAGTCTTGGTCACCTAGCAACCATGTCGCTGTAGACATCAAGTAATTTTCATTTGTTTTGTTTCTGGCATGCGACTCTTAAACCTACCATGTTATTCCAGTCCTTTCGCTTGCCTCCAGCACCACCCTATTTTAATTTTTTTGTAATGATCTCTCTGCCACAATTTAATCAGATTATAGGTCACCTCTTCGCTTGTTATTTAGCTGTTGACGCTTCGCTCACACCGTCCGACACTCTTGATCACCTGCAGAAACCCATTATTTAGCTTGTTGACACTCCACCCACACTATCTGTATGACCTTTTGATCTCTCTGAGTATACATTCTGTGCCTCGTGCTTCTCTCTCACCTCACTTGACAAAGGAGTAGTGCTCCAAAAGCTTGTGATTTCAAAATAAACTTGTTGGACTATAACCTGGTGTCACATGACTTCAGATCTTGTTTTATTTCTCAGCATGGGTCATGGGTCTTGGCCTTGGGGACTGCTGACAATATTTCTTGGCCTTGGGGTGCTGCTAAATATGATTCCATACTCTTGGGGTTATCAAAGTTCACTCTGATCCTTGGGTTGCCAAGTTCCAGGTTTTGAGGGGTGCCTAACACTGTTCAGGGCCTTGAATATTGTTGCTGATCAGGTCTGGGAAATGTTACTTGAAATCAATTTGGATGAGGGGGTGATGGAGGAGGCTACAAGGACTAGAGGCAAGGATGGAAGACTCCAAAAGACATGGGGAGAGGACGACGCTACAAGGGGCAATGAGAGATATTGGAAGGCTGCAAGAAGTGTGTATGAGAAGCAAAATACTGAAAGAAGAAAAGGAAAATGAGTCTATAAGGTGGAGAGAAGATGACTGGAAAGAGGTAGGTGGAAGAGAAGGCTACAAAGGAGAGATAACAATTTCAAATATTTCACCAAATGGAGCATTGAACTACTTGGGCCAGGAAAAATCAAATTCACAGAGATATAGAATTCTTTGAAAGGGGAAACATCTGTGCAGAAATATAATGGATGCTCTTATAAGACTGTCGATTGTTAAATTTAAATCTGTGATTATGATCTGCGATACAATAAATAGGATAGTGACTGCCTGATCAAACTTTTTTAAGCCTGTGCATATGCAACGGAAACATACCTCACCATTATACAGAAGGTGTGTTTAGGGTAAGGCTTTTTTTTGTGTAAAAGAGTCTGTCACTTACTTCAAAAATAACTTTTATTCTTAACATATGCCTATTGATCATGCCAATTTAAATACTGTGTGTGACTAGAAAATGAATGCTTGACTTGTTGTGTTGTGGATTGAAGTTTCACAGAGGGTTAATAATTGAGATTGATGAATTCTTCTAACTTTGCTTCTGTGTGTGTTGAAATACCCCATAAGCCTACTCAAACACAAAAGATATTGTTACCACATGACAGCCTTATTTAATAAATCTGTAGTGACAGTGAAAAAGGCGACACTGAAAAGCAAAACATAACTGTTAAAAGTTATTAATTAGCCCTAAAAAAAATCTCAAAATGAGCTCTACAAAAAGGTTTTTCTGATTCAGGTTCAAGCACAAAGAAGCAAAGCCGTCTGCATAATATGAATGGCCAAGATGTGTCTGACTAAACCATCATTTTAGAGTTCATTGCACTGAAACTGAGCTGTCAATAAACTTCATAAATAGAGTACAAAATGAGAAGGTTTTGTTAAACTTTTGCAAAACAGTTCAACTCCTTTGTGACTGCAATTTCAAATTCTGGACAGCAGAAGAATGTAAAAGTTTTGTCAAGGGTTCGGAAGAGATTAACTTGGCTGGCTCCAGGGAAGAGGGATTATAGAGAAGCCTAGGTGATCTTCTTTAGAGCCAAGAAGCTCTAAGGAGATATCAGATTACAAAGAATTTAAGTGGATCAAACAGAAACTATTTCCGGTGTCCAAAAGACCGATAAGTGTGACTTCATCTAAATTGTTTGGTAGAAGAACCAGTGATAGCGTGACAAAAAAAAAACCCTTTTCCACAAACATTGGTTATAATTTGGAAGAAATTTGGCAATAAGCATGAGCGTTCATAATACAAACAAAATGGTACAGTTTTAAAGAGGATGCAAGAGCAGTGAGACATAGGGTTAATTGTGCATGGATCTATGAAGGTGTCCGGTCAGATTTATAAAGTATATGAGATCTTTGTTTTTAATTATACGTGTGGAGTTCAAAAGCAAGCAAGTTATGTTTTTTTTTAAATTCATTCATGGGATGTGGGCATCACTTGCGAGGCCAGCATTCATTCCTCATTAGGCGAAAGTGGGTCCTGCAGATGATGGAGATTAGAGTCAAGGTTAGAGTGGTGCTGGAAGAGATACCTGATGAAGGGCTTTTGCCTGAAAGGTTGATTTTCCTGCTCCCCGGATGCTGCCTGACCTGCTGTGCTTTTCCAGCACCACTCTAATCTTGATTCATACCTAATTGTCCAGAGGGCAATTAAGAGTTAACCACACTGCTTGTGGGTCTGGAGTTACATGTAGGCCAGATCAGAAAAGGATGACACATTAGTGAAGCAGGTGGTGTTTTTCAGACAATTGACGATTGTTTCATGATCATCAGTACACCCTTAATTCCAGATTCTTGTTTGAATTCAAATTCCACCAACTGCCATGGTGAGATTTGAGCCCAGGTCCCCAGAACATTAGCTGAGTTTCTAGAATAACAATCCAGTGATCATATCACTCGGCCATTACCTCTCCAGAATGAAGGAAAATATTAGTAAGGTCCATAAAGACCATATCTTTTTATATTTCATTATTTTTATTATGGGCCAAAATATGAAATGGACTGTTTTAAACCAAGATTGTGGAAGGATATGCTGTACTTTTTAAAAGTAGTTTACTGGAACTCACTGTGAGTTGTCTTTGCACAGTCACTCTTTCAACCAGTGGAGCAGATGTCTGAGACCCAGCAGCAGTGTGGGTGAGGGCTCAGAGCAAGCTTCATCTAGAAACAGTTGGTCAATTGTTTTCTTTTTCAATTAGGACCAATACGCAATGATTGAAGAAAGACATGAGTATTATGCAGTGAGAGGTTAAGATTTGGAATGGATTGCTTGGCAGGGTGAAAGGTATGATTTCAATAGCAGCCTACAAAATGGTGCTGAATATTTGCTGGAGAAAAGAAAAAAGTGAGGATATGCGGTTAAGCCAAAAAGTGGGACTAATTGGGTTGATCTTTGAAAATACACGGACGGACTTGATGCATTATTCAATGATTCTTTGAAGTAATGTGAACTTGCATAGTTTTATAAGCTACATGCTGCAGCCACGAAAATAGAGAGTGAGTGTGATGTGCGTGTGATCTATCAATCCTTATTCTATTTGATGTGGCTAAGGACTTTTAAATCTCATCTCAGATGGTCTAATTAATGCACATGATGGTGGCAATTCTACTAATATATGAATTATCTTGGGCATGGGAATTGTCAAGTCAATTGATGGGTCTGCTCATAAATCCATGAATGGGAAAGGTGACGACGATTTATTTTCTGTATGGGATAAAAGTGTCGAGACATTCTCAAACAGGAGACCAGAAAATAAGAAGCGGGAGAGTCATTCTTCAACTAGAAATAAGGTTTAATATTCTACTCATTTGTCAAAGAGAGAATGAAAATGAATTGAAGATGATCAGGCTTACGGGCAGCCTATCTTACAGGTTTGTTTTTTGTGTGTAAATTAAAGGAGCTTTACAATTCATTATGATTGAGATTTGCTGCATTGAAATATTTCTTAATCCCCCCACTGAGAGATTGGACAAAGGAATGACATGGTATTAATTCCAATATCATAAGATGTTGTTATGGGTCATGCAACTGCATTATCGAAAGTTGGATTGTTAAGCCATCTGGCTGTGTACAAGATCCCATGGGAGTGACCAGCCCTGTTACATTAAGAGACTTTAAAAGGCAGACCCAACATTTGTAACACTGAATTGTGTGAACACATGAAGAGACAGAGGGCTCGGCACACCTCATCTCCTGAAAGCGTGAGTACTAGTGGGCAACATTGCAAAATGATCAAGAGTTTTATAAAGAAAGTTACTAGAAATTTACACTAAAAGTAGGAAGCCACATTCAGAGACTTGTGTTCAGTTTTTTTTTATGCCTATAACAAAGGACAATAAACGGAATGGTAAAGATTCATCAAGATGCAGACGGGAAAGGGAAACTGCAGGGGAATGATCTCAGATACTTACTACAGCAGAGAAAGTTAGGACATTGAAAAGGAAATTGGAGTCTTTTGATAGTAGAATGGAAAAGATTATTTCACTGAGAGTCAGAGGATATATTTGATTAAATTACTTACAGTGTGGAAATGGACCCTTTGGCCCAACAAGTCCACCCCAACCCTCCGAAGAGCAACCAACCCAGACCTATTCCCTTACATTTACCCCTTCACCTCACAGTATGGGCAATTTAGCATGGCCAGTTCACTTAACCAGCATATAGATTTAGATTAGATTACTTACAGTGTGGAAACAGGCCCTTCGGCCCAACAAGTCCACACCGACCCGCCGAAGCGCGACCCACCCATACCCCTACATTTACCCCTTACCTAACACTACGGGCAATTTAGCATGGCCAATTCACCTGACCTGCACATCTTTGGACTGTGGGAGGAAACCGTCTTTGGACTGTGGGAGGAAACTGGAGCACCCGGAGGAAACCCACGCAGACACGGGGAGAATGTGCAAACTCCACACAGGCAGTTGCCCGAGACAGGAATTGAAACCAGGTCTCTGGCGCTGTGAGGCAGCAGTGCTTGCCACTGTGCCACTATGCTGCCTAATCGGAGACTGCTAAAGGCAGTGGATAAGTATTTGGAGGAGAATATTTTTGCAGGAATTTGGGGTTAGAGCAAAAACATGAATTTAATTGGATTATTTTTGCAAAGAGCAGAGAGTTACTCGATGTGAAGTTCAATCATTCTTCTTTAAAACAATGTGAACGTCCATCATCTTAAAAACCATATACTGAAGCCACTAGATAGAGGGTGAATTGCTGCTGAGGGGAGATCTAATTCCTTTATACAGCAAGTCATTAGACTGTGGAGTACATCATCACAAGGTGTGGTTAAAGCATGTAATATTGCAGCTTTTAAGCAAAAATTGGATTCAGGGAATAGACAGTCAAGATGAGTTGAAATGTACCCTTCTCTGGCTCCATCTCCACTGATTATCCTTTAGTGATTGAGGCTATTGCAGCCAGCTGCTAGCTGCCACATCGCTACACAGCACGGTGGCTCAGTGGTTAGCACTACTGCCTCACAGAGCCAGGGACCTGGGTTCAGTTCCCACCTCAGGTGACTGTCTGTGTAGAGTTTGCACATTCGTCCTGTGCCTGTGCAGGTTTACTCTGGTTTCTTCCCACAGTCCAAAGATGTGCAGGTAAGGTGAATTGGCAATGCTAAATTGTCCATAGTGTTAGGTGCATTAGTCAGGGGTAAATGTAGAGGAATGGGTTTGAGTGGGTTACTCTTCAGAGGGTCAGTGTGGACTTGTTGGGCCAAAGGGCCTATGTCCATACTGTGGGGAATCTAATCTAATCATACGCTAATTTGTTTCCTTGGATGGAATTCAGAGTTTAATAGAATTATGATGGCCTAGAATGCTGCACTTTGGCAGTTCAGTGGGAAAGAAAAGTTAAGTCAAAAACTCTCCAAAGGGAGTTGAACAAGAGTGCCTTTGGGGCACAGAAGGAAGAATCGGTTCTGGACTCTCCCACCAACGCAAACCATAAAACGACCAAGTTTCACGCCTATTCTGAGCTCGCCTTCACGCAGCCTAGTGGGGGGTGGGGGGGAGGTCCTGGTTGTCTGCCTGGCCAAAACAAGCTTCATGTATACAGCTGGCAAATGGGATGCAAAACACGTTCACCCATTAAAATAAGCCTTTGCTTTCTCATCAGAGTAAGAGATGTTGTCTTTCACTTTCCCTCCTACCTGCCACCTACATTCTATCGGCCTGTTTCCCAGCCAAGCAGTTAAAACCTAACCAACAGAAAGGACTAAGGACCATGCAAGCAGTGAAGGGACTGGCTTTTATCTCGACTCTTTCTAATCTTGTTTTTTTTTTCCCTTTTAGTTTGCATTGCAGTTTGGAAGAATCATCACATGCGGACAGTCACAAACTATTTCATAGTTAATTTATCATTTGCCGATATCCTTGTAACAATTATCTGCCTTCCTGCCAGCCTACTTGTTGACATAACTGAGACATGGTTTTTTGGGCCAGTTTTCTGCAAAATAATTCCTTACCTGCAAGTAAGTACGTTATCATTTCTGACTCTTCAATGGCTAAAAATGCAAGTTCTAAATGGGGACTCATAATAAAAAATAACTTGCAGTTATAGAGTGCCATATGCAAACATTTGATGCGTCAAAGTTGGTTTGAAATAAAACAAACAAATTTACACAATGCAACTTTAAAAATTTGAGAGCAAAAATATGTTGTGAATCTTGCAAATGGAAGCCGAAAATGACTGGAAGAATTGAATGGAATTGAATTAGCTTTATTGTCACATACGTACAGTACCATCTTAGTTACAAAAGTTACTAGGTATAGATTTTTGAGTACAAATGCTTAGCAAAATAGTTAGGAAAGTAAATTAAAAAGTCCAGACCTTCAAAAGTTCAAAACCATAGGAATAAATTAGAAAAATAAAGAAATAAAAAGCTCATAATATCAGTCATTCCACAATAATATAAAAAAGAAATGTTACAATAAGAAATTTAAGGAAATTATATTAATTGCTGATAACTGAAGCATCATTATTCTGTTTAATTAAAATAATTCAATACAACCTTAGAAGTTATTTAATTTAAAGATGATTCAACCAAGGAGAGGGATTTACATTGAGGCTTCCTTTTCCTGTGAAGTGCAGGAGAACCATAAATCGTTTTATTAAAAAAAAAGCACATTTCTAATTGGACTTCATGCAGTACATAGAACAAAGCTTACTGTCTAATAGTGAAAATAAATTATCCTGATTGATTCACTCTCAAATTCCTTTGATCACACAGTTGGTAATGTGTTGCATTTGTCCATCTTGGACCTGATTCATAGAGACCAGACAGACTTATGCATCCAATTCTGATTTTGTTAATTGTTGAGTATAGGAGTTGGGAAGTCACGTTGAGGTTATACAGGACATTGGTGAGGCCTCTTCAGAATACTGTGTCCAATTCTGGTTGTCTGGAGTTCTGGAGATAATTAAGGAGAGATTTACCGGGATGTTGCTGGGTATGAAGGTTGGGTTATAAAGAAAGGCTGGATAGGTGGGGTTGTTTTACTGGAATGTAAGAGGTTGAGAGGTCATAGAGTCATAGGGGTGGACAGCACGGAAACAGACCCTTCATTTCAATTCATCCGTGCTGACCAGATATTCCAAATCAATCTAGTCCCACCTGCCAGCACCCAGCTCATATCTCTCCAAACCTTTCCTATCCATTTTCCCATCCAGATGCCTTTTAACTGTTGCGATTGTACCAGCCTCCACCACTTCCTCTGGCAGCCTATTCCACACACGCACCACCCTCTGCATGGAAAACGTTGCCCCTTAGATCTCTTTTATATCTTTCCACTCTCACCCTAAACCTACGCCCTCTAGTTCTGGACTCCCCCACCACAGGGAAAAGACTTTGTCTATTTACCCTAGCCATCCCCCTCATGATTTTATGAACCTCTACAAGGTCACCCCTCAGCCTCCAACATTCCAGTGAAAACAGCCCTAACCTATTCAACCTCTCCGTAAAGCTCAAATCCTCCAACCCTGGCAACATCCTTATTAATCTTTTCTAAACCCTTTCAAGTTTCACAACAGGACCTCCCTGTTCTCAATACTCTGACCAATAAAGGAAAGCATACCAAACACCTTCTTCACTAATCTATCTACGTGCGACTCTACCTTTAAGGAGCTATGAACCCGCACCCCAAGGTCTCTTTGTTCAGCAACACTCCCTAGGACCTTACTATTAAGTGTATAAGTCCTACTAAGATTTGCTTTCCCAAAATGCAGCACCTGACATTTATCTAAATTAAACTCCATCTCCCACTGCTTCGCCCTTTAGCTCATCTGATCAAGATCCCATTGTAATTCAAGTAACCTTCTTTGCTGTCCATTATACCTTCAATTTTTGGTGTCATCTGCAAACTTACTAACTTTACCTCTTAAGCTCACATCCAAATTATTTATATAAATGATGAAAAGTATTGGACCCAGCACTGATCCTTGTGGCAATCCACTGGTCATAGGCCTCCAGTCTGAAAAACAACCCTCCACCACCACCCTCTGTCTTCTACCATTGAGCCAGTTCTGTATCCAAATGGCTTGTTCTCCCTGTATTCAATGAGATCTAATCTTGCTAACCAGTGTCCCATGGGGAACCTTATTGAATGCCTTACTGAGGTCCTTACAGATCTCATCTACCACTCTGCCCTCATCAATCATCTTTGTTACTTCTTCAAAAAACTCAATCAGATTTGTGAGACATGATTTCCCTCGCACAAAGCCAAGTTGACGATCTCTAAGCAAACACATGTACATCCTGTCCCTCAGGATTCCCTCAACAACTTGTCCACCACTGATGTCAGGTTTACTGGTCTATAGTTCCTTACCACCACTCTTAAATAGTGGCACTATGTTAGCCAACCTCCAGTCTTCCGGCACCTCACCTGTGACTATCGATGATACAAATATTTCAGCAAGAGGCCCAGCAATCACTTCTCTAGCTTCCCACAGAGTTCTAGGGTATACCTGATCAGGTCCTGGGTATTTATCCACTTTTATCCATTTCAAGACATTCAGCACCATTTCCTCCACAATATGGACACTTTATAGAAGTTTTTAAAATAATGAGTATAGATAGAATTAACCGTAATTGTCTTTTCCCTCAGATGGGTGATTTCAAGACGATGGGGCACATTTTTAAGGTAAAAGGAGACAGACTTAAAAAAGAAATCAAAAGCAAATTTTCTACCCGGAGGGTGGTTCACATGTAGAATGAACTTCCTGAGGACGTGCTGGATGTGGGTACAATTACATCGTTTAACAGACTTGGATTTATACATGAATTGGAAAGGTTTGGAGGGATGCGGGTCAGGTGCAGACTAGGTTAGTTTGGGATTATGTTTGGCATGGACTATTTGGACCGAAAGGTCTGTTTCCGTGCTGTATGACTCTATTACTCAGCCGGTGCAGAAATTAGTATGCTACTTGTTGGATGCTGAGCTCAGTATCCCTGTTCAGGGAGGACAGGGAAAGATGAGCAAGCATTCCTATTCCTGGTCACAATCTGGTGACTGTACTAAAAGGTGGGAGTGTGTGGATACTAGTTGGAAATAGCATTGTTCCTTCTCTTCACTGTCCAGTAAAATAGCCTAATGACAACTTAGTGTCTTGACTCACAAAAACCCATTGCTACGACCAGAACCTGGGTGAGATTCTGTGATGTGACCAGACGGATATCTCCTGGGCAAGTAGAGTTGAGCTGGCTCTCCTTCCCCAGTCACCTGCCCCCTCAGTTGATCACAACAAGGTTAAAGAAGTATCCTTCAGTTGTGGCTGCCTTTTTGAAGAGCAAATGAATTTGTGTTTAAAAAGGAATCAATTTATCCAAGCTTTCTTGAGTTCTTTAGTTATTAAGCCTGAAAAAAAATTATTGCAAAAACACAAACACACAGATTCAGATTAAGATTGTATCCAAAAGTCAATAACTATATGAAACGGTTTCCCTGGGTCACTTGTGAAAGTAGATAGTGGAACATTGTTGGTTGAACAGTTGATTTTGTGATTCTTAGATCTTGCAGGTTAGATCTAATCCTTTTGTCATGTTTCTTTGGTTAGCAGCCAGCACTCAGAGCAAAATAATTTTTCTCTTTGCATTTCATTTTGACTGGCTTGAAGTGTAGTTTGCTTTTAGCACTCAGTGCACAGGTAAAACTAGATAATTCTTTGACTTCATAGCATACAGGCATTTGGACTGTGGCTAGTACACAGGGACCTCATTTCACCAGCCCATCTTCTTCAGCTAAAGCACACACACACGCACACACACACTCTCTCTCTCTCTTTCTCACACACACACACACACACACTAGGATGGCTTTTTTTTCTTGTATTTCCCTGCATGGGACCAAAATAAAATATGTTGCTAGAGGTAGCTTTCTGTTGTCTCTTCCTGTTGCATCTCTTTCTGTCTTTCTCTCTGTTTGAAGTTTTGCGGATGCTTTACAAATAACACATTCAATGGGTCCCACACAGACAGCACCAATTTATTTTCACAGTCTTTTTTTTGTCTGTAATAATTCTCTTTCCAAAATCATGGCTGCAATTTAATGTACTTTGGGATTTTGATTTTGATTCATTGTCATGACACAGTAGCCGCTTGGTGAGATAGGTGGAGCACCTAGTTCAGATAAACAGGATCCTCTATAAAAACCAGTGCCTTCTAAAGAAACAGAGCAAACTTTCAATAGTAATTTCATGTACTCTTATGTAACTGTGTCTCAGAGTAAAATAAAACCACCAGAAGAAATAAAAATTTCGAATAAACTATTCTTTGCTCAGTCATGCGAGGTACATCTATTAGGCAGTGGGGACAAGTCTTGGCCTTTTGGTAGCATCAATGCCTGGAGGTTCTATTACAGTTTGAACGTTCACTCCTTTACTCCTTCGACTCCTGACTTTTAATCCAGTTAGTTTCAGTTTCATGAACAACAGCTTGCATCCACATAACATAAATTGTGGTCAAACACCTTTAGGTAGCTTAACAGAAGCAGTTACGACTTCCATTTACTTTGGCTTTTAAATTTGCACTTCAGAGTTATTGGTGTTATTTTAAAACCCTGCTGGTTAGCGAGTCATAGAATCCACTTAGTTTAATTTTTAATTAACAGGATGAAAATTAGTCAGGCTCATATAATACAGATTAGGTTACATGACCACAAGCTTAATGAAAGAGTGAGCTTTGCAGAATGCCTTGAAGAAGAGGAAAGAGGTGGCGAGTTTTAGGAAGGAAATTTCTGAACTTAGGACCCAGTCCACCAATAGTGAAGCAGTTAACATTAAGGATGTTCAAGAGCCAGCTTTGGAGGAAAGTGGAGATATCGGAAGGAGATTGAGGAGATTCCAGAGATAAAGCAAGGTGTTCATTATAGAGAAATTTGAAAACAAGTGTGAGAATTTTAAATTTGAGTGTTCGTGGAGCTCTGAGCCAATGTAGATCGTTGAGCATAGAGATGGTGGCAAATAAGATGAGCCTGCATCCTGTGGCCAAATGGATAAAAACAGGACTGTCATCTTGACACCATAATTAATTAAGGTATATGCTGGAAACATTGACTCTCCTGCTCTTGGGATGCTGCCTGATGTGCTGTGCTTTTCCAGCACCACACTTTTTGACTCCATAATTAATTATGTTATTAATCAAATATGTTTTGATTTCAAGCAATAACACAAGAAAGCTTTTCTCTCTTAACTGTATTGTTTCTCCCTCAGATGTTGTCATCCAGATCTCATCTTCAGTCCAACTCATCTATGCTGGCCAGATATCCTAACCCAATCTAGTCCCATTTGCCAACACTTGGACCGTATCCCTCTAAACCCTTCCGATTCATATACACAACCAGATGTCTTTTAAATGCTGTAATTGTGCCAGCCTCCACCACTTCCTCTGGCAGATCATTCCACACACACAACATCCTCTGTGTGAAAGAGTTGCTCCTTAGGTCCCTTTTATATCTTTTCCCTCTCATCTTAAACCTATGCCTTCTAGTTCTGGACTTGCCCATCCCAGGGAAAAGACCTTGTCTATTTATTCTATCCATGAGCCTCATGATTTTTTAATCCCCTGTGAGATCACACCTTAGCCTCCAGTGCTCCAGGGAAAAAGCTCCAGCTTGTTCAGCCTCTCCCAGCAGCTTGAACCCACCAACCCTGGCAACATCCCTGTAAATCTTTTCTGAATCCTGTCAAGTTTCACAATATCCTTCCGATAGAAAGGGGACCAGAATTGCATGCAGAAGTGGCCTGACCAATGACCTGTACAGTTGCAACATGACCTCCCAACTCCTGTACTCAATACTCTGACTAATAAGGGGAAGCATACCAAACAGCTTCTTCACTATCCCATCTACTTACGACTCTACTTTCAAGGAACTATGAACCTGCATTCCAAGGTCACTTTGTTCAGCAACACTCCTCAGGGCCGTACCATTAAATGTATAAGTCTTGCTCTGATTTGCTTTTCCAAAGCGTAGCACCTCACATTTATCTAAATTAAACTCCACCTACTACTCCTCAGCCCATTGGTCAATCTGAACAAGATCCTACTGTGCTCTGTAGTAACCTTCTTCGCTATCAGCTACACCTCTAATTTTGGTGTCATCTGCAAACTTACTAACTATACTTCCTATGTTTATATCCAAATCATTTTTATATATGATGAAAAGTAGTCACCACTGATCCTTATGGCACACCACTGGTCATAGGCCTCCAGTCTGAAAAACAACCCTCCACCATCACTCTCTGTCTTCTATCTTTGAACCAGTTCTGTATCCAAACGGTTAGTTCTCTCTGTATTCCATGCGATGTAACCTTGCTAACCAGTCTCCCATGAGGAACTTTGTTGAATGCCTTACTGAGGTCCATGTAGATCGTGTCCACCACTTTGCCCTCATTAATCCTCTTTGCTACTTCTTCAAAAAACTCAATCAAGTTTGTGAGACAAGATTTCCCACACACATAGCCATGTTGACTATCTCTAATCAATCCTTGCTTTCATAAATATATGCACATCCTGCCTCTCTGGGCTCCCTCCAACAACTTCCCCACTACTTATGTCAGGCTCACCAATCTATAGTTCCCTTGCTTTTCCTTACCATTCTTCTTAAATAGTGGCACCACGTTAGCCAATGTCCAGTTTTTCGGCACCTCACCTGTGACTATCGATGATATAAATATCTCAGCAAGGGGTCCAGCAATCACTTCCCTAGCTTCCAACAGAGTTCTAGCGTACACTTGATCAGGTCCTGGGTATTTATCCACTTTTATCCATTTCAAGACATCCTGCACCACCTCCTCTGTAATATGGACATTTTTCAAGATGTCACCATCTATTTCCCCACATTCCATATCTTACGTGTCCTTCTCCACAGTAAACACTGATGTCAAATACGCATTTAGTATCTCCCTCATCTCCTGCAGTTCCACACAAAGGCTGCCTTGCTGATCTTTGAGGGGGTCTATTCTCTCTCTAGTTACCCTTTTGTCCTTAATGCATTTCTAAAAACTCTTTGGATTTTCCTTAACCCTATTTGCCAAAGCTATCTCATGTCCCCTTTTTACCTTCCTGATTTCCTTCATAAGTATACTTCTACTGTCTTTATACTCTTTTAAGGATTCATTTGATCTCTTCTGTCTATACGTGACATATAGAGTCATAGAGATGTACAACACGGAAACAGACCCTTTGGTCCAACTCGTCCATGCCGACCATTATGCTTCCTTCTTTTTCTTCACCAAAGCCTCAATTTCTCTCATCATCTCACATTCCCTACATCTACAAGACTTTTCTTTCACCCTAACAGGAATATACAGTCTCTGGACTCTTGCAATCTCACTTTTGAAGGCTTCCCATTTTCCAGCTATCCCTTTACCTGTAACCATCTGTCTCTACTCAGCTTTTGAACATTCTCACTTAATACTATAAAATTAGCCTTCAACATGCAGGACCTGCAAGCAGTCAATGCAGGCAGTGAATCCATCTAATATTGTAAATTCCACTTTGGAAGTAGAACCAGTCTGACTCAAGATTGGTCTGACTCACACCTTTAAAGCATTTTCTGAGCTGAGAAGTCACTTTTTGTTATAAAATCTTAAATTATCTTGAGAAGGTGACTTAAAACAAGTTCTAGGATTTACGTATTAAAGAATCAAAACCAACAAATCCATTCTAAAAGAAGAAAGACTGAACAATCTAAGTTTGTTCAATGTATCATTGTAGCACTGCAATCTTTTGCTGTAAATTCTGTGTCTTATGGTCCAGCTTCACAACCTCCTGATGAAGAAGCAGTGCTCCAAAAGCTCGTGCTTACAAATAAGCCTGTGGACTATAAACTAGTGTTGCTTGATTTTTAACTTTTTCCAACCCAGTCCAACACTTCAGATCATATCTTAAAACTAACAGAATTATGGTCACTGGCCCCAAAGTGCTCTCCCACTGACACCTCAGTCACCTACCCTGTCTTATTCCCCAAGAGTAGGTCAAGTTTTGCACCTTCTCTAGTAGGAGAAAGTGAGGACTGCAGATGCTGGAGATCAGAGCTGAAAATGTGTTGCTGGAAAAGCGCAGCAGGTCAGGCAGCATTCAAGGAGCAGGAGAATCGACGTTTCGGGCATGAGCCCTTCTTCAGGAACTAGTGCAGGGAAGAAGGGTTAACCTTTTTAGGATCAGTGGAATCTCTTCTGGGGTAGAATTGACCTGTACAAGAAGGATAGACTGCACCTGAATTGGAAGGGACTAGTAGGTGCATTCTCTAGTAGGTACCTTCTCTAGTAGGTGCATTTGCATACTGAATCAAAACATTTTCTTGTACACACTTAACAAGTTCCTCTCTATCTCTACTCTCTACACTATGGCAGTCCCAATCTGTGTTTGGAAAGTTAAAATCCCTTACCATAACCACTTCTATTATTCTTACAGATAACTGAAATCTCCTTACAAATTTGTTTCTCAATTTCCTGTGGACTATTAGGGGGTATGTAATACAATCCCAATAAGGTGATCATACCTTTCATATTTCTCAGTTCCAACCAAATAACTTCCCTGGATGTATTCCCAGGAATATCCTCCCGAAGTATCCCTTATCAAAAACGCCACTCCCCCTCCTCTCTTGCCTCCCTTTCTATCCTTCCTGTAGCATTTGTATTCTGGAACATTAGCTGCCAGTCCTGCCCATCCCTGAGCCATGTTTCTGTAATTGCTATGATATCCCAGTCCCATGTTCCTAACCATCCCCTGTGTCATCTGCCTTCCTGTTAGGCCTCTTGCATTGAAGTAAATGTAGTTTAATTTATCAGTCCTACCTTGTCCTCTGATTTGTTCCTTCCTGCACTAACAGTCTGACTGGCTTCTTTTCCCAACTGTACCAGTCTCAGATTGATCTCTTTCCTCACTAGTTCCCTGGGTGTCTCTTCTCCCCCCCCCCTAGTTTACTAGTTTAAATCCTCCCAAGCATCTTTGGCAAATCTCCCTGCCAGTATATTAGTCCCCTTCCAATTCAGGTGCAATCTATCCTTCTTGCACAGGTCAATTCTACCCCAGAAGAGATTCCACTGATCCAAAAATGTTAATCCTTCTTCCCTGCACCAGTTCCTCAGCCACATATTCATCTGCTCTTGCCTCCTATTCCTACCCTCACTAGCTCATAGCTCCAGGATTAATCCAAATATTACTCCCCTCGAGGACCTCCTTTTTAAATTCCTGCCAAACTTTCTATATTCTCCCTTCAGAATCTCATCCTTTTCTCTTCTTATGTCGTTGTTTCCAATGTGTACAATGACCTCCTGCGGGTTCCTCTCCCCTTTGAGAACATTCTGCACCCTTTCTGAGATATCCTTGATCATGGCACCCAGGGAGGCAACACACCATTCTGATTTTTCACCGCTGGCCACAGAAACATCTGTCTGTGTCTCTGACTAGAGAATCCCCTAACACAATTGATTGCTTGGAACCCAACATACCCCTTATTACATTAGAGCCTGTCTCAATATCAGGAATTTGGCTGTTCGTGCTACATTCTGCTGAGAGTCCATCACATTTTCCAAAACAACATACTTATTTGAAATAGGGATAGCCACAGAAGACTCCTGCACTACCTGCCTACCCCTCCTACCTTTCTTGGTTCTTGAATTTTTAAAGCTCATGTTAAAGTAATCACTTGTGAGGTTGTGTTCAAAGTTAATGTGTAATTTTACTCCAGTGTTAAACAATTCCAATGGTAACAGAGATGAAAATTCCTCATGGCTTGTCCCACTCCACACATTCATTTTTAATCACTAAAATTGGTGATTGTACCAAAACTGTAGTGATCGAATAAGTAGGTAATTGTTTCACTGCACTTTATAATTATTCTAATCAATCTGCAGACGCATTATGATGCAACCGCTGGAGGAGATTGGATGTGATCCTGGATCCTCTAGTCCAGAGGTAGGGACAACGCCATTGCACCACTGTAGTTATGTAGTGGTCTAACACTGGCAGATTGATGACCGGTTTCAGCTGAGAAGCCCCAGTTACAATGCAAACTGAGGTTGTGCAATGCACAGGAAGGCAGCAATGAGCCAAACAGCCTCTCGAAGCTCATTTGCCTATCACTATTGGAAATAAAGGAATTTTGTGTTTTTTCACACACCTCGATGTGCGTTCTGACCAATGAAGTACTTTGAATTGTAGTCATTGATGTAGGATAGGTAAAGCAGCAATCAATTTGCAGCCAGCAAGATGATATTGACTAAATGTCCATTTTGGTGCAGTTGACTGAATCAGAAATATTCGCCAGGGTATCAGTCTTCCTGTTGTTTGAAATGAGGCTCTGGTGTCTTGTTTGCTCCAGTTGAAAGGGGATGAGCTTCAGTTTTGAAGTCTAATACAAAAGATGGCATTTCTGAGAACAACATGGAGTGTCAGCCTTGATTTTGATCTCCAAGTCTTTGACTGGAATGTGAACTGTGGCTATGTGGTTTGAGAGGTACTGCTACTGAGTCATAGCTAATGCCAAAGGGAATTTCTTCTGAATTGTACCAAATCCTTTTAGAATCTTATAGGTCTTGATTCATTCCATCTTCCAGCTTCTAGGTTCAGAAATGTAGTGAATACAAGCCTCAAAATTTAACACAAAAGCAAAAGACTCAGCACGTCAGGCAGCATCAGTGAAGACAGAAGCAGGGTCAATATTTCAGGTGGATGATCTTGCATTAGAATCAGAAATTCATAAATTAACATTTTGGGCCCAATATCATTCTGTCGAAACAGTGCTTTATATTATCCAAGGATAATATATCATTCTCAAGGTTCAATACTGAGAGCTGCATGCAGTGTCTGCAGTTTGACCAAGGGCTCCGAACAATAAAGTTTCACTTGCTCTTATTTGTGTTCCACCTCTCATTTTCTTCAGATAACCTTCCATTTCTTTGCCCATGTGTAAAAGCTTTTAATGTTGGGTGTGCAAAGATAAACAAATCCATTTGATGTCCCAAAGCTTCAAGTCTTTCCACATTAAGAAAATATGCTGATTCCTTGGATCTAATTGATTTTACACTTTCTCAACAAATGCCTAACACATATCCATCCAGGGAATATGCAATGACACTTCCCTTATCTCAAAATTAGTCATTTGTTTGATGCTTACAACTTGCTTAGGAAGTTCTGAAAGAGGTCCAGGCTCTGACTTCACCGAGTCCAAAACATTAGAATAATTTTTTAGCCCAGTCATGTCAGCAGGGATTGGTTGGAATACAAGAAGTTAATTTATACAAGGAAACAGATTTAAGGCAGAGGAACAGGAGTGGTCTTAATAAAATCACTTCAAATCAGTTTGTTCTTTTGTGTAGTTAACATTTGGTTCTAGAAATGAAATGTAATATTTTCTTTTTCTTTCAGACTGTTGCAGTGTCTGTATCTGTACTGACATTGAGCTGCATAGCACTGGATCACTGGTACGCAATATGTCATCCACTTCTGTTCAAAAGTACAGCCAGAAGAGCACGAAACAGTATAATTGCAATATGGATTGTCTCCTGTGCATTAATGATTCCCCAGGCAGTTGTAATGGAATGCAATGTCATGGTGCCAGAGTTAGCAAACAAAACACTTTTGTTCACCATCTGTGATGAGCACTGGGGAGGTAAAAGCAATTTTATACTGTTGTACACCTTACATTTATGAATAAAAAAAAAACAAAAAATGATTACAGGTAGATAGTATAGTGAAGAAAGTGTTTGGTATGCTTTCCTTTATTGGTCAGAGCATTGATCTCTTCACCCTGCAGGCACTCTGCCTCTATACCTGATGAAGGGCTTTTGTCCGAAATGCCGATTTTCCAGCTCCTCGGATGCTGCTGTGCTTTTCCAGCACCACTCTGATCCAGAATCTGGTTTCCAGCATCTGCAGTCATTGTTTTACCTGGTCAAAGAATTGAGTATAGGAGTTGGGAGGTCATGTTGTGGATGTTCGGGACATTAGTCAGGTCACTTTTGGAACATTGCGTGCAATTCTAGTCTCCCTCCTATCGGAAGTATGTTGTGAAACTTGAAAGGGTTCAGAAAAGATTTGCAAGGATGTTGCCAGGATTGGAGGATTTGAGCTATGGGGAGAGGCTAACCAGGTCTGTTTTCCCTGGAGCATTTGAGGCTGATTGGTGACTTTAAAGAGCTTTATAAAATCAAATGGGGCCTGGATAGGGTAAATAGATAAGGTCTTTTCCCTAGGATATGGGAGTCCAGAACTAGAGGGCATAGGTTTAGGGTGGGAAGTGAAAAATTTAGAATATAGAATATAGAACAGTATAGCACAGTACAGACTTTTTGATATGCCAACATTTTATCCCACTCTATGATCAAACTAACCTACAAACCCTTCATTTTACAATCATCCATGTGCCTATCCAAGAGTCATTTAAATGTCCCTAATGTCTCTGACTGTACCACCATTGCTGGCAGTGCATTCCACGCACCCACCACTCTCTGCATAAAGAACCTACCTCTGATATCTTCTCTCAACCTTCCTCCAATCACCTGAAAATTATGCCCCCTTGTGATAGCCATTTTTGCCCTGGGAAAAGGTCTCTGACTATCCACTCTATCTATGCCTCTCATCAGCTTGAACACCTCAATCAAGTAACCTCTCATCCTTCTTCACTGCAATGAGAAAGCCTAGCTTCCTCAACCTTTCCTCATAGGACATGCCCTCCAGTTCAAGCAGCGTCCTGGTAAATCTCCTCTGCACCCTCTCTAAAGCTTCCACATCTTTCCGATAATGAGGTGAGCAGAACTGAGCACAATATCCCAGGTGTGATCTACCCAGTCTCAATAGAGCTGCAGCATAATCTCACAGCTCTTAAACTCAATCCCCCTGCTCAGGAAAGCCAACATACCATACACTTTCTTAACAATCCAACTTTAAGGGATCTATGTTCCTCCACACTACCAAGAATCCTGCCTTTAATCCTGTAAACTGCATTCAAATTTGACCTTCCAAAATGAATCACTTCACACTTTTCCAGGTTGAACTCCATCTGTCATTATTCAGCCCAGTTCTGCATCCTGCAAATGTCTCATGGCAACCTGCAATAGCCCTCCACACTATCAACCACTCCACCAAATTTTGTGTTATTGGCAAACTTACTAACCCACCCTTTCACTTCCTCATCCAAGTCATTTACATCACAAAGAGTAGAGATCCTAGAATCGATTCCTGTGGAGCACCACTGGTCACCGAGCTCCAGGCTGAATTCTTTCTATCTATCACCACCCTCTCTCTTGTATGGGCCAGTCAATTCTGTATCCAGACAGCCAGATTTCCCTGTATCCTCTGCCTCCTTATTTTCTGAGTGAGCCTACCATTGGGAACCTTATCAAACACCTTGCTAAAATCCATGTATGCCACATCCACTGCTCTACCTTCATCAATGTGTTTTGTCACATCCTCAAAGAATTCAGTAAGGTTTGTGAGGCATGACCTGCCCCTCACAAATCTATCTTCAATCAAACTATGGTTTTCCAAGTAATCATAAATCCTGTCTCTCAGTATCTTCTCCAATAATTTGCCCACCAGAGATGTAAGACTGACTGGTCTGTAATTCCTAGGATTATCGCTATTCCCTTTCTTGAACGAGGGGATAACATTTGCCACCCTCCAATTGTCTGGCACTACTACAGTGGACAGTGTGGAAGCAAAGATCATCGCCAAAGGTGCAGCAATCTCTTCCCTCACTTCCTGTAGTAACCTTGGGTATATCCTGTCTGGCCCAGGAGATTTATCTATCCTTATGTTTTTCAAAATTTTCAGCACATCCTCCTTCCTAACATCATCCTGTTTGATCATATCAGCCCGTTTCAGGCTGTCCTCACAAATGACAAGGTCCTTCTCAGTAGTGAATACTGAAGCAAAGTATTCATTAAGGACCTCCCCAACTCATCCGATTCCAGGAACAAGTTTTCTCCACTTTCCCTGATTGGCCCCATCCTCACTCCAGCCAACATCTTGTTCCTCACATAAATGTAGAATGCCTTAGCATTTTCCTTAATCCTACTCATTAAAGCTTTTTCATCCCCCCTTCTAGCTCTCCTAAGTCCATTCTTCAGTTCCTTCCTGGCTACCTTGTGACTCTCTGGAGCCCTGTCTGATCCTTGCTTCCTCAACCTTAAGTAAGGGATGTTTCACATCCCTTGTCACCCAGGGTTCCTTCACCCTACCATCCCTTCCTTGCCTCAGTGGGACAAACCTGTCCAGCACTGTCAGCAAGTGCTCCCGAAACAAGTTCCACATTTCTGTCATGTATTTTGCTGAGAATATATGTTCCTAATTTAGTCACCCCAGTTCCTGCCTAATAGCATTGTAATTCGCCCTCCCCCTATTAAACACTTTACCATACCATCTGCTCCTACCTGTAGTAGAGGTCAGGGAGTTGTGATTACTATCACGGAAATGCTCTCCCACTGAGAGATCTGACACCTGGCCTGGTCTGTTGCCAAGCACCAAATTCAATATGACCTCCCCTCTAGTCGACCTATCTGCATATTGAATCAGGAATCCTTCCTGGACACACTTGACAAAAACTGCTCCATCCAAACTATTTGAACTAAGGATGCTCTAATCAATATTGGGGAAGTTGAAGTCACCAATGACAACAACCCTGTTACTTTTGCACATTTCCAAAATCTGCTTCCCAATCTGCTCCTCTGTGTCTGTGTTGCTATTGTGGAGTCTGAAGAAACCTCTCAATAAAGTGACTGCTCCTTTCCTGTTTCTGACTTCCACCCATATTGATTCGGTAGACAAATCCTCCTTGATGAGTTTCCTTTCTGTTGCTGTGATACTATCCCTGATTAACAATGCCACTCCCTCATTTCTTTTACCTCCCCGCCTGTTCCTTTTGAAATATCTAAACCTTGCAACATCCAACAACCATTCCTGCCCCTGTGATATTCAAGTCTCCATAATGGCCACAACATCATAATTCCAAGTACTCATCCATGCTCTGAGTTCATTACCCTTATTCCTGATACTTCTTGTTTTAAAATAGACACACTTCAACCCATCACACTGACTGCAACTTTGCCCTACCAACTGTCTATCCTTCCTCACAGGCTCTCTGCATGTATCTGGCTGTTCATTAGCTATTCCATCCTCAGATCTGTAGCTCCAGTTCCCACTACACTGCCTAACTAGTTTAAACCATCCCAAAGAGCTCGAGCAAACCTTCAATCCAGGATATTGATGCCCCTCCAGTTCTGGTGCTTGTAGAGGTCCCACCTTCTCCAGAAGGTATCCCAATGATCCACATATCTGAAGCCTTCTCCCCTCCCCTTTGTCTAGCCATTGAATCTCTTCTCACTTTTCCTCTTCTATTCTCTCCCCTTCTCTTCTGAGCCACAGAGACCTGGTCGCTGAAGCTTTCCCCTCGTAGGTTCCCCACCCCAATCCCCAACAGTATCCAAAATGGTATACTTATTGTTCAGTGTGAGATAGCCACAGGAGGTCCCGGCACTGTCTGCCTATTCCCTTTCTCTCTCCTGACAGCTACCCAGCTACGTTTAGTCTGTAACTTAGGGATTCCCAATAACTCCTGTCTATCAAACCCCCCACCCAGCCTCCCGAATGATCCAAAGTTCACCCAGCTCCAGTTCGTGTTCTCTATCATGGTTTGTGAGGAGCTGGAGTTGGATGCACTTCTCGCAGGTAAAATCAGCAGGGACACTGGTGGTGACCCTTACCTCCCACATTCTGCAACAGGGCCATGCAACTGCCCTAGCTTCCATCCCCTCTGCTGTAAATTGCCAAGAGAGATTGAATAAATAAAAATAAGCCTTACCTTACCAGCCCTCCATGCAGGGTATTTTTTTTTCAAGGAAGAGGATGGGTGGGAGACACTACATGTTCAGCCACTGCCAGAGTATATCAGTTCATGTACCCTGCAATCTCCAAGTCCCCTTCCGCTCCTGTTGAGCCTGTGCTCCGCCAGTTCATGAGATAAGTATTTAACTGGAGAACTTCCCTTCCCAGCAGCCCCCTAGTCCATGCTCTCACCACTCCCGCTGTGGCAATGGGGCCTAAAAGGGACCTAGGGGGCAATGTTTTCACACACAGGGTGGTGCGTGTCTGGAATGAACTGCCAGAGGAAGTGGTGGACGCTGGTACAATTACAGCATTTAAAAGGGATCTGGATGGGTATATGAATAGGAAGGGTTTAGAGGGGTATGGGCCAAATGCTGGCAAATGGGACTAGATTAGGTTAGGACATTTGTCAGCACGGACGGGTTGGACCGAAGGATCTGTTGCCATGCCATGTATCTCTGTGACCCTAATCCAGACTGCCTGCAGTTAAGTAAGCACTGATAGTCATGCTGATTGAAACTGAGCATGCTGAGCCAATATTTTCTGGGGTTTAGAAGTTTGATGCACAAGGATGTTTCCCCAGGCTAAACAATCTGTAACTGGGCGACACGTCTTCAAATGAAGTAGGCCATTTAGGATGAAGATGAGGAAGAGTTTCTTCACTGGAAGGTGGTGAATCTTTAGAATTCTGTATCCCAGAAGGCTTTGAAGGCTCAGTTATTGAGTATATTCAACTCAAAGATTGATATATTTCATATATTGAAGCCATCAAAGGACATGGGGATAGTGCTTGAAAATGGTATTGAAGTAACACAGTCATGATCTAGTTGAATGGCAAAGCAGATTGAAGGGGCAGAATGGCCTTTTCCTGCTCATTTTTAAAAATATTCCTATACATATATTAAGTTCCACAGAGCCAAGCCCCTAGCCAACACTACGCTTTTTTTTGTTTGAATGCATATAAATATCTGCCTTTCTGCTATCACAACAGTGACATTATGACCATTGTCCAACCAAGCCTGAAA
This sequence comes from Hemiscyllium ocellatum, assembly GCF_020745735.1. Classification (NCBI taxonomy): domain Eukaryota; kingdom Metazoa; phylum Chordata; class Chondrichthyes; order Orectolobiformes; family Hemiscylliidae; genus Hemiscyllium; species Hemiscyllium ocellatum. Next base: position 110,096,251 of record NC_083403.1, on the reverse strand, counting down.
CAATGTTGGAAAACACAAGATGTTTTTAATTATCTGGAGAATTGTAATTTTCCTACAAATACAAATGAGAACTTAACATTAATTGCCATTGTGCAATGACTGTGCTATGTTTTTACAAGATATTAATTATATTGAAATTAAATACTGCTGGAAGTGAATAACAAGCAGTGAGATGCTAAAAGTGTCAGTTAGAACAAGCAGGGTACAAAGTACAGGCAGAGTCAATTGCTTCTGATAAACTCTTTATTTATATTAACGCTGCTCCTTTTGATGGGACAGGCAAAGATGGATGGGGTATCATTAGGCACAAGACAAAGTTTCCCATTTAGTCCGTCCGAAATTGAGAAATACAAATAAAGGCGAAGACAATGGAAATGTCCACAAACCAACCTCAAAACCCTGGGTAGAAATGTAAATGTGTACTCAAAAACTCATCTCAAACAGAAATTCAACAGTCAGGGAATTTCCAGACTCTGGCCTTAAGATTTGACTGTGCACTGACTGAACATGGCCTCCAAAGTCTCTGATGTGGCAGCAGTGAGCAGCGAGTGCACACTTACTGGGAGGCAGTAGTTTAACACTTGCTACATTGATAAAAGCATCAGTGTCCAGGGCTCACAGTTGAAAGAGACATCGAGCTATTTGCAAATTCAAATAGGTCATTGAGCATCTTTAGGAGGTTTGTACTGCAAGGTTGGCTTGCCTTGAACACAGCCGCTGTTGGGTGGACTGTACACTGGAAAATTACACCTGTACATGCCAGCAGTCATTCAAGGGAGCAGTTCAGGAATCAACAGGCTAACCATTGTGAACAGGCATGCCTGATCGTTGAGTCATGACAAAAAGAATCCTCCATTAGAATCACACAGGCTGCTCCTGGCCACTTTTATCCCACTATTGCATCCTTGAGCCATCTCCATTGGCCACCGACTGATATCTAGTCTTACTGATTCACTTATATCCCTCACTTTCTCCCTAGGTGGCAAATGGTATCCACAATGTTGCGCCTTGATAATAAGAAGAGCCAATATCAGTATGCCTTGAATCATCATTTCAGAAACAGCGGTCATTCTTGCTCCCTCTACCTGCTCATTCATGGATGCACTTTCTTGGCCTTTTTGTTTTATAAGTGGCCAGTCAACGGAATACATGTGAGCAGACTGAACAAGTTTGGAGGCATTTAGCTGGAGAAGTAACATCATCAAACAAGGCACTTAAAATAATTCCAACCAGTTGTTGGCCATGGCTGTATATTTAGTGATGATTTATCAATATACTAACCAGATCAATACTGCAAGATCCTCTTGTAGTTCACTAATCTATTCCTGAGGTTCTAGTATTTCAGGACATTTTTTGTTATTCATTCAGGAAATGTCAGCATCACTAGCTAGGCAGCATTTTTCGCCCATTTCTAGTTGCCTTTGAAAAGCTGACGGTGAGCTGTCTTCTTGAACTGCTGCAGTAAGTATAGTATAGGGTCATCATGTTGGCATCCAGTAAAAGGATCGTGGGCAGTGGGGTGATGACGGGGAACCACTGGTGTGTTGGAGCTTCTATTTAATAGTTACCCAGGAACTAGATTAAGTTTTTGATCCTCCAGTTTTTTTTCTACTAAGATTAACTGAGTCAAAACTGTCTGAATTCTTTAATCTTGAGAGGGTTCCAATTGCAAGGAAATTGTCCATTTGAAGTTTTAGTTTCCTAAATAATCCCCTTGGAGTCAGCTGCACCATGGTTTCTTTATGGACCTCATGTACAATTCCGGCCTAAGTTGCTTCAACAACTACCTGACCATTATAATACTTAGGGCCATCTTCAACTTTCCAATCCCCATTAATATTAACTGGAGGAATGTAACATTGAAGTTTAAACCAAGTAGTGGGTCAATATTATGTTCAACTACTATTACCTGAATAGAATAACTCTTTACAATGTTATTGAATTTCAATGCCCAGTTTTGTTTCTGCTTTCTTTGTTCATTTCAGATGACATTTACCCCAAGATCTATCATATTTGCTTTTTCATTGTTACATATGTGGCCCCTTTGTGCCTGATGATTTTGGCCTATTTTCAAATATTTCGGAAACTTTGGTGTCGACAGGTAAGTGTGTGCCAACACCTTGCACAGAAAGATTATTTTTACCTTCATGTAGGTTGCCATATACTTGACTTTGCAATTAATTACAGATACCGGGGACTTCCTCGGTAGTGCAAAGGAATTGGAAGCCTCTTGCCCTGCAGTGTTCATCCCAGAAGGCTGGCAGAGGACAGGTCAAATCACGAATAAATGCTGTTGCTGCAGAAGTCAAACAGGTTCAAACAAGACGGAAGACAGCAAGGATGCTTCTGGTGGTTTTCATTTTTTTCACACTTTGCTACCTTCCAATAAGTATTCTGAATGTTCTGAAAAGGTGAGCTTGCTATTTCCAGAGACTGTCACTAAATTAAATGTGGACAGTATCAGAAACCTTCACAAGCTTCACTTGTTTCCTTAATTGGTTATTGTTGGAATGCTGTCTTATGACTTATCTTCTCTGTTCACGAGGCTGGAATTCTATTCAGTTATCTTTCTGTACTTATTCATTTGTGTGGGTCAGAGGGAAATGGGTCTGGGTGGGTTACTTTCCAGAGGGTCAGTGTGGACTTGTTGGGCAGAAGGGCCTGTCTCCACATTATAGGGAATCTAATCTAAAAAAAACTCTCTGTTTTCAACTGTGTTGTAATCTTTGCTGTTTTTTGAAGACGTTCAAAATAGGATCAAAGAATAAATCTGCCATAACTTTTGCAGTAATGGCATCTGAGTCACTCCCAAATTATTGTACCCCTTCATCTTTCACAGTTGAATTAAATTCTGCTTTTGATATTTCCTTTCTTCCCTCTTCCTGCTGTTGCACTTCCTTTAAAATCTGTTATTATTTCTGAACATTTTTCCAGTTACGATGAATGGTTGTTGTCTTACCTGCAATTCTGTTTCTCCCTTCAGAGATGCATTCTGAGTATTTCCATCATTATCTATTTTTATGCAGGGTAAAATATGCACCGTATAGTATGTCCATAGTTTTGAAAAATGACTGACTGTACAGGGTTTGCTGTGAATCTTGTTATCACTTCCTTCCCATATATCCTCACAATCCACATTGCAGATGAGAGCCATTTTGGATTTTGCAGTGACGTGGAGGTGCCGATGTTAGACCGGGGTAGACAAAATCAGGCGGTCACATGACACCATGTTATCGTCCAACAGGTTTAGTTGAAATCACCAGCTTTCAGAGCGCAGCACCATTGTCAAACACTTCAAAAACATGTAATTTCAAATAAGCCTGTTGAACTATAACCTGCTGCTGTATAACTTTGGATTTTATTGGGCCAGTGATATCATGACCAGATAACGTGACTCTGTGTAAAATGTAAGAATTCATCCCTGACACAAAATGATGCTTGGCATATAGCTTTCTCAAACTTTGCATTCAAACATGTCATTAAAGTTAAACCATGCTACTGCACTCTACATCAAATGTGAGATAGTGTTCTCTTATAGTGCAGTTGTTATTGCCCCGGTATACATGACATAGATGAAAATGAGTTAGTCAGGATTGAATGCCAGTGACAGAGCTCAATTTTTACATCTAAATAAAAGAGCTAGAAGCAGGAGTTGGCAATTCAGTCCCTTAAACCTGCTCTTTCATTCAGTACAACCATAGCCAGTCAACTTGGTTTCAACTCTATCTTCCTGCCTGCTCCTCATTACCTTTAAGTCCATTGCTAGTTAAAAATCTTTCTATCTCCTCCTTAAAGTTATTCAATGGTCAGGTATCTGCCATATCCCAGGGTAGTAATTCCACAGATTCTTTGAGAGAAGTAATTTCTCCTCATCTCCGTTGGAAACCTGCTACCTCTTACCCTGAAATATTGACCCTTCATTCCAGATTGCCTCACAAGAGGAAACATCCTCTCATTGTTTACCTTGTCAATCCTCTTTAGCAGTTGCAGCTAAACTTCCTGACCTTTGTACTCCATTCCGTTAACAATAAATGCCAAAATTCCTTTGCAATTATTTGCTCCATCTGAATTAATGGTAGAGATTGAGTGGGCTTCCTCATCCACATGGGATCCTCTCTGCTATGTTTTTGTCTCTAACAGCCACTATGGTGAAGCAGAGCCTCAGGTTTTCAGAACAAGCAACAGAGGAAGCAAACTAATTTAAAGTCCCCTGACATAGATCCTGCCCTTTAACTCAGGTCACACTATAAGTACAATTATGAAGCGATTAAGATTATATTTACAGTTGTGGTGTATTTCTGTTAAATGGCCATAGGGACTGATACAATTTTCCTTGTTCACTTCCTCAGGGTGTTTGGAGCCTTTGACAATGTTAACAACAGAGCAACGCTCTATGCTTGGTTTACTTTCTCACATTGGCTAGTGTACGCCAATAGTGCTGCAAATCCTATTATTTATAACTTTCTGAGTGGTAAGTTGTCTTGTTTTTTAATTGATACAGAAAGGCAAGTGTAACCAAAGTTATTTTTGCTCAAGGAATACGAAGTGCTTGACCTGACAGGATGCATCTAAAGATCCTGCAGGAAATGGAGGAAATGAAAATTATATTTCAACATTCTATATAGAGTGGATGTAAGAAAACAATAAATAGACCTCACAGCCCCTTCAGCATGCTCTGCTTTTCAATGAAATATTCTACCTCAACTCTTTTCCTGCACTATTCCTGTATCCCTTGATGATTTAAATGTCTATTGATTTCTGTCTTGAATGCACTCGATGATTGAACCTTCACTGTCCTCTGGGACAAAGAATGACAAAGGTTCACCATTTTCTCAGTGAAAAAAATTCCATACTTGCCTGTGTTCTCAATGTTCTGTCCCTTATTCTGAGACTAGGCACCACTTTGCCCTGCTCAGCCAGGGGAAATATCCTTCCTGAATCTACCATGAGAATGACCAGGAACTGGAAAGTAGCAGACTCAGTTGGACTGAATGACTTACTTCTGCACTATATTATTGTCTGACTCTTTGATAATATATCACCTATGGTCAAGCTTAGAGATAGCAACTTTAAGATTTACTTATAAGTCAGTTATAGAATCATAGAGTCATAGAAATAGACAGCATAAAAACAGATCCTTCAGTTCAACTTGTCCATGTCGACCAGATATCCTAAATTAATCTAGTCCCATTTACCAGCATTTGGCCCATATCTCTCTAAACCCTTCCTATTTATATACCCTTCCAGAAGCCTTTTAAATAATGTAATTGTATCAACCTCCACCACCTCCTCTGACAACGTGTTCCAAATTTGTCCCACCCTCTGCATGAAAACGTTGCCCTTTTAAATCTTTCCCCTCTCACCTTAAACTTATGCCCTCTAGTTTTGGATGCTCCTTCCCTCAGAAAAGACCTAGAGTATTGACCCTATCAATGCCCCTTATGATATTATAAGTCTCAATAAGGTCACCCTTCAGCCTCTGGAGCTTCAGGGAAAAAAGACTAGCCTATTCAGTGAGACAATGCTGTCACTTTAAAAAGGTTATTTTTTCCTGGTTTTTTTTTAAGAGAGGTTGTAAAAGCAAAGGTGCCAAAGTGGCTACTGGAGCTGGCCTAAGTTAATAGTTTAGGAAGCTTTTAATTTTTTGCAAAAGTGTTGTAACTATGGAAGGGGAGTGGCCGGTTCTCACAGATCAGGCTTTCTGGTTTTGTTAGCTGTCACAGTCAGAAGCTGTTTGGGTCCTAAAAGAGTTAGAGCTTCAGTACAGTGATTCCTAGCTGCTACATTCTCTGAAATTTCTCTTGATGTTGTTTCCTCCTGGATTGGAGGATTGCCTGTAAGAATCTATGTCTGGATTTACCTTTTTGCCAAGGGGTGTGTTTATAGGATGTTATCATATTGGAACAGTTACTTAATCATAGGTACTGTATCTATTATTCAGCTAAGTTTTCCAATAGTTAAGTTATTCTACATTCCTCTTTCTTTTAACAATAGTGTTTAAATAAATTGTGTTTTGCTTAACATCAAGTGGTTTTGGCCAGTTGCATCTCATCTTGAACATACATTTCACATCTACCTTTAAAATAAGAAAAATATAGGGTCTAGGTTGCCTTCTTAAAATACTTTGAGAGGGTCTGGTCTGGTCCATAGCATCAGTCTCTTCTTATTGGTCAAACCCTCCAACCCTGCCAACATCCTTGTGAATCTTTTCTGAACCCCCTTTCAAGTTTCACAACAGCCTTCCGATTGCAGGGAGATCGGAATTTCACACTGTATTCCAAAAGTGACCCAATCAATATCAGTTTATTTGTGTTAAGGAAAATTTGGGGTGGGTGAGGTACAGAAATTCAGCCACACCCAGTTTGGAGATGCATGGGCACAGCTGTGGGAAGCAATCCCCAAACCTTTGGTGAAGTCGAAGGCGCCTCGAACATTGGGTCTTGGGTCTCATTTTAATTAAGTGTAAAGCATAAGCATCAAATCTGGGTGGATTGACTGGAAGCTGGCTTTCTAGTGGCTTCCAGTTTAATAAGTTGAGTAATCAGAAGTCTGGAGGAGCAAAGTCATCAGATTGATGATACAGTTGAATAAGAGATGACATTATTTGGATGATGGGTCAAGAGGAAATCACAGATAAATGGAATTCAAGTTATTGGTCCCAACTGATTTCAATATTTAGCTTTCCTGAATGTAGCCCACCTTGGCTGCAATATCTATTCATATGAAGGCATGATCCGGGGAACAATAACAACAAATCTGCTTGCACCTGAATCTTGCAAGTAATTCCATGGATCATTCTGCAGTTTTCTGAGAGATGGATCAATTAGCCATTCCATGTGTTAGGGAGATGCAATCAACAAACTGCTTTACTTTACAACTGTTATTTGAGGAAGTAATATTGTATTCCGAAAAATATCCTGTGGTGTTTTGAGTTCATTAAGTCTCCCTCTTTTTAATAACTGTAAATCTTTTCTGAACCCTTTCAAGTTTCACAACATCTTTCCGATAGGAAGGAGACCAAAATTGCACGCAATATTCCAATTTCTCGAGTTAGTACTGCTCCCAACTTTTCTATTTCTTAATAAATGAGTTTATTTTGGTTATCCAATTCCTTATGCATAGTGGTGGCTAGATGTTTATACATTAACAAAAGGAGAAGGAAAATATAACATAAATGGTGCAAATTGCACATCAGAATGGATACTTTGTTAGATGTTGCAAGTAAAATGCTGAGTATAAAGTACTAGGAAAACAAATTGAGTTATCAGGTATTGTATTTGCATTATTCTGTTGTCACACAAATTTAGCATACTACTCAATCTTGCAACACTGCTCTTCCTGATTCTGGCTGTTGCCAATCTTTAGCAGCATTATATTCTCCAATGTGTTTATTGTGTTCTCCCCATTGCACTCTTTTCGTGAGAAGTTTAAGTAATATTGTGATAATGTATTGACCTGAAGAGTATGACAACACCAAAATGTTGTACATTAAAAATGCACAAAAATCTGATGACTTTAGCTTAATTGACAATTCTTCCATCAACATGTCACCATTGATAGAATCTTAACTGGACAAGCCATACAAAACGTGGGGCTACAAAAGTAGGTCAGAGGTTGGGAATTCTGTGTCAATTAACTTGCTGCCTCCCCAAAGTACGTCTGCTATCTACAAGGCAACATGCAGGAATGTGATTGAATACTGTCCAATTTATCTAGATGTTTGCCTCCAACAGCTCAATACCATTTAGGACAAATCAACCCTCATGATTAGCACCCCATATACCACCTTAAAGATTGGCTCCTTCTAACGGTGGAAGGAGTGTGTAACATCTCCCACGGTGGAAGAAGTGTGTAACATCTACAAGATGCATTGCAACAATTTATCAAGGCCTGTTCCAAATCCAAAACCTTTTCCACTTTGAGGAATGAGGGTAGCAGATGCAATGGGAACAGCACGATGTACATGATTCCTTCCAAGTCCTGCACCATCCTGATATGGGAATATCATTGAAATTATAGAATCCCTACAGTGTGGAAGCATTCAGCCCATCGAGTTTACACTGACCCTTGGAAGAGCGTCTGATCCAGACCAATACCCTCTAATGCAACATTTACGAGGATGTTTCCAGGCCTGGAGGATCTGAGCTACAGAGAGAGGCTGAACAGGTTGAGGCTGTTTTCCCTGGAGTGTCGGAGGCTGAGGGGTGACCTTATAGAGGTTTACAAAATTATGAGGGGCATGGATAGGATAAATAGACAAAGTCTTTTCCCTGGGGTCAAGAAGTCCAGAACTAGAGAGCATAGGCTTAGGGTGGGAGGGGAAAGATATAAAAGAGACCTAAGGGGCAACATTTTCACGCTGAGGGTGGTACATGTATGGAATGAGCTACAAGAGGATGTGGTGGAGGCTGGTACAATTGTAACATTTAAGAGGAATTTGGATGGGTATATGAATAGGAAGGGTTTGGAGAGCTATGGGCCAGTTGCTGGCATTGGGACTAGATTGGGTTGGGATATCTGGTCGGCATGGCCGGGTTGGACCGAGGGGTCTGTTTCCATGCTGTCCATCTCTATGACTCTATGACTCTATGTGCAGGCTGGGTGAATTGGCCATGCTAAATTGCCCTAGCGTTAGGTGCATTAGTCAGGGATAAATATGAGGAATGGGCCTGGGTGGTTTACTCTTCAGAGGGTCGATGTGGACTTGTTGGGCCGAAGAGCTTGTTTCCATACTGTAGGGAACCTAATCTATTCAGCCTATTCCTTATAACTCAAACCTTTCAGTCCCTGCAAGTTTCTGGTACATATTTTCTGACCCCTCTCTAGCTTAATAATATCCTTCCTACAGCAGGGTGACAAGAACTATACACAGTAATCCAAACATGGCCTCACAAACATTCTGTACAACCTCAACCTGATGCCCCAACTCCTGCAGTCAATGGTCTGAACACTGAAGGCAAGTGTGCTAAATGCCTTCTTATCTACCTGGTATACTTGTGATCCCAATGTCAAAGATCTACATACCTGAACCCCTCGATTTCTCTGTTCAATCACACTACCCAGGGCCCTATCATTAGCCATATAAGTCCTGTCCTTGTTTGCTTTATCAAAATGCAATACCTTGCATTTATCCAAATCTCTATTTGCCACTCCTCATTAGTCCATTTGGCCCAATGGATCAAGAACCCTTTGTAATCTTAGATAGCCTTCTTAATTGTTGACTATACCACCAATTTTGTTGTCCTCTGCAAACTTACTGACCATGCCTCCTAAATTCTCATTCAAATCATTTATATCAGTGACAAACAAAACTGGACTCAGCACTGATCCCTGCAGAACACCGCTAGTCACAGGCCTCCAGTCTGAAAAACAACACTCCACCACCACCCTCTGTCTCCAATCATCAAGCTAATTTTGTATCCAATTGGCAAGCTCTCCCTGAATCCCATGTGATCAAACTTTTTAAATTAGTCTCTCATGCAGAACCTTGTCAAAAGCTTTACTAAAGTCCATGTAGACAATGTCTACTGCTCTACCCCCATCTATCTCTTTGGTTTTGTCCTCAAAAACCTCAGTGTAACATGATTTCCCATGCACAATGGCAGAGAGCATGAATTTGACAAACTCACCATGGTGGCTCAGTAGTTAGCATTGCTGCTTCACAGCACTAGAGACCCAGGTTCGATTCCCACCTCGGGCGACTGTCTGTGTGGAGTTTGCACATTCTCCCAGTGTATGTGTGGGTTTCCTCCGGGTGCTCTGGTGTCCTCCCACAGTCCAAAGATGTGCAGTTTGGGGGAATTGGCCATGCTAAATTGCCCTTTGGTGTCAGGGATATGTAGTTTAGGTGCATTAGTCTGGGGTAAAATACAGAGTAGTGGGGGAATGGGTCTGGGTGGGTTACTCTTTGGAGGGTCAGTGTGGACTTGTTGGGCCAAAGGGCCTGTTTCCACATTGTAGGGACTCTATGATTCTGCACCTGCCTTGAGAAACACTGACTTCAAAGGCAGGATCTTTATTGTACTCGGTGCCAACTGAAGCCTAGAATACTTTATTGAGAAGTCAACTAGCCATTAGACAGCTGCAGCACCTCAGCCCCTTACTGGGCTGACAGCTCTACATGCCTGATTTCAGTTTTAAATTTCACAATGTTTATTTACGCAAGCTTAAATGATATAAAGTGCCTTGCCATTTCAGGTATTGAAACTTTAAATGATTTGGATAATTAACACTTTCATTGGAGAGCATTGAATGGAATTTTCTTAAACACGCTGATGTTAATTGTGAAAAATCATAAATGCATCTTTTTTCAAAAGCTTTTTATCCATGTCCAACTATAGAGTCACGTACAGTTCCTTAATTCTATACATTGTGTATAGTGGGTGAATGAACATAGAAATGTTGTGCCTTGGTGTGGAGGTCTAATGGCCTAAGGAGGCGGCATGGGAGCCTTGGCAATGAGAAGCACGACAAGGACCTTTTTAACTTACCTTTCAAAAGCTTTCCATGAGCTTGTGAGGGTCTGAACTGCATTAAGCATCACTCAGTATGATGGTGTCATATAGACTGGGAAAGGATAACAACTTTGAATCCCAAAGCAGTAAGACCTTTAAGTCTCCTTTATAATCTTTGTAAAATTAGATTCTGTTCCAATAAAACTTGTTTTGTAAGGGCTTCAGGACCCTGGAGGAACCTTGCAATGATGTCACAGAGCTGCATAGCACTGAGCATAAATTGCACAGTGTGGGTGGAGTTGGAAAGCACAAAAAGGAACAGTCTCGAACATATGCTAGAATGAGATGCTTTCGAAGAGAGAGAGAGAACATTGACATATTAGATTCATCCTTACCCGATGCACTTATAAGTTAAAGTCTGGTATATCTCTTATAATGATTGGAACAATCCAACCAGGTGGATCTCATAGAATATGAGTTCCCTGATTGGCTGTTAATCTGGTCTAGTCAGGGAATCCTGCCTGACGATATAAAGGGGAGAATCAGAGGTTCTGCTCACTCTAGGAGCCGGATCTGAGCTAGCTGGGTCAGTGTCATGTACTGTGCACATGAAAAAAAGGATGACTTGATGATGGGATACCAGCCTTCGTGGAGTTATTTCTCAATGACTACCATATATTGTGGCATTTAGCATGATGTGTGATACGGAGTGTTACTTTGAAGTCCAAGCTGTGGTGAGGATCCATTATACAAAAGTAGGCAGGATTGTTTTGAGAGGAATTGTCAGATTAGACAACAGAACACATTACTAAATGCCCCAAAACAGCAAAATCTGACTTAATATTTTTTGGATTTTACTAATTTGGAACCTATAACTGTAACAAAACAGTACAGTTAAATTGTTAATTTCTTTGGTCTCCATGTCAATTTTTCAGTTGGCTGGTTAGAAAATGTTTTTCTGAATTCGGTGTTGCTGGATAGAGCTGCTTCATGCCCCAAGGAAGTTGTGAGTTTAGATTATTAAGGAGTTGTGTTGATTTTTTTCTGTGCATGATTCATAACATCAAACCATAGAGGAGAAAACACAGCTGATGGTGATGTGATAAAACAGTGTAATTTATTGGTATTCCCATTTCCTGTCTGATAAATGGTTCAAAGTAAATATTGCAGAATCAAATTGTGCAGAAAACAGCGTTGCTTAACACTTTCTGGTCCATTCATTTTTGTGGTTTTTCAACTGTGATCCGCCACATGTTGAGATTTAATTTACTCATTAATGCAGGTGATCTCATATTAGCTATTTGTGTGGAGGGCATAATTTCATTAAAAGCTTATTCAAATTTTCAATTGCTTCAGTGTATTGCCTGCCTGTTAGTAGCTACCATGGCCCAATAATACCAATAAGGATTTGCAAATATCTTTGGCCCTCCAATCCTCTGCTAAAAGTGATCACCCAGCACATTTTAAAAATTCTCTCATGGGATATGGGTATCACTGTTGAAATTGTTTTGGCCATTTCGATTAAAAGACAACCACATGACAAAGGGCCTAGAGTCATGTAGGCCAGACCCAGTAAGGATGGCAAATTTCCTCCTCAGTGAAAGAGCTGGATCTTTCCAACAATCAATTATAGTTGCCTTACCTAGTGCTTTAAGCCAGTAGTGCTACCAGCTTATTGTAATAATAATCTGGAGTATCTCAGGTTGAGATATATTGTACCTGAGGCAGCTTGCTCTCTATCTCTAAATAAGGCTCTTCCACTATATCATTCCTTATTTACAATTTTAAATTCAGGTTATGGGAAACAGTTCATTAGCAATGTGCCTAAGACCTCTCTCTCTCTGTCTGTCCTGTCTCCAATTGTCATCTGCGCCATATCATTAGTTAATTAATTAGACTAGATTACTTACAGTGTGGAAACAGGCCCTTCGGCCCAAAAAGTCCACACCAACCTGCCGAAGCGGAACCCACCCATACCCCTACATTTACCCCTTACCTAACACTACAGGCAATTTAGCATGGCCAATTCACCTGACCCGCACATCTTTGGACTGTGGGAGGAAAGCGGAGCACCCAGAGGAAACCCACGCAGACACGGGGAGAACGTGCAAACTCCACACAGTCAGTCGCCTGAGGCAGGAATTGAACGCAGCAGTGCTAACCACTGTGCCACCGTGCCGCCCACACAAAGTATAATAAATCTTGTTATACTACACGTCCACCCAAGTTTCTCTCTACTTGGTCTATATTATTTCAGTAGTGTTTTTTTCCTTACTTACATGATCTTTGTAATCGCTAGCGCCATTATTAACATCATTATTTCCATTACCAATGTTATCACCATTATCAGCATGTTCCCCTCGCTCACCAAAGTCTGAATCTCAAAGGTCGAGATAATCTGGAACTCTGCCTGGATACTCTGATCTGAATTCACTTGTGTTCAGCACTAAGAGTGATGGTGTTTGACTCGGGAACCATTCTGTACACTGTTTGTAGTAAAACTATGACTGTCCCACATCCTGTGATCATCATACACATGCTTGGCCAAGGTCAGATCAATGCAGTCCTGTTGCTCCTCGCTATCCTTACACATGTTCTGACACTATGGCAACCAGGTTGATCTGTGACTGGTGACTGTAACTTCAACTATCATGTCCCTTAACCAGACTTTGTGTTCTGGCTTTATAGTTGACAGAGTTTTCATCTTGTGTCTATAATTGTACTATCTCTGCTGCTTTTTAGCATGGCATTTTGTTAGTTATTTATCTCTCTTGCAGTTTTGGGAAGTTATGTTTGATCCGAGTTAAAAATCACACAACACCAGGTTATGTTCTAAACTGGTACTGTTTTCGATTTTCTCTCCATTTACAATAAGTGCCCATTAATGATTAGTGTTGCTGTGTAACTACATAGAGCTAATTGCCCATCTAGACTCTTATGCATCAGTGACTTCACAATTCTGACTGTTCTTTTTACACCTCTGTTTGACTGAGGGTAGAGTAGAGAACTTGCCAGCTGCTTGATGTCTGCCTCCTAACCTTCAATCCTCGTTCACAAATGGAGGACCACTATCTGATATTAAATCTTCTGGGACACTGTGTATCACAAGGAACCTTTTCTGTCCTCTGGTCACTGAATCGAGAATTGTCACTTCAATCTGTCTCTAGTTGACTAGGACCAAATGCACTTTCTCTTTAAAATTAAATGAATATGTTTTTATAAACTTCAATAAGGTCACTCCTCAGCCTCAGGTGCCCAGGAAAGTAACCGCAGCCTAGTCAGCATCTCCCCATAGCTCAAACCCTCCAACCCTGGCAACATCCTTCTAAATCTTTTCTGAACCCTTTGTTTGGCATAGACAAAATATAATCCTGTATGTTTTTCAAAATGCATAGCTACCACACTGATTGCTGTGCTCTTGCTCAGCATTTCATGACAGCTCACTGTTCCCTCAGGAGTTTCTGTGAGATTTCTTAAAGCATTCTATTGTACTCCAACAAATCTTTTTCAGCATTTGGTCTCCTGGGCTATATTTCAACCATCTCTGCAAACTGAGTCATTCTTATAAAATTATGGAACTGCACAATTTATCTGAGTTTTCCCTCAGTTGCTGGTAAATTGTTGGTCGTTCCTGTAGAATAAGATTTTTCTGCAAGAATAAAAGCTTCTTTTGCTAATCCATTGCTGCCCCCAAGAATGTACATACCTTTACTTGTGTTTTGTCTAGAACACAGACTACATCTAGTTCTGTGGTTTAGGGACAGGAGTAAGCCACTCATCCCTGGAGCTGGTTCTGCCATTCAGTAAGATCATGATTAGTCCACATTCCTGCCTCTCTCCTAATGACCTTTCATCCTTTGCTTATCAAGAATTAATGAATCTGCTTCCATTGCCTTTCAAGGAAGAAAGTTGCAAAGATTCACGACCTTCCAAATTCTCTCTTAACAAATTAACCTTGAAATATTGGGAGATGTTGAGTGAAAGGTTTACTCCAGGATTCAATCCCACCTCAATTCTGCAAGGCATGGAATAGCTTTGTTTGTATGGGCCACTTTGGAAACATGCTAAAGTTACAATGAAGCAGTGCATATGGCATTTAGTATGCTCAACAATAATCCTTAAAGAGGACCTTACAGAAGGAAAACTATATCCTTATGTTATAGCATCCTGAAGCTGTGTAGCTATTGTTACATTTCATGAATAAAGGACTTTGTTCAAACAGGTGATTTCCAATAATCCAGAAAAAAAGCCAATCATTCAGCTTGTGTTTGATCTCTGAAACAGCTATCCAATTACTTTTCACAACAAATTATTCCTATGCAAGTACAGATTGAATTCCTTTTCTAAAACTATTATTGTATCCCCTCCCTTTTGAGGCAGTATTCCAGTCTATAATGATATGCAGTGTGGTAAATAAAATATCATCTTCCCTCTGGTTACAGACGATTATCTTAAAAATCGCTCTCTTCTAGTTATTGTTTCTCTGCAGGTGGAAACATTTCTTCCTTATCTGCGCTATCAAATCTAATAGAACTGATGCTTGCTGTCAACAGTCAGTGGCCATCTCGTTTCTCACACAGAAACACTTACCCAAAAGGGGGATAGGCGGCAGGCAGCTCAGACAGGTCTCAGCAGAGAGAGAGTTCACATGAAAATTCACATAATGTACAGCTTAATGAGGTTAGATATTGTAACTAATCTGCCAGGATCAAAGGCTGTTGATTTTGATAAATCTGACTGGGGTTAAGTAAATGTCTCACAATGTGATATATTTAAAGATATTTAACTCTTTAAGCATTTGTTCTGCAGTTTGTACTGAGAATGTCTTTGATGGTTGCCCTAGGCTTTGCACTTATTTAATCTGTACTCATACGCACCCCCAATTATTAATTGTTCCACCTTTAGGCCTTCAGCTGCCTAGGCCCTAAGCTTTGGAATCCCCTCCCTAAAACTCTTCCCCCTCTTCTTTCACAATCTGTCAGTCTGTCTGTCTATCTTTTGGAACTCTGTGTTCACTGCTGGTCTCCCTGCTATACGAAAGGGTGCAGAAACGACTTACAAGCATGTTGCCAGGGTTGGAGGGTTTGAGCTGTAGGGAGAGGCTGCATAGCCTGAGGGGTGACCTTATAAAGATTTATAAAATCATGAGGCATGGATAGGGTGAATAGCCAAGTTTTTTTCCAGTTTAGGGGAGTCCAAACTAGAGGGCATAGGTTTAAGGTGAGAGGGAAAAGATATAAAAGGGATGTAAGGAGTAACCTTTTCATGCAGAGGATTGATGTGTGAATGGAATAAGCTATCAAAGGAAGTGATGGAGGCTGGTATGCTTAGAACATTTAAAAGGCATCTGGATGGATATTTGAATAGGAAGGGTTTAGAGGGATATGGGCCAAGTGCTGGCAAATGGCACAAGATTAATTTAGGATATCTGGTCAGCATGGACAAGTTGGACCAAAGGGTCTGCTTTCTTGCTTATCTATCTGTCTGTCTGTGTCTGTCTGTCTGTATGTCTGTCATTCTGTCTATCTATCTGTCAATGTCTATACCTTCCTCTGATCCTGGCCACTTATCCCAATATTGCTTTTTGAGGCTCACTGTCTAATTTTGCTTTATAATGCTTGCAAGAAGGATCTTAGAATGCTAACTCCATTAAAGATGCTACACTAATGCAAGTTATTGAGTTTGTCAACATCAGAGCTCCTTGTATTGACACTCAGATTTCCCTCATGACTGCCATGCTATATGCTGAGCTCAACACAGTCGTTCCACTCGTTGAGGAGCTGAATACTGACCTTTATGGGTTTTAAGCAGAGATCACAGACCAGCTGCACAATGAAAGAATAGAATAATTTGCCATTCATGTTATGTAACAGCAACATGAACAGAGAATCAATTAATCAAGTGGATGGAATTACTCAGGCTTCAAGAAAATGAACTGTGATTTGACATTGTCCAGGAAGGTTCTTCCTGATCAGCAATGAATATTAAGAAAGCATTTAGTTTCATGAAAGAAATATTTGTTACCTTATGACACATGCGTGGGCAGCAAATTAATGGCCCATGAGTTCACTGCCTCTCTGTTCCATCCTCCGTCACACTCAGCCACAGCTGGGTGGCCGTCCTTCATTTGTAGTCAACTGACAGCTTTGGAAAGGAGGGTAATAGCTAGAATGGCAGCCACATCATACTATGTTGAGTTGTTCTGTGGACTGACAGGAAACCTATTTAAAGCAATGGCTCAAGTATTTAGTTATACCCCTGTGTTTGTTGAGGGGTCGCTATGTGATATTGGAATACCATGCCAGGAGCTGGTCCAAAACCCCATGCTGGTAAACACAATGGGTCTTTTAGCATGTCATGTAATGGAATAGTGCAGTTAAATATACGGGTTAGTGGGTGATTTGATCTTTCTGGTTATTTCTGGACATTTTTTAAAATGTCTTTGGACTCTGGAAATTTAAAGGGAAATATTGAGAAGCAGATTTGACTACATTCCAAGCTGTTTTCAATTAAGGATGGTCTGACAGGATTACCTTTGGAGCTGTAGGGTACGATGGACAAAGATAGAGATGAGAAGAAGGAGGATTCTGTTTACACTCCCAGCATATGCTGAGAGATTAATATTCAGTGAATTTCAGTCAAGAACAATGTACAAGCAGTCTTCACTTGCCAAAGGAATTTGTTCCTGAGCTCGATTAACTGCTCCACCAGAGCTTGAGTTGCAGACCTTGTGATAAGCAACAGTGCCTGAGACTATCAGGATCACTGTGTCTCTTAAACGTTTGTACCAAACATGAGCTGTGTGAGAGTGCTAGGCAGTCAGTACGTAGGGAAGAGGAGGTGGAGTGAAACGATTGTGGAAAAGTGAAGCGAAGATGATGGGAGAGTATTGTGAATAGAAGGACAGAATATGGCAAAGGTGTGAACAGAGGAGATCATTGAACATCTTTGAGCATTGCAACTATGTAGTGGCAACCATTTACCTCTGTAATGCTTTCTCACTGGTTTTGGAGTTATTTCCTGGAAGGCTTTCTGACCCCTTTGAGGGAAGAGTATTTCTCTCCTCCAGTTCACTGCTTGCCCTGGGGTCTCCAGGAACCTACAGCACTAACTTTAGGATCAATATCAATTTCTTTCCTTATGTGGCTTCCTTTATATGCACCACCAAGCATGCATTTCCCCTTTAAGAGGTATTGGGTGCCTATAAGATGACAGATCCCACATAGATGCGTGGTCAACAAACAGCTGTTGTGACTGCAAGTTTGGTTCATTACAATAACTATAGAGCAAAATTGCTCCACGCTCTTTAATGTAACAGTAACGAATAGGCACAGTACATTCTGCTCCCTGATGAACATTGCTTGGCACAATTTAATATCTAACCATAATTCGCTAAGTTATGCAATGTACATAGGAAGATGATGGTGGTTGTTGGTCAGTTATCTCACCTCCCAGGCACTCCTGTAGGAGTTCCTCAGGATAATGTCCAAGGCCCAACCATCTTCAGCTGCTTCATCAATGACCTTCCCTTCATCATAAGGTCAGAAATGCGAATGGTCGCCAATGATTGCACAATGTTCAGTAACATTCGCAACACCTCAGTTACTGAAGCAGTGCATGTTCAAATGTGACAAGATCTAGAAAATATACAGACTTCAGATGAAAAATGGCAAATAACATTCACTATCCAACAAATGCCAGGCAATGACCATCTTCATTAAGAAAATATCTAAATGCTGATGTTCAATGGTGTTATCATCACTTAATCCCCCAATTCAACATCCTGGAGGTTACCATTGACCAGAAAATGAACTGGACATGCCGTATAAATATAGTGGCTGTAAGAGTAGGTCAGAGGTTAGGAATACAGCAGTAAGTAGCTCACATCCTGAGTCCCCAAAGCCTGTCCATCATCCACAAAGCACAAATCAGAACTGTATAGAATACTCCCTTATTTGCAGCTGAATCAACTTGACACCATCCAGAACAAAGAAGTCTATTTGATTGGCATCACATCCACAAACATCCACTACCTTCATCAATAATGCTCAGTAACAACAGTGTGTAGCATCTACAAGATGCACTGTGGAAATTCACCAAAGATCCTCAAACACACCATCCAAGTCCATGCTTGCTACCATCTCGAAGGACATGGAGAGCAGATCCATAGGAACAGCATCACTTGCAAGTTCCCCTCCAAGCCAGTCACCATCCTGACTTAGAAATATATTGCCATTCCTTCATTGTCACTGGGTCAAAATCTTGGAATTCCCTCGCAGACAGCATAGTGAGTCAACCTAAAGCATATGGACTACAGTGGTTTAAGAAAGCAACCAATCACCACCTTCTCGGGGGCAACTAGGAACAAGCAACAAATGCTGGCCAGTCAGCAAAGCGCATGTTCTCTGAGTGAATGAGAAAAAAATCCAGGATCTGCGGTGATTTGTGCCTTTCGACTGTGTTGCTTGATTCATTTGAGCAATGAGAAGGTATATCATGTGGCATGTGGGAAGTGTCAAGTTGATTCATTGAACCTCCTCATCCCTGTGGAGCACTAATTACTGCTGCACTAATAAGATTCATTATACTTGCAAACAGCAAAAAGTCTTCATAGGTCCATCAATTTACACCTCAGTGCTCAGCTGGCAGAGAAAAGTTTTCTGCACACATTTGGTGGTCAGTTATGTTGTTGCAGTGTTTATGGCTGCGGTTATGTTAATGATTGTACAATCATAGGCTCTAGTGCCTGTTGTGCATACACCAGCTCTCTAGCCTTAATCCATTGCCTTTGGCTCTGAACATATTATCTTCAGATAGTTGCTCAATTCTGTGTGAGAGACATGATAAAATCTGCCTTTCAGGAAGCACATTTCAAACCTAAATTACTCACTGCATTAAAAAAAAGTCCACATGCTGCTGTTGTTTCTTTTGGCAAGTCTGTTTAATTTAGCTTCTTAACCCTTTTCCCTTTGTGAACAGTTTCTCCCAGTCAATCCTGCCTAAACCCGTCATTGTGGTGGCTGCTGATGGAGATGGAAAGGTGCTGCTGACTGAGTCAGGATAAACTGCTGTCCTAATTATGATGAAAATTACACCATTTACATAAATTTGTCTATTTTAGATTTCAAATAGAGGCATATGGGTTTTGGTCATTTTTATGAATGGTTTGCTTTTCAAAAGAGAAACGAAGGGCCAGATAGTCCTTCCAGCACAATTTTCACAATTACTCCTCAACCTCCCCCCCCCGTGCTTTAATTGAAAGATGTTCATAATGGTTTACGAATGGTTAACCTTGAAGACTGTTTGCTTTATTTTCAGTTCGGAAGAATTCAAGATTGAAAAAGTTTTAATCCAGTTCAGATGACAATAATGTGGCATTTGCACATTCTCCCTGTGGCTGCATGGGTTTCGTCTGGATGCTCCAGTTTCCTCCCGCAGTCCAAAGATGTGGGGATTAGGTAGATTGGCCATTCTAAATTGCCCGTAGTGTCCAGGGATGTGCAGGCTAGGTGGGTTAACCATGGGAAATGCAGGCTTACAGGTAAAGGATAGGATAGGGGGCATAAGGGTAGGTCTGGGTGGCTGCTCTTTAGAGGGTTGGTGTGGACTTGATGGGCCGAATTGCCAGCATCCACACTTTAGGGATTCTTTGACAATTGCCTTTAGCTCAGAAGATAAGTTTAGTTTATTTCCTGGAAGGGGTATATGGCAGTCGAAGGACAAGTTAACTCAGCAGAAAGGTTTACCTTATGAAAATATCAAAGCAGGAGAGTTTGGCAAGAAATCGGAAGGTCAGTAGAAATGATAAAGTTTAGGTGCTCAGATCTGAGAAAGGTTCATAGAGTTTGACTTGGAAAGGACCCACTAATTGTCTTCACAATCCACAGTGAGGAAACTGTAAGGAGTTGGTTAATTAGAACGATCAAGGTAGGGGTATAATTTCCCTGGGCTTGAGTCTCTGTAATGGATAGTGTCAGGAAACAGGTTGAAATTCTGTTGTTTTGTATGTATAAATCTTGCTCGCTGTCTTTCATATATCGATTAGCTTGCTTTATTTTAATTCTTCCTTGATGTATTACCTCATGTAAAATGCTTCAATAATAGAGCATTCACTAAACAAAAAAGACATAAAAATGTGATCTAGAAGGCCAGGGTTCATTGTGCAATCTGACATCCAGTTGGTCCATCAACTGAGGTTAAAAACATAATTCAAAATTCATAATCCATCATTCCAAACAGGACAGTCAGCCACTGAAGACTACATTGAAGAAGAATCCCCTAGTCCAGGAAGCAGTTAATGCTCAGTCTTTGCGTATTTTCAAGTTTGGGTCTTTCAATACTGAGGAAATGAAGGGATGTGAGGAGTGAGCAAGAGGTGAAATTGAGGCAGACTATCAGCAACGATTTTGTTAGTCATGTGGATGTACATCACAGAAACAGACCCTTTAGTCCAACTCATTCACGCTGACTGGTTATCCTAAAGTCCCTGTACACCTCCATCCCCCATCACGAAGGACTCAAAGCCCTCCGCTTCTTCCTTTCCCGCCGCACTAACCAGTACCCTTCCACTGACACCCTCCTTCGACTGACTGAACTGGTCCTCACCCTGAATAACTTCTCTTTTCAATCCTCCCACTTCCTCCAAACTAAAGGAGTTGCCATGGGCACCCGCATGGGCCCCAGCTATGCCTGCCTCTTCGTAGGATATGTGGAACAGTCCATCTTCCGCAACTACACTGGCACCACCCCCCACCTTTTCCTCCGCTACATCGATGACTGTATCGGCGCTGCCTCGTGCTCCCACGAGGAGGTTGAACAGTTCATCAACTTTACTAACACCTTCCATCCCGACCTGAAATTCACCTGGACTGTCTCAGACTCCTCCCTCCCCTTCCTAGACCTTTCCATTTCTATCTCGGGCGACCGACTCAACACAGACATCTATTATAAACCGACTGACTCCCACAGCTACCTGGACTACACCTCCTCCCACCCTGCCCCCTGTAAAAACGCCATCCCATATTCCCAATTCCTTCGTCTCCGCCGCATCTGCTCCCAGGAGGACCAATTCCAACACCGCACAACCCAGATGGCCTCCTTCTTCAAGGACCGCAGATTCCCCCCAGACGTGATCGACGATGCCCTCCACCGCATCTCCTCCACTTCCCGCTCCTCCGCCCTTGAGCCCCGCTCCTCCAACCGCCACCAAGACAGAACCCCACTGGTTCTCACCTACCACCCCACCAACCTGCGCATACAACGTATTATCCGCCGCCATTTCCGCCACCTCCAAACGGACCCCACCACCAAGGAGATATTTCCCTCCCCTCCCCTATCAGCGTTCCGCAAGGACCACTCCCTTCGTGACTCCCTTGTCAGATCCACACCCCCCACCAACCCAACCTCCACCCCCGGCACCTTCCCCTGCAACCGCAGGAAATGTAAAACTTGCGCCCACACCTCCACACTCACTTCCCTCCAAGGCCCCAAGGGATCCTTCCATATCCGCCACAAGTTCACCTGTACCTCCACACACATCATCTATTGCATCCGCTGCACCCGATGTGGCCTCCTCTATATTGGTGAGACAGGCCGCTTACTTGCGGAACGCTTCAGAGAACACCTCTGGGCCGCCCGAACCAACCAACCCAATCACCCCGTGGCTCAACACTTTAACTCCCCCTCCCACTCCACCGAGGACATGCAGGTCCTTGGACTCCTCCACCGGCAGAACACAACTACACGACGGCTGGAGGAGGAGCGCCTCATCTTCCGCCTGGGAACCCTCCAACCACAAGGTATGAATTCAGATTTCTCCAGTTTCCTCATTTCCCCTCCCCCCACCTTGTCTCAGTCGGTTCCCTCAACTCAGCACCGCCCTCCTAACCTGCAATCCTCTTCCTGACCTCTCCGCCCCCACCCCACTCCGGCCTATCACCCTCACCTTGACCTCCTTCCACCTATCCCACCTCCATCGCCCCTCCCCCTAGTCCCTCCTCCCTACCTTTTATCTCAGCCGGCTTGGCTCTCTCTCTCTTATTCCTGATGAAGGGCTTATGCTCGAAACGTCGAATTCTCTATTCCTGAGATGCTGCCTGGCCTGCTGTGCTTTGACCAGCAACACATTTGCAGCTGTGATCTCCAGCATCTGCAGACCTCATTTTTTACTCGAATAAATTAATATAGTCCCATTTGCCAGCACTTGGCCCACATCCTTCTGAACCCTTCCTATTCATGTACCCATCCAGATGCCTTTTAAATGCTGCAATTGTACCAGCCTCCACCACTTCCTCTGGCAGCTCATTCCAAACATGCATCACTCTCTGCATGAAAAAGTTGCCCCTTAGGTCCCTTTTAATCTTTCTTCTCTCATCTTAAACCTATGCCCTGTAGTTTTGGACACCCCATCCTCAGAAAAAGACCTTGATTATTTACTCCATCCAAGCCTCTCGTGATCTTAAAGCTCTGTAAGTTTACTCCTCATCCTCAAACGCTCCAGGGAAAATCACCTCAGCCTTTCAACCTTTCCCTTTAGCTCAAATCCTCTTATCGAATTCTAGCACATACTTGCATTGTTTCACTATTAATTGGCTTCAAACTTATTTTTTCTCTTTGAAACAACACTCAAATTTTGCTTGAAGGGATTTTAACAAATAATGAGAAACAAAATAAAAGTGAATGTGAGGACCATATTGAATTTGATTAGTTATGCATTCAATCAGTAGGAGTTTTGTCTCCTTTTCAAACATATTTGTATAAATTGTCTTTTCTCTGGTCCAAATGGCACTAATAATATCAGTTAGCTCAGCAGTGGTCCAAAGCAATTGAAATATGCTTGCTTTTCCCCAAGGCAAATTCCGGGAAGAATTTAAAACTGCCTTCTCTTGTTGTTTCCGGATGGACCGTCAGAATGGTGAGCATCTGAACAGAGCCCGGTTGAGCACAGAAAGCCGCAAGTCGTTCACCACACAGATCTGCCATTTTGATAACGTTTCCAAAACTTCAGAACAAGTAGCGCTTACAAATGTAACTACATCACAGACCAGTAACCGCACTGCAAACAACATCTGATGACAGCGGCAATACTTGAAGCATTCATCTCATCGTTGGCCTGACCTTTATTATTTCCTGTAAAATGTTGCTGCTGTAAGATTCAAGAGCAAAAGTAATTTGTCTTGCACGAGGTAACTATTTTTGGACTTGTAAATAAATTCATTAAAATGACATCCTACTGGTAGAGAATGACATTATGCCTTTACTTAATTATTATGTGTTTGCAAACTAATCTCTCATGTCCAACCTCCTTTTCTCCTTGAAAATCCCAAAGTTGTTGCCTTCCATATTTATCCTCATCTTTCCCTCCCTGTTTGAAGGTAAATAATTGAGTTAAAGCACTGACGTGGCTCTTACCAAAGTTAGAAATGCCATCGCCTGTGACTGTGAACATTGATACCTATTTCACTTCGTCCTTCTCAAATTTGCATGCACATTTTAACACTGTGGAAAACCATCGATACCTCTCCACTGTCAACCAACATGGATGGAGCACTCTCGCATGGTTCCATCCTTATCCATTTGACAACTGCTGGACAGTCACTTACAATGCATTCTCTTTCTGATCTTGCTTTCTGTTACCTCTGGTGTCCTCAAAGGATCCATCGTTGTTGCCCTCATTGATTAGTTTCCACATAAATGCTAACGATCTGCTTTGTCTGCTTCACCTTCACATCTCTTGTTCCCTTCCGCTGTCTTTGTGCAGTCAGCCTGTTTGTAATACCAGGTAAGCAGAAATTGCCTTAACTAAATATTGATAAGACAGGTGCCGTCATTTTTGGTCAATGCCACAAACTCTCTTCCTCTGCCTCTAAATCCACCCTTGTCGCCAGCAAAATCTGCAGCAGAAGCAGTTTGTTCGCACTCTTGGTATTTCTCTTTTTGGATTCCTTGGTGAAAGTTACAACTCACACAGCTTCCACGCCTGTGCTTTCTCACTTCCCCAACAGTACCATTCAAAAACCCAATGGGATCACATATAAGCTGTGATCACATCCAACTCAAACAAATCTTCATCTTCCTTGGCTCTGTCCCCTGTTTCTAAGTTGTCAGACTCATGGAGTCATAGAGATGTACAGCACGAAAACAGACCCTATGGTCCAATCCGTCCATGCTGACCAGATAGCCTAAACTAATCCAATCCCATTTACCAGCACTTGTCCCATATCCCTCTAAACCCTTCCTACTCATGTACCCATCCAGATGCCTCTTAAATGTTGTAGTTGTACCAGCCTCCATCACTTCCTCTGACAGCGCATTCTATATATGCCCCATTATCTGTGTGAAAAAGTTGCCCCTTCGGTCCCTTTTAAAACTTTCCCCTCTCGCCCTAAATCTACGCTTTCTAGTTTTGGACTCCCCCTATCCCAGGGAAAAGACTTTGTCTATTTACCCTTTCTATGCCCCTCATGATTTTATAAACCTCTATAAGGTCACCCCTCAGCTTCCAATGCTCCAGGGAAAACATCTCCAGCCTATTCACCCTGTTCCTCTATCATATCCACTTGTACACTCATAGAATATATTCTAGTTCATTCCAACCCACTGTTCAAAACATTCTCATTCCTCACTCATACCTGGTATCATTTTAGTAATTCTCCTGTAAATCATCTCCAAAGCCTTGACATTCTTTGTGAACTGTGCCAATAATTGGGTGCATCATACTGGCTGAAACCTAATCAGTGCTGTGTATAGCAGCCTTTCCTTGTTTTAATATGCTTAACTAAGAATATCATACAGATATTTTTTAACACCCCTAACAATTCACCATACACATGTACAATGATTTGTGAATCACAAGCTCTTTGTTCCTATATTCTCCTTAAAACTTTATCATTGTATTGCCTGTCCTCATACTTCATTCCAATATGCATAACTTTACATTGTTCATAAAATCTCTACAGTGTGGAAACTAACAATTTGGTCCAAACAAGTCCATATTGACACTCCAAAGAGTAACCCACCCAGATCCTTTCCCCTCCCTTATTACCCCTAAGTAATGCACCTAACCTACACATCCCTGAATACTATGGGCAACTTAGCATGGCCAATTAACCTAACCTCCAATTCTTTGGACTGTGGGAGGAAACCCATACAAACACCACGCAAGCTCCACACAGACAGTTGCCCAAGGCTGGGATTGAACCCATGTCCCTGGCACTGTGAGGCAGCAGTGCTAACTACTGAGACACTGTGTTCTGTTTGAAGTCTCAGCTGTCACACAACAGCTAACTTCACTGAACTGTGCATACGTCCTCCAAATGTCTGCTACTTTCCTCTTCCTGCTATGGTGTTTCCAAATTTAGGGTCATCTTCAGACTTTGAAATTTTGCCTGAGGTCCAGATAGTTAGTAAATATGAGAAGTGGCAGGGTTCCTAATGTGGAGCACGACTGCATAATTTCCTCCAGCCTGAAAAAAAAGCCAACTATTCACCACTACATCCAAATGATCAGAAGAAATAGAAGTAGGAGGTTGTCAGCTGATCAAACTTGCTCCACCATTCGATAGGATTATGACCAATCGGACTGGGGTCATTGCTTCACCTTCCTGCCTGTGTCTCCAGACCACCCCCTACCTGGCAGATCAAAAAGTGTCTAACTTAAACTTGTTTTCTGTCCCTTAGCCACCTTTGTATTCTTGCCCCTTTAACATGTGCAATGTCAATTGCATGACATTTATCAGCACCCCACCCTCTGCATTGCAAACACTCGAGCACGTTGGTCAAATAAAACTTGCTTTACACAAATCTGTGTTGGCTGTCAATTCTAAATTCACATCATCCTGTGTGACAAGTAATTTTGTGGCTCACTGCAATTCCTAGAAGTTTCTCCACAATTGACATTAAGCTGTGTGACCTGTAGTGATCAGGCTTAACATCCTCCCACTCTTAAACGAGGCTATAACATTTGAAAATCATTTTAACATCATTCAGGAAAGCTGGGAGGTTGGAAACATGACTGTCAGTGGTGAGGATGCAATCAACACTGGGAGGTGGTTCAACATAAGTGTCTCAAGTTAAGACTTTGCCTGTAAAGAAAAAGTACTGTTGAATAAGAGGTCATATTTACCTATGGCCCAGCCTTGTGCACTCTCCATAAACTCCAAATGTGAATACAATTAAACAACAGAGATACACACCGATGATAGGGATTGAAATGGTTGGAAGTTTCCTTTTTGGTGACCGATGTAGAGTCCATCAGAGAATGAAAGTTGGAGAAGGTGATCCTGAACATGGTAGTAGAGTTCATATGGAGGGCAAGTGTTAAGGATGTCAAGAGGACGATGTAACAAGAAGAAAGGCAAGGGGTAGCTGAGGACGTGGGGCTTTTCAGACTCACATAGTGATAGTGTCATACAGCATTGAAATAGACCTTCCGGTCCAATTAGTCCTTGCCGAACATAATCCCAAATTAAACTAGTCCCACCTGCTTGCTCCCAACCCTCCAAAACTTTCCTATTCATTTACTTATCCAAATTACTTTTAAATGTTGTAATTGTACCCACATCAACCACTTCTGCTGGAAGTTCATTCCACATACGGACAACTCTCTGTGTAAAATATTTCCCCCTCATTTTTTTTTAATCTTTAGCCTTTGACCTTAAAAGAATGCCCTATACCCATGAAATCCCCCATCCTAGGGAAAAGACAACTACCCCCCATTAACTGTATCTATATCCCTCATTATTTTATAAACTTCTCACCTTTCAACCTCCTATGCTCAAGGGGAAGTAAAACTGCTGAATCTAAAGCAGCAAGGTTGAGAAGGCACACCATTGGCTCAAAGAAAACCATAGATTAATATTTCAAGTGTGACTGGAATATTTCATCCTCAGCCAAAGCTGCTGAATATTTCTAGCATTTTTTATTTCAGCCTCTACAGGAATTTGCTCCTGAAACATTCTAAGTTTCTAATCATTATGGACTGCGAGAAGATTTACATCAGCCAGTGTGTGATGAATTGTAAGCTCCTTCATTTTGAGTTGATGTTTGATGTTGTTCCACACAGTGGCAGCAACAATATGAGGAATTCTTCTGTAGTGAAGCTGGAGCAATGTACTACAAGGAACACTAGAGGGCACTCAGCTACCACCTCAATGTCTCAAATCACACAATACCAGGTTATAGTCCAACAGATTTATTTGAAATCACACTCTTTCGGAGCGCTGCTCCTTTGTCAGATGTTCACTATAACTGATGTCATGTTACTTCTGACATTGTCCACCCTAGTCCAACACTGGCACCTCCACAGCATCTTAATTGCTATAATACACTTACTAATAATTCATTTTTATCAAAAGACAGTGCCTGAAAGGGATGAAGTTATCTTAAACTTGCTACTGATCTTATTATTTTAATGACAACTTTGATAAACACACACATTAAAAGCCAAATAGCACAAAGTATGGAATTGAAACCTTTGGAAAGCCATTGTGAGGGAAAGGTCAAAAGGGGTCATTCAGGGAAATGGGACACAATGCTCATGTGGGCCCTTCCTCAGGAATGTTGCCCACTCTGCTCCTCTTTCATTAAAATTAAACAATGTTTCTCAGAGGCCCTCAGCTCTACTGAAAGCACCAACGCAGGTGAAATCCAAAAATTGTTAACTTCTATTTTTATTCTCATCTGCCCACTAGGAACAATATGGTCAGAGCAAAGTGAAGAGAGGAAGATAGAATGGCTTTCCCAGGACCAGAGGGAAGATGAAGCCAATCAGAGTTTGTCTAGTACAAGTTGTAATTTGCAATGGCACTTGATAAGAAATCAAGAATGAAATTCTGTTTTCTACCATGTACCAGACCTCTCAATCTTTGCCTCACTGGAGATTGGGTGTAGAATCCAAAATGCATGTTGAGATCCCACAATAGTGAGTTGGTTTGATGCAATGACCTCTGTGTCCAGGAAGTTTGAACTTCTGACATGACACTCCCCAGTTTCCTTCCTTAACTGCATAGTTTCCCAGGGAATGTTAAGAAGACACAATCGCAGTCTAACTCCTGGATATCTGCTGAACTGCTCTTTCCCCATCACTACACTGACCCTCAACAATTTCTCTCAATTCCCACTACCTCTTGACCCCACAAATACCCCCCGACTCTTTGCTCTGGCTCCCCCATGAATCCTGATAACAACCAGATCACCGCCACCATCAATTCCCTCTGACTACCTGACAACCTCCATCCACCCCCATCAGCAACCTGACCTTACAAACCCTCCTGACTACACTAACCCCTGATCACCTGACTACCCACCCACTTCATAGATGGAGCCTGCCCCGGCCAAACCTGACTACCCTTCGATGGGGTGGGGGGGGGTGGGGGGGTGGGAGGGGGAGGGGGAGGAGGGATGGTAAATCCAAACCGGTATCTTTGTAATCCTCAGAACATCTTAAACATCTTACATCAAGGTATTCCTTTTGAAGTGTTGATGCTACAGCTTTATAGAGAAATACAGTGGCTAACTTGAATAATGCAAGGTCCAAACAGTAATGAGATAGATGACCTGTTCATCTGTTTTATTAGTGCTGATTGACCGATAAATGTTATTCATGGCATTAGGAAGATTCCATGATATTTTAAGAATTACGAAGTGGGATCTTTTCACTATTTCCAACTGAGAAAGCAGACTAAGCTCCATTTTAATGTCCCATCTAACACTATCTCTGTGCAGCACTGAAGTGTCAGCCTAATCTATGTTGCTCAGTGCCCGGAGTGTGGCCTAAACCCCTTGACTTTCATGGAAGCTCATTGCAGTGCAGAGTTGACTGAAAGACAATAGGGGCATACCTGCAATACAGCAATAGTGACACTGCAGTGTAATTCAAACATACCATTGTAAGATTGACACAGAGGCAGAACTATGCTGTTTTCAGCCACCATGTTAAAGCTCGTGCCAGATATTATGAATCCAATCCTCTAACAGACATGTAGATATCCATGTTTTCATATCTCTTCACCCACTTGACCCTGTTATGGGGGAGCAGGGGATTGTACTTTCCTCATTCTAGCAAGATTTCTGTGGTTCCTGCTCTTGAATGTTACCTTATGTGAAGAGAATTTGATGAGACCTTGCATAAAAATCTTGTTCTACTTTTTACCCGAGCAATACACCACTTGTCCAACGTATACATATTTCAACAAGTTATTTTATTGATATGGAATGGCCCACCAACACCTTATCTCTTTCCCATGATACTTTCTCCCTGAAATGCAGGTATAGCACCTGGCCTATTACCTCTTCACTGTTCTGTGTTCACTGTCCAAGGTCCAGGACACTTGTCCAGACTGAAATCATGGTTTCAAGTTAGCATACTGCGGTTAATACTGAGAATGCAATCTTCACTACACTGAGGGGGCATAATCCAGACAGGATGGGCACCTCCTCTCTCAGTCTAGCTTTCCATTTTTAATTCTTGTGAGATCTCAGATAGCTATCATTGGCCTGCTGCAATGGTGCAGTGAAACTACACATGAGTTTAAGGAGTAGCACTTCACACTTTCATTTGGTACTTCACATTTTTCCCATTCAATTTTGAGTTCAAAATCCTGGAACTCCCTCACTAACCGCTTCAATGGTCTACCCCCGCACACAAACAGATTGGGACGATTCAAGAAGGAAGCTCAGTATCACCTTCTTCTGGGTAATTGGGAAGGAAGAACGCGTGCTGTGAAGCAATAAAACAAAAACAACCATTACCATTCTGTTTGCCATTTGTACCATGCAATCTTTTGTCATCTCAACTCAGATCGTCCAGATAATTGAGGGACAGCCCAAGGTGGCTGCTGGGACTTCCCACAGAAATCCCAACTTATTGACTCCTGGGAATCGCCCAGGACATTCCAACTAACAAAGCAAATGAAACCACCTGGCATCAACCTAGGACAATGGAAATTATATCCTCCTTCCCTGAATCTAGGGGCTAGTGTTAAAATTGGGAGAGCTATCCCATAGACTAGTCAAACAACAACCTGACATAGTCACACTCACAGAACCATACCTCAAAGAAAATGTCCAAGACATCACCATCAAGTAAGATGTAAGTCCTATCCCATGAGCAGGCAGGTCATACAGAGTTGGCAGGTCATACAGAGTTGGGGGTACATTGGTACACAGTCCAGAAGGAGATGACATTGAAGCGGAAGTGGGTACTGCAGATGCTGGAGATTGCAGTCAAGATTAGAGTGGTGCGGGAAAAGCACAGCAGGTCAGGCAGCATCCGAAGAGCAGGAATATTGATGTTTCAGGCAAAAGTCCTTCATCAGGAATGGCTTTTGCCCTCAAAATTGACTCTAGTGAAGCCTCCTCAAGTCAGACACAGGCAAGGAAATCTCCTGCTGATTGTCACCTGTACTACACCCAATCACGTGCTTGCACCACTACTGAAGGAGTCGGTTGAGCTTTAGCGAATGTTGGTGTTAGAATAGTTCTGTAGCAGGTGGCAAGGAAACCAACAAGATGAAAAAGTTTATCTCATCCATACCAATCTACGTGTTGCAGAAACATCTGTCTATGATAGTGCTGGTAGGAGTGACTACTGACAATATTCATCACTTTGCATGACTCTTCAGCCACAGGATCAGCCTCTAACCATATGCAGCAAGACGTGGAGAACATCCCAAAGTAGACAAGCAGAAGGCTGGAGGAGCACAGAAAGTCAGGCAGCATCAGGAGGTAGAGACATCAATGTTTCAGGCGTAACATTTTTTTTTGTCTCTGGACAACATCCAAGTTTGGGCAATAAGTGGCAAGTAACATTTCCATCTGCCAAGCAATGACCAACTTAAATGAAAGATTTTTCCACTGTTAACATTGTGGGGATTATCATTCACCAGAAACCCCACCTGGCCTAGCCATGTAAATACTGTGGGAACAAGTGCATGTCAGAGACCAGCAATTCTGTGCTGAATATCTTAACATCTGTCTCTCCGTGTGTAAGACATGAGGTCGACCTGACGTATTCTATATTGGGTGCCACACTTCATGAAGGGTGTGAATGGATTGAAGAGCGTGTGCAGAAGAGATTTACAAGAATGGTTCCAGGGATGAGAAACTTCAGCTACGAAGATAGATTGGAAAAAGTGGGACTGTTTCCCTTGGGAAGGGATAGGGTAAGAGGCTACTTGATAGATGTTATCAAAATCATGTTGTTCTGGACATAGTAGTGAAAAGTTCCCACATATAAAAGATACAACAACAAGAGGGCACAGATTTCAAGTAAATTTCAAAAGAAGCAAACATAATGTGAGAAAAAATGTCTTTCACCTAGCAACTGGTTAGGTTCTGGGGTGCACTGCCTCGAGGTGTGCTGAAGGCAGGTTCAAAACAGCTTTAGTTGATTATTTGGATAAAAAAGGTAATGTGCAGGGTTACAAGCAAAAAGCAGGAGAATGGCAGTAAGGCATAACACTCATTCGGAAAGCCAGTGCAGACAGCATTGGCCGATAATTCTCTGAATCAGTGAATAAGAATCACAAAATCGTTACATCTCAGAAAAAGGCCATTCGACTCCTGGAGTGCATGCCAGCTCTCAAGTACAACAAGCAAGAATCTTAGAAGCAAGTGGATGGGTATATGAATAGGAAGGGTTTGGAGGGATATGGGCTGGGTCCTGGCAGGTGGGACTAGATTAGGTTGGGATATCTGGTTGACATGGACGGGTTGGACCGAAGAGTCTGTTTCCATGCTGTACATCTCTATGACTCTATTTAAGACTATCTCGCCCAGAGGGAAAGTTATTGAGAATATCAACAATGAACAGTGAACCTTGTATCTGACTTTATGGAATTATATTGTGGTCCTGTATGCTCCAATCCATATATTTAGCATCCAGTAAGTTAGTGCGAACTCCTTTTCATTGATCTTTGTTTTGTGTCCAGTCCAGGTAAATAGCATCAATGCTTATTCACTGCATTCCTCGAATTGAGGATTCTGGAACCAAAGGTTTAATGTCTCAGGATACAGAACTGGCCATTTAGGTCAGAAGTGAGGAGACATTTCTTCACACAAAGGATGGTCAGTCTATGGAAATCGCTATCACAGAGGCCTGAGGAGCCTCGGTCACTGAAGATATTCAAGAAAGAATTTGTTTTTGTTTAGCAATTAAAGGCAGCAAGAGGCATGGAGAGAAAGCAAAAATATTGGACTAGGATAGAGGATCAGCTATGATTGTATTGAATGGTGAAGCGGGCTTGAACGGCTTGAAATTTTCCTACTTCTTATGTTTCAAAACGATATAAGTATCTAACATTTGGGCAATGTCAGTGCAGTTCTCAATGGACTCAAACTCAGTTTCTAAAATTGTTCATTATTTGAGAGTATTCTGACACTGTCACTCAGGGACTTCACCAGGATGGGAAACACCATATTTGTATCATTTGTTTGTGCTGCCATTATGGTTATAGATCTTTTTGAATGAGATGTTAGGATTAATGCAGGTTCTGCTGACGGGAGGATAATGTGCTGTTGAAACCAAACTGCCTTGCTACTGAGGAAGCATTCCAGTGCATATTTTTCAACAAAATAATCTGCTAACAAACAGAAGTGCCTGGCTAAGTGAATTTGCGCTATTCATATTCAAAGCAAATTTTCATTAGTTCTATTGTTATTTTGCAGGGTATTATCCATCAATAAAATGGCTCATTCAGCTCAGTGTATATGGAATGTGTTGCATAAAATATAACGGTACATCTGAATTACTGAGCATCATTACACCTAGTGTTACCTATCACTGCAGCGCCTGTAACATTCAATGAAAAGGAAAGTATTCCCTTATCTGTTGGTCAGCCTAATCTGGGACTGCAGGAAACAATCAGATTCCTTATTAACATATGTTTACAATGTGCAGTTAAAGAAAAACTTCCTTTTCCCCCTCCAACTCTATTTTGATTTAGTCCCTGCCCTCCCCTTCACTGTTTGATCACACAGCATTGCCCTTTTGTGAAGGGCACTGCTTGTCACTGGCCACTCGGGTGTTTTCCTATCATCCTGGTGGTGGAAATTGAATAAAGATTCATACACACACACACACACACACACACACACACACACACACACACCATGGGTGCTAAAGAAAGAAAAAGAAAAACTTCCTGCACAAAAGGTCAATTGTGAGGATCTTCAACATTGAAAGCAAATCAAACTGTTGAATATAGTTGCTCACATAAATAAGAAATGCTGTACTTCATTGTAATTATGCACAGAACTAAAAGCATATAAAGAACATTTCAAAGGGATCAGCTTTAATGAGCTGCTTAATCTGTTTTATAGAGGAAGCTCATTTTGTGGGGATGCATTCCAAGAGATAACTATTATATGCTAATGAAGACTTTGGAAATGTGTTTTTCATTTCAGCAGTTCAGATTCAAAGTATCTGGTTTCTCATCATTTTCTTTACCCCTGCCATTTCCACCCCCAAACACCAACAGAAAGATGTCTAGTCTCTGTTTGGTATATACTGACTGGGTTTAACTGACTGAGGGATTAAACCTGCACTGCACTGCTCCCCAGCTAGTGTTCCGGTGCTATGGCTTCATGTACCATCACACTTAAGTCTTTCGAGAGCTCAATTTAGAGACAACATTGCAAATTCTTTCAATAAACAGTAGTTTGCACATGTTAATAGTTAGTGAACCCAGTAAAAATTATAATAGACAGAAGTAATATGGAAACAATGAATGGCTAGGAACATATACTGTCACATGATCCTGGATTTAAATTACCTGTGAACTGCACAATGCAAACTGTGGTACACTTAATGCACAAATGAAACTTTTAAAACTTTGCAGTGAGGGACTGTGGTGACCCAGTATAGGCAATGAAACATATAACAGATTCAATAATTCACAAATTCAGAGGCAGCATTACAGGGACACACTCCATGACTCCTGAAATTATCTAACCAAACCACATAAATGGATTTGCTTTACATCCAAATAATCTACAAGGAAGTGAGATAGGACTCCAAATCTGGGCAAAGATAGTTTAACAATTATCTTTTTTTTCAAAACATGGGAATAATACCATTTAAGTGGTAAGTATTCCATTTTTTCTTCAGATATTTTTGCATTTCTTGTTTAAAAGCTATTATCAATTCTATTTCCAATCTTGCTTGTAGTAGGAAATTCACTCTCGGACAATCCATCATGTTAAAGATCGTTTGATCTTTCTTTAAACTTTCTTTGCAATATTTTGGTGATGAATTCCAGTTAACAGCTGACTGAGTAACAGAAAGGAAAACAGAAAATGCTGGACAAACTCAGCAGTTTAGGGCATTTGTGGAGTGACAGCAGCATTAACATTTTGGGTCTACTGACCCGTTTTCAGACCTGAACCTAAAACATTAACTCTGCTGTGTCTCCATAGATGCTGCTAGACTTGCTGAGTTTTTGCAGCAATTTCTGCTTTTCTTTCTGATTTCCAACATCTACAGTTCTTTTATTTTTTTGACTGAGCAATGGAAACAGTTTCATTCTAATTGCCTGATCCTGATTCTTAAATCAGATATCTTCTCACTTAGGATCAGGCATCTTCCCAATCTTTCTTAATTGAAAACAGTTATTTTTGTTCCAAAGTAAATAGTCTCATTATTATGGGTTGTTCCTCATGCTTATAGTATGAGCTCCTCATAGCTAACAAATTCATAAATAACAATATTTAGTGAGCCTTTTCTGCACTCAATCCATGTGCTGGGTTCTGACTGCATCCGTGATTTTGCAAAAGTGAAGAAGACTGTTGGATACAGACAAATAATACTTATGTAGGACCCAATTTGGAATCAAGAGGAACAGATTCCAAACAGTCAATGCTTTTCTTGTATGATTTGACATCAGTTTCCTGCACTAAATATGATGCTTTCAGACATGAGTTGAAGATTGCAATGCTTTCAGACATGGTGAGAGTGGCTGACCTTCTCATTAATACAGCATTCGATCAAGTGTGACATCAAGGATCCATATAACAAAATGGACTCAATGGGAATCAGGGGGAGAACTCGCTGCTGGTTGACACCATACCTGGCACTAAGGAAAATAGAATAGGTCAGTCATCTCAGCTCTGGGACATCACTGCAGGAGTTCGTCAGGGTAGTGACCTGGGCCCAACCATCTTCAACTGCTTCATCAATGTTATAAGATCAAAAAAGGGGATCGTTGGTAATGATTGCATGATGTTCAGCACCATTTGTCGAATAGTGAAAAATAATATTTGTGTCTCCGAAGTACCAGACAATGACCAATGAGAATCTAAATATTGCCTCTTGATGTTCCACTATCATTATTGAATCCCCAATTATCAATGTCTTGTAGGTTACCAATGACCAGGAACTGAAACTGAACTGGATAAACCATATTGTGGCTACAACAGCAGCTCAGATACTCGGAATTCTGTAGTGTGTAACCCACTTTCTGACTCTCTGGAACCAACCAACAAGGTACAAGTCAGGAGTGTGATGGGATGCTCCTCATTTGCCTGAATGTGTGCAGATCTAGCAACTATCATGAAGCTTGACACCAGCCATGACAAAACAGTCCACCTGACTGACACTCCATTAATATCTTCAATATTTACTGGCTCCACCACTGAGGCACAGTGGCAGCAGTGTGTACCATCTACAAGATGCACTGTCACAACTCATCAAGTCTCCTCTGACAGCTCCTGCACAACTTGTGATCTCTACCATCTAGAAGGACATGGATAGCAGATACACCGCTACCTGCCAATTTCTCTAAGCCACTCACCATCCTGAATTGGAACCGTATCAGGTCCTGCACTATCTCTGAGTCAAAATCCTGGAACTCCAGCCCTAACCTTGTTATGGCTTTTCCTGCACCCAAGCACTACAGCTATTCAAGAAGATAGCTCACCATCACCGTCTGCAGTGCAATTAGGATTGGACATTAAGTGCTGGTCTAGACACATGCCATGACTGACTAATAAAAAATTTACACCTTTACAATGAATATTCATTGAGCTTGTGAAGACTACCAAGGAATCTCTCCCTGCTGTGCATTGCAGAGAACATAGTTACAAGAGTTCTGGTAAACCACACCTGCATTCTAAATGGCACCCTCTACCAAACAGTCAATGCAGATCATAGTACAGTCTTACAAATCAAAACTCTCTCTAACTCAGCCACAAATATATTCAATGGCCCAATCTTCATTGCTCTCTGTTGAAGAGAAGTCTAATGACTTTTGGAGGGAAGACATCCCCCTTCACTTCCATTTTAAGTGCATGTTCTCTTTAATTTGTACAGCTCAGTCCTAGACTCTCTTAAGAAGTGAAACATTCTCTCAGCATCTCTCACGTCAATATCCTTCAAAATCTAATGTGTAATGATTTTTCTTCTGCAGTTGCATTGGCAACAGTGTCAAATGTTCATATTTCATGAATAAGATCACCTTTCACATTTGTAAATTTTATCAAGTGCAGGCTCAACTTATGCATCATTTCCTTGTGAGACAGCACCTTCATCTCAGAAAACAGCCCAATGAGTCTTCTCTGAGCTGTTGCTGCAGAAAGTCTATTGTTTTTTCAGTAAGGAGACCAGGATAACATAGTATTCTTGGTGTAGTCTCACCAATGCCTCATACAATAAGGCTTACCTTCTTTCATACACTTTGCTCCCTGCAATATTGGCCAACATTCTGTTTGCTTTCATCATGTCTTACTGGGGTCAAGTGTTTGAAATCAAGCCCCACTATTCCGGGAGTCCCAACAGACGTGTCAACGTTCAGACTGGAGTTACAAACTTGAGTTAAAAGGAAACATTCATGCACTTAACAAGCAATAACTGTTTATTATGAACAAATTGTCTTTAGCCAATGGCAGTTGGCAAACATGAACTGCTATTTCATAACTTTAAACCTTATTCTTTCTTAAATTCCTCAACAAACCCCCATCCTTCCTCCCCCATCACACCCCCCACTTACTCCTATAAAGAGACAGATACCCAAAGACAGACTAGACACAAATATTAAGTGCGGAAAAAAAATAAAGAAACAAGGTTGGGGAAATACAGTTTGATAACACTAGTTTGGACCATGGGATTCAATGAGTTGCTATTTTTCTGTTCTTCCCATTTTTTTTAGTGCTTTGCTGTTGGCGTCAGGTTGTTTGTACATCAATCCTCACTTTAATTCACTCATTGAGAATTTGTCTTTCTGCCATTTTTAATGGTGTTTTACTCCTACTTCAGCAAGGGAATGTAGTGAAAAGGTAAGTGGAAGATAGTCAGTATTATTGGAGACTTTCTAGTGCCTCCACGTAAGAGAGAGATAGAGACAGAGAGAGTTGCTTTTGATGCTTTGTTTCTTGGCTCCACACAAGTTATGATCACTTGTCAGAAGCTAATCAGAATGTTATTATCCCCCTTACCATAAAATCCATTGGCTCCATGATGTATTCTTTGTTTCTCACTGTTCCAGGAGAAAGCAACATTGTGTACAATGCACAGTGTGCTCCATTAAATGTGAACTTTTAAAAAATATATAAAGCCATCTCTTTACATAGTCTCTTTGGTTTAGTCTCTACTTTAGGAAATAAAAAGTGTGATCTTTTCATGCCTCCACCCTTAGGAAAGATGAAATGCTATTTTAAAAATGTATGTTAGCATGTGATACAGAGATAACATAAAATGAGACCCTTCCCTTATACAAGTCTTATATAATATTTTATTTTCTCTTAAATCCATGACATATTTCATCATTTTATATTCAGGACAGGGCACCTATGATCATATAATCTTACCAGCATTTGGAATAATATTCCACCTGAACAGTCTATTTTTTACATTATAAACTTTTGTAGTAAAGCATTTCCCAGCAACAGGAAATAGTCTTAGCTGTGTGCACATAGGCTCTTCAAATAAAAAAAACCTTAAGGTTATTGTAGGATAACACCACTCAATATCTGCATCAAAATCTTCACTTGAAACAGAAGAAAAAGAGATCAACTTCATTTGGTTCCACAGCGAATTGCTTTGTAGCAGCATCTAAAATTATATTGAGTTAACCTAGTTTCCAGGTCAATGTTCATGGAATACAGTCTGTGGATTCTTCCTCTGATTCTAACTTAAATAAGTACTTTCGCACTCCTTCTTCAATAAAGTCAACCTCAAGGCATGAACTGGAAATATTTTCACAAAATTTGCTTTTAGTTGCATTTCCCTACTTTCAGCTAAAGTTACTTCACTTACTGTTTACTCCCTCAGATTAGACAAGAAACATGACTGATTCACGTGGCTGCTCAGCATTTATGTTAAATAACAATACTTCACAGGAACATTTAATTCTTTGAACCATCTTGTCAAATAAAAAAATCTTTTACTGGCTCACTTCCTAACTGGTCTGTGTGTGTCCATTAAACAGAGGAACCTCATTAATCTGATTGAGATGAGCAGGCACTGTTTGGCTCATATAATTGATTATTCAGGAAGTCAAATTTACCTTAAGCAAGGTATGCCATACTGATCTAATGCTGTGCCCTACCAGAGAATTTGTTTAAATCTAGAATTTTAATGAGTATGCAATTTAAAAAAAGAGCTAATCTTTGCATTCTGCAAATTACAGGTTAAACTGAGAAGGACTAAACCCTTACCACCACATAAATACTGTGTATGAAATCCCAGCATTAAACAAGGTCCTGAAAAGCTTCTACGATCACAAGAGCATTTATCAGTTTCCAGGAACTCAACGTTGCGATAGAAAGACAGAAGCTCCGCATGCATTTATGTTCTTGGCCATTTTTGTTTCACGAATGGCCCAGTAAAGTGACAGGAATACTGTAAAACACTTACTTTGCAAAGGGTTGTGTAACTAACTCTTATCTAAAAAATATCCAATTGTTGATGCTTGAGGTGCTTGTGTTTCTTTATTTTTGCCGGCATTTTCACATGTTCTTCAGTACGGGTAAATTGAATATACTTACCTCTTTGATGTAATGTCTTTGCAGGGTCTTGAGATCTTCTTTGGATAATCTGAAATTTGGAGAATTGATATTCCGATAGTTGAGGTTCCTCTGAATTTGAAGAAATGGAACTTCAACTTTCTGACCATTTTATTTCATCCAAATCTATATAGTCTCTTTTATTCATTGAACTGAATACGAGTACAACAATCACTGGGAGGAATTTGAATCTTTCTTTTTATTTGAGCTTGTTTCTCCGAACTTAACCAATAAGGATATTGTTTAATCAACACTGAGTCCAATGTGCCCAGGTTATGTCCAGTTGTATCCAGATGCATCTTTACATATTTCCCTTATAGCTTGACTAGATTGTCCTGTTGTCCTCCCTCTAATTATGAAAACCCACTGTCTAACTATCTCAGTATTTCTATATTGCTAGTCAAATCACAGGAAGTTGGCTTTGTGAACTATCTACCTTTCCTTCTACCTCACACTTACTGTTTCTGTCATTACTCACTACTCTTACCAACCAGCCACTTGCTCCTTCTTATCCTCTTCCCCACAATGATATTACTTCAATATGTTTATGTAACATAAATGATTCTCCTTCCTGCAGTCCAAAGCATTTATCAGATAATTCATTTTACCAACCCTTCCAACCACCTGGTATAAACTGCTGAATTTTGTTTTTACAGGCTTACCTTGCAGAAGCTAATACTACCAGTATTTTGTCTCCAGCATGAAATAGGAGGAGAAAGTGAGCTCTGCAGATGCTGGAGATCAGAGCTGAAAATGTGTTGCTGGAAAAGCGCAGCAGGTCAGGCAACATCCAAGGAACAGGAAATTCAACTTTTCGGGCATAAGCCCTTCTTCAGAAAGACCTGCTGCGCTTTTCCAGCAACACATTTTCAGCTCCAGCATGAAATATCCTAGTTGTAGCATGTTCGGCTGCTTATTCCTTCATTTTTGTTTGTGAAGTTTTTAAGTGCTCTTGCATTATCTTACACGCTCCTGTGAGTCTCTCTGACAAATACTGAGGATTTGTTTGTCTACTTTAAGAATTTTTCCTCAGTCAACATTAATGAACCTCTTATTTCATGGCCATGCATAAACCTGAAGGGAGCAAATCCAGTGGATTCAGTTTGGGAATCTCTGGGAGCAAATAATGATAAACCTAACCCTTCATTCCCATCCTGAGGATATTTTAGCTACCCAAGCTCCATGCAGACGAACTGTGGTTGGTTTCAATTGGTTTGATACATAAACTGCTGCTTATATCTGAGAAAACTTCCGAATAAGTCAGAACCTCGATCAGATTGCATTTCAATTGGTCAGCCAGAGCAAGAAAAACAAGTTAATTTTTCCACTAATACTTTAGCTGTTCTTGTCCTTAATATACATGACTCCTAGACACCAGATTGGCATATTATAAGGATCTTCTGATGTCCTGCTTTGTTTTTGTAATGGTCCTACACAATCTACCAATACTCAATGAATGGCTTTTCAAAAGCTGGTATGTGTACCATATGTGCTAGTTGGATTATGTATTGAGATTTACCTACCACTTATATGACAGGTTTATAGAACTGCACCACGTCCTTATGAAGTCTTGGCCAGTGAAATCTTTGGTTGTCAGTGGTTGGACATTTTTGTATTATTACATGTCCTGCCATGGGAATTTCATTTGCTCCTCACAATATCTGGGCAGTACCACTTTCTGTTGAACAACCTTCCATTCCTCATCCTCACGTCTGTGAGTTTATCTCCATCTGCTTACCAGAGTTCTATTTTCAACGAAATAACAGTCTGAAACTCCTTCGGCCCAGACCACCAGGTAAGCCAACCTTCCATCCATTGACTCCAACTACACTTCTCATCGCTGTGGAAAGGCCATCGATATCAAAGACCCCTCCCAACCCAGTAATAATCTCTTTCTGCTGTCAGGGAGAAGATACAAAGCTTAAACTCATGTACCAACAGGCTCAAAAACAGCATCTTCCCCACAGCTAATAGACTTCTGAATGGATGTCTCAAATTTAAAATCTAATGTTGACCTTGTTTTTTGTACATCTTCTTTGCAGTTGTAACTTTGTATTCTTCTCTCTGTTCAATCACCCATATAATCTTTAGTGCCTTTGTATGTTATGATTTGCTGTACTGCATGCAAAACAAAAGCTTTTCACTGTACTTAGGTACATGTCACAATAATAAATCAAATCAAATTAACTTCAGTAAGCTGCCTGTGCTAACTCTAGGTCTTCTTTGTGAGCCTCGACTGATGAAGTCACACCAAATGTATTCTTTGAATTGTCCTAACCATCAAAGAAAGCTTCCATTACTCTAACATCTGCTTGTGGTATTACTTTGACCTCCAGTGATGTGCTTTGCTTCTCTATTGGTCAGGTCATGACACACCAATGATAAAAATATCTGGAACTTGTTCCTAGAACTGTTGCATCTCTTTGACATGCCTCGGGCATTCTGCAATTATTGGCAAAGCTATAATCTTTATGCCAGCCAAATCATTATCCAGGAGTAAATGCACTCTGTCCATTGGTAATTTCCTAACTACTCCTATTAGCACTCGACCAGATAATGATCCACACTTCAATTACAATTTGTACAATGGTCATCGTTTATCCTGTTTACAAGCTTTGGTTTCCACTGAACTCTATAGAGTGAAAATCAAATCCTTCCACAGTGAAAAAGTTTGATTACCACCTGTCATTGAGTGTACTTATGCATTTAGCTTCATTGCTTTAAGCAAATGGAGCTTTCTTTCCTTTTAACAAAAGTCCTTCACATCTCTCATCAACCCTAATCATCTCTTCTGCACTCATAGCAGTTTTTATCTCTGGTTCCATGGTTGTGGCTAAAGCTATTACTTTATCCATGATGGTTTCTGTTAGACTGTCCTTTTCAGACTCATTGCTACATGGCTCAATAAGTCCCATAGGTTTTGCGTGCAACTTCCAGCTTCCAATGTGACTCCGTCCTATTTCATTCCAATGGAAACACTTAAGTTTTTGATTTTTCACGTCCATCTTTGGCGTCCTCCTTTCTGATCAATTTTTCCTTGCCTTCCTTTACTCTTTCATCCTTTCTCCTTCCCGAGTTTATAGGCATGACAGAAAAAGACTTAGTTTTATGGATCAGCTCATAATTGTCAGCCATTTTTGCTAACCGCCAAGTATTTACAATCCTTTGGTCTTCAGAATGGGTTCTTTTTATAAAACTGAGGTTTGAATTTCTTCCAGTAGAAGTACTTCTCCGAGCATTTGATATGTAGTTACAACTTCTAATGTTGTAAAGATCACTTTGCTTAACCATTTCGAATTCAGTGTAGGTTTTCCCAGGTTGGTCCCTTTAATTTAGAAACTTTTACCTCTATGCTTCAGGGAGTAAGTCAAGTGTACTCATTATTTTTGACAGTTCCATAAACTCCAGAACAGTGAAGCATAAATTTCGTGTGCTTTACTTGCCAATTCATTCTGTACGGGCAATGTCCTGACTTCCTTTCATTTGTCCTGCTAATTTTTCAACAGGACATGAAGGTTTCTTCCATGTTCTTTTCCTCGATTCCTGATAAAGGCCTTTTGCCCGAAACGTCGATTTCGCTGCACTTTGGATGCTGCCTGAACTGCTGTGCTCTTCCTGCACCACTAATCCATACACAAATTTGAACATTTCCTTACTGCACTTCAGATTATGACAACAATTTTCTCATCATCCTTTACTTTTTCTCTCTTTCAAATATTTAGTTTCAGTCTCTTAAATTCTCTTTCTCATGACTTTCCCCTAAACGCCAAACTTTAAAGTTCAATTTCAATTCCCTTTTTTTCACATTTTCCACTCTATCTCCAACATTTTAATTTTTTTCTTCCATTTTAAAATTCTTTAACTGTGACTTGATATTAAATGATTCTAATGTGTCACTGTAGTGATGGGAATGAGGTCATGAATATGAGTTCCTTGATTGGAACCTTTAATCTGGTCCAATCAGGAAGCCCGGCTGACAAATATAAAGGGGAGTGTTAGGGTTCTGTTCACTCTAGGAACTGGTTCTGAGCTAGCTGGCTCAGTGTCACGTTCTATACACATGTAATTAAAGGATGACTTGGTGACAGGATACCAGCCTTTGTAGAGTTATTTCTACTTGGAGTTCTTGGTCTCTGTTGAAGAAATTATTGGGAACATTAACAGACTTTATTACATGGCCATGGGAAACACATCATGCCTCACAGAGAGAGAGAATCAGATGTAGTCCGAAGTAATACAAAATGTTCCAGTTTACAAAGTATCTTAAGCAGGGGTTGACCGTTAGCCATCAGAGTAATGGGGTTGAGTGATATCAATGGTCAGTCTAGGTTGTGGTCACAGATGTTTCCTTATCAAGCAGGGCTGGAGGGTTAGCAAACACTCGATGTTTGCCCAGGTTCTGCAAGAATCAGGAAGATAAGCAACACAGGCTGCAGGAATCAGGGAGATAAGTGACACAATGAACCATACATCATTACAAAAGCAGAACTAGTCTAGGGTCTGGGGGAGATCAAGGATTAGCAGATATTTTGGAAAAGTAGTTACAGCAGGACTTCTTCAAAACTGCATGTCAGCAACCTGTGCTTTAACTGGAGAGACCTGTTATGTGACAAAATGGCTGCCAGGCAGAGTGTGTCAAATTTTCTTCTTCTTTGATCACAAGATCTAAAGAGCACATCGGAAGTGTCCGCAAATGGGGGAGCGTAACCAGAGCCAGGCGGTTGTAGGGGGGTGGTGGTTGGAGATCGGAAGGTGATCTTCGGGTTCAGTGAGAAAGGGACAGAAGGCTCCAAGGACTAAGAATCAGCATCTGGGGTTTCATCACGAAGGGAAAATCTAGGCATCTGTGAGATCGCTGGAGAGGAGAGCCATAACAGTGAACTGAACCAAGCACAGGATTGTCTGCAGGGTCACTCCAGTTTCTATCTGAGTAGTCCCAAAGGGAGGGGAAAAGAAAGCTGCAAGTTGCTCAAATTCCATAAGGGCTCACTTGGTGTGAGGTCAGGATGGATGGGCATATGGGCACATACCCAGCACCCAGAGTGACTGATCTTCTGTGCATAAAAAAAGTATTAAACTGTAATTCCTGTGTAC
This sequence comes from Hemiscyllium ocellatum, assembly GCF_020745735.1. Lineage (NCBI taxonomy): Eukaryota > Metazoa > Chordata > Chondrichthyes > Orectolobiformes > Hemiscylliidae > Hemiscyllium > Hemiscyllium ocellatum. The sequence continues at coordinate 110,051,708 of NC_083403.1, read as the reverse complement.
TAGAGGTTATCAGGCTATCCATTGTGCCCCAATCAAACATAATTAGGGAAAGAAAGATAAGAAAGGGTGCAGTGAAAGGCTGAGCAACCAGGATGGAGGCTGAATAGCTGTCTCTGACAGGGTCTGACAGGGGGTGGCGCTCTTTTGCATTGCGTCACATGCGTCCATCCGGCCTGCCCTTGATTTTACTGCTGTGCGAGTGACCTGCAGGACCAGGAACGGGCTTCCCACCTTGTCGCCGATTTGTCCTGGTCCTAATTCTTATGCTTGGCATACCTGTGAATGTAAACTTTGAAGAGTTTTGATTAACTGATGCAGATATCTCCCACTCGTCCACCACTATTGTGTCAGCAGTATAAGTCATGGGGATGGTTTTGAATAATCTATTAAATACATCGACTATTATTGGACAATATTCATAACAATGAAATCAAGGTAATTCTATAAAAGCAAGTTGTCGACAAGTAAAAGGCCGACCAGGCAAGGAAGTGGCTCAACAAATGCAGGGCATCCCTTTTACAACATTCATTTTTATTTTACAAATCAAACATGCTTCAGCTCTTCTCTTAACTGCTTTCAGAAAATCTGGGTGCCAGCAAGTTTGTAATAGAGTATTAACTATTCCCTCCTTGCCCAAGTGTGTACAATTGTGCACATAATCAACTAAAATAGGCAACAGCAAAGAAGGACACAAACTTGTCCAGCAGGGGTCACCCACATTATTTTTTTGCAGATCAATGTGTTTTATTATCATTATCAACAATGTCAATAATCATTATTCCGAACACCAAGCATTGTATTTCTTGCAGTAAAACCACAAGCTTTGTTGTAATTTTAAATTTAACACGCATGTTTAAGAAAAAATAAAAATAATCTAGGATTTGGGGGAAAACAAGGATTAGCCGACAGTTGCAAGGCTATTTTGGAAAAGTAGTTACAGCAGGACTTCTTCAAAACAGCATGTCAGTAACCTGTGCTTTAAGTGGAGAGACCAGTTATGTGACAAAATGGCTGCCAGGGAGAGTGTGTCAAATTTTCTTTCACAGTTTCTTTCATAATTCCATTAATTCTGAATGCTGTGCTTGTCCGTCAATTATTTCCACCCTTTTACCTCTCTAGGCAATTCCATTTCTAGTTCCATCAGCATGGCTTTTGCTATCTTTTGTAACTTTGTCAGGACCATCTCCTCCACCTATAGGAAGGCTTTAGCTGATTCTAATGCCATCTTATTTTTAAAAAATCAAAACGTGTTTTTTTTTACCTTTATCACTTACTAACTTCACATCCCATATTATATTTTCTTCCAAAACTTTGTGACAATTCACTTGGTTAATGTGTTGGAAATCAAACCTCATTATTCCTGAAATCATCACAGATGTGAAAATATTTAGTCAAAACAATTCGAAATGCCCAATTTACTAAAGTGATGAACTCAGGTTAAAAGCAAAGACTGTCTTCAGGTTTCTGTACTTATCACGCAATAACTGTTTATTGTGAACAAAGTGCATTTAATCAATGGGTTACCATTGTATTCTATTTTCTCTCATTGGCTTATGTGCTTTACAATGGTTTTGGAGGCTGAGAGCTGCCTATTTAAGATTGCTGTCTGTTTTAGTGCCATTTTCCATCAAGCACCGCACTTTACCTCCAATCCCATGACACCTTACCTTAGCCATTAAACGTCAATTCTCAACCTTGTCAAAAGCTTTCTGAAAATCCAGTCCAGCTTAGTTTAATCAGACCCTCCTTTACTAATTGCTATAATTGTGCTTCAGTTATTATATCCTAATCCCTTCCAGCTGGTTTGATTTCCATGAAGTAAGAGTGGACATGGAGTAATTATCTTGAACATTACCCTTTCTCTAATGGAAAAATATTGCAATACATAGTACAGGCAGTAAGATCTATGTATAAAGAATATGCGAGCAATAATTTTTCCCATGTTTGAAGTAACAGGAAATTCTATAATTTTTCTTTGCATGATTTACATGTTATTTACTTAACCAGTATCTCCTACCCATTTCTAACACAAGTTATTTCCAGAAGAAGTCCTCTGTGAGAAAGATCTGGCTAACAGATAGGCTTAATGTCAAATGCACTCACAGTTTTGTTGCTCAAGTCAGCCAATTAAGGAAGTACTGTGTCCAACAGGTTCCCAAAATGTATCCTGGTGAGTCAGCACAAGTTTCATTGCCAACCCCAAGTGTACTAAGCCAGCACTGTTGTGTGGGTGATGGGTGGAGGCAGTTACCACAACCGTACACACTAGCAGCCAGAACAGCCAATTGAGAAACCGCAGTGCTGTCTATCTTTCAACCAAACATATTTCAGGCATTTACTCAATAGTATACAATTTCACAATGACGATCTTAAGATGCTGGTTAGTGAGGAATTCTCTGAGGATTATGTACCACACCCAGAAAGGGCCAACTGTCCCAGCCCAAATGGTTATTTCCATCCTGAGTTTATGTTTTTTTTTGTTTTGGAAGGGGCATAACTTTTCCAAAATCAATAATCCCGGGAAAGTAGCCAGGGGTCCCAACTCCCAAATGAGAAAATAAATTCTTTTTGATGAATCTATTTTTTTCTTATTTATTTTAAAGATACTTGCAGCCATCACAAAGCACATGGAGAAACCACTTTGGTCAATTGAACATGTCACATTGTTGCTGAAGCATGCAGTCAGGACATTGGAGAGGCTGGTACATCCTGTGGGCGGACACCTCTAAAAGGGTCTGAACTTACTGGCTAAGTACACTGTCAATCTAGACAATCAGTGTTCGCAGTAACAAAACAGTGAGGCAGACCATCCCAAATGATCTCAATGTTCTGAACAACAGCCATCACTGACTGAGCAGGACACATCAGGTTCTGTGGGCCCTGCTTAGAGACTGCAGGAGCATGAGGTAAGGAAATCTAAAGCCCTAATAGAACATAGAACATTACTGCGCAGCACAAGCCCTTCAGTCCTCGATGTTGCGCCGACCCGTCATACCAATCTGAAGCCCATCTAACCTACACTATTCCATGTACGTCCATATGCTTGTCCAACGGCGATTTAAATGTACTTAAAGTTGGCAAATCTACTACCGTTGCAGGCAAAGCATTACATACCGTTACTACTCTCTGAGTAAAGAAACTACCTCTGACATCTGTCCTATATCTATCACCCCTCAATTTAAAGCTATGCCCCCTCGTGCTCACCATCACCATACTTGGAAAAAGGCTCTCCCCGTCCACCCAATCTAACCCTCTGATTATCTTACATGTCTCTATTAAGTCTCATCTCAACGTTCTTCTCTCTAACAAAAACAGCCTCAAGTCACTCAGCTTTTCCTCATAAGACCTTCCCTCATACCAGGCAACATCCTAGTAAATCTCCTCTGCACCCTTTCCAAAGCTTCCACCTCCTTCTTATAATGCGGTGACCAGAACTGTACACAATACTCCAAGTACGGCCGCACCAGAGTTTTGTACAGCTGCAGCGTAACCTCATGGTTCCGGAACTCGATACCTCTATTAATAAAAGCTAAAACACTGTATGCCTTCTTAACAACCCTGTCAACCTGGGGGGCAACTTTCAAGGATCTGTGTACATGGACACTGAAATCTGTCTGCTTATCTACACTACCAAGAATCTTACCATTAGTCCAGCAGTTTGCATTCCGGTTACTCCTACCAAAGTGAATCACCTCACAGTTGTCCGCATTAAACTCCATTTGCCACCTCTCAGCCCAGCTATGCTACCTATGTCTCTCTGTAACCTACAACATCCTTCGTCACTATCCACAACTCCACTGACATTAGTGTCGTCTGCGAATTTACTAACCCACCCTTCTACGCCCTCATCCAGGTCTTTTATAAAAATGACGAACAGCAATTGACCCAACACCGACTCTTGCAGTACATCACTAGTAACTGGACTCCAGGATGAACATTTCCCATCAACCACCACACTCTGTCTTCTTTCAGCAAGCCAATTACTGATCCAAACTGCTATATCTCCCACAATCCCATTCCTCGGCATTTTGTACAAAAGCCTACTGTGAGAAACCTTATCGAACACCTTGCTGAAATCCATATACACCACATCAACTGGTTTACTCTCATCTACCTGTTTGGTCACCTTCTCAAAGAACTCAATAAGGTTTGTGAAACACAACCACCATTCACAAAACCGTGCTGACTATCTCTAATCAAATTATTCTTTTCAACTTTTCAACACTTTACCTACAACTGAAGTAAGGCTCACTGGTCTATAATTACCAGGATTGTCTCTACTCCCCTTCTTGAACAGGGGAACCACATTTGCTATCCTCCAGTCTTCTGGTACTATTTCTGTAGACAATGACGATTTAAAGATCAATGCCAAAGACTCGGCAATCTCCTCCCTGGCTTCCCAAAGGATCCTAGGATAAATCCCATCCGGCCCAGGGGACTTATCTATTTTCACACTCTGTAGGATTTCTAATACCTTTTCCTTGTGAAGCTCAATCCCGCCTAGTCTAGTAGCCTGTATCTCAGTATTCTCCTTAACAACATTGTCATTTTCTAGAGTGAATACTGTCGAAAAATATTCATTTAGTGCTTCCCCTATCTCCTCTGACTCTACACACAGCTTCCCACTACTATCCTTGATTGGCCCTAATCTTACTCCCGTCATTCTTTTATTCCTTAAATACCTATAGAAAGCCTTAGGGTTTACCCTGATCCTATCCGCCAACAACTTCTCATGTCTCCTCCTGGCTCTTCTGAGCTCTCTCTTTAGGTCTTTCCTGGCTACTTTGTAACCCTCAAGTGCCCTAACTGAGCCCTCACATCTCATCCTAACATAAGCCTTCTTCTTCCTTATGACCAGAGATTCCACTTCCTTCATAAACCACCGTTCCCACGCTCTACAGCTTTGTCCCTGCCTGACAGGTACATACTTATCTAGGACGCACAGGAGCTTTTCCTTGAATAAGTTCTACATTTCTAATGTGCCTATCCCCTGCACTTTCCTTCCCCATCCTATGTTTCCTAAATCTTGCCTAATCGCATCGTAATTGCCTTTCCCCCAGCTGTAACTCTTGCCCAGTTGTATACACCTATCCCTTTCTATCGCCAAAGTAAACATAACAGAATTGTGATCGCTATCACCAAAGTGCCCACCTACTTCCAAGTCTAACACCTGGCCGGGCTCATTACCCAGTACCAATTCTAATTCGCCCCTTGTTGGCCTGTCTACATACTGTGTCAGGAAGCCCTCCTGCACACACTGGACAAAAACTGACCCATCTATAGTACTCTTACTATAGAGTTCCCAGTCAATATTTGGAAAGTTGAAGTCCCCCATGACAACTACCCTGTCTCTCTCACTCCTATCCATGAAATGCTGCACCTCTACTCCAAATTCATTAATTGAACAAAATAGAGATGGTTGAGCAGGCAATGTGCTGCAGCTGTAGTATGTGGGAACTAGTGAATACCAGTTACGATGACCACATCTGAAGCAAGTGCTGGTTGCTCGAGGAACTTCAGCTCAGAGTTGGTGAGCTAGAATCTACACTGCAACACTTCAGGGAAGGGGAGAGGTCCCTGAACATCATGTTTAAGGAGACAGTCACATCTCTTAGATTAATTACATCAAATTTGGACCATAGAAAGAGAGAGAGAGAGAAGGGTGGGTCTGTGACTGAGGTAACAGTGGGATCCAGAATTCAGATCTGGAGGAGCTGCAGCCAGTAACCTTGTCCAATAAAAATGAAGTTTTTGTTCCCAGTATAAACATAGGTGCTGCCTGCAGACAGCATGAGCAAATCAAGGATTATTGGGAAAAGGCAAGAAAGTCGAGTTGAGGATTATCAGATCAGACATGACCTCATTAAATGGTGCAGCTGACTCAATGGACCAAATAGTCTTCTACTGCTCTTACCTCTTATGATCTCATGTACTGTCTTTCAAGCACTGCAGCACAATTGACTAAAACCTCCTGCTTTATCACAATTACGCTCCTCACTTACCCTCAACCAGTGTCTCACACACTGTCAGCCATTCCACAATGAGTCGCATTGTCCAAATACCTCACAAGACCCCCACTATCATACTTCACTGTCTCTCACAGGAGCAGATCACAAACAACATCAGATGACAGTCTGCCACAGTGGAGGAATAGTTTGTCTATATCGTCTCTTGCCCCTTGAAGCGAGCTTCCTCACCACTAAAGTAAGGGACAGAGTGGAGGGCATGGTCACAGGTGAGGCTGGAAGAGTTTCATTATATACTATCGTCTTTATCTCATTTCTTTGATATCAGATTCTTTCTCGTCTCACATGCTCTGAATGAAAAACTGCCAATTCTTTCAATGCCCTCTTCTCTCTCTCTAATATAACTATAATTATGTCCTGCCTCTCAACACAAGATAACCTATATTCCTGTTTTTCCTGCTGAGAATGTTGATGATCCTCAGGCAGTGAAGGGAAAGGAGTATTGTCCTCCTGAACATATAGACAAGGTACAAGAGTCGGCCACTCATCTCTTTCACCCTGTTTCACCATTCAATAAGACCATGGCTTCTCTGATTTTAATCTCAACTCTACATTCCTGCATATCCCCAATAATCCATCATGCCCTTGGCAATCAAGAATCTATCCACCTCTGTCTTAATAATGTTTAAAGATTTTGCGTCAACTGCCCTTTGAGGAAGGGAATTCTGAAGATTCTCAATGGTCTAAGAGAAAAATATTTCCTCATCTCAGTTTTAAATGGGTGCCCCCTTAATTTAAACTTATAACCCCGGGTTCTAGATTATCACATAAGAGGAAATACTCTTTCAAAGTCCACCCAAGTTTCCTCAGCATCTTGCATGTTTTGATTAAGCCACCTCTGACCCTTCTAACCTCCATACCTAGCCTATCTAGCCTTTCCTGATGAGGCTATCCACTCACTCTCGGTATGAGTCTAGTGCACATTCTCTGAACTGTTTCCAATGCATTGGCATCCACCTGTAAGCACAGGGGCCAGTACTGTACGCAACATCCCAAATATGGTCTCACCAATGTTCTGTCTAATTGAAGCTTACTCTTGTATTTAATTGCGCTGGCAATAAAACATAATATTCTATTATCTTTCCTGCTGGACTTGCTGGACCTGCGTATTAATCTGTGAATCACATGCTGTAACACTTTGCACTTCAGAGTTCTGCAACATCTCAATGTTTAGATGATAGCTTGTTTTCTTATCCTTTCTGCCAAAAGGACCCTTGCACATTTTCTCACATTGTAGTCCATTTTCCCGATCTTTGCCCACTGATTCATCCGATCGATATCCCTTTGTGAGCTCCATATGTCCTCTTCACAACACACTCTCTCGCCTGCCTTTGTGCCATCAGCAAATTTAACAGTGTTCTCTTCAATCCCTTCATCCAAATAATTTAAGTAATTGAAAACTGCTGAAGGCCCAGCAAAGGTCCTGTGACACACCACTCATGACATCCTGCCAACTTGAAAATCACCCATTTATTCCTATCCCCTGCTTCCTGATAACCGGTCAATTTTCTACCTTTGCAAATACATTACCCTATACACCACGAGGTTTTTTTTTAATTCTCCACAATAACCTTTCATGTGATAAGTTATCAAATTTCTCTGAAAATCTAAGTACAAAACATACACTGGTTTCACTTTCTTATTAGTACAAGGTACTTAAAATCATAGCTTAAACTCCATCAAAGAAAAATGCCTTTGGCCCATTGCATCTGTGCTCGTCAAAAAGAATCTCCTATCTATTCTAATCCCATTTGCCAGCACTTTGCCTTGGCATCATAAGTGCATATCGAAATACTTCCTGTGTTATGAGGATTTCTGCCTCCATCAGCCTTACAGATAGTGAGTTCCAGATACCCACTGCTCTCTGGCTGATGAAGTTTTCACTCACATCTTCTCTAAACCTTCTGCCCCTCATTTAAATCTGTGTCCCTGGTCATTGATCCCTCTATCAGCAAAATAAATCAACAAAATTACCCTATCTATACCCCTCACAATTTTACACATCTCAATCATGAGCCCTTTCAAATTCCTCTGGCCTCAGGAAAACAAACCCATTCTATCCAATCTCTCTTCTTAACCAAAACACTCCAGTCTGGGCAACGTCCTGGTAAATCCCTTTGCACCCTCTCAGTGCTATCACACTGTCCAGAGCTGCAAACAATACTATAACTATGGTCTAACCAATTTCTTGGGAAGAACTCTAACAAATTAATTAAACATAACTTCGCCTTTGAGAAAACTATGCCAACTCTGCCTGATTACCTTGAACTTATCCAACTGCTTTATAGTTTCCTGCTTTCGGTCTCACTCCCTCTTTGAATAAAGGAGTTGCATTAACTGTTTTCCAATCTAAAGATTCCCTGGACAAATAAGTTTTAGAAAATTAAAATCAATGCATATTCTATCTCACTTGTTGCTTCTTTTAAGACCCTAGGATGGAATCCTTCAAGATGCACTGACATGCTGTCTGACTCTTAACAAGCACCAGATCCGATGTTGACACCCCAGGTATTTCAGACATTGGGTTAGAAAAGGGTCAGCACATGGTGATGTATTGACCACAAGTGTCTAGGAACAAAAGCAGGGCCATAGGATGACACAGATGCCAACTCACCAGAGGGTGAGGTCACACAGTGATTCTGTTGCGGTGTACTCAGAGTTTGGGCTACTGACAATGACTGATGGATAAATGAAAGGAAATGCTTGGTGCACAACCTGCCAGACAGGCTGGGCACAAGGTCGCAGCTCTAATATTGTCACAGGGCCGGCACAATTCACCAAAGTCGTATTGTTCAAAATGCTTTCTGAAATCTCTAACAGTGGCCATTTTGGCTTTGGTGACCACCGTTGACACAGGCTTCCAGAGTATTATGTGGCTCTACAGTTCACTAACAAAACCACTGAGCCTTGAATGATCTTGGAAGCTAAACCTGCTGACCTCTGTCAGGATGACAGTGAGGCTGTCCCACCAATGTCTCTGGTCTGTCAATGTCCTTAAAGCTGCCGGCCAACCAGCTAGCTCTACCCGACCCAAAGGTTGAGTTACTCCTGCATGACTGGACGAGGGTTTGGTCATCAAGTTGTCCTGAGTTGAAGCTCAACCGCCTTCATCTTCCCAAATTCTAGAGACCGGGGAACAATCTTGCTGGAACACAAGGTTAGCAAAACGACCATTCGAAGATACACACTGAGGGGTGTGACTAATATTTTTGATGCTAACACGACTTAAAAATTGCCCTTTGTCAAATGTATATTGTGGTCTATATTTGTGCTTTCTATTTAAAGTAAGATTAATCTCTTTATAGTAAGAACAATGCAAAATCCTGACACCTGAAGTAAAAGAACATAATTAGATACTGGCACAGCAAGTAATATCGATGGGAGGGAAAGATTAAGTTAAACTGGAGGTGGAGTTCAACATGGGAAAATGTGACTTAAGAATTAGATCAGAATATATTCTAATTTATAGGTAATTAGGAACTGTGCAGGAAACAAAGAGATTTTGGTGTTCCTTATAAAAACATGAGGGATATGGATAGGGTAAATAGGCAAGGTCTTTTCCCTGGGTTGGGGGAGTCTAAAACGAGAGGGCATAGTTTAAAGGTGAGAGAGGAAAGATTTAAAAGGGACCTAAGGGGCAAATGTTTCATAAAGAGGTGGTGAGTGTATGGAATGAGCTGTCAGAGAAAGTGGTGGAAGTTGGTACAATTATAACATTTAAAAGGCATCTGAATGGATATATGAATGGGAAGGGTTTAAAGGGAGAGTGCCAAATGCTGGCAAATGGGACTAAATTAATTTAGAATATCTGGTGGTCATGAGCGAGTTGGACTAAAGGGTTTGTTTCCGTGCTGTACATCTCTATGACTCTATGTGGAAGAATAATGGTACAGGTTAATGCTGATAAATTAAGCTAATGCTAATCAGAGTCTGGCAGCTGGGGAAATTTAAATTCAGTGAATTAATACATTCAGTTGATTAATAGAAATTAAGTCGGGAATTAAATTCATTACCGATGCCATTGGGTACATATCGTAAAAATCTATCTGATTCACTAATGTTCTTTAGTGAAATCACTCTGTCATCCTTATGTGGCCAAGTCTAGGTGTGATACCAAGGATTCACAATAATGTAGTGGAGTCTAATTTCTTTCTGAAATGGATAAAAACAAAGCATTCATAATTACAAATGAGCAAATCCTTGACTTGCCAGAAATAGCCTCACACGGAAAGACTAAAATAAATTTAAAAAGTGATGACTCACCTAAACCCAGCTTTGGTCAAATGTTTCCTGGAAAACTAAACAAAATTGAAAATAAGGAATCTCCAGCATTGATATGGTATCTTTCGCAAAAACTCTAAAGCCCAGGCCATAGTAGTCACTTCTACATTGCAGAAAACATGTCACCAATTTATATACAACACACTCTCACAAACATTAATGACCAGAAAAGTGGTTTCCATGAGAATAGTTGAAAGATAAATGTGAACCAAGTGGTTGGGAAGATCATGCCTGCTCCTGTCTGATTGGTTATGTGAGAGCTCTTCAAATTGAGAGAGAAATTGAAGCTTCAGTTTAACAGCTTATCCACAAGAGTTGCATCACAGAGGGCAACACCTCAGGAGGGATATACCAATTGGTGGGCGCGTGGTCAATACAGATTTACAAGAATGATACTGGCACAAAATTACATGGACAAATTTTAGAGACTTGGCTTGCATTCTCTGAGTTTAGATGTTTGAGGCATATCAGCAAGAGTGCACCTGCTGGGAGTTGCGCTAATTGTGGGGGTTTAGGCAAGTGAGGAGGGTGAGGAGTGCAGAGCTATCACTGTGTTGTTCCAGCCATTTTTGCAAGGTTTCCTGGTGATATCTAAGAGCGGTTTTCAGTGAATACTGAGCTTTGTTTGGGAGGGCAAGAAGCAACAATGTGAGGGTAAGATCTTCTTTTCCCCTAAATCCGTTAGCTGTTAAAGGATCAGAGACAGCAGTTACTGGAGCGGTTCGCTCCTCCTGAAAGATGTGGGAGATCAAGGAGCAGTTGACCCACTTTGCAGGAAGTGTGTCTGGCTGCAGCTCCTCTCAGACAGCATGGATCTGTTGGAGCAGCAGTTGGAAGCACTGAGGAGCACAGGAGGCAGAGAATGGGGTAGGTAGCAGTTTCAGTTGTCACAGCATAGATGTAGTCAGGATGACAGCCTGGAGACATAGGCAAGTAGTGAAGGGGTCTTCTGTGGCTCACCCCCTCTCAAACAACTATACTATTGTGGATGGCGCTGGGGACAATAGTCTCTCAGGAGAAAGTAGCAGCCATCACTGACTGTGCTGAAAAAATGGGTATGACAAAGTCCAAGCGAGCAATCATGATATGGGACTCTTTAACCAGGGGCACAGATAGGCATATCGACGGCTGCAAGTGAGACTTCAAGATGTCATGAGAGGAAGGGGAATGATATTTTAATGAGTGAGAACATCATGACAGTCCTTAGAGAGGCTATTTCTTGGGCATCGTCCAGTGAAGCTATATGGGTAGAACTGTGAAATAAGAAGGGGGTGATCACTTGAGATTGTACAATAAGCCACCAGTAATAAGTGGGAAATTGAGGGGCAAATGTGTAGGGAAATAGCAGGTGGCTGTAAGAATAATAAGGTTGTAATAGTAAGGGATTTTAACTTTCCAATCATAGACTGTGACTGCCATAGCATTAAGGGCTTAGATGGGAAGGAATTTCTTTAGTTCAGGAAAACTTTCTCAATCAATATGTAGATAGCCCGACAAGAGTAGGGGCAAAACCTGACCTCCTCTTGGGAAATAAGCAATGTCAAGTGACTGAGATATTAGTGAGGGAACACTTTGGGACAAGTGACAACAATTCTATTAGTTTTAAAATAGTTATGGAAAAGGATAGATCTGGTTCACAAGTTGAAGTTCTAAATTTGGACAAGGCCAATTTTGATGGCATTAGAAGAAACTTTCAAAAGTCGACTAGGGAGGCTGTTCACAAGTAAAGGGATGTTTGGCAAGTGAGTCCTGCTTTCTACTTCTATGTTTGGATTTCCTTGGGAAACACTAGCAGTGCTTCATCCGGAGGCTCACTGAAGATGCTACCTAATATAGTGACGAAACGTCTGAAAATGAACCTTTCAGCTCAGTGAGCAAACCTACATCCAGAACCTCAACCTGAGCTACGAATCTTCTAAAAACCCAGTAAGGAAGAAATTGCAGGTCCCCTTGCAGAGATATTTGTATCATCAACAGCCCGGGTGAAAACTGGAAGGTGGCTAATATTTATTTACGAGATCTTGAAGGGAAAAGCCGGGGAACTACAAAGCGGTGAGCCTGACAACAGTGGTGGATAAGTTGTTGGAGAGGATTCTGAGAGACAGGACATTTGGAAAGCCAAGGTCTGATTAGGGATAGCAAGCATGGCTTTGTGTGTGAAAAGTTGTGTCTCACAAACTTGATTGAGTTTTTTGAAGAGGTGACCAAGAAGATAGATGAAAGCAGAGCTGTCGACATAGTCTGCATGGACTTTACCATGGCCTTCCATGTGGTTTTGCATCGTAATTAGTAAAGTTAGACCACATGAGACCCAGGGAGAGCTAGCTAATTGGCTACAAAACTGGCTCAACAGCCTGAGACAAAGCATGGTGGTAGGCGGTTGTTGTTCAGACTGGTGACCTGTGACCAGCAGTGTGTTACAAAGATTGATGCTGGGTCCATTTTTGTTCATCATTTATATGAATGATTTAGATGAGAATCTAGAGGTATGGTAAGTAAGTTTGCAGTAAGTAAGTTCGTGGTGTAGTGGATAGTGAAGAAGAGCAGTTAGTCCTGTTGCCTCACAGCACCAGGGATTCGGGTTTGATTCCAGCCTCGGGCGACTGTCGGTGGGGAGTTTGCACATTCTCCCCATGTCTACACAGGTTTCCTCCCAAAGTCCGAAGATGTGCAGGTTAGAGGGATTGACCATGCTAAATTGCCCACAGTGTCCAGGGATGTGTGGGCTAGGTGGATTCGCCATGAGGGAAATGCCAGGTTACAGGGATGGGGTGGGTCTGGCTGGCATGTTGTTCAGATGGGCCAAATAGCCTGCTTCCACATTGTAAGCCTTCTATGATTTCAAGATTATCTAAGAGTACAATGGGATTTTGAATAACTAGTCAGCTGAGCAGTGGCGGATGGAATTTAATTGTGGATGGCACAATTGGTAGCACTGCTGCCTCACAGTGCCAGAGACCCGGGTTCAATTCCCGCCTCAGGCGACTGACTGTGTGGAGTTTGCACGTTCTCCCCGTGTCTGTGTGGGTTTCCTCCAACAGTCCAAAACTGTGCAGGTTAGGTGAACTGGCCATGCTAAATTGCCAGTAGCGGATTTGAAGGGGTAAATGTAGCGGAATGGGTCTGGGTGGGTGGCGGGTTGGTGTGGACTTGTTGGGCCAAAGGGTCTGTTTCCACACTGTAAGTAATCTAATCTAATCAATATAGATAAACATGAGGTATTACATTTTGTAAAGATAAACCAGAGCAGGTCTCACACAGTAGGGACCTGGGAAATATCGTTGAACAGAGAGATCTAGGGGTGTAGGTCCATAGTTCTTTGAAAGTGGAATCACAGTTAGAGAAGGTGGTGAAGAAGGCATTTGGCACACTTGCATTCATCAGTCAGAGCAATGAGCACAGGATTCGGTATGTCATGTTGTGGTCGTAAAAGACATTGGTAGGGCCATATTCATAATACTGCATATAGTTCTTGTCATACTGCTATAGGAATAATGTTATTCACCTGGAAAGAATGCAAGATGATTTAAAAAGATGTTACCAAGACTGGACAATTTGAGTTACAAGGAGAGGCTGGATAGGCTGGGATTTTTGCCCTGGAGTGTAGGAGGCTGAGGGGCGGCCTTATAGAGGATTGTAAAATTGTGTGGGGCATATTTATGATGAATACTTAAGGTATTTTCCCTAGAATAGGGGAGTCTAAAACTAGACAGCATAGCTTTAAGGTGAGAGGGGAAGGATTTAAAAAGTACCCGAGGAGCAACCTTTCCACACCGAGGATGCTGCGTGCATAGAATAAGCTGCCAGAGGAAGTCATGGAGGCAAGGATAATTGCAACATTTAAAAGACATTTGAACAGGTACATGGATAGCAAATGTTTTGATGGATATGGGCTAAATGCAGGAAAATGGGACTAGCTCAGTTTAGAAACTCTGGCCAGCATGAATGTGTTGGGCCAAAGGGTCTATTTTCATGCTTTGTGATTCAATGACTCTATTAAAATCAGGAGATATGTTTGTCCACAAAGTGCATTAGAATCTGGAACTCACGGCAAAAAGCAATGGATGTTTGAAACTTTCAGGATGCAATCAATAGATTTTTATTAGGTAAGAGTATCAAAAAATATGCAATAAAATCATTGAGATTCCACTCCACCTGAAGATTTTTGAAACCAGTAACACTATAAACATACTTCTTTCAACAACACTGAATTGGCAGCCATTCACAGGTCGTCAATTACATATAAATTTTGAACTGAATAGAAAGACTTCGCTCATTGATCTGCAACAAATGTTTTAACTGTTACTTCAGATAGATTGCCACAAAATTACATTGGGAGTGATCATTCATTCATACCCAAAGGCCTCACCAAATGATGTCAGCTGCCATCTTTTGAGGGTTTTGGTCATTTTTCCACAGGGGAAATATTAGTATAGGATGATATTTGTACTTTAGTTAAACATTTAAAGAAAGTGAATTTACAGAAAGTTAAAGGAACTTACAATGGACAAAGAAATGGCACAGAAACCAAATTATTATTCTGTGTCTGTCTTTACTGAGGAAGCTACAAGAAATATTACAGTATTAGAGATCCAAGTGATTAGGGAGAATGGGGGACTGAGCAAATTAGTACTAAAAAGAAGGCTTTATTGGAGAATGAAGGTTAATAAGTCCCCATGACATGATATTCTACATCCAGTATTAAATGAGGTGGCTATAAAAATAGTCAATGTTTTGGTGGTTGTTTTTCAAAATTCTATAGATTGTGGAATGATTCCAAGATAGTAAATGGGAGAGAATGTGGGGAACTGTAGACCTGTCTGCCTTACCTCAATAGTAGGGAAAATACTAAAATCTAAAGTCGAGGATGTAATGAATAGACACAAATAATCATGACCTGTTTATAGTCAGTATGCATTTTGAATCAGAAATTATGTTTGGTGAACCTGTTGAAGATTTTTTAAAAATGCTGCTAACAGAATTACTAAATTATTATTACTATGGTAGTATACTTGGATTTTCAGAAAACTTTTGATAAAGTCCTCTGCAGGAGGTTGGTAAGGAAAACTAAAGCAAATGGAATAGGGCATATTGCACTGAGATGGATTCAAGTCGAAAAAGGGTGGCCCTGGAACAGGACAGCAAGTCAAGCAACATCCTGACGAAGGGATTGTGCCTAAAATGCCGACTCCCCTGCTCCTTGGATGCTGCCTGACTTGCTGTGCTTCTCTGGTGCCAGCCTTTTTGACTCTGACTCTCCAGCATTTGCAGTCCTTACTTTCTCCTGATTTGAATTAAACATTGATTAACAGGGAGGTAACAGAAAGCCTGAATAAACAGATCATTCTCATGCGAAGACTGATTGGTGGAGGACAGAAAGAATCAGTGCTTGGGCCCCATCTGTTCACAATATATATCAGTTACTTAGAGGTGAGAACCAAATCTTTTCAAATTCACATACGATACACAGCTAAGTGAGAATTTCTGCTGTGAGGAAGATGCAAAATGGTTTCAACAACATTCGAATAAGATTTAGCGAATGGGCAAGAACATAGCAGATGGAATATATTGTAGGAAATATAAGGTTATCAACTTTGGTAGGAGGAATGGTGTGCAGAGAATGTCTTAACAGGTTATAGGTTATAAAGTGCAGACATACAAATGAACCTGTATGTCCTTGTCGCTAGGTCACTGAAGACCACTATGAAAGGGAAACCAGCAAGTAGGAAGGCCAGAAGTATACTAGCACATGGGCTAATGCGTACATTAGTCATGATATCTTGCTTCAATTGTATAGAACCTTGGTAAAACAAAAGCTAGAATATGAGTAAGTTTTGTTCTCTTATTTCAGGAAGAATATCATTGCCATAAAGGTGAAATTTCACCAAGCTTGCTCCATGGATGGCTCGATTGTACTGATAAGTGAGATTGAGGAAATGGGGTGTGAATGTGATATTTTCTTACCAGATAATGACAAGATGCTGAAGACCACTGGGCACTGGAGAAAGAGTAATGGAACTCAGAGAGGGCCTTCAGATGGGATCTATCTAACAACAAGAAAGTGCAGCCCGAGGGTAAAACTGAACATGAGAGGCCATTAGTATCAGTGCAAGAGTGAATGTTGAATGGTTTTCAAACAACAGCGCATGGAAGACACGTTGGAATTTTCAGAGTGGGGAAATATTAGAAAATTTAAGAATGGATATGAGAATGGAGTTGCATGTGGGAAAGACTCTCAGTTACACTATGCCTTGGGTAGTGTGATTGCTGGGTCATTACATTGCCAGTGAAGTGTAATGCCAGATTGCCAGTGCTTCTCTGGTTGTGAGTCGGCTTTCAAAGATGGTGAAGGCACAAAAAATGCTCATATTTCAGTGGCAACATGCTGAGTGTCAAGCTGCTCCCAGAATAGCATATGATAAGATGAGGTTAGATTTGGTTATAAGGGAAATCATCGGGTTTGGGATATGTAGTTAGTTGCATTTTTTTTGCAATCATAATTGCAGGCTTCTACAATGCCTGGACTATACAATATAAGACCATTTCAATGCCAAGGCTATGGAATATTGGGCCATTGCAATAACAGGACAGTGCTATATCAGCCATCACAATACCAATACTGTGCAATATTAGGCCATAATGATATCTGTTCATTATAATATCCCAGCATGGTAATAACAGATAATTATAATATCAGACCATAGCATTATTTAGTCACTTGCACATTATGTCCAATTTCCCAGTAAAAATGTCATATAAAGATGTAACTTAAGATTGGTAAGCTGCACAAGGTATAAATTGATTCAGATCATACTGTAAACAATTAATTTACTTTTTATCACGTTCTTCAGCAGTGGTAGAAGTGACCAAAATTAGTGGACATAAGTCCATTCATGATTTTTGTGTGGTATAGAATGAGTGATGAGTTGATCAGGATATCTGCTATCAGGCAGGATGATACTGATATGCCCTACCTCAGGGTTGAGCTTACTCAGTGTCGAGATGGCTTGGCTCCCATTCATGAGGTCGCCAATGAGATTGATCATGGAACTGTAGGAATCCCAATGAGTATATCAATCAGTGACCATTTGGCACTGAGTGATGTCTTTTCTACCTCAGGTTACCCATGGGAGACCTTGGAGTGCAGGTTCATAGTTCCTTGAAAGTGGAGTCACAGCTTAGGCAGGATAGTGAAGACTTTATTGGTCAATGCATTGAGTCTAGGAGCTGGGAGGTCATGTTACAGCTACAGGACATTGGTTCAGCCACTTTTGTAGTATTGCACACAAAATTCTGGTCTCCATGCTATAGGAAGAATGTTGTGAAACTTGAAAGGGTTCAGAAAAGATTTATGAGGATGTTGTCAGGGTTGAAGGATTTGAGCTATAGGAAGAGGCTGAATACGTTGGTACTAGTTTCCCTGGAACTGAGGGGTGACCTCATAGAGGTTTATAAAATCATGAGGGGAATGGATAGGATAAATAGGCAAGGTTGTTTCCCTTGGATGGATGAGTCCAAAACTAGAGGGCGTAGGTTTAAGGTGAGAGGGGAAAGATATAAAAGGGATCTAAGGAGCAACTTTTTCACATAGAGGTGGTGTGTGTATGGAATGAGCTGTCAGAGTGATGCAGGTTGGTACAAAAGGCATCTGGATGGGTATCTGAATAGGAGGGGTTTAGAGAGATATGAGCAAAATGTTGGCAAATGGGACTAGATTTATATGATATCTGATCAGCATGGATGAGTTGGACTGAAGGGTCACTGTGACTATGACTCTAAGGGAAAGGTATCTCAAAAATTTGAACAACAAGTGAAGTTGCTCGCTGTCTCACACTGCTTTTGTGCACAAAATTCATGAATGGTTTTCTCTACTAACAGGATGCTGCTGTCAAGTCTTAAAGGTGTTTGCCTACCAAACAAATCAGTAATGTGATAGATGAGTTTCAGTGCTGGTATAATGCCTAGTGTGTAGGCTGTACATCCCAATAACTGGCAGACTGTATCAAACAATGTATCCCATTGATCATTCACAGCTAGCAGCATGTCCCTTGTGCTTATCCAGACTGTGCTTGCAAACCTGAGAAAAGTATATCCCACCATTAGATGTGATTCTACTCTTGGAAATTGCTTCTTTAACAATTTGGACCAGGCTAAGCAGTACACTAGAAATCAGTTTAAAATCATCAGCTGGTCACATATTTGAGCTTGCTAGATGCTACATGTATAAATACACAAGAGTCGGTTTTATGTTTGATATGATATTGCCCTGGTGATTGGAGACAGCAGCAGCAGCAGATAGGACACTGCTCCTCCCGGTATTTGGGGCAATGGTGGCAATAGCAGCAATGGTTGCAAAGCTTCCCCAGCAACTGGATGCAGTGGCGATGATTGCAACAGCAACAGGAAGGATATGTCCCTTCCAGTGATCAATGTGAGACTGGCAGGCTGACCAAAACTCCAGGCCATGGCTCAGCCTGAGTGCCTGCATCGGTGGCTCCAAACACTTCTATGGAGATTAGACTTAGACTTTAACATCTGGACAGTTTTCTTACTTTTTGGCTTTCTTTTATTTTTGCCAAGATGTTGCAGGAGAACGGCAACTTGTTACACTTCTCATTGCACTCATGCCGTCCTATACTTGAGTACACACGACAATAAATTCAAATTTTAATTCTATCACTATGTCAATATAAATTGTCAGTGTCCGATGCAACTTTGAAGTGGTTATTAAAGTGGATTTTCCGTGAATCTCTCAGGATTTCAGTAACTTTTTGTGTCAGGGGTACTCCCTATGCCTGACAAGGTGAGATCCCAGCGCCCGGTGCTATCCAGATTCCTGAAGAAGGGCTCATTCCCAAAACATCGACTCTCTGCTCCCTGGATGCTGCCTGACCTGCTGCGCTTTTCCAGCAACACATTTTCAGCTCTATCCATTCTCCTGCTTGCTATCTCGCCTTGAAGTGATCAGTGTTGTTTCTGATGCCTTAGGAATCAAATATTGTTTCAGAGACTTGGGAATTATCAGTATTGACCCCGGTTCCTCTGCGACCTGCCTCCGCTATGCTCTGTCTAGGTGCTGAGCTGGATGACTTCGAGGTGTCAATGTGAGTTTGGGGTTGCTCTCTCCAGGCCGCCTGGAAAGCAGGTTATCACCCAGCTCGGATCTGTGTGGAGGAAGGGCGAAGAAACTGACGTCAGGTTGAGAGCTGTCCATTCATGCAGTGCTGAAATCAAATCTCAGCCGTCCCTACTCATCAGCCTTTAACAGGGCAATCAACACCTTCTCACAGAGACTTCTTCCCCTGTTTATCCTCTCCGATCAGCACAGCCATGGGGAGCACATTCTTATTCGGTGAGTGAAGACATTTTATTCTCACTGGTTACACTCATGTTGTCCGTTATCAGAGAAGTGCAGAGAACGATTAACCTCAAATACTTATCCAAAAAAGTGTGCGAGTTAAGATGTGTTTTTAATAGCTAAAGTTCCCAGGTTTTGAATTTGATAAAACTTGCTAAATTCACATCACTATCACATGCATGTGATAGTTTAAGCTACTTTACCTTGTGTTAAGTCCCGTGACTTTCAAAAGTTTTACAGAGTCATTTGCGATTTCAGTTTTTAGTTCCGATTTAAGAATGCTATCTAGAATAAAGCTGACTTTAAAAGGTGTTTCTAAGGGAGTGAAACGACTCTACAATGAAATAATACAACTTTCTCGACCTTTCTATCGAAACTAATCAATTGTTAGAAGGAGGAATGTTGTACATTGAAAAGCAGGAAGGGTTAGCACGTCTTGACATGCACGACCTTGGAACATTCCAAGTGCTTCCCTGCCAATGAAACACTTTTGCACTTTTAATCAAAAATTGGCAGCCACTTTATGCACAAGATCCCTCGAACAGCAATCCGGTAACGACCAGAACTTGTTTTAGCCACTTTGTTAGAACAAAGATGCACGCAGGGAGCTTTCGGAGTCAAGATTATGCTGCGAGATATGTCATTTCCCATGGACAGAACGTCAAGGTGTAGGGGAGCTGGTTTGTGTAATGTTGGCGTAAAATAAACCGAGATCGTTGCTAAATGGTTACAAAGTGAAATATTCATTTCAGCAAACAGTTTGTCTGATAATGGAGTCATTCTGTCCCTGATGAAATTTAAAGTGGGATGCT
This sequence comes from Hemiscyllium ocellatum, assembly GCF_020745735.1. Classification (NCBI taxonomy): domain Eukaryota; kingdom Metazoa; phylum Chordata; class Chondrichthyes; order Orectolobiformes; family Hemiscylliidae; genus Hemiscyllium; species Hemiscyllium ocellatum. The sequence continues at coordinate 110,031,231 of NC_083403.1, read as the reverse complement.
TGTGTGTGAATGAATATCCCCACGCTTACTCAGGGCAATAACAAAGCAATCATGCCGCGCACTCAAGTCACGTAAGAGACATTTAGAGCCAGGGCTGCGAGGCAACTCCTTCTGGAACCGGCAGCTCCCATTTCTCAACCTCACTTAGCGAAAGGTCAGATCGGATTAGATGCTGGGGAGAACAGCTATTTTTCATTGAAGAAAAGGATTTACCCCAATTACAACTCAACTGAAGAAACAATATCCTGAAGTTTCAATCAGACATTATACTCGTTTCTTCTCGAAAGCAGGTGTACCTGGAATTGAGGGAATTCTTAAAGTGGACTTCAGTTTGACTGTGTGCTGTAATCAGTAAAACTGACCAATACCATTTTGGCGACATGTTAATAATTTGCATAAAACCATTGACTGAAATTTTAATGGACAGATTAATTTGGTATATTTAAATGTATTTTCAATTAAAGTTGATAAATTAATATCCTAATGACTTGCTAGATTTGTTACTCATACTAGAGTGTTTTAACAGTGTGTCAAGTACACCAGTGGATTAATAAGCATTTAATGTAAAGTGTTTTTGAATGTGTTGTTCTTTCATAAAGAAGGTACAGTCGATGTCAATCATCTTCAGATGCAATTGGAGTTAAACGACTCACAGGATTGAAAAATTACATTGTCAAGAAGGACTATTTTAAAATCCTCTTCTTATTGGTAATTTTTTTTGTCTGGCTAAAGTTATGACAAGAACAATTCAAATTTAAAAAGTTGCAAAAAACACTTAAGGGTCTGCTGGGAGGGAGCAAGTTACATCATGATAAATTAGTACATTGTAAATAAATGATTTGATGGCCAGGAGTAAGAAGGCGAGCATTAGTGAGCAGTAATAGCTTGCATTCCCAGAACTACCATAGCTGATCAGAATCAGCACCATGTGAGTGCTTAAACTGCTCCAACTGGCTTATCTCTGCTCTTGTCCTGTCTACTAATGGGTGGAATGAATATTCCAACAGACTTCATGTTGGAATATGCAGACTTTGGCTCATTCGAACCCAATGCAAATAGTCACCAACAATCACAACTGTTTTGAGCATGGATACATTAGTCAGTCATTTATCATATTAATTAAAATAAGACAATGACTTTAAATTCTTTAAAAGAAGTTAGGCAATTGAGGGATATAATCACACAACTAATTTGAGAAGAGAGGTTTTTTTGGTTCTCAATCTATCTGTTCAGATTAGAATCCCTACAGTATGGAAACAGGCCCTTCAGCCCAACAAGTCCACACTGGCCCTCCAAAGAATAATCCCCCAGACCCATTTCCTTACATTTACCCCTGACTAATGCACTTAATACTGTGGCAATTTAGCATGTCCAATTCACCTAACCTGCACATCTTTGGATTGTGGGAGGAAACCCACACAGACATGGGGAGGATGTGCAAACTCCACACAGAAAGCTGCCCAAGGCAGGAAGCAAACTCAGGTCCCTGGTGCTGTGAGGCAGTAGTGCTAACCACTGAGCCACCGTGCAGCCCATAAGATTTGTCTTATGTTTCCACCATCTGCTCTAATTTCATCCAATGCAATCTGTTATCTATAATTTAATAATGAGGGCTAATTTCTTACATTGCTCATGCAACATATAGACCATGCAACAAAGAAGTTATAGCCAGCCAGCTACCACTTCAATACTTCTACAATTATTGGAAGCGCTCCTGAGGTGATGAGCTTCACCCACTGGTGAAATGTAGGCATTTTTAAATCAGCCTGTTCAGGCATGCCTGGAACAGATGGGGTTTGAAGTCGGACCTTCTGGCTCAGCAGTAGTGACACTAACATTGTGTCACAACAGCTCCCTTGGTGGTGTGTGTTCAGATCATAAAAACAGGAGTGAGACACTTAGGCCTGCTATGATCTATACTTTCAGTCAATCTACTCACCTCAGTTTGTGACCTAAAATAATCTTGTTTAACAAAATTCCAGCAGTTTCGTTCTTGAAACTTTTAACAGCTTTTATATTACAAAGTGTTTGGGTTTTCCACTATCCCTTGTGCAAAGAAATGTTTCCTGCACACACCCCTGAACAACATAGTGCCAATTTTAAAGCTATGATGTGCTAGTCTGCAGTCGTCCACCAGAGGAAATAATTTCTCTCTGCTTATCCTACCAAATCCTTTAATTGTCTTAAACTTCTCAACTAGCTCATCCCTTAATCTTCTTTACTCAAGAGAAAACCAACTTTGTTTATATAATGTCTGCTCACTATTTAACTCTCTTAGCCTTCGTATCAAAGCATTTGACGTATCTGCTTCCCTTTCAGCCATCTCTGTTTGCTGAGTTCTTTTCAACTTTTTTCAAGTCACTGTCCAGATTCCAAAGGTAGCAGAAAATCTTCTTTTCTGTCCTAGTTACAGTCACCTTGATCAGATGGGCAGATGGGCCGAGGAGTGGCAGATGGGCAGATGGGCCGAGGAGTGGCAGATGGGCAGATGGGCCGAGGAGTGGCAGATGGGCAGATGGGCAGATGAGCAGATGAGCCGAGGAGTGGCAGATGGGGTTTAATGTAGATAAATGTGAGGTGCTGAATTTTGGAAAGGTAAAGGACTTATACACTTCATGGTAAGATGGGTGGTGAACAAAGAAACCTTGGATTGCAGGTTCATACTGCCTTGAAACTAGAGTCGCAGGTAGACAGGATAATGAAGATGGCATTTGGTATGCTTGCCTTTATTGGTCAGTGCATTGAGTATAGGAGTTCGGAGGTCATATTGCAGCTGAAAAGAGCATTGGTTCAGCCACTTTTGGAATACTGCATTCAGTTATGGTCTCCCTGCTATAGGAAGGATGTGAAACTTGAAAGGGTTCAGAAAAGGTTTACAAGGAAGTTTGCCAGGCTTGGAGGGTTTGAACTACAGGGAGAAGCTGAATAGACTGGGGCTATTTTCTTTCGAGCATCAAAGGCTGAGGGGTGACTTTTATAAAATCTTGAGGGGCATTGATAAATAGCTGAGGTCTTTTCTGCAAGGTAGCAAAGTCTAAAACTAGAGAGCGTAGGTTTTAGGTAAAAGAGGAAAGAACTAAAAGGGACTTAAGAGACAACTTTTAAACACAGAGGGTGCTGTGTGTATGGAATGAACTGCCAGAGGAGGAGGTGGTGGAGGTTGGTGTGGTTGCAGCATTTAAAGGGCACCACCATGGGTAAATGAATGGGGGTGGGGGGAGCTGGAGTTTGGACAAATATGGGCCAAATGCTGGCAGACAGACTGGATTGGTTTGGAATACCTGTTTGGTGTGGACGGGGTTGGACCAAGGGGTCTGTTTCCATGCTATGCGGCTCTATGACTCTATGAAACACGCACAACAATGTGGATTATTTTAAAATCATAATCTTTCAAAATAATGGCATCCTGCTTCTTCCCAAAACTCAGAATGTCATCCCACTTGTACAGAGACTGCATTGCCTACTAGATACCTTTGGAAAACCTTGTACACCAACACACCCTGTACCTTCCCTAGCTGTGCAAGCATTCAGCCTAGTTTACAGGAGAATTTGCAGAAAGACAAATCAGTTTTTTGTTGGCAAGTAGTTTGTAAAGTCCGAGTACAAATGTAAATGCTTAATACCATGGATTATAATAGCCATTTGTCATTGAAGATTGTGGAGTGTTGCTGTGAATATTATATTTGCTTTTGAAAAGGTTAATATTAAATGCCAGAAGCATCACCCATTATGATGATGTCATATGGACTTGTGGGCAAAACAGCTTAGGGTCTCAAAGGAGTGAGACTGAACACCTGGTATTCCTCCATCTCTAACAATGCCTTTTGAATTAATGTAACTTGTAAATGGGTGGCAAAATGCGATATCCAATATCTTGCTATCTACAAAGGACCCCAACTCTTCTAGTCAAATCTGAAAGTGGGTTTCATCAACCACTCTAGACCAAGCAGGCCCTACATTTAAATAGGGTAATGGAAGCAGTCTTCATCATAAGAAGCTGCTCATACAACTATGAGGGATGACAAGTCCATACAAAACCCATTGTTTCAGCCAAATCATCAACTCCCCAAAAGAAATGGCACAGGAAGATTGGTCAGTTGTTTAGCTTGTAGGTTTAATTTTACACAGTACAAAGGTAATAAAGAATCATGGAACAAAGCAAACACAGATAATATTGACTTCAAGTTTATTTGTCCCATTTTTCCTCTACATGTTGCTCCTTCATCCAACAACACAATCAGTTTCTGCATGTATCCTGCTGCTACCCAGCTCTACTTCACCACCACTGTTCTTTACCCTTCTCCTTCCTCTGGATTGTCACACTATTTGTCTGGGATCTACTATTTAATTTCAGAAATTTCCTCTAACTGGATATTTGGAAGCCACTGTCCTTGCAACACTCCACAAACTCAGTATGTTAACGGTCATTTCCCTGCAACTATGTGGTTGAATTATACTGTTCATAAAATTGGTGCTACATTAACTGCAAAATGAGCTTCCAACTACACAAACATCCATACCGTCACTGAGTGCATCTGTTTCTATTTTTGGATCATCAACTGCTCCTATTTCTGCTTATCTGCTGCTGAAAACCTCATTCATTCTCTCTAGGCTTGACTAATTCAATGTTTTCTTGCTCAAACTCCATGTTCTACCTTTCAACACTTAACCCCATCCAAAGGTCTGCTGCAGATGCACAAATCTTGCTCGCAGCCCCATACCCCTGCCATCCCTGGGCTAGTATTGGTGCCCAGAGAGGCAATGCCTCTGTTTTAAAGTTCTCATCCTTGTTTTCAAATCTCTCTATGGTTTCACCTGTTTCTGCCTCTGTGACCTCCGCCAATCCTTCACACTCTGCCCGCCTGTGATTCTGAGCAACCATTTTTGAATAGCTTCACCTATTGGTAACCAGCATCTCCAGCCAGTGATTCTTTCCATAAACATTTCTGTCCTTTTAACCCTTTTTGCCTTTTTTAAGATGTTTCCTTCAAACCTCTCCCTCATCTGTCTTAATGTCTCATAGAATCTAGAGTCATAGAGATGTACAGCACAGAGACAGATCGTACGGTCCAACTCATCCAAGCCGACCAGATATCCCAACCCAATCTAGTCACACCTGCCAGCATCCGGCCCATATCCCTCTAATCCCTTCCTATTCATATACCCATCCAGGTGCCTTTTAAACGTTGCAATTGTACCAGCCTCAACCACTTCCTCTGGCAGCTTATTCCATACATGTACCACCCTTTGAGTGAAAAAGTTGCCCCTTAGGACTCTTTTATATCTTTCCCCTCTCACCCTAAACCTATGCACTCTAGTTCCCTAACCTCAGGGATAAGACTTTGTTTACTTAGCCTATCCATACCCCTCATGATTTTATGAACCTCTGTAATGTCACCCCTCAGCCTCCGATGCTCCAGGGAAAACAGCCCCAGCCTATTCAACCTATCTCTATAGCTCAAATCCTCCAATCCTGGCAACTTCCTTGTAAATCTTTTCTGAATCCTTTCAAGTTTCACAACATTGTTCCTATAAGAAGGAGAAGCCCTAATGTGAATCAGTGTGAAATTTTCCTTTGCATTGCTTCTCCCAAAACCCTTGGGGCTGTTTATTTTATTAGAAGTGCTTAATCGAAATATGTCACGCAAGCTCACTGAATCTTCAATTCAAGATGGGATCTTCAAGAGCTATTACTAATTGCAACTAGTTAAAGCTTTGTGTAAATTTCAATGGCATCCTTCTAAAGAGCCCAATTACTATTGCCCTGAAGGTGAAACACTCTAACTTCATTCTAGGGTTGGGAATGTTAAACTCAGGATTCCCTACTGCTACCCTAAGAAAGTAAAATCACCTTAAAATCATATTCCCACAGCATTAATTAGCTGGATCTCTCCTTGTTTCCTCTCAAGTCCTCAATGCACCCTACACTTCAATGGTTTATTTTTGTCCCTGAAAGCAACAAATCAATGTTTCCTGGATCTATTCAAATCATGTTTTCAGTGAGCAAACATACAGCCACAAATAGATTAAGCAATGTCAATAACTTTCAAGCAAAGGGGCTCTGAGTGTTATGTTGTTATTGTAAACATCATACCAGAGCTCACCAAACATCAATATACAAAAGCTGATGGAGCCATGGATGCAGGAAATCCATAAATCCAGAATAAAACAGCAAATTTTGGAAATGAACAGCAAGTCTGGTGGAATCTGTAAAGATAAAAACAAATAATGTTTCAGCTCATATCCTTTCATCAGAGCTGAGAAAAGTTAAAACTTTGAGTAAGCAAAAGGAAAAACGTAGGAAGGGTTGTGGTGGAGGGGAGGACAGATTAAATGAGAAAAATGTTTCATGTTGCAAGGCCATTGTGAATGTAAATAAGAGCTGAGAGAGTCCGAGTTTACAGAGGTTACTGCATGACAGCCTATCCCCAGAAATGCCCCTCATGATTTTATGAACCTCTGTAAGGTCCCCCCTCCGATGCTCCAGAGAAAACAGTCCCATCCCAAGAATCAAGGAGGGAAGGGAAGAGTCAAGTTACCTGAAGGTGAGGGAAGGGTGGAAATTGAAACCAATGTCAATGAAAGTTTTCTGGTTTAGATCAGAGCAAAAAACAACACCAATACCAGTATTTCTTCTAGGACGCGATAGTGCATTCCTATGTGACCGCACGCTATACAAAAACCATCCAATATAAATACACTTAAAGTGTTGGCGATGCAATCACATTGCCCCAACATACACTTTAAACATTTGTGACTTAGAAACAGCATTTGGGTTGGTGGTGCTGGAAGAGCACAGCAGTTCAGGCAGCATCCGAGGAGCAGCAAAATCGACGTTTCAGGCAAAAGCCCTTCATCAGGAATAAACAGCATTCCCTAATCATCCGACCACGTTACAGCCAAGTCGTGTTAAGGAAAGACATGTTTTTGGCAGAACTACTTGAATCTGCCATTGTACCAAAACAGGTAACATCCCATGTAACTATGGCAACAGTTAACTTTCGCACCCTGCCTTTCTTGATCCTTCTGTAATCGTTGACACAGCTTGCCACAATATCCTATGATTTAAGATGTGTGATTTATATAAGTTTCATTATTTTTCATTTTTGTGTTTGGAGTCTTGAATTTTGAGCTAGTCAGAAGAGCACTTCCAGAATGGTGGACATCCATGACCCAAAGCCAAAATACCTTAGCATCACATTAAGCTTACATTGGCTCTAGTGCTCTGGATCTGCTGCTGGTAGATGAGGATTAAGCTCATACACTAACTGGACCAGCAAAGCCAACACAACATGCACTGTTCCACTTGCCCTAACTTCCCAACCGCAGAATACCATTGCACAATTTAGCCTTGTCTATGCCACTTCTTGCAATATGTTTAGAATTGCTATCTGTATTCCCACTTTGGCAAAATTGGCTGCAGGTGTTATGAAGATATTATGAAATATTTTGTCACCAAAGGAAAAAGACAAAATGGCATTGAGTGTGGAGTTGGGAGACATTGTTGGTACGAGTTGCAACCAAGCAAAATGAAGATGATTCAGTTGTTAGGCACTACTGTCCTATTTCTCAGCAAAGAAAAATAGTGTATGAGTCATCATCATCAGATGGTCAAAACAAGGGGTGAACTAGGTGGTTGAGAAATATTGGAGATCACAGCTGAAAATGTGTTGCTGGTTAAAGCACAGCAGGTTAGGCAGCATCTCAGGAATAGTGAATTCGACGTTTCGAGCATAAGCCCTTCATCAGGAATGAATCCTGATGAATCAGGAATCCTGATGAAGGGCTTATGCTCGAAATGTCGAATTCCCTATTCCTGAGATGCTGCCTAACCTGCTGTGCTTTAACCAGCAACACATTTTCAGCTTTTTCTCGGTTGAGAAATATTGTATGCAATAAAAACAACAAGCAGCTACATATAGCAGTAGAGCAGGTCAAAAGGGAAATCAAAGCTCAGAAAATTGTTGGCTGTCTCTCACTATCAACAGCAGAAGTGGGCCATGAATGCATTCCATAGATAAATGACAAGACAATTCCAGCAAATGTGTGGAGGATGACCCTGGACAGACTTGTATGTTTCAAATTCAGAAAGCAGCCACAAATCAGTGACCATTGGCTGCTCATGTGGATGGTCTTCTGGATTGTCAAGTGTCATCGGAGAAAAAACACTCAGCAAAAATCAGGACCATCCAACTCTCTGCAAACCAAAAATTGCAAAGACCTTGACTTAAAAGTTGAGCAGCATCACATTCATTCAAAACATCAGAAGAAAGACCATCTTTTATGTCCTAAATGCAACACACTCATCAGTTTTCACACAGCAATAAATCTGCACATAATCACTGTCACAGACATGATTCCTGATCATAAACAATAGCATTCTTAAATCGTATGCTGGTTGTTTTATTGGTCTTGGCAAATTGAAATGTGCAAATTGCATGCTGCCTTCTATTTATAACCTATGGTGCATCAACAATGATGAAGATTTTTAACATCAGGAAGTAGACTGAGAAGGAACATTAGCACCTACTCCATCTTGACATAATTAAGAAGGTTGGAGATGAACCTCCCCTTTGGACTCACTCATACAAATTGTCTGGAAAGCTAAGAATGAGAACCAGATTATAATCTGTATTGATATGTGACCACCAACCAAGTCTTAAAACAAGGAAAACATTAGATACTGATGATATCATCGAGAAAATGAATGGTTCAAATCATTTCAATTAATTTGACTTCAATGTGTTTCCTGAAGAAGGGCTCATGCCATAAACGTCAACTCTCCTGCTACTTGGATGCTGCCTAACCTGCTGCACTTTTCCAGCAACACATTTTCAGCTTCAATGTGAGATGCCAGCAAATTAAGCTTCAAAAGAGTGGAGCTATCTCACAGTCTGTTGAGTCACACCAAACATTCATTGATATGAGGCTTAACTTTGGAGTCAATTCACAGTGGAAGTGTTTGAGTATAATTCAATTTGCACTGCAAGGATTGAAGGCATGCTGAACATGAGGGAAGGCAGTCTCACACATGGGTCATGCTGGAAATGTTCTCCAGATATGCCGAGAACATAATTCCTCACCATGATTAATACATTTATTCAATGAGAGTCAACCCAAATTCTTTGGTCAAAAGTCTAGAGCTGAAGGAGTATCACCTTATACTTGGAAAGATGAAGTCTTAAAAATGTTTTTATCAATGTGCACCAAGTCTGAAGGATTCTTTATGGATTGCAGTTACTTCACTCCTGACCTCAATACACTATCTGCCCCCTCCCCCTACAGAATTAAGCAAGTTATCAAATGGGGTGGGACTTCATCATTACACAATCAGCTTATGTATCAGATCAGTCAACTGTTGATAGAAACTTGTATCAGTGCCTATTTCAACCCTGAGAGAACCACCCTACTAGGCATAATGCAAGATCAGTTGACTGACCTGAAACTACTGTGTAAAAAGGCAAGGCAGGGAACTCTTGAACTTTCACATTTTCAAATCAACTTTGTTCAGTTTTGTTATTACACATCTCTGGAGTAGGTAGGACCTGATCCTGGATCTCCTGGTTGAGAGAAATGGACAATACTATTGCACCAAAACTGCTCCTATCCATCACAATCCACCAATTGCTAACACTCATAGCTAAAAAAAAGATAAAAGCCTTTTACAAGCAAGATCTAACATTCTCAACTCTACTCATTTGGAAGTGAGGTAGAAATTATAGATTGTTAGTGAGTTTGTTCAATAATTTACGTAGCATATCGCCTACTCAAATCTGGTGTTGGATAGTCAAGCCACAAAGGTACAAGTTCCATGCTGAGCCTCTGTCAGATAAGTTAAACACAGCTGACTAACTGATGTGGCATGCTTTGTCAACAATCCTATTAATCTTGAGGAAAAGATGGTTAAACAACATGTTAACTATGTAAGCCTAAATGTGGCACAAAAGTTAGTAAAACTAGCTGATATCAAAGCAGAAATGAAATAAGATGAGTTATTCTAACTGTGCATGAAAACAATGGAAAGACAAACTGGAAACAAATGATCAGAAATGTGTCTACAAACCAAATCATTAATGCTCCAAGGTATTCATAATGTTTTTGTATATGCAGCATAATCATTGTGAGAACATGCTGTCAACAGAAGGCTACCCAGGGACTTGTCAAAACTAAGGGAAAAGGTATGAGTCCCAGGAATTGACCAGATAGCTGAACACATAATCAGTCTTTGTCATATCAAGGAACCACAAAGTCACATTTTAAAAGCTCCATTCACTATGCCTGAACTAGCTTCAGGATTATGGTTTGAGGTTAGCATTGATTTTTAGTGGAGATCTTTGCAAAAGTGGTGAGCACTTACTTATTTGTCACTGAATACAACTAGATTCCCAGTGTAGAAATACTTACATCGACTTTAACAAAAACAGTCATCCTAAAGCTCGACCGGATGGTTGCCTTGTTTGGAACCCTTAACATGTCTGTGAGGTGATAATAGGCCCATAGTCAGCAATGATGTATTCAGTAAGTTGGAGGTTTTAATCATCAAATATTCACACCCATTGGCCAAGAGCTATCACAAAAGTCGAAATGTAAACATTTCTTGGAAAAAGTATGTACAGCTGCAACTGAAAACAAAAAAGCAAAACAATCAATGAGTGCGGGCATAAGTTTGAGATAAGGGGTAGAATGTTTACAGGAGCTTTGAGAAAAAGCATTTTCATTCAGAGGGTGGTGGGAGTCTAGAACCCATTGCCTGCAAGAGGTAGTAGAGGCAGAAACCCTCATAACATTGAAGAAGGACAGGGTACTTATATGTCCATTTACAAGGTAATGGGCCAGGTGCTGGACAATAAGATTAGAATAGTTGGGTAATTGTTTTTGACCAGCCCCGACTCAATGGGTCAAAGGATCCTTTTGTCTACTGTAGATCTCTCTCACTCTATCACATGGCTCTTGTGCTATCTGGCCACATTTATAATCAATACATACATGAATATAATTAAGAATTAAATAATTGAAATGAAGCTAAATTAATCACAAACATCAAATTCAGAGGTATGTCACTAAAGCTAAGAGATCAACGCTTGTGAAATGTGATGGTCAAGCTGGAGGTGAATTCAATATTGAATCATTTGTAGTGGGTGACACAAAAGGATCAATAATCACTACTCAGTTCAAATCATCACAAGACAAGGGTTATTGTTCAGAAAACTGAAAATATCAGGAGTAAGCATTGAATCCCATTTCAACATTAACATCGCAGATGAAGAACATAAGTTAAATATGACCACATTTGTCAAATATAGACTCGTATTGGTTAGCGAAAATATCCTAAGAGAAAGTGAGGACTGCAGATGCTGAAGATCAGAGCTGAAAATGTGTTGCTGGAAAAGCGCAGCAGGTCAGGCAGCATCCAAGGAGCAGGAGAATCGACGTGTCGGGCATGATCCCTTCTTCAGGAATGAGGAAAGTGTGCCAAGCAGGCTAAGATAAAAGATAGGGAGGAGGGACTTGGGGGAGGGGCGTTGGAAATGCGATAGGTGGAAGGGGGTTAAGGTGAGGGTGATAGGCCAGAGTGGGGGTGGGGGCAGAGACGTCAGGGAGAAGATTGCAGGTTAGGAAGGTGGTGCTGAGTTCGAGGGTTGGGACTGAGACAAGGTGGGGGGAGGGGAAATGAGGAAACTGGAGAAATCTGAGTTCATCCCTTGGTAGTTGGAGGGTTCCTAGGCAGAAGATGAGCAACCGCCACCGCGAACCATGACGTCACTTCCGCCCCCACCGACCATGCAGTCTCCACGATCGCTGCCCAGATAACCGCCTCCACGATCACCAGGAAGACCATCGCTGACAGATTGGTGGCCTCTGCGGGGTCCAGAGCTATAGGGAACAGAACCGTTTCTGCCGTCGCCACAGCCACTTCCAGTGACATCACTCACCTGCACAATGACCACACCACATGCGTCTCTGCCCCACACCGAACTCCATCACCACACCTAACCCCGCTCCCACGCCAATTCCGGCCCCTACGCCTAACCCCCCTCCAACTCCCAGCTCCAGCCCCACACCAGGTCCTAGCTCCCAGCCCTGCCGTGCTTTCACCATCCCTCCAGACCTCCCCCTCTCTGAGGATGAAAGATCAGTTCTTGACAGAGGCCTCACCTTCATTCCCATACGCTCTCGGATTAACGAGTTCAACAAGCGACGAGACATTGAACAATTCCTCTGCTGCCTTCGCCTCTGCGCCTACTTCTTCAACCAGGATTCTCACCCACCCTCTGATGATCCCTTCTCCTGCCTCCAACACACCCCATCCACCTGGACACCCTGTGCTGGCCTCTTACCTGTCCTCGACCTCTTCATAGCCAACTGCCGCCGCGACATTAACCGCCTCAACCTCTCCACCCCTCTCACCCACTCCAACCTCTCACCCTCGGAACGTGCAGCCCTCCACTCCCTCCGTTCCAACCCCAACCTCACTATCAAACTGGCAGACAAGGGAGGTGCGGTAGTAGTTTGGCGTGCCGACCTTTACAACACTGAGGTTAAACGCCTGTTCGCGGACACCTCCTCCTATTGCCCCCTTGACCATGACCCCACTCCCACCACCAAACCATCATTTCCCAGACCATCCATAACCTCATCACCTCAGGGGATCTCCCATTCACCGCCTCCAACCTCATAGTCCCACACCCCCGCACCGCCTATTTCTACCTCCTGCCCAAATCCACAAACCTGACTGCCCCAGCCGACCCATTGTCTCAGCCTGCTCCTGCCCCACTGAACTCATCTCTGCATACCTCGACACGGTCCTGTCCCCCTTGCTCCAAGAACTCCCCACCTACGTTCGGGACACCACCCACGCCCTCCATCTCCTCCATGATTTTCACTTCCCCGGTCCCCAACGCCTTATCTTCACCATAGACATCCAGTCCCTGTATACCTCCAACCCCCATCATGAAGGACTCAAAGCCCTCCGCTTCTTCCTTTCCCGCCGTACCAATCAGTACCCTTCCACTGACACCCTCCTTTGACTGACTGAACTGGTCCTCACTCTGAACAACTTCTCTTTCCAATCCTCCCACTTCCTCCAAACCAAAGGAGTAGCCATGGGCACCTGCATGGGCTCCAGCTATGCCTGCCTTTTCGTAGAATATGTGGATCAGTCCATCTTCCACAGCTACACTGGCACCATTCCCCCACCTTTTCCTCTGCTACATCGATGACTGTATTGGCACTGCCTCGTGCTCCCACCTCTCATCCACTTTACCAACACCTTCCACCCTGACCTCAAATTTACCTGGACCATCTCAGACTCCTCCCTCCCCTTCCTAGACCTCTCCATTTCTATCTCGGACGACCAAATCAACACGGACATTTACCATAAACCGACCGACTCCCACAGCTACCTAGACTACACCTCTTCCTACCCTGCCCCCTATAAAAACGCCATCCCATATTCTCAATTCCTTCGTCCCGCCACATCTGCTCCCAGGAGGACCAGTCCCAACACCGAAAAAACCTAGATGGCCTCCTTCTTCAAAGAGCACAATTTCCCCCCAGACGTGATCGACGATGCCCTCCACCGCATCTCCTCCACTTCACGTTCCTCCGCCCTTGAGCCCTGCCCCTCCAATTGTTACCAGGACAGAACCCCACTGGTCCTCACCTACCACCAAACCAACCTCCATATACATCGTATCATCCATCATCATTTCCGCCACCTCCAAACGGACCCCACCACCAGGAATATATTCCCCCCCTCCTCTATCAGTGTTCCGAAAAGACCACTCCCTCTGTGACTCCCTCATCAGGTTCACACCCCCCACCAACCCAACCTCCACTCCCAGCACCTTCCCCTGCAACCACAAGAAATGCAAAACATGCGCCCAAACCTCCCCCCTTACTTCCCTCCAAGGCCCCAAGGGATCCTCCCATATCCCCCACAAATTCACCTGCATCTCCACACACATCATTTACTGCATCCACTGCACCCGATGTGGCTTCCTCTATATCGGGGAGACAGGCCGCCCACTAGCGGAATGTTTCAGAGAACACCCAGACCAACCAACACACCTCTGGGACACCCGGACCAACCAGCCCAACCACTCCGTGGCTCAACACTTCAACTCCCCCTCCCACTCCACCAAGGACATGCAGGTCTTGGACTCCTCCATCGCCAGACCATAGCAATAGGACAGCTGGAGGAAGAGCGCCTTATCTTCTGCCTCCAACCACAAGGGATGAACTCAGATTTCTCCAGTTTCCTCATTTCCCCTCCCCCATCTTGTCTCAGTCCCAACTCTCGAACTCAGCACCACCTTCCTAACCTGAAATCTTCTTTCTGGCATCTCCACCCCATCCCCATTCCGGCCTATCACCCTCACCATATCATCCTCACCTTAACCTCCTTCCACCTATCGCATTTCCAACACCCCTCCCCCAAGTCCCTCCTCCCTACCTTTTATCTTAGCCTGCTTGGCACACTTTCCTAATTCCTGAAGAAGGGCTCATGCCCGAAACGTCGATTCTCCTGCTCCTTGGATGCTGCCTGACCTGCTGCGCTTTTCTAGCGAAAATATCCACCATACTTAAGTGGTTTATTACAAAGTGAACTATTTGAGTTGAAGGACAAATCTTCCATCACATTTTACGCAACAAGTTGCCCTGATAAATTAACACAGAAATTGTAATATGAAATAAGTTAAATGTTCTACTTAATGCTAAATCTCTCATTTAGTGAAAGAGGGAGGAATGTAATGCTAGATTCTGAAAGGTGCTACATACATTACATTTAATCAGGGATACTGTTCAGAATTATGCCAAAAGAGCATGGAAACAGAGGCAAAGTCTTAAGAAGCTGTTTTCATAAATGAGCCAGGTTAGTTGTGATCTTTAGTTCTGGTCTGTCTCTGCCTGTTTCTAATTGCAATTGTAGTGATTGGAATGCGGTCAGCCATTTGGATCTCTTAGAATATGAGCTCTCTGATTGAGACTGTTAATCTGGTCCAGTCTGGGATCCCAGCTAACAGATAAAAAGGAAACTGTAAAGGTACTGATACTCTAGCAGCTGAGCCCCAGTGATCATTTGTCCATCTCCATGGCACTCCACAACTTTTGTGACAACTCATGTCAACTGATACCCACATCTAGGAAAAAGTGAGGACTGCAGATGCTGGAGATCAGAGCTTAAAAATGTGTTGCTGGAAAAGCGCAGCAGGTCAGGCAGCATCAAAGGAGCAGGAGAGTCGGCGTTTCGGGCATAAGCCCTTCTTCAGGAATGATTCCTGAAGAAGGGCTTATGCCCGAAACGTCGATTCTCCTGCTCCTTTGATGCTGCCTGACCTGCTGCGCTTTTCCAGCAACACATTTTTAAGCTCTGATACCCGCATTTGCCACCTTTGGCCCTTCCTTCTCTGCCAACTCATCTAATATCCACTTTTAGCAAATATCAGGGGTAGGCTGATAGAAAATAAAGTTATGTCTATTAATGACATCAGCTCCTTGAATCAAATGTTTCTTTGTATCATTGAAATTCTTTTAATTATTCCTTTATGAGAACACATATGCCATTGCACAAGCAATTGGAGCTGTCCATCAAAATGTTGAGTTAATAGGTACGTCGTTGAGAACAGTTTAGTTTCAGAACTCCATCATAAAAATCCTACAATAATTCTAAAGACGAGCCATTGGACGTCTCTTCATGAATGCTGTCAGAACTGCTGAGTTTTCTAACAATTTGTATTTTGATCTATAATGGTTTTGTGTGAATAGGCACTCTGAAATACCAACCATAGTGTACTTTTCAAATTTCACTCTTTTTTTGAATGGTCCTTTACAATTTGAACAACCCTGATAAGTTAATACACTTTTTATATAGAAGAATGCATACTTTGCACAATCACATCGTGCCTCACCTCCCACAAAGAATGCCTTGCCTTCATCTAGGGTAGATTACATCCCCCAAAATTGGCCTGATCCAAAGGGATACCCTGGCTATCTAAAAAAGAAATGCATTTGGGGGATTAGACCTGTTCTTTCCTGGTCTAATCTTCACAGTCTGAAGTCTATATTCTAGGGCTTCCAAATTCTAACTTTGGTGGAGCCAGTTGATGATTAAAATGGCCGGCTATCTCTGTGAAACATAATGTGTGCGCTCATCATTTCTCCACAAGAATTGGAAATGATACATTTAGGACCTCAACTTGAGATTCCCAGCTTCCTCTGGCATTTTTGCCGTGGTCGAGAGAGACATGCCCTTGTGGTGATTATCAGAGCAACGGTTGGGTACTTTGTAATAATTATTCAATGCAGTTAAACAACATTATTGATAAAGAGGCTAATTAAAAGGCTGCTGGTTCAGTTCTCAAGGACCCGTGCAAGTTTCACTCGCATTTAGATGGACCATTGTGAGAGAATCTAAAGTTCTTGGCCTGCCAAGTTCTTTTTCCACTTCAGTCAGACCTCCTGCCAACCTCTTAAGTGGCATTGAAGGCAACTACAGAAAAGATATATCTGCTAGGCCCGTTGTCCTGAAAAAGATTGTGGCAAACAAAATAAAAGGAAATTAAGATGTATCTGAGAATCACCGTCTGGGAATCGCAGATTAGCTTCTGAAAGATTTTATTATTAAAGGACATACTTATGTCATCCATAAAATTTTGATGCCCAATATTTTCATAACATGAGTGTTCAAAACAGAAGACTTTATACGGTAAATCACATTGAGAGGTCAGATAAAGAGAAGTATGGAAGAAACTCTCCAATTATGTAATCCTAACATGCATATACAAAGTTGAAGTCTCGGGCAAGAATTTGTTTTCACATTGTTTCAATGTTCAGCTCACAAAATACCTTGGCTTGGAATTAGGAATGTTGTATAACTAATTGTTACATGAAGGCTGAGTAACAGACAATTTCAGCAAAAACTGTTTCGTGAGATTAACGATTAATGAAATTCTTGCTTTGGGATCCAATTATACTCAGATATTGATATGCAGTACCGATTGAGCTTTCATATATCTCACTGTTCATCTGGTGGGAGAAAGCCTGCTTTTCTTATCCACAATTTTGTTATCTATTGATGGCTTAATTTTGGACAGCTACATAATGTGCTTGGCCATTTCTTTAATTGAATTCCATATAAACCAATTTTATTGTTCAGAAGAACAGAGACATCAAAACTGCAATAGGTGTAGCATTGCTAGACAGAATTTGAGGCTTAATTATTAGCATATTTCTCAAAAGAGGAATGTTCATCACTGAGGATGACAAGTAAATATGATGGAAGAGCTGTGGTCCGATATAGGGCAAACTTTGGAGCCCTTTCGACAAGTTATTGAGATTGAGGATAGCTTTAGCTGAAGCAGCCAGGAAGAAAAGTGAGGTGGTTAGGTCAGTTGCCTCTTTTAACATGCCCCACAATTTTTAGTTTCTAATCATTCATCTCAGTTATGACTTGGGTAATTTCTCCCTATAACATTAATAATATTGGGCTGCTAAGATGATTTCTTGATAAAGGTGTATCATCATGAGGTGCAATATTAATACAAATCATTTGCCTCCAATGGTAAATGCAAATTGCCTCCACTCTGGTCATCACACCTTTAGGAAGATGTCAAGCCTCTGCAGGGGAGTTACTGACATAATACCAAGGGCAGGGAACAATATAGTGGCGAGGACAGAGAAAGCTCCAATGTTTCTCCTTTAAAACATAGCAAGTTAAGGGATGAGAAAATTGAACTGTTTGAAATCCTGAAGTATTTTGATAGAGGAACTGACTGATATTGCAGGAAGTGTGAAAATGAATGAAACAAGGACTTGAGGTCACAACCTCACAGTGAAGAGAGCACCCTTTAGAACTGAGATGAGAAGGAATTTCTTCAGCCAGGATATGGCTAACCTGTAGAACTCATTGCCGCAGAGGCTTTGGGGGTGGGGGTGGGGGTGGAGGCACGTTATTGAGTGTATTAAAGCAGAGTTAGTTAGGTTCTTGATTGGTAAGGGGATCAAGAGTTATGAGGAGAAGGCATGAGAATGGGGTTGAAAAACATATCAGCCATAGCTGAATGGTAGAACAGACTTGTTGGGCTAAATGGCCTAATTCTGCTCCTATATCTTACTGTCTTACAGAATAGACACAAAGATAAGGTGATTGGAAAATACACCTGTGATAAAGGACTTATGCTAACAAGGGACTGAATGGACAATTACCAAACTGATTTTAGTGGGAGCCCAACAATTTGCAAACAAAACGCAGTCATGCTGTTAATCTGAGTGAATTTGAACTGAAAATGACTTCCTTCCTATTTCATCTAAGTCATTCCTTATTCTAAATATCTCTTTTAAATTTCACCCTGACCTTCTTGCAAGTAATTTCAGTTTCTCTAATCTCCTCAATTATGAAATGACTCAACAGAGGCCAGTATCCCATCACTAAGTCACCCTTTACTTACATGTGGAACATCTTTGACGCTCATCTGGTTTCCTCAGAACCAGTTCTGAATGAGAAAAATACCTGACACACTTATTTATAACTGTCAGTAAAGGTTCCCTGATTGGACCAGGTTAACAGCCTCATATTCTATGAGGTCCAGCTAGCTGATCTCATCACAATCACTGCAGGGTAATTGTTCCTCATTGCTGAAAACACTCAGTAGACCTCTGCTTCAAAGGCTTAGTGTCCTTATGTGGAATTGGAGGAAGTTTGAATAAATAATGGATATGACATTAGTTTTAGGGAAGAAGAGTGATGACCAGCTATATTTGGGACCGTTTAGAGATTTATTTCATGCCTGCAAAATGGGTACAATGTGAGCTAGTTTTGAGGACATAGCAACCAAAGAAAATCCTCTTGCCTGTACAGATTCTGGTTTGTGTTCAGTAATTTGCTGACTTTTAGGTGGTTCAAATCACCCCCAGATCCCTAATTGTGACACTGGACTTATTTAGGAATGTGAAATGAAGAAGGCAGTAGACAGGTATTTTAGGGCAAAAGAATTTCTGCATTTATAAATACACAAGGTAAATATAATACAAGAAATAAAGGTAAATGTAATAAACAGTGAAATTAATGCAATTGACTACACCGAATGCTGTAATTAAATTGAACACCAGGGTTAAACAATATTAGAAGTTAAATACAGTTTTAATCTCAGAAACTTTAAGTGGGTTTCCTATCCGTGGGATCCCTGCACCGTCACCACTCACCTTCTGCTTCCTGCTAGCTAGGTTGAAAACTTTGGAGTCACGGGAGTTTTAGCTTACCACTGGGGATACATGCAATTTTAAAATGCAGGTGACTGTCTCCACTTGCTATGCGCGCTGCCTCAATGAAGATTTTAGACAGTGTAACCCTTCAGTCTGGGCCTTCTGATGTAGTAGGGCAGGTTTTGGATTTATCGGGTGAGTACTTGGATCCTTTGCTTTCTCATGAGTTTTGTGTGCCAGTTCCCAGCTCAGGATATGTCTGAGACCTTGTGGTCTGGTTAGTGGGTTTCAGAGATTGTTGGTTGTCAGGTCCACTGATCGTGGTTAGTCACCGCTGAGATCCCTGATATGGAACAAGCCTGTGCCAGTAGGTTCCGGAATTGCTGTTGGGAACTGCTCTTCTGGGATAGCAGTGCAGATCGTTCTCAGGGAGAATCACACTACTCAGGTGGAACTGGGGCATGCAATTACAGAACAACCTTGGTTATCCGAACAATCAGTTAACCGAACAAAATATTCCCCGCCTGTCTCAGTCGGATAATCGCAGTCATTCTGTATGCCATTGTGTTACTGATGTTTCCTTTGAGGTGAATTGGCTTCCTGACCGTTAAAGGTATGTATGTATGTATTTTGATTGAGGTTGAATGACCAATATCTCTTTGAATGAATATTGATTGAAGTTGAATGTCTGTATAGGGCCCATAGTGTCTGGGTTGGGGTAGCCTGAAGGATAAGAGTTAGCTTAAGTCTATAGAGGGTTAGGTCAAATTGGTTGTTTTTTTATTGTCAAGGTGCCAATTGGATTTTCGGGCTGAATAATGGTTCAGGGCTACTGTCTCTGTGTCTGTGTATTTTTCCCAGACCAAAGCCCAGCTGCCCTTTTACTTTTAAAAGTTTTGAGAAGTCTGCAGTTTTGGTCGAGTATTTTGAATGATAGTGATTTTTACTCAATCCTACATGCCACATATAAGATGTAACTAACACACAGTGAAGAAAAGAAATTTTCACCTTACATGCAGCGAAACAATACAAATAACTACTTGCAATGGAGATCCATGAACATAGAAAATTATGTGAGCATGTCTATTGGAAAATATTAAAGAATGAATATAATCTCTCCTAAATTAAAGGCAGAAAAGAAGAATTTTTATTTTACCTCTTCTCAGTAGTGTGTATTTGTAAGATGCAGTATTTCCAACCTTATTACCAGACCGTGTAAATATATCAGAGATGTTAATGAAAATGATGCCATACAATTGTCGAGAAGAGATTAGAGGGAGTGAAACATTGAGATTGAATAATGTACAGTTACGAAAATTAAAATAAGTGAAGGCAGGAAAGAAAGCAGCTTTAGTGGAAATAGAGATGGAGAGTAGCTAATATGATTGCAACCTTCAAAACAGATCACTAGAATGATCCCTGTAATTATAGACTAGTTAGCCTGGTCATAATAGTGGCAAACATATTGGCGTCTCCTATGAAGAAAGCAATTAAGAGCCATCTTGAGAGATCCAAGGCAATTAAGCAAATCCTACAGAATTGAATGACAGCCTGTATTTAAAAGTTTTATGAAGATCTTTTGAGGATGTAATCAACTTGCTGGATTAACGTAATAAGAGCAATACTATATTTTGATTTTTATAAAATAAAAGATGAAAGCTCTGATGTTAAGGAGCAGGATACAATTTGGATAGAGAACCAGCTAGACTGGCAAAGATAAATTCTGAATGAGTTCATTGTTCCTCATGCTACTGATGGTATGGAGACCTTCACAGGAACCGGTTAGTGTGTAATCCATGCTTCCTATCTCTTCCTGATTCCTGTTTACATTTCTAAATTTACAGCATCGGCCTGAACACTGGCAAAAACACAGAATGGATACGGAGCAGTGCTTACATTAATTGTCATTTGTCAAAAAGTTCATAATTTTGACACTTTTTGGTGGAATTATTCTAAGAAATAGGGATCTTGCTCACTGGATGGAGAGGTGAGAGAGAGTCCCATGATGTTCCATTGGGGAGCACACCAAATAAATACCAATCAGGATGCCTGGAGTAGAAATAACCCACCTTTCACCCCAACCACCCAGAGGGATTATAGCTAAACAGTGGTTGATAGTTCTCCATTGCCGACAGCACCATGGGGAGTTGTGGTTTCTCTCAGGACTGTATCAACCTGAGGCACAGGATCAGTGAAGACCCCAGGCCACGAGGAAGCTAGAAGGGGATGTCAGATGCAGGAATTGCTGGCTAGGCAGTGGTTGAAAGAAAGAATCGTTGGTTGCTCACAGCAGTTGATTTTAATAAAGCCTGTTGCTGGCCACTGACAAGAGGACATGTAAATTTCTTGAGTTAATGCGGGGTTGTTGGGGGTTGGGGAGGGGGGGGGGTTGGTGGGGGAGGTGGTGGGAAGGCAGCATGGGGGCTCAGTGGTTAGCACTGCTGCCTTACAGCACCAGGCACCTGGTTCGATCCCACCCCCAGGCGACTGTCTGTCTGTGTGGAGTTTTCATGTTCTCTCTGTGTTTGTGAGCTTCTGCCAGGTGCTCCAGTTTCCTCCCATAATCCAAAAATGTGCAAGTTAGGTGGGTTGGCCATGCTAAATTGTCTGTAATGTCTAGGAATATGCAGGTTAGATGGATTAGCCATGGGAAATGTGGGGTTACAGAGATAGGATAAGACCATAAGACATAGGAGCAGAAATTAGGCTATTCAGCCCATTGAATCTGCTCTGCCATTCAATCAGGGCTGACAGGTTTCTCAACCCTATTCTCTCACTTTCTACCTGTAACCCTTGTTCTCCTTTACAATTAAGAACCTACCTATCTCTGAAAAGGGAATGGGATGCTCTTTAGAGTCCAGTGTGAACTTGGTGGGCCGAATGGCTTGCTTCAACCATATGGGTTCAAAAAATAAATTTTAATGATGGTAATGGTGCTGACACCAATTGTATTAGAGGCAGATGCTAAGAGCCTGAAGTATATCCCAGTAACTGGAACCCATCAGGATACCCAGCAAATGAAACCCAATGTGGGAGAAATATCCAAAGTAAATCCTATAGGTTGTAGGGGTTATTTGGTGACTATCTTCAAGGTGTATCTAAACAATACACTGCACAACGGGAAAGCCCAGGAAGAGGTTGATGGCGGCATGCAGGAAGTCCCAAGGAAGTGTAGGTAATAGTAAGTAATCAAAAGGTCACAGTGAATGAAGTGTTACAGAAGAAACAAGCAATCTGGAAATACATTGATGGGAAGTACAAATGAAGGAGCACAGCCTGAGCCATGAAGGAGCCCAACTCTGGCAGATTCATGGAAGGTCGTAAGTGTAAAGAGAAAGACTAGGGGACATCTGCAGTGACACACAGGAAAATGAATACAGATTGCAACAGTCTGTGGGAGTGTTAATAAAGGGGTGGCAGAGGGATGGGATGACCTCGGCCTGGTGAATCTGGCAGGCCCACAGCAGGAATTTGGCTCCCTTGATGGTAGAGACCTGTAGGATGAGATTAAGCAGAGACTTAAGTGGCAAGGAAGCTAGTTTCAAATTGGATACTAGAGCAGATGTATTGGTTGGTTTAAATGCTGCTGCATAGTTGAGGTAATGAATCTTCAGACCAGCCTCATGTAAACATTTGTACTCAGAAACTACAAGATTTGGGGTAAGAGACTAAATGATTTTGACGGAACTCTGCAATGTTTAGAGACCTTATTTTTATTCCTCATCATTGTGATTCTTCAACAAGCAGAGATTATCTGGGCATCCTTCAGTTACTATTACAGTTACTATTGCAGAAGAGTAGGGTAGAGATTCCTTTCCTTCTTTGTTTAGATTCTCTACAGTGGGGAAACAGGCAATCTGGCCCAACATGTCCCTGACCCTCCAAAGAGTCACCCACTGAGACCCATTTCCCTCTGACTAATGCATATTAAAAGAAACTGGAAATGGTAGAAAAATGAGGCATAAAAGAAGGTGATGGGCAGCCACAAGATGCCATTTTAGAGTGGTTTGCTCTTTCAAATTGGTTGGAATTTATTTTTTTATAAGTGAGTATGTGAGATGGTGACTCACACTCCAGCCCATCCTCACACCCACCAAACACCTTGTTAAGCTTATGTGAGTTTCATGGCAAATCACAGGTCTTGACACTGGTATTGCATGTCATCAGAAGCTGCCAACCAATTGGAAACCAGCAGACTTTGAATCCTAATGTTCACTCGTTGAGGCCTACTCCCCAGAGGATCCAGCAATGGGAAGGTAGGTCTTTTTATAGTCTTCTCTCAGGTTGGGGTTTGAGAGGAGAGGTAGCAAGGACAAAGAGCAAATTTCATGCAGTCAGTCCCCATCCAAGCCTCAGTTACCACCATAATGGATCATTTGGAGCTCCTCCCAGACCTCTGCAAGTCACAAGCAGATTGCCCTGGTTTCCCAGATGAGAAACTGCCTTTCTCCCTCCAGTGGGGGGGCAGGTAATTGGAGAAGTGTGTGTTTACGATCTTAAGTGGCCATTAATTGACCATTTAAAGGTCTTGTGCAGGTGGTATGGCAGAGTTGCCCATGTAACATCTTGTCCAGAATTAGTGAGGTGATGACAAAACAATAGGTTGGTCTTCAGGGCAAACATCTCCATTATTTTCTCTTTCAGCCATCTTGCTTACATCCCCAGGGATAAGACAATCATGCCAGATAGGTAAAGGTATTTATTGGAATCTGAAACTCCAAACCTTCCTGCACTTTGGAGTCCAGGTGATACTACTTTTCCTTGTGTTTGAGAAGAATCAGTCCCCTGATGAAGATAAACCAAACGTAAAGCTATCTACTTGAACAGAACATACCAAGGAGAAATGGCAATTAGAACTGCACTCACAGTCAACTAAAGTCATTCCTCCCAAAGTAAAAAGCCTCCTCACTGTGAAAGTAACTTTCCTCTAGTTTAATTACTAGGTAAAGTAAGTGAAGCTTCAAAGATTTCTACAGCCATCAAAGTGACCTCAGAATCAGACTTAGACTCAATCTTCAGTCATGTAAGAAAGAGAACTTTGAGCTTCAATGCAAATTCCAGACCTTTGAGGCTTCCGTTGGTATAGATGGTACCACACCAACAACAGCAGAAACTAATTGAATGCGATCATTCTTTGCAACCACACACACAGAGCATCAATATCAGCTTGAGAGGGTGAAAGAAAACCATCAATCCACAGCAAATAACCACCAAGAAGGAATATGACAATCCCACATCCTCTAGTCTGATTACATGCCGTCAATCCAACCTCCAAACATATCTCAGGGAAGATGTAATGTTCTGCTTCTTATGTGTAATGTGTCAATTTGTTTCTGAATGTTGTGCTTGAATGATCAGGCACCAACGTTCAGGCTATGCCCTCAAATCCTAGATCACTGGAAATAGTTTTTTTCTCTATCTAACCCATTTGCACCCTGTAATATGTTTAAAATCTCAATCATGTTACTATCTAACCTTCTAAATTTCAGTGATTACTATCCTTATTTGTATAATCGCTCTATATAATTTAACCCTTGGAGTGCAGGTAAATTCTGACAAATTCATTCTCTTAGACCAATATATTTTCCTTAAATGTGGTGTTCAGAATCTTTAATAGTATTTGATGTACAGTAGAATTAACAGGTTATAAAGCTCCTTGCATTCCAGTCCTATAGGCAAAAAAGAACAGCATTCTAGTGTTACGAGAGAAAGATAGACAGCCCAAGTATTCATAACACAGTAAAATTCAAACCTTCAAAGACTCTCAAACTTAAAACCAACAGTTCCTGGCCTCAGCGGGGTCTCCTGGCCACCAAGTGGACCTCTGGGCTCGAGAGCGTGGAGGTGAAGCCAGCGTAGACTCTTGACCTCAGGGCAGACTTTCAGCGCTGAGGTAAATCCAGAGCACACACCCGGCCTCAAGCATCAAACTAAAGCCTGGTGCAGTCTGGAGGCTAGGTGCCAATGTGGACCAGGTTGGAAGGATCTGTTATTCTGAACTTTTTAGTCCTTTATTTTTCTACTTTATTCCTATGAGTTTGTACTTTTGTACCTAAGATGGTGAAAAGTCTGTAACACTGGACTTTTCATTTCTTTACTTTTCTAATTGTTTTCTTAAAAATTGGTACTCAAGAATCTGTACCTAGATACCTTTGTTCCTGGGTGATGCCACAAGTGGTGACTTGTAAACTTTTCACTGTACTCATCTGAGGACATTTGACAATAAAGCTAATTCTAATTCTAACCAGACGTTTTGAATAACAATCCCAGACTCTGTGAATAATCAGTTCTAGACACTGGCTTTGTTACTCAAACAAAAGACTTCACTACTTATTAATAAATCAGTAACCTTACCAGGCCAAAATTAAACAATAATGTAACCTAATTAATGGTAATGATTTAAACCTAATGACTTTTGTTTTCCACCCCATGCACACAAAAGACAGACAACATGCAAATTAAGTATGAGATGGCGCCAATGAATGGCAACTTGCATTCCAGCAGTGGCAGTGTGGCAAAGGGGACTCATGTCTGGCCATTAAGCCCAAGGCAGAGTACTTAATCAGAAGGATTGTAAAGTTGAACACATTTTCAATTTTTCTTTATTTCTTTATTCTTCAGCCTTTATATTCTACATTTTAGCTTAGTGTTGTGTTTTAAGATGGTGCTGGAGACTGGCAACACTATCTATCACTTCTCACTGTATTTTGTAACAGAATACTCAGTAAGCTGTTTGACAAGTTTCCTCATGGTAGACTGGTTAGCAATGTTAGATCACATGAAATACAGGGAGAACTAGCCATTTGGATACAGAACTGACTCAAAGGTAGAAGATAGAGGGTGTTGGTGGAGGGTTGCTTTTCAGACTAGAGGCCTGTGGCCAGCTGTGTGCCACAAGGATTGGTGCTGGGTCCACTGTTTTTTGTCATTTCTTTAAATGATTTGGATGTGAACATAGGAGGAATGGTTAGTAAGTTTGCAGATGTGAAGAAGGTTACCTCAGAGTACAACGGGATCTTGATCAGATGGGCCAGTGGGTCAAGGAATGGCAAATGGAGTTTAATTTAGATAAATGTGAGGTGTTGCATTATTGGAAAAGCAAATCAGGGCAGGACCTATACACTTAATGGTAAGGTCTAATTAAGTGTTGCTGAACAAAGTGACCTTAGAATGCAGGTTCATAATTCCTTGAAAGTGGAATCCCACATCAACAAAATAGTCAAGACAGTGTTTGGTATGCTCGCCTTTATTGGTCAGTGCATTGAGAATAGAAGTTGGGAGGTTATGTTGCAACTGTACAGGACACTGATAAGGTCAGCCTTGGAAAACTGTGTCCAATTCTAGTTTCTCTGCTAAAGGAGGGATGTTATGAAACTTGAAAGGGTTCAGAAGAGATTTACAAGTTGCTAGGATTGAAGGGTTTGAGCTATAGGGAGAGGCTGAATAGGCTGGGGCTATTTTCCCTGGAGCATTAGAGGCTGGGGGGGGGGGGGGGGGGTGACCTTATAGAGGTTTATAAAATCATGAGGGGCATAGATAAGGTAAACAGAGAAGGTCTTTTTCTCCAGGGTGGGTGAGTTCAGATCTAGAGTCCATAGGTTTAAGGGTCGAGACTGTGTTGCTGGAAAAGCACGGCAGGCCAGGCAGCATCAGAGGAGCAGCCGAATCAATGTTTCGGGCATAAGCTCTTCATCATCGATTTAAGGGGAAAGATTTGAAAGTGACCTAAGGAACAACTTTTTCATGTAGAGGGAATGAGCTGCCAATGGAAGTGGTGGAGGCTGGTACAATTGCAACATTTAAAAGGCATCTGGATGGATATATGAATAGGAAGAGTTTTGAGAGATATGGACCAAATGCTAACAAATGGGAATAGATTTATTTAAGATATGTTTCTGTATTGCATACCTCTATGACAATGAATCTGACTAGATTAGATTACTTACAGTGTGGAAACAGGCCCTTCAGCCCAACAAGTCCACACCGACCCTCCAAAGTGCAACCTACCCAGACCCATTCCCCTACACCTAACACTACGGGCGATTTAGCATGGCCAATTCACCTAGCCTGCACATTTTTGGACTGCAGGAGTAAACCGGAGCAAACCCATGCAGACACGGGGAAAATGTGCAAACTCCACACAGTCAGCCACCTGAGGCGGGAATTGAACCCGGGTCTCTGGCACTGTGAGGCAGCAGTGCTAACCACAGTGCCACCATGCCGCCCACTAAGTGGTTTTTGTGATGCATTCTTCCAAAAGCATATATGGCTATTCCTTTGTGATTTCCTGAAGATGTTGAACAAGGCCACCTTTTCACTTTACTCTGAGGAAAATTCAGTGCCTTATAACTTAGTTTCTATTCTCTGAACTTTCAATAGCTAATAGTGGGAGGTTAGGCAAGCAGTTTCAAATCTTCATGCTGCAGCAACAATAGCCAAACTCCTGTTCTCAGAAACGTTGTGCAAAACCCAGTTCAAACTTTTCAGCCCTTCCCTCTGATTGACCATCAAGTTCACTCCCAGGCTTGCTGGCATTAATATCCGAGTACTGGCTTTATTTTATGGCCAGACAGGTTCTATGTGGTTCAACATATTGCTTTGTCCCAGTGACTAAAATTCTGTGGAATCTTTTGATCAAAAACTGTCATGTAATTAACTTCCAGGTCACAAACACCAGCTTGTTTCTTTTCACACAAGATGCTGCTCACAGTCCAATAGTCATTCCATGTTATTTTATGAATCTGTATGTTGACCATCAATTGTCTTTGACTGTTTCTAGCTTTTTTGCGATTTGGAAAGGACCCTGTTTTATCCCTTTATAAGTCCAAAGTTGATCACCTTTGATTTTAATGTAGGAAAAAAAAGTTGCAGTTTTGTCCCATGCATTTAATTTTTAATAATTCCTTGCCAAATCACTCTTCCACCTGTATTGAATACGTGGCTCCTCCTTTTTTGTTAGCCAAGTTGGATAACATGTGGCTTCTCATTCTAATCATCTAAGTCATTGATAAATGCATTGAATGGTTGAGGCGGCAACACAGATTCTTAGGCCACCATCAGTCTATCTCCTGTCACTCAGTCCATTTTTAACCTGGTTGATAATTTGCTTCCAATTCTGTGCACTTTACCTTTAGCTAACAGTTTCTTTTGAGAGACTATTTCAACTGCTTTCTGGATATGCATGTTAATAACATCCAACAAGATGTGTTCATCTTTAATCAGTTCTTCAAAAAAATACATCTGATTCATCTGGCAATACAAATCCTTTACAAATCCATGGTCTTTTTTTCTGATCAACTGAAAATATTCAAAGTGCTCAGTCACCATATCCTTAATTACAGACCCTAGTAATTTCCAGACAACAGATGTAAGACTAACCAGTCTTTAATTTTCTAGTTTGAAATGTACTATTTTCCAATTCCATGATAGCTTCTGAGTCATGATAACATTGGAATTTCATTGTTAGAGGCACCTGTAATCTTCTCACCTAATGTCTTTCAATAATTCGAAGGGAAATTGTTGTGTCGGTAGGCCAGCTCACTCCGCTGTATAGGCTTCTACTTATGATAAAGGTTCCGGTCACCATTCAAGTCTAATACACAGGGCCTGCATGGTGTGGTATGGTCAAGGAAAAACCACTGCCTGGTCTAAACTTGAAGAGCTTCTTGAAGTTAACAAGATGTAGTATATTGCACTATTAAATTGTTGCTTCACCCAGAAAGTGTACTTAAGGCTTTAATAGGTTAGGAGGGAGGGGATATAACAGTAAATATTATGCCGTGTGTGATTACATAGGAAGTTGTCATAGGAAAGGGATGAGGTCTTGGGTGACAAAGTGGAGACTGTTTATATCTTTACAAATCAAAGATATATATCATCACATATCTCATAGTAAGTGTGACTATGATCTTATAAAATTTGACATTAATCCTGTGATGTTCGTAACTTCAAAACTAAAGTCAATTACAAAAGTATGGCCAAAATAGATTGGGAAATTAAAGTAGAAGTTAGGACAGTAGTTGAGAAAAGGTGAGCATAAAGGTTATATTTAATTATTTTCAACAAACTTAGATTCCAATGACAAATAAAAAAAACATTTTATGGTTGTCAGTTCATTGCAAAACAGCGTTTGTCTCTTCCATGCACATCAGGCACATCTGATGCTGATCTTGTTAACAGTGTGAATGGATGGTTTATGTATATGTACCAGAAACATAGAATATTAACAGATCCATAATATCTGTCTATGTCTGCAACTGTTTTGACACATGACCTGCCACCTTACTACTCTAGTTAATACCTTCTCTGAAATACACGTGACTGACCCTGCATTCAATAGTATGGTCCCATCAGCATTACATATAGGCAAGACCCAACCTGCACAAATTATTGCCTGTTATTTTCTATGTGAGTCCTTAGAAGCACTGGTGGGTGATTATAATTGGATAAATGTTGCACATGGGGAAGATATACACTGTAAATTACTGCTTCAGAGAGGTGACAAGGTTCTAGGTGCAAGAGATGGGGTTTCTCTCTGTACTGACACAGGCACTTTTCATTGATTTTCCATGAATATAATCCCAAAGGTTCACTGTCCAACGGGAACCACATCTTACCATTCCCCAGTGACAGACCTTCCCTGTCCTCCTGGAAGAAAATACATTGCTAAAACCAACTTCAAAGCATCCAATAATCCATGCAAAACTTAATTCAGGACCTTTTGCTTTTCCTTAGTGCTGATCTTGTCTGTCCACCCTCCGATGTGGCATCCTCCAAGGTTTACAATATGGTTAGTGGAACATTACTCATTCTCACAAGCCAGATTATCAATGCCTTTACCTGGCTCTGGGCAGTGGCTTTTGACTGCTGCACTTCAGCAGTCTGGGCTGACTGGTGGGCAAAAAACACAACAGGGACATTGGTGAAGTGTCAGTGATGGAGGGATGCACATATCATTCGGAGAGAAAACAGATTCAGCAACATAAGATGCAGAATGGGTTTATGCTCAATGGAACCATTGAGGGCAACAGCTAGTAAAGTGTTGCCGTACATATTGCTGAATGCCTCAGTGTGCGTGCTCATCACCCATTTGCACGTTGGCTGCCCCACCAAAATCCTCATCCCTCTGTAACAGAATCCATGCATGACCCAGCAATCCAGGATATTGGCTTCTATGCTGCCCCCATCCCTCTACCCCGTATGCAGAACCTATGGTCAATTCCTTTTGCAACCGGCCACTTTGTGACCCTCTGAAATATTCAGGGTGCCAATATTCGAGACAGTGGCTGCTTGTGTCAGATCCAGTCTTTATGTTTCATCTTCTTCTGATCGTTCCTCAACCTCAATGTCCCAGTGGCTGGTCAACCAGTAGTGGCTGTCTGAAAGCATCAATACCCAAGGGCAGGACTGGTGCAAGGGGAGGACTGGGAGAAAAGCAAGAATTGTATATTTATTTTACTGATTTAAAGTTGATCTGGGTCAAATATAGAAAATTCATAAGAGCCTTACTGAGAGGTCCAGAATCAGGGGTCGTATTGAGAATACAAAGTTGGGCCTTCAAGATTGAAATGAAGGTAAATTCCTTCACCAAAATGTTGTGAATCATTGGAATTTTCAAAGACCTGTGAATGCTCAGTTGTTGAGTGTATTTGAGACACTGGTCTATAGATTTTGGTGTGCAGTGAGAATAAAGGGAGACAGATATGAAGGTGGAGCCAGGATAAAACATCAATCCTGGTCTTATTGAATGGAGAAGTGGATATTGGACTGGGTTTGATGTCCTGAAGAGCCTACTCCAGCTCCCATTTCTTCTGTTAGTTTTTCCTTTAACTGGGTCTCACCACAGTCTGAATGCATCTGGAGGTGCAGGCTGGCTTAAGGTAGTGAAGGCTACTTCAGTGTGAGGGCTAGCACTCATGAATGTGTTACGTTGTGAGGTTGCTCAGCAGTGTGTTTAGCATAACTGCACACCTTTAAACCATAACTACCAGATAGGACAAAGATATGCATCACTTTGATTGGCTGCAGGTTAACTTGGCAGCTATTAGCAGGGCCTGTTCAACTTCACCCCCAAAATATATTAGTCCAAACTGGAATGTGAAGGAAAACATTTCATTAAATGTAACTGGTTTCCGCATGCTGAAATTGCCTTTAACTAGTGTGCTGCAACACTTTCTAGACATACAATATTCTGACATTTAAGTTCCATTTCATAAGTTGTGCAGTGGGGAGGGAAGGGAGTGAGAGGAGAGAATTCCTCATCTGAAGTGAAGCTACTAGTTATGATGACTTCCACACACATCATGAAGGCAGAGTCATTCTTCATATTCCCTGCAAATAGATGAAGCAATTGGAGTTTTCTGGACTCCACTCTCCCATTTGCACCAGTGCTACAGAATAGTTAACAAACATATTTAGAATATTTGATGTATTATTGGAAATTCTCCAACAACACTATTGATTCCACCTTAACCACATGCACAGGTTTACTGTTTCCAGTCAGTGATGGGATTGCACCAGAAACAATATTAGTTCATTTGCAACTTCCTCTGACTCTAAGCTCCCTGGACATTCTCGATCACTCTGTATTCACTTTCCACCAATGCTGCATTGGATTATTCCAATTTCCAACTGGTTGCTATTATTAAGATTTGAGTTCCATCACTCTTTGTCATTGAACTTTGTTTCGGATCAAATTTAAACAAAATTCTGCAATGAATAAGTATGTGATGGGTCCCAAGATTCTTTAGCTCTGTTGTTTATTTTAACCACTTCAACAATCTAATGATGAATTTTCTTCATTATTCCCATGTCTCGTTTTTATTACTGAGGAGGCTTAGCATGGGTTCTGTTCCCAGATGAACTGATGTTTGTCCTGGAGATCAAACTCTCCCTTGGGATCCTGCATAATACAAAACTGAATTTTTTGAAGAAATTGTCATTTAAAACAGTGTGGAGGGATTTCTGGTCTGGGCAGCTGCTGCACACCCTTCACTTCCTCACCTTCATCTGCTGCCGGGA
This sequence comes from Hemiscyllium ocellatum, assembly GCF_020745735.1. Taxonomy (NCBI): domain Eukaryota; kingdom Metazoa; phylum Chordata; class Chondrichthyes; order Orectolobiformes; family Hemiscylliidae; genus Hemiscyllium; species Hemiscyllium ocellatum. The sequence goes on along the minus strand of NC_083403.1, from coordinate 109,999,008 downwards.
TACACCCTGCGTAATATCCTACCTTCCAGCAGTGGAGATGTGGGTGGTCTTTCTATGAGGGAGACCTCCCTCATTCCCTCAGCCATTTGGGCTGGTAAGTGTTAAATGCAGCAGTCCCATAAATAAATTATTACATTGTGTGCCAGGCATCATGTGGTTTTTGAGGCCTGGAGGAGATGGCATTTCACATTTTATTGGAGGTGTTTTGGTGAGAGTGGGTGACGTTTGGTTTTTCATTTGATCTCGTTGCCTCTTGAAAGTGTACATATCCTAGGACCTCATGTTCAAAAATGGCAGGAGGTCTGGCGTAGCAGTGGTAAAGGATACAAAAGCCTTCCATTGGAAAGGGCTAGGCCGAAGCTGCTGTTCTCAAAAGTCCCCTGTTCTGTGTCTGAGTACCTACACTTCCATTGTCTGAGGCCAACAAAATCTCCAACTTCAACTCTTTGTCACAGCTCTTTTAACCATTATTCATCGCTTTGTTGCTGCATTGGCCTCTGGCTTCCACCCCTGCTGACAGGAATCCTTTGTAATATGACAGCTTTGTAGAAAGGGAGAAAACAGCCTATTATGCCATGATGCAGATCCAGAGTCTAAATTAGAGCGGTGCTGGAAAAGCACAGCAGGTCAGGCAGCATCCAAGGAGCAGGAAAATCGACGCCTCAGGCAAAAGCAGATCCAGTCAATACGAGTATTCTTATCACTAAGACAAATTATTATTTGTGGAAATTGTTGTTATAAATTGATTGGAATCAGCTCGAACTGGTAATAACACTTTTACACAATTTTCTCTTGCAGCAATTTTAATGGGTCAAATCACCATTAGTACATGTACAAAGACCACTGATTGTCTCCAGGTGAAGGCTTGGTGCATCTCTGACACAACTGGCTGTAAACATGTATGGGACTTAATTGAAGATGTCTGTAACACGACAGGTAATTACAAAATGAATGCTGCATGAACAACATGTTTGTCTCAAATTCCAATATAAACCATCTCATATTGTTTTAAAGATGTCTTTTTAATGTTGGGGTTATATTACAAAGCCTGTGATTGCTGCTGATTGCAATTTCCTTTCTTCCAAAAACCTGCAACTTCTCTTCAACTTTCATTATTATATCAATTTACACAAAAATCAAAAAGCTGACTTTTATTTTCAAATGATCAAACTTATTACTGGAATTGGGCTTTGGAAGTTATGGAATTCAATGCCCAAGGTTTAATAATTATCAGGAGAATCATAGGCATTAGAACCAGAGCATCTTTCGATCTTTAAAATGTGAAATACAATTAGATTACAAAGCTCTTTCTAAATTCATTCAAGGGATGTGGTATCACTGGATAGGCCAACAGTTGTTGCCATACCCTTGAGTATTAAAAATATCATGAGTTTAATTTACAAATCATTCAGTGGAACCTTAAGACAGAGAAGAAATAATCATTCTGTATTCCAATAGTAACATTTTTAGTTTAGTTGTTTCCTTAGCCCCATTCCTCAGCCTTGGCATAATGCCCTTTCATCCTTTTTTCTATCTAAATTTATTTTACTTCCCCTTTAAGAGAGTTTACATATTCCATTGTAATTTTTGACAGATTAATTCTACTTTACAGCAGCTACCTACTTAAAGAAAATTGCTTCCACTTGTCCATTGATCTTTTATTGATGTTCCTAAATTGGTGTCCTTGAGGTACTGACTCATTGACCTGTTAAAAAAACTTCTCTTTATCAAGGCTCAAATTAGCACTTGGTGCTGTAACCCAGGGCTGTAAATATCCTTTTCATAGGCTGATAGTCTTTGGAGACCAAAAGTGTATAATGGCAAGCTTCAGATCTGATCCAAAATCAAATTGAGAATGAGGGGAAGAAGCACACTGTTCTTTTTATATCGAGTCAAGAAAGGAAAGTTCATGGTGTCACCTCTGACTAAAGATTCTTGAATACTCTGGTGAAATGACCTGAACTGGGCTCAGTACTAGCTCCATTCTCTCTGTAATACAAACTGACAGCTTTCCTCCATGGTTCAGTGGGTTAATGTATCGCCCAGTAATAAACTACAGCATGTGCTATAAATTTCCTCAGGATTTCTTTTGTTTCCTATTGAAACTTTAGCATTTTTTCAGCAGGTACCTGATTTGTAGCAGTTTCGTCACTAAAAGGATAGTGAATCTGTGGAATTCCGTACCACAAAAAGCTGCAGAAGTGAAAGCACTGAGTGTATTTGAGAAGGAGGTAAATCAGCTTTTAGATTTTGAAGGCATCAACAGGTATGGAGAGACACAGGAATATGGTATTGAGATAGAGGATCAGCCACGATCGTATTGAATGCCAGAACAGTTAGAAAGGGCTGAATGGTCTACTCCTGTTGCTGATTTCTATGTGGTTGTGTTGGGCTGGGTTACCCCTTCTGTGGCTATGCAGAAGCTGGTGCATGTTTCCTGAGAGGCAATCTAAGCATTTCCAGGGTTGCTCTGCAGTCTGCCTTGCGTTTGCTGGTTTCTGTCTAAAGAACATAAAGAACGATAATTAGAGGGTTAGATAGGGTGGACAGTAAGAGCCTTTTACCTCGGATGGTGGAGGCTAACACGAGGGGACATACCTTTAAATTGAAGGGGTGATAGGTTTTGGACAGATATCAGGGGTAGTTTCTTTACTCAGAGAGTAGTAGAAGCGTTTGGAACTGCCTTCCTACAGCAGTAGTGTGACTCGCTGACGTTAAGGGCATTTAAATGGGCATTGGACATACATATGGATAATAATGGAATGGTGCATGTTAGATGGGCATCAGATTAATTTCGAGGGCCGAAGGGCCTGTTCTACACTGTAACGCTCTATGTTCTATAACACTTAGGGTTGTAATGTCCACTGATGTGGGTGGGAAAAAAGTATCAGCCTCAACAATATTGGGCCTTGTGATGAAATGGCCAAACTCCATTCATCAATGCTTGCTAATCTGTGGGTTTATATTTTAAATGGATCAAGAGGAAGTCTCTGTTATACCAAATTAGCACTCAAACTTGTTCATGTACTGAAGAATGTATCAACCAGATGGTAAGGGGAACAATGTGTAATAACACACTGTTTGACTTCATCCTTCACCAAGCTCCTTATCATGGACACATCTGTCGATGTTTATAATGGCAGTGACTACCACTCAGTACTTTTGAGAGCAAAACCTGCTCTCCACTGTGAGGACATATTGGACTCTGTATTGTGCCACATCACTGTGCTCAATGCAACTGATAAAGTACAGACCTGTCTCCTTAAAGGTATAAATCCATGAGATTTTGTGACCTCCTAACAGCATCACACTTGTATATGACCACAATATGGAACATTGTGGTCCAGCATAATAACTGCTCTTTGAATTGAGTTCTTGGATGGATGATGAGCAATGTATAATGGACATACCTTAGAATGACGTACAGACCTAATACTCAGGACCACCTGTAAGCTAACCACCTAAAAGCAGCAGGCACAACAGTGTGCTGGGTTGTCCTGTGACCAACTGATGAAAACAAAGTTCTTACTGCAATAATGTGGAGAAGAATGGGTGGAACGGTGGCACAGTGGTTAGCACTGCTGCCTCACAGCGCCAGAGACCCGGGTTCAGTTCCCGACTCAGGTGACTAACTGTGTGGAGTTTGCACATTCTCCCTGTGTCTGCGTGGGTTTCCTCCGGGTGCTCAGGTTTCCTCTTACAGTCCAAAGATGTTCAGGTTAGGTGAATTGGCCATGCTAAATTGCCCGTAGTGTTAGGTAAAAGGAGTAAATGTAGGAGAATGGGTGGGTTGCGCTTCGGCGGGTCGGTGTGGACTTGTTGGGCCAGAAGGGCCTGTTTCCACACTGTAAGTAATCTAATTGTGACATACAAGCAGGCATCTTGACTAAAGGAAGAGATGCCATGAATATTCCACCTATAATCACATTGGAGCTGAACAAGAGAGTGAAGCAGATAGCTGAAGTAATGTGATGTCAGCTGAAAGTAAATGGGTGGTTACGGTAGGGGATTTTAACTTTCCAAACATAGACTGGGACTGCCATAGTGTTAAAGGTTTAGGTGGAGAGGAATTTGTTAAGTGTATACTAACTAAAGAAGGTGCAAAACTGACCTACTCTTGGGAAATAAGGCAGGGTAATTGACTGAGGTGTCAGTGGGGGAGTACTTTGGGGCCAGCCACCATAATTCTGTTAGATTTAAAATAATCGTGAAAAAGGGTAGACCAGATCTAAAAGTTGAAATTCTAAATTGGAGAAAGGCTAATTTTGACGGTATTAGACAAGAACTTTCAAAAGCTGGCTGGGGGCAGATGTTCACCGGTAAAGGGACAGCTGGAAAATGGGAAGCCTTCAGAAATGAGATAATGCGAATCCAGAGACAGTATATTCCTGTTAGGGTGAAAGGGAAGGCTGGTAGGTATAGGGAATGCTGGATGACTAAAGAAATTGAGGGTTTTGTTAAGAAAATGAAGGAAGCATATGTAAGGTATAGACAGGATAGATCGAGTGAATCCTTAGCAGAGTATAAAGGCAGTAGGAGTATACTTAAGAGGGAAATCAGGAGAGCAAAAAGGGGACATGAAATAGCTTCAGCAAATAGAATTAAGGAGAATGCAAAGGGTTTTTACAAATACATTAAGGACAAAATGGTAACTAGGGAGAGAATAGGGCCACTCAAAGATCAGCAAGGCAGCCTTTGTGTGGAGCTGCAGATACTAAACAAGTATTTTGTATCAGTATTTACTGTGGAAAAGGATATGGAAGATATAGAAAGCAGTGAAACAGATGGTGACACCTTGCGAAATGTCCAAATTACAAGAGGAGGAAGTGCTGGATGTCTTGAAATGCATAAAGGCGGATAAATCCCCAGGACCTGATCAGACTGGAGGTTGGCAAACGTGGTGCCAACCATGTTTAAGAAGGGTGATAAGGACAAGCCAGGGAACGATAGACCAGTGAACCTGATGTCGGTGGTGGGCAATTTGTTGGAGGAAATCCTGAGGGACAGGATGTACGTGTATTTGGAAAGGCAAGGACTGATTAGGGATAGTCAACATGGCTTTGTGCGTGGGAAATTATGTCTCACAAACTTGATTAAGTTTTTTGAAAAGGTAACAAAGAAATTTGATGAGGGCAGAGTGGTAGATGTGATCTATATGGACTTCAGTAAGGCGTTCGACAATGTTCCCCAGGGGAGACTGATTAGCAAGGTTAGATCTCACGGAATACAGGGAGAACTAACCATTTGGATACAGAACTGGCTCAAAGGTAGAAGACAGAGGGTGGTGGTGGAGGGTTGTTTATTCAGACTGGAGGCCTGCGACCAGTGGAGTGCCACAAGGATCGGTGCTGGGTCCTCAACTTTTTGTCATTTACATAAATGATTTGGATGCGAGCACAAGAGGTGCATTTAGTAAGTTTGCAGATGACACCAAAATTGGAGGTGTAGTGGACAGCGAAGAGGGTTACCTCAGATTGCAACAGGATCTGGACCATATGGGCCAATGGGCTGAGAAGTGGCAGATGGAGTTTAATTCAGATAAATGCTGCATTTTGGGAAAGCAAATCTTAGCAGGACTTCTACACTCAATGGTAAGGTCCTAGGGAGTGTTGCTGAACCAAGAGACCTTAGAGTGCAGGTTCATAAGTCCTTGAAAGTGGAGTCTCAGGTAGATAGGACAGTGAAGAAGGCGTTTGGCATGCTTTCTTTTATTGGTCAGAGTATTGAATACAGGAGTTGGGAGGTCATGTTACGGCTGTACAGGAAGTTGGTTAGGCCACTGTTGGAATATTGTATGCAATTCTGGTCTCCTTCCTATTGGAAAGATGTTGTGAAACTGGAAAGGGTTCAGAAAAGATTTACAAGGATGTTGCCAGGGTTGGAGGAGCTACAGGGAGAGGTTGAACAGGCTGGGGCTGTTTTCCCTGGAGCGTCGGAGGCTGAGGGGTGATCTTATAGAAGTTTACAAAATTATGAAGGGCATGGATAGGATAAATAGACAAAGTCTTTTCCCTTGGATCAGGGAGTCCAGAACTAGAGGGCATAGGTTTAGGGTGAGAGGGGAAAGGTATAGAGACCTAAGGGGCAACTCTTTCACGCAGAGGGTGGTACATGTATGGAATGAGCTGTCTGAGGAAGTGGTGGAGGCTGGTACAATTGCAACATTTCAGAGGCATTTGGATGGGTATATGAATAGGAAGGGTTTGGAGGGATATGGGCCGGGTGCTGGCAGGTGTGACTAGATTGAGTTGGGATATCTGGTCGGCATGGACAGGTTGGACCAAAGGATCTGTTTCCATGTTGTACATCTCTATGACTCTATGACTCAATGACTCAATGAGGTGTACCCTAGAACTCTATGGGAAGCTAGAGAAGTGATTGCTGAGCCTCTTGCTGAGATATTTGTATCATCAATAGTCACAGGTGAGGTGCTAGAAGACTGGAGGTTGACTAACGTGGTGACACTCTTTAAGCAGAGTAGTAAGGACAAGCCAGGGAACTATAGACCAGTGAGCCTGACATCGCTGGTGGGCAAGCTGTTGGAGGGAATCCTGAGGGACAGGATGTACATGTATTTGGAAAGGCAAGGACTGATTAGGGATAGTCAACATGGCTTTGTGCATGGGAAATTATGTCTCACAAATTTGATTGAGCTTTTTGAAGAAGTAACAAAGAGGACTGATGAGGGCAGAGTGGTAGACGTGATCTATATGGACTTCAGTAAGGCGTTCGACAAGGTTCCCCAGGGGAGACTGATTAGCAAGGTTAGATCTCACGGAATACAGGGAGAACTAGCCATTTGGATACAGAACTGGCTCAAAGGTAGAAGACAGAGGGTGGTGGTGGAGGTTTGTTTATTCAGACTGGAGGCCTATGACCAGTGGAGTGCCACAAGGATCAGTGCTGAGCCCTCTACTTTTTGTCATTTACATAAATGATTTGGATGCGAGCATAAGAGGTACAGTTAGTAAGTTTGCAGATGACACCAAAATTGGAGGTGTTGTGGACAGCGAAGAAGGTTATCTCTGATTACAACAATATCTTGAACAGATGGGCCTATGGGCGAGAAGCGGCAGATGGAGTTTAATTCAGATAAATGCAAGGTGCTGCATTTTGGGAAAGCAAATCTTAGCAGGACTTATACACTTAATTGTAAGGTCCTAGAGTGTGTTGCTGAACAAAGAGACCTTGGAGTGCAGGTTCATAACTCCTTGAAAATGGAGTCGCGGGTAGATAGGATAGTGAAGAAGACTTTGGTATGTGTTTCTTTTATTGGTCAGAGTACTGAGTACATGAGTTGGGAGGTCATGCTGCGGTTGTACAGGACGTTGGTTAGGCCACTGTTGGAATATTGTGTGCAATTCTGGTCTCCTTCCTATCAGAAAGATATTGTGAAACTTGAAAGGGTTCAGAAAAGACTTACAAGGATGTTGCCAGGGTTGGAGGATTTGACCTACAGGGAGAAGCTGAACAGGCTGGGGCTGTTTTCCCTGGAGCGCCGGAGGCTGAGGGTGACCTTATAAGGGTTTACAAAATTATGAGGGGGGTGGATAGGATAAATAGACAAAGTCTTTTTCCTGGGGTCGGGAAGTGCTGAAGTAGAGGGCATAGGTTTAGGGTGAGAGGGGAAAGATATAAAAGGGGCCTCAGGGACTACTTTTTCACTCAGGGGGTGGTATGGAATGAGCTGCCAGAGGAAGTGGTGGAGGCTGGTATAATTGCAACATTTAAGAGGCGTTTGGATGGGTATATGAATAGGAAGGATTTGGAGGGATATGGGCCAGATGCTGGCAGGTGGGACTAGATTGGGTTGGGATATCTGGTTGGCGTGGATGGGTTGGACCATAGGGTCTGTTTCCATGCTGTACATCTCTATGAGTCTATGACCCCCCCTTCCCCTCAATCCGACTTCCTCCCTTGATCCACTAAAGCAGATCAGTGTTCAGCCAAGTCAGCTCATTTCATAAAGGAAGACCAAGTGGTCAAAGGGAAGTTGTTACAGCGCCTTGGTCGTCATCTTGCTAATACTCCCTATCTTTTATAATGTATAGAGGCTTTGTTGTAGCAACATCATATGGTTACGCCATGTGGAGATTCAGCAATAATTCAGTTGCGCTTCTTTTGCCTTTTTATTTTTTCATGTACTGCTCTTGACTGTGCCTCATGCTTTTCTGTTTTGTGTATTTGTTTTTTTGTGGGGAATGGCACATATAATTGTCTCAACAACCCTGCAGCTGCTGTAGTTACACTGGGAATCATTAACACAGATCACCAATCTGCTCAGCACAATCCTCATGAATTAACCAGCATGGTTTATGCAGGGATTTTGTTTTCCTGGCGTTTTCCTCATGGAAATGTAACTTTCCCACTGCTTCACATTATGTCTGAGTTTTCTTTTTCTGTAGTTTTCAAGTTTGCATCACTGCCTCGTTTATTTGAGGAAAAGTCATGGCTAATCACCATGTTGTAATCTTCTGAACACAGAATTGCTACTCTCCCACAAGCACTGGTAAGAAGCATAGGTTCAATTTACTTGAAAATCTCAAAGAGGTTTACTTAACAGGCAGACGTGCAGTTACATGACACCTTACATGCACATCCTTACTGATGGGTGCTGATGCCTGGGGTCCTCGCTGCTGCTGGAGATGTGTCTTCTGGCAGATTGGTATAAACAGCTGTTACAGCATTAACACCAACGTCGGTGAGTGTAGTGAATGTCAGGGTCAGTGTGTCTGAGAGTGACATCAATGGGTGTGATGTCAGTGAATGGAAGTATGATGTTGGTGAAGGAATGTTGGCAATTACTTTGGTGTGTGTACCATCAGTGGGTGTAGTCAGTGGGTATTACATTTGATGGTATCACATCGTTGGATGCAATTTCAGCTGTTGTGCAGAGTGTTATGTCAATGGGTATAATGTGGATGTGAGTTAATGGAGAATAATACACTGGAATATTTCTGACCTAATTTCACATTTACATAGTGGATAATTGATATATATGTTTTTTGTTTCTCTACAATAAATTGTGATGAGGAACCATTGGTTAATAAATTTCAGGAAAAATCTCCAAACCAAATGGTTGCAGTTTGGTGATCTCAGGCTGCCTGTTATCGAGAGGTCTGTTTGATGTCAATGTTTAGATTGCTGATTAGAATATGACAAGAGAAGGATATGGAACAACGCACCTCTTTTTCAATTCATGACTGACTATAGAGCATGTAGACTGTCACTGCAGACAGACTACATTTTAACCACCCTTTCAAATTTAATTTCCAAGTTTCCTGTCCAATCAACATCAGTGAGCATGACAATGACTACCCGGTGAGATCTCAACACCGGTATTTAAAATAATTGCAGTGAAGCACTTAGCATTGTCATGAACAGTGAAATAACTGGACTGGAGTCATCATGGGTAAAGGCCAAGCTCCTTTCTCCAACATCTCTTTGGATGTACAGCTAAGTGCTATGTGGTCCTGTTGGGAGAGACTGTTTCCCAGTAACAGCTGCTGACATAAAGAAACTCTTGGTTGGAGCAATTAGCAGTAGAAACACTTTGGCACACACTCCTGAATCCAATGCAGGAAATATTTCCATGATCTTACTAAGCATGACAGGAGAGATGGGAGCATTGCCCTACTCCCTGATATGTATATGACTTGACACCCTCTCTTTGTCTTCTCAAGCCTATTGCAACACATCAATGCTTACTCCACAAGTATTCCTAGCTCACTGTCCACTCTTGCAGTGAAACCAGAAGAGCCCCCTGGAATCAGGGTGGAATAAAGTTACTGGCCAGTGTGGTGATCTCCTGGACTGATAGAGTGACCGCCGGCATTGACAATCAACTGCTGCAATCGAGCGAGAGCCATTGGACCTTTGGCAGCAGCTTGCACATGGGGACTACCATGACTACTGTGTATGGTAGCCTCACCTTGATACTTCAGGCCCCACTTCAGCAGATGTTTCTCCAGCTTAGCGTGAGCAATAGGAGGTCAGCTGGATCATAAGGGGGCGATGAAAGTAGGTATTCTGCTCTTTCCATCTTCATCTTAGTCCATTCATAGCCAACATGCGACCTCTCCTGCACAAAAATAAATGGAGCAGGCTTTGGTGAGGACTTAGCCTACTCCAGGCACAGGAGATGTCAACCAAGAACATCCCATTGGCCAGAGCAGAGATGCGAGCAGCCTGTTTGTAGGCCTGCTGAAGCCAAAGGAGCTACACCCCAGTGAAGCAAAAGAACAATTGTATTGTTGTACAAGGGGATGCATGTGGGTGGTTTTGGCATGGTTACATTATTGAATTTCTGTTCAGTACTTGAAATATGTGCCATAACTAATGATGTATAAGTTGACCACCAAGTCTTTGAAAAATCTCTGCAAGGACAGAGCACGGCTTGCCGACTGAAAATAAAAATTGAACCACCAGCATGGATGTCAAGATTAGAGTGGTGTTGGAAAAGCACGGCAGATCACGCCATTGCTGATGAAGGGCTTTTGCCCAAAACGTCGATTTTCCTGCTCCTCGGATGCTGCCTGACCTGCTGTGCTTTTCCCAGCACTACTCTAATCTTGACTCTAATCTCCAGCATCTGCAGTACCCACTTCTGACCAGTATGGATGTGGCTGGTCATCATTTTGTCAATCACTATGTGAAGGCTGCTGTGTGTAATTGCATCTGAAATTCTTGTTCATCTGTGCAATGTAGTCCCATATTGCCTGTGTAATAATTGTGCCAGTTATAAAGTATGGATAAGTTTGGCACTCGCATCTGTGGTGGGAAATTGAAGCTGACTACTCTTTTATGATGGTGTAGCTAAACTACAAAACTATTATGCAACAACTATTAGTGTGAATAAAGCATGGCAAGGTGACAAAAGCAGGTTAACTTCTCTGCTGAATATGTGCAAAACATTACCTTTAGGGCTTGTTTTGTAGCTGTGATCACAGTAAATCAATATATTTTGCAGTAATTTCCTCACTTTCACATTCGTGTTTGCTGGTTGTTTGAAGAATGGGAAGACCTGAAGTGGTTTTTGAATAGGCTGCTTGGTTGTTTCTGAGATTTCTTTATATAAATGGCCTTGAGAGGCTCGTATCCTGTAACACTGATAACAGCTTCATTGTTGTGTTGTTCTTGTTATTCTATGATACACTCTGGGTATCTGAATGAACCTTGCAATAATGAGGACAGCAACATACATCTATGCTGATGCATTACCTCCATCACATTCTGTGCCTCTGTTTTCCATCTTTGTCCCCCTCATTCTACTTTGTGCATCCTGCAATAATCCCAGCATGTAAATAAGAAGGAAAGGAAACTGTTTATTTATACCTTTTAATGGATGGACATTGCTATCAATAAATTCCTCAAAGATTAATTTCAGTCTTCAAATGCAGGAAATGATCATTGATCATGGAGATATGCAGAGGAGAAGATTTTTGGGAAAGGTGGTTAGAAATAGAGGGTCAGACTAACAATAAATTAATTAACAAAATAAAGACCATTGGCTGAATTTGACTGGAATCACTCCATATCAATTTTGGCAGCTTGTGTTGAGTCTTCGTGAGGTCTAGTGAAATTTCTTATGCTGTTCCAACCTCGCCTCTTTACCATTGCACCCCATCTCATGGTGATACTCACTTCTGTCAACAACTCCCAGAATTCCTGGCATTGCTGACATACTTTAAACACAATTATGCCCTAAGTCAAACACTATCATTCTGAAGCTGCCCTGAATGGTTCCTTTCATTTTCCCAGTCATGCCTGACAAAGGGAAATTGATAGCCTGCTTTCCAAACAGGGCCTGGAGTTACTGCTGCACAGGGTGGTTTAATGGAAGGCTGTCTTCTTCCCACAAGACTGAAGAGACCACTATATCAGCCCTGCCAGCCTGGATGGAGGTTGCCACAGGGTCTTTGCAAGAACACCTAGCAATGTAGGAGACAGAACAATGACCTTCTTCACTCCATCATGATTAATGGCATCGTCTTCTCACTACTCCCTCACACTCACCCTATCTGTCCTGCTGCACACATTTCCCACCAAAGATCATCGTCTACTTCTCTCAGTACTGCATGCAACATCTTCCCTCACTCGCTCCTTGTACCGCTAACACTGCACAGCCTGCATTAACCCTCCAAATCAGCACCACCATCCTGACCTGTACATCACTCCTCACTCTGACCTATCAACTTCTCCCTCACCTTCATCCACCTATAGCTTTCTCAGCTACCTTCCCCCCAACAACCCACCCCCTCCCTTTTATCTCTCACCTTTGGCCACAAGCCTCATTCCTGATAAAGGGCATATGCTTGAAACGTTGATTCTCCTGATCCTCGGATGCTGCCTGACGTGCTGTGCTTTTCCAGCGTCACACTCTTGACAGTCTTTGCACTGTCTACTCACTCACTCAAAACCACATTCCCCAACTGCACCATCACTAATGCCAGCCACTTCCAGCCACTGTCAAACATTTTCATTGTCTCATTCCAAGAGGAAAAGGTCCGCAATTGGGGTAAAAGAGATAAGGTGGGCGATGGGTGCCCAACATTTGGCTCCTCATTCCTTACAAGGAGATAATTCTGACCATGGCTGCCCCAAACAATTAATTGACTGTACCCAAGTCTCTGGACTGATAGCAGAAGTGGGACCCTTTGGTTAAAGACTGTCCCTTTTGACCCTGACTAAAGACTGCATGCAACATCTGAGACATGGTTATTTGCTTCCAGCACATGCACTGTATTAGCCACATACACTGTTGGCACATGGTGAAGGTGTGAGATTGATGTAGCACACTGCTGCACACAAGTCCAGTCCTTTAACTGCTCATGGTCAATAACCATGACAAGCTGTTTGGTTTTGCATCTGCACTAAAATACAAACCAAGAGAGAGGTACTGGTCACCTTTAAACTCTGACTGAGGGAGTAATGTACAAAAAGATTGGGTGGACCTACTAGTCACATCAATGTAGGCGCAAAGACAACAAATGAGCTCCCTCTTCCAATCCATGAGTTGGGCACCTGTGTCTTGCAGGGACAGTGTTCTTGCAGTAACATTACTCTGAAAGGTGCTGGAGCTCTCCAAAGAGAGTCTGATGAAGTGGAACATGGCTTTGTAAGTGTGACATGAGGATGCAGAGAGGCTGGCACATTATAGATGCCAATGTCTGTGGACAGGGAGTGCATACAATCACTGCCCGTGGAATGTGCCTTGACATGTTAGCGCTGATCACCTGGAGGAGCTGGAACTGCTCTGACCTTTGCCTCGGGTACTGTTATATATAAAATAGACTTCCAGCCATTCCTCAGTAAGGGACCCCCTCAATCACACTGCTCTTTGCCACAGCGTTACACATGCGCTGGCCAAGCAATCCACAAGAGCAAATAAGTTCCCAAAAAGAAGCAGCAGATCCATAGAATTGCCAGGAAGAACAATTTGGTCAACTGGGCTACCTTGTCAAATGTAGAAGATTGAAAGTGGAATAAAATAATCAAAAATGGGAGAGGAATGGATGTGTCAGTCCATTAATTATAAAGAACACTACTGTGAATAGAATACCTACACCTTAGAAAGAAGCCATTCAGACCATTGAGATGATAACAACCCTCCAAAGAGCATCCTGCCCAGTTCCCCTTCCTAGTCCTGTAACCCCACATTTACCATGGCTAATCCATCCACCCTGCACAATTCTGAACACCACAGGGCAATTTCAGCATGGCCAATACACCTCACCCACACATCTTTGCACTGTGGGGAGAAACTGGAGTACCTGGAGGAAACCCACAGGGAGGCAAACTCCACACAGTCACCCAAGGCTGGAATCAAACCAGGGTCTGGGGCACTGTGAGGCAGCAGTGCTAACCATTGAGCTACTATGCTACCCTAACTGGAATTTTAATCCCACCAGTTGGCATGATAGGATATGAATCAGTACCGGTAAAGAAGTAGTCTTGTACTTTGGATTACTAGTCCACTGATATTGCCTCTACTGCCACCATCTCTTTCTCTCTATATGTGCTGCATAGTCTCTGACTGTATGTGAAGAGGCATGCAATTCAATCAAGCAAACTTGATAATTACAATCCCACACCAGCCAAAATTCTGTAACAATAGATGGAGAACCTTAGATATTACTGAAATGAGTTGCTGTAAAGGGGAATTAGATTTGCAGTGTCTTGGAATTTGTCAGAATGAGATTTCTCTGGAGTTAAGTTACTGGTAGAATAGATAAATGCAATTAAAACCAAAAGAACTGTGGATGCCGTAAACCAGAAACCAAAACAGAATTTGCTGGAAAAGCTCAGCAGGTCTGGCAGCAGGTCTGTGAAGAAAAATCAGAATTAACGCTTTGGGTCCGGTCACCAGATGCTGTCAGACTTGCCGAGCTTTTCCAGCAACTCCTGTTTGTGTAGGTAAATGCAAAGCCTTCTGTGCTGTTTGTTCGTGGTTTATAAATGGAAAAATAAGGAAACGATAAAATAAGAAAGGCATAGAACCTTTCCCACAAAGGGAGGCTTCAATGGGAAGACTCTTCTGAAGGCAACTTCACAGAAATGATAAAAATTGAAAACATGGGCCAGCTTGTTTCATTTCCAATCGCTGTAATTTAAACCATGGTTCCTTGGATAATTCAGACAGTACTAAATCATCTGTACCCTGGCAAATCCCAACAAATACATTCAAATATAATATTCTTTTAATTTGTTGCAGGTGAAGCTTGCACAATAAAGGATCTCAGCAGTTGTAATCTAACCATCCAATACCTCACTGACAGTTACCCTGCATTTAAGGAGTGCAATTGCCCTGAAGACAAATCATGTGACTTTCTGAGACCTCTCCAAAGCCAGTGCACCAACCAAAGAGGTAATGCAATACCTGGAGCTGTATAATGAGGTGGTATCAATGCATTTACAAACAACTAATGTTCTATCATTTTTAATGACTACCAATGGAAATGTAAGGTGTAAGACTTTCTCACCATAACACTTGCTTAAAAATTATATAGAGACGTAGTGAAAGCATGTCAAATGTTTCATATAAGATGTAACTGTGGTCAAAATCTAGCCCTCAGTTTAAAACTCTGCAAATTAGGAGTAAGTAGAGAATTCACTGAAGACTGTTTCACAGAAAAAGTAATGAATAAACATATGGAACAAATTATTAGGAAAGGTCATTGTAGACAGTAAAGGAGACAACTGTTTTAGAGAAAGTATATGGTGAGATTAACTAAAAACAGACTGTCTTATCAGACCAAATGTCCTTTTCCTGTTCCTCAAAATTCCTAGAATCCCACAAAAATGTGACCGAGAGTGTGGCTTTTAAACAGTAAGATAAAATCAAAGTTAAACTTTCCAGTCTTTATGGCTATGGCCTTAAATAGGTGTAACAAAGTTACTATTAACATATTTTAGTTAACTTTCTCAAGAGTGTTTGACATTTGAGTATTTATTCTCCTTTTCATGCAGAGCTCACCAGAACAGCTCCTGTCAATCCATCAACACACCATAGCTGGAGTCATCGTTCAAGACTGACAAGTATTAATAACCGTTTGAAGAAGGACAATGATTGTTCAGTAGCCAGGAATCAATGTCTAAAATCCACAAGTTGCAGTCCAGCGTATGCAAGGTTTAAGAAAATGTGCAAGAACAAAAAGGGCAACTGCAACAGCGCATCTGTGGCACAAGAATGTTTGACTGCGTGGCAAGCATTACAGCACACAAAACTCTCAAACTGCACCTGCTCAAGACAGGAGAGACTAAAATGTCTAAGAATATGGACCAGCCTTTTCAACAACGCTTGCGTGCAAATTGCTTATACAAATCTGAATACAAGCAGTGATGAAGGAAGGAAAGAAAGTAATTCCGTTGAGGACAGTACGTTGACATTCAAACAGTTTGAACTTGGATGTTGTTATGTTTTGAACATGCTATTGATGTTTGGACCATGTTTATGTACATAGTGTTTACACTGTTGTTTCTGTTGTAGGTACAGGTGACGTCACAGAGAGCAGGAAATCACCAACAGAATCTACTGCTTTTGCCAGATATGATACCAAAAGTAAGAAATAAAAGACCTTAGCTCATCAGGAGCAGATATTGGGAAATTGTCGATGAAACATGCAATATTGCATATGGCATAATGAATAGAGGAAAATCTCATTAGTTACAATTATACTTTGCTTGTGGGTGACATGAATCAAAAGTGCTTACGTTTCTGAATCTGCCTGATGTAGCTATCTTTTTCCAGACATTTGTTTTGCAGCTGAACTTTAGGGACCAGTTAGACAGCCGTTACTCAATACACAGCTGCTATCCCAGAATTGTATCATTGGCTCCCTCGCCACTCTTTAACCTTCATACAGTGTTCTGTTCACCAGCTTCCAACTGTCAGTGGAAAATTCTAACATTAAGAGCAAGTTGAAGGACTGAGTGCACTCTGCTAACATTAAAAGCACAGACGATTAGGGTTAAAGTGTTCCCAGATGGATCGGTGGACTGCCTGGGAACCTTTTAAACTTGGCTTCAAACTAGATTGCAGTCATTGAGCATTTGGCTTAAAACCCAACTGGTATGAGACTACCCCTCTGAGAGTCAGGAGCTCACCTTTTAACTTTAATGTGGTCAAAATGTCAAACTGCCTACCAAGTTAAAATTCAATGTTTTAACTCGATTTGCTTCCAAAACTACAGTTACAAATCAGTAAATAACATTCAGTTTAGCCAGCGATTGATTTTCTCCACCAGTGTATTCCATTTACTCTCCAAAACAAAGGATATTTTTAGCACCCAATAATATCTAATCAAATAATTCTGCAATGATCCTACATGTTCGCAAAGTAAATTCAACAAGGTTAGAATAGCATTATATCCAAAAAACTATGGGCCAAACTTTCTGGTCTCCAGATCATTGGAGAGCAAGGTAGGAATATTGTCCCATTGGAAGTCTTGCTGTACTCACCTACATGAGGGTTGCCTGGAATGTTTAAACTTCCAACGGACCAATCCCCTGGTACTGCTGAGCTTCCTAGAAGGTCTCCATTTCTGAGATATGAGTCAGAGACTTGACTTACTGCTACAGAATTATCCTGAATAGATACTCAAGAATCCTCGGATAGAGTAAAACCTAATCTATGTCCTGGATGACTGCAAAACTGACCCTCTCAATGACACCCACTAACTGCCCAATGACACCCCTCTGATTCCCAACCACCCCTCTTAACCATCTGACTACATTCCCAAACACTTGACAACCTCTTCACCCAAACTAACTATATCCCAAACCCAACTACTGCTCCTATCTGGCTAGCTCCCCTCAGAAACCACTACTCTGACAGAAAATAAATCTCATCTGCACCCTGACTCAAGAGTGTATTATGATGGATTCAATCAATGGTAGAATATTAATTGTTAAAGGTTGATTCAACACATCCACTTTATTACATGCCGTTCTTGCATAAAATAGAAGTCATTTAACACAACCCCAAATCTCTCATATCTGGCTTCTGGAATTTACCCCTGAACCTGAAAATCTTGGCACAAACTGAAAATCTCAAAACAACCTTTCTGAGTTCATTATACATTGGTGCAGCGAGAACTAAAGCTCAATGTAGCAATCCTACAGGGTTTTTAAAAGAAAAATCAGGATAATGAGCTCCAAAATTTGTCCTTTTTGAATGACACTTTCATTAACCAAAGATGGAAGCTGTTTAATGCAGTATCACTTAGAACATCAATTGAAAAAAAATGACCGAATAACTAGAAAAGCGTGCAAGTAGCTTCATGTGTATTAAATATGAGAAATTGTTTTCCACAGTGGTTAAATGCTACAAATCCTCTGGTAATCCTGGTGAAAGTAAACAAGTAAAGCCTTCACACACATAACATTGGAGATTAAACCTGGCATACAAAACTGAGAGACACGGGGGCTTGTCTAGCAAGTTGTTTGAAAATGCAGGATGAATTTAACCATTTTATCACTTCCGGACTTGCAGATTTCTACAAGTGATTAATTTTTATTTTGTGCATTGGTATTTTACGTTCAATTTCCAGCATGTCAGGTTTGAAGGTGCATCTGACCCTTGTTACAGTGTGCCCATCGAGTAAATGGACACTGCAATTACCGCTCGAAACTGTGAAGCTATCATTCAGGCTCCAGCCAGGCAGAACTGTGTTTATATTGCCCAGCTGCTGGCTGGCTGTAACTTTAACTATTTTGCCCAGGAGAAAGTTGTGTGCTATTAAGATAAAGGACAGTGCAGAGTCCACTCTTTCAGGCATTAAAATTTTAAATGCTCAGAAAGTGGAAATGGATCCATTGACCCCATTAGCTTTTTGTACACCAGGTTTTTACACTGCACTGAATTTATACTCCATGCAGGCTCTCTCCAGGGTGTTTCACTGGGATGCTCTTCGGAGTCAGATTGACCCTGACTCCAGATTTACATGGCCAGTTGTGCATTGGTACAAAGCAAAAACCATTTTACACTGATGCTAAACTTGCATTTTGCTGGAAGAAAGCCTTCTTGGCTCTAATTGAGAAAATATGTAGGAATATGTAGCAAGAGCTGAGGAGTGGGGATTATTTGAGTAACTTTTAAAAAAGTCTGTGTATGTGTAATGGACCAAATGGTTTCCTTCTGATGCCTGATGATGGGATTGGCCTATCAGGGTGAATTGGAGATCCTGTAATCTCTAGAGTTTACAAGAATGAATGATGGTTTCATCTAAACACATCAACTTTTTACAGGGCTTAATAGGGTAGGTACAGAAAGGATGTTTCCCCTGGCAGGGTGGGAGTCTGTGTCTTGAATCAGGGAACCCTATCTCAAAGTAAGGAATAGACCATTTAAGACAGAGCGGAGGAGAAATTTGCCCACTCAGAGTGTAGCAACTCTTTGGAATTCTCTACGCCACAGGGTTGCAGAGGCACAGTCATTGAGTTCGTAGAAGTCAGAGATTGATATACTTCTATATATTAAAGGCCTTAAGTTCTTGCCTTCTTTGGATCCATTTTGTGATGCCATGTTCATGGATACTGTGTCCTTGGAATTTAATTGTCACATAAGCATCAGGTCCTGTTTTTGGCCTAGATGTGGACCTTCCACATTACCAAGTGGTTCAGGTGATGTAAGATCTCTACAGGAGCTGCTGTCCCTCCAGGCTATCATTCATGATTAACTCAGACAAGTAGTTGGACATTTCCTTCTTACTGTTGAAGCGTTCTGATCATGTGTTTTCCTCTCCAATCTATTGTCACTTTAGGGTTTGATTCTATAGTTTTGTGAAGTTTTTTTCCCTCTTGTTTTGGACTGTTCTCATTCTTCAGTCATATAATCAAAGTCTTAAGAGGTTTTTTTTCTGGCCTTCATTTCCAGCTATTTTCCTTCAAGTCATACACGTAAGGGTACAGCTTATACAACTAATGGTGGGGCTTTGGGTAGTACTGTAGAACAGAGGGACCTAGGGGTATAGGCATTTAATTCTTTAAGGTTTGCATCACATATAGACAGGATGGTTAAAGAGGTGTTTGGCACACTTGCCTTCATTGCTCAGTCCTTTGAGTATAGGAATTGAGACATTAAGTTGAGGTTGTACAGGACTTTAGTGAGGCCTTTTCTGGGATATTGTGGCCAGTTCTGTCATCTAGTTATAGAAAGCATATTATCAAGTGTTCAGAAGAGATTTACCAGGTTTGAGTTATAAAGAAATGCTGGTTAGGCTGGGACTTTTTTCACTGCAACATAGGAGGTTGAGAGGTGACCTGATAGTAGCTTATAAAATAATGAGAGGTATAGCTAGAGTTAATGGTAGTTGTCTTTTCCATAAGAGGGGGAATTTCAAGACTAGGGGCTTAATTTAAGTTGAGAGCAGAGAGATTTAAAAAACACATATGCAAACTTTTTTGCACAGAGGGTGGTTTGCATGTGAAATGAACTTATTGAGGAATTGGTGGATGTGGGTACTATTACAACATTTAAAAGGCATTTAGACGGATATATGAATAGGAAAGATTTGGAGGGATATGGGCCAGGAGCAGGCAGGTGGGACTAGTTTAGTTTGGGATTATGTTCAGTGTGGACTGATTAGACAGAAGGGTCTGTTTCTGTGCTGGGATTTTAAAACAAATATAATTTTGAAAGAGCTCATGCTCAATCATTACTGGACTCTGATTGGTTAGTTGGGTATTGCTTTGTTGTTGGAGAAAGTGAGGACTGCAGATGCTGGAGATCAGAGCTGAAAATGTGTTGCTGGAAAAGCGCAGCAGGTCAGGCAGCATTCGAGGAGAAGGAGAATCGACATTTCAGGCATGAGCCCTTCTTCAGGAATGAGGAAAGTGTGTCCAGCAGGCTGAGATAAAAGGTAGGGAGGAGGGACTTGGGGGAGGGGTGTTGGAAATGCGATAGGTGGAAGGAGGTCAAGGTGAGGGTGATAAGCCAGAGTGGGGGTGGGGGCGGAGAGGTCAGGAAGACGATTGCAGGTTAGGAGGGCGGTGCTGAGTTCGAGGGATTTGACTGAGACAAGGTGGGGGGAGGGGAAATTAGATAACTGGAGAAATCTAGGTTTGTCCCTTGTGGTTGGAGGGTTCCTAGGCAGAAGATGAGGCGCTCTTCCTCCAGCCGTCGTGTTGCCATGGTCTGTCGATGGAGGAGTCCAAGGACCTGCATTTCCTTGGTGGATTGGGAGGGAGAGTTGAAGTGTTGAGCCACGGGGAACACCGTTTCAGGGAACACCTCTGGGACACCCGGACCAACTAACCCAACCACCCCATGGCTCAACACTTCAACTCCCCTCCCACTCCACCAAGGACATGCAGGTCCTTGGACTCCCCCATCGCCAGACCATGGCAACATGACAGCTGGAGGAAGAGCGCCTCATCTTCCTCCTAGGAACCCTCCAACCACAAGGGATTAACCTAGATTTCTCCAGTTTCCTCATTTCCCCTCCCACCACCTTGTCTCAGTCAAATCCCTCGAACTCAGCACCGCCTTCCTAACCTGCAATCTTCTTCCTGACCTCTCCGCCCCCACCCCCACTCTGGTCTATCACGTTCACCTTGACCTCCTTCCACCTATCCCATTTCCAATGCCCCTCCCCCAAGTCCCTCCTCCCTACCTTATATCTTAGCCTGCTGGACACACTTTCCTCATTCCTGAAGAAGGGCTCATGCCCGAAATGTCGGTTCTCCTTCTCCTTGGATGCTGCCTGACCTGCTGCGCTTTTCCAGCAATACATTTTCAGCTATTGCTTTGTTGTTCATGTATTACCAAGTTGTCATCTGTTTGACTTTTTCCCTTCCCACTGTGATTCACCATCTGGTTTCAATCAGTTTGCTATATTTAACAAAATCAAAATTCTGGGGATACTGGAAATCTGAAATAAAAACCAAAAGTGTTGGTGAAACTCAGCAGGTTCAGCAACATTGGAACAGGAGTAGACCATTCAGCCCCTTGAACTTGTTCCACCATTCAACAAGATCATGGCAGATCTTTGGTCGAACTTACCTCTTGGCCTATATACTTTTGCTGAGCAAAGCATTTTCTATCTCAAATTTAAATTTAACAATTGATCCAACATCCACTGCCATTTGTAGGTAAGAGTTCCAAACATCTACTATCCTTTGTGTGTAGAAGTGCTTCCTAACATCTCTTCTGAATGGTCTGGCCCTAACTCGAAGACTATGCCCCCTAAGAATCTCCAACCATTGGCAATCGTTTATTTATATCTCCCGTGCATTTTTCTCTTAATACCTTGAAGACTGTGATCAGATAACTCCTGAATCTTTCAAATTCTAGAGAAAATAGGCCCAATTTGTATAAACAATTATAGAAATTGCTGGAAAAAAAAACTCAACAGATTTGGCAGCATCTGTGGAGACAAACATTTTGATACCAGTGACCCTTTTACAGAATGGTCATAATTATAATGATGATAATGATTATAATTTGTAATCTCTTATTCTTGTCAACCTACACTGTACTCCCTCCAAGGACAATATATCGTTCCGAAGGTGTAGTGCACAGATCTGCTCACAGTGCTCCAAGTAGGGTCTAACCAGGGTTTTGTATAGCATCCGTGGAGACAGAAACCAAAGTCCCATTTCAACTCAGAGATGATTCTTCATATGGTTTTTATTGCTGCATTTAATAGTTGTATTTAAGTTATTCTATTTAATTCGGCTGTATCACTGCAATTGTCAAGTGCCAACATTAGCGAGTATTGGCACCAACCCATTTCTATATAATAAATACTGCTCTGAGGTCTTAGCCAGTCTTTTAACCCTTTGCTTGCAGAAGGACAAAGATAATCTAATTTACAGACACAAAAATTACAAAGCTAGAACAAAGACACAAAAAGTAATTGAAGGAGTTATTGGAATGTCAGCATTTATCATATATGGGTTACAATACAAGCGGGAGGGAGTTTTATTTTGTCATGCAGAGCCTTAGTTGGATTCTGCTGAGATTTTGTGTTCAGTTTTAGTCATAGCAGCTCAAAAGGATAGATTGATCTGGTGCAGATGCAGTACATTTTCTCCACAGCGAAACTACAACTTAAAATAGGGACAAATGTTATGGACAAAAGAATGTCTATAAATGTTATTTATTCAGATGTTCACTAAAGTTATAGTTCACAGAATCCCAGGAGGTCATTCAGCCCAATATGTCTGTGGCTCTTCAATGGGCACATACCATTTGCCTGCTTCTAACCCCACAGCTTTGTACTTTTTCTTTATAATTAAATAATCATCCAGTGTCTTCTTGAATACTTTAATTTAACTGCCTCCATCACACTTCTTGACCTGAATAACTCATTGAGTAGAAAAGTCTTTTCTCGCATAATGTTTGCTAGCTTTGCAAATCATTTTAGATCAGTGCCATCTCATTCTCAGTCTTTTTACGTGTGGAACAATTTTCCATTGTCTACACTATCCAGACCTCTCATGATGTTCACAACTTTCATCAGATCTCCTCATAGCTATCCTGTGTCCGACCAGAACAATCCAAACCTCTCCAATTTATCCATATAGCTGTAAGTTTCTCATCTCTAAAATCATTCTTGCAAATCCCTTTTGCATTTGCTCCAATGCATGTAATGCAACACCCAGAAATGTGCACAGGAGTCCTTCTAACAAGTGTCTTCTTTAAGTTTAGCATTACCTCCTTGCTGTTGTACTCTATGCCTCTCTCAATGAGACCCGAGGAACCTGTATGCTTTATAAACTGTTGTCTCCATGTGTCCTACCACCTTCAATGATTTATGCTCGTGGATCACTCTGCTCCTGTACCCCCTTAAATATGGTACATCTTTAAGTTGTATTGTTTTTCTCTGTTCTTCCTATCAAACTACATCACTTCCCAACATTTAACCTCATCTGCTAGCTTCCTGCCTCTTCCACCCATTTGCCTCTGTTCTTTTAGATTTCTTCCCTGTTCTCCTCCCAATCCTTCCAAGTTTCATATCATCCATAAAGTTTGAAATTGTCCTCTGTCTGTCAATATTTTATCATTAGTATAAATCTGGGAAAGCAAAATTCAAATATCAATCATTGGGGGACTTCACTACAGATCTTCCTCCTTCTGAAAAAGATATTGATCGATTCAAAACAAAACTCAGTACCTTAGTTCAACATGATTCCCCATTAGAAATCCATACTGGCACTTTCTCATCAACCCATCTTTCCATGTGACTGGTAATTCTATTGTAAATAATTGTTTCAAGAAGCTTCTCTACCACTGACATTAAACTTGCTGGGGCTATTGTTGCAATCTTTTGTTGACCAAGAGTGCAATATTTGCAATTCTCCTCTGAGACCTCCCCTGAGTCTAGAGAAGGTTGAAAGATGATCACTTTCACATCCTTCAATATCCTTGGATAAATCTCATCTGGTCCTGGTTTCTTGTCAACTTCAGTATTGGTATCGTATCCAACAATTCTTCTTCACCAATTTTGAATCCAACTCTGTTATGATAGTCTGACTGGCATCTAACCTTTTTAATAAAGACAGATTCATTTTGTACCTCGGCCATTCCCTTTACTTTGACATTTAGGTCCCCTTTTTGATCCCTAACCAGCCCTACTCCTCCTTCTTGCCTCCTTTTTGTTATTTACAGGATACTTTGGGATTCACTTCCATACAGTCACAGTGTAACAGAGATCTACAGAGTAGAAAAGGGATCTTCAGCCCATCAAGATTGTGCCAGTCAAAAACAACAACCTAGCTATTCTAATCCCATTTTCCAGCACTTGACTCATAACCCTGTTTGCCTTGGCAATGTAAGTAATATGCAGTTTGCCAGTTTTTTCTCGTAATTCCAACTTGCGCCTCCAATATGCTTTTTACCTCCTTTCTGAATCTTCTATATTCTTCTTGGCTCTCAATTGTATTTTCTACCTGACACCTCTCATAAAGGCTCTTTTTCTTCTTTATCTTAACTTCTATCTCTTTTTTCATCCAGGGAATTATGAACTTCTTTGCCTTTCCTTTCTGCTTTGAGGAAATATGCTTTGGCTAGATTTGAACCATCTCTTCTTTCACGATCAGCCCATTGTTCAGTGACAACTTTTCCTGAAAACCTTTGTTCCTGTCTACCCAACCCAGCTCCATTTATGCTCCATTGAAGGTGACTCTCTCCCTATTAAATATTCTTAATCTGGATGAATAGTCCTTTATGAAAATCATCCTAAACCTGAAATCTCCTAAATGTTCTCCATTCTCACGTAATCTTCTTAGCCCACCTCATTCTAACAACTATGTCCAATACTGTATCATTTATTGTTGGATTTGATGCTTAATGCTGTGGGAAATTTTTCCAAACATTGTCTAGGAATGTTTACTCCTCTCTGCCTTTAAGGCTAACACTTTGCCAGTCTACATTTAGAAAGCTAAAGTGTCCAGTTGTGAGCAGACCATAACATTGGGATTGTATTGTAATTTTCCGACAGATTTGTTCCATTCCATCCTTCCCATCAGTTGATAATGTATAGGCTACACTGAGCAATATAAGTGCATACTTCCTGTTTCTTAGGTCTAGCTAATTTAACACTCTGGGATATCCTCTTTCTCTAGCACCGTAATGCCCTGCTTAAACAATATTGTTACCCCCCACCCCCGACCCCTCCTTTCCAGCCTTTCCCATTTTTTCTGAACATCCTTTACTCATGAATATTCAACACTTGGTCCTGGTCTTCCTTGGGTCAATTATCTGTTATCACCACAACTTCTACATGACAATCTGTGCCTTAACTTGTCAATCTTATTGACTATATTCTGCATATTCACACACATCACATTCACTCTGATTTAGACTTCATTACTTTTTCCCTTACTCTAACTTCATCTATGGACTGCCTATTCTTTACACTAGAGCTATCTGTATTTTGTACGCTCTGGTATTCCCCTCCAATACACTCCTATCCTCTCAATAGCACAATTGGATTGCCCCACAAGGAACTCAGTCCCAGCTCTGTTCAGGTACAACCTGTGCTGTTTGTATAGGTGTCATCTTCTCCACAGACAGTCCTTGTGTTTCAGGAATCAAAAGCCCTCCTGCCTGCATCATCTTATCAGTCACTCATTCAGCTGTCGTACCCAGCTGTCTTACCTACTCACTTACACGTGGCATTTGGGAGTAATCCTGAGGTTAGAAAACAAAACCACAAATCAGCCCCCTGAATTCCAATTGTAGGACCATATCTTCCTTCCTACCCAAGTGTTTGGCACCAATATGGACCACGATTTATGAGTTGTTTACCTTCTCCTGGAAGAGTACACTGCACTGACTCTGTGATACCTAGACCCTGTATCTAGGGAGGCAAGATATCATCCTGGTGTCATATCCAAGGGGAGAGAAATACCTGACTGTTCACTTAACTAATGAATCCCTTACCACTATTGCTCCTCCATTCTCCTTCCTTCTCTGCCATATACTCATTTATAAAGCTCACCCTCTGGAGGAATCAGCTGTGCCTTTCCTGCCTGTAGATCTGTCATGGGGCATGGGGCTCCTTGGTCTGACGTATTTCTAACCTATCACATGGAGGCTGCCTTCAATGAGCTGCTGACCTGAGCACATGACTGATGGTGCCTTTCCATTGGCAGAAAATGGTTACTATTAGTCACCTGCTACATGGAGCATGCAGCCATTTAATTCACAGAATTCTCTGTGGGTTTGTTCCTGTCTATGGGAATGTGTCTGGTAAAAGTCCCACTGTAACTTTTCCCCCCATCTTCCCAGTCACATTCCCCAGCCCATCCAATTTCATCTTGACAAGGTCATGAAAATTAGGAGAAAGTGAGGACTGCAGATGCTGGGGATCAGAGCTTAAAAATGTGTTGCTGGAAAAGCGCAGCAGGTCAGGCAGCATCCAAGGAGAAGGAGAAGCCCGAAACGTCGATTCTCCTTTGATGCTGCCTACCTGCTGCGCTTTTCCAGCAACACATTTTTAAGGTCATGAAAATTCCCTTGCATGTGTCACATGACTTTTTTTCAATAAAGCAGTTTCCTTAATTCCAAACCTGCCATAAGCTGCGCAATAGTATTAATGGTTTTAGAAGCAAATCACAAAGACTAATATATTCAGTTTCTTACAGTTGTTTATATCATAATAGGACCACAAGATAGAGGCGCAGAGGTAGACCATCAGCCCACTCTCTCTGCTGCACCATTCAATAAGCTCACAGCTGATCTGATAATCCTTAACTCCACTTTTCTGCCTTTTCCTCATAATCTTTGATTCCCTTACTGATTCAAAATCTGTCTACTTCGGTCTTGAATATACTTAGTGACCCATCCTCTCCAGCCCTCTTTAGGAAAGAATTCCACAGATGCACTACCCTCTGAGAGAAGAAATTCCTCTTCATCTTTGTATTAAATGTGCAACCCTTTATTCTGAAATTAGGCCCTCAGGTCCTAGACTGTCCCACAAGAGGAAGCAGCTTTTCTGGAACTTCCCTCTCAAGTTCCCTAAGAATCTTATATGTTTCAATCAAGTCACTCTCATTGTTCTACATTCCAAAGAATACAGGCCCAACCTACTCAACACCTCTTCATAAGACAGTCCCTCCATACTTCTCTGGACTGCATCTAATGCCAGTATATTTTTCTTCAAGTAAGAGGCTCAAAACAGTTCACAGTGTTCACAGTTGTGTTTTGATTAGATTAGATTACTTACAGTGTGGAAACAGGCCCTTCGGCCCAACAAGTCCACACCGACCCGCAACCCACCCATACCCCTGCATTTACCCCTTACTTAACACTTTGGGGAATTTAGCATGGCCAATTCACCTGACCCTCACATCTTTGGACTGTGGGAGGAAACCGGAGTAGCCGGAGGAAACCCATGCAGACACAGGGAGAACGTGCAAACTCCACTCAGTCAATCACCTGAGGCGGGAATTGAACCCGGGTCTCTGACACTGTGAGGCAGCAGTGCTAACCACTGTGCCACCGTGCTGCCCACACGGCAGCAATTAGTGGTTTATATAGTTTTCGAAAAATCTCTCTACTTTTATACTTGATTGCCTTTAAAATAAAAGCCAACATTCCCTTTTCTATCCCTAACACCCAGTGAGTTTGAATGTTTGCTTTTTCTGCTTTTTGGTCAATGGCAGCCCCCAGGATATTGATAGGGAAAGGTATTAAGGGTTCTGGTGCCAAGGCAGGTAAGTGGAATCAGACTGGCTCATTAAATGGTGGAACAGGCTCAAGTGGTTGTGAGGCTATCTCCTATTCCTATGCAAAAGAATGCTGTTCACATAAACACACTTGTAAGTTTCAGCACACAGTCTTGGGATGTTGCGGCTTTATTATCATAAAGATTGAAGAGCGTTGTACATAATGACAGCATTCTGTCTGCTTACAGATCATAAGCATTCCATGTCTTGTTTGAAAGTCACTGAGCAATGCATAAAGGATCAAAATGTGTGCAACCGACATCTAACTCCTCAGAAAAAGGCTTGTCCTCAAACTCGTAAACATTGCAACCTCAATAATTGTCACAGTGCAATTCGATCCTTTTATGGAAAGATCTCACCAGAGCTTGCTGAGATGTTAGTGTTCTGCGGATGCCGCCCGTCCGATGAGCTTTGTCTACAGGCAAAGGAAACCCTCCACAACAATTCCTGTGCCAATCACATGGACACAAAGCCAACGTGTCTTCATTTGAAAGAAAAATGCTTCAATGAAGACATATGCAGGTTAGTACGTTGTGCGAAACGTCAAGTCTCTGCTCAAGTCTTCCCCAGTCAAACAGCCCCGATTCTATATTATTGGATTTTGTTATCACTGTGCCAGTCTCTAAACCAGAACAGCACCACTTGCCAAGCAGCCCCAGTGAAGAAATTTACCAGCCAAGATTTCACTTGTTGCAACTTCTGGTTTAGAATCAAAGTAAACTCGATATTAATTAACAGACAAATTACCTATTGAATAGTAGGTATGGTAAAGACTATCTCATGGAGTTTTGAGGTGGTCCATTCCTCCTCCAATAAAGTTATTCCAAGCTTGAATCTTCCTGGGGAAGACTTCCAGACTCTTTCCCTAAGGGCTTATCATGGCAACAATATCATGTAAACAAGGAGCTGACACAAGAAATTTCTGAGTTCGGCCGATGGTTTTCTAGTGCTTGATCTTGACTAAAGTGCTACTTTCATTAAAATAGGTCCAACATTTCAGGGGTTCACTGCTTAATGAGCCGAAAGTTATAAGATTTTATCACAATCTTATAACATTAAAGCAATGTAATATTTGTGCTTTCAGGTCAAGATATGAATTGTTTCAAGCAAAATGTTGGGGCCATATGACAAGAGTATGTCAGCAAGGCTATGAAAAAGACTGCCTCTCAGGACTCACATGGAATGATTGGAGCTGCACAGCCAATGCAGAGTGTATGGCAGCATACATCAGTACACGTGGCACACTTCTGCAGGTCGAATGCACGTGCAGTGGTGTTACAAAAGATGATCAACTCCTTTGTGAACAATTCCAGCACATGTTAAATTATCAAGTGTGCTTCAGTAAGTCATGTCATAATTTACTTTCTGACATTCCCTGCTACTGTTCCTTCTACTCCCACTGAAAGTGCTTGGGTCTTGAAGGGGAATAATTAGCCAGGCACCATCTTAGTTAAAAAGAAATGACAAACAAGGAGTATGCCAAATCTGAGAAAAACTGTCTGAGGCAAAATTGTAGAGTCCAATGTCCAAATAAGAGTTTCATGTAACAAAACATTTGGTCTGTGGTACATAACTGGTAAATTACAATGTACCATGATTATGATCTCTTTAGAAAGGATTTGAGAAATTGGAAATAAAATGGAGGAGTGACAATATTGGTAAAACACGCTAAAACAGCATTAAGAAGAAAAGTTGCAAATTAATGTGAGTTGGCTATAGGAAATTTGTTCAACAAGATTCAAGTATAGAATAAGAAGTCAGATTTTGATCGGGATTGACAATTGGCAGGGGTAAAGTGGTAGGATACATGAATGCAGAGGTTTGTAGCAAGAACATCATAATAACAATTAGGAGCTTTAATTTCCACATAGGACTGGTAGGACCAGAACAAGTGAGTTCCAAAGCCTTTTAATTTCTTCAGAGTATTTAAGACAGCGTAAGACTTAAACAAAACAGCGAGCTGTATTAGATCTAGGAATGAGTTATGAATCAAGTTAATCAATAACTTCATGGTAGGTGGCTATATCAGTAATGTTGACCATTTGTTTGGTATACAGGAACTTAAAGAAAAGCTTCTATACTTGATTTATAATTTAGGGGAGATGATAGCACAATGATAATGTCACTGAGCTAGTAATCTGCACACTCTGGCAGGTAGGATTCAAATCTCACCGTAACAGACGGTTACAATTTGAATTCAGTAAAGGTCTGAAATGAAAAACTAGTCTAATAGCTTACCACTGTCAAATGTAAAGCTAATCTCTTTCAATAATGTCCCATAAGGAAGGAAATCTGCCAATCTACATGCGACTCCAGACCACAAAAACTTAGCTGGTGACAACCAGGTCCCATGAGCAATTTTTAAAAATCACAATAGAGCAGCAAGAGATGTGAGCAATAGTATAAATGACAAAGAAAAAGGTTCTGAATGAATTTAAAGACCAGTAGAGATTTTGCAAGCTAGGAGAGAATAGCAAAGACATACAAGGAAGTAGTTTGTGCTACATAGGCAGAATATGTGAAAAATCTTGTGACAACTATCAAGTAAGACACTAAGGATATTGTAAGTAAATTCAGAGAAAGAGGGTGGTGAGAAATAATGGAGCCTCTTAAAGACAGGTTCAAGTAACATTAGATCTGGATGTCAGGAAATGATGGAATTGCTAACAATACACTTAGTATCAGACTTTATAACAGACCATAAGGATAAAGAAACCGTGATACAAGAAAATACAAATAAATTGAGACAGGAGCTTACAAGATTTAACATAAATAATAAAATGGTAATAGGGAAAATCATGTGACTAAAGATAAATAAATCACTAGGATCTGATGTCTACCAACTTGAAATATGCAAAGAAGTAGGGGTAAGTACGTTTGATCTAACTAGACCTTTTGCAGCTTTCTTAATTTTCTTTCAAGGTTCGGCTGAACATTTCAAAATTCAATGTTTTAAAACTGATTTTGTGAGGCAAGACTACTAAGGGTTAGGGAAACAAGATGAGCAAGTGGAATTATGATACAAATGATCCATTATTTAATTGAATAATGGAACAGACTCACGGGCCTTTAAGAACCATTCCTGTTTCTACGTTCCTTCTGTCTTGTGCCTCACTTGAATGGTAAACCTTCCTGTTTAAATCAAGGCAGTGAACACTGGCACAATATTTCCTGTGGAAGCACAATTTTCATCCCAGTGCTAAGGTTGTTGAATATCTGTAATATACACACAGTTCTGAAGAAGGCTGCATTGAGCTAACAGAGAATGAGTCAGCTATTGAACTTGACATGTATGCATATGTAGAACAATTCAAGACCACACCATATACATTATAGGGCAATTTTCTGATGCCTCATTGAGGAGCTTCACGTAAATCTTAGAAATCAGGCTGTATTTAGCATAGATCAGGAAATTGCAGGCCTACTACTCTCGATCTTTTATCTAACAAAGTTAATGAATAGAGATTTATGTGCAACACATGGTGCATTTCCCAAAATATGTTATTGGCATTAATGAACTAGGAAATGAAAAATTGCTGGGACACGGTTTATCTTTTTTTAAAATTATACCAGTAGGAAAATAAGAACAGGATTAGGCCTTTTATTCCCTCAAGCCTGATCAGCCATTCAATAAGATCAAGGCCTAACTTCATTTATACTTCTTTACTTCATATCCCATTGTAGCTTTAATTTACATGAATCAATCAAACACAAATTTACAGTTTATGTATAATTTACTATTAATTGCTGTTTGTTAAAGTGTTTCCAAATTTCACATCTGCGATGTCCAGCTCCAATTTTTAGAAAATGCCCTCTAGTCCAACCAGAGGAAACAGTTTATCTCTATCTAAGTAATTTATTAGTCTTAATATTACAAAAGAAAATCATGCAAATCAGCTCTCAACTTTCAAAATTCTGCAGAATGTAAACTTTGATTGTGTAAGCCCTCCCAGACTCCCAGGTACTTTGTGGGTAAATGCACGTTGACCCTTTCAGGTTAATGAATCCTTCCTGAGATATGGTGCCAAGAGCTGCTGTCAGGCATGATCTAAGCAGACCTATGTATGGCTGAAGCATAATTTCTACCCTTTCAATTCCAGTCTGCTTGATATGGAGTACTCTCAATGTTATAGTATTTTTTGTAACTGCACAACTTTTTCGTAATCCATGTACCAAGTCTCTTTAGACATCGAGTATTTCCAGCTTTTCATCATTGAGAAGGTGTTTTTAGGCTTAAAGTGGATGTGCTCACAGTTAACCAATTTGCCATGATTTTATATCAATCAGTATTGCTTTTTGATTTTTTGCTTCCATCTTTATTCCTTACAAGGCTGCCTAACTTTGTATTGATGACAGACTTGGATATGTGGCTCTTCATTCTGAGTTGTTAATAAATGAGGTGAACAGTTGACAGCCCAACACAGATGCTTGCAGAACATAATAGGTATCTTCTGTCAATTAGAATACTATTGATACTGCCTGCTGTTCTGCCAGTTTCCGAACCAGGACAAGTTTTTGCTTTCAGTTTCTTGCACTTTTTGTTTGGCACCACTTTTTAGAAATCCATGCAACTTCTGTCTGATTGGTTGGAAATGACCAAATGTTTAATCATCTTGCCTTAATTATAGACTCTTGTATTCCACACAGCAGATGTTTGGCTAAGTGGTCTCTAATTCCAAAGTTTTATTTTCTCTAATTTTTCTTAAATAGCAATGTGACAATGCAATTTTCTCATCGAAAGGAATACTTCCTGCATCACGGTATCTTTTGAAGATTATAATCAGAGTATTTAATGCTCTCACCCACATCCCTTATATCCCTGGGATGGAAGCCATTTCATCTTGGACTTTTGTTACATCTTAATGCCATTGTTTTCTTCATTCCTTTTATTTTGCTTATGTTCATAGTTTTGAGTCTCTTCATCAATTCCCTTGGGATGTCTTGCCTGCTGGTCAATGGTAACCCCCATGATGCTCTAAGTGGGGGATCCAGCAATGTAATTCAAGGAACGATGGTTAGATTCTCATTTACTGAGGATGGTCATTGCCCAATACTTGCGTGGAGTGAATGCTACTTGCCCAGCATTATACTACTTCCTAGCAAAGGTTTCTCTTGTTACCTATGCCAGTAGGGGGCATGTTAATGTTCACACCTGATTAAAAGTGGATCGAAGGTAATGGTGAAGTGGGGGTGGCAAGTGAGGGGTCAGAGGTGACATTTTAAAATAACAGGTTCAATTTACTGGTGACTTTCGCTCAAGATTCAGATGGGCTGCTTCTCCTGGTTATATAGCACCAAAGTGCTTCAGTCAATTAAATATTTGTCAAAGTGTAGTTACTGTTGCACTGTAGAGAAAGATGACAATTTGTACACAACATCCCATAAGCAGAAATTAAATGAATGATTCATTTTATTGAGTATTGCTGTTGCCAGTGCCTTTAATTGAGGAGTACATACTTTTAAATGTTAAGATGAATAAGACCATAAAATATAGGAGTAGAGTTAGGCCATTTGGTCCATCGAATTTGTTCCACCATTCAATCATGGCTGATATGCTTTTTAACCCTAATCTCCAGCCTTCTTCCTGTAATCTTTGATCCCCTTACTAATCATGGACCTACATATCTCTGTCTGAAAATCATTCAATGCCTTTGCTTCCATGGCTTTCTGTGGCAATGAATTCCACAGATTAAATACCATCTGGCTGATGAAATTCCTCTTCATCTCAGTTCTAAAGGGCCATCCCTCTACTCTTGTATGCTTGGGAACTAATCACTCCTACTCATGGAAATATCTTTTCCACATCAACTCTATCCAGGGCTCTCAGTATTCTGTAACCTTCAATGAGATCTACTGAATATAGACTCAGAGCCCTCAACAGCTCTTCATATGACAAACTCTTCATTCCTGGGATCATTGTTGTAAACTTCCTCTGGATCCCCTCCAATGCCAGGGGCGGCACGGTGGCACAGTGGTTAGCACTGCTGCCTCACAGCGCCTGAGACCCGGGTTCAATTCCTGACTCAGGCGACTGACTGTGTGGAGTTTGCACGTTCTCCCCGTGTCTGCGTGGGTTTCCTCCGGGTGCTCCGGTTTCCTCCCACAGTCCAAAGATGTGCGGGTCAGGTGAATTGGCCATGCTAAATTGTCCGTAGTGTTAGGTTAGGGGTATGGGTGGGTTGCACTTCGACGGGTCAGTGTGGACTTGTTGGGCCGAAGGGCCTGTTTCCACACTGTAAGTAATCTAATCCTTCCTTAGATACAGTGCCCAAAATATTTCAAATGTGGTCTGACCAGAGTATTACAGCATCAGCAGTAACTCTAGCCCTCTCAAAATGAATGATAACATTGTATTTGCCTTCCTAGCTGCCAACTGAGCCTGCATGTTAACCTTAAAAGAAACCTGAATTAGAATTCCCAAGTCCTTTGGTGCTTCAGATTTCTGAAACCTTTCCCGTAAAGAAAATAGCCTGTGCCTCTCTTTGTCCTACCAAAGAGCATAACCTCATACTTTCCACATTGTATTCCATCTGTCACTTCTTTACTCACTCTCCTTGACGGTCCAAGTCCTTCTGCACCCTCCCAACTTCCTCAAAACTACCTGTCCCTCTTCGTGTCATCTGCAAACATAACAACAATGCCCTCAGTTCCTTCGAGCAGATCATTAATGTATAACAATGAATACTTATAGTCCCAACACTGACCCCTGCAAATTTCCACTACTTACTGACTGCCATCCTGTAAAAAGGTCCCTTTTATCCCTACTAAATTCTATTCTGACATTCAGCCAGTTACTGACATGGGTCTTGGATGAATACACTACAGAGAGTAGAGTATTATCACTGAAAAGCTGATACTTTAAAGTTTAAAAGTCCAAAATAATAATATCCACAAAGAATCAAACCTACAATGGCTTATATAATTCTGGAGTAACAGGGGACTGGAGGGAGGTGTTGGTCTTGTGGCAACATCACTGGATGATTAACCCAGACCTTCAGGCTAATGTGGAATTACAGATTTGAATCCCATTATGGCAAATGGTGAATTTGGAATTCAATAAAAAATAAAGCTGAAATTAAAAGCTAGCCTCATGGTGACCTGTTGTAAATACCCATTTGGTTCACCAATGGCCTTTATAGATGGAAATCAGTTATTGTTATCTCATCAGAACTACATATGACTCCATGCCAATGCAGAGGCAATTAGAGATGGGCAGTAAGTGACAAACTAGCCAACATTACCCACACCCTAATAATGAATAAAATCAACAAAGACTGAAGAAACAGCTCTGATTTTTCTCTAGGACTAATGGGATATACAGAATTTAATTTGTGTGGGAGATAACATTTTTCCTATTCACAAAATAAAAATATCCATCTTCATTCTTGTGTGATTCAGTCATGAGGTTGATTGTGCAAATTAATAAACATTTGTATTCTGTTGGTGTATGAAACATCCCAGGCCTGTTACAGCTTGGTTAGGCCAGACTCAAAGATATGGCTTAACATAAATGAGCATCTCATGTTGCAGCATTACAGCTATTTCATTCCTCCAAACAATGAGCTTTCTCACAGTGGACAAAGATTGAAAGGACAACAGCAGTTACCAAAGAACAGTGGGTATTTTGTACAGTTAATCTTACATCAGGAGATAGAAAAGATGTGTAGGAAAGGCAATGTTACAGTGATCATGGAGATTTCAATATGCTGGTGAACTGGAAAAATCAGATTGGTAGTGGATTGCAAGAAAAGGAATTTGTGGAATGTCTATGAGATGGCTTTTTTGGAGCAGCTTGTGATGGAGCCACCAGGGAACAGGCAATACTGGATTTAGTGCTGTGTAATGTGGCAGATTTGATAAGGGAAGCTTAAGGTGAAGGAACCCTTTGGGGCAGTGATCATAATATGATTGAATTTACTCTGCAGTTTGAGAGAGAGAAGATAGAATCAGAGTTAACGGTATTACTGCCGAATAAAGGCAATTACAGAGATGAGGAAGGAGCTGGGTAGAATTGGCTGGGAGAGGAGCCTAGCAGGAAAGACAGTGGAACAGCAATGGCAGGAGTTTCTGGAAGTAATTCAGGAGACACAACAGAGATTCCTCCCAAGGAAAAAGAAGCATGGGACAGGGAGGATGAGGCAACCATGGCTGACTAAGGAAGTCAGGGATAGCATAAAAGCAAAACAGAATGAATGAATAGCTTAACATATGAGGAATGTTTGAGAAGGAGAATTCTGCATAGTCACCTCAGCTGCTGTAGGAATTAAACCCATGCTATTAGCATCACATTGCAAACCAGCTAAGCTTAACCACTGTGTTCATTCTAGTCAGAGAGCATGTCAGTGTCCTACAGAGAGTGCTGAGAAGATTTGTTGGAACTGCAGCAGGACTGAGATCAGTGTTTAGGGTTCTAAAGAAGAATCATACTGCACTCGAAGCATTAACTTTGTTTCTTTCTCCAAGATGCTGCCAGAGCTGCTGAGTTTCTCCAGCAATTTCTGTGTTTGTTTTAGGACTGAAAAGTTCTTGGGACAGACAGTAAATGTTGGCCGGCCAGCAATGCCCATGTCCCACGAGTGAACAAAAAACAATTCAGTCCTTGCAACATTTCTTCATGATTGTATATTTTTATATCAAAGCTCTGAAGTCATGGTTTGCCAAGTTTCAGTACTAAACAGACAAAAAAGCTATTTTGATGTATCTTTATCAAAATAACATGTTATTACTTTACATCAGATATTGTGTTTGACTCATTTCAAGACCTGTTATTAACATAGACCCAATTCTAAGGAAGTGATGAAATTCGACCTAACAATTATGCACTCACATAATCAAGGATTTAGCCTCTGTAAGCAGCTTAATTCAATGTGATAGCACTTTGGTTTGTTCATTTAGTGACATGACTCTGAAGCTTTTAAATAAAATGTTATTGAAACTTGATAGATTTGTAAATAGCATAGTTACAAAATTGTCATACATCCATATGTATCTCATACAAGCTAGAAAAGAAATCTGCAATTTATTTCTCTTTTTCTGCTATCACAGAAAAATATGGATAAAAATCTGTAACTTTCAGGTATCTTTACAGTATCTAAAATGTAAGGATCATAAGAATTTTAGCACAGATAAAGGACATTCACCTGATAGTACAGATGCTAGCCTGACATCAGAACTCTCTGCTCTATTCCCTGTACATGAATATCTTAACCTTATTTAATTATTTCTGCAATTTTCTCAAAAGTGATCTAATGGTAAGTTTCCCCAAGAATTTCTGCTGTTGTCTGCTGCACCTTGGGTAGAGAAACTATGGAATGCCTACAGAATTGTCACAAATGTAATTGTAAATGTTAGTAGGAAAGAGTGACGAAGTCTGAGTCCCACTGTAATTTTGGTTGACAGGTCAGTACGGTACCAAGGATATTCAAACTGAAGTCAAATGAAGTCCCATCAGTCCATATTGGTAGATATAAATTAACCTTTAATCACATTTGTTTAAATTAGACCATGGAAGTTCTCAGTGTTCTGGCAAATACTTAGCCAGCAACTAATAACTAAAAGTGGTTATTATCTCTTCTTGTGGAAACTTTTTAGGTGTGTCTAAATTGACTGCTGTAGTTCATAAATCACAACAGTCACCACCTCACATATCCTAATTTACGTCTAAAGCACTCAGGTCCATCCAGAGGTGTGAAAGATGCTTTACAAATGCAAGTGACTTCTTTCCTTATAACATTTATTCTTACATTTTAAAGACAAGCACACACATATACAAATGTAAAAAAAAACTGAGTTTGAAGAAGGGAATCTGAAATCATTAACTTAGTCATAGGAGACAGAGGGTAGCGGTGGAAGGATGCGTTTCTAAATGGAGGGTTGTGACTACTGGTGTTCCACTGGGATCAGTGCTGGGACCACTGCTGTTCATAATCTACATAAAGGATTTGGAGGAAAACATAGCTAGTCTAATTAGTAAGTTTGCAGATGATACAAACATTGATGGAGTTACGGTTAGTGAGGAGGATTGTCAGAGGAGACAGCAGGATATAGATCAATTGGAGACTTGGGCGGAAAAATGGCAGACGGAGTTTAATCCAGACAAATGTGAGTTGATGCATTTTGGAAAGCCATGTACGGAGGTACTCATACAATGATTGGCAGAACCCTTAGGCATATTGATATCCGGAGGAATCTGGGAGTGCAGTTCCACAGATCACTAAAGGTGGCAGTGCAGGTAGATAAGGTAGTAACAAAGACCTATGGCAAGCTTGCCTTCATTGAAATGGGCATTGGGTAAAAGTTATGCTGCAGCTTTATAGAACTTTAGTTAGGCAACACTTAGAATATTGTGGACAGTCTGGTCACCACACTACCAGAAGGATGTGGATGCTTTGGAGGGGGTATACAAAAAGTTTCCCAGGATGTTGCCTGGTATAAGGAATTTTTACTATGAAGAAAGATTAGATAAACTGGTTTATTTTCACTGGAATGCAGGAGGTTGAGGGATGACCTGACAGATGTTTCTAATATTGTGAATGGCATGGATAGATTGGAAAGTTTGAGACTTTTTCCCAGGGTGGAGGGGTCAACTACTAGAGGACATGGGTTCAAGGTGCGAGGGGGGAGTTGAAAAGAGATGTGTGAAGAAAGTTTGTCACACAAAGGGTGGAGATTGCCTGTAATGTGTTGCCAGAGGAGGTGATGGAAGCCAACACAATAGCAGCATTCAAGAAACACCTGGACAAATACACGATTAGGAAGGGAATAGAGGGATATGGATCCTGTACGTTTTAGTACGGAAGGGCAAAAATGTATTGGTGCAGGCTTT
This sequence comes from Hemiscyllium ocellatum, assembly GCF_020745735.1. Taxonomy (NCBI): domain Eukaryota; kingdom Metazoa; phylum Chordata; class Chondrichthyes; order Orectolobiformes; family Hemiscylliidae; genus Hemiscyllium; species Hemiscyllium ocellatum. Next base: position 109,960,508 of record NC_083403.1, on the reverse strand, counting down.
GAAGGCGAAGGGCCTGTTCCTTTGCTGTATTGTTCATTGTTCTTTGCAAATTTTGCAACAAAATGTTTTGGAGGCCTTGTTATAAATATCATTATCTACTGATCATGGAAATGTCGGGGCTTAACTCCCAGCCATCAACTCATTTATTCTTTAGGAAACATAGTGATGTAGTTGTACCATCATCAGAGATGCAGGTCAATCCTTTGGGATCACGCGTTCAAATCCCTTCATGGAAGCTGCTAAAATTTGAATTTAATGAAACAATTTGTAGGTACTTAATTGTTGTTGCCACTGGTACCTGAAGTGGAATTGTGCTTGTAATGAATTGAGAAACCTAACTCAAGGGTCAAATTCCAGGATAGGACAAAACGAGTTTGAAAAGAGGAAGATAGGAGGTGAGATAAACAAGAAATTGTGCATTGGTCTTGAGCTTTTAAAGTAAACAAAAAAAAACTTGCCTGTGGATAGTACCACCACGATTCTGAGGCAACCCAAAATTCTGCGTGACCAATGACGTACTTCTATATATTTTGGAGTTGGAAGATTGGGTGAGCATCAGATAAGAGGGACACTCTAATGATGTTGTACTGAGTTAATGAGATGAAATGGAGACAATAGTGCAAGGAAATTTGAGAGGCCTTGTAGAGAGGAACCCTCCAGGAAACTCAATGAAACTGTCACTCAGCCGATTTCTGTTAAGATCCAGCCCGCAGGCTCTTTCTGATATGGTCATCCTGCAGCATGCTGTGTGGTTAACCCTGTTCCTTCATTGCTAGGCTTTAAATTGTTTTTATGAACAATGTTAATAGATGCTGCCTGACCTGCTGTGCTTTTCCAGCGCCACACTTTAACCTTGGAAGGTTAGCCACAAGAAGCCTTTTTTTCTCTATGAAGCTAACGGGGGAATGGCGCAAACTGGCAATTTATGGCAATTTGCAATTCCAGATTATCTGCTCTAGACTACACACTATCAGCCTGAATTTCACATCAAAGACAACACCATGGGCCAGTCAGCTGTCTTTACTTTATAAAAGCAAAATCAGGCTCAATATCAGGTAAATGTTTGAATGCGTAGTAACACATTTATTTGTTTGAGAAAGCTAAGTAAAAGTCAAGGTATAAAAGCAGAAGACAAGTGCTTTCACATGTTGTTAATAGTACAGGAATAAACCTAGTCGTGTTTTTAAAATCTAGAATTCCTATCCATTCTTTCCACTATATGAGCTGAAAACATACAAAATCAGTCTGCTTAATTAGCAATAATTTTTACAGAACTGTAAATAGGGTAAGGGTTGGGAGTATTTGTATCATAAAATAATACAAAGCAATAGTCAACATATCAGCTTTTAAAATGTGCTATTAAAATGTTGTGCAGCAAGGCATCTTTGATGACTCAAACATAATTGCAGCTTTTATTATTTTAGTCTGGGAAAATATGTGTCATCACGGGCCTATGAGAAGCAAATTTCAATGATAATAGAAGCAAATGTTTATTTGATTGCTAGCACTTGTCCTGTAACTTGCACCTTTATCTTTTCACTGCAGCTCAGGTTTCACATCAAGCTATTGAAGCAGACGAGAGACGAGTGGAAGAGGAGCTCACTGTAACAAGGTCACCATTGATGCTAAGTGGTATGTGGATCCAGCAAAATGTATTTCCATCTAACGGATTTGAACAAGCTGTTTCATTATTAAAATGAACTGTGTTGACCATTGTAGCTGTAAAGATTTATCCATGACATTTTACCACAAATTACACATTAGCCACAGAAACAAAATGCCCATCAATAATGTAGGAACCAGATCACGGCTGGAAATGAGTAGTTAGGGTACACCAAGTGAAACTACTGCAGGTAATAGGGAATTTTCTTGCTCCCTACTAATTCTAATCATTTGCTTGTGAACTCCACTCCACTGCCTTTCACAAAATCACAGAATTGTTATAGTGCTGGAGGAGGCCATTGAGCCCATTGTTTCTGCACAGGCTCACCAAAGGGTTATCATGACCTAGTGCCATTCTCCTGCCTTTTCCCCATACCATCGCTGATTGTTTCTATTTAAACAGCCATCCAATGCCTTCTTAAAAGCCTCAATTGAACCTTACTCCATCATACGTTCAGGCAATACATTCCATCCTCTAACAACACCCTGTGTGATAATGTTTATTCTCACATCACATTTGCTTCTTTGCAAATCACGTTAAATGCGTGTCCTCTCATTCTTGGCCCTTTCGTGAGCAGGAACAATTTCTCCCTGGAAGCTCTGTTCAGAGCTCCAGTGATTTTGAAAATTTCTCTGTCAGAGCTCCTCATGGCCCCCTCTCAAAAGAAAACAACTGCAACTTCTCCAATTGATCTTCATAGTTGATATTTCTCAGCGCTAGCACCATTCTTGTCAACTGTCCCGTCCTCCCCTGTTCTCACACACTGCTCACCAGAGAATCATTTGATTCTATTGGAAGGTAAACAGAATCTGTGTATTTAAAGGTGATACATAGATGTGCTGAGTAAATGGCTGGAAAGGAGAGTGAGTGTGGGCACCAAAGTTCTCTAATACTGCATTACTGGTCATCAAACTGAGGAAGAACATCTTTTACCTCCAAATGAGCATAAAACCCTTCACGTAGCTGCTAAGGTGCTCATGTTAGGAACCTGGTAAGATGACCATGGCTGCAATTCCACAAGAGCATCAATAGTTTAACTACAGTTGTTAAGACAAAAAGATACATCATGCACTACTTCTGATGCAGAGGACTTGACATCCCAGGCTGCTGAAGAAGGCTGCTAGACTCAATGGGAATTGTTGGAATCTGCAAAATGTTTGCACATATTGTCGTGCAGCATGGAGGAGACCAATGTGGGAACTCTGCAATCATCAACGTCCCAAGTTATAAGCACTGGAGAAATGATTCATAAGCACACTGGGATGGATAAATGATCACACAAGACAGATGTTAAGGGTTTTTGGAAAAGGTGATTTAGCAATTTATTTCTAAATGTCAAAATATTGTTTTATAAATTTAGTTTATGTTCTGAATTTTGTGTTGGTACTTGTCTTTGTAGTGACATAAGTAGTCTCTGAGAATTGACTGAAGAAAGGGAATCACTTAGAAATGTTAGGTGAGTTAGGGCAGTTAGGGAAGGAAAATAGTTAGCTGATTTGGTTGAAGCTTGGATCCAAGAGTTGCTCTCTGAGAGATCAGTTGGGTAGATGTTCTCCTCCTGCATTAGATATTACTCAGATAGCTTAAAGTCTCTTACCTCAAAATGATGACATTATACATTATACAAGAGAGACCTGACACCTGAGGCAGGGTGTTACAAGGTTGAAAGGTTCAAAGAAGCAAATGTGATGTGAGAATAAACTTTATCACACAGGGTGTAGTTAGAGGATGGAATGTACTGCCTGTTACAAGGTCACTTTATGGGAGAGAGATACCTTTTCTGAGAAGGTATCTTGTCATCTGTGTCTGTGACTGGATGACAAGTGCAGGGAGTGCTGAGAATGGATAATATGTAACAATCAGCTTGGTGTTGTGTTTTGATTTTAAGGCAACCATATTTTGAATTTGACCAATTAATTTAAATTATGCCCAAAATACCAAAATCCAATTGAATTTGAATTTTGATTGTATTGACCAATGAGAGTGTACAAGTCTTGGAGATTTAAAAACAAAGAACATTTTGAAGATTAGTCAGAGCTAACCTCCCACTGAACCAGAGAGCACGTGTCCTTTGCAAGGGGCTGTCAAAAGAGACAAGTGGAAGAGGAGCTCACTGTACAAGGTCATCATTGATGCTAAGTGGTATGTGGATCCAGCAAAATGTATTTCCATCTAACGGATTTGAACAAGTTGTTTCATTATTAAAATGAACTGTGTTGACCATTGTAGCTGTAAAGATTTATCCATGACATTTTACCGCAAATTACACATTAGCCACAGAAACAAGAAGGCATAATCTATCAAAAGTACACAAAGATACTTGCAGTAAAAAGTAGGAAGAAGACCTAGGGAGAAGACAGCATAAGAGAGTGCATGGATTTTGAGAGATAAAGTTGACTTAATATTTAATAAGGGTGTTGTTGGAGCAGTACTTAATGAAGTTGGGGTCAGATAGTGATTAGTTACGAAAAGGGGGCTTGGATTTTTAAAATAGTTTTTGGTTAGTGTTCACTGTTAGAATTAGGAAAATAAATTATTTTTTTTCTTTAAACCAAAGAAATCAAGGATCTTCTTTCACTCACTCACGTTTAGCAAATTATGAGGTGAGGTGAGTTTTTATGGATGATAGTTTTAATTAGCAGAGGGGATCGAACTCTGCATTGTAACAAAAGTAAGCTTTGGTTAAAAATGCCGACTACTTGCTCAACAATGTTCATAATGACAGTAAGGATCCCATTGGAGAGCAGCTCGCCTGCTAGATGTAGGCTCCTGCCAGTGACATGAGATGTACCTGAAGCAAAAGCCTTTGTCACCAATAGCAAGTCCAGATGGGATAAGCATTAGATGGAGATCAGTGCCGAATGGCAGAATAACGACTGGGACTCGGGTAGCAAGATGAACTTGCATGATGCCCAAATCATATCCTGGAACAACAGGAAGCTAGTGGTAGAATCATGCAGAATTGTTGACCTTGACAGGGACAGACAATGCTCTTCCAGCTATGGTGTGAAGCTTGGGGTGGACATGCAGCAAGTGGAACAACTTGGTGGTAGTATTCTGTTTGAAGTAAAAACACCTCGTGTACAGCTTCCTCAATGACACTGAATGCGAGAAAATGCCTTCTAAACATTCACTTTTCCTTTGCATTCCTGTGATCTCTGTTTTCTTCACGCTCCACTGACAGCTTCTTTAGTTTGTGGTTTCTTTCTCCATGGTCCCCTTCTTTCTCCAGGCCCAAAGGGCAACCTGATGAGACCACTTATTCCTGAAGCCAGGCTAAAGAGCAACAGTGCAAGTGCATTTAAAAACAAAATTCTTTCTCACTGTGCAACCAAGCGAATTTTACGGGAATACCACAAAAAAAATTTAGAAATCAAACAGTGACCTCAAATTAAAATAAAAAGCAGCCCACTTACATTACATCGTCTGGTGAGGGGTCAAAGGCTAAGGCACAGTGTGAGGTGAGCAGATGGACACTAAACAAGTGCAAAGCAAAAGCATGAAGATCTACAAAATAAGTAAATATCAGAGTGCAGCACAGGCTCCTCTATCAATGTGGCAGGGGACACAGCACCAAGTGTAGATGTACTTTTTTTTAATTGCCATTTTGAGGAAGATAAAATGCTGTTCACTCCTGCAGAACAACTTTACAACTGAATTTCTGGGCCAATATTCCATTTTAGAAGAGGGAATGCTAGGGTCACAGTGTGATTTCCCCAGTATTGACTGACCGTTAGATAAAAACATGAAAGTCAGATTAAAATAGGAAACATTATATTGCACACAAATAATTTAAAATACATTGGCAATAAATAAATGTATTTGAGTCTTTATTTTTATTAAGTTACAAGGCCATTTGCAGAACTATTGCAGCAATCTATAATGCCATTAACAGTTGTCTTGTCTCATTGATTTAATACATTTATAAGCAGAGTGATAGTTAGCAATTTGCTATCTTACATTTGCAGTGGACATAGAATAATGGTTATATGGAAATGATTACATGATTGTAATCTCATTGTGAGGTTCGAATCATGTCATAAACCACTAGAGAAATTTATATCTGTTAACTTGAACCTCCTCAGGGAGATTACAACTCAGAAATCGCTCCAGATTTCTTTTTTAAAAAATGTAGCTGTTTCCATGTGGCTCTCACAAATAGCCTGGGGTCTGGAATACAGGTTGTGATATTAGTTGCTAATCTGTCTTATCCCCTTAAGGTCCTGCTCAAGTCTCCTAGTGAGGAAATGATCTAAGTAAACAGATCCAGATAATCGGATCCGTTAGCAAACTCTGGGGGTGGTTTAGGGGTCATTGAAACTGCTTGAAAGATGCAGGCAACAGATCAGAAGAATTCTCCATGAAAAGATTGACACAAACTGTGGCAGTTGATGGCGCAACAGCTAAAATGTGATGGATATGTACTGGATTATGAAAATCAGTCCATTTTATATCAGTCAGTTTCAGTGATAAAATAGTGAGCATTGCAACAGCTGGCATTCTGTATGCCCCATCTTGTTGGATCCATCATTCCCCTAACATGCGTAGATTAACAATAACTTTGCTTCCTTTAATCAAGCTGGTCTTCTCCTGACTACTCAATCCATGATTTGATTTGATTTGATTTGATTTATTGTAGCCACATGTACCCAAGTACAGAGAAAAGCTTTGTTTGCAAACAGGACAGGCAGATCTTTGCATACAAAAACATACAGATCATAGCATGCTTAGACCGTGAGGCATACAGGTTACACTGCAAAGAGGTGGATGAAGCAAGATCAACATTAACAAGATCAACATTATTTGAAGTCAGAGAGTCTATTTATTAGTCTAATAAGGGTAGGGAAGAAGTTATTCTTCAACCTGTTGATGCATGTGTTCAAGCTTCCACCCTCTATAACAACACTTGGCTTATCTTTGTCATGAAACCACCTTAGTCCTGAATCTACTCAAAACCCAATGACTAACTTGGTAAATGTTTTACCATGGCTGATGGTTAACTGACATTGCCAACTGCTCCCTTGATAATTTGCAACTCTCCCATTCAAATCTGCTGTTATTTTGTACACTAAATGCTGGTATCATTCCAACCATGACATGATCTCCAGTATTTTCCACTCGGAGGACATTGACCATGTTGAATTAGAAATGTGATAGTATCACATCTAAAGCAATACAAGAGGAGGCCTGATCATTCAGTGGGGCAGGTAGTGTACAGGGACATCACTAAGATTGGTGGTGCTCAGATTGCTTGTGCTTGCCACTCAAACATCATCTTAATTAGCTCCACTTCCACCCCCACAATGTGTTGTGTTGATTTTTCTTTGTGTCTGAGCTTGTTGTTTGTCATTCTTCCTGCACTGATAAGCAGCCTCTGGGGAAGTGACCGGATCTCCCAACCCTACAGGTCGTAAACATGTGTGACTGTGCACCAATCGTGTGTAATCCTGCCTCATTAGACACAAGCAGAATTCATTGACCAGAACTCATATTGGCCATGATTTAATTTATGGGATTTCTTCCAACCTATCTCTCTCACTCTATCACTTTGCATCTGGTTTCTGCTCTAATTAGAGTATTGAAATTGTCCTGGTCAAAGGATCCAGCTGAAAACGTTAGACCTAAACCTGCCACTGAGCTTTTTACTGAGCTGGCAGCTTCCATACACAGCCAGGGGGCACACTGGCAGCTGTTAAACCATCCCCAGTTGGGGCCTAAGTTACTTACATTAGCTACAACCCTGCAGGACTGGAATATTTGATCTGTTTCTCTGGAATATGCCCTGGCACTGGGAATGCATTGGGGAACCATCCTGATCAGGGTCCCCACAAAGCCACAACAGGGCCCAGAGATATTCAGCCCACTTTCTTTGCCACTATGACACTGATACTTTTGATCCTGTCTGCTGTGCAGCATCAATCAACAGACAGAACAGAGAGTTCTTGTAACTTATCACGAGCAAGACTAATACCAACCTGTTTCCCTTTCAATACCTCAGTTGCAGCCTCTTCTAACCTGAAATCCAGTTTACACTTTTTTTTGTGACACCACTTGTGTAACTGGGACAAAATCCTCAGCAGTCCTGAATTTAAAGACAAGTCCAACCTCTCACGATCTTTACTGATATTCATATTCTTAAAACATATTTCTCCAACCATACCTTCAGTCATCTCTTCTTGATCAACATCATGTCATTAGTCTGAAGGCAGAATCTTCCAAGCTCTTAAACGACATGGGCTATAATGAGAACATTGGAGAAATCAGGTGTGTCAAAAACAAAAAGTATCATTTGGCACCAAGTGTTGAACAGTGAGATGAGTTTCTTGATCGTCACCAGCATGATGCCTATCTGAAGGCATTAGCATGCATTAACATCTCCTTATTGTTTAATGTCATCTCATTACTATGCTCTTTCCCATTCCCCACCTGTTGGATAGAAACTAGATGGTGACAATTACTGACGTGATAGTTATTTGGAGACTCCAGCTCACTAGTTGCTCATCCAGACCTCCATCTTGGATACACAACACTAACATCTTCAGGCATGCTCCATGGGCAGCACCTACATGCACCATTATCCACAGACCTTGGCATCTGACATCTACCAGCTCACTGCAATGTCATGGCACACTTTAGATCCACCTACACTAAGGTTCTGCATTGCCACACTACACTTTGGGCTCACAAGTGCCTTTCATCACTTTGCCGCTGCTAGGGTACTTTGGGTGCAGAATGGGCACCGATTTCATCAATTGGACACGGTAGCATCTCGGGACTGCGTGCTCACTCACTATGGACTTCTTTTGATATTCCCAGTATCCCTGCCCTGCCTTGTCTTGTCTTTTGGCCCATCCCCCTCTCCTCAGCGACTCTTTTAAGGCTCACAGTACTTATGTCTCGGTGTGCTGTTAGCTCAGGCACAGCAGTTACCATCAGTCAAGAGATGGACGTTACTGTGTGGCCCCGTGATGAATCAATCTCACACCTTCACCAGGCACCTACATATGCCCCACAAATACAGTGCTTGTGCATCAGCCAAATGGCCATGTCTCAAAGTTGAAGGGAGGGTCCTCAGACAAGTTGAGGGGGGCCTGTCATCAGGCAGGGTGGCCTGGTGCAGATAGTCAAGGGCATTGTGTAATTTCAGAGTAGGAGCTTTGGCAGGATCAGTCCACCACTTGGAGCTGTTAGGGTCAGGGGCTCCATCTCACTACAGTTCAGGGACTGGGCCACAGCCAGTCAGGTGATCCGTGGAGGGAAAGTCAAGAGGGTTTATCAGGATACACTGCTATGATAGGGAAGTGGGGAAATCCAATGCTGCAATTGGAGGCAGCAACTTGGGATGCACAGGGATAAGGATGGTGAAGGGGGACTTTGGAAATGTAATGGACAAAGACACTAGTACATTGGAGGAATACTGTGGGAGGCAGTGTTATCGGTGGACTGCACCACCGCAGCCTCAGTGACAGGGGTGGGGGGCAAGGAGTGGGGCAGGGGAAGAGTTTGCAGCATGATGCTGGGAAGGACTAAACTGTAGGGAGAGGGCTCAGGGGTAGGGAACAATGTTGCAGCCATAATTCTAGATGTAAGAATGTGTGGGGGATCAATACTGATGGGCCTTACAAGGAGTGCCAGGAAGAAAGGGACATAGCAATTCGGGGGCCCCTGATGAGCAGGCCGAGCCTGGGACTCAGGCTGCCAAGTGTTGCCTTGCAGATTCACTCAACCCCAAAATGCAAACTGTCAATGGAAAACAGAGACCACGCCCAGAGGGAGGCAGTGACTCATTCCTGTCCCAACATACACAGGCTCCATCTGTGAGGAACTGGAGGCCCGAAAAGGAGCAATCACATCAATCAGACATTTTCACAACACATCAGAGTCACAGCATGTATGCAGGGTCCAACTGTGTGGGGGGAAAATGCTGCTCACGAGCACTCTCAGCCATGTCACTGCTCATTGCAGGTTGAAGATAGACATTTCAGTGAAGCAGAAATAATCCAGGCGACCTTAAAAGTAGCAGCTGTGGCCCACAAAATACAAAGTTAATCCAGGGTCTCAGAAGTTGCACATGGACACTGAATTGATTCCCTCTCACCCTGACCTGTAAGAATTCTGCACCCTGCTCTTATGTGAAATGCTGTCTTTTTTGGGTAATGTGGGGCTGGGATTCAAACATAGAATATTCTTTTATTGTCACATGTACTCCAGTAGAGAAATACAGGAGTACAGTGAAAGGTTTTTACAATGGGTGCCTTTAATGGTGCCATCTTACGTAAAGTATTTAGGCACAAATCTTGCAGAGTATAAAAAAAGTGTTGTTACAGAATAAGAAAGAATATAGGTTAGCATGAAACAGTGAAGAAGTCCAGATGATAAGTGACTGTAAGCGCTTCGGTTCCAGTCTGTGCCCACAGGCTCCAGAGCATGAGGCTATGTTGCTTCCACATGCCAACCTACATCTAGGACTCGCTCTGCCACCACTCAGGGAATTGCTGTTCCCCAGCAGAGCTCAGACTGTGTTCGCTCTGCAATGGGACTCAGCCCCTGCTCACTTTGTTCGCCTGCAAGACTCAGTCTGTGCTCACTCTATTCCCCTGCAGAACTCAGCCCAAGCTGACTCTGCCGTTTTAGTCAACCTGTGCTCACTCTGCTCTGCCACAGGACACATCCTGCTCACCCCACTCCTTGACTCCACGCTCCAGGTATGGCAGGGTGGGGGGAGGTTGAAGAAAACCTTTGAACAGGAGAAAAACAGAAGGAAAAGAGAATGGGACTGGTGAGCAGAGGAGCTCCAACCAAAGCATCCTACTCTGCTGCCATCTTGAGAGCCAGTACCGGGAATCCTGGGATATTCTGGCAGGACCTTCCACCCACAGTGAATGGGAGATAGGACAAGTGGGGTGCCAATAGGACACAGTTACTGAGGTGAGATTGGCATGATTGCTCATGAAGACCCCCTGGGCTGGACAGAGAAAAACCCTCTACAAAATGCAACAAAAATGACACTTAACCATACAGTAAGATTCGGCCTTGAGACTTTGGTCTTTTCCTTCGGTTGGTGGTGGATTAACCACCTGCCTTACACACCAGACAACTTCAAATGGCATTGAGGTAAAGTTTGCCACCATCACTAAATTTAAAATTTGGCCTATAATCACTGAAAGTTTAATCAGCAATTGTGAAATAATACGGTCAGTGTTCATTGTACAAAATTACAGATCACAGAGAACCATAAACACACAATTCCAGACCAATTTCACACAATTTCAACTGCAGATGGTCTGATGCTCCAAGGAATGCTCAGAGAGAAGATACAATTGCCAAAAAAAATTGTCAAGAATCATATTGTACCTCGCATGCACTATTTTATTATTTAACAATTTTATCCAGATTCTCAGCTTTGGAAATAATGCACATGCAATGCCAAAAGAAAACTACTGATACCTATCATTAGAGTTCATCAAGATGACAGCCATCCACTTTAGATGTCACTTACAACTTGAAATTGAAGCTTGGACCTTGGACATGGAAGTTTAAGTGGGAGGGTGTAAACCACAATTAAATTGTCTCCAAATCCCAAACAGCATTTTTGCTGTGTAAATAGAATCAGAAGCTATCTCTCTCTCCCATTAAGTCAGAACACCAACAATACTGTAAGCAGATGATATTCATTGGCATGCAAGTGAAATACTGTGACTATACAGAAACCAATGGAAAGTTACAGTGGGTCTGACAGCATCAGTGGAGAGAGAAACAGAATTCATCTTTCAGGGCATTGAAATTGTCAATGCAACTGTATCGAATCATGGTCAGGCTGCATTCACAGTAGTGTCATACCTAAGGGAGGTTGTGCTTGTCATAGAGGGAATGCAACAAAGGTTCATCACACAGACTCTTGGGATGACAGCTTTTCGAGAGAGGAGACATTGAGGAAAATGGGCCCGTGTTCACTAAAGTTTAGAAGATAAAGAGGCGATCTCATTGAAACACAGAATGCTTGAGGGCTCGGCAGGACAAAAGCAGGAAGAACGCATGCCCTGGATTACATCAGGAGTGCTGTGTGATAAAGGGGAGTCGAAAACCAGTTTCAAAAGGAGAGGTAGGCCTTTTACAGATGTCAAAACTATGAAAGAACAAAGAAGAAATAATAACAGCAACCAGAGTGTGTCACTTAGTGTTTCCACAGTGGCAAAACAAGTGAAGAGAAGAAATCAACATGTGGTTTCAGGAATTTGAGATTTGGAGGTGGGATGACCAATTAATTGGGTGGGATGGGATGGTGTTCCTAAACTCCGGCACCATCCTGCCTCCACTGGAATTCAAATCAAGTGGGGCAGGAAGGTCCACAGTCAGTCTCCTGCCTCACCACTACTTCAGGCTTTTAAGTGGCTTCAAGGACCATTGTGAAGGCCTGAGCTCACGGCCTCTGGCATTAACCTAGGTACAGGTGAGTTTGTTGTCATGCAGCAGACCTGTGGGTGGGGGGAGTTGAGATGTACTCCCAGTCAAAAGACTGGAAATATGGCAGGGGCTCGCCCATGATAGTCACCCACTTGACCTCGTCTCTCTCCTCGCCTGACCCCTCTCCCTCAATGGAGAAAGTGAGGACTACTGATGCTGGAAATTAGAGTTGTGAGTGTGATGCTGGAAATGCACAACAGGTCAGACAGCATCCGAGGAGCAGGAGAATCGACGTTTCGGGCAAAAGCCCTTTTGACGTTGATTCTCCTGCTCCTCAGATGTTGCCTGACCTGCAGTGCTTTTCCAGCACTACACTCTCGACCCTCTCCCTGCAATCTCAAACTCCAGAAATGACCCCCATTGCCCCACCCATACAAATGTCACTTGGTCCTCTCTGATTCTGGAGTTCCTTCTGACAGTAGCCATGACCTCTCCTATTCCTCTGGTTGAGTGTGAGAGCTAACGGTCTCTGTCTGACTGAGTGGCAGCTCTCACTGAATTGGACATCTGACCCCAGTCAGCAAGCTTTGGGTTAAAGAGTCAGCACCAAGTCTCTCCAGTTGCGCTGCGGAGACCCCCAACATCTCAGTAAGTTTCCACATATAGTTTAGAGTCATACAGTCATAGAGATGTATAGCATAAAAAGACCCTACGGTCCAACCCGTCCATTCCAACCAGATATCCCAACCCAATCTAGTCCCACCTGCCAGTACTCGGCCCATATCCCTCCAATCCCTTCCTATCCATATACCCATCCAGATGTATTTTAAATGTTGCAATTGTACTAGCCTCTGCCACTTCCTCTAGCAGCCCATTCCACACACACACCACTCTCTGCATGAAAAAGATGCCCCTTTGGTCTCTTTTATATCTTTCCCCTGTAACCAATGTTCTGTACAGCAGCAACATGACACCCCCCCCCACCCCCCAATTCCTGTACTCACAACTCTGACCAATAAAGGAAAGAAAATCAAACGCCTTCTTCACTATTTCTAAACTTTACTTCAGTTGCTGAAGCAAATCATCAAATTTCAGGCTGTCAAGGGAACTCAAATCAAGGAAAGGTGTTTAAAAAGACATCACAGCCTTTAATGAAAATGGAGTTACATAGTGATCAGTTGAAAATGCGTTGCTGGTTAAAGCACAGCAGGTCAGGCAGCACCCAAGGAATAGGAAATTCGACGTTTCGGGCATAAGCCCTTCATCCGGAAGTTGAACGCATTTTCAACTGTGATCTCCAGCATCTGCAGACCTCATTTTTTACCTTTACATAGTGATCAGTCCCATTATTACATCATTAACAAATTTGGAAGTGAATTTCACAGCTTACAGAAGTGTGAAAAGACATTTCCCTTGTCCTGAATCTCTTACATTTAAACTTGTATCTGTGGTCGCTCAGTCTAGATCTTTGAGCTACTAGAAATAGCTTCTCCTCAGGTATGTTACCCCATCTTTTCATAATTTTGAATACTTCGTCAAATATTTTGACACATTTATGTTACCTCATAGCAAGCAATGATGCTAAGAAATCTGAATTGTTAGCCTGAAAACATTTGGTGGCCATGTGTTAGAGAGAGAGACCAGTGAGGCTAAGGAAACTTCCCTCCGGGCTAGAAACAAGCTGACATTTGCTGGAGGAGAATCTCAGACTGGGGAAACATCCTGGCAATGACAACACTGTTTATTTCTGCGGCGAGAGCAGGTTGTGCCAATGCGGCAAATGAGGAACAAGTTATTTTTACATGTCACAGAACATTACTGAGCTGAAAAATTGCAACGTTATTTTTGTTTCAAATGCTTCATTGATGGAAGAAGTGACCAGAAATCTCAAACCCACACAGTTCACGTGAGGGAAAAGGGACAGGGAGAAAACACTGAAGAATTGAGTTTCATAGAATCTGGGAAGAACCAACACAGTTAGCGTGAAGAGTAAAGGCAATTCGACACACCATCCTGTAATCAGCAGTTGGATATGTACTGACTGAAATAAACCCTCTGATGGACATTGTTTTCTGAAGATAAATCTTTACTGGAAGGTTGGAATGTTGTCAACATGTTGCAATTTAGAGATTGCAACATTTGAATCTTCTTGGCCAATTTGAATCACATTAAACCATGGAGAAATGCTTTCCTTTTACACAAACAATAATCAGAAGAATAATTGAGTGGCTATCTAAGTCAGAGTTTGGTTTGCTTTGTTGCCTTTAGTGCCTCCCTTAAGCTTAATAGCGGCAGCTGAAGGTTGGTGCTTCTAGTGAGTGAACTCATTTAAAATGCAAAATGGTCGTTGGAACTTAATAATGATACATGGTTGGTTGGAATGTTATGACGGCAAATTGTGATTCATTAGGAGTAATTTTATTTGCACCGCTAAACTGGATTTGATTGCAACACCTAGTTTCCAATCAATGGCTTCGTGGTACTGTGAGTAGACTATTAATCCAGAGACCCAGGTAACATTCGAGAGAGTTGGGGTTGAATCCTACCATGGCAGATGGTGGAATTCAAATTCAGTAAAAATCTGGAATTAAGAGTCTAATGGTGATCATCTAACCATTGTCAATTTTTGGGAAAAAAGCCATCTCGTTCACCAATGTCTGTAGGGAAGAAAGCTGCCCCTGTCTGAATTATATGTGAATCCAGACTCCCAGCAATATGATTGACTCTTAAATGCCCTCTGGATAATTAGGGATGGGTAATGAATGCTGGCCATGAATTCCATGACAGAATTTTTAAAAGGTAGAATTTGAATTTGATAAAAACCTGGAATGAAGAGTCTGATCCTCACCATGAGACTATTGTTAATTGTCAGGAAAAACACCTCTGGGCCACTAACGTCCTTCAGGGAATCATCGGCTGACCTTATCTGGTCTGGTCTACATGTGACTCTAGATCCACAGCAATGTAATTAACTCTGAACTGTCCTCTGGGCAATAAATGCTGGCCAAGCCAGTGACACACACAGCTCAAGAATAATTCTATAGAAACAATATTAACATTGTCTTCTTCCACCCACATTTTATTATTCTGTTTCCTGCTCAACTTCTTGGTTTTAAAATACTCATCTTTGTATTCAAATCCTTCTTTCATTTCACTTTTCCCTATCTCTTCACCATCCTTAAGTTCACAGTCAGTCAAGAATTCCCTCATCTTGACTTAGCACATCACATAATCTCTCATTTTTCTTGCTGTTTATTTTCCATATGGCTTCTACAAAACAGCTATTTTTTTTCCTTCAATCCTAAAAATGGCCTGTGTGAATGGAATCTATTGCTAATGCCTTTCTAAACAGAATGGCCATCCTCTCATTCGTTACCCCTTATTACAGATGAGCAGCTTCGGGCCATTTTGTACAGTCTAAAGCCAATTTCTAATCCTAACCATGTTTTGTAAATTGGTTCAACTCTCCGAAGCCAAAATTTCAGATCATTAAAATCAGAAACATGAAACATTTGAATCTGACCACCCAGACCACATCTGAAGCAAAATTCAAAGCCAAAGACCTGAAACCCAATCCTAGTATTTCTATATCCTGTATTCCTTGAACAACAGAATGCACACATGCACCCAAGGGATAACTTGAGCCAAGTTTAAATGTCGAAGGAAAAATCAACTTAGCTGTTGAACAATAATGAGGCATTTTAAAGTTCTCTTCTCTGCCTGTAACAGCTTATTGCAGAAGACCATATCACTTGCAGCCAGCTGCAACGTGCTAACCGTAAAATGAAGCCTGTTCTCAATATTCATGTTAGTTACAGCCTTACCATTACATGGAATTTCTGCTGGAACAAAACAGCAAGAAAGATAACTGGTCAGATTAAGACAGTTTCAAAAGTCTCTTAGGATAGTACAGTCCTGCCTGGAAGGTCTTGGGTGGTGGATAAGTATGGAGCCAGAGGCCGATCTTGCTTTAGCATTCAGTTCAGTTCAAATCCATACAAAACAAAGGACTTTATCTTGCTGTCTTTTTTCTGCTGCTGTTTACACGTTGTTCTGAGACAACCTCGTAGCTTTGTACCTCACTATCCTCCTTGAAGACACTTCTTACAATCTGACTCATTGACCAAGCTTGAGGTCACCTGACCTAATACCATCTTATGTGGCTCAGGTGTTTTATTATTTTGAAAGTATCACATAAACCTAAGTGCTCCTTGTTGTATTCCCCTATCATTCAATAATTCAATGAATCCGTCCAGCGTGGAAACAGGCTATTCGGGCCATTGGGTCCACACCAATCCTCTGAAGATCACCACACCCGCTACCCTATCCCTGTCACTCTGCATTTCTCATGGCTAATCCACCTAACCTGCACATCTTTAAATTGTGGGAGGAAACACCAGCAAAACGTGAAAACTCCACACAGACAGTCACCTGACAGTAGGATCAAACCCAGCTCCTTGCTGTAGTTAGGCAGCAGTACTAACCACTGAGCCATCATGGTATCCTTGTGTCTCAAATCTCAATCAACTAGGAGGAAGTGAGGTCTGCAGATGCTGGAGATCAGAGTTGAGAGTGTAGTGCTGGAAAAGCACAGCACGTCAAGATGAAGGGCTTATGCCCAAAACATTGATTCTCCTGCTACTTGTAGCAGTAGGAAAGCTACCAAGCTTTCATGACTATGTAAAAACATGCAGATGTGAAGCAGGAGTAAGCTATTTGAGCCAGATCTGCTATTGCACAAGATCATAGTTGATTGGATTGTGGCCTTAACTCAACTTTCTTGAAGCCCATGCACTGCGTGGAACACACAAACCAACAGAAGCTGCAGTTCAATATTCCAAGTCAATTCAAACAGGAATGGTGAGAGTGAAGGCATGAAACAGAATGAGAGAAAGAGAAGAGTTTGCTTTCATGTATTGTGTTTCATGACCAAAGCAGTTCACAAACAGTGACTATTGTTGCAATGCTTATGTTGCATTGTAAACATAGTTATGAAGAGGGAACTTGACATTTAATTTTTAGGCAGCAGAGTCCTACAAGCAGCAATGTAAGAAATGCATTTCTATGACTGGGCAATGTGTTTGAGCAATGCTAGTTGAAGGGATAAATATTGGACAGGATACCAGGGTAGATCTGCTGCTCATTTTCAAAACGTGCCGTAAAAACTAGCACATCCACCAAAGTGGGCAGACAGGAATCTGCTCTAATCTCTATTCTGAAAGGTCAGTGCTGTAAATGTCAACTCTCCAATACCAAACAAAGTTGTACGCATGATCAATTCCGTGAGTGACTTTTAAAGAAAACGTTTAGAATGAGATTTCAGAGAACAGTGAACCTCTATTTTAAAGCCAACACTCTGACACATTCCCAGATCACTCAGTTACAAGACTGGGCTGTTTAATCTAAAACCAAGTACACGACACCTCTTAGCCTTAAGGCTTACAGAATGTATTTCTGTGCACTAGCGACTGCCAAGATCAAGTATTTTTTTCTTACCCTTACCCAGCCCTCACAACCACACAAGGAAATAATAAAGTTATTTATCAATCAATATCCCTTGAAAACAAACATTGATGTGAAAGCAAAGCAAATGTCAAGGGGAGATAGTGATATGTGGTTATATCAGTGGACTAGCATTATACACGTCAAGAGAATTTGTTTGGATGTGTGTCCTACAATGGCAACTGGTGGATATGAAATTTAATTACTAAATTAACCAAATTAATAAAGAAATCTGTAATTGAATAGTGACCTTGAAATTATCATCGATTGTCATTCAAAACTTGCCTGGTTCACAAATGTCCTTTGGGGAACAAAATCTGTCCTTCCTCTTGACTCCAGGCCCACAGTTATGTAAGTTTACTCTAAACTACTCTCTCAAATGTCCCAGCAAGTTACTTGATTCAGGGATAATGACAGATGGGTATTGAGTGCCAGCCTTACCAATGACACACACATCCCAGGAGAGAATGTTTTTTTAATTAGCCTTCTCCACAGGGTAGCGCTGTGTTTATCAGTTTGGTCAAACAAAGTCAGTATAAATGCAAGTCACTTGAAGTGACTTGAAGTTTCAATGTTTAAATATTACCACAGTGAAGTGACAATTAAATACTTACCACAGTATGCTTTTCAATGAAAATAACATACTCCAATTTCTGGAAACGTTCCTTAAAGCTTGTTGAAAATAAAAGTAGGGGCATACTATGATAATAGCTTGTATCCAGTTGATTATATCAGTTTAAACATCTTCCCTTCATCCCTAAATGAGAAAAATGCTTTCGACACAAAACCTGGCTGTTTGCATCTGAGATCTATTTTGTTGCAAACCGAGGGTACACTTTTTTACAGAATTGACCTCAGTTTGTTGCAGCCATCATCCCTTTAATTAGCATTTGATTATTAACTGCATATGGAAGTGTATTGAAAAGCTATAATGAAAAAGAAAGCCCATCAGAAGCTCTTGTGAGGGGGTTAGAACAAGTTAAACCAGGTGTTTGTTATTTTCGCACAAGTCTGCAAACTATGAAATAAACTGACTCAATGGCACGCTGCCCAATCTCTATCACTTAAGAGAAGGGAGTCTTTGTTAAAGACAGCAGTCTTAAATATACAGAATTAAAACATGCCCAAGATAAATCAAAGTGCTTTTTACTTTGAAGCTAATATTGTTCCATCTTCCTTTCAGTTTTACTACCATTTAGATCATTATTTTTCTGACAATTTATTATCTTTATAAAGCACTCTTGCTTTAAGTGGATTGTGTTGCCTGAAGGTAACTGGAAAAAGGTCAAGAGGTGGCAGCATATAATACCTATTCAGAATGCAGAAGTAACAGACAGTTCCACAACCTTCATTACTGCCAGACCAAGGGGCTGAGAGGCCATTGAGCACAGACAGCTTTCACATTACTGGATGGTAATATGTTTCCTTGAATTAATGCTAGCTTTATTATCTTGGCCTTATAATGAAAATTAAAAACTCTTTAAATGAATGCAATGAATGGTATCTCACATGTTGAAGTCTAAATGATACTTCCAAAAGAAACTAGCCTCAAAGAATGAAAGGTAAGTCACTGGTATTTCATCAGCAGTATGAAATGCTACACAACATAAATCGATATGTTTTTGATGAAGGGTAACTAACTCTGAAATATTGGCTCTGATTTCTCTCCACAGATGCTGCTAGAACTGCTGAGCCTTCCAGTAATTTCTGTTTTGTTTTTATTTCTGATTTCCAGCATCCGCAGTTCTTTCAGTTTTTAAATTGAGTCCTTATTTCACTAATGATGCTTATTTGGATCCATGTAAGAGCCTCTGTTAGCATCAGAGGGTAGAATATTTTAGTAAGAACACTGTCTCAAAAAGTAATGACAATCAATGAAAATATCTGATATCTATAAACGAATCACTGTGTATCTTGTATTTTACCATGAATGGAATATAAAACTGTCTCTTTCCCTCAGGTGTAATGATATGTGCCATTGTTTATGTCTGTGGAGTCACAGTCATCATTGGAGCTGTCGTTATTATCATCTTATGCAAGACAAGGTGAGGATCCATTGCCAGTCTGTAGCCTGAAAAGACTGTTCTGTCTAAAGTGAAAATTGGAATGAGGCCGTTGTATGGGTGAAACAGAATGGACTCTCCTTTCTCGTTGGAATGCTGGTTAGGTCAGCCTCAGTTAGGAAGCTTTTTCTATCAATCAGAGTCAAGTTAGAATTGCAATTAAATAAACATGACTGAGTCACTTTACCTTGAAAATAGTTTGGATGTGGGCTGCCATCTTTGTTTTTTATGGGGGAAGGTGGTGCTGGTTATATAAAATGTGAGATGAGATACCACTGGATTGGTAGCCACTGGATTGGTAGCCACTGAGTTTGATGCTCACTAATAGCACATGACTGAGGATCACATCATGTCACATCCCAGTCAATGAGCTAAGAAACCGAAGGCTACTGCAGGTAACAACGCCATGTCACTGTCATCAGCACAATACCACTTTCTTCCTTCTAAATTTCCAGCTGAAATGAGAAGAGATGCTCTGATGATGCCAAATCCAGGATTTGTGAGCTCAATACTGAGCCAAACATCAAGTAACATTGGTGCTTTGTCTGAACGGTAATCACATGTTGCTTGCCATGCACTGACAAGAACTGCACCCTGGGAAAACAACTTGAGGGGAGCTTCTGTGGTTGCTGCTGTAATGAGGCTAACTCCCTCCACAAGAGGAATTCTGGGCCTTTAACCCCATACAACAGCCCCCTCTCCCCTCACCCCAACCCTACACTTTGGGCCACACTCCAGATAGTGACTCAGGTAGCAGCAGTTAGTGAGCAGCAGTTAGTGAGCAGCAGTTAGGGCCTTATCTCTATTGTTGTTTTGATATAACGGATGGGTAAGGAACAGTGATTGAGCATTATGAGGGTATGGATAGTGACAGAGCATTATATGAAGTACTGATTTAGTTAAGGTGGTGGTCATCTGGGAAAATGCCAAAAATAGCACTTAGATTAACAAATTATTTGGGTGTGTTAAAAGGTTAATAGTGAGCTGAAGCAGTGAAATAGTTCTGTCACTGTAAAAAAGATTTTGATGCTACTATACCTAAAATGCTATGTATAGTTCCAATAAATGTAGTGTAAAAGGATATTGCCACTGTTCTTTATTTTCTCAAGGCTGGGCACCTCCCTAATTGTTCTGTTCAAGTTGGTGTTGAGCTGCCATCTTGAACTGCGACAGTCTTTGGGGTAAGGAGGCACTTGAGTGCTGTTTGGGAGGGAACGTCAGGATTTTAACCCAGTAAAAATGAATGATAGTGGCATGATTCCAAAGCAGGGTGCTGTGTGGCTTGGCAGGGAACTTGCAGCAAGTGTTGTTCCTGGGTAGCTGCTGCCGTCATCCTGCCATTTGGTAAGGAT
Source organism: Hemiscyllium ocellatum (assembly GCF_020745735.1). Taxonomy (NCBI): domain Eukaryota; kingdom Metazoa; phylum Chordata; class Chondrichthyes; order Orectolobiformes; family Hemiscylliidae; genus Hemiscyllium; species Hemiscyllium ocellatum. The sequence continues at coordinate 109,939,524 of NC_083403.1, read as the reverse complement.
CGCAGGTTTGAAAGGTGTCATAGGAGGAGCCTTGGTGAATTACGACAATGTGGCATGTGGGTGATACACAACAATGACAGTCTGTTGGTTGGTGCTGAGGGAAATGAATGTTGAAGGTGGCATATGGGGTGACAATCAAATAGGTAGTTTATTTTGCACTGTGTCAAGTTTCCTGCAGATTTTGGAGCTGCACTGATCCAGGGCAAATGGATAGTATTCCATCACTGTATTCCTGACTTATACCTTTTTGATGATGGACAGACACTTGAGAGATGGGGTGAGTTACTTGATAAAGTTACCTGATTGTGACAGCAATCCAGCACCTCATTGATCATGAGAGTAATCAACTAATGGGGCTGGCTGTTGAAAAGATACAGAAGAGGAGAATCTCAATGATTGAGGGGATGGAAGGATTTTATTACTGGAAAATGGAAGGTTGAGAGTTCCTATGATTCAAAAGGCAGGTCATTCCAAACCTTTTCTCCATGACAGATGATCTGTCTCTGGAATAAATATTGGCCAGTCTGTTGGAAGCACATTAAATCTGTGAAGATGCATTCCCTTAGTAAATAGATTTTTAAAAAAATTCATTCAAGGGAAGAGGGCATCACTGGCTAGGCCAGCATTTATTACCCAGCCCTATTTGCCCAGCAGGCAGTTAAAAGTTAACCACATTGCTGTGGGGAAGTAACATGTAGGCCAGAGGAAGTAAAGATGGCAGTTTCCTTCCTTAAAGGACATTAGTGAACCAGATTTTTTTTTCTGAAAATGACTGATGGATTCATGGTCATCCTTAGACTTTTAATTCCAGAGTTATGTTTTCACATACCACCATCTGCCGTAGTAGCATTCAAACTCAGGTCCCCAGTAGATGAGCTGGGTCTGTAGATGAACAGTCCTATGATAATACCATTAGACCGTTCCCTCCCACAAATGGTTTCTTTAGTGAATGTTGGCCCTATTACAACATAGCTATACTTATTTAAAGTAACGACTGATGATTCAGTTTGCAATTTTTTTTATGAGGTGCTTTCTGATGCTTGAGAGCTTTAATGAGATAAGGATGAAAGATCTGCAACAGGCTTTTCCAACATTTTGCATGGAGGTCACATTTCAATTAGCCTCTCACTTGGTTAGGGTAGGGGGTGGAGGGGGGGTGTATTTTGCAGGATGAGAGGGCTACCACTGAGCACATTGCAGAAAGGTGAGGTTTTTCATAACATTAAGCGTGATTTTTGAAAAAAAGCAGTTCCGAAGTAATTAGTTGATGATTTATGAACAATTAATAAAAATGACCACTTTAGAAAGTGCCAAGCATCAGAAATAACTAATACAATATTTTATTTTTCCACCTCAGTTAATGAACAGGACTAAAGAGAGAGGGACTTAGGTCCAAGTTGACCAAGGAAGGGGGTGGGGTTGGGGTTGGGGTTGGGGTTAAGCCACTCAAACCAAGCTAAGGAGTTTAGGTTCACTGACAGTGAACTTGCATCCATCTCTGGTGGCCCACACCCTACTCTGTTCTCAGTAGAATTCATACTGAAATGGGATCAGAAGTGGATGGTCCTCCTCCTTAGATTATTCCCCTCTCCCACCTACATTTACCACCATTAGACCAGTTTCTCATTCATTTCAAATTTCACCATCTGTTGACATAAGACAATAAAATAAAGGAACAGAATTAGACAGTTTGGCGCATTGAGCCTGCTCTGCCATTCAAAGGTGGTACGGTAGCTCAGTGTTCAGCACTGCTGCCTCAGAGCGCCAGCGACCCAGGTTTTGATTCCAGCCTTGGTGACTGTGTGCAGTGTGCCCATTCTCCCTGCGTCTGCATGAGTTTCCTCCGAGTGCTTTGGTTTCCTCCCACAGTCCAAAGATGTGCAGGTGAGCTGGATTGTCTATGGGAAATGCAGGATTATGGGGATCGGGACTGTGTCTGCGTGAGTTGTTTTCCAGAGGGTCGGTGTGGACCTGATGAGCTGAATGGCCTGCTTCCACACCAAAGGGATTCGATGATTCAATATGATTATGGCTGACCTTACCTTCCCTAAATCAATTTTCTGCCCATTCCCATTGTTGTTGAATCCCCTACTGATCAAGAATCAATCCATCATACAAGGATTTTACCTCCATAGTTCTCTGTGGTAAGATCCACAACACTCTGAGAGAAGTTTCACTTCATCTCAGTCTTAAATTGGCTCCCTTTATTTTGACACTAAGCCTTCTGGTCCCAGACTCCCATGATGAAAGCATCCTCTCAGTATTTTCCCTGTCAAGTCCCTTAGGAATCCTATATGTTTCAATGAGATCACTTCTTCTTCTCCTAAATCCAACTGGTTAGAGTTCCAATCTGTTTAGCCTTTGCTCATAAAATCCTTGGCAATATACTACCTCCAACACTGTCGGCTCTTACCTATGATTTAACCTTTTGCAAGGTATCTTGTTGAATGCCTTCTGGACATCCAAATATAACACATCTACTGGTTCCCCTGTATCAACTCTGGTTGAGACTTCCTCAAAAAACACAAATACGTTCGTCAGACATGATTTCCTTTTCATGAAGCCATCATGACACTGGTTGATTAGATTATAAATTTTCCGAATGTTCTGTCATTGCCTCCATTATAATTGGTTCCAACATATTTCCAACAAAAAATGTTAGGATTGTTGGCCTATAGTTACCTGTTTTTGGCCCCTTTTCCTTTTCGAATAGGGACCTTACACTGGCTGTTTTTCAAGCCTCAGGTATGATTTCTACCCATGCCCCTAATACAATAGCTAGAGGTACCTAATTACTAGCTCAATGACATAGTCACTACCACTCCTCCCCATATTACATAGGACTTAACAGCAATTTATCTTACATCTGAGCTACATGATGGTCTCTTGAGAGGCTTGAATTAAGAGTAGGGTGTACATCACATGGATCTATCACTAGGGAAACAACTTAGAAAGCAGAAATACACTCTGGTTCATTTCTCCCAGGAACAATCTTTTATATCTTGATAGATGGATCTTATTTCAAGATGCCAATTATTCTTTTCAGTTACTAACTGTCTAGTACAACATCTTGGCTGACATAATCGCATTTCAAAGCATTCTTAATGTGTCCTGCATCTGTACAGAGTTTCAATAAAAGAATAACAGTTCATCTTGAAGTTGTTCCAAACCACTTTGATTTCCATTTCCTTTCTCAGTTTAATTACCTACCTCATCTCCATCCCCATTAACTTCTCTATCACCATCTAACTGAACCTTTTGTTTTGTGACCAGCACTTGCTATTTTCTTTTTCCAAGTTGAATTGATGTTACATATGGCACAGTGGCTCAGTCATTACCACCCACAGCGCCAGGGACGCTGGTTCAATTCCACTCTTGGGCAATTATCTGCGTGGAGTTTTCATGTTCTGCCCATTTCTGTGTTGGTTTCCATGAGGTGCTCCCATTTCCTCCCACAGTCCAAAAATGTGCATGTTCGGTGGAATGGCTGTGCTAAATTGCCCGTAGTTGGCCCAAGGATCTGCAGGCTAGTGGATGACCCATGGGAAATGTGGGGTTGCAGTGATAAGGTAGTTGGATGAGATGATTTTTGGAGTGTTAGAATAGGCCGAATGGCCTGCTTCCATGATGTAGTGATTCTATGCATTGTCCTTTTTGCAGGAAGTTTTTGAGAAAGAAAATAATGTGCGATTGGACCTTATTTTACTTAGGTAGGTAGTCTTCTGCAAGAACTCTCTGGTATTCGTCAATGAAGAATGCTGTGTGGACAGTTCATATATTGGCAGAAGTCTATAGGGCCCCATTAGAAATGGTGCTATGTGATTGAAATATCTATCCATCATCTTAATATATATTGGATTCCTCATTGTCATAAACACACACGCTTCAAACCTGTGACACTTACAAGAATTGTTTGATTCATGGCACATTGTTGCTATGGATCTTTAATTGATGAAAGAAACAAACTGTTTGTGTGATGTGCCTACTCCACTGTTGTATCTTTAGTTTTTTTGGGAATTGCTGGGTGGACAGTGTGATTATGCTGTGGAGAAGAATGTTAACTCTGCCTCACTACCAGGAAGCCAGTTGAGATAGAGGTTTTCATTTAGTTATTAGCCTCCCTTCCGCTTCTGCCAACAGTAATTTTAAATTGCAAACACCAAGGGCACAAAACAAAATCCTTTGAAGAATCAGATCAGGTCCCAATGATATCATGTGGATTCCACTGCATTATTAACTCTCACTCTGAGTGACGTGGTCCCTGGTATTTCACAGTAAGGGGAACCAGCAAAGTCATTCAAAAAAAACATTTAATTTCTTTGTGGGTCTGAACGGTTGTGTTTATGCCTGCACTGAGCTTGTCTCTCTCCCTTCTCTGATTGTCTATGGACTGCCCACTCTCCAATCCTAACTTTATCTTCACTGCCATTCCCTTAGGATCTACTACCAACTGTTATCCTCATTATTTTCTCCATATCTGCTCTTTATCCCAATACCTGATTCAGACAGCTGTCCGTTCTGCAGAACATAAGTAAAATCTCACTGTTTAAATGGCAGCGTCTTTGTATTCATTCACCCAAGGACTGAAATTGACTCGATAGTTTAAAATTCTGATGAGTAAAGCTATAAGTATCTGCTGCTAGCAAGGTTGCTTTGCCCCTAGTCAGACTGAACTGCTGATCTGCAATTCAACATTTTGAAGAGCGCGTTAAGTCAAATTGGAACAAATATTCAATTAGCTCATCAACAGCAAAACAACTCCAGTACAAATACCTGCTCCCTAACAAGCGAAGCATTGATGTCAATACCTTGTGAATAATGTCCTCCTTGTAATTGTGTTTCCTTTCAGAAGGTGTCAGACATCTCGACAGACTGCAAAAACCTCTACTTGTTAAATACGCATGAAAATCCTGAAACTTTGGCAATCTTGGAGGAATTATTCTGATCGAAGTCATAGTTTCTTGTTGTCTCCTGGCATTATGTATATTACAAATCTGTGTGGTGTGCATGTGTGAAACTGTACTTGACTACCAAGCTTTCCAACTACACTGGCATAGCTGTTTGATTAATTGATATTTGCATTTGTTGTCAGAAATTGTTTTACTGGATTAAACTGAATGATCCACAGCTTCCAGTGTAAAATATTTCTGGACAGAATGGGATTGTTGGCGATTCATTGCTACATGCTACCTTCCCTGTAACTATAATTCCAATCAGGAGTCTCTGCACTGCAAGAATGGGATCATTGAATTTATCCTGATGTGAATGAAAAGGTTCAGTGGTGTACTGTTTGTTGTTTTTACAGTGTTACTATTAACATGTAAGTAATGTATGAATGACTTTCAAATAATTCTAATAAATACCGTTTAAGACATAGCAATGTTTACATGTTGTACTCGTGCTTCTGAATCACATTTGGGTTACATTCATTCTGAGTTTACCATCTAAGGACATTGCCTGTAAAACAGTTAATTTTCAGAAGCCACTCGGCCAACAGAAATCATAATATTCTGGATTTGTGGTGCTGGAAGAGCACAGCAGTTCAGGCAGCATCCAAAGTGCAACGAAATTGACATTTCGGGCAAAAGCCCTTCATCAGGAATAAAGGCAGTGAGCCTGAAGTGTGGAGAGATAAGCTAGCAGACAATAAACAGACAGTGTACCATGACCAGTATTGACAGTGGAGGGAGGCAGTGGTATGTGTTGACATTATCCAAAACACAGTAACATATGTACTTTAGGATCCTGAACTTCTATTTTCCATTTGTAATTGCTCCAGTATTCACTTGACACCCACTGATCTCATCCAAATACAACCTGGCTCTTCAGAAGAAAGGTCTCACCTCAACACTATTTGAAGAGTTCATATTGGCAGTTTAGGTGTACAAGATTGTAAGCGGTATGAACAGGAAGAATAGAGAGCAGTTGTCCCCCTTGGTTAAGGGGTCTATCATGAGAGAGCATAGTTTTAGGGTAAGGAAAAAACTTTTGCATTCAGTGGGTGGTGGGAATTTGGGGGATGTACTGCCTGGGAAGATCGTGGGCATTGGAAAATTCACAACCTTTAAAAAAATTTTGATGAGTATTTCAAAAATGATAATATTCAAGGATATTGGCCAAGTGCAGGAAATTTGCAGAAACGCACTTTTAGTGTAGTTTTTAAAAAATCCAGTCAATGGATGTGGGCATCCCTGACTAGATCAGCATTTATTGCCAATTCCAAATTGTCCTATAGGAGGTGGTGGTGATCATTTACTCCCACAATGCTATGAAAAGGAAATTGCAGTGAGGAACAGCAGTCTAGTTCCAAGTCAGGATGGTGAATGACTTGAAGAAGAACAATGTTCCCATGCGCCTGCAGCCCATGTCCTTCCAGGTGGTAAAGACCATAGGCTTATAAAGTGATATCAAAGAAGCCTGAATGAGTTGCTATAATGCACTTTATAGATGGTAGACACAGTGGTGGTGAAGATAATGGGCGTTGAAGATGATGGATCTTGTCAATCAAGCCGGACAATATGTCCTTGGTGGTGTCAAGCTTTTTGAGTGTGCTTGGATTTGCACTTATCCCATGGACAATATTCCAACACATTCCTGATTTCTGCCTTGTTGATGGTGGACAGGCTTTGGAGAGTCAGGAAGTGAGTTACTTGCTGAAGGATTCCTATCCTCTGACCTGCTCTTGTAGCCATTATACTCATAAGGCTGCTGTGTTTCTGGCTAATAGTAACCCCCAAGATGTTGATAGTCAGTGAGGAAATGCAAGATGGATAAACAGGATTAACATGTTGTAAGTTAAGACACAGGCAGCAGAGTTTTGCATGACTTAAAAGTAATGGAATATAGATGTGGAAGACCTACCAGAAATGTGTTGGAATAATCAAGTCTAGAGGTAACAATAACATGGATGAGCATTTCAATAGCGGATGGCTTAAGGCAGGGGCAAAGTGGGCCATGTTACAATGGTGGAAAATGGAGTGGCTGGCATCTGTAAGGCAAGAAGTTCAACTCTGCATCAAGTACAATTTAAGGTTATGAATAATCTGGTTCAGTTGCCAGAGAGAGGGATGGAGTTAATGGCTAGAAGGATCAGACTCTGTGGTGGAAGTCAAAAGACCGTGACTTTGATCATTCCAACAGTGAGCAGGAGGAAATTTCTGTTGATGGAGTCCTGAATGTTAGGTAGATGGTCTGATAATCCAGAATAGTAAAAGAGCTGATGGTGTATATATCTCCTGGATATTGGCAATCTTTGGTTAGGCTAAATGAGAGATAAAAGGGAACAGATTGGAAGTGGCGTTTGAGTTTAGTGGGTGCACTCTTGTAAAATGTAAACTAAACCAATCCTTATAAGTGTGTAAAGATTGGCTTTTGTTTCATTTGTCATGACTGAACTTTTGAGGGGTACCATTGATATCACTGAGGAGCAACATGAAGGTGATAGGTTTGAGTCTAAATATATCAAAAATTAAAACCAAAATGAAAACATTAAAAATTAATTAATGGCAAACTTTGTAAGTTAACAGTTGTCTTTTATTTTTAAATTTCCCCCTTTATCTCGACTGAAAGTTATATTTAATGTTGGGCAGCATTTTAGTATATCACCCAAGTAACATACAGTGTGTGTATATGTCTTTAGCAAGAACAGGGAGAGAAATTATTTTCTTTGCACAAACTCATTTGTAACAAGAGCAATTGGACAGTGATTAGGCACATGAACCCTAACTTATTTTCCTCCACCAAACCATGGCAGAGAGACCAATAGAGGCGTGTTTACCACGAACCGTGTAACATTAGCTCTGTCAGCACTTAACCAATCTGAAACCTGGACTCACTTCAATCCAACTCTTGACATGTGTGGCAAGAGGATTCTATCATTTAACCAGCTTTCAAAAGCAGCTCATTTATTATTTTACTGACCGGAGTCAGCTAGTAATGACTCAAAACACCAGAAACATTTGTTTGATTGTGCTCAAACGACATATTATCCTATCAGATGACTAACAGCTTCAGTCCAAGGTAATAGAGGTGAAAATGATGTGTATCTATGGTGACTGAGCACTGCCACATTATCCACACCATGTTTTTCCATGAAGTCTGATTAGAAGTCTTGATAAAAAGCTAAATAATCATTCTCAAATGGTTTTAATTGAACACTTTGAACAAAGTCAACACAGCAATACAAAGAGATACTAAAACGTTCTGTTTATTGATGCTTTCAATATGGCTCGGTATAATCTAGTGAGTACAGAAAATACAGTAGGGGAGAAAATCTGTTCTCCTTTGTATTCCGGAAAACAATTCTCACATCACACTTTAATGCTTAATACATTTCTCAATACTTCAGGAATATGCAATTGATGTGTTAACTCGATGTCTGGTTTGTGTTATGCTTGATGCCAGGTACATAGATTGGCCAGCAGTGTGTTAGACATTGTGGTTTATAACTAGCATATGTGCTACTGCTGAAACAACATCTCCTCATATCATCTGATCAACATTGTAGAAACATTACCTGACCACAAAACCATTCTACTTCTACTCACTCACAATTAATTTTGACATTCACCTGTTCCAAATAATTTCTAAGAAAAGCACCACTTGGTTAGCACACTCAACAGGGAACAATCACTGCGTGGATCATAGACTGCTTTCTGTATCAGACAGTTTGACTCGTGCTTATACATTACAGTGTTAATAGCAACCCAAGTAAATGGTTACATTCACTAAAACTGGTTTCTGACAGTTCCTTTGCCAGTTTTTTCAATGCTTGCAAATTATTGTCAATTCCATTTACTAAATGGAGGGCTATGCCTTTCAGTTATAGGCCATTGTGCCAAAACCAATACTGCTCTTCTCCAGTACTTTCTGTGGCTGCCCTCCATCCCATTGTTGGGCAGTTACTATAGTAAAGATTTCTCTGAGTGATTCTCACTTCCGTTGCTCCTGTGGTCTTGTGCCTCTCCAGTTAGTGCAGTCCAAATCAACAACCTACTGAGGTAGATCGCAAAATTGATGGAGCTATAATTTTGGGAGATGTCAAATGGGCTGCCAATTCGCTATCACACATTTTACATAACCGGTGAAAGGTACCTTTCTGTGTGAGGAATTGGAGGAATACCATATACAAGCAACCTGTGCTACAGCTCAGCATAATGCACCAATACTTTATACTGAACCTCCATAGTGCCAATTAGCAATAGCGCTACAAAGATTAGTGAAACTACTTAATGACTGATTTCCTTACTAATGCTTCCATAGCCATTGTTTTTCAAGCAGACTGTAGCAATTGCAGTCACTTGGCATTACTGAGTTCAGAAATTGTTCAGCTACAAATGATAGGGTGACACTAGTGGTTGAGTGGTTAGCACTGCTATCTCACAGCACCAGGGGCTGGTTCGAATCGATCCTGGGTGACTGTGTGAAGTTTGCACATCCTCTCCCATGTCTATATGGGCTTCCTCTGGGTGCTCTGGTTTTCTCATTCAGTAAAGATGTGCTGGTTAGGTTGATTGGCCATGCTAAATTGACCCAAAGTATCCAGGGATGTGCAAACTAGGTGGATTAGCCTGGGAAATGCAGGGTTTCAGGGATAGGGTAGGGGGATGGTCTGGGTGAAATAGTCTTCAGCGGGTTGGTGTGTACTTGATGGGCTGAATGGCCTGCTTCCACACTGTAGGGATTGTATAATATAAAGTGTGAACTGGATATTGAATTTTAATGAAAGCAATATATTGTAAATGTATTATAAATCTGAAACAAACACAGACAAAGCTGGAGAAACCCATAGATCTGGCAGCATTTATGGAGAGAGAATTGGCATTAATGTTTTGAGTCCAGTATGACTTGAGATCGGAGCTGGACTCCACAGTTCACTTGTATGATCCACACAATACCAACTTGACTTTGCAGCTTTTCTTACAGAGGAATGTGCCACCTTTGGAAGATTGTTGGCTACAGGGGTAAGTTGTTTCTCAGTTTCACAAGAATCTATCAGTTTGGCAAGCACCACCTGCTGCCGTTTCTATCGGAAAGAATCCCCAATTTCTGCTCACGTTTGAGTGAAAATGCTTCCCAATGTCCCTTCTAATAGTTTCATTTTATTTGAAGATTTTATCATTTTTAAGTCCTCCTTTAGAAGAAACAGTTTCCTCCAGATCCAGGGCCAAAGGTAGGTTTATGGAGTTAGGACATAGATCAGCCATAATCTCATTGCATAAAAGAACAGACTCGAAGGGCTGAATAGCCTCCTCCCTTTCCTATGGTCCTGACACCTTACAAAATATTACATAATTTGGTCAGATCACCCTCAGACTCAAGGAAATCCAACAGAAGTTTACGCAGTGTAACTCTCCAAACTCCTGTACCATTCTGATGAATCTTCTCTTCTACAAGGAAGTGTAGTAGTTTAGTACTACAATAGGAGAGAAATTGTCCCGTCTCTTCTGACTAGTATCATCATCATCATTCGATGACACAGCTCTTTGTCTCTTCACTACTCCTTTCAACTATTAGCTCTGCTTTGTCACATCTTTCACTGTAAGAACACGCTAAGCTACCTCTCACTCATTGCAAATACGCTCCCCACACCGTTCCTGTTTCCACGCTGATGGAGTTCCACAGGGATTCTGATGATTCCAACCTGTTGCCCAATTCTGTGTTAATTCTTCTCACTCATTAAGTGAGCATCTTCCTTTCAACCTGTGTCGGCCATTTTCTCAGACCTTCTCAACATCAAGAAGCACCAATGGATGCATAAGATGCGGAGTTTGATTGGGTGCAACCGTCTCTCACTGCACCCCCACAAACTCTGAATTTGCGGTTCTATTTGAGGTTGATAATACAGTCCTTTCTGCTATTACATGTCTTTCATCAACACGAATTGGCCGAGATGCACTTGATGAATAGGTGAGCGCTGTTTGCAAAACACAAACTTTCGCATACATGTGTTAGCTATTATGCAATTCCATCTCCAACACTTTAAGTGGACGAATACAATGGTTATGCCAACAGAGTCGCTGTGTCAACATCACATGTTCAGTTGACTCGCGTGCTTTGTTGTGAAGGGGCAGCATAGCGGCTCAGTGGTTGGCATTGCTGCCTCATAGCACCAGGGTTCCAGGTTTGATTCCAGCTTTGGGCAACTGTCTGTGTGGAGTTTGCACATTCTCCCCATGTCTGTGTGGGTTTTCTCCGGGTGCTCTGGTTTCCTCCCACAGTCCAAAGATGTGCAGGTCAGGTGAACTGGCCATGCTAAATTGTCCATAGTGTTAGGTGCATCAGCCAGTGGGAAATGGATCTGGGTGGGTTACTCTTCGGAGGGTCGATGTGGACAGGTGGGGCCGAATGGCCAGCTTCTAATCTAAGTGCTTTTTGAGAGGTAATCCATAATTTTTGTTTTTTCTAAGCAAATTTTGCTGTGTTAGCCATAAGTAGGGGAGGACAAAGTGATAAAAATGTTTACAAGAAGCATCCTGGTGATAAAGTTGCAGGTGGTGGATGTAAAAGAGAGCCATAACACCTGAAGGAAGCTAAATGTTATAAAGTATTTTAAATGTAATGAAAAAACATGTGATATTGTTCATGCAACAGGAATAAAGGCATCTATATTAAACACTATTAGAAACAATGCAGAAAAAATTAAAGTAAGGTGCATTGCTGGAAGAAGCCTGAGTGCGAACAAGTCTTGAGATTCCAGCTAAAGGAATATGAGGAGGTGTACCAGCATATAAGTGTGCAATAAAAACTCAAACAAAGGTCCACCCCAAATCTTATTTTAACCATAAGCCCTGTTATTTTTATTGTGCAATTTTCTATAGCGCGAGGTTGCAGAAGAACACAACTATCATGTTATTTAAGGTAGACTGGTGAAAGCCCAGAAACAATGGCAGTGACGGCCTAGGAGAGACGGCATGAGGGAAACGCATGGAAGGTAATCTTTGTGCTTTTCGATCAATTAAATGCATTCATTGCATTTGCACGCTGGCCTGTGGAGCATTTTACTCACACTGTTAGAATATCATAGATACGGTGGTGGTCTGAACAGTTTGAATGGTTGTCAAAGCAGGATCAGGAAGTGACTTTGATTGTATCAGTGCTGCCTGGGTGTGTTCAGGTTATTCAGTTTTATCCATCAAGCCTCTGGTCTTTAAGAGTCATTCTGTCATGAACCTCCCAGAACTGAAAAGCAGGGAGATTGTCAAAGTGCAGAACTATTGCAATTTCACCCTGGATAGAATATCATGTGGGATAATGTGAGACTGAATGAGCTGACTATTCAACCTACTGCGCCTGTGGCAACTCTTGGAAAGAGTTATTCACTTAGTTCCAGTTCTCGACTCCTACACCATTGTCGTGAAAATTATTGCAAAACACTCCTGCACAACCGCAGGAAATGAATATGTTGGTCATCTAATGCAATGGTGAATGTCAGCCTGGGGGAATCTGATTAATGTGCCCTGCAGCAGTCTGAAAGAGCTCAGCTAACATAAAATAAAACTCAGGGCTTTAACATCCAGTGCGCCAGCGTGCCCCCTCCTGCACTCATCGGTAGCAGGTTCAGTTGCTGGAAGCTGCAGATGCGGTCTGCATCAATCTGCCTAGGAATGTGCAGCTTTGAGCTGCTCTGCTGCTCGGTGGATCCAGGAAGGTGAGTGCTGTCCTGTCTCTCCCAAATGCTGAGTATTGGCTTTCTTTGTATCTGACCTACTCTCAGTGGCTCAAGTGGGGACAGAAGTGTTGCTGAGGTGACTGCCCCTCTTGTTTCTCTTTGTTTTTGATGGCCTACTGGACACAATACTCTGGAAGATGCACAGCAGGTATCGTCTGTCGTGTGGACAGACGCAAGAATGTTCCCCAATAATGAATAGAGAAACCTAATTAAAGTGGCAAACGCAGATTGTTAGGGATGGGCAATGAAAGCTGTCTCTGTCAACTCGCTCCCAATCCAGGAAAAAGCCCCTCAGTGGCAGTCTGATAACTTGAACACGCTTTGTAATCCAAGCACTAAATAATCCTGAGATCCAATGAGCTATGATTGAGAGATTCCCTTTATGCAGTACTTGGATCTCTCAGACATGAGGTGGCATTTAACTTGGTGGAACATCTTGTGGCTCAGTGATGTCACTGTCACTTCTATTTATACTCAGCTTTATTCCATGAAAGCCCTGCATTGATTGTTTCTTGGCACGAGCCCACATGGGAGCCTCCTGGGTGGCAGCTCCCCCTAGCTTGTTAAACACCTCATGGATTTTGCAAGATGGCACAGGAGCAACAGGTGGATACTTGCTGAGGGTCAGATTTTTCTGGGAATGTCACATAGTCGGCTGGGGTGGAAATTGGATGTGAGAGTTGCCACAGGGAATTATTGTGGCAAGTTTGGTGAGATATGGCGAGAGAAGTCAGCAAAACATCCTTCAAAAAAACTTGCACCCTTACTCAAGAAATGTAAGGTTTAGCCCATTATTTTAAAAGATTCTCATTTTAAGCAAATTCTTGGCTGGGATAATAGCTGTTTGTTCTTAAAGTTGCTATTGTTACAAAAGTAACATTGCTGTTAAAGTTTTTTAAAAATTCAAATAACTTAATCCTGTATAATCATTGACACGTCATCAAAACCTAAACATTGGATAACTGGACTAAAAACAGAAATTCCTGGAAACACATAAAGTAGTTCAGAGAGTACCTATGGAGAGCAGAAACCTGTGATGAATTACACAGGCTTTTTGGTTTTTAAAATTTAAATAGCTTGACATCTCCACCCTGTCATAACCATAGCAACATTGTATGTTGGGAAGGCTATGTGGAAATTAAGAGATCCTAAAGACTTAGCTGTGAGTTGTTAGAAAAAAAACTCTGAACTCATTCCCCATCTAACTGATTCTATCCATCAAAAAGAGGCTTAAAGTGGGAACCCTCATATTTAGAAAGGCTCTCAATGTTGGCTCCTGATGTCTTGTCAGCTCAGGGGAGATGTGTCCAAAAGCAAAAACTGCAGCTGCAGGAAATGATTAGATTAGATTCCCTACAGTCTGGAAACAGGCCCTTCAGTCCACACTGACCCTCCAAAGAGTAACCCACCCAGACTCATTCCCCTCTGACTGATGCACCTAGCACACTGGGCAATTCACCTGACCTGTGGGAGAAAACCCACACAGGTATGGGGAGAATGTACAAACTCCACACAGACAGTCAGCCAAGGCTAGAATGGAACCTGGGACCCTGATGCTATGAGACAACAATGCTAACCACTGAGCCACCGATACAAAATCAGAGCATACCTGTCATGCTTAGCATATCTGACAGCATCTGTGAAGAGAGAAACAGAGCTGTGCCCAGTTCAGGCCTCAGTTGAAGGGAAATCCTGAGCTGGAAGTATCGCAATACCTGGAAAAAGAGACAAAAGGAAAATCTGTTGAAATGTTTTCATTTAAAGCTACCGGGATAAGTTTCATGGTAATGGACAGACAGTGTTTATCAGCAGGGCTATGTTTCAGACCCTGTGGTTGTGCAGTGGAGCTATTTGCTCCATGTTTAGGTCCAACTCCACTTTAAAACGTATTAATCAACAAATGCTAACATACAAAGCACTTATATTAGTTGGTTGACTATTAACCAAAATGCACATATGGAATGCATTATTTGATAATAATAATGGCCATGCATTTCTTCAACTCCTATGTGAGAATATTGCATTTCAAAGTTGCCTGCGATCTTGGCACACAGGGAGCAGACTATTATCTCATTGAAGAATCTAATACAATACATGTGTTGTAGAGACGTCTATGTTAATTGAACTTGAAAATTGTGCCTCTTAATATAGCTTAGTGCTTATTTGACAAGAAAAATTGCAACAACTTGCTGACATGTTGACAGAATGCATGTTTCATGATTTGAAAGATATACATCACTTTTGATAATTGATCAGTAAAGAGTACACAATGATATTTTGATCTTCATTAGTCACCATTTCCCTAAGAATTAAATGGTTTTTTTGGCCTGCATGCTTTCAATAATATCTAGCCATCTGCACTCTCAGGATTGTCTTTACACCTTTTATAAACAACCAAACCAAAGCATCACTTTAGAACATTGCATACCACATGAGACATGTACAGTTTCTTCATGACATCTGCCTCCTTGCTATCAATATCCACTTTCTTTCACTTTATTCAATTTCCCTGAAGTGTAACCATCATTTTAACATTTGAGTTGCTGGCACTGAGAAACCTAGCATAGAATACAATACCACAAATGCTGGAAATCTAAAATAGAAATAAGAAACCCTGGGAAAGCAGACCACATGGTTTGAGTGGCAGCGGGGAACATGGACACGCCACGCTGAAAGATGCGTGACAGGACCTCTCCACCGTCTAGGTGCACATGGGAATTACCTGGGAAATTGGAACCTCCGATGGACAATTACTCAGTTTCTGAAATAATCCAAACATATCCTTAACTTTGTATTACAGTTAGAAACTCCAGACTGTTCCAAACCACTGTGCAAGTTAGCAAGGGAAAATCAGAGGATTCAAACGTGCGCTGACTCCTGACTGACCAAACATCTGGCCCTACCCCCTCCAGACCCATGACATCACCACTTCCAACCACCTCCCTCCTTCTCATGGAAACCTGACTGAGCCACCATCCCCCACAAATTCCTGACTTCTCCCACAGCACCCTTACCACCATCGACACCTGACTGCCCCCACATATGATCAAGTAAACAACCAGCTCTAACACAGTTGGCCAGCCTGAAAACCATGGGACTTCCCAATCTCCCTCAACACCTGACCCACCCTACCCTTTTCCTCACTCATCAGGAACCTGTACCTTCTCATCCACTTGCCATTCTATCCCTGGTTCCCTACCACTCCCCCAACCTTCTTGGAACCCCAACACCTTGCCCAGTCTGTAACTTACCCTTTCACCCACTAGCCACATCAACCCCAACTACCTACCACTCGACCCCCTCACTTATACACTTACCTTCTTTCTCTCAATAGCTATCAAAGTGGTTTGGGGAGCTTTAAACATTTTCCTTTTTGGAATACTGCAATTATTGCTGTACAAAAAGGTCTGTCTTTTGCAATGATCCACTCCAGAAGTCCACATGATCTAATGGGCTACTAATGGAAGACCAGCCAGTAAAGTTCTGATAGATAAGTGGGCAATTTCTTCTCTGATCTGACTCAGAAATATGGATTCGGGCCTCAGTCAAAAGATTTGGGCATAGAATTACTATTTAATCACAATGTTCTGTTGACAGGGCCAAGTTGTCTATTGTTACCCTTAACAACCAAATTGTCAATCACCATCATCAAAAGGTCTAGCTGAAACAGCACCAGAAAAGTAGTGCTTTCAGACAGCAAGTATTTCAATCTGCACTGAAGAGTGGGATAAGTCATTAATCCTATTTCAGTGTTTAATAAGGGACAGAGGAATAAACCAAGAAACTATAAGCCAGTTGGCCTAATGTGACTGTTGTGTAAGTCATTGGATAAGTCATTTTACCAAGTGCCACATAGATGGCTATTAAGGAAGTTAGAGCCCACAGACTTAAAGGAAAGTGCTGGTATGGAATCAAAATTATCAAAAAAGGAAGCATTTGTTAAAGACGAATGTTTTTCAGACCAATGTCATTCGCAGTTGGGTTTACCGATCCAGGATCCATTTTGGGTCCATTGTTTTTAAAAATTTCTTTAATTGACCTAGATTCAGGTGAACTGACTAACTAGTGATACAACACTGAAGAATTTTGTAAACAATGTTGATGATAGTTATACAACTTCAGGATGAGATTGACAGAATGTTCAAACAAACAGAAACATGTGGGTATGGAGAACTGTGGATTGATTTGGTTTGATTAATGTGGAAAGGCAGTATGTCATAAAAGGCACAAATTTGCCAACTGAAAATGTCTATAGGTATATTGGGACTGCAGGTGGGTTTGGAATCCTGACACTTGCTTTCTGTCATTTATTTTCTATCCATACCATGACTTTACCCTCCCTTCCATGGACTTCCACCCTCTATATAAGCATCATGGGCAGCACTTTATCAAGTGCCTTTCAACAGATATACACATCTGTTGCACTTGTTGAAAATGAGACCAGTAGCACCATCTTCTGGGAGAGGGGGTCTCCTAAATTGCAGCCTCCATATTCACTGACCTGTAAAAGATGGCTGGTAATGGGAAAGATAGGACATGGAGGTAGAGCTTAAGCTTGACTTTCCATTTTATTGACCTGAACAACAATCCTGTCAATGGGAGAGTCCCCCTGAATGCAGTGGAGAGCCATCCTGACATTGCAGCCCACTATTGCCCATGTTCTCTGACCTCTAAATCCATCTCCAAAGGGCCAGCAGAATCCAGTCCATAATTCATTAGGATTGGCAAGGCCCAACTACAGTCGCATGCCAGTCCTCTAGCACAGAGTCCAAGGGTTCTCATTGTGTGTGATATTGCCAGGATTGGAGGGTTTAAGTTATAAAGAGAGCTGGGACTTTTTCCCTGGAGTGTAGTAGGCTGAGGGGTGATCTTACAGAGGTTTATAACATCACAAAGCATAGATAAGTTGAATAGTCAAGGTCTTTTCCCTGGGGTAGGAGATTTCAAAACTAAAGAGCATGGGTTTAAGATGAGAGTGGAAAGATTTTAAAGGGACCTGACGCCAATTTTTCCACATGGAGTGTGGTGTCTATATGGAATGAACTGCCAGAGGAAGTGTTAGAGGTAGGTACAGTTATAACATTAAAAAAGACATTTGGTCAGGTACATGAATAGGAAATGTTTAGAGGGATATGGGGCAATTGCGTAGGGTTCGTTCGGTTTGGGAAACCTGGTCAGTGTGGAGAGTTGGATCAAAGGGTCTGTTTCCATGCTGTATGACACTATGACTCCTGTAAGGAGGACATGTATCAGTAGTGTGAAGGAGCAGATTGGAGTGGGAGGCCACACCAGGGCCTACACCACTGACCGGGAATAGGGAGATCCAAACCATTCAGCTGCTGGGAACTGACCCACCCTGATATTGAAAGATGACATCAAAGCAAATCAGTATCACTATTCATTAGTACGAAACTGTGATTAGTGACTCTGTTTAAATTAGAAAAAAAAGCATGTTATTTTTAAACAAGTAACAAATCATGGATTTAAGTGAGAATCATCAGGAATTAAGGGAAAGAGGGCCAATTTAATAAAGTAAAATAAGTAATCCAGAGTAAAGTTAATATGTAGGAAATAATTTTCAGATATGGCAGGCCAGCTCAGTCAAGTGGCCTGTAATATTTAAGAAGTCATGGCCTATACCAGTGTAGTGGATAGCCTCAAGTGCAGGCAGTGATTTCAACTGCAGGAACATCAACTCAGGCTTTCAGAGCACAAGCAGTGGCTAGAGTCACTGAGAGTATCTACAAAGTTAAGTCATGTGGATAACATACATTCAGAGAGATGGTCATATCAAAGCTTAAGGGAATGGATACAGCAACAGATTGGATGCCACCAGGCAGTCCATGAGAAACATGCAGGTGATGCTGGAATCCCCTGGGATCCCACTCACGAATCAGTTTTCCATTTTGAAATTTGGAGAGGGAGCTGGTTCCTCAAGGAGTGCAGTCAGAGAGATATTTGTTACAGCATGAACAGCTTGACCACACAGGAGGGAAGGAAGAAAAAGGAGGCGCAATAGTCATAGGGTATTCATTCTATAGTGACCGGACAGGCGTTTGTGTGGGCACAGGCATGAGTCAAGGATGATATGTTGTCTCCCTGATGCTTGGGTCAAAGAGGTCACAGAGTGAATGTAGCACGTTCCTCTGCCAAAAGGTGAACATCCCAAATTGGTATCAATGTTTTGGATAAGAAGGCAGATGTGGTCCTCCACTCAGAATTTAGGGAGCGAGGTATAAAATTAGCAAGCAGAATCTCAAATATAGTAATCAGTGGATTCTTTGAGTATTACAAGCAAGTTTTTGAAAAAAAAAATCAAGGGATGTAGGCATCATTAGATTGGCCAGCATTTATAGCTCACAGGGCAGATAAGAGTTAACCCCTGTAGTGTAGGTTTGGGATTACATGGGTTTTCCCCCAAAACAGCTTCATGAATATTCTTAATTCACAACTTCTATTGAATTTAAACACCATCACCTCCATGACAGGGTTCGAATCCAAGTCCCAAAATCGTTACCTGGGTTTTTGGAATTAATGGTAAGACCACTATGCCATTGCCTCTTCTTTGGCAGACTTGATGGGTTCAGAGGTCAGAGAACCAGGGAAATAGCAGGCTGCAACAGCAAGATGGCTCCCCACTGCAGTCAGAGGGAGTCTCCCATTGACAATCACAATGAGTACAATGAATAAAGCAGATGAACGTATGTCTGGTAAAATGGTGTAGGAGGCAAGGCTTTAAGTTTCTTGGACACTGGGACTGGCTGTAGAGAAAACGGAATCTGTACATCTTGTACCTGAGCAGAGCTGAAACTGAGCTCCTTGTGGGGTGTTTTTCTAGCCTATAAACTAACTCAGCAGGGATATGAGAACCAAGAGAGTGTATTAGGGAGAACTACAATAGTGCACAGAATACTTGAAGAAATGGATATTATAAGTTAGTCTAGACTGATGTAAGAATGGATAGTATAGATTAGTGTAGATAATGGAAAGTCAATAGATGAAGATGGAGTAAGAGACAGAGTAACAGAATCTAAATTAGAGTGACTTTGTGTATGATGCACATAGTATAGTCAACAAGAATGACAAGTTCAGGTACAAATCGTCATGTGGAAATATGGAGTCGTGGCAATAACAGACACCTGACTCAAGAAAAGGCAGAACCAGTTGTTAAGTGTTCCTGAGTAAAAGGTATTTATAAAAGATTAGAAAGGATGTTAAAAAAAGAGGGTGGGGAGAGCAATTTTAGTTGAGGAGAAAAAAGCAGTGCTGTAGAAAGAAGATCATGCCAGAAAGTTCAAAGATAGGACCAAAGCAAAGTCTGTAGTTCAGCAACTATTGGGAAGGATATAAAGTCATAAATCTGCAGGGAAATTACAGAAAGATGCCAACATAATAGAACTGTTATAATTGGGCACATTAACTATCCAAATGTAAACTGGGACAGTAGTAACATTAAGGATCAAGAGGGGCAAATGTTCCTAGATTTTGTTCAGGAAATCTTCCGACTCCGAGTATTACACGCAAGAGATATGATATGGATCGGCATCATAAAGGAGAATCTCAAAGTTCAATTTAGGTATGTAAATGTGGGAGAGTGGTTAAAAGGAGGAGTAGGGATCAGAAAGTAGAGCGAAAAGAGGACGAAGCTCTGTCATTGGCAGAGTTTAAAATGGACAAGCTGAAAGTTTTGGATAAGCTATCAGTGCTTAAAATAGATGCTTAAAATTGGCCCCGCAATCCTTCCTGTTCCTTTGTTCCTTGCACTCCGTGTCAATCTCAACCTTCAGGATAGCAGGGTTGTGACTGTTGAAGACTGCCGCCCCACCCTGTTCCTCTGGCAGTAACTCACAGTCTCCAATGTGCTACTGTCTCCCATCCTTCATAGTTATTGTTCACACAGCATCCCAGCAGGCTGCCCCCAATCTCTACAGCTGACTTCCCCAACATCCCAACCACAGCACTGGGCATTGATAACCCACCTTGCTTTTCAATGAGCAGACTGTGACACACCCCGCTGACTGACTTGGGTGGACAGCCCCAATTAATGAGTAACACACCCTTGAATGACCTCTGAGCATGCTCCTCATTTGCCATGACCCCTCGGACTGGTTGCAGTGGACCTGCAAGAGTGATTATAACCCAGCCCTCAGACTGAAATGATCCAGATCCTCTCACTTTGACTGGGGCCCCAGCCCAAGCAGCTGACTTACTGTGCCCAAGATCCGGGACAGAGATTGATCGGTGCCCTCGACTGACTGGAGCGAGAGCCCCCTGACTGAAGACAGTGCCCCTTGACTTGCCTGAGGACTACTCTCTTTACATTTTGAAACATAACCATTTTGCGGAAGCACCTACATACGTTTGTCATGTAAGGTGCTAACATGTAGAGTAAATGTGGCATTAACATAGCACAGTGTTATTCAGCAACCTGTCCACCCCTTGACTGTTCACTCCTCACAACCTTGACAAACTCTGGCTTTGTGTTTGTGCTAGACAGGACAGAAGGACGGTGAGCCTTTAAGTGCTGAATGGAGCAAAAAGTTGCAAGGCAAGAGAGAGATGTCATGAGCATCCAAATTAGCACAGAATGAGTGAGCACTAAGGGATCAATCAGACAGCTCTGAGGTGCCCCCCACATTGGTGCATACTCCACTGGCGCCTGACCCTGTACAAAGTGAGCTGGCAGCATCATTGCAACACAAGGTGTCAGCGAGCTGTACTGTGGAGAAGGACATGGAAGATATAGAATGTGGGGAAATAGATGGTGACATCTTGAAAAATGCCCATTTTACAGAGGACGAGGTGCTAGGCACTTTATAACGCATAAAGCTAGATAAATCCCCAGGACCTGATCAGGTGTACCCTAGAATTCTGTGGGAAATGAGGGAAGTGATTGCTGAGCCCCTTGTTGAGATATTTGTCTCATCAATAGTCATAGGTGAGGTGCTGGAAGACTGGAGGCTGGCTAACATGGTGCCATATTTAATAAAGCTGGTAAGGAAAAACCAGGGAACTAGGTCAGTGAGCCAGACATCGGTGGTGGGTAAGTTGTTGGAGGGAGACAGGGTTTACATGTATTTGGAAAGGCAAGGACTGATTAGGAATAGTCAGCATGGCTTTGAGTGTGATTGAGTTTTTTGAAGAAGTAACAAAGATGATTGATGAGGACAGAACAGTAGAGGTGATTAATATGGACTTCAGTAAGGCATTTGACAAGGTTCCCCATGGGAGGCTGATTATCAAGGTTAGATCTCATGGAATACAGGGAGAACTAGCCATTTGGATATAGAACTGGCTCAAAGTTGGAAGGCAGAGGGTGGTGGTGGAGGGTTGTTTTTCAGACTGGAGGCCTGTGGCCAGTGGAGTGCCACAGGATTGATGCTGGGTCCACTGCTTTTTATCATTTACATAAATTATATGGATGCGAACATAGGAAGTATAGTTACTAAGTTTGCAGATGACACCAAAATTGGAGGTGTAGTGGACAGTGAAGAAGGTTAACTCTGAGTACAACGGGATCTTGATCAGATGAGCCAATGGCTGATGAATAGCAGATGGAGTTTAATTTAGATAAATGCGAGGTGCTGCATTTTGGAAAGACAAATCAGAGCAGGACCTATACACTTAATGGTAAGGCACTAGGGAGTGTTGTTGAACAAAGAGAATTTGGAGTTCAGGTTCATATTCCTTGAAAGTGGAGTCACAGGTAGATTGGACAGTGAAGAAGGCATTTGGTATGCTTTCCTTTATTGGTCAGAGCATTGAGTTTAAAAGGAGGTCATGTTGCAACTGCACAGGACATTGGTTAGGCCATTTTTAGAACATTGCATTCAATTCTGGTCTCCCTCCTATTGGAAGAATGTTGTGAAATGTGAAAGGACGCAGAAAAGATTTACAAGGATGTTGCCAGGTTTTAAGGGCTTGAGCTATTGGGAGTGGCTCAATAGGCTGGGGCTGTTTTCCCTGGAGTGTTGGAGACTGAGGGGTGACCTTAGTGAGGTTTATAAAATCATGAGGGCATGGATAGGATAAATAGGCAAGGTTTTTCCCTGGGGTGGGGGGATCCAGAACAAGAGAGCATCGGTTTAGGGTGAGAGGGGAAAGATATAAAAGGGACCTTAGAGGCAACATTTTCATGCAGAGGGTTGTGCATGAATGGATTGAGCTGCCAGAGGAAGTGGTGAACCACTGGCTACCTGATGAAGGAGCAGTACTGTGAAAGCTTGTACTTCAAAATAAATCTGTAGGACTATGACCTGGAGGAGCAGACGATGGGACTGGGGTGGACAAAGTTAAAAATCACATAACACCAGGTTATAGTCCAACAGGTTTATTTGAAAGCACTAGCTTTTGAAGCACTGCTTCTTCATCAGGTGGTTGTGAAACAGGATCATCATACACAGAATTTATAGCAAAAGATTACAGTGATACCTAGATTGTTCAATGTTTCATCTTTTAGAATGCATTTGTTGGTTTCAGTTCTGTAATATATAAATCCCAGAACTTCTTTTAAGTCACATTCTCAAAATAATTAAAGTTTTGAAACAAAAGGTAACATCTCAGCTCAGACAATGTCTAAAAGATGCGAGGTTAGAGTCTGTCTATACCCCAATGTTGAGTCTGACAAGATATCATTTCAACTGCATGAGACTGTAATCTTTTGGTGTAAATTCTGTGTTTTTGTGTCTTGCTTCAGAACCACCTGATGAAGGAGCAGTGCTTCAAAAGCTAGTGCTTCCAAATAAACCGGTTGGAGTATAACTTGATGTTGAATAATTTTTAACGGTTGGACTATAACTTCTTGTCGTATGATTTTTAACTTTATCCACCCTAGTCCAACATCAGCACCTCCACATCATGACATGGTCGTAGGCAGAGCCAGATGGGACTGTCCCATGAAGAAAGATTGGGTAAACCTGCTCCGTGATATCATTGAAACTTATAGAAGACTGACAGGGAGAGGCAGGCTACATACTGGTAAGATGTTTCCCCTGGTTTGGGGAATCACTACCAGGGGCACAATTTAAAAATAAGGGCAATGTCACTTCAGTCCGTAATAGGGAGAAATGATTTATGCTCAGAGGGTTGTGAACTTATGGACTTCTCCACCACTGAAGGCTGAGAAAGTTCAGTCTTTGAGTATATTCATGGTAGATTTCTGATTTCCATTGGTGAATAGGGCTATGGGGAGAGGGTGAGTAAAAGGCATTGAAGTTCTTTGATCAGCCACAATAATATCGAATGATGATTGATGGGCTGAATGATCTATTCCTATTCCTAGTCTCCTGCCTTCCCCCTGCCATGTTACCTTGTCTGGGTGAAGGGTATTAGTAGATTGACCTATTAAATTGAAAATGTGTTGATGGAAAAGCGCAGCAGGTCAGGCACCATCCGAGCAACAGGAGAATCGACGTTTCGGGCATAAGCCCTTCTTCAGGAATGAAGAAGGGCTTATGCCCAAAACGTCGAGTCTCCTGTTCTTTGGATGGTGCCTGACCTGCTGCGCTTTTCCAGCAACACATTTTCAGTTCTGATCTCCAGCATCTGCAGTCCTCACTTTCTCCCTGACGTATTAAATTGCCAATTAAGGGTCAGATCCCACTCCCAAGAGATCCTGCCACCACATTAGGAGACTACCAGATAAGTCCTGGCCACCTCCCAGCAGGGTTCTGGGGTCTTCAGGGATCTTCCTTTATGAGTACACCAAAGCCCAAAGAGGTGCCCTCTGTCAACAACAGTCACCCCTGAGGTGACTGCACTACTTTGGTTGGCAATTATGCATCCCAAGTCACGCTCGCACACCAACCCCACCTCCTCACCACTCAACTGGGAGGATGCAGAGTCTCTGTACACCACTTACCATCCCAGGCCACCCTCGCACACCAACCCTGCCTCTTCACCACTCAACCAGAAGGCTGCGGAGTCTTTGTATACCACCTATCTGTCCTCCAGGATGCCCATTCCCTGCAGTTACATCCTGAGGGGCACTGCACAGATCACTGAACTGCTGGCTATCTTGTTGGTGGCCAGGCATTTATTTGGCTTCCACTTGTTAAAAAACAACCTCTGATCCTACTACCCACCAGGGCAGAGCCACTTCCCACTTTCAACTCCAGTGACAAGACCTCCTCAAAATGTCCATCCTCTGGTTAGGATAGCTCTCAGCTTTAATACCTTCAATGTTCTCACTGCCTTGGACTACACTCGAAATGAGGAGGTACTTCTTGCCCTTGAGGCTGATGCACCAGGATTGTGCCCTCCAACCCTCACCCTGGCAGCAGAGACTATCAATTTTGCCAGGCAGACCTGGATGCCAGCTGGCATCAGCTAAAAACTGGGCAGCAATAAGAGTAAATGCTGCAAATTCTCAGCAGGTTACCCATTTTTCTTGGAGAAAGTGAGGATTAGAGTCAAAAAGTGTGGCGCTGGAAAAGCACAGCCAGTCAGGCAGTGTCCAAGGAGCAGGAAAGTCAACATTTTGAGCATATTCCTGATGAAGAGCTCAAAACATCGACTCTCTTGATCCTCAGATGCTACCTATCCATTTCCTGGATGCCCCAGAAACCTGGATAATAATTAAAAATCTGTGGAAGAAATCAGAATTTGGAAGAGCTAGAATTGATGTCCAGAGAAAGATGTGGTCATATGATCCCAGCTGAAAAGGGATAAAGCTCTCTTCGAGAGGGCAAAGTGAAGGAGATGAGCAGAATGAAGTGTCAACCTCAGCCTAATTCCACAGAGCCATTACAAAGGAGATTCAGTGGCTATGTGAGGACGGTGCATCAAACCAATAGATCAGGCAGTGGTAGGTGCTCAGGGGAAGATACATGGGCTGTCTTATTTCTCCCAGAGGACACTTGCAGCTCTTTCAATTGCCTTTGTAAGAAGAGCCAAATTGATGGGTTTTTTTTTAAACTCATCTGTGGATGTCCAAGCCACATCCTAGATCTGGGCTACCCTCCCACCCTGGAACATTTCCACTGGAAATTCCAACCATTGATTGTGACTGTTCCATCAAACTCTGGTCATCGTCGCAGCCAGATTCTGTGGGAAAAATAAATCATCAATTTTGTGGATTGACTGTCTGTGTTCACCTGGAACGAATGGGTGACAGACTGAGCTCTCATTATCTGTATGACCGACTGGGAAAAAGACAACAGAAGACTGGGGAACATTCTAATATTTATTATTCATGCTCATTGATTCCAGGATTTCATTGCTGTACATAAATACTCAACTTAAATAAAATATTTATTTTTGACTTCAGTCATCAGTAGCTATTAGGAAATTAATAATTCAAGTCTGCTATCTTTCAGTGTTACATGTGCAGATACACATTACCTCAGATTTCTCAGGAAGCCAAACTGACATCAAATCAGATAAACTTTGTCCAAATGCAAACTGAATTTATCCCATTCACATCCCTGCCCAGACTCAATTTCTTTCCTTTGCTCAGAGCCAGGTAACACAGAAATTTGGTGCTTTAACCAACCTCGCAGTTGAGTATCCAAACCCACAGCATATCCATCATTAGGCCTTCATTCCAGCTTTGCTGGACTGTATAGAAACCTGTAGGAGAAAGTGAGGACTGCAGATGCTGGAGGTTAGAGTCGAGAGCGTGGTGCTGGAAAAGCATAGCAGGTCAGGCAGCATCCATGGAGCAGAAGAGTCAATGTTTCAGGCAAAAACCCTTCATCAGGAATAAGACTGGGAGCCTTGGGGGTGGAGAGATGAATGAGAGGGGCATGGGGCTGGGGGGGAAGGTAGCTGAGAGTGCAATAAGTGGATGGAGGTGGGGGTAAGGGTGATAGATCAGAGGGGAGGGTGCAATGAATAGGTGGGAAAGAAGATTGACAGGTGGGACAGGTCATGAGGACGGTGTTGAGCTGTAAGGTTGGAACTGGGATAAGGTGGGGGGAGGGGAAATGAGGAAACTGGTGAAATCCACATTGATGCTTTGGGGTTGGAGGGTCCCGAGGCAGAAGATGAAGCATTCTGTCTCCAGGCGTCGGGTGGTTTGGGAGTGGTGATGGAGGAGGCCCAAGACCTGCATGTTCTCAGCAGAGTGGGAGGGGGAGTTAAAAAGTTTGACCACGGGGCAGTGGGGTTGGTTGGTGCAGGTGTCCCAGAGATGTTCTCTGAAGCGCTCTGCGAGTAGGCGAGTATAAAAACCCGTATCAATGGTCTTTTGCTACTTCGAGATTTCATAGTGCAGTTTCTCCTGATGGCTCTGCCTGAAAAATATTCATATCCCAAGATCTGTGAGAGCGTATGGAGGCAGAGTCCCAGTACATCAGGTGTCTCCATCCAGTTTATTAGCCCAATTGAATGAGTGAATATAAATGTCTGGTGATTCACACTCCACTGTAATAAAGATTGGGGTGATATTTCTGACTTTTTACCTTATTTTCCTCACACTTTGCTCAAGGAAAGAAATGCCCAATATATCTGGGAAAGCTGACATAGTTTCTGGGGATAGCAATGTGGTTACAAGCTATCAATAAATATTCACTTTAAGCCCACTAACCTAACTCCCACAGTTATCTCAAATAGACTTCCTCACAGGTCTGTATTCCACACTTGTAGTTTCTCCATCTGCATCACATCTGATGAACTTTTGTAATTTCTTCATCATTTTTAAGATTTAGTATCATTTGCAATTCATTCCCAATTAAACTTGAGAAGATAGTTTGTAAGGCAAAGATGGATAGATTTTTGAACAGTTGGATTTAAAAGTTATGGTAAGTGGGCAGGTAAGTGAAGCTGAGTCCACAAAAAGATCAGCCACGATCCTACTGAATGGCAGAGCAGGGTCAATGGGCCAGATGGCTGACTCCTGATTGTATTCCTTATATTATTAAGTAGAGTTGCTTCTTGAACCTCTGTAATCCATGTTGTGTAGCTATATCCATAGTGCTATTAAGAAAGGTTTTCGGGGGGATCCAAGATGGCGGCGACCCAGCGAGTCTGAGTCTACAGTGCTCCTCCCAAGACTTGGGCAAAGTGGGTCACCCACCCCCACCACACTCACCAAATCATTTTAAATAGTTTTTACTTAATTTAATTAATTGTTTAGTATTGAATTCAAACAATTTAATCTCCAGTAAAAATGACTAAAGGGAAGGGAGCCCACAGCTCTCAGCAAGCAGGAACCCCTCCCCCACCCTCTCCAGCCCCAGCAGAGGCGTCCGCAGTCGCCCCGGGGAACTTACCTAAGGTGGCGAGCCTTGTGGAAATAATCTCCAAACTCGATGTGAAGATCGACGCTTTTACTGAAGAATCCCGAAGTCGATGGGACTCACTCTCGGCCGCGCTGCAAAAGCATGACCGAGACATCAAGGAAATCGTGCAGCAAGTTGGAGGGGTGGAGTTAAAGGCCACGACCTCCGAAACTACAGCACAATCGGCTGTGGATCAGGTCCGGACTCTTGCACAGCGGGTCCGGACCTTAGAGAATCACATTGACGACCTCGAGAATCGAGGTCGTCGAAAAAATATTCGTTTGCTGGCCCTTCCCGAACGGGAAGAGGAAGGCCAGCTTACAGTGTTCCTTGAACAGTGGCTTCCACAGCTTTTAAATCTGGAGGCTGGATCAGGCCAGGTAAGGGTAGAATGGGCCTACCGGGTTGCAATATGCGGGTCCGGCTCAAACCAGCGCCCCCGCCCGGTCCTGTTCTGGCTGCAGAGCTATAGGGAGAGGCAGATACTCTTAGAAGCCTCCAGAAATCTTGGAAAAGATCCCCAAGCCTTGATCTATAAAGGATCCAAGATCATGTTATTCCAGGACTTTTCCCCAGCTCTGGTCCGAAAGAGGAAAGCCTTTGATGAGGTGAAGAAGTGTTTAAGGGACTTAAATATTCAGTACTCCTTGTGCTACCCAGAGACGCTACACTTTAACCATGAAGGGTCCATGTATAACTTCGGATCGCCGGAAAAGGCCAAGGAATTTTTGGACTCTCTTAGATAAATTGTAAGAGATAATTGATGTTGGTTTGCTTTCCCCCCACTCTGGTTTACATCCCCCCTCCCCTTTTGTTATATATTAATCCCTTTTGTTTGCCTTACTGTTTAATATTATCTTGGGGGGTGGGGAGAGGGATTTATTTATTTGTTCTCTACTTAACGATTTCCACCCCCCCTTGTTTTTTTTAAAATTATACACACACACACACACACACGTATATAGGCCAGGGGGTCTAGTTAATGTTGGTGGGGGGAGGTGGTTACCTTATTCTATTTTACCTCTGTCTCTAGGAGCGGGGTTGTTTTCCCTTGTTATTTTCTTTTATTATATTTAATTATTACTTGTTGAGGTTGTAATTTTATAGTTATATATGTTTATACATGGTATTAACATTACCAAATATATCCAGGTGTTGTTGTGGGTAGGGGGGAGGTGGGGATAGGGTGCTCACTGTTAACTCTAGCTCTGTAGTATATTTGAATTTTCTTCACCCTATTGAGGAGCACCTGGGTCAAGGGTGGGGCACTTGTAGGGAGAGGATACGATGGACCTTTGGAAAGGAAGTGATAGCCCCTTGGAACAAGGGGGAAAATCTCCATTTAAGTACATTTTATATTTTTCTTATTCAGAAATAGTTTTTTATTGTACTGTTGTGAATGTATTAGAGAGCCTTTATTTTTGTGAATTTTATATGCTCTATGCTCGGAATGTTCTGGATAGGGTTTCCCCTCCCGGGGGGTCTCGGATTTGCTCGGACGATCATGGTTGATCTGTTGGTTAAGTGGTGCACCTGGAATGTCAAGGGGAGTAGTTTACCAGTCAAAAGGAAGAAAATATTATCAAACCTCAAGAAAGAAAGGGTGATATAGCTCTCCTATAGGAGACACACTTATTGGATAATGAACACTTGAAATTTCGACAGGGTGGATTTGATCAGGCCGTTTTTTTCTTCTTTCAGCTCAAAAAGCAGGGGAGTTGTTATTCTTATACAGAATAATTTCCCTTTCAAAATCCTAAATCAGATAAAAGAGGAATCTGGACAATATATTTTGATTCAAGCCCTTATAAATGGAGAGGAATATGGGATTTTAAATTTGTATTGCCCCTCGGTGCATCCTTTTAAATTTATAACGGAAGTCTTCTCAAAATTGATGGCTCTCGGTGCCCGTCGTACAATTATAGGGGGAGACTTTAATTGTAGTATGGATCCGGAAATAGATAGGATTCCCAAGAGTGCTGCAGGAGTATCTCCCAGATCTAGACAATTGGTGGATTTGAACAAAGAATTAGGATTAGTAGATGTATGGAGATGCCTTCATCCACAGGGCAGAGATTTTTGTTTTTACTCCAATCCACATAAATGCCTTACCAGAATCAGTATGCTTTTTGCCCCCTCGATTTTTTAAAATTCCATATCATTGTGTAAAATAGGCAGTAGAGCAATTTCCAATCACGATGCTGTATATATGGAAATCAAGGCGAGGAACAATGAGACATCCCCCTGGCATTGGCATATGGGCCCCTTCCTGATGAAAGATAGTAAATTTGAGAAGTACTTCTCTCAAGAATTTAAAACTTTTTTAGAAATTAATTTAGATACAGCTAGCAACCCATCAGTGATGTGGGAGATCTTCTCATACTCAGCGACCCAGAAAAAATTAAAGGGAGAACAACAGCATCTGCTCGAAGCTCGCTTAAAAGCAGCTGAAACAGCATACGCCAATAGACCTTCTATTATCAAATTGCAAAGGATTACGGCCTTTAGGACAGCTCTAAACACGACGCTTACCCAAACGGCTAAGAGGGAAATATTATTTGCAAAACTAAGGTTATATGAATTTGGCGATAAACCTGGTAGATACTTAGCATTTCTTGCAAAGAAAAAGAAGGTCCCTCAAATTATTATGTTTATCAAGGAAAGTACAGGTATTCTGACTCATGATTGTAAAAGGATTAATGCAATCTTTAGAAAATGTTATTCTGATTTACATAAATCGCAGGATTGTGAAGACAGGTCTAGGAGGATGCAATCATTTTTTTAAAAAACTTGACCTTTCTGGACCTAACTCTGGATCAGGTATCAGTCTTGAATGTTGCCCTAACAATCCAAGAAATACTTGATGCAATCAGGCATTTCAGAGCGGTAAGACACCTGGCCCAGATGGCTTTCAAGCTGAATTCTATAAAGAATTTACAGAAATATTGGTTGGTCCACTTACGAGTAAAAAGTGAGGTCTGCAGATGCTGGAGATCAGAGCTGAAAATGTGTTGCTGCTTAAAGCACAGCAGGTTAGACAGCATCCAAGGAACAGGAAATTCGACGTTTCGGGCCAGAGCCCTTCATCAGGATGAAGGGCTCTGGCCCAAAATGTCGAATTTCCTGTTCCTTGAATGCTGCCTAACCTGGTCCACTTACGGACATGTATAACTGCTCATACAGTCAGGGCTGTCTCCCGCCTTCGCTGAACGAGGCAAATATCTCTCTTATCCTTAAAAAATGAAAGGACCCAGAAGATTGTGTGTCATACCGACCAATATCTTTGCTAAATGTAGATTTTAAAATCCTCTCTAAAACATAAGCATTGAGGCTAGAAAGGGTATTGCCACATATCATAAAGGCGGATCAGCTGGGGTTTATTATGGGCTGTAGATCATCCAATAACGTTAGAAGGGTTTTCAATGTGATTCAAGCCTGCCATCAGGGAAAGATACCAGGAGTAGTAGTCTCATTAGACGCGGAAAAGGCACTTGACGTTGAATAGTTGTTTTACACATTGGAAAGGTTTGCCATTGGAAAGGTGGTTACCAAATGGGTCTCAACACTGTATAGTGATTCCAAAGCAGTTGTGATTACCAATGGATTAGGCTCAGATAGCTTCAGTGTGGATAGGGGCTGCCGTCAGGGATGTCCTCCCTCGCCATTGCTATTTACGTTAATAATTGAGCCACTAGCAGATGCTATACGGGCTGACCCTAATATAACAGCCCCGAGGATTGGTACAGATAAACATAAAATTACCCTTTATGCAGATGAGGTTCTTCTATTTCTCAGTAATCCTATGATGTCCATGCCTCGCTTAATCCAAGTCATTAATACATTTAGTGTATTTTCAGGTTACAAAATGAATTTCTCAAAATCAGAGGCTATGCCAATGGGTGGCCTTGCTAGTATATCCCACTTATTGGATGGATCCCATTTTCCCTTTCAGTGGTCCCTGGAGGGTTTTTTATATTTAGGCATTTTTATTACCCCAGTATTTGGTCAGTTATACAAGGCTAACTTTGTGCATTTACTGGAAAAGATAAGGCAGGACCTCCAGCAATGGGGAGACCTTCCAATTTCCTGGCTGGGTAGAATAGCACTAATTAAAATGAAAGTCCTGCCCCGTCTCTTATATCCTATGAGAATGCTTCCGGTGTTGCTGCCGAGGTTGGCACTACGTAAATTATATGGCTGGTTGGGCTCCTTTATCTGGAGGAGAAAGTGAGGTCTGCAGATGCTGGAGATCGGAGCTGAAAATGTGTTGCTGGAAAAGCGCAGCAGGTCAGGCAGCATCCAAGGAACAGGAAATTCGACGTTTCAGGCATAAGCCCTTCATCAGGAATGAGGAAAATGTGTCCAGCAGGCTAAGATAAAAGGTAGGGAGAAGGGACTTGGGGGAGGGGCGATAGAGATGTGATAGAGGCTCCTGCCCCCTGTAAAAACGCCATCCTATATTCCCAATTCCTTCGCCTCTGCCGAATCTGCTCCCAGGAGGACCAGTTCCAATACCGTACAGCCCAGATGGCCTCCTTCTTCAAGGACCGCAGATTCCCCCCAGACGTGATCGACGATGCTCTCCACCGCATCTCCTCCACTTCCCGCTCCTCCGCCCTTGAGCCCCGCCCCTCCAACCGCCACCAGGACAGAACCCCACTGGTTCTTACCAACCACCCCACCAACCTCCATATACAGCGTATCATCCGCCGTCATTTCCGCCACCTCCAAACGGACCCCACCACCAGGGATATATTTCCCTCCCCTCCCCTATCAGCGTTCCGAAAAGACCATTCCCTCCGTGACTCCCTCGTCAGGTCCACACCCCCCACCAACCCAACCTCCACTCCCGGCACTTTCCCCTGCAACCGCAAGAAATGCAGAACTTACGCCCACACCTCCTCCCTTACTTCTCTCCAAGGCCCCAAGGGATCCTTCCATATCCGCCACAAATTCACCTGCACCTCCACACACATCATCTATAGCATCCGCTGCACCCGATGTGGCCTCCTCTATATTGGGGAGACGGGTCGCCTACTTGCGGAACGTTTCAGAGAACACCTCTGGGACCCCCAGACCAACCAACCCAACCATCCCGTGGCTCAACAATTTAACTCCCCCTCCCACTCCACGAAGGACATGCAGGTCCTTGGACTCCTCCATTGCCAGACCATAACAACACGACGGTTAGAGGAAAAGCGTCTCATCTTCCGCCTGGGAACCCTCCAACCAAAGGGATGAACTCAGATTTCTCCAGTTTCCTCCTTTCCCCTCCCCCCACCTTGTCTCAGTCGAATCCCTTGAACTCAGCACCGCCTTCCTAACCTGCAATCTTCTTCCTGACCTCTCCGCCCCCACCCCACTCCGGCCTATCACCCTCATCTTGACCTCCTTCCACCTATCACATCTCCATCACCCCTCCCCCAAGTCCCTCCTCCCTACCTTTTATCTTAGCCTGCTGGACACACTTTCCTCATTCCTGATGAAGGGCTTATGCCCGAAATGTCGAATTTCCTGTTCCTTGGATGCTGCCTGACCTGCTGCGCTTTTCCAGCAACACATTTTCAGCTTCCTTTATCTGGAATCATAGGCGGCCCCTTATTAAGCTGAAGAAGCTACAGCTTCCACAGGCAAGGGGAGGATTGGATTTTCCAGATTTCAGAAAATATCAGTTAAGTTCCCTATTAAGTTACATAGCTGATTGGGTCTTATCTGACCAACAATCAATCTGGCTGGACATCGAGGCTTCTCAAGTAACATGCCCACTTATTAACCTTTTATTTTCAGATAAGAGGAAAATCATTACGGATCACTGTAAAAACCCTATAAAACTAAACACAATTAAAGCTTGGAATATAATGCGGCAAAATGAGGGCAACTCACATAAAACATCCCCCTCTGCTCCGATAGTGGGAGCGTGGGGATTTCAACCGGGGTTTACAAATGCCACTTTCAAACTCTGGAAATCCAGGGGGACCTATTTAAAGAAGGGGTCCTGATGTCTCTGGAACAGCTGCGTCAGAAATTCGGATTACCTAATGGAGACCTCTTTCGATACTTCCAAATTCGAGATTATATACAGAAGGAGGCTATGTTATTAGATAGTCTTTATAAATCAGATAGAGAGTGTGGAGTGCTATGGCCAATGGGGGTATCTTCCGTCAGTACTACTTATCATTTACTACATGATGAAGTATTGGAGATATGGACAATCTGCTTAAAACATGGACCAGGATTTGGGACTAGAAATCTCTATAGAAACGTGGAATGACATTTGGGAAAACACCAGAAGAATCATCATCTGCAACAGAACTCAGGCTTTTAAGGTGAAGATACTTCAAAGGGCCCATTGAGCACCGGATCAAATGGCAAAATTTAAGGCAGGTGCATCTCCAATGTGTCCCAAATGAAAAATAGAGGTGGGCACTCTTGTACATTGCCTATGGATCTGTCACAAGATCTGTAGATATTGGACTAAAGTAGCAAGTGCTCTGACAGAAATCTTAGGAATGGAAATTAGAGTGGACCTTGTATCTCTCCTTTTGGGCTTTTCGAACTTACCCTCCCTGAATATGTACAGGAAGAGATTATTTTCTATTTTCTCTTTCTGTGCAAGGAAAAATATTTTGGTGAACTGGGTGGCTGAGGGCCCCCCTGGACTTTCGAATTGGCACAGATTAATTATGGAATATATTCCCATTGACTTCCTTACAAATATGGTGCACCGAAAGACCGAATTACTTCATAAAATATGGCAGCCCTTCTTGAATTATATAAATACAGATATTTCGGCTATCCTAACAAGGGCTTTTATTTAATTGAGATGGCAAACCTGGCTGGTCCGGGGTCCCTTGGGAGAGGAATCCCGTACGAATACGGGTTTTGTTACCATTTGATGTTAATACATTCTGAGCATGTATCTCACTACCCAATTTCTATGTGATCCGTTTTTTTTTCTCTTATTTGTATAATATAAGAGACTTAATTATACACTCTGCTTAGTTGTAGGTTAGATTAGTAGTTAGTTGAGTTTTGTTTTTTTTCTCTCTCGGTATTTTTCTTTTGTTAAATTTTGGTTATTATTTATTTAAGATTTAATTCTATATCAATGTTTATACTTGGTTTTTTTTTATTTTGTAAACTTCTAAAAATGTTAAATTTTCAATAAAGATATCTATATATAAAAAAAAGGTGTTCCGAGATATTGCATGAATAACAGTGGATGAATGATGATATATTTCTAAGTCAGGACGGTGAGTAGCTTGGAGGGGGGAGCTTGCAGGTGGTAGTGTTTCTATGTATTTGCTGCCTTTCTCCTTCTGACTGACAGAGGAGTTAGAATGTGCTGTCAAAGTGGATATGCTGCACTATCTCTTGTAGGTGGTAGATACTGCTGCTGCTGTGCATCATTACAGGAGGGAATGCAAGTTAAGTTACTAAATGGGATGCCTATCAAGTAGGCTTTGTTGCCTTGGAATGTGTTAAGTTTCTTGATGTTGTTGGAGCTGCACTCACCCAGGCAAGTGGGGAATATTGCATTCTGACACTCTTGATTTGTGCTTTGTGGGCAGCCTTTGAGGGGGACAGACAAGATGGGTTACCTGCCCCAAAATGAACAATATCTGTCTTGCTTTTGTAGCCACAGGACATATACAGCTGGTCTTGTTAAGATTCTGGTTGATGGAAAACCCCATATGTTGATGATGGAGTGATTCACTGATGGTAATTCCATTGAATAACAAGGTGAAATGGGCAGATTCTTTCTTTTTGAAAATGTTCACCACCTGATCGTTGCATGGTGTAAATATGTACCACTTCTGATTTTTTGTTCCTCAGTTAAGGACTCCCCCTACACTGTTGCTGAGAAGGTGCTCAACCATGTTTATTCCATTTCATGTACTTTTGTCCTCAACTTTTCCTTGTTCTTCCAACATTGTACAGTCTCCCCAGTCCTGACTTATTATTCCTCCAACCTCCATATTCAGTGGATTGTGCTGTTACCTCTAGTATGAGGCCAACACTAAATATATCCTCACCATTTGACTATTCCAAAGTGACAGCTCTCTCCAAGATACCAAGATTCACACCTGAAATGCCCCAATACCCCTCCCCAACTCGTAAATCCTTGCCATGCAAGTATAGAATGTGAAATGCCAGTCCTTTTAACTCCGTTTTTGAAGTTCACAAACATTCTTCCAGGTGAAACAATAAATCATTTATACTTCTTTCTATTTAGTAAACTGTATTCACTGCTCACAATACAGTTTCTTAGGAACTGGGGATATCAAACAGAGATTAGTTGATCATTTGTGGAACATTTCTATACAGTGCACACCTGTGACCCTGAGCAACTTGCCATTTTAAGTATCCAGCTCGCTCCCTCTCTGATTTTCCTTTCATCAGCCTGTTGCTGTGTTCCAACAAAATTCAATACAGGATTAAGGAACAGGGAGAAAGTGAGGGCTGCAGATGCCTTCTGCCCTAAACGTCGATTCTCCTGTCCCTTTGATGCTGACTGACCTGCTGTGCTTTTCCAGCAACACATTTTTAAGCTCAGGATTAAGAAATAGCACCATACTTTGACATTATAGTCATTGGCACTCAACACTGAGTTCAACAAAACAAGATCAGTATCTCTGCTCCCACTTCATTTGCTTGCCCATTGCGTGTTGGCCATGCTCTCTTAACTTATTTTTTATATGTACAGACAAGAGCAATTCTGATAACAGATGCTACCTGGCCTGCTGTGTGTCTCTAGTACTTTCTGTTTCCATTACTGTTGTTTAGAATCCTGCCATTCACACTTCCTCTGGATGTAGCATAGTTTCTTTAGTTTCCCCATCACCACGCCCTTTTGCTCTGGCCCCATGAATGCTTCTACCATTTTACATTGCCTCACCAATCCCTTCTTTGGTCTTTTTTTCCACCTTCTCCCATTCAATTACTATAAACCAAAAGGTTATTAGCTGAAACCTTAGCTCTGTTCCTTTTTCCTTCGATGTTGCCTGACCCTAGATGCTGAGTATTTCCATCACAAACTATTTTTATTTTGGATTTCCAACAGGTGTACTGGCTTAGCCCTGACACAGTACTACAGACAAGATTTCTGTAGTTTCTCAACTAAGAATTTTTGATGAATGGCTTTATTCATTGGATTGGGTCTTGCCTTCCTGAAAGCCCAGTCCTAATATTTCACTCATAATGAAGAAGGTATTTGGCACAATTGCCATCATTGGTCAGAGAACTGAGTACAGGAGTTGAAACGTCATGTTAAAGCTGGACAAGGCATTGGTGAGGTCAGATTTAGAGAATTGTGTACAATTCTGGTTGGCCTGCTATAGGAAAGATGTTACTAAACTGGAATGTGTGCTCAAAAGATTTATAAGCATGCTACCTAGACTAGAAGATTTGAGTTATAAGGAGAGGCTGCATAGAATGGGATATTTTTCCCTGGAGTGTAGGAGGCTGAGGGGTGACCTTACAGAAGTTAATACAGTCATGAGGGGCATAGATTAGATGAATAGCCAAAGGCTTTTTTTTCCACTAGAGTAGGAGAGACCAAAACTAGAGGGCACACTTTTAAGGTGAGAGGGGAAAGATTTAAAAGGGAACTGACAGGCAAATATTTCACATGAAGGGTGGTGAGTGTATGGAATATGCTGCCAGAGGAAGTGGTAGAAATGAGTACAATCACAATATTTAAAAGACATTTGGGTAGGTACATGGATAGGAAAGGTTTGGAGGGATATGGGCCAAATGCAGGCAATTGGGATTGGTTCAGTTTAAGAAATCAGTCATCATAGATGATTTGGGATGAAGGGTCTGTCTCCATGCTTTATGATTCTATGACTATTTCAAAGTTAGTGAAAAATTTGACTAACCATTAATGTATGTCCAATCTTGCCGATTTATGTCAAATTAAAATTAAGGAGACTTACAAATATTCACATCCAGCATACTGCAGTCAATTAATTAATAACACAGTCTTTAGAATAACCAAACATTCAAATTTCAGAATTTAAAAAAAACTGCAGTTCTGTCTGTCATTAAATGAGGGTAACGAAAGTGATTGCTGCATTCCAATTTTCTAAGTGTATGAGTCAGGTATAGACTCCCATGCACACAGAAGCACATATCAGTAAATGATGAGAGTTTTCCTGATACTTTTTCATCTCTGAATTCTAACCAGTGGAAAATAGTGGTTTCCCAGTGAATAATTCCAGTCGGTGAATGCCAGGAAAGTACGATTTGGAAAATTGGCACTTTTTAGTCAAAGTACCTGTAGAATAATAATAAA
This sequence comes from Hemiscyllium ocellatum, assembly GCF_020745735.1. Classification (NCBI taxonomy): domain Eukaryota; kingdom Metazoa; phylum Chordata; class Chondrichthyes; order Orectolobiformes; family Hemiscylliidae; genus Hemiscyllium; species Hemiscyllium ocellatum. The sequence goes on along the minus strand of NC_083403.1, from coordinate 109,901,336 downwards.
AATGACAACTGTAAATGTTAACTTTGTGAGTCAAGATGTGTTAATACAAACTGTATAAACCTTTGACTCCAGCACCAGTGTAAACATGGCAGAAGATGAATCATCAGAGCCCTTGCCCAACTAGCATTGAGCAATTGATTTGCCCTTGGAATAAGCACATTCAAAAAGACCTTTTAATCTGTCTCTGATGCCTACTAACCTGTACTGGCGATATTTCTAGTGCATTTATAATTTATCTTTTCATTCATTATCAATCTTCACCTAATGAGATCTTCACAGCAGATATTTATCCAGTTGTGGGTTCTAGCAGAATATCCAATGTTATTTTGGGTCTGTTCCTATCTAATTTGAAGCATAATGTCAGGAGATCTCATTTTTAAAATTACACAAAGTGGACTGAACTTTCATCACTGAGGCAGCAATGAACTTCAGCAATGTTTTTGCGTCAGGAAAATGTCACTAGTGGGAAACTGGTTGAAGTTAAGATTTTCACAGGTTGCTGCTTTCATTGATGTGGGTGTGGGTTTCCTGTCCATTTATAGGCAGGAAAGGAGAAAACTCAGATGGGAAGGGGGACAGATTTAAATTCCCCATAGCAACCATCACTGAGGTTGTCCCAAGGGGAGAATCTATTGATTTCGCTGAAGACTTTGTCCTCTTCTTAGCTGCTCCCTCAAGATGAAGGATGTCTGGGAGTGGGTCCATGGGTTCAGGGATGGGTAATAACTCTAAGGTATGATCTGAGCACTGTAGCACACAGGCCAGGAGGTGCCTGAGGCATTGGGTAGATGTGTTGTTTGGAGGATTGTGCACTCTGGTATCTCAGCTTCACCTCTGCCGGCTCCTGATGAACTCTCCCAATCTCTTTGCTGCTTTCCCACCTGAACCTTTTCCAGTTTGGTCAACACAAGCCAGCATCTCCGATGAGTCTGACCTCTTCAGGGAACATTTTCACATTTTTGCGAAAGCGTTTCCACTTCCTCCTGGGAAACTCATGAAGCAGCCAAACCCCAAAATAGAGCAGCTGCTATGGGTGCGAGTCTTCCAAAGCAGCAAAGGGAAGTGAGATGTCACAGGACATCCAGCAGTGTAGCACCCTAAGGGAGGGCTGTCCCTTGCTTTGCCAATGACAACATGGATCAAACATTACGGAGTGTGTGTATGTGACAGAGAGAGAGAGAGAGAGAGAGAAAGAGAGAGAAAGAGAGGGAGAGCAGAGAGACTCTTATCTCAGAGGGAGGCAGGTGGAGGCCACCAGCTGACCTAAAAGAGGTCAGGCTTCAGAATGCAGTTCCTGTCAGTGTCCAGCGTGAGATGAGAAGCTGGATTCAGTTCTGTAAAACGTTCAGTGACTACATTCATATCGATAAGGTGAACGTACAGCCTTGACAGGTCTCAGATCTTGCACCCTCCAGCAGACAGATTACCTGAGGAGTCTTAGGACACATACTGCTGCTGAACTTAAACTAGTCCCACTTCCTTGCTCCTGATCCATATCCTTCTAAACTTGGGCCGAAGGGCCTGTTTCTACACTGAAAGTAATCTAATCTATTCAGCGAGTTAGAACAATAGAAACTTATAAAAAGAGACAGCATGGTGGCACAGTGGTTAGCACTGCTGCCTCACAGTGCCAGAGACCTGGGTTCAATTCCCACCTCAGGCAACTGTCTGTGTGGAGTTTGCATATTCTCCCTGTGTCTGTGTGGGGGTGCTCCAGTTTCCTCCCATGGTCCAAAAATGTGCAGGTTAGGTGAATTGGCCAGGCTAAATTGCCCATAATGTTAGGTGAAGTGGTAAATGGGTGGGTTGCTCTTCAGAGGGTCGGTGTGGACTTGTTGGGCCGAAGGGCCTGTTTCAACACTGTAGGTAACCTAATCAAGCCTTTCCTATTTATGTACTTATTCAAATGTCTTTTAAACATTGTATTTGTGCCCACATCCACCAATTCCTCAGGAAGTTCATTCCGCTTGTGAACCACCCTCTGTGAAAAAAAGATTTTCAGGTTTTTAAAAAAAAATCTTCTCAGCTGAAGAAGATTGAGGGGAGACTTAATAGAGACGTACAAGATAATACATGGCTTGGAAAAGGTGGACGCTAGGAAATTGTTTCCGTTAGGTGAGGAGACTAGGACCCGTGGACACAGCCTTAGAATTAGAGGGGGTCAATTCAGAACAGAAATGCGGAGACATTTCTTCAGCCAGAGAGTGGTGGGCCTGTGGAATTCATTGCCACGGAGTGCAGTGGAGGCCAGGACGCTAAATGTTTTCAAGGCCGAGATAGATAGATTCTTGTTGTCTCGAGGAAGTAAGGGCTACAGGGAGAACGCTGGTAAGTGGAGTTGAGATGCCAATCAGCCATGATTGAATGGCGGAGTGGACTCGATGGGCCGAATGGCCTTACTTCCACTCCTATGTCTTATGGTCTTATGGTCTTATGTCCCCTAGCCTTGAAATCTCCCATGCTTGGGAAAGTATACCTATCATTAACCCTATCTATACCCCACATCATTTTATAAACTTCCATGAGGTCACCTCTCAACCTCCTATGCTCCAGTGAAAAAGTTCCAGCCTTTCTTTATAACTCAAACCTTCCCCACCTGACAACATCCTAGTAAATCTCTTCTGAACCCTCTCCAGCTTAGTAATATCCTTCCTCTAATTGGGTGACAAGAAATGGACACAGTAATCCAGAACAGGCCTCACCAATGCCCTGTCCAACTTCAACATGAGTTCCTAACTCTTATACTCAAAAGACTGAGCAATGAAAGCAAGCACGCTAAATGCTTTTTAAATTACCCTGTCTGTATGCAATGCAAACTTTAAAGAATTATATACCCGCACCCTCAGACCTTTTGCTCTCACAGAAGAAATGGAGTCATAATGTCGAGGGCAGAGCCCAGACAGAAGAAGTGCACCTTTCCTGTGCTGCAGCATTGCAATGGAACAAGGTGCAATGGCGATAGCCAGTAAAGAGAATGAGGAGGCAGCTAGGTCTCGAGAATTAGGAGGTCTGTGTGGACCTGCTGATTCCAGCGGGTAAAGGTATCATTAAGGGTGTGCAGTACACCTTACCCCACCTCAGTGTGAACACATCGAATGGTTCGCAATGTCAGTAATGTCTGCAGTTCAATTGACTGTAGGGTATACTCAAACTTTGGAAAACTAGGTTATTTTGAGCTCAGATTACATGTCTACTTTTGGGAGCATCTATTTATTGGGTTACATCGTATGTCATTCAATCGAAAAATAGTGAATATTGACTTCTTCTATTCCTGAACCTGTTCACTGTTTTTATAAAATGGGTGCAAGTATATTTCAAAAATGCCTTGAATCAACACTTAGTCCTCCTCCTTTTCACAAATTTCACAATAATTTAAAGTAATACAGAGGTTATTTCCATCAATTTTCAATCACATGAACTGCATGATTCAGTGATCAGCGTAATGATATTATAAATAATACACAGCTCCCAAAGTAATTGCTGAAATACATTGATGCCTTTATTAGAAAGCATAGATTTGATGCCACTCAACAATAATAGTTTTAAACATTAACTCTTTCAGAGAAGAGCAAATCTTCAAAGTTCCTAGTGAGTTAAAAGCTCAACATTTTATGTATATGTATGCACATTTAAGGTTCTAGCCCACATGGTATTGTTCTTATAGGAAATGTTTCAGTGAACAAAATGGAAATTTAATCAAGTAATGTAATGATGCACATTCACCTCTAGCAAATGTGTTGGAACAATGCCTGAGAGTATTGGGAATGATAAGAATATGACAGACAAATAGATGGTGCACATCTCATGCACTCCCCTCAAGAACAGAAGCTTAGCAAGTTTTCTTTAAAGATGTATCACTTAACAGCACAAGTTACACTGAAATAAATAATGATATCACTAACATTAACCATCAGGTCTGACTCAGGGTGTCAATGTCACAGTCCAAAGTAAAGAATGCATTCCTCACCCTTCACAGTTATCAGAAACTGATTTCATAATTGGGAACCATACTTGTAGTTCCAGTACCAGACGTAGTAGTCGCCAATGGCCTCCGAAGGTCTGAATCCAACACATGTCAGCAGTGTAATAGTCAAGTGTGGGTAAGTGGAGAGCCTGAGGTGCAAACATGACATGTCTGGTGATGGTCAATTGCAATCATGCTAAGACTTAGGGACAGAGTTGCCATTTGATTCCTGTTGGACAAAACAACATGGCTGATTAATGGGATCTGAAGATGTTGGCAACTGAGCTTGCAAATGGTATTGGCATTTTCTCAGATTTAATGGCAGGTATTAGTCCCTCCCATAGGCACATTATTTTATGGGAGCTGACTCATACCTGCCCTGTGTCTGTTTTTATGGCAATATGACACATGAGCTTAACAGTAGAATGGCTTGTGATGGGAACTAGATATACATGCTGTTTTTTGGCACAGCACATCTTAAAACAATTTCAGGTAAAGCTTTTGAACATCTGTGAGACGATGCTTGATTGTTAACTTTTTGGCTTTTATTGCAAGAAATCGTGCAGAGTAAGAACTAAGATCAATTTTTCATCAGTCAAACAAACCAACTGTCAGTGGGTTGTTTTGCTAAATTAAACAAATCGATTTCTAACTGTCCTCATTGTCATTTTGTTTAAGCCTGTTGACTTTTACCCTGTATTTATTACACAGCTGTCTCGATTCACAACAGCAGGAAAGGATGCAAAGACTTTCCAATACAATGGCTGTGAGGTATTTAATATTTACCATAACAAGCTAATTGCTTATAACTTGCAGCTTATAAGAAAACATTATCAGAGGCTGCTCTTTAATTACTCTGAAATGTCACAACATGAGCATTTGTGGGGATTTTTCCAATTCAACAGAAACACAATGCCAAACTCAAAGTTAAAAATCACACAACACCAGATCATAGTCCAACAGGTTTAATTGGAAGCACACTCGCTTCCAATAGTGGATAGTGGAGGTGATAGTGGAGGGCCCGATCGAGCCCTCCACTATCACCTGATGAAGGAGCATCGCTCCGAAAGCTCGTGTGCTTCCAATTAAACCTGTTGGACTATAACCTGGTGTTGTGTGATTTTTAACTTTGTACACCCCAGTCCAACACCGACATCTCCAATAATGCCCAACTCCATTATTTGTCATTTTCCTAAATGACCATGAAAGATGCAATGGGGCATCTCATGGCCATGAAACTGGGTGCTGTGTTGGTAAGACACCCCTGCCTGAAAGCCTGGTTTTAGTATACAACTGTGGTTATAATTGTTGATTAGCCTGATTTGAGCTTGCCTGAAGATGTTAAACAGGAGAACTGCAAGTTTAATACTCAAATGTTTTTTGGATACTATTTTTATATAGCAGCATGTGTGGATTCCACTCACCCATTTCCAGGTGTATAGTGCTATAAGATAGTTCAGGGACCAAAGGAGAAGATGTACATTTCTTCGAGGGGATATTGGCAGTTCTGGCAGAGCAGGGATATCCCACATCGCATAAGGTGCAATATTCATGCAGAAATGCAGCAAGCCAATGGCTACCCCATTGCGCGGAGGTTTTTCTGAACACATACTATAAGGGAAGCATTTTCTGGCAATTACAGCATGTGAACTTAGCTGGGTTGTTTGAGAGTGAAAGTGACGAGAAAGCTGACTGTCCTCTGCAACTAACCTCGGATCCCTCCTAGACACCTCATGATCTATGTTCCTCGACCCTAACCATCTCCAATTAAACCTCTACACCATAGTCACATTTAAATCTTGTGACTTTCTTGTAGAGCATGACTAGTCAATCCTCACTCAGGATCCCGATCCTCTAGATACAACTCTGAGGAGAGTACATTGGCACATGACGTGACCCAGGCAACACATGAAGTATTATGGTAAAGCAAGTTGGTTTGTTTACACTTTGGGATGCATTGAATCAAGATAGAAGGTGCTCTGAAGTGAAACGTTGTTATTTAAGCTGGTTGGAATCACACAGTACTCAGTGAGTACCAACCTATTCATTCAGCTGCTGATTATTTGCAGGTCTATAGGAAGGAAAAGTGCACTGATGCATCATCACATTGTAGGGTGGTTGATGGAACGAAGATGTGTCTCCAAAGAAACATGGGATGGGGGTGGGAGAAACAGAAAAGGTCAAAAGTGAACTGTGTTATACAGAAAAACAGAGTTCAGTGTTGTCTTCGGAGCAGTCACCAAGGAGTCCCTCAGAATACATGTGGGCACTGGGCAAATCTATCCCTGAAAATCCTCAAATCACTTGGAAAAATTCATTCCCAATCAGACACAAATTGTGCCCATGAACAGAATGGAAGGAAATGTTGAGGAGTGGGTCCATCAATCAGAGGCGGTAGGTGGGTGGGTGTAGGGGGCAGGGGGTTGGTTCCATGAATAAAATGGTCAATTACAACAGGCACAGGTTTGAGGCGATTGGTTGAAAGATTAGAGGGGACATGAGGAAAATACATTTCCACCCAGAGGGTGGCGGGGGTCTGGAATTTGCTGTCCACTTTGTGCTTGAGGCAGAAATCCTCAACTCATCCTCAACCTGGCCCTTCACCTGAGGCACTGCAACCTGCAAGATTACAGGCTGTGGGCTGATTGGTGGGCTTCAATAGGTGCTAGTTTCTTTTCCTCATTTTTTTTTGGTCAGCACAGACACTATGAGTCGAATGGTCTCTTTCTTTGCTGTGAGGTTTCTGTAGTTCCCTGATTATGATGCGAATTTGAGATAGAGAAAAGCTGAAATTCAAGGTATTAAGGCAATTCAAGTGGCTCAGTGGTTAGCACTGCAGCCTCACAGCAACAGGGTCCCAGGTTTGATTCCAGCCTCGGGTGACTGACTGTGTGGAGTTTGCACATTCTCCCCGTGTCTGCATGGGTTTCCTCCGGGTGCTCTGGTTTCCTACCACAGTCCAAAGATGTGCAGATTAGATGAATTGGCCATGCTAAATTGCCCGTAGTGTTAGGTGCATTAGTCAGAGGGAAATGGGTGGGTTACTCTTTGAAGAGTTAGTGTGGGTTGGTTGGGCTGGAGGGCCTTTTTCCACACTGGAGGGAATCTAATCTAATCTAATGGCCATCGACACTGGGAATGCCCTGCCTGCAGTCACATTTTGAAATGCTGAAGGTTCTGTGGTGCCAAGGAGGGGAATGGGTTCTATAGGACATCAGAGCAACCTGGGTACTGTTAGATAACTCTGGAAACCAACAACTCCAATCTGATGGATGGTCTTTCCTCAGTGGTGATCTGCTGTAATGACAAAGCTGACAAATATAGCTTCCCTTTCACAAGTTGCATCAATCACATTGGCAAATGAATGGTAAATTGCCACCTTCCTTTGTGCCTCAGAGAACTGCCAGGGTTGCCATTCTAAAATAAAAAAGATTGTACACAGTACTCACCTTCATGGCCACATACAGCACTCCACACCGGACATCATCTTTGAGCATAGGATAGACTAGAAATCAAGGTCAGTCTCCTAAACTCTAGATGCAACTGAAAACTGACTAATCATACAATCTTCCTACTGCTTGACATGTGACCTAGTGAATTCAAGCAAAACAGATTGCATTCCCAAGATGGCTGCTAATAAAGATGACACTCCTGGCCCAGTCTCTACTCCAGAGGTTCTCCTGCAACATGCCCCACTGATGTTTGACATGGAACAAAGGACTGTGTTGATAGCCAACTCTTTCAGTAAAGAAGGTTTGTTGAAGTTAAGAAACTTCCTGAAACCTAAATAAAATGTGCACAGAGAGCAATCCCAGTCAAGGGAATGTTAATACTGAAATCTGCTGTGATGTAGAAAGTTTAGGAGGTTCTGACATGAAAAATGTCAGTAAAAATGAGGCACATATTGATGAGGCCCAGTTCTCTGATGCTCTGATTTGATATTGTATCTAGTAAATCTACACACCAGATGAAACCTTCATGGTTGATCATGATGCTCCCAGAGTTTAATTTCAAAGCCAATAATTGCTACTTCGCTTCATTCTGTTTCTAATATTGTTTGTGTCAAAACCCCTGTGGATCGCGAGGATGACATAGTGTCAAAACTAAGGTCAGATCATAAAGATAGTGAGTGGTAACTGTGTGGCTGTATGTTCATCCCCACAGAGATGGTGAGTAAATGGAATGTAACATGTTATTGTTTGTCTTGGTGAAAGAGAAACTATTTAGATGAGGAGTGATTGAGTTGTGGGAGACAGAATTTTCAAACTTTGTTTCTTGTGTTTCAGACTCTGTCATTGTCCCTTGATAAGCTTGACTGGCAGAAGAAAGCTGTATCACAACAGGTAACTGTTTACTGCTGGCATTAAATAGAAGTGATTCATTCACTCACAGTTCATCTGACTATGTTCATACAAACGCAGAGCATGAGATTTCCTACCATGGCACATGACATTATTTCAAGTGCTTCAGTGCAACTTTGAATTTAATAGTCACATTAAATATTATGGCTTAAGTACTTGCAGCAAGGAATGTCTATTGAACTCCATATCACGGATCCATATCATGGCTTGTAACATGCCTGAGCTACTTTCGAGTTGGTCTTCCTGTTCAGTGCGTTACAGATAAAGTGGCCAGCTTCCATTAACTTGCATAAATCTATTCCCTGCAGTCAATAAAGAAAGAAAGTAAATTTAAAGAGTGGCACCATCAGTAAATATTTGCATTAAAGTTTCTAGACCAGAGAAACAAAAAAAAATCAACTTTGAATCTAAACTGTGAAGAAATATTAACAGAAGAAATTTGGGAAATTAAGATTTTGTTCAGCACTTGAAGTACAGATCTGCATTTGTAACCTTGAATTTGAACATTGTCCCAACTTGTTACTTAACTTGAGTGACTGATCAGTGAAATCATTGAAGAAAGGGCATAGAATCACAGAATCATAGAATAGATACTGATCAGAAAACATTTTTTCAGCCCATTATGTCCATACTATTTCTCTTCAAGAACAATTCAGTCAGTCCCACTGCCCCATTTTTTAACCATAACCTTGCAGTTTGATTTGTTTTTGGGCTAATTTTCCAAGTGCCTTTTGAAAGATAGCATCAAATCTGCCTCCACTCTATCTTCAGGCAGTGTACTCCAAATCCTAATCACTCACTGTGTATAAAGAATTCTTCCTCACTTTACTATCGGATCTTTGCCAATCACTTTAAACTGGAATTCCCTGAGTCTGAACCTTTCTGACAGTGGAAGCATTTTCTCTCTATCCACTCTGTCCAGACCCCATTCTACACTCCCTTGAAACCCAACACTCAAATGATTTTGAACATCTCTATAAATCTCTCAATCTGTTCTGCTCTACGAAAACAATCTTTGCTTCACCAAGGTATCTACAAATCCAAAGCTGCACATCCTTAGAATCATTTTTGTAACTTTTTCTACACACTCTCCAATATCTTCCTTCCTAAAACACAGTGGCCAGAACTGAACACAACACTCCAGATTTTGCAAGGATTGTAATCTGGGAGGAGAATTATGATGTGTGAAAAGGATAGTGATCGACTTTGGAAGGACATATTTTGATAGAATGGACAATGGAAGGAAGAACGAGAAACAACAATATAAAAAGAAAGGGTATGATGTAAATGATAATGAACGAAAAGAGACACCTGGGTATATATGTGCTCAAACTGTTGGAGGTGACAAGATGAATTGAGGAAGTGGTTAAAGCCGGATTCTTGGCTTCAAAACCAGAGAGCTGGAGCACAAAAATAAGGGAGTTACAATGAGAATGTTACAAAACTTTGGTCCAGCCTCATTTGGAGCATGGCGTTCAATTCCAGATATGAAACTTCAGGAAGGACGTGAAGGTTTTAGAAAGGGTGAGGAAAAGATTTACTAGAATTGTTCAAGGGTTATCGAACAAACTGGAGAAGCTAGGGAGGATATTTAATAAAGCTGTTCAAAAGCGGCCTAAACATAGCAGATAGAAACTGGATCAAATGGCAGCAGTGCTGAAGACCACAGTATATCAATTTAAGGTAAGTGGTCAAACAAAATGGAAAAGTAAAAGGAGGCAGCCTTCTTTTTTACAGTGAATATTGAGGATCTCAAATACACTTCCTAAGAGTATGCTGAAGGCAGAATCAACCATGGTTTTCATAATAAAATTGGATAATCATCACAGGAGAAATTTCGAGGCTACAGGGAAAGGGCCATGGCAGTAGGACTGTTGAGTTATGTTTGCAGCGAACCAGAATGATCAAGAACAAGAGCTTCTTTAAATATAAAAAAAGGAAGAGAGAAGCTAAAGTTAACATATGCCCCTTAGAGAATGGAGCTGGATAAATAATAATGGGAAACTAGGAAACAACAAACGTGTTGAATAAATATTTTGCGTGGGACTTCACAGTTGAAACTTTCCAAAATTTCTATATAATCACGGGTAAAAGGAGGAGAGGAAATAAATACAATAACTTTCACAAGAAAAAAAGTGCTCAGGAAACTAACAGGACTAAAGACTGATAAATCCCTTGCATTGGTTGGGACGCATCTGAGGATATAAAAAAGAAGTAGCTACAGATAGTAGATGTACTGACTGTAATTTTCCAAGTCTTTAGGTTCTGGAATAGACCCAAAAGATTGGAAAATCATCAACATAACACTTCCATTTAAAAAGGGAAGCAAACAATAAACTAGATCATTATCAGCCAGCTAACTTAATGTCTGTTATTCAAAAGAGTCTTTTATGAAAGATGCAATAGCATTTAGAAATACATAATGTGACCAAGCAGTCAACATGGCCTCAGGAAGGGGAAGCCGTGCCTGATAAATTTATTAGAATTCTTTGAGGAGGTAAAAAGCAGGGGATGCAATGGATGTAATTTATTGAGATTTTCCAGGTACCACATATTAGCCTACTTAAAAAGACATTATGATGTTGGAGTTTATTAGCATGATTATAAGATTGACTAACTAACAGAAGACAGAGGGGCGATAAAATTAACCTTTTTGAGAAGATTTTCAGCACTTCACCAGAGACTTTCACTTAAACCTTCAAGCTTAGTGAGCTAACTGACATACTTATAAGATAAACATTTTCAAAATGGTAACCTATAGCTAGTGGTGTCCCGCAGGGATCAGTGCTATTGCCACAATTATTTACAATATGTATTAATGATGAGAAATGAATATACTAAAGCCAAGATGGCAAATGACTGATAAATCATTTGGTAAAGTAGTTGGTAAGGTAAGTAGTGAAGATGACACAGAGTCTTCAGATAGATATAGACAAATTAAATGCATGAGCAGAACCTTGACAGATGGAATACAATGTGAGAAAATGTGAAGTTATTCACATTGCAGGAAGAATAGAGGAGCTGAATATTATTTGAAAGGAGAAAAGACTGTAGAAAGCTATAGGACGAAAGGATTTGGAATATCCAGGTTCACCGGATAATAGGAAAGGCGAGTGGGATGTCAGCCTTTACTTCAAAGGGAGTCATGTATAAAAGTGGGAAGGTGTTGATAAAAATATACAAGGCACTAGACAGCCTACAGCTGGAATACTGTGAACAGTTTTGGGCCCCATATCAAAGGAAAGTTACACTGGCACTGGAGGCTGTCCAGAGAAGGTATACAAGGCTGATACCAGGCATGAGGAAAAGTCTAGTAAGTTGAACCTGTACTCATAGGAATATAGGAGAATGAGAGTGAACCTTAGTGAAACGTACATTTTTAGAAAGAAGTTTAGGATGATAAGAGATTCAAATTGTTTGAATCTTTGTAGCACAGTAACTGCCAAAATGATACATGGAGCAAAAACAGAACTTGCTGGAGAACTCAGCAGGTCTGGAAGTATTTGTGGAGAGGGAAATAAAAGTGATGTTTATTAACCTGTGCTGCATAGAATATTGACTGGACTCAAAACAGTAACTTTTCTTTCCCTCAACATATGCTGCCAGACATGATTGAGTTTCTCCAGCTATTTCTGTTTTTGTTTCAGATCTTTAGCATCTGCAGTTCCTGTTAGTTTAAAAATCTAGGGTAGATGCAGGAAGATTTCCCTATATGGCAGAGTCTAGGAACAAAGGGAATAATATCAGAACATGTGGTCATAATTTTAGATGGAGATGAGGTAGAATCCATAAATCTGAAGAATATTTGAAATGGAATTTCTCTGCTGGCAACTGGTCTTATAAATGAAAGGGTTGTATAGGTATTGAGTGGTTGAGAAGAGGGAACAATAGTGAAGTATAATTTGTTTTGTACTCGAGAGCCAACCTTATAGAGTGAAAACTTAACTTCTGCTTTGTTATATTCCTATTCCACTGTTAATCAATTTTCTGCTTCTGGTGTTACCTGTAAATTACCAATACAGAGCTCTGTTACAAGGGAATCTGCATACAACAAGAAAGAGGCGTGTAACTATTTCTCAAATACTCACATGCTACTTTTCTAAAAACAAAGAGGAAATCAGAGGGACTAGTCATTTCATTTTCCACCCTGCAGTTACTTTTTGAAGCTCTGTGTCAGAAACAGTAATGTGGAAGACTTATCCCAAATGGTGCAGGTGATCAAAAATGCCATGCATTTCAATGGAGTTGAACTGGAATCTTCTCTTAGTCTAGTATTCAGCAAAGATGTTTGCTGGAATTGGTTAACATAATATAATTCAGATGTGTGTTCCATTATTGAAGCCCAGGTGATTTGCCCAAAGGGAGGAAGGTGAAATGGAGAGTTCAGTGTCAGCTGCTGTCATGCACTTCCTTGGAATGGGTTACAAAGCAGCATCTGCAGAGGCCCTGGGAGAAGGTTATCGAACAGAACAATCAAAGGGAGAGGAAGCTACGTTTAAATACTGTACTTTGAAAATGAGCCCAACCTTCAAATGCTCAAGCATTTCAGCTAATGCAAGTCTTCTCAGCAAGTCATCAACATGAGTATTTAAAAAGAGGTATTCGAAGTATGATCATTGTGTGGTTACACCAGAATATATACCCGTACAGTATATCTTTTAGACCTTCAATATACCTGGACGATATACCTGCCCTTTTAGCAATGAAAAGCATGTGGAAAATAGATCTCATGAACCCTTGCAGATTTTTCTCACCTCTAAACACAAGCCTTTCAGAATACGAAAAGCAACTTTAGCTCTGTTTAAAATATTTTTGGAAGAGCAGTTTGTGTAGAATTACTCATGAATAATGTTACTAAAATAATAATTATCTAAGTCAACTCACCGTCTGAATACCCAAGCCACTCAGCATGTACACAACATCTTCTGTTGAAACATTTCCAGAAGCTCCATTAGCATAAGGGCAACCACCAAGTCCAGCCACAGAGCAATCCACAACATTGATTCCCATCTGTAAAGGAAGATCAGAACTTAATCCACTGCATTAAATCTTCCTCAAATTTGTTTTCAGAATGTGGGCATTGCTGGTAAGACCAGTATTTATTGCCTATTGTGAAGAGATTGTTTCCCCAATATCTAGCAGACCATGACCACTCCGATCATCCTGCAGGGACCATTCCCATCATCCCACAGTGTCCACTCCCAACATCTCACAGTGACTCTGTATTTATTACCCTTTCAGAGACTGCATTCCAGATCCTAACTCCTTGCTGATTATAAAACGTTCACCTCATCTTCCATCCTGCTCTTTTGTCAATCAGTTTCCTCTGGTTGCTGACTCACCTGCCAGTAAGAACAATTTCTCTCTGTCTGCTCTATTCATGCTTATGATCATCTTGAATACCTTGATTAAATCTCCTCTTAACTTTTTTTGATCAACGGGAAAATTCTAGGTTCCTCTTATGCAGTTAAATCATGCAGACAATTGGCAAATTACATAGGCTTCAACAAAATGTGCAATGGATCAAGTTTCTCACACAATTAATAACGCAGGCACAAATAATGCATAATGCATGAAACTAGATAATGAAATTAATTAAATCAACAAACTTAATTATTTCAGCCACAGTGAATAACTTATTACTGTATTCTCACCAGCATAAGAAAGTAAAACCTGTGATTGAACCAAAACTAGATCTGCTCAACTGACATATAATTCATGAGTTGAAAGAGTGTTGCAGTAACTGAGAAGCGATTAGGTTTTCAATTGGTGTATGTGTGATACTAAGAGATACAGCAGATGGCAGTGTTAATTAACTGCAAGATTCTTGTGAATGAGTTTAGCGTCAGGAATACATGTAGGTAATCCCAAAGCTGAGTTTTTTAAAAAATTGTTTTTATTTAATAATGTTCCTGCCTCAGTTGGGTTATAATAAAGGAATTCTATGTAGGACCATGAGAGATTAAAATTGTTTGAATCTTTGTAATATAGTAACTGCCAAAATGATACAGGGACTTGGGCAGCACAGTGGCTCAGCAGTTAGCACTGCTGCCTCAGGGACCCGGGTTCGATTCCAGCCTCAGTGACTGTCTGCATGGAGTTTGTACCTTCTCCCGATATCTGGGTTTCCCGCAGTTTCCTTCCACAGTCCAGAGATGTATAGGTTAGGTGGATTGGCTGTGTAAATTGTAGGGACAGTGAGGTCTGCAGATGCTGGAGATCAGAGTTGAGAGTATGTTGCTGGAAAAGCACAGCAGGTCAGGCAGCATCTGAGGAGCAGGAAAATCAACGTTTCAGGCCGGAGCCCTTCTTCAAGAATGCTCATTCCTGAAGAAGGGCTCTGGCCAAAACATCAATTTTTCTGCTCTGAGGAAGCTGCCTGACTTACTGTGCTTTTCCAGCAACACATCCTCAACTGTGCTAAATTGTCTATAGTGTGCAGGGTAGGTGGGTTAACCATGATAGATGTGGGGTTACGGGGTTAAGCTAGGGGTCTGCGTGGACTGTTCTTCAGAGGTTTGGACTCCGGACTCAATGGGCCAAGTGGCCTCTTCCCACACTGCAGGGATTCCATGATGCTGGAACAGAAACTCAGCAGGTCTGACAGCCTCTATGAAGAGAAAGGAGAAAGTGAGAACTGCAGATGCTGCAGATCAGAGTCAAAAGTGTGGCACTGGAAAAGCACAACAGGTCAGGCAGCATCTGAAGAACAGGAGAGTTGAGGTTTCAAGCATAAGCTCTTCATCAGGAATGTGTCTGGGGAGCAAGAGGGCTGAGAGGTAAATAGGGGGGTGGGGGTGGGGTGGGGCTGGGGGAAGGTGGCTAGAAAGGCGATAGATAAATGATGTGGGGGGGGTGATGGTGATAGGTTGGAGTGGAGAGTGGAGCAGATAGATGGGAAGGAAAATGGACAAGTAGGACAGTTCAAGAGGGCAGTGCTGAATTGGAGGGTTGGATCTGGGAGAAGATGGGGGAACAGGAGATGAGAAAATTGGTGAAATCGACACTGATTCATTGTAGTTGGAGGGTACCAAGGCGGAAGATGAGGCGTTCTTCCTCCATTCATCGGGTGGCTAGGACTTGACAGTGGAGGAGGCCCAGGACTTGTAAATCCTTGGCGGAGTGGAAGGGGGAGTTGAAGTGGTCGGCCACAAGGTGGTGGGGTTGTTTAGTGCGTACGTCCCAGAGATGTTCTGTGACATGTGATGCTTGAAACGTCGACTCTCCTGCTCCTCAGATGTTGCTTGACCTGCTGTGCTTTTTCTAGCACCACACTTTGACTCTATGATGAGAAAGCGAAGACAATGTTTGATCCCTCATCAGAACTAGGAGAAGCTCAGAAAAGGCAATATCTACTGAAGGCCGGGGAATTAAGGAGTGAGAGGAAAGGAGCCCAGTGAGAGAGAAAGATAGGTGGAAAAAAAAGGGATGGGAAGTGGTATATTAGGGAAGGAGAAAGGCTGATAATGGGAACTGTAAGTGGGTGGAAACAATGGGTTGATCTGATTCCTTTGGGAGATATTTTGTGGGAAGATTTATAAAGCAGACTTGCCCTCTCATTATCACTTTGATTTTAAAATGGCAAGCAGGCAGCCAGAATTAGGAAGTTAGTCAAAGCCCTGCACATGGGGCAGTGTATTTTACTGTGAATTAAGCCTGATACTGGAAGCAGGATGTCACAGAGTCAATCTTAAAGGTTGGGACTTAACATTTCACCATCCGTCACAATAATTTGGATGAATCGATAAGTAAATCAAGCTTACAAACAACAGTAATTAAGGGAATATTATAGAGATGGAAGAAGGAAATGATAAGCAATACTTTGAAAAATATTTTCTATAAGTTGAGAGACGTACAAAAAGTGACCAAAAAGATCAGTGCAATTTGATAGGAAGTCATCGGCCTGAAACACTAACTTTGTTTTTCATCCAATGAATACCGCCAAAGCTAATGGGTGTTTCCAGCACTTCCTGTTTACTTTTCAAATTTCCAACATCCGCTACATGTTGCTTTTGTTTTAGATTAATGAAATGTTGGCATTTATCTCAAGGGCTCAGAAACTAAATGAAGGAAGCTTTACTTCAGTTGTAGAGGGTCTTAGTTAAGTTCCCACTGGAGTACTGTGTATAATTCTGGTGTTCAATATGTATTTTAAAATTCATCAACAGAGTAGATACAGAGAAATATATACAAAACATAAAAACAATTCTCACCTACCCAAATTCTAAATATCTTGGATCAGATGTAAGCTGACTAAATGATGAAACATTTAGATCCATTCTTAGCTTGCAAATAGTGTTAATAGTTTTTTTTAAATGCCAGAAGATAGTGTTATGGACCTTATTATACAGGAACTTGCACTTGTACAACACCTTCCCCAGCCACCAAGTTTCTTAAAGTGCTTTACAGTCAATGAAACATTTTTGAAATGTTGTCATCTTAGTAAAACAGGAAATGCAGAACCCAACCTGTGCACTGTTTCAATGAAATGAGCAGGGGTTGAATGGTTCCCTTCTTGTTCGCATAATTCTTAAATAAAAATACCCTATAATTTTAAGCAATCATATTAAATTTCACCTTTTACTTTTTTGCTCCTGAGACAATCTCAGCTGATTAAGCTCTCCACACAACAGAAGTCTCTCATCGCTGTTATCATTCCAGGAAACTTCTTCTGCATGCTCTCTAAAGCCTTGAGATTATTCCTAAAGTGCAGTGACCATGTTGGGTCATATGGTAGCTCAGTGGTCAGCACTGCTACCTCACAGCTTCAGGGACCTGGGTTTGATTTTACTCTTGGGTGACTGTCTGAGTGGGTTTACCCCAGGTGCTCTGGTTTCCTCCCACAGTCCAAAGATGTGCAGGTTAAATGGGTGGGCCATGCTAAATTTTCCATAGTGTGTAGGCTAAGTGGATTAGCCATGGGAAATGCACAATTATAGAGTAAGAGATGGGTCTGGTTGAGCTGTTTTTCGGAGAGTCAGTGCAAACTCAATGGACCGAATGGCCTACTTCCACACTGTAGGGATTCAACATTGAACTCAAGACTCTAGCTAAGATCCAACCCAGTGATTTCTGAAAGATTATCATAACCTCCTTGCTTTTAGTGTCATATATATTTACAGAGTTAAGGATCCTACTTGTTTTATCAACTTGCTCTGCCAGCTACAATGTTTTGTATATGTTTATTGGCATGTCTCACTGTTCATGCATTCCCTTTAAAACTGTACCAACTTAAATCTTCTCGCTTCATTTTCCTTCCAACAGGAATCATTCCACACTCTGCTTATTGACTTTCATTTTCAATGTGCCTGCCCTTTTCACAGTCTGTCTATTTCCTCCTAAAGTCTGCTGTTATCCTTCGAACCTTCGTGTCATGTGCAAGTTTTTTTTTAAGTTGTGTTCGCTCTATTCCCACTTGCAGATTTTAACATGAATCAATCCGTGCGGTGCTCCTAATAATCCCTGGGGGACACTATTGTTTACTTCAGTCCTGTCTGGAAACAGCAGTTCATCATTACCTTCTGCTTTCTGCTCCTTAATCAATCTCATAACCATGCAACCACTGCTCCATTAATTCCATGGTCTTTAATTTTGCTAACTAGTTACATCATCAATGCTTTTTCAAAGTTCACCAACACATCAAATGCATTATCCTCATCAACCCTCCCCATTATTACTTCAGTAAAAAACTCAAATTAAGTTTGTCAAACATGATTTGACTTTAAAAAATCCACCCAGGCTTGTTTCCATTCACATACATTTTTCTGAACAATTTTGTCCTGGTTTACATTCTCAACAAGTTTCTCCACAATTGATATTAGGTTGCATCTTCTTTTTTTCAAACTTAGAAAGAAACGTTTGTAATCCTCAACTTCTCTGGCAAGATTGATATAGCCAAGTAGGATTGAAAGATCAAAGCCATATTTTTTTTCAATAAAAATATATTTTTTAAAAAATCATTGCCAAAGCCTCCTATGTTGCCTCTTTGCTTCCATTTAGCTACGTTTATTGCATCCTACTTAGGCTGGGTGTTTCTGCTGCTTTGAGTGTTGCTAACTACATCAGTAACTCGACTGTCTCCATTTTATTCTAATTCTTTTACCTGCTCTTCCACATTTTTGGTGTAGACAGGTACAAAGTATTGGTTTAAGACCTCTTGCCATGTTCCCTACCTCCACAAGAAGATACATTTTTCAATCCTGTTTATCCCTCCCTTGAGTATCGCTTATTTACAAAGTACTTCTGTCTTGGTTCGATAATGTATTATCAATCTGACTTCTACCATCTTTTTCTGTTTCATTTTAATTGCAATCATTTGGCAAGCTCCAGTGTTGAATGCCTTTCCTTTGTCATTTGTATGATTACATTTAATCTTTGAAGGCTTCCCATTGTTTATTTGTATTCTTTAACTGATAATCATTGTCTCACTCCCACCTTCAACATTTTGCTTTTTACGTCATCAAAGCTCACCTTTCTGCAGGAGAGTATCTTCATATTTGATTGTTCCTTGCCCTTATCCGTAATTAAACCTAAATATATAATAATAATTGTTTCTTAAAAGCTTTCCTACAGACCATTGCTCCACTATGTCCCCCCAGTACTGTTGCTGAGTTACAATCCTGAAGCTCCCTCTTGAAAAGAACTGTGGGGGTAATTTTTACCACATGGACTGCTGTGGTTCAAGAAGGCAGCTCAGCACTACCTCTTCAGGGGCAATTAGGGCAAAAAGGCCAGCAATGTTTACATCCCATGAAGTAGTAATAAAAGAGCTTTGCTCACTGGAATAGAAACATGCCTAACCACAGATTTGCCCTGTACACACTTCAGGAATATTAGCCACTTCTCATGCTGTATTTCCTCTCCGTTTATATTAAGATAATTGCAGTCTCCATTATTGTTATTCTGTTATTTTTATATCTTTTGAATTTTGCTTGTAGATTTGCTGCTTCCCATAATTTGGTGTTTTTGTATTGTCCTGCTCCTCTCCTGATTCTTAACATTAATCAAATAGAGTCTGATTGGAACCATCAAGCATATCATCCCTTCATATAACAGGGCTGGAACAGTACTTTGATCAATATTACTAAACATAACCTTTCCTTCCATCTTCCTGAGGAATACATGAATAGCCAAGTATTTTGAAATGGCACTCCTGTCTTCATGTGAGCCAGATCTACATTATTGCTAATTTACCATATAACCTTGAGTGGCAACTTGTGTGTGCAGCTCACCAATCTTCCTGTGACATTCCAGGCATTTACATACACGGACTCCAAATCCCCTCAGGGTGTAATGGTGGAAGACTGACAGAAATAAACAAAGGATGGAATCCTGCTGGCCCCTGAATGACGTGGGTCACAATGAAAGAGTTGGAAAAGTTGGGAAGGTGGCCAGTGTGGAACTCTGCAATGTCGAGAGCAAACAGTCGCATTTTCCAACCAAGTGTTCAATAACAAGATAATATTTTTACCAGTCAGTGGCAAGAGACCTATGAGCACATGCAAACATCTCATTAGATGTTAGCCTTGCCTCAGTGATATGCAGTTTCCCATTCCCACATCCACTGGTTAGAAACGAGGTGGCAACGATTCCCAACACGGAAATCAGAGCAGTAACCTGGTGACTCAACTCTCCTCTTACTCCTCGTGGATACCAGGCACCAACATACTCTCAAGGCAGTGATGGTGTGCCCCATCCATCCACAGATCTTGGTATCTGACAGCCTCAACTTATCGTATAGCACATCTACTTAGAGTTCATAGACAAGGACAGGCACCCATTGCATGGATTGGACCAGGGCACAGTCAAGGGCAGCTTCTGATTTCAGTCTGGGGCCTTAGACACAGCCAGTTGGCAGTTGGGGTCAGTCAGGGTCAGAGGTGCAGACCTCTACAGATTGAGGGGTGGGCACTGGTCAGACCTAGTGTCAGTCCGTTAAAAGCCAAGGGTAGGATATCAGGGTGCACTGCTACGGGTATGAAGCTGGGGAAGTCAGTTGTGATTAGAGGCAGCATGCTGAGATGCAGAGGGGATAATAATTGTGAAGGGAGGTAACTCATAAATAAGAACGGAGGAGAGGCAGCATTTAATGGAAAGGGGTAATGCAGGAGAGGGAGTGGTTCATTAAGAACAATGCCCTTGCTTTTTTGGGCAGACTTGTGGGCTAGTATCAAGATTAGAGTGGTGCTAGAAATCCACAGCAGGTCAGGCAGCATCCAAGGAGCAGGAAAATCGACGTTTCGGGCAAGAGCCCTTCATCGGGAATTCCTGATAAAGGGCTCCTGCCCTAAATGTTAATTTTCCTGCTCCTCGGATGCTGCCTGACTTGCTGTGCATTTCCAGCACCACTCTAATCTTGACTTTAATCTCTAGCATGTGCAGTCCTCACTTTCGCCTTGTGGACTACTATATCAGGCATATGTCTCACCATGCCTGGGCTGAAGACATAAAGTGGGGACTTGAAGATTTAGATCGGTGTGGTCTTGGAGAAGTTCAAAGCCAATGGGATTGATGGGGAGGGTTCCCAAAAAGGAAATGTTTACATTTGGGGTTTCTTCAAGGATAAGAGGCTGTGTCTGAGGCTCACTATGGAGGGTGCAATGACTGTTTCGTTCCATCATGCTGTAAGTAACAAGTGCGCAACAGACCTGAAAATGACTGTGATGACATCCAGAGTGGGCAGACAAAGCATTTTATCCTGTGAGGGAGGTGGTTTCATATGGAGGCATATTTTGGATAGGCATATGGAGGATAGCGGGCTAGTGTTGGTTAGGTGGACTTGGATCGGCGCAACATCGAGGGCCAAAGGGCCTGTACTGCGCTGTATTTTTCTATGTTCTATGTTCTATATGCCTATCCAATGCTCGTTTAAATGCCCATAAAGAGGGAGAGTCCACCACTGCTACTGGCAGGGCATTCCATGAACTCACGACTCGCTGAGTCAAGAATCTACCCCTAACATCTATTCTATACCTACCTCCCCTTAATTTAAAGCTATGCCCCCTCGTAATAGCTGACTCCATACATGAAAAAAGGTTCTCATTGTCAACCCTATCTAAACCCCTAATCATCTTGTACACCTCTATCAAGTCACCCCTCAACCTTCTTTTCTCCAATGAAAACAGCCCCAAGTGCCTCAGCCTTTCCTCATAGGATCTTCCTACCATACCAGGCAACATCCTGGTAAACCTCCCCTGCACCCGTTCCAGTGCCTCCACATCCTTCCTATAGTATGGCGACCAAAACTGCATACAATACTCCAGATGCGGCCGCACCAGAGTCTTATACAACTGCAACATGACCTCAGGACTCCGGAACTCAATTCCTCTACCAATAAAAGCTAGTACGCCATATGCCTTCTTCACAGCACTATTTACCTGGGTGGCAACTTTCAGAGATCTGTGTACATGGACCCAAGATCCCTCTGCTCATCCACACCACCAAGTATCTGACCATTAGCCCAGTACTCCATCTTCTTGTTACTCTTACCAAAGTGAATCACTTCATTGAACTCCATTTGCCACATTTCTGCCCAGCTCTGCAGCTTATCTATATCCCGCTGTAACCTGCCACATCCTTCCTCACTGTCAACAACACCACTGACTTTCGTATCATCCGCAAACTTGCTCACCCAACCTTCTAGCCCCTCCTCCAGGTTATTTATAAAAATGACAAACAGCAATGGTCCCAAAACAGATCCTTGCGGAACACCGCTAGTAACTGCACTCCAAGATGAACCTTTACCATCAACTACTACCCTCTGTCTTCTTCCAGCCAGCCAATTCCTAATCCAAACCTCTAATGCACCCTCAATGCCATACCTCCATATTTTTTGCAGTAGCCTACCATGGGGAACCTTATCAAACGCCTTACTAAAATCCATATACACCACATCTACTGCTTTACCCTCATCCACCTCCTTAGTCACCTTCTCAAAGAATTCAATAAGGTTTGTGAGGCACGAACTGCCCTTCACAAAACCATGCTGACTGTCCTTGATCACATTATTCCTACCCAGATGTTCATAAATCCTCTCCCTTACAATTCTCTCTAAGACTTTGCCCACAGAATGAGTTAAGCACCCAGTCATTGAGATATAGAGATGTACAGCATGGAAACAGGCCCTTTGGTCCAACTTATCCATGCTGACCATTTAGACTAAATTAATCTATTCCCATTTGCCAGTAGTTGGCCCATATCCCTCTAAACCCTTCCTATTCACATACCCATTCGGATTCCTTTTAAATGTTGTAATTGTAACAGCTTCCATTAGCTCATTACATAGACGCACCTCCCTCTGCATGAAAAGGTTGCCCTTATGTTCCTGTTAAATATTTCTCTTCCATATTGAGATTTCAATATATTTTTGAGGTGAACACTACATTTCCTTGATCTTAATGATAGAAATATACCTAAAACTAAAAATTCTGTAAAACTATAAACCTATGACAAAATAAATATTTTGTCTAACACTTATGAAATAATTAAAATGTTGATATTGGCAAAGGAGATCTAGGTAAGCAAAGAAAAGATCATTATCAGGCACCCCTATTCTGAACATAATTACAGTGAAACCTCGACTATCCAAACACCTATTATCCAAATTTAGGATTATCCGAACAAGATTGCAAGGTCCCGATGCTTGGTTAAACAGTACTATCCGGCATTTGATTATCCGAACAAAATACTCCCCTCCCGTGTCATTTGGATAATTGAGGTTCTTCTGTAGTTGGATCTTTGTCTTTGACAATTGGCCAGCCTGCAATCCAATTCCCAGATTTCACTGCTACATATCTCAACATGATCCTTAGACCATGTACATCAGCAAAAGAGAGAACACTCAAAACTTCCTCTCACTTGTCAAATGCATTGAGAAGATTTAACATTGCAGAGGATGAGCAAACATTTCTTTTATAAACACATCTGTGAACACATCTCAATACGGGACCATTCCTCACTGTCCAAAGCAATACTCCTTCATGCTTCAGAATAACTCTCTGACGTACCAGTGCCATTTACAAACAGTACACTGTGAGAACTTGTGAGCACAGAGATCATGAGTTGCAGACTATTAACATATATTGGAAAAGAAAACTCACAACCTATGACCTGCTGTTCTCTGTGGGTGCTCCTCCAACTATAAACTAAAATTACTTTTCATGTGACGTCCATTTTAGATTAACATACACTTGATTTTCTGCCACGCCATATTCCATCATAAATAAATTGATATTTAACATAAATATAAAAGTACGCTGCTGAAAATGTGTTGCTGGAAAAGCGCAGCAGGTCAGGCAGCATCCAAGGAGCAGGAGAATCGACGTTTCGGGCATAAGCTCTTCTTCAGGAAAGGATTTCTGAAGAAGGGCTCATGCCCAAAACGTCGATTCTCCTGTTCCTTGGATGCTGCCTGACCTGCTGCACTTTTCCAGCAACACATTTTCAGCTCTGATCTCCAGCGTCTGCAGTCCTCACTTTCTCATAAAAGTATGCTGCCAAGGCTGCAAATCCAAAGTAAAATAGCAAGTTCAGGAAATGCTTATTGTCAGAGCATGTGAAGGAACTGCTGTCAATGTGTGGGTGTTTGAATAGCTGAAACATTCTACTTTACTGACTGGGTCCTCAAGATCTGCCTGGTCTAATGTGGCAGAAGAAAACTACTAGGTATTTGTCTGAAACAAGTTGTCATCTAACGCATGATACTTAGGAGTGGGGAAGACCCTGGCAAATACCAGCAGAAGGGAGTCCAGTTTCTTTGCTCTGCCTTGGCATCTTAACATTTGGGGGAGACGTCAGCGGCTTTGTCAATGAAGTGCCAGGTCCTGTCAGTCTCTTACCAGGGAGAATAATATATAGGACCTGAGAACCACCCAGTGGATTGCTGGAGTGGAGGGCAGAGAGCTCTCCAGCACACAAGAGAGCACCCCACCCCCAGGAGCAGTGGCTGTGAGATGCCTATGGCGTCATTGGAGGCTGTGACTCCTCCTTCCTTCCCTCCACTTTGATTGCCCATGGTCTGCCTAACTTGCCCCACCATGGTACATCAATAAATACATTGTGCACTGATGCTCCCTCTCTGTCTTCCTACAGCATTGATATGGCCACTCCCATCAGAACATATTAGTGGCTACCACTAGTGAATTGGTCTCCAGGTGTAGGGCTTCCTGTTGCCTAGTGTGTGGCCCTATTTTCAGTCTTGGCAGCTTGACAACTGGCCTGTTCAGAGAATTCCAGCCCTTGCTCCAGAAAAGGGTAGCAAGGTAAATGTGCTCATGTTCTGCTGAATTTACAAGGGTTTCTTGAGAATACATCCAGCAGCACCTCCCTGCCAACTCTGGGGAGTTTCACACTGGCAGAATTAACACCACTCTGACAAATGTTTCGATATGCATTGGCATGCATGTATGTTCAATGCAGTTTATGACATGGTCGATTGAATATATCAAGAAACAAACAAATAATGCATTGCACAGAGTGCCTGCAGGGCTGTATGTTCACAGAGTTAGATAATGTGGTGCTGAGTTCAGAAGGAATGTCCATGTTCTTTTATATTCTTCACTCTAATGAATTACATTTATCTAATAGTTGTTTACATCTCCAATTCTGGAGGCAACTTTGAGGGTTCTGAATTTATCATCTAGATAAGGAGTTGGAATGCAATCAGGATAACATTGAAGATTTCCCCAAGCACTTAATTTTCATTAATTAACTCTTGATCACTCATCCACTTACACCACTATAGTATAACAGTCTAAATATTAGATTAAGTTTCATAAGATGTTTTGTTTCCAGAATTTCAAAATATCTTCTTCTAATGAAGAGTTGCAGGTAAAACTCAGCAAGTCTGGCAGCATCTGTGGAGAGAAAGCAGAGTTGACGTTTCAAGTCCAGTGATCCTTCTCCAGAGCAGATGCAATGTCGCCAATATAAAGGGGAGGCAATCAGAATAGCTAAGGCATGAAATATTTTTGATGGATAGAGAAACAGCATACAGAGCCATAAATGATGTACAAATTGTTTACCAAGTTGACAATGTGCATCCTTTCTTGTGATGATGTTGCTCTTTTAACAACATTATTCTGTCCTTGTTTTTTTATTACGAGGGTTTGTAATGTCTGGAAATATCAGACATATCTCTGATATGTCTGAAAATATCTACTTGAAAACGTTTCAAGCCTTTCTTTTAAAACACTTGTTGCACAAAAGGGGATTGGCCAATTCTTCCAGTTTAGGATTTGGTTTGGTTTTAGTAAGTAGTCTGTTCGAAGCTGTTGGTCAAGTTTTAGCAGGGGAGAACGGTCTCGGATTCAACAGAGGTTTTCTGGCTCTCTCTCTGCAATCTCTCTCCTTTTCTGTAAATAAAAGGAAAACTGAAAAGGCAGAAGAGCAGATGGAGTGGATGAGTTTATTTCCCTGTCATTTTGCAGAGGTCCCAACCACCATGGGTACACACTGGGTCTACTTATCACTACCAATGCCGCCATCACGATCGAGCTCTTCAAGAGCTCAGATAAAAAAGAAAATAGAATGAGAAAAGAGAGAAAAGAAGAAAAGAAAAGTGGATGGAGTGAACGAACCCCAGGCTCAGAAGTCCTACTCCACCGCCATCTTATTGAAAGTCTGCTACACCGGTATGGTTATATTGACCGAACCTATAAAGCACAGTAAATGTCTAGCAAAAATGTATTTACATTGTAATCATTATCCAACACTTTTCTGGCTTTCTCTATTATGCAGAATTTGACATTCTGGTGTGAAATTATCAGATGCAGCACATCTTTGTGTCACGTTTAGGTTCTCAAATGGTCATTGCGTGCAATACATCATCAGAGTAGTTGCTGTGAATGTTGACTGACACATTGTTGGATGCTGTTTCTTTATTCCATGATCTGTCCTCTCAGGGCAGCTTTGTAATTGGTTGGGAATTGGTTTGTCTCTGTTGAAGTGTTGAAGTGTAAGAAGTTTTTTTTTCAGGTTTCTTTCTACTCACTTACTTTCTGGAGTGAGGCAGCAGTGGCAGCACTATCGGGCTCACTGAATTTGGTGGTCAGCTAGATGTCCAGTGCCAGGGAGCGGCTGGGGGCCTGACCCAGGACTCTCAGTGAGTTCCAATGCCCAGCGTGCAGACCAAAGTCGAAGTCCAGGCCCGGTGTGGATGACAGCTGGATCGGAGCTTTGAAGGTCCTCAGACCAAGATGGTGATAAAGGTTCCCCAAACATTTGCAGCGATGACAAAAGCAAGGGAGGTTGAGCCAGCGTCGGGAAAGCGTGCCTAAACAGAGGAGATGGAGCCAATGCAGGAGATGTGCTCCCCGCTCTGTCAAACGCTGAAAACAGACTGCAATGGTTGAACTTTTAGCTTTATTTCTTTATTTTTTGACTTAATACGAAGAGTGACTGCAATGTTTAATTTTAACTTTATTTCTTCCATTTTATGCTGTATTAAGACTGTTACGTGAATGTTTAACTTTTAACATTGTTCCTTATTTCTTGTTCATTGTTCCTTGTTCTTAAGTTTCTGTACCTAGGTCCTTGTGCTTAAGACAGTGCAGTTTGTGGTGACATTGGAAACTTTTCACTGTACTTCTATTTTTGTGTCAAGATTAGAGTGGTGCTGGAAAGGCACAACAGGGCTGGCAGCATCTGAGGAACATCAAAATCGACGTTTTGGGCAAAAGCCCTTCATCACCCTAATCCTGACTCTAATCTCCAGCAGTCCCCACTTTTGCCTCCTATATTTTTGTACTTGAGTATACGTGACAATAAAATCTAAACCTAAATCTAAGACAATATTGATGGAGCCTTGCTTGTAGCTAGTGCGTGATTAAAATTGGACAACCCTGTTTCAAAGTATTTGCTCTGGAAAGCAAACTTGTACTGAGCCTGTCAGACTATAAAGTAACTTGCTAATCACATTCAGGAAAAAGATCACTTTGAAGAGAAATCTTGGGTCTCTGTATCTGCCTTTTCATGAAAGATTGTTGTTGAAAGTGAAGCCCAGCTAGCAAGCTGAGACTGTTTTCTTAAAATTTGCGTGTTCTCACATAGCCAGATTGAAAAGAAGGTCTTGTTGAAATAGATATTTTGGAATTCAGTGAAGTTGTCTAGCCATTCTCATTGAACTTTCAGTCTTTGAATCCTCTACTAATTAATCCATCTCCAGGAGGACGGCCCACTTCATAGAGCAGCCCGCCAATTAGATATCAATTGCTCTGTGCCACTGTCCTTGAACAGATACGTCTCTGGCAGAGTCAAACCTAAAGAGAAGGACAGTTCAGATATTGATGTACTAGCATCCTTAAGTTCCACTGAACATTGCACTAGAAACAAAACTAATGTTTGTACAATCCAGATCACAGCAGAAGGATATCACTGACCTATGAGCTCCATCTTAAGACATCGAGTCACGCAGCACAGGATAGACCCTTTGGTTCAACCATACATGTCAAATATAATCCCAAACTCTATTATTCCCCCCGCCTGCTCCTGGCCCATATCCCTCCAAACCTTTCTTATTCATGTACTTATTCAAGTGTCTTTTAAACATTTTAATTGTACCCACATCCACCACTCCCTCAGGAAGTTCATTCCACATGTGAACCACCCTCTGTGTAAAGGATTTGTCCCTCATCTTTTATAAAGCTCTTTCCTCTCACCTTAAAAATATGTCTCCTAGTTTTGAAATTCCCACCCTAGGGAAAAAAACACCTTCCATTAACCCTATCTATACCTCCCATGATTTTATAAACTTCTATAAGGTCACCTCTCAACCTCCTCTGCTCCAGTGAAAAAGTTCCAGCCTATCCAGCCTTTCTTTATAATTCAAACCTTCCATATTCGGCAACATCCTGGTAAATCTCTTCTGAACCTTCTCCAGCTTGATAATATCCTTCCTATAACTGGGTGACCAGAACTGGACACAGTATTCCAGAAGCGGCCTCACCAATGTCCTGCACAACCTCAGCATGACTTCCCAACTCTTATACTCAAAGGACTGAGCAATGAAGGTAAGCGTGCCAAATGGAACATGCCATCAGGTTCTGCAGCCGATCCATGGAAAGAGTCAGAGGTGAAACGTTCAACTTCTCTGTAACTTAAAAGGTCCCTGGCAGGACATGGTGAGCAGTGCTGCAAACTGGGAAGGTTCCTTCTGCCAAATGTCAGCTATCATCAGCCTCGATAGATGCAATATCTGATTGTCTAAAATGTCCAACCAACTCCTTCTTGGATGCTACACTCGATGCTGAAAATTTGGCTCTTCATTGCCTTCCTGCCTTGCTCCTGAGGCTGTACACCAGTTCTTGAGGATATTGGTCCTTACTGTTGATCATTACAGTCTTTGAGTACCCCAATGCTCATGTCCAGCTGTCTCCCTGCTTGTGGTCTGCTGCACTCACAATGTTCATTGAACCCTTTTCCCATAGCTTCACTTTCCCTGCATCTCCCTCCACTGAGAAAGCATGCACAGACCACATGCTGGGTGAGCTTGATGCCATCTGTGTGCCAATTGGCAAGTGCCCCTCAACCGTTCGGCCTTTAATCAGAATTGAACAACTGTGGATGGTGTTTCCACCTCTTTAACCTTGGCCAGTTTTCAATCTCTTTTATAACAGGTGGATTCCCGCGAAAAGATGAATCTGAATTGGGCCATTCCCCATCTCAGCAGGATTGGTGACCGTAGGCATGGCATCAACAAACCTGCACTACGGGGGCTGGTATGTATTACAATTCCAACCTGCATCAGGGAAAATACCTTCCACTTATCAAAAGCCAAGAGCTATTTTCAAAAATAATGTACGAGTCATTTGGCGAAGGGCCAAGAGCTGGGAAGTGAGGCAAAATAGTGCCTGCGACACCCTGTCATCTTGTCAGTGGCAGGACAGTCGACGTCCTCCAGAAGCACACGTGAAACCCATACCCTGCCTCTGGTAGGGTACTGTGCCAGAGGTGCCTTGACGTCACCTCAGATGACTATCCAGTAAAACCTGGCAGTCCCCCAGCAGTCCGTGCGATATTGAAGAGGATGCTCCATCCTTTTAATGTACAGCCTGGCCATTGATGGGACACCCCAGCCACAATTCTGCTCCACATTGACCATGTCGCCTGTGCTCTATGATCCCTCCCCACTCACCCACCATCTTTCTGGGCTCAGTGTTAGCCTGTGCCATCTACCCTTTCTCAAGTGCATTTTTGGCATGGATGTCTCAGCAATGGACAGTGACAGTGATGGTGCAGCTACTGAACTGTTGACTCTGTGATTGGGATCTCAGCGGTTAGCACCATTTAATTAACATGCCACCACAGGGCACTTGCTTGCCTAGATCCCACCAGTGGCTGGTGTGGTTGTCACGCACTGCAGTAAGACTTTTCTTTATTCATTTGTGAATCTAGGTGTTGCTGGTTAGGCTAGTATCCGTTGCTTAGAGAACAATTAAGAGTCAACCACATTACTACGAGTCTGAGTCACATGTAGGTCAGACCAGCACATTTCTCACACAAAAGGGCATTTGTGGACCAGATAAGCTTTTAATGACAGTCAGCAGTGGTTCATGGTCAGCATTTCTTCCAAATTTTTCAAGTTCAACCACCTGCCAGGGTGGATTCGAACCTATGTACCCAAAATATTAGTCTGGAGTACTAGCCCCGTGACATTACCACTGCATCACCACTTCCCCTTGTCTTTACTCACATGACCATGTTTGGACAGGTGACATGTTTTGCATGTTATCTAAAAAGATCAGTGTAAACTATTAAAGCTGCCCAGAATTACACTGCAAGTAATTTAAGACATTTAAAACTTTGTTGTGATACTTTGACCTATTCATTACTGCACATCCAAGGAAAAATAACACATGGTCCACATCAAGTATCAAACTAACAGCTGCACAACTTCAATCTATTTACTTGAAGGATCTTTTCTTAAGATGCATGTGCTCGTAATTAAAATGGAAGTTATTCAAATAAAGGCAATAAAGAGGAACACTTACATAAGAATGAAAGTGGTGGTTATATTTGACAATTCAAAGTTCTGCTTTTTAAAAAATGTATTCAGTTGTGGGATGTGGGTGTCACTGGCTGCCCATCCCTTGTTGCCCTGGAGAAGGTGGTGATGAACTGCCGTCTTGAACTGCTGCAGTCCACCTGCTGTGGGTTGACCCACAATGCCGTGGGGGAAGGAATTCCAGGATTTTGCCCCATAGTGAAGGAATGGTGATATATTTCCAACTCAGGATGGCGACTGGCTTGAAGCATCCATGCCGACCAGATATCTCAACCCAATCTAGTCCCACCTGCCAGCACCCGCCATATCCCTCCAAACCCTTCCTATTCATATACCCATCCAAATGCCTCTTAAATGTTGTAATTGTACAAGCCTCCACCACTTCCACTGGCAGCTTATTCCCTACCCATACCACCCACTGTGTGTGTCAAACTTATTGAGTGTTTTTCGGATTGTATTCATTCAGGCAAGTGGGAAGCATTCCATCACACTCTGGACTTGTGCCTTGTGCTGCTTTGGAGAGTCAGGAGGTGAGTTAGTCACTGCAGTATTCCCAGCCTCTGACCTGCTCTTAGAGACACTGTGTTACGTGGGTTTCTAGTCAATTATAACCCCTGTTGATAGGGGTTGATAAGCTTTGATGAAATTATTTTTTATTACTTTTAATACCCACTAATACATTTACCAATGGTCTTCACATATATTTGCTCTGGCTTTTCTTTCAGATATTTTATATAACAAACATGGCAACATTTATTTTCGGAAACACTTCTGGTGAAACCTATTCTCTTGCATTTTTTTTTGCAGAATGATTAAAATAAATCAAGGTTCTTTTCTCATAATCTTTATGTTGTCTTTGTAATATCACACTGATATATGTTCATATGTGGCAGATGTTATTTGAAAAGACCATTCATCAACTTTATTTTGCTCTTCAGCCCCACTTTCTGACTTCCTGGCCACCAAATGAAGAAGGATAAAGACAGATTGGAGGACTAGGTTGTGGCTAATAAATCCAGACAGTTGGCTGTGGATTGAGTCATCAGATCCAACCACCTGGCTCTCTTCCATGGTTAGAACCATGCCAGTAAGTCCCTGTAGAGGAAAGGAAGTACCATAGAGACTAAAGACTATCATCAACCCCAAAAATAACATTTGATTTAATTTTGTAAATTCCCTAACATTTCTGTGTTTGTTAAAGTGTCATTTGAAAGACTCTCCACTAGTAAAATAGCTAAGTTGTACATCCCAATAACAAATCAAAAACTGCAGATGCTGGAGATCTGAAACAAGCAGAAACAGAAATTGCTGGAGAAACTCAGCAGGTCTGGCAGCATTTGTGGAGAGAAAACAGAGCAAATGTTTCAAGCCCAGTGACCCTTCTTTCATTCCGAAGAAGAGCAGTGACACTCACTATATTAACTCTGTTTCTTTCTCCACAGATGCTGCCAGACCAGTTGAGTTTCTCCAGCAATCTCTGTTTTTAATTTGTGCATCAGTCCTTTACTGAATAAATCAACAGCATAAGGCAGATGTTCAGTTTGCTTCCATTTTCTGACAAGTAAGACAGTTCAGAACAAAATTCTTTATTGGATTTTATTAAAGTTACACTAACTATCCAATTACAAATGAGTTATTAATAT
The DNA here is from genome assembly GCF_020745735.1 of Hemiscyllium ocellatum. Classification (NCBI taxonomy): domain Eukaryota; kingdom Metazoa; phylum Chordata; class Chondrichthyes; order Orectolobiformes; family Hemiscylliidae; genus Hemiscyllium; species Hemiscyllium ocellatum. Next base: position 109,869,368 of record NC_083403.1, on the reverse strand, counting down.
TTCCATGATGATCCTCATTTTTAATAACTAAGCTCTAACTAAAAGGATTTGTTGAGAGTACGGTTGTTATTAAAAACACAATTTGCCCTCCAAAGCAGCATGTTGAATTCGACTGAACAATTAACTGTAAACTGTAAAACATAATAGTCAGGCTTGTATGTCTTTTTATACACTGACAAAATGCAAATAATTAATTTTATGCCATTCTCAGTGGATTATTTACAATAAGATATAAGACTTCCTATCTTTCATGGTAAACATTATTAACCCAAATGGAACAATTTTCCCCAAGAATCCTCAAAGATTAAACAATCTACACATCAGTATGTTTACCATATGTCCATTTTATTACCATGGGACTGTTAGAGATGTTTTCCAAGTTCTTTATACTGAGCCAGATGTCACAAATCCCAGAGTGAAGTAGAATTAACGTGGTAACCTTCACATGACCTCAACTCTGCGTTTGTTTTATCAATGATCAGTGTTAAATTATTTAGGGCAGTTCTTGCTGAATATTCTCATTCTAAGGGCCACTTTGCCAGCAAGTACCAAAACTGCTGACTTTGTTGAATGGTGGAACTACAGCAGTACCTCATGTGATTGCTCATGCTCTGGATTTTTAATTGCTGTTTGCATTGGCAAAGAACATGCACCAGGTCTGGCTTGTGCTCTATCCTTCCAGTTCTTTGCTTTCACTAGCGTCAGCATAGGATATTGTACTCGGCACAAGTTGTGTTGTGTAAACATAAACCGGTAATTTATCCTGTCACTCCACAAAAGTTCAAGCTCTAATTGCACGAGGTTGGAAAACTCAGATGGACTGTTCTCTAAAATATTTTCAACTGTTACACTCTACAATTACTTACTTTTCTGTGAAATTCCAACATAAAATGAATGAACAGCCGCAGAAATTCTGGTTAGTTTAAAGAAATAAAAATATCTACATAAAACATGGATACAACTAACAACTATATTGATGTACCTGGCTGCAAATGATTTTTTGACCATCTGAAATTACTACATGTACCACAGAATGATGGCAATCTTTATTAATCATTCATCTTTATCTCAACCTGCAGGCTCTGCATTGCCTTTAAAGCTTTTATATGATATTTTCCATTCTGGATTGCAATGATTATACTTTGTAGTTAATGATGAACAGTTGTAATACTGTTTTAACTCTCTGAATGTGGGTGGCACAGCTGAATGTCCAGACTGTTCCATATATACATAAATAGCACCCCATGCAGAGAAAATAATCTTTGCAAGGCGATCACTGGTTGTATATATAATATTACATGCCTCTTTAATTACATGTTCCCCACAAGTACAGTAGTCACAGATCTACCTTCCGTTTACTGATAGTCTCAAGACTCCTCATTGCAAACTTGTGGGACACTGTAAAATGATGCTTGCTTTCAGGGTTGAAACCTGAGATGCCACCTCGACTTCGATTGAAATAATGAAGAAGATGCCAAGCAAGAAATTCTTAATAACAGAGAGTGATTTAGTGAAATGTAACTTTTTGTTCCATTCTATTCCAATCCAACAAAGGGCACTCCTGTATTCTTCAGAAGAAATGGTTTTGTCGATTTCTTCCCCTGTCCGGCTGTTGTTGGTATTTTGCTGGGTTGGTATTCTGTGGCAACAGATTCCATACTGAACCAGCTAGTCTTCATCATGCGCACTACAATGCTCTTGGCCCATAACAGGTCAGTAGAAATGGTGAAACCCAATCCAAAACTGCAGCCTATGTTCTGGCGTGCTATTTAAATCTGGCAAGTTTGTAGAGTGAGTAACTCTCTCTGGAGGCATGGCTCAGCAATTCTAACTCATTTCAATGAACTTCAGTCCACACAGTTACGATTCCAAAAGGGACTGCGAGGGAAAACACTGGCAGATGGATTCGGCTAGTCAGGGATTCTAAAGTCCAGGAGCACAGTCTGAAGATGCAGGGCCAATTATTTCAGACTGAGAGGAGGAAATATTATTTCAGTCAAAGGGTGGCGAATCTTTGGAATTCTCAACCTCAAATGCTTCATCATTGGAAACATTCCAGGTCAGGACAGATGGATATCTGTTCTACTCCTGTTCCCATTTGCTTTACTCTTATGTCCAGTACTTGGGAGCCATTTGACAAGAATGCTTGCAGCCTGGGTCTCCCTGTGCTTCGGGAACACAACAGGTAAGAGGGAGGGCAAAGAGGGAACTGCTCTCTCCAACAGGTCAAGTGGTTTTACAACACCACCTTTGGCCAATAGGGAGCCACGGTGCTCCTCCCACATCTTCTTCTTTGCCTCCCAGTCACTCCTCAGCTTCTTTTGCAAACCGTTTACTGTTTCTCCAACTAAGACCTCTCTGACTAGGAGCCTCCCCACACAACCATGATCCCACCACCAAAAGTCCTTGCTGCATGGCCCTGATCCTCTCTGACTGCTCAAGTACACCCATCCAGCAGGAGTCCAGCTGACCAGCAGACCAGCCACCAAGCAGGAAAGGCAGCAATAAAATTCCAGTGACGTCCTGGCAGGCTCTGAAACTGCAGGCATGGGCCCCTGTTCCTTCTTACCTACCTCCCTGTGTCAACAGCCATTCTGTCATAATATACCTTCACCATCAATCCATCCTCCCCTCCATTCTATACTCTAAACAATTGCAGTAGTGGCGCCTGGACATTAATCAATATTGGAAGCTAGAGCCGACATACCTCTTGTTAACAGCCGAGTTGATTGCAGTACAAGTTAGTATTCGACTGGCAGCTCCCTTGTTTATACATTTCATTGAAACAACAAGGGAGAAATATTTACAATTATGACTAATGCACATTCTACTCCAATCACAGACAACAGCAAATTATTTTAAATAAAGTGAAAATGGCAAAAAAAGAAACATGACTCTGATTTTTGAATGCAGTAATTATATTTCTCACTGATTTTGTCTTCTATAAAAACATGTTCTCAACCTTTTGATAAATGGCGTTTGTGAACACATCGCAACTGAAATGACATTTGAGGTCAATATTTCCTATAATTTCTGTGCCACTTATGCTATAGCTTTTCAAAAAAGTCAATCACATGTAGGCACAATACTATTGATTTAAAAAAACCCAGCATATTTCTTCAGGTTAGATATATGGGACTGGCAGGAACAATGGGAATACGTATTGGCAGGTCACTATCCTACTGATACATGATACATATTTTTTGGAGCATTTACACTTCAAGTGAATGGTCAATGAAAAGTAAAGCAATACCACCCATGTCATTTTCTTATATGTAACTGCAATGGTCACCAACCAGAAACTAAATTTGCCAAAAAGATTGCTCAGATCTCCTGGCCTGGCATGGCGGCCTTTCAGCCTGACGAGACTGTGTCTTGACAGCCTGGTGTGGCAGTCCCTTGGCCTAGTGTGGCAGTCTCTTGGCCTGGTTTGGAAGCCTCTCGGCCCAGTGTAGCAGTCTTTTGGTACAGTGTGGTGGTCTTTCAGCCTGGTGTGGCAGTCTCACGGCAACCCAGTGTGGCAGTCTCACAGCAGCCCATAGCAGTCTTTCAGCCTGGTATGGCAGTGTGTCTTGGCGGCCCAGCGTGGTAGTCTCTCAGCAGCCCAGTGTGGCAGTCCATCGGCGGCCCAGCTTGGCAGTCTGTCAGTGGCCTGTGGCAGTCATTTGGCCTGGCATGGCCTCAGCATTGACTTCTAGCCTCAAGGTGATTCCAGAGTGATTCCCAGCCTCAACAGCCTCAAAGTGAAGCCCGGCATGGTCTGGAGTCAAGGACTGGACTGGAGGCTAGGTGCCATTGTGGACTGGATTGGAATGGCTGTTGTCCTGAACTTCTTTATTTCTGTGTCTTCGAATTTATTCCCACAATCTGTAATGTTGGATTACTTATTAATTTTCTCTTTTTTTTCCCCTAAGAACTTGTATTAAAGAAACTGTATCTAGGTATATTGTACCTAAGGTGGTACTGTAAGTGGCAACTTATAAACTTCTCACATACTCATTTCAGTACATGTAACAATAAAGCTAATTCAATTCGTTTGATTTCAGATTTCAGGGAACGTGTAAGGGTGCAGCTAGCAATGTTTTCTGGCCTCACATTTGGCCATTATCACTGTTCTTTGGCTCTGGAAGGTTGCACTATGGAGATGGCAGCATTTCAAAGGGGATAATCTAGCTCAGCACTCTACCCAGAAGCACATCGAGGTCATCAGAGATCAAGGTAATGGTGTCCAAAAGAGTCTGTAGCTGATTAATGTTGAGACAAGAATGGGTTGAAAATAAGCTTGTGATTCTCAAATACAGACCTTCATCTGTACTTCACTGTGTGACAAAACCAGATCATTGGTTCAGGTATCTGAAAACGCTTAGCTACAAATTAGTTTCCAAAATTGTCTAAGTACACAGTATTAAGGTATGCCACATTCCTCAGGCAGCTTTTATCCCAACATACAATTAAATATGGAAACTAATTGCAGCTTTCCTCAGTACTACTGCTGCTCAGCTTTGAAAAGCCTCTAATTGAAAATCCAGCTGCTGTTTTGATTTTGGATCATATGCATTAAGAGACATACTGATTTGAGAGGCAAACAGAAAAACTACACAGCCGTCTTTATACTATACTATTGAGTGATGCAGAGACGTAAGGACCAAAGGTTTGAATAAGGGCCAAATTAGAAAGTGGTTATTTTGCAAAACTTTCCATTCACTATATGTCATACTAAAAATCAGGCTTTCCTAAATACCATAATTTAAATGTTCAAATGAGTTCTCATTTAAATAGAATCATTCATCTTTCATCTCAATTCACAATAGCACTTAAAGATCCAATCCTTCTCACATTGAAGGTGAAATAGCTGAATTAATTTCTATTTGTATTGCTGTAGGCTATCCTTATGCTGAAAACTGCTATCTAAACATATGTTTCAATAGAAAAGTACCAAATATTGAGCATATAACTATGACCAATGTTGACATAATCAGACAACCAATGGAATTTAATTCAGTTATCTTGTCTAAGACCTCCCAATCTGCAGATTTACGTTTGGAACCTCATCCTGTAATCTAATACTTTATTACTCATTCATACGATGTGGGTGTCAATGGCAAGGCATTTGTTGTGGGCCTCTGTTTGCTTTTGAACCAAGTGCTTTGCTCGACCATTTAAGAGGGTAGTTAGCAAGCAACTACTTTACTGTGGATCTGGTGTCACTTATAGCTCAGGCTAGATAATGACAGCAGATTTCCTTCCTGAAGAATGGGATTCCTAAAAAGCATTTGTGAAACAGATGGATTGTATGAAAATTAATGGTAGTTCCACGATTCAGAACTTTCAATTCTAGGTTTTATTAATTGAATTTATCATGGTAAGATTTGAATACTTACTTGCACAGGTCTCGCCTGAGCTATGGAATCACCATTTCAGTGATAAACTCACTACATCTCCATCTCCCCTCAGTATTCTTAACTTCACTGAACAGCCACAGTCAAACCTCTTTTCTCCTGGGTTATTGTTCTTTATGGGAATGTACTTCATAGCAAATTATGAATTATTTAAATGTCCATCACTGCTTATGTTTTTTTTGCATATTGTTTCCCAATCTCCATTCGTCAACCTGCACCCCAACTAATATAGTTTGTTTTGTTTTGTTTAAAAGGGCCCAGTTTCTGACTTAAATAAATCACATTTAATTTCAATGTAAAATGTTATTAAATTATGATCAATTTTTTTTGAGGCTCTTTTTTCTCAACATTATTTAGCCCTTTCTGACAATAGATCCAAAATAGCGTTTTCCATGGTTGGTTCCTTGACCTAAAGAGTCTACAAAGACTTAAGTATATAGATACACACCTTTATATACATGATGAACATATTGTGTGAAAATGTGAAGTTGTCCAATTTAGTAAGAATAATAACAAACCAATATATTGCTTGAATGGAGAAAGATTACACACTCACATTTGTGCATATTCCTCCAGCACCAGATAAGTGGATACGTTTGCCACAGCAATAATGTTCAGCATGTCTACTTGGGTAAGTGGAGCTGCTATTAAATCGTGACACAGCATTGGAGGCATTCAATGACAAGGGCCATGTAAAATTGCTGGTACTTGGTTGTGCTATTTACCTCAGCATTTGTCTTCAAAACTCAGAGAATCTCTTATAGACAACACAGCTTGTGTGGGAGTGGGAAGAGTATGAGGATATATCTAGGAAATTACTTGTCCGTCATGTCTGTTGATACACTCTAGTTGTAGGTGTCTTTCAGAACCCATAGAGGGCATGCTCACACTATGCACAATGATCTGCAGGTCAGCGTTCAGGAAGCAGCCTGTCCAGTTTGCTTTGCTCACTTCATCAGTCCAGGAATTCACTCTGTGGCACAGTTGAATTGACTCATTTGTGCCTGGCTGCATAGTTACAGGTGAAGTTGTGACACTTCGGACTGAATATTGACAACCTCTACCATTGCACCATACATCAACTGATCCTACTTTGACAGAAGCCACTATCACTTCACTTCAGCTGAAGAAAATCAACTCCTAATAATAATTAGTGATATTTTATGTATTGATATATACAAACTTCAAACACCAAAGGTATTTTTAGTAAATTTCTCTCTTTATTTTCATGCAGCAGCAGACCTCTCAAAGCAATTAAAGAAACTCACTGTCTTGCAACAAGATCTTTATTTTTTTTTGTAATATTATACTAAATTATGTATAATGTAATGATTAGAAAAGGCTTGTAATCAGATACAGGTCTAATCAAAAGGATGCTCTTAGATGTTCTGGTTTCCATAATAATCTCAAATAATCTCAAATATTGGGGCTTTAAGTATATTTCTTATTGCAGTTTGTGTGGCAGGTGGACAAGACTCAATACATTGTTACTCAGTGCATGATTACAGTGCAGCAGTACAGTGTAGCACCCCAGATGTATAGCCACCTATTTTTTCAAGTAATGTATCAAAATAACATTGTTCTTTCTATTAAAAAAGGGCTCTTTATTAATATCTGTTCTATTCCAATCATTTGCTAAATTAGAGAAGATTAACAATCAATTTTTATAAATGAATTGATCACCTTTTTCATTGTTCTGTGTTTTATAGTTTGTTTTCTTAAAATGTTGTTCATTGTATCACTTAGATGGTAAATGTTGCACCTCCAACTTGTTGATTTGGCGTGGGAGAGCTGACGCTCTCCAGGCTAAATTTCCCATAGTGTCCAGGGATGTGCAGGCTAGCTGGATTAGCCACAGGAAATGCAGGGTTACAGGGATAGGGTGGGATGCTGTTTGGTGGGTCAGTGTGGACTCGATGGACTGAATGGCTTTCTTCCACACTGTAGGAATTTGATTGGCTTCAGTGACATACAACATACAGTTATCATCTTTCCTTTAGTTTGACCCTCTGGTTTGGGCAGTTCCTTGGTATTGAATCTCAGTTCCCTCATATGTTGCAAATTACATTACCTCTTTCACCCAATTACTTTTAAATTTTCGGGAAAAATCTTGCAGTAGAGCCTGAGAGGGATGATTTTATTCTGTGCTCCAGATTTAGGGTTGTAGACGTACTTCTAGCCTCTTATGTGAATTTCTCTTCTTTGTTGGAAACACAAATTTCATACAGTCCTGCAATTCTGGATTATTGTCTAGGTTAGAGTGGTGCTGGAAAAGCACAGCAGTTCAGGCAACATCCAAGGAGCAGCAAAATTGATATTTCGGGCAAAAGCCCTTCATCAGGAATACAGGCAGGGAGCCTGAAGGGTGGAGAGAGTATTCCTGATGAAGGGCTTTTGGCCGAAACGTCGATATTACTGCTCCTCGGATGCTGCCTGAACTGCTGTGCTTTTTCAGCACCACTCTAATCTAGACTCTGGTTTCCAGCATCTGCAGTCACTGTTTTTATCTAGTTGATTTTAATCCTACTGCGAATCCTCTTGCAAGGATGCCTGCCTTGAAGAAGTTTTCCTCCTCTCTCTACAAGAATCTCAGGGAATCCCTCTCCCACTGCCACTCCAGGTTATTTCCTCTGCCCTGAAGCTCTTCAACCATGTCCTGAAACAAACTCGCTACTACAGCCACATTTGCTTCCTCAGTGCCTTCAAGCTCTCTGCCTGTATTCCTGATGAAGGGCTTTTGCCCGAAACATCAATTTTGCTGCTCCTCGGATGCTGCCTGAACTGCTGTGCTTTTCCAGCACCACTGTAATCTAGACTCTGGTTTCCAGCATCTGCAGCCATTGTTTTTACCCAATTCTGGATTATTCTCAAACTCACCATCAACTTCCAGGGTATGGATAATTTGGTTCAACTGACTTCACAATCAGTTGCATCATTTCAGAGAACTTCTCTAGGACACCTGCACTGGCCAACCCCTCAGCATTGTGGCTGAACACTTCAACTCTCCCTCCCATTTCGCCAAGGACATGCAGATCCTGAGTCTCCTCCATCACCCAACCCTAACCACCCGATGCCTAAAGGAAGAACACCTCATCTTCCACCTTGGGATCCTCCAACTGCATGGGATTAACGTGGATTTCACCAGTTTCCTCATTTCCCCTCCCCCCACCTTATCCCAGTCCCATACTTCTAACTCAGCCTCAACCTCTTGACCGGTTCTACCTGTCCAATTTCCTTCCCAACTAACCACTCCACCCTCCTCTCCAATCTATCATCTTCACTTGCACCTTCATCTATCTAGCGCATTCGCAGCTAGCTTCCCCCCAGCCCCAACCCCCCTCCCATTTATTGCTCAACACCCCTGCTCCACAAGCCTCATTCCTGTTGAAGGGCATATGCTCAAAATGTTGATTCTCTTGCTCCTTGGATGCTGCCCGATCTACTGTGCTTTTCCAGCAACACACTCTACGATTATCATCTTCCTTTGCTTTGCACAGCATTAGCGCAGTGTTTGGGCTCTTCACATCTCTCCAGCTTGATCCATATCCACAGTCAGTGAACTCACATGATTGCCCACAGTTCTTGTCCAACTTTTAGAGAGCATTCTTTTTGCTGCATTGACCATAATGCTTTTCTTTTGACTGACTGAAAGGTTAGCTATCTGGGTACCTTGACTATACATTCTCCATGTGCTCTGGCAGTGCCTACAGCTTGAATGAGTAGCCTGCTGCCATCCGTGTCCTTCGAGTTATGTCTCTAGCTGTGTTTTTCAATCTCCTCATGAAATGGTCAACAGGTTCATCCAATTCCTGCCTTAAATTCATGTCAGCCAAATTAACCATTTGTCTTTGGCTGGAGATGTGTGTTGAATTCTTCAACCATTCTGACTTGTGTTTTTGCTTCTATCTTTACTCAGCTCCCATCTATTAAACAAATTCAACTCTTCTCTCCTGCCTATGAAAGGAAATAGCTGACCGTTGCCTTTTTTAAAATTAATTTACGGGATATGGGTGTCGCTGGCTGGGCTAGTATCTATTGCCCATCCCTAAATGCCCAGAGGCCAGCTAAGAGTCTGTGAGGAGTAGCATGTAGGCCATACCAGGTAAGGATGGCAGTTTCCTTTCCTAAAGGACATCAGTGAACCATATGGGTTTTTACAACAATCAACAATGGATTCACGGTCATTATTAGACTTTTAGATTAGATTAGATTAGATTACTTTACAGTGTGGAAACAGGCCCTTCGGCCCAACAAGTCCACACCGACCCGCCGAAGCGCAACCCACCCATACCCTACGTATACCCCTTACCTAACACTACTAACAATTTAGCATGGCCAATTGACCTGACCTGCACATCTTTGGACTGTGGGAGGAAACCGGAGCACCCGGAGGAAACCCACGCAGACACGGGGAGAACGTGCAAACTCCACACAGTCAGTCGCCTGAGTCGGGAAATGAACCCGGGTCTCAGGCGCTGTGAGGCAGCAGTGCTAACCACTGTGCCACCATGCCACCCACAGACGGCAGACTTTTTGTTTGCAAATTGAATACAAACTTCATCATCCTGCCATGGTGGGATTCAAACCTGGGTCCCCAAAACATTTCCTGGGTCTCTGGCTTAACAGTCCAGTAATTATACCACCAAGTCATCACCTCTCCTATTTAGACAGCTCTGGTTTGCACTTTTGTTCAAACTTCTAAACTACCTATCCAACTTCATCAGCCTCCCTTCATAAACTGTTGCCATACAATCACTGCTGTGGTGATTTACACATGATTCATTCAATCTCTCTCTCGCTGGCATGACTTTGGCATATTTTTTCAAGCTAATATAGCATTTAATTCTTTTGTAACCTTCAAGCTATCCCAGCAAGTTTTGAGAAGATTTGCTCACTGAGCTGGAAAGTTCATTTCCAGATATTTCGTCAACCTACTAGGCAACATCTTCGGTGGGCCTCAGGTTGATAATTCCTGCTTTCTATTTATGCCTTTGGGTTTCTTTGGGTTGGTGCTGTCATTTCCTGTGGTTATGTCATTTCCTGTGGTGAAGTCACTTCCGGTTCCTTTTCTCAGGGGGTGGTTGATGGGGCCTAACTCGATGTGTTTGTAGATAGAGTTCTGATTGGAATGCCATGCTTCTAGGAATTCTCGTGCTTGTCTTTGTTTGGCTTGTCCTAGGACACGCTATCCCTTTAAGCTATCCCACCACTATTGGTCAAAATAAACATGGAGACGGCAGAAAAGCTTGCCAAAATCTACAGACATTTTGTCGATACAGGAGAGGCGTCAGAGGAGTAGAGAGTGACAAATGTGACATCCTTGTTCAAGAAAATGGGCAAGGAACATTCGTTGTAATTATAGACCAGTCAATTTAACATCAGTGTTGGATAAGGTTTTAGAAACAATAATTGGTCAGAAAAAAATCATCAACAAGCTATCAGAAATGTTTAAGTTAACTTAATAGAGGCAGCACAAATTTATAGAAGCCAGATTATACAGTATAGCTAAAGTTTTGATGATGATTGATGAGGGGAATGCAGTTAATTTTGTTTATGCACAGAAAAGGCTGGTTCATTAAATCAAGGCTCCTACAATAGGAGGATCAAGGTTGGCTTAATACCAAGCAAGGCAAGACAACTGTGTTATTTGGTTGTCATACTTTAGGGTAATAGACAATGATGTCCCTCAAATATCAATACTAGGACCACTGATTATATTGACATATATAAATGACTTGGATACTGTAAAACAAGAGTAATAGTTTAAAATTTGTCAATGAGGAGGAAACTTGGAGATGTGGCAAACAGTGAGATTACTAATTAACTGCAACAGGACCCAGATTGATAGAATGGGCAGATAAGTGTCAGATGGAACTTAATACATAGAAATCTAAGGTGACGAATCTTAGCAAAAGGGATTAAGGGAGGCAGTATAGATTTAATTGTTCCAATGGGTGTGCAAAGGCAGAAGGGCCTGTAGATTCATCTTTGATCTTTGAAGGTAGTTGGACGATTGAGAACAGTGACCGCAAAGCATGACATCTTACAGTTGAAAAGTAGAAATATTAAGGCTAAAGCAGGGAGGTATTGCTGAATATTTATGAAATTCTAGCTGATCACCAAACTTTGAGAAGGTGCAGAGGAGATCTATCAGAATATGGAATTTCAGCCACAAAGTCAGCTTGAAAATGCTTGGGTTGTCTTCCCTTGTTGAAGGTTGAGGGTTGATTTAATAGAGAGTTAGTATGGAGACTACTGGCTGAATGGCCTCCTGCTCTATGGGTCTAACATTCCATGGGTGCCACAGCCTGATAGGAGGGCGATGTGCGAGTTCTGATCCTGCACTTGATGGCTGTGAGCCCAGATCTGCCTTCTCCCAGCCTAAATGGCCACCTCCAGGCTCACAGACCACTCATGGATGTACAGGCTGGATGTCCAGGCTTGTGGCCTGAGCAAAAGGCCCAAAGCTGCAGAACCTCGGAGGCTCAACTGGGGGAGAGGTGCAGCTGAGTCAGACTAAAAAGGAGCCCTCAGAGATGTACATTTTTAGTTTAGAGATAATGAGACGCCTCCATGGCCCCTCTAGGGATATGGGTCAATCTTCTCAACTCGCAGGCTCCTCTGCAACCTGTCCTGGGCAGACACAGGGAAGCCGTCTCCAAGGCTAGAGAGCTGTCTACTAGTACCGGACTCTTCCTGGGCCTCAGGAAATCGACCCTAAACTAATCATTGATTATTTAAACTGGCTGCCATTTAGAGGAGAATGCGCCACCTTCCAGTGCTATCACTGGGAAAGTGAGGAATGGAAAGGAGAGGTGGGGGGAATGAAAGGGATAAGCACCTTGTCATGATGAGCCATAAAGAGTGAAGGAAAAGTTCTGAGCTGATGTCAGTTATGGTGGCGATAGAGGCTTTAGAATTTAGATCCAGTGCTTCTGGTTTAACAAACAGGAAAATACTCCTGATTACATCTTGCCTCTATTAGTTGAGGCATTGATTATAAGAGCAAGGTGGTCACGATGGAACTGTATATAACATTAATTAGTCCACAATGTTCTGGTTACCGCACTTAGCAAGGAAGTGACTGCACTGGAGAGGGTGCAGAAGGGATTGCCTGGCCTGGACTGATCCAGATATGAAGAGAGACAAGATAGACTGGGGTTTATTTTCCTTAAAGCAGAGAAGGCTAAGGGGTCATCAGAATGATGTGTACAAAGTTGTGTGGGTCATAGACAGGGCTGACTGGAAGAAATATATGACCTTAATGGTGGAGTCAGTAACCAGGGGTCATAGGTTCAGGGTGAGGAGCAGGAGATTTAAAGGGGTTTTCAGGGGCAAGAAAAATTACTCAGAGAGTCATGGCTCTCTGGAACTCTGACTAAAAGGGTGGTCGGAGTGGGAATCATAGAGTCATAGAGAAGTACAGCACAGAAACAGATTCTACAATCCAACTCATCCATGCCAAACAGATATCCTAACTTAATCTAGTCCCATTTGCCAGCACTTGGCCCATATTTCTCTAAATCCTTCTTTTTCATATACCCATCTGGATGCCTTTTAAATGCTGTAATTGTACCAGCCTCCATCACTTCCTCTGGCAGCTTATTCCATACATGCACCAGCCTCTCAAGGTCCCTTTAAAACCTATTCCCTCTCAACTTAAACCTCTGCCCATTAGTTTTGAACTTCTACATCCCAGGGAAAATACCTTGTCTATTTATCCTAATAATCCCTTCATGACTTTATAAACTGCTATGAGGTAATCCCCTCAGTCTCCAACAATCTGAGAAAAACAGCCCCAGTCTATTCAGCCTTTCTCTATAGCTCAAACCTTCCAACCCTGGCAACATCCTTCTAAATCTTTTCTGAACCCTTTCAAGTTTCACAAAATCCCTCCCATAGGAAGGAGATCAGAATTGCATGCAATATTCCAAAAGTGGCCTAACCAATGTCCTGTACAGCCGCAAAATGACCTCCCAACTCCTAATCTCAATGCTCTGACCAATAAAGGAAAGCATGCCAAACGCCTTCTTCACTATCCTATCTATCTGTGACTCTACTTTCAAGGAACTATGAACCTGCATTCCAAGGTCTTTTTGTTCAGCAACACTCCTCAGGACGTTAACATTAAGTCCTGCTAAGATTTGCTTTTCCAAAATGTAGCACTCCACATTTATCTAAATTAAACTCCATCTGCCACTTCTCAGCCCATTGGCCATCTAATCAAGATCCTGTTGTACTCTGAGGTAACCTTCTTCACTGTCCACTACACCTCCAATTTTGGTGTCATCTAAAAACTTACTAACTATACCTCCTATGTTAACATTCAAATCATTTATATAGATGATGAAAAGTAATGGATCCAGCACTGATCCTTGTGGCACTCCACTGGTCACAGGCCTCTCGTCTGAAAGGCAACCCTCCACCACCCCCCTCTGTCTTCTACTTTTGAGCCAGTTCTGTATCCAAAATACATTTCTCCCTGTATTCTATGCTTTCTGACCTTGCTAACTGGTCTCCCGTGAGGAACCTTGTCAAACACCTTACTGAAGTCCATATAGATCACGTCCACCACTCTGCCCTCATCAATCCTCTTTGTTACTTCTTTAAAAAAACTCAATCAAGTTTGTGAGACATGATTTCCCACGCACAAAGCCATGCTGACTATTACTAAAATCTTCAAGACATTTCAAAACTATTTAGATGAACACCTTGAAATGCCATAGCATGAAAGGTTATGGATCAAGTGCTGGAAAGTAGGATTAATATAGATAGCAGCTCAATGATCAGTGCAAACGTGACAGATCAAAGGACACTTTTCTGTGCTGCAAAAATGTCTCGGATGTTATGACTGTACATCAGTGTATACCCTTTAGTGTTATCTTGTTCCTTTTAATAATAGGTTTTGAATGTCTTGTCGGACAAAGAATGCTGATAATTGCAAACGCAACGTATTTATGAAATCAACAATAGTGACAATGCCAGTGATTGTGGCAAACAGAATTATTCAATAATCTTTGTTTTCACCTGGTTATTGCTGTAGAATGCCTGTGTCATCCCATTGCCAGTGGAACAGAACTCCCTCTGCCAGGGCAGTAAATGATATTGATTATGTGATACTGAAAAGCTTTTGTGCAATTTCCAGTTTCGCATAACACCAATTCCCCCTTGGGGTGGGCTGCTGAGAATCTGGGAAGATGGAGACTGTTACATCATCACATCTATTAATACTCTACACAGTGAACCTTTCACATTCCCTCTTTGGGAATCTCTCTCGAATCCTGTGTCATTTATACCAGCGCACCATAAAAACGTATAATCCGCCTGGAGCTTTGGGCTGCTATTCACTCCAACCAAAAGCTTTCAGTGCTCAGTTCTCTTTCTCCTATTCTATTATTATGTGTTTCAGCTGTAAAGGCATAATGAAAGGATCCTTTTCTGACAGCCTGGCACAGGCTCATCATATAGTTCAACAGCTCACAGAGAGATAAAACAGAAGCCCTTAAGGGTCTATTTTACTCTGAACAGGAATGCAATGTGAATGACATTGAGCTGTCATGCTCACAGACACTAAATAGGTGAACCTTTGTCCAAATCTTTCACATCAACAGAATCTCCTGAAAAACATTGTTTTACTCTCAGGGTAGAAAAGTTGTGAATGACACACAAAAGCTTCACAAATAAAATGGCAATTTAAGCCACGAGTTCGTTTCAAGGTCTATTCTTTTAAAAAGACAATTTTTCCTACTTCTGACTACAGACTTTCAAATACCTATTTATGTGAGTTTATTTTTAAAATGGAACAAAGTAGATGTTGTCTAAAAATAATAATCTTTTTCTCAATTTGCAACTAATAATGTTCCAATGAAAAAAAAATTTACACATTGGAGACTAAGAAGTTTACTTTACCAAGTAACACCTTTCTGAAGTTGCACCAATTGAATTAATTTAAAATTTCACATTTTTCCTGGAATCAAGAATAATGGTGACTTTGAGGTTATAGAATTATCACAAAAGCCCACCCAGTTCACCCTCTTGAGGGAAGGAAATCTGCTATCCTTACTCAGTCTGGTCAGCATGTGACTCTACACCCACAGCAATGTGGTTGACTCTTAACCACCTTTTGAAATGGATGAGCCAGCCACAGTTGCATCAGAACTGTACATAAACATGAGAATCAAGCCAAACAGACCACCCAGGATCTACCCAATCACCAGACAAACCCAGCCCTGTGAACTCAGCAAAATCCTCCTTACTGACATCTGGGGACTGCCATCAAGTTTCAGAGAGAGAGAGAGAGAGAGAGAGATCTCAAAATCTAGAATCGTATTATCCCTACATTGCAGAAAGAGGCCATGCAGCCAATCGCGTTCACACTGACCCTGTGAAGACAACCTCATCCAGACCAAGTCCCCTGATCTTATCCTTGTAACCCCACATTTACCATGGCTAACCCACCTAATCTGCATGTCCCTGGACTCTACAGGACAATGTAGCATGGCTAACCCATCTACACATCCCTGGACACTATGGGCAATTTAACATGACCAATTCACCTAACTTGTGCATCTGTCGACTGTGGGAGAAATCTAAAGCATCCAGAGGAAACCAAGGCAGACACAAGAAGAATGTTAAACTCTTCACAGATAGTCAGCTGGGGCTAAAATTGAACTCTTGTCCCTAGCACTGTGAGGCAGCAGTGTTAACCATTGTGCCACCATTCCACCTTAGTCAAATGACAGTGACGTAAGTCAGACTCATGCCTTCCAAACTTACAACTCATGTCTCTGACCTTATTGCCATCCCCATTCCCAGATATGTTTTGCCCTGCTAACAGAGGTGGCGGTACAGTGATATACTGTAACAAGAGAGTAGTCCTGAGCACTGACCCTGGAGCCGATGGAAGATTTATACTTTACTGCTCCAGTACAGTTACAAGATTGATGTTTACTGGACAAAGTTGAAAATGGACAGGATGTGGAGGTGCCAGTGTTGGATTGAGGTGAACAAAGTCAAAAGCCACACATCACCACGTTATAGTCCAACAGGTCTATTTTAAATCACAAGCTTTCACAGCATTAGGTAAAGTGGAGGGAAGTGCACAGCTACAGAACTTGTAGGCAGAGAGATCACTGTAAGATAATTCTGGATAATCAAAACTGTCAAAAGATAGTACAAATGGTGTGAGTGGAGTGTTGGCAGTCTGAATAACTGCATAATCAAAAGTGTCAAACAGTGTGAGTAAAGTGTCAACAGCTGAATAGTAAGTAAAAGGATGACCTATGATCTGATTAGTTAAGGCAGAGATAATTACACAACATCAAAAATAAGATAGTGTTAGAGACAAACCAAATAGCTGGAACAACATGACAGTTATAAGGGTCAACAGGATTTACACATATTTGGAAAGGCAAGGACTGATTAGAGATAGTCAACACAGCTTTGTGCACGGGAAATTATGTCTCACAAACTTGAATGAGTTTTTGAAGAAGTAACAAAGAGGATTGATGAGGGCAGATCAGTGGACGTGTTTTTTTATATGGACTTCAGTAAGGCGTTTGACAAGGTTCCCCATGGGAGATTGGTTAGCAAGGTTAGATCTCGTGGAATACAAGGAGAAATAGCCATTTGGATACAGAACTGGCTCAAAGGTAGAAGACAGAGGGTGGTGGTGGAGGGTTGTTTTTCAGACTGGAGGCCCTTGACCATTGGAATGCCACAAGGATCGGTGCTGGGTCCACTACTTTTTGACATTTATATAAATGATTTGAATATGAACATAGGAGATATAGTTAGTAAGTTTGCAGACAACACCAAAATTGGAGGTGTAGTGAACAGGGAAGAAGGTTACCTCAGCTTATAACGGGATCTTGATTAGATGGGCCAATGGGTTAAGGAGTGGCATATGGAGTTTAATTTAGATTCTTGTGTGGTGTTGCATTTTGGGAAAGCATACCTTAGCAGGACATATATACTTAATGGTAAGGTCCTATGGATTGTTGCTGAACAAAGAGGCCTTGGAGTGCAGGTTCATAGCTCCGTGAAAGTAGAGTCACAGGTAAATAGGATAATGAAGAAGGCATTTGGTATGCTTTCCTTTCTTGGTCAGAGTACAGAGTTTAGGCATTGGAAGGTCATGTTGCGATTGTATAGGACATTGGTTAGGCCACTTTTGGAATATTGTGTGCAATTCTATTCTTCCTCCTATCGGAACGATGCTGTGAAACTTGAAAGGGTTCAGAAAAGATTTCCAAGGCTGTTGCCAGGGTTGGAAGGTTTGAGCCAAAGTGAGAGGTTGAATAGGTTGGGGCTGGTTTTCCCTGCAGTGTTGGAGACTGGGGATGACCTTATAGAGATTTATAAATTCATAAGGGGCATGGATAGGATAAATAGACAAGGCCTTTTCCCTGGGGTGGGGGAGTCCAGAAGAAGGGGGACATTGGTTTCGGGTGAGAGGGGAAAGATATAAAAGAGACCTAAGGGGCAAGCTTTTCACACAGAAGGTGTTGCGTGTATGGATTGAGCTGCCAGAGGAAGTGGTGGAGGCTGGTACAATTGTAACATTTAAAAGGCATCTGAATGGGTATATGAATCTGAAGGGTTTTGAGGCCGATGCTGGCTAGTGTGACTAGATTAGGTTTGGATATCTGGTTGGCATGGACAAGTTGGACGGAAGGGTCTGTTTCCATGCTGTACATCTCTATGACTCTATATGATAGGGATCTAACTATCGTAACAAGTAACTGCACAAACTAATAAAGATACAGCGATCACAACAAGTTATCAAAGTAATGGTGCCCAACCTGAAGGGTAAGGAAGATTTTACAAACACAGAACAGTATGGTGGGGTTACATGCAGCATGACATGAACTCAAGTTGTTTGAGGCCATCCTCACGGGCACGGCACTTGGCTATCAGTTTCTGCTCAGCGATTTTGCATTGGTGTGTATCTCGAGGATGTTCAAAAATGGACAAAGTAGGTCCTGTCCACAAAAGACAGAAGAAATCCCATGAGGTTCCAGAGATGACAAAGGTGACAGAGGGTCTTGTAAACAGTGCCTTCAAGCAACATTGACTCACTTGCTCAGTTTGGGTTCTGTTAGAATTACTCAATTCCAGATCTCACAACAATTTTGGCACATAAGGACAAAATAGGAGAAATGATGCAAGTGCTACTGCCCTTGTCAACAAGGCAGCATTTGACAGAATTGGTACCAAGTAATTCTAGTAGATTGAAATCAAGGGTAAACAGTAGGATCACTGCACTGGCTGTAGTCATGTCATGCTGCATGTAACCCCACCACACTGTTCTGTGTTTGTAAAATCTTCCTTATCCTTCAGGTTGGGCACCATTACTTTGATAACTTGTTGTGATCTCTGTATCTTTATTAGTTAGATGGTCGTGTTTGATGGAAGCTAGTCATCTCAATCCCAGGATACCAATGACCAAAGTGAAGCCTGCTCTGCCCACGTGTCTGAGGCCCAACCACCTTCAGCTAATTTAGCCCTGACCTTCCCAACAACATATAGTCAGAAGTAGGGATGTTCATTGATGGTATTTCAATTCTTAGTGTCTCCAATAATGAAGCCACCATTGACTATGTACAAGCAAGGCCTGGATAAAATTCTCACTTGGTCAGATACACATCACAAATGCTTCTTGTCATTTAAGTGCCAGGCATTGAATATCTCCATTTGACATTAATAAATTACCATTGCCAATCCTCTTCTATCCACACTCTGGAGATCACCATTGACCAGAAACCTAATTTTAACAACATTAATACTGTGGCTGCAATAGCAGGATAGAGGTTAGATATCTTGTAGTGCGTAATTTACCTGACTCCTTGTCTGCCATCTAGACACAAGTCTGGACTGAGATGGAACACTCCCCATGTGCCTGGATAAGTGCAGCTCCAACATTCAAGAAACGCAAGATTGCCTAGGACAAAGAGCTATTAATTGTGACTCCCTTACCATCTTAAACATTCACTCCTTCCATTACCAGTACACATTGGCAGTCATGTATAACATATACAATTCACAATGCATCAATTTCCCGAGCATCTTTTAACAGCATCTTCCGAATCTGAAACCTTGACCATATGGAAGGATAAGAGTTGCAGTTACTTGGAAATACCACCACATGCAAGTTGTCCTCCAAACCACAGACCATTCTGACACTAAAATGTGTGGTAATTCTTCATCATAGTTGCATCAAACCCCCTCTCGAACAGCAGTGTGGGTGTGCTCAAACTACACGGAGTGCACTGGAGGATGAAAGCAGCTCACCACTACTTCCACATGAACAATGAGGTCAAGAAAGTAAGTGCTGACCCAGCCAGATACAAACATAAACCATGAATTAATTCTTAAAAAATCAAGAAACCTTTTGCTATTTTAACACAAAAGCCTCTCAACAATACATTTTTGTCCATTCATGCAAATGTTACTGCAATCAGCACCAATGCTGCACTGAGCAAACAGATTTGTGTTTTTTTAAAGAGAGCACACTTCCCTGCCCTTCTTGCTATTACATGATACAGTCGAATAATTGCTGAAAGCCCTGCTCTTACTGAATCTTAGTCATCGAGTCGTAGAGATATACAGTGCAGTAACAGACCCTCCCATCTAACTCATCCATGCTGACCACTTATCCTATCTAATCTAGTCCCATTGTCCAGCATTTGGCCCAGATGCCTCTAAAACCTTCCTATTCATTCACCCCTTCCAGATGCCTTTTACATGTTGTAATTGTAGCAGCCTCCACCACTTCCTCCAGTACTTCATTCCATACATGCATGACTCTCTGTGTGAAAATGTTGCCCCTCAGGTCCCTTTTAAAACTTTCCCCTCTCATCTTAAATCAATGCCATTTAGTTCTGGACACCCCCACCCTGGGAAAAGACCTTGTCTATTTACCCTATCCAAGCCCCTCATGCTGTCATAAACCTCTATAAGGTCATTCCTCAGCCTCTGATGCTCCAGAGAAAATAGTAACCAACATGCTTGGAAATATTTTCAGAACCCTTTCAAGTTTCACAACATCTTTTTGATAGGAGGAAGAATAGAATTGCACACAATATTCTAAAAGTGCCTAACCAATGTTCTATACAACTGCAGCATGACCTCCCAACTCCTGTACACAATGCTCTGACCAATAAAGGAAAGCATACCAAACACCTTCTTCACTATCCTATCTACATGTAACATCACTTTCAAGGATCTATGAACCTGCAGTCCACGGTCTCTTTATTCAGCAACACTCCCCAGGGCCTTACCATTAAGTATTTAAGTCCTGCCCTGGTTTGCCTTTCCAAAATGCAGCATCTCACATTTATCTAAATTAAACTCCGTCTGCAACTCCTTTGGCTCATTGACCCATATGATCAAGATCCTGTTGTGCTCTGATACATCTAATAGCGACACTATTCTACGCTCAATAGTTCTGCATGCATGTGGGAAATGCATCATTGAAACAATTGTACTGCACTTTTTGTCTTAACACCAATCATTTTATTTATTGTGTCTCAATGTGTCCTAATATTGATTAGGTACACAGTTAACTTGGAATTGTTATCAGCTGCATATAGACCTGGAATCCAAATATTTGTTTGACAGGTGGTGAACTATTGGCCCACCATGGAATTTTACACAGTGGTAATTTAAGGAATGAATAAACAATCAGTGCCATTGAATTGTTATGAAATATGTAATATCCTAATGGCTTGATACCTGTACTAGTACATCTCCTGCGGTTTGGCCTGTGGTGAGTCAGAGAACATACTCACTCCTAACAATAGGAATATTTATGCTTCCAGAATTAATTCTTGAGGCTCAGTGACAGTGAAATGCAACCACACACGTCACCTGGTTTTAAGCAAGATTTCAAAATTACCAATAAAATAAACAGAAAGAGCACTGCCCAGACTGTAAATGCTCAATATTTTATCCAAACATATGTATTGAACTTCTTACTGATATATTTCCCATTGTCCTAGCATGTCGAGTGTATTTTCAGATTTTGAGACTAAGGGGAGTTGAGAGCCTAATGATACCATTGTTTGACTATTAATCCAGAAAATCAAGTAATGTTCTGGGGTCCGCATTCAAATCTCACCATGGCAGATGGTGGAATTTTGAATCAACAAAAATCTGGAATAAAGGGTCTAATGATACTCATTGCCAATTGTTAGGAAAACCCATCTGGTTTAGTAGTGCGCTTTAGGAAACATAGCTTCCTACATGTGGCCCCAGACCCACTGCAAAGTGATTGACTCTTCTGGGCAGTTAGGAATGGACAATAAATTCTGGCCTAGTCAACATCACCCACTTCCTGTGAATGAATAATAGCAACATTATCTACTAGAGTAATTCCTCAATGTACTGTTGGCTTTTGACAACAGAAATTGAATGCATCATTCAAGTCTGTGTTAGTCAGTCAGGCAGGAGGGCTGTGTCAACCCTGTGTGCCACCCTGCACTTGTACCATCTCGAATGTCCATGTGGCGTGAATATCAGAATATCAGAATTGGTGCTTTCTGAGTCAAGTACAGGGTCATTGAGTTCCTCTTTCACCACTGGCTGAGGGGCATTGTCATTTTCAGCAGCTGGAATATAAGAAACCGACCAGAGTCAGCCTCTGGATTGAGTGGAAGAAGAGAGAGAAGGGGGTGTTGAAAGGACCTACGGCTTTTTGTTCAGACTGTAAGACATGAGGAAGAAATCAGAAATGAGAAAGAGGATTGTCTATAAAGAAACCTTGCGTGATGTTTCCTTCAGTATCGTCTGTGACCACAACGTCCAATCTGGCCCTTACCATGATGGTCAGGGTGCTCTCTTCAAGAGGACCAGGCTGTCCAGACAAACTGTTCCTCTACTGTGACAGCCTGTCATATAATGTCACTTGGCCCTTCAAGCCTGTTCCGCCATTCAATACAAGTGTGACTGATCATCCACTGAGTCTTGTGAGGTGCTTGAAGAATATATAACTGTCATGGTGGATTAGCTGCCATTGCATCTATGTGAGATGTCAGTTGCAAGTTAAGTGCCTGAGCATGAGAAATAGATTAAGTGAAATCGATTGCAGTAATTGCAGGCCAGTGCAGGTTAGTGAGGAAGGAGAGTGCTGTCGTATGAAGTGAGATTGTGAGTGGTGCCAGTGTGAACAGAAAGTATGACCTACACCTACACATCTCTGGCTTGATCATGAAGTATTTTCTAGCATTGCAGCTATGGTTCCAGGGCTATTGTCCTGGAATGAACACCCTCAGACATCTCCTTTCACCTCCTTCTGAAGAGATGCTGGGGCGGGTATCTTTCTTCCTGGAGTAAATAAAAGGCTCGGTTCTTCTTCATTTCCCGTGCTGAGGCCTCCACAGCAACACTGGCAAATTCTGGCCCAAACCCAATGTCAGCCATTTCTCCTGTAACAGGATACAGTTTATAAGCTGTTGGCTGGCATCAAGTACCATTGTGGATACTACTCACACTCCTGACATGTAGGCAGCTAATGAATAGTACTACCTGCATAAACTAGCTATTTGAATCAAAAGGAAACTTTGGATATTTTATGCTGCCTGCAATCCAAATGTGACTGCAATCAGATTTCGGAGCCCATGAATCATATTCCATTTGTTCAAGTTGCTGGGAGGGTTATGGTACTTTCAGAAATGAATTTCAAAACCATGACAGCTCATAAGCGAATGTTGAGCAGAGTGCATAGCAAGATCCCATTCTAAACAACATAAAAGGGCACAAGGTGCCAGTGCAATGCATTTAACAGAACTGGCCTCTCCAGGGAATGTGGCACATCACCTTAGACAGAGTTTGAAAGGAGACCAGAGGCTCATGAACAGTATAATCAACCTGGTGAAAGATTTATGCCTATTTTGCCATCCTCCCACAGGACAAAAGCTCAACACTATTGCTGGATTAAATTAAAGGCCAATTAGCCATAGAAGCCTCCATAAAGTACCGTAACATTGAAATATACCTCCTTAAAAACAAGCATTCAGGAGACGTAAAAATAGAACCACTGATGAGTGAAAGAATACAAGATAATGACAGGATACAACAGCATTGTAAAATTTCTGAAGTGTTTTAAAAATTGGAGTTGTTCTTGCAGTAGTTGGCCACCTGTTTCATATTTAAATATACACATCACATAATTTAAACTATATTTACTTCACACTCTGATGAGAGCAATTTATCATAAAGGAGTGTGAGCATCAACAGCAGTGATTACTCAATTTGTTTCTCCTCACACACTAACAGTTCCTGACATGATTGCAATCCTTGCTTTCATCCTTATGGCTGTCTGAGTAAGTTCCAAAATAAAACTGGGTTTACCTGTAATGCTACAAAGACATTAGCCACAGCCTGGCCATATGTGTCATGACAATGAATGGCAAGGGCACTTTTAGGGATTTCTTTCATCACTGCTTCCAGCATTTTCTTCACATTTCCCGGAGTTCCGACACCAGTTGTGTCTCCCAGTGAAATCTCATAGCAGCCCAGACTGTACATTCTTTTAGCCACCTAGGGGGGAAACAAGACTGCAATTAATATATTTTTCAGCTCAACGCATTGAAAAGAAATTTCTGAGTTCAAGGAAATTGTTCGTAATCTCACTCTGTTTTAAAAAAGAAAAAAATCCTAAAAACAAAATGACAGCTTAATAAATAATTGAAGTTTCCTTGGAAAGTGTGTTGATAGATTTCTTTTCCCACACAATCTCGCTTGGCAACAAATATTCAGGACATGTTGAGAAAATGGGGATCACTCACAACTGAAGAGACATATGAATTAAATTACTATTTATTTCTTGAGACAAGGTTCCACAGTTGCAAATATTGATAAGACACATATATGCATTTCGATCTATAAATTCTCCAAAATGGAAAGGAGGGTCTTCCAGACTATAGAGGAGATGTAAGAGGGTGTCACTGGGTTCAAACATGGGAACACAGTCCCTTCACTATATTCATTAGTTGGAAATTTGCTGATGGCGTGATAACAAATTACAGAAGTGGAAAACAAGATTGCTTGTGTATAGCAATATCACAACTTCCATAGTCACGAGGCAACAAAGCACTTTTGAAGTGCTCACCATTGAACTACGGGGATGCACCACAAGGTTTCACATGCAGCAAGTGAGATTATCCATTTTCAGTAATGTAGGCTGTAGGATAAATACTGTCTCTGAGACCTTGAGAATTCTCCTGTACTTTCTGCACTTTGATGTGAGGTTTCCCATTGGTTTCCAAGTCACAACTAAACACTGATGTGGAAATGTGGTACTGTCTAACATTCTTCACACATTGTCTGAGACGACAGATAGCATCTCAGTTTAAGGTTACCAATAACAGGCAAACCACTTCACTGTCGCTTCAAGAGGCTTGAGTGCTATCACTTAAGCGAGATTCAAAGAAACCTGTGATCGAAAATACAATTAAACCTTACCAGTGGGTCTACTCTAAATCCATTTGAATGGACTTCACCAACACTAAGAAGCAACACAAAGCACAAAACATCCTGACTAACTCGGTAATAGTAGTAAAATCCAACAAGAAACAAAGGTGGAAATGTTGGATCTTCCCATGAGAAAGCATTGATGGGGAACTGCTTTCTGCTACCGAATGTAAGCTCAAACATAGCATCACTGGAATCGAATCTTTGTTCCGCAATCTGCCAGCTCAGCCTATTTCTTGTACTCACTCCCAGCACCCACACTGATGATCTACCTAAAATGGCACCTATTAGGGCTAACACTGTAAATGTATGATGCAGATGACCCTTTGACCAGTAAAAGTGCCCACTGTGTGAAAAAATGTAGGTGCTACACAATGTGATATTTACAGTTTAAAGTGTCAACTTCACAACTGACTTCTCCCAGCATGGACCAACACTTGTAAGACCCAAAGTCGAGAAACTTTGGGCCTGCATTTTGTATCAATTTAGATTAATGGATGGAAAATCAAACTCATCCCAGCACCAGGGCCAACTATGAGTGCCATGAATAGCTGAATATGTAATGTGATCTGAGAATTTTGGTGGGCACTTATGGAAAACGAGAACTGTACTGACAGAACAGGAGAAATAATTGATTGAGGTTATACTGAATGACTATATTTCTCTATTCTCTGTGGACATTCTCCAGGTGCTATATTGTGTCCTCAAGCTAATAATGGGATGGAAGATGTATCCAATTTACAAATGTCTTCCCCCAAATGAGTGCACTGAGTTTTAAAAGCTGCTGCTGGATTATATCTCAAGTATAGATGAGCTACCACACAGAACGTCAGAGTCCTTGGATGAAGGTGTCTGCTGCATGTTCAAATAGCAATAAGAAAATAATCAGAGATAAATACTCAGTATCATCAGAAATGGGGTGGCATTGCAGTTGGCATAACTGTCATGCTGAATGAGTAGAATATGTATAAAAATACAAGGTTTGAGACAAAAACAGAGACTGCTGGAGAAATTCAAAAGCTCAATGGCATCCGTGAGGAGAAAAACAGACTTAATGTTTTGAGTCCAGTGACTGTTCGTCAGAATCAAAAGCAGGGGGGAATGGCTGATGCTGATGCTGGGAGGCAGGGTTTTGGAATGGATGGAAAGTAATGAGTTGAATTGATGATGACAATGCCCTTAGAGACAGAGAAGAGAAAGAAGAGATAAACAAAGGGAACACTGATAATAAGCAGGAGGGAGGTAAATGCTAAATGGGCACAACGGGAATTGTGATTTTTGAAAATGGGTTGGATATGTTTGGGAAAGAACAGTGTTTGAGGGTGTGGGGTTGGTAACAAATATGAGGGAAGGTGTTCATGCTATGAAACTGTTAAACTCAACATTGAGTCCTGAGGGATGTCATTTACTTAGGTGGAAGACAGAGTATTGCTTCTGTTGAGCTTTAATGGAGCACTGCGGCATGTCTGAGACAGAGATAATGACCAGCGCTGTTAAAATAACAGGTAACTGGAAGCTCAAGCTCAGGTTTATGCCAGGTAAGTAGGGTGCTAACTGAGGAGAGGGTAGGGCCCTAGGTGCCAATTAAAAATGATGCAGTGTTTAGGGTCTGCTGGGGTAGGTGGGATCGATTCTGGCAACGAAATGGGGCCAAGGTTTCAGGTTGAATCTAGCAGAGCATGGGTCTAACTGAAGGTCCCATGGGAGGTGGGAAACATACTGGGTCACAGTAAAAGGTCTGGGAGAGTTGTATGAAGTAAATCTGGGATCAGTTTTATTGTTACTCAGGAGTTTGATTACCTATGTAATAGTCTATCTTTAAGCAAGTAACTATTCCAGTTAACTTCAGTGGAACCATCCAAAGTTTCTGATTTTCATGAAGACTTTGTCAAGTTCTAGGTATTGAGGAATTGCCCAGTGGGGAAACTCAATTTCCCAAGCAATTCCTTTGGCGTGTGCTACAATGGGGATTCTGCAGGGTCCCAGACACAACTCCCACCTACACTGAGGAACAACAGCTTGGCCAGTGTAAGTCCTGAAATAGTGTTACACCCAAAACATTTACTTCTCCACCTCCTGATGCTGCCTGCCTTGCTGTATTCTTCCAACCTCCTGCTTGTCTACCTTGGATTCCAGCATCTGCAGTTTTTTTTGTCTCTAACCATGAAAAATCCAGGCCATTGCTGCTCTCACTACCTATACCAGCTCAATTTCTGTTACTAATTTTGTTTCCACAATGTTGAGCCAACACAAAGACTAGGACAGTGTAGGTACAACACACTTACATTCTTCGGTAGTGTTCCTGTGTTATTTATAAAATGTGTCTTAATTTACTTCAATTGTACTATGTCAAATTAGCAGTTATCAGCTGTACATCTGTTTTGCATTCATGGTGTATCTGTGTAATAGTTAAAACATAGGTTGGTAAAAATATGTTGCCTCATGACGCTGTTAAACATATATTTTCCATCCTGGTTACTTTGTTACACTTTTGTGTGGTGAATTCGATTTAGAGAACATAATTAGTCACTTTAAATTACAAATCAATAAATTTGGGAGACTTATTTTCCATAACAAGGAGCAAGGAGCCAGAGATTCTGGACAGCACAAGTAAGTTGTCACAGTTTGCAAATGAACTCCCATCAGCGATGAAGTTGAGGTTCTGGTAGTGAGATAAGGGATTGTGGGATAAATGTCAAAAAGTGTGGTGCTGGAAAAGCAAAGCCAGTCAGGCAGCATCCGAGGAGCAGGAGGGTTGATATTTCGAGCATAAGCTCTTCATCAGGAATGTGGGTAAGTAACTATCTCTCACAGAATGATTGGATACTGGGAAATTGAGGCAGGATTTTAAAAGAGGGATCAGGATTGAGAGACAGAAGGAGCAAGGGCCTCAGACATAGATTAGGGGAGTAGTGATTGGGGGCTGGGCCTCAGACATGGATTGAATGGGGCTGGAAATGAAGGCTGGGCCTCAGACATGGAGGGAGTGAATCAAGGAATGGAGACTGGGCCTCAGATATGGACTGAAGGTGTCTGAAGATGGAGGCTGGGACTCAGAATTGCAAACAGGAGTTGGAGTCAGAGTGTGGGAAAAGGATTGTACATCATGTGGCTTCGGTGTTGGGTCTGGTCGAAACATGGTGGTGATAATAAATAACATCTTTTCACTTAGGCATACCAGGGACAGGCTGATGTGGAGCAAACCAAAATTGGAATAAGGCATCATAGCAGACATTAGCCACCTTTGTGCTTTGGCAATGGCGTACTGCTTATTCCAAGTATAGGTGAAGGCTGGATCTTTTTGTCGTGACCAATGTGGTAGATGAGATGCACTTCCCATGTGTGCATGCTTGCTGCCAGTCATGTACAAGTTTTAGAAGGTCTTGGAAAATGAGTGCCATGTGGTCTGATATAATGCTGTTAGTCTCTACTGATGTGGAAATAGCTCATATCCCAGGTACAAGACCCTTGTGTGGTTACTAAACTTCATGGGGGATGAGCTGAGTGAGTACATATAAACTTCAAAAGGGACCATCAAAGGAAGAACGAAGTCTCTGGTGCTGCAAAACTTATTGGATAAACAAAATAGCAGTAAATTACTGTACATATTGAGCTGTTGTATTTGGACAATTTCATTGGCATATTTCTAAAGATGGTCCTTACTGTAGTTATCATGAATAAATTAAATTTCTCTTGCGTTCTTATTTTGGGTATTTCTAAATCTGGTGGAATAGCTATGAGAAACCTTACAACAATGAGATACATTCTGACAAGCTTCTTTCCAAATCACTTATCTTTCAAATGTAATTGTTTGAGGCAGTTCCCCCACCATATTTAATACAACCCTGACTGTATAGCTTACCTCTACAACCTTAGCTGGTGCAATGCTTCCTTCATAAGGACATCCTATTGCGCAGGAAACATACCTGTTGTTTGGACAGTAAAAATAAAATGATGCTTTGTTTCCTTTACAGTTGCAATCTTAAGAGCGTAAATAATTACTGAACAAATGTTGGTTCATTGTTTTAAAAAAAACCTGCAGAAATTTATAAAGTCCAGAGATGAGAAATTTAATAATTATTTCAGATACTTCATAAACAGGGAAGATACTTTTCATCAGGATTTATGACTTCAGATTAAAATGCATTGTATCATTTCAGGGTGTAGGGAACAGGAACATATATTTGTTCTGTGGTAGATTATCCAAAAGGAAGTGTGTCATATTCATGTTGCAATTTAAAGCTGCACAATCACTTTACTAATCACATCGAAAACAAATTTTAACCAACAAAAAAACCTGAATAATCTTTCATGGTTATTCCAGATGTTTACAGAAATACTATGTTACTAATCTTATGTACGATTGTGAATGGATCTTAAATTAGATTGTGAAATGTAATGGAGCTTCCTGTCAGTCATTGCTCCACAATCCAAATTTACACTTCTGACTTTTAATTATAATTTTTTCCTTATCAATCAACAAGACTCCTCATATAAACTGATGTTATTGACCATAAGTATAACTTATCTGATTCTGGTTGAGCCAGGAGACAATAGTCTGTTTTGGAATTGATCATCGATAAGACCAACTCCTTGGGGGAGCTTCACACTTGGGCTAATAATTGGCAAGTATCTTCAAACAATTACAATAACAGAATTGCTATGGTGCAACAGGAGACCATGTGGCCCATCCTCCTCCTTTATCCCCATAACCTTGCATATTATTTGCTTAAATAATCATCCAATATCTTCTTGAATGCTTCAACCCTACTTCCAGATGATGTGTTCTAAGCATAAACCACTGACTGTGTGCAAAAACCTTTTCTCACCTCCCATTTGCTTCTTTTGGAAATCATTTTAAAATTGTGCCATCTCGCTCATGATCATTTTACAAAAAGGAACATTTTCCACCTATTCCGCTCCCTCATAGTTTTGAAAACTCTATTGGATCTCCTCTTAGCCTTCTCTGCTCCTCATAAGTGAAAATATTCTTGTAAATCTATGCTGCACTATCTCCAATATGGTACCCAGAACTTACACAGTTCTCCAGCTGAGGACCAGCGTCTTTGACAAGTTCAGTTTCATCTCCTTGCTTTTATTCTTTATGCCCCTCTTAAGTAAGTCTAGGATACTGAACACTTTATTAACTATCTTTCCTCTGGTCCTACCATTTTTAATGATTTGTGCAAATATACATCCAGACCCCTCTGCTTGTGCACACCCTTTAGAATGAAACCCTTTATGTTATGTTTTCTATATTCTTCCTACTAAAATGCATCCCGTCACATTCCCCTGCATTGATTTTCATCTGCCACCTATCAGCCCACACGTGCCTATGTCCTTCTGGAGTTCCGTACTGTTCAACTCAGCTCACAAGGTTTCCAAGTTGTATATCATTCACAAACTTTGAAATTATCCCCTACAAACTAAGATCCTCATTAACTTGTATCAAGATTCACAAAAGTTCCAATTCTGACTCTTGGAGAACTCCACTACAAACTTTTGTCCTGCCAAAAAAATTCCATTGATTATTATTCACTGTGTTTTTTAATCTCTCAGCCAATTTTCTATCCATAATATGTGTCCTTTTTATTCCATATAACTTTTCTCACAAGTTTGTGGTGTCGCACTGTATCAAACGCCTTATGGAAATCCATACATGTTACGTCAACAGCATTAACTGTTTCTGTTAACAGTTGGCAGACAAGTGCCAATGAGGGAATCTAGCTATCTCAACTAGGTATTCAATGTAATTCCTCATGAACAACATCCTGTGGGTTACCATAATGCAGAAACTAAGCTGGACCAGTAACTAAATATTAGGGATAAAAGTGCAGGTCAGAACCTGGGCGTTCCATGTTGAATCACTCACCTCCTGACCCAAAGTCTGTCGAGCATCCACAAGGTACAAGTCAGGAATTTGATGGAATACAGGGGTCCATATTTATGAACGTAGAACTTACGAACACTCATTTTAAAGAGCCAACATATGAACATTTCCTGTGGTAGCGAACTGCTCCCCATTGTCCAAACTGCCTTTTGAATGGACTCCAGAATGAAACCTATTCCCTGCCTGTACTCCACAGTTGCATGGTCAGTGCAGTTTCAACCACTCTCAAAATTCGTTTCATCCACCACATATGCTCCACAGCTGCTGAGCATACCACCAACAAGATATACATGAATGCTCTTGGCAAGGTTGCTTTAATAGCAATCCCAAAGCAACTTCTACCACTGATGAAGTCAGAGGCAGCAGGCCTACTGAAACCTCATCTTCACCACGGTTCCCCTCTAAGACACACACCATCTTGATTTGGAATTATGTCGCTATTTCTTCAATGCTGCTGATTCAAGATCCTGAAATTCCCTTCCTAACAATACTATGGGTACATCGGCATTATGGGCACAGTGGTTAGCACTGCTGCCTCACAGCGCCTGAGACCCGGGTTCAATTCCCGACTCAGGCGACTGACTGTGTGGAGTTTGCACGTTCTCCCTGTGTCTGCATGGGTTTCCTCCGGGTGCTCCGGTTTCCTCCCACAGTCCAAAGATGTGCGGGTCAGGTGAATTGGCCATGCTAAATTGCCAGTAGTGTTAGGTAAGGGGTAAATGTAGGGGTATGGGTGGGTTGCGCTTCGGCGGGTTAGTGTGGACTTGTTGGGCCGAAGGGCCTGTTTCCACACTGTAAGTAATCTAATCTAATCTAATTAGTTACAGCAGTTCAAGATTGAAATACATCACCACCTTCTCAAGGGCAATTAGGGATTGGCAATGTATGCCGACCTTCCTTGTGGTGCTCACATCCCAGGCATCAATTACATGCTTATCTCATAATGATATCATCAAATTCTTCTAATGACCATTACAAAATAATTACAAACAGCTAAAGCAACAAATTGGTGCACTTGCAAAGAAGCGAAAGTGGGGACTGCAGATGCTGGGAATCAGAGTTTAGGTTAGAGTGGTGCTGGAAAAACACAGCAGGTCAGGCAGCATCCGAGGAGCAGGAAAATTGACATTTCGGGCAAAAGCCCTTTATCAGGAATGGACCATTCCTGATGAAAGACTTTTGCCCAAATTGTCGATTTCCCTGCACTTGCAAAGAGCACAAACTGCCAGGTCAGCAATGCTTTCAGATACAGGTCCTATGAGCCAGTTTGTCAATATAATATATTGGTTGTGAAACAGACAAGTCAGAGAGAACTTGCCATGGGGGTAAACAGCCTTTTCTCTCTTTCTCTGAAGCCACTCACATTAATATTTGAGACAAAAACCTTCAATATTCAAAGTGGAGATTTCTTAAAGGATAAATCTGAATCAACCCCACTGTCTCCAGAAAAAAAGAATTCAATTAGCCCTAAATGACCCAGGGAGAAACCACAGCATCGACAGTTTGCATGGCAAGTGATTCGAGCTGTAGACCAGCATTTGCAACAATTTGAGAATAATGTGTTTTCTCAAAATTTAACTGCTATTTGGCCAAAATACTTTTTAAGATAATGCTGTGCTGATAATAAACTAGTTCTTATTTCATGGCTTAAAAACTTGTCTGACTTGTTTTTGATATTGAGCTGTACACAGTCTAATGTTTGGCAAATATTTTAAATTTTAATTCAGAATTTGTGGTGGCCAGTGGGAATGTGTGACAGGGAAACACTGCATTGCTAATAAGTGGGCCTTTACATTGTAAAACACTAATTAGACTGGGTACAGAGTATTCCATATAGTTCTGGCATCCACTTTCCAAGAAATGTAACAGCAGTAGAGGGAATGCATTATATTATTAAGACTGGAATCTTATGGAAGTGAAGGAAGATTGGATAGGCTGGGACTGCTTTGGAACAGGAGAAGCAGATTGAGTTGATGTGTATAAAATTAGTTTGAGGCAGGGGATCTAGATGGAGTGGATAGGAAGGACTTATTCTCCAAGAGCAGGTCAGAAGCTCAGAATACTGTGATGAGCACTCAACTCCGGATTCCCCAAAGCCTGTCCACCATCTTCAAGGCACAAGTCAGGAGTGTGCTGGAATACTCTCCACTTGCCTGAGTGGGTGCAACTTGAATAATGCTCAAGAAGTTTGACACCATCCAGGATAAAGTAGCAAGCTTGGTTGGCATTGCATCCACAAACATCCACTTGCTCCACAACTGATGCATTGCGGAAGTTCACCAAAGATCCTCAGACAACACCTTCCAAATCCACAATCACTTCCATCTAGAAGGACAAGGGCAATAGATACATGGGAACACCACCACCTTCAAGTTCCCCTCCAAGCCACTCACAATCCTGACTTGGAAATATATTGCCGTTCTTTCACTATCGCTGGGCAGAATCCTGGAATTCCCTCCCCAACTGCATTGTGGGTCAACCCACAGCACGTAGACTGTAGCAGTTCATGAAGGCAGCTCATCACCACCTTCTCAAGGGCAAGAAGGGACGGACAATAAATGCTGGCCAACCAGCGACACCCACATCCCACAAATGAACAAAAAATATTCCCTTAGATCAATAACTGGAAACCTAGAATTAAAATAGTTTGTAGATGGATTAGAGTGGAGCTGAAGCTAAATATTTTCACCCAGAAGCCAGTAAGGTTCCAGAATTCACAGCCTGAACTGGAGTTACAAATACTTCAGTCCTTGTCACAAACTGCTCCCTCACCCCTGACTCCATGACTTTTACCTGGCAAATTTGAGCTGACTATTCACAACCTCAGTGTTATTCCGGATCGCAAGATAGCCTTTCAACCACTTTTACCACGATAATTTCATCATAACTCGATCACGCCTCAGCTCCTCTGCTGCTGAAACCCTCAGCCATCCCCTTGTTACCGTCAGATCTGACCATATGAAGACACTCCCAGTCAGTCCCCAACAATCTGTGCTCCCAAATTTGGGGTCATTCAAACTTAGCTGTCAGCATCCCAACAAAATCTTGTTCACTAACCAGCTTTTGCTTGCTGGCCTCAAGTTTGAAATTCTCACATTTGTTTTCAAATCCTTTTACGGTCTCAGCCCTATCTAAGTCTGTAATCTCGCCTAGTCCTATGACCATGTTCATCCAAATTCTGGGCTCTTGAATCATCCCCAATTTTAATTGCTTCAGCACAGGTGCCAAAACTCAACTTCCAAAGCCCCAAACCGAGAAATTTCCTCCTTGTATTTCCCCATATGATTTTCTTCAATTAAGAGGCTCATTAAAACGGACCTATTTGTGGCAATCATTTGGTCACCTCCCTAATTTCTTGTTTTGTGTCTCATTTGTTTTTATTGTATCTGGTAAGCACTTGGGTAGACATTTTGTAAGTTTAAAGGTGTTATATAAACAGATGTTGTTGTTGTGATGATAGAAGCGGAAACAATGATCTCCTTCGAAGTGTACACGGATGTGTACTTGAAGACCTATGACCTACCAGGCTATGGGGGCTGACAGTGAAAATTAAATAGATAGCTCTAACTTAGCCAGTATAGACCAATTGGGCCAAATGGCTTCTTCTAAATTTCTATGATGCTGCGCAAAAAGTCACAGTTGTGTAAACACCATCTTTTCAGTTGGCAGCATAAATCATAATATACAGCTCAAATATTGATATTTTATAGGCATATCTACAGATGTTGAAGTTCACAATATCTTTAATCATGTCCAAAAGCCCATCGATAACAATATTTCAGCAACGTGTGTGTTGAAGATGTCATAGTAACCATTGTGGGCATTTTGAAAGATAACCACATATAAAGTATTTCAAAAAGTTCCTTGCAATTACAGTTTATATAATTCAGATTATTTCAAAACTACAAGCAAATTGGCCCTTCATTTTAAAATGAAAAATGTAATTATTAATCATGCTGTGCAGTTTTGAAAAGTCACCCCCCACCCCCCAGAATTGTTTACTGAATGTGTTCTGGTGTTCCGCTGTATTGTTTATTTAAGATGCTTGATTAACGCAAGACTTTGGTTAAATACCGTTCTTCAGATTACAAATTATCTCAAGAAGGACTGATAACGTCTCTGCTGACAGATGAAACGTATATAAACATTCATTATATATTCACAAACTGCAGATTTTAACAATTGTCTATCCGTAGATAAAACTCCGCCAGATGTGGAAAAGCTGGGTAACTGCGAATGCAGTTTATGACTGGGAAAACTCAACAGTTATTTGCCTTCGTATTTAAGACAAACAGGCACAGATGTTATCCGTCCTCATTTTGCTCTGTCATAACTTTTGCAGTCAGGATCATTGGGGTTCAGCAATTGTACAATCTTCAAATATCCTTTGGTCATTTTCATAGCTGGGATTTCAAATTTCTTTACTTCTCTTGTTCCAATGGTCTTGACTCTTGGTGGGTTTTGGAATCTGCAGATGGAACCACTCCTAACCTGTTCATCCATAGTTATGGCCAAATGCAAAGCTGGATGGTTTTGGAGTATTCAAGACAAATGGCTCAACATCAGGTTATAGTCCAACAGGTTTAATTGGAAGCATTAGGTCTCGGAGTGCTATTAACCTGTTGGACCATAATCTGATGTTGTGCGATTTTTAACTTTGTACACCCCAGTCCAACACCGGCATCTCCAAATCAAGACAAAATCAGTTGGTCAAAACTCACGAAAACATCAGTGAGTCAGCAGGTGAATTAAAACATCTCAGGTTCTAGTGTCTTTTTTAAGTGCTCAGTTAAGGGCAATAGTGGTCCACACACCTCTTATTTTAAAGTCGATCTCACGGTTTACATGTTTCCGAGAAAAGTGATGTTTTGGTGGAGGGGGTTGCAGAAGTTAGGGAGGCAGAGTCAGGGACGTGGAATGGGAAAGCAAAGAGCTGGGCAGCAGCAGAGAGACTGGACCAGTGAGGAAGGGACCAGCAGAGATATGGGTGGGGCTACCAGCAGCAATGGTTGGGCACCAACAGAGACATGAAATGGCAATGAAAGGAGCCGAACATCAGGCAGGGGGCAGCAGAGAGCTGCAACTCCAGAAGGGATGTCACTCAGCAAAAAACAGGGTGTACAGCCAATTGCCATCTGCTTGCTACACAACAGAGTGAAGGCAGACCTAGATTACTACATGAGACAGTGGCAGCAGATACCTGCAGCCTGCTGAGAGCTGATCAGCTCTTTGTTGGACCTGGTGACCAGGTTTCACCAGTTAATGAAAAAGCCGTCACCATCTTCAAGTCATATCCACTGAATGGACTTCAACCTCTGCAGATCCAGGATTTCCCACAAACAGAGAATAAGGGCAATTGGCTTCCCACAAAGGCAAAACATCATTGACCACATTCAGACAACAATTTGGATGCCCCAGATCAGCGAGGAATATTCATTCACAAAGACATCCACTCCATCAATGTACATCTTACGAATAAGCATAATATTATTCTAGAGATATGTGTTCCAGCTTCCTGGAGAGCAGCCTTGGCAGTGCCCTGTTCCCTTCCCTTTGAAACATAGTCATTGGAGCCCAACAGCATGGCACTGAATGTCAAAATAGCATCAATATCTTCCCGGGCATAACCAAATTCTGCCCCATGAATGCACTGAGTAACAGCCTTCAGGTCCACCATAATGAGCATGGTCTATTGTACTCTGCACAATACTGCATCAGACAGCAAGACATAGGCAGTGGAGAAACAGAGAAGGAGTGGATAGATTGCTAGCTAGTGAGAGAGTGAGAAATAATAATGAGTAAGCGAGGGACCAGGAATGGGGGGGGGATCAGTGAGGGTTCAAGAATGGGGCAGAATCTCAGAGAGATCAGGAATCGGGGGAGTCAGTGAGGGATCAAGAATAGGGTGGGGTCAATAAGAGGTCAGAAATGGAGGGGTCAGTGAGGGATCAGGAATGAGGGTGGTCAGTGAGAGATCGGGAATGGGGGTGGTCGCCGAGGGATCAGGAATGGGGAAGGCAGTGAGGATTCAGGAATGGGGGGGATCAGTGAGGGTTCAGGAATTGAGGGGAGTCAGTGAGAGTTCAGGAATGGGGAAGGCAGTGAGGGTTCAGGAATGGCAGGAGTTAGTAAAGGTTCAGGCATGGGGAAGGCAGCGATTGATCAGGAATAGGCAGGAGACAGTAAAGGTTTAGGAATGGGGGTAAGGTCAGTGAGGGATCAGGAATATGGAGGGCAGTGAGGGTTCAGGAATGAGAGGGTTAGCGAAGGTTCAGAAATAGGGTGGATCAGTGAGGGATCAGGAATGGGGGTAGGGTCAAGTGAGGGATCAGGAATGGGGAGTCAGTGAGGGATCAGGAATGGGGGTAGGGTCAGTGAGGGATCTGGAATGGGGGAGAGTCAGTGAGGGATCAGGAATGGGGTGGGGTCAGTGAGACGGGGATGGATTGTAAATTGAGAGTTCAGTGAGAGGGCTTACAATACCTCCATAAACATAGAAACTGCTGTAACAATTGTCAGAAAAGAACTTTCCATTCCATTTTCTAAAATTAGGGCAGCCTTCTATTGAAAATACAAAGAGGCTTTTGAATTGATTTGCCTGCTGTCTAGTGAAATATCTAATGTGCATTCGCTTTATTAAAATCCCTTTATTCGGAAACTATAAGAGTGCATACATGAGCTAGATTATTATAAACCAAGCACTTTGCAGTGGTTGGATTTGGCAAGATGGCATGCTTTGGCAGCACACGGAAATAAGAATTAATTTTTGTATCACATACCAATTATTAATCACTTCAAATGATTTTGTGTCTGTCTCTCAGCAAGAATAGGCTGGCATCTTTTCAGCGTCTCTGGAATGCTCTAGTAAATTCTGAAGAACATCTGGAAGCATTTTGTTCATTATAAAATGTCACTGCGGTTATTAACATTTTTGCAGCTTATTTAGAAAGCTGTTCTTTAAAATTTTGTTTTGCTGTGAAAAGTTCTCTTATCACCACTGGCAAATGCCAATAAAGTTATTCATTATAATTAGCATTCAGTTTTTTTTTCTACACGGAACTCTAAAAAACATTGTGGAGAGTGTACCGCAAAATAATTAGGAACATGTTATTTGTTGCAAGCTACCAGACCTCACCCTTAAATTTACTGAACTCGAACCATTGATTTCCAAGTGCACTTTAAATTGCTGGGGTTCTTTCTATAGTCAGTGTGACTCTTTATGGCTGCAACGTGTGCGATTTGAATTGAGAATTCATTCCTTGCATCCATTGTAATATTAGGACAAAATGCTATGCATCTGAAAATATATTTAACATATCCAAGAAGAGTCAAGGATAGGAAATTGTAAATAGAGTCATAGAGTCATAGAGATGTACAGCATGGAAACAGACCCTTGGGTCCAGCCTGTCCATGCCGATCAGATATCCCAACCCAATCTAGTCCCATCTGTCAGCATCCGGCCCATATCCCTCTAAACCCTTCCTATTCATACACCCATCCAAATGCCTCTTAAATGTTGCAATTGTACCAGCCTCCACCACTTTCTCTGGCAGCTCATACCATACCCATACCACCCTCTGCGTGAAAATGTTGCCCCCTAGGTCTCTTTTATATCTTTCCCCTCTCACCCTAAACCCATGCCCTCTAGTTCTGGACTCCCCAACCCCAGGGAAAAGACTTTGTCTATTTACCCTATCCATGCCCCTCATGATTTTGTAAATCTCTATAAGGTCACTCCTCAGCCTCCAATGCTCCAGGGAAAACAGCCCCAGCTGTTCAGCCTCTCTCTATAGCTCAAATCCTCCAACCTTGGCAACATCCTTGTAAATCTTTTCTGAACTCTTTCAAGTTGCACAACATCGTTCCAATAGGAAGGAGACCAGAATTGCATGCAATATTCCAACAGTGGCCTAACCAATGTCCCGTACAGCCGCAACATGACCTCCCAACTCCTGTACTCAATACTGGCCTCGTTAATCTTCTCATTTCTATTAAGTAACAGCTTTTGGAATTTCACTGTGCCTCCAATACACCACCTGATGTATATTTCCAAAATTTCAGGAAATAAATTAACTTTGTATTCTTTATGAATTCAGCAGAGGCTGAGGGGAAACTTGACAGAAGTCTCTAAATTATGAGATGTATAGATAGGATTGACCATCAGAATCATTTACCAGCCTTGAAATGTCTAATAGTAGGGGCATGCATTTAAGATGAGGGGGAAAGTTCAAAGGTGCTGTGAGGGGCATGTTTTACACATAGAAAGTGGTAGGAGTCTAAATACGCTACTAGAGGTGATGGTGGAGGTAGACAAGATAGGGGTGTTTCGGCAACTTTTAAATAAGGACATAAATATACAATGAATACAGGAATATTGACCAAGGGCAGGCAGAACAGATTAGTTTAAGTTGGTGTCAAGTTCGGCACAACATGCTGGACCGAAGGGTCCATTCCTGCGCTGTTCTGTTCTTTGTTCTATGGTCTCCATTCTAATTCCAGTAGCTATTTCAAATTAGTAAAGTATAATTTTTTCACTGGTATAATTTAGAAGTGATTTCTGGTTCAGAATAACAGGATCAGGCGATTTAGCCCATCAGGTTTCAACCAATGTTGCTCTTCGCATGAATCCTCTGATCTAATCCCATTTCCTATCATGATAATTTGCAAGGTTGCTGTCAGAGTCTCCTCTTTTTCTTTGCTTTCTTCTTTCTGAATTCTCAGGTGTAAACTGACAGGTTCAACTGACAATTTGATCTTAACTTTGAATAACTTTTTTAAAATCATGTCACATTTGAATATTAACCTTCACTAATTGTTTTAATTCTTCTCTGGGGATCTCAAAATCTTGAAGTCAGCCTTCTCTGATATTTGAGGGAAGATGACTTAGTCAATAGTTCTTTGTCATTTTTTCACTCTCCATTGTCTTCCCTTGTGTGTTTAGAATGTGAAAAATCATGCTGGGATTGACAGATTGACCAATTGATTACTCTTCCTTTTGTGGCTCTGAGGTGGTGGTAGTAGATCTTCAGATATTCCATGATTTTGACATCAGTCATCCCTAATGTACCTACAGAAAATCACTCCAGTGCTCTTTGCACTAAGTTTGTCTCGCACACAGTGTGCTGAGTTAAGTCGAGACCATTAGAGAATGGTGGAGCAGAAGGGGTAGGGGCCAGAGGAATCAGAAAGGAGTATCCAAAACTGACTCCTAGCATCAGGGAAACTATTGCCAATCAAACTGGAGTCCAACATAGGAATCCTCCCTGACAGCAGGAGAATGCCAATTGGGCTCATAAATGAAACATCTTAAGGCATCTAACCCAAAACCTAACAGAATTTAGTGGTGGCTCAGGAATTTAACAAGCTCCCAGAGGCTGCCTATTAAACCCTGTGGAGGCCCAATGAGGGCCAGTAAAGTGCCCAACTGGATTTAAATTGGATCAGACATTCCGCACAGAAACAGTGCAGGGCTCCCATAATTTCCCACCTGTTTGGTTGCAGGGAGGGGTGGGGGTTCTGTAGTACTGGAGTAAAATGTAGAACTGTCCTTTTCTACATTTGTTACTCATTACAACTTTCATTTTCAAATGAATCAATTTCGCAATTTCAAATTTGATCTAATCCATTAACCCAAGGAATCACTGCCTTTGTTATACACCAGTTTATTTTTTCTGCTGTATATTTGATTTGTTGTTTTACCATCTGTCATCTAACTATTTCCCACTACTGTTCTGTGCACCATTTTCCTCAATAATTAATCTGGGCCACAATCTTTTTGACTTTATTGTTCTGTCTATTCCAGTGAAGTGTTTTTCTTATCATAATGTCCACAGTTGCTATTATGTTCTCTGATGCTTAGATTTCCCAGTTGCTCCATTTCATGATCTATGAACCATATTAGAATGGTGTATCATTCTTTGTTACAGCAACAGAAAATTACATCCAAAATGGTTCTGAATGCATTTCAAATAAATATCATCCTTGCCAACACACACTTTGCACCGTCCCATCCTTCTGCAATCCAAAATATTTCTGGAAATTTTTAAAAAAATCTTTGATAATTTATCCAAAAAATAAATCCTCAATTTCCTTTCCATTTTTTGACAGATTATACCATACTGCAGACTCTTGTATACAGTAGCAGTGTCCCTGCTCGTAGGCCAGAAAATCTGGGTTCAAGTCCCACCTGCTCCAAAGTCATGTCCAAACAAGTTAATTCAAGATACTTCATAACGTGTTAACACTCATACTTTGTAAGCTTTATCCAAGGGCTTTTGAATTGGATGAAAATTTGCTCTTTAGATCCTAATGGATTTATGTTATGATGTTGCATCTCATTAATATTGCCATCCCATGGTCAATCAAGCAAACCTTTCTCAAAGTCTTACCCTCACTCCTTTTCCATTACTTGACTCCATCTTCTGCTAACACCACCAGCCCCCACTCCCACCTCCACCAGTGATTCCTGGATGTGGATTTTAGCCATTCCTCCCAAACAACAAGCCATTTTGTTGTGTCAAATCATATTGAAACAACTGAAGATGAAAGTGCATCAGCAGCTTCTTAACGACCAATAAAAGGCCTTCCCACTTCAATTTAACTTTGAAAATTTAAGAGAATGAAATCCCTTTAGTTTACAAAATGGGATAGGTTCACAAGTTGAGATTCTGTATTTCAGTCAGATGAGCACAATATATTGTCCAAAGCAGCATTGCATTCCAATGAGAAAGTTCAAAAGAAATGGCTTCTCAAATGTTTAAGGAGCATGTATATTCCTCATATTTCTTATTTGGGACTGGGCAGTAATTTATCTTGTCAGATATCCTCGCAGCGTCTTGGAATGATCTAGTGAGCACAAAATTAATCATTGTTCTAGCTGAATCGACAATCTTAAAATTAATTCTCAGGGTTTTTAAATGACCAAAGTTTGTGCAAAGATTTGTAGCTCGGGTGCTCGTTGTTGTGGTTCTGTTCGCCGAGCTGGAAGTTTTTGTTGCAAATGTTTCGTCCCCTGGCTAGGCGACATCATCAGTGCTTTGGAGCCTCCTGCGAAGCGCTTCTTTGATGTTTCTTCCGGTATTTATAGTGGTCTGTCCTTGCCGCTTCCGGTTGTCAGTTTCAGCTGTCCGCTGTAGTGGTTGGTATATTGGGTCCAGGTCGATGTGTTTGTTGATGGAGTTTGTGGATGAATGCCATGCCTCTAGGAATTCCCTGGCTGTTTTCTGTCTGGCTTGCCCTATGATAGTAGTGTTGTCCCAGTCGAATTCATGTTGCTTGTTGTCTGCGTGTGTGGCTACTAGGGATAGCTGGTCGTGTCGTTTCGTGGCTAGTTGATGTTCATGTATGCGGATTGTTAGCTGTCTTCCTGTTTGTCCTATATAGTGTTTTGTGCTGTCCTTGCATGGTATTTTGTACACTACATTAGTTGTGCTCATGTTGGGTATCGGGTCCTTCGTTCTAGTAAGTTGCTGTCTGAGCGTGGCTGTTGGTTTGTGTGCCGTTATGAGTCCTAAGGGTCGCAGTAGTCTGGCTGTCAGTTCTGAAACGCTCCTGATGTATGGTAGTGTGGCTAGTCCTTTTGGTTGTGGCATGTCCTCGTTCCGTGGTCTTTCACTTAGGCATCTATTGATGAAGTTGCGTGGGTA
This sequence comes from Hemiscyllium ocellatum, assembly GCF_020745735.1. NCBI lineage: Eukaryota > Metazoa > Chordata > Chondrichthyes > Orectolobiformes > Hemiscylliidae > Hemiscyllium > Hemiscyllium ocellatum. The sequence goes on along the minus strand of NC_083403.1, from coordinate 109,826,961 downwards.
TCCGTTTTTGGCGAATACCTTGTATAGGTGTTCCTCTTCTTCTTTTCGCAGTTCTGGTGTACTGCAGTGTGTTGTGGCCCTTTTGAATAGTGTCCTGATGCATCTTCGTTTGTGTGTTTTGGGGTGGTTACTTTCATAGTTTAGGACTTGGTCTGTGTGTGTTGCTTTCCTGTATACCCTTGTGGTGAATTCTCCGTTCGGTGTTCTCTGCACTATCACATCTAGGAATGGGAGTTGGCTGTCCTTTTCTTCTTCTCTCGTGAATCAGATTCCTGTGAGTGTGGTGTTGATGATCCGGTGTGTTTTTTCTATTTCCGTGTTTTTGATGATTACAAACGTGTCATCGACATATCTGACCCAGAGTTTGGGTTGAATTTGTGGTAGGACTGTTTGTTCTAACCTTTGCATAACTGCCTCTGCTATGAGTCCCGAGATTGGTGATCCCATGGGTGTTCCGTTGATTTGTTCGTATATCTGGTTGTTGAATGTAAAGTGTGTAGTGAGGCACAAGTCCAGTAGTTTAAGTATGTCGTCTTTGTTGATAGGTTCCGCGTCCTGTTTTCTGTTCTGTATGTCCAGTAGGTTGGCTATTGTTTCTCTGGCTAGGGTTTTGTCAATCGAAGTGAACAGTGCTGTCACGTCGAATGAGATCATGGTTTCTTCTTTGTCTATGTGTATATTTCTGATGACGTTCAAGAATTCCTGTGTTGATTGTATGAAGTGTTTGGATCCGCTGACCAGGTGTTTCAGTTTCTGTTGTAGTTCTTTGGCCAGTTTGTATGATGGTGTCCCTGGTGGTGATACTATGGGTCTGAGTGGGATGTCTGGTTTGTGTACTTTAGGTAGTCCGTAGAATCTGGGGGTGTTTTTCCGGTTTCATTCTTTGTAGGTCAGCTTTGGTTATCTGTCCGTTTTTTTGTAGATTCCTTAGTGTGATATTTATTCTATTGGTGAGTTGTGGTGTGGGGTCAAATTCCTTCATTTGGTAGGTGTTGGTATCTGCAAGTAGTTGTGCTTTTTGGATGTAATCTGATTTATCTAGGATGACCGTCATTCTGCCTTTATCTGCTGGTAGTATGATTATGTTCTTATCGTTTCTTAGTGCTTTCAGTGCTTCCCTCTCCTTGGTGTTGAGGTTATGTGTTTGTCTTTTCCTTATCATCATGGGTACGACAGTTTGTCTCACTGTTTGTTGTGTCTCTTCTGTCAGTCCATTGTTCCTGAGTGTGCTTTCTAGTGCTGCTAGGAAGTCTGCTGTTTTGGCATCCCTGTGGTTGTAGTTGAGTCCCTTGACCAGTATTGTTCTTTCCATGTCTGTGAGCTGTTTGTGGGAGAGGTTTTTAACCCAGGTGTGTGTTGTAGTGTCCTCTTTGTTGTGTGTTAGTTTGGCCATTTTTTCTTTTAGTGCCGTTTTTTTGCAGTGTGTTGTCCTGTTCTGTCCTATAGTGACAGCCTGTTCTATGACCCGGGTCCATTCACGATTAGTGGTTTTTGAAATTAACGACTTTTGGCGCGCAATTTCTTGTTTGTATTTGTGGAGTCGGTTATGAGCGTCTGTGATCATTACCTGGACCATCCTGAATCCGTTCTGCTTGGCTGTTTCCCTGGCTTGTGGGTTGTTGACTGGTGGTCTGTACCTGACACATTGTGGAAGGATTCGATTCTTTCGGCATTCGTGTAGGAACCGGAGTTGTTCGTATGTGGCGCTTAGGCGGTTAGCGCAGGATTCCCATTTCCTGGCTTGTCTCAGCGTCTCTCGCCCGTAAGTGTTCAAAGTTTGTGCGAAGATTTGTAGCTCGGTTTGAAGCTAACTCCCATTCCTAGCGTGATAGTACAGAGAACACCGAACGGAGAATTCACCACAAGGGTATACAGGAAAGCAACACACACAGACCAAGTCCTAAACTATGAAAGTAACCACTCCAACACACACAAACGAAGCTGCATCAGGATACTATTCAAAAGGGCCACAACACACTGCAGTACACCAGAACTGCAAAAAGAAGAAGAGGAACACCACTACAAGGTATTCGCCAAAAAGCGTTTCAGAACTGACAGCCAGACTACTGCAACCCTTAGGACTCATAACGGCACACAAACCAACAGCCACGCTCAGACAACAACTTACTAGAACGAAGGACCCGATACCCAACATGAGCAAAATTAATGTAGTGTACAAAATACCATGCAAGGACTGCACAAAACACTATATAGGACAAACAGGAAGACAGCTAACAATCCGCATACATGAACATCAACTAGCCACGAAACGACACGACCAGCTATCCCTAGTAGCCACACACGCAGACAACAAGCAACATGAATTCGACTGGGACAACACTACTATCATAGGGCAAGCCAGACAGAAAACAGCCAGGGAATTCCTAGAGGCATGGCATTCATCCACAAACTCCATCAACCTGGACCCAATATACCAACCACTACAGCAGACAGCTGAAACTGACAAGCGGAAGCGGCAAGGACAGACCACTATAAATACCGGAAGAAACATCAAAGAAGCGCTTCGCAGGAGGCTCCAAAGCACTGATGATGTCGCCTAGCCAGGGGACTAAACGTTTGCAACAAAAACTTCCAACTCGGCGAACAGAACCACAACAGCTTTTAAATGACATAAAATTCTGCAGACCAGAATAAAAATGACTACCTGAACAACACTGAATTTGGATGAAATCGAGGACGTTATAGCATAGCAATTCCTTGGTCTCTCAATTTTCAGTTCTATTGACTTCAATAAAACTTGTGAATAATGAAAAGATAGAAATAAATTCAATGAAAACATGTTACTGTCTCTGTAGATTACGGATTAGAAAATTCTTTACCTGAATAAATATATATTTGGGTTCCTTTCTGTTCACTTTAATTGTTACGTAGACAGACAAGTTAAGATAAAAGAGTTTATCCACACATACCCTCGAACTGGAATGTTGCCATTTTTCGCTGAGCTGATAACTTCCTCAAACCGTTGCATACTTTCCTCAATGGAACAATTTGTGTTCACCTGACTGAACGTTTCAGAGGCTGCTCCAAAAATGGCCACTTCTTTTGCTCCTGCGGCAATCTGAAAGAAAATAATGACCAAATGCTATGTAATAAATGGAATACAAAAAAAACATAAGAAACTGGGATAGGTTATATGATCCATAAGGCCTGCAACACTAATCAGTAAGATGTACACCACCTCTACCCTGCCAAACTCTTCCCACTTCCTTACTGCCCAATAATCTATTGATTTCAATTTTGAATTTGCCCATCAGTGGAACCCCTGGAGTAGGAAAATCACAGACTCTCAGTCTTCTGAAGCAAGCAGAATAAATCTGCATAAAATACTCAGGTATGAACTCATGAAAGCCTTGCACACCTTCAACAACACATCCTTCCTCTTACACTGCACTTACCTTGCAATAAAGGCAGATGCACCATTTTGCTTCCTAATTTATTGCTGCATGTGCATTTTAACTTCCAATGATTCACATGCAAGGATACCCAATTTCACCTGAAGGCTAGCATTTAGTAATACCTTAAAAATTCTGCTTTTCTACAACACAATGTATTTTTATAGAGCATCTTTAATGTGGTGATACATCCCAAGACCCTTCACAGGCACATTCAAAAACAAAGTATGATAACAAGCCTCACAAGGAGATATTGGGGGTCAGATGAAGACAATTTTGGTCAATGAGTTGGTTTGAGGATGTGTCTTAAAGGAAAAAAGTGAAGTAGGGAGGTATAGGTTAGGGATTTCCAGAGCTTGGAGTCCATGCGACCAAGGCATGGCCACCAATGGTAGGATTGGAAAAGCACAAGAGGCCAGAATTAAAGGAACTCAGATATCTCAACAGCTAGGAGCAAGTTACTGCAGATGCTGGAATCTTTACTGAAAACAAAAAATGCTGGCGATCACAGCAGCATCCATGGAGAGAAACTAAGCGAATGTTTCAAGTGGAGACTCAGAATGTTAGCTTGCTTTCTCTCCATGGATACTATTTCATCCACTCTGATCTCCAGCATTTTGTTTTGTTTTCAATATCTCAGAGGCTTTGGAGCAAATTACAGAATAAAGGCGGGGTGAGGCCATGGAGGGATTTAAAAGGAGGATGGTAATTTTAAAATCATGGTGTTTCCTAACCAGGAGGCAAAATAGGTCAGTGGGCACAGGCATGATAGTAAAATGGGACTTGCTGAGAATTGAGACATGGGCAGAAGAAACTTGAATGACCGCATGCTTACAATAATTTGAGGGTGACTAGCTAAGAGCATGTTTGATCAGTCAAGTCTAAAGGCAATGATAGGGGCATTGGTTCGGAGGCATGGATAGCTCTATCAATAAATTTATAACATAATTAAGTTGCCATCTTCAACATAACATTCTTCAGTGATTGCGAATGCCCTTTTCTGTTGACCAAAGCACTTTGATTTTGGAAAAACATTTCACTCATTCCCAATGACAAAGCTGTCTATAAAGTACATTGTTCTGTCAATTATCATCATTAAAATGAAGCATATTCCTCTCCTCAAAGCAACAAGCTCTTGATTACTTGCCCATGTCTTAATCAGCTTTATTTTATCACTATGGGCAGAACAATTCTATTACCATTACATGTTTTTCAGACATGAAAAAGTAAATTGCTCAAAGTATTTCTTACCAATTAAAATTAGTTCCATTCTTTAGAGTAAATAGGCTGTAGGAACTGTTACAACATAGGGTAAACACTCCTGCTTAATTTACAGCAGCAACACAGAAAAGATTTATCCCGTGCCGTAATCTGTGAAAATTCGAGAGGCCAAGAACTACTTAAAATAAAAATTAACAACTTTATTTCTTAAAGTATAACACAGAATAATTAACTAACAATGATTTACAACTCCTTCCTCTAATCTATCTTTTACCTTCACTTCTATAATACCGGTCGGCTAAAACTCCCAATTAAGATTTACAAAACAAAACTTCTTATCTCAAAACCAGGCAGCTTTGGTTCTTCTCTGGGTTCTTGTCTTCTTTTCTTCTTGGGGATTCTGCTTCACAGGCTACTAATTGATAAAGGTACCTTTGAGAGAGCTATTTTTCGGGCAGCTTCTACATGCTGGCTTGGCAATTCTCTTCCCAATTGTTCAATTTTCCCTGGTCTTATACCCCCAAAGCATCGGATTGTCTCATTGGCTTTTAAGATAGTCAATCTACTAAATTCAAACCTGATTGGAGATTGGTCTTTATTATTTGGGTATAATTTAAACTGATTGGCCTAATTCAAATCTGTTTTTGTCTCCAGGCAACCAGCGACACTAACTGCTGGACCAAAAGGTTACATTATATATTTTTTTCAGAACACTTGGTGCTGTCAGGTAGTTCTGTTGCTTTTAGCTCTCTTAAAGGTACAATACGCACACACCTTCATTACAGAGCATATGAAGAGGATTATACTTCAGAGGAAGGTTAGATGATGGAATGGAATAAATGACAAAGAGGAGAGTGCATACCAATCTAACAATACATTTGAAGTTGTGAGTCTCTGTGGAAATGTCCAAAATATAGCACATAGAATGGACAATGAAAATTCTACGGGTAAAAAATGAGGTCTGCAGATGCTGGAGATCACAGTTGAAAATGCGTTGCTGGCTAAAGCACAGCAGGTCAGGCAGCATCCAAGGAATAGGAAATTCGACGTTTCGGGCATAAGCCCTTCATCAGGAATGATTCCTGATGAAGGGCTTATGCCCGAAACGTCGAATTTCCTATTCCTTGGATGCTGCCTGACCTGCTGTGCTTTAACCAGCAACGCATTTTCAACAATGAAAATTCTAATTGAGCAATATTTTATTTTGTTCAATTTAATGTCATTTTAAAATGAATTTAACTTGATTTTTTTTCAATGCCAGAAAGGAAAAAGGTCCTCAAATATGCATACTTGAACTATAGGAGAACGTTCACTCTGAGCAGACAGGGCATATCCAAGAGAACTTTTCTGTTAAATGGAAAATATAAAACATTTGAGCAACCATGATAAATAAGTTGACCTAATAAGTTATTTTGACTGATATGATTTTCTTGTCTCAAATCTTCACAATTTCAAAACCATCAACTCACATTTGAAACTAATTCAAGAATACTTCCCTCAACTTTACTGAACTTTTCCACATGCTGTAGTGCACTCTCTAGTTCATAGCTTAATGTCCAATTTTTACCTATAATCATAATGCCTGGGAGAAATGGGACTGTGGGTTTTGTGCCTTGTGGAAGCTTATAGAACAAGCATAATCAGCATTACTACTGGCAGAATCTAAGTTGGAATCCATTTGTATCAGGGTGTAATCTTTTAACATCAATGCAGAACATTTTCAGTGAAGTGCCAGCAACCAACAATGCACATCGACCAATCCTTAACACTCAAATCATAATTTTCAAATCTTTAACACAAAATGAGGGCAGATATTGTGACTTTTCAATAGTTACTCCAAGGAGAAGAGCCCAATATTGGCAGCATATTGTTGCAAAATTAATTCCTTTGTCTGGATCTTCAAAGAACTTAAAATAACATGTTAGCCAGATTCTTTCTCCCTGAAGTTTCTATCTTTGAATGGTAGATTTTGTTAAGTCTATTGAGGTCTTCCTTCAATTTGCTGTTCAAATGGTTTCATTTTATCACCAACATTGATGTTAAACTAATTGGCCAGTTGTTATCTGCTACTGTTTTCTGAGCCTTTTAAACATTATTATTAGATTTGGATGTTGCTAATCCCATTGAACTGCATGTACTTAACAATAATCATGTAATGAGAACCAGTGCCTCACAAAAATTCTCCTTGTCATAAAAGATAGAAAGATCCCAAATTCAGTCTTGCCAGATATAGAAACAAGTGATCCCATCCTGCATTCCAATGGCTGTGGTAAATTAACTCTCAACATCATGAGGTTCAGGAAGAAAAGAAATATTCAACCAAAGCTCCAAGTTTCCTCTATCTTGTTCTTAGTAAACTGGAGGCCATCTAAAACTCTGCTGCCCAATGTCTTAACTAGCAGCAAGTCACTGTGCTCTCTGATTCACACTGGTGCCTGATCAAGCAATAGCTTGAATTTAAAATTCCTGGTGTTTAGAAATCCTACCAAACCTATACCCTTCCCTATCTCTATCTCTGTTAACCGTTTTAACTCCACAAGGCTCCAGGATACCTGAACTCCTCTAATTCTGGCATCTTATCTGTCCTCAATTGTAATTGCTGCACCATTAGTTACCGGGCCTTCAGTTGCCTCAGTCTCCAGATCTTAAGCACTGGAAGTCCCTCCAAAAACTGCTCTGCTTTGCTTTTCCCTTTAATGCACTTCTTAAAACCCAACCCTTTGGCTATAAACTTGGCCATCTGACTTAATATCTCACTCTGTGGCCTAGTGACATAATATCATGTGCAGTGCCATAGGGCAATTAATTATGTTAAAAGGCGCTACATAAATACAAGCTGTTGTTGCTACCTTTATTTGTCCTACCTTTAGCTGTCAGTAAGTTCAGAATTATGGTTCCTATATACGAACACAAATCCTCTTCTCACTAGCTTTCTCTATAAAATATACAGATGTGTGACACTTTTTCTAACTCTCTTTCAATCCAAACAATTTACACAGCATAATGATTTCATGGAAATAATGCTCTGTTTCTTTCTCTTATTTATCTTTCTTTCATGTCTACCTGCTTTCTTTCAACTCTTTTTTTCTGTCTATTCACTTTGATTTACCTCATGACCTTACTGCTTTGCTTAGCTCCATTGGCCAGATGCTAGTTTGCAATGCAAAGTAACATCACCTGCATGACTTCAACTCCTGCACCAGCTGAGATTACCCTCAGGGAAAGTCCTTCTCAACCTGCTCCCTCGCTTAAGGTGACCATTACCTTATCCCTGTATTTCCCATAACTATTCCATCTAGCCTACACGTCCCTGCACACTACGGGCAATTTAGCATGGCCAATCCATCTAATCTGCACATCTTTAGACCATGGGAGGAAACTGAAGCACCAGGAGGAAACCCATACAGATATGAGAAGAATGTGCAGGAACAAAGTATAAGTTTGACATTCCAACAATATCCCTCCACCAAACCTAAACCCTGTTACAAGTAGCCAATGTGCATCTTTGGGCTTTGGAACTGCAAAAAGAAAATTCGATTTTTACATTCTGAAACATTTTCGAAAATGCTGCAAGTAGCAGGAATAGACAGGCAGGAGGTTGGATGAACACAGCAAACCAGGCAGCATCAGGAGAACAGAAGTCAACGTTTCAGGTGTAAGCCTTCTTCAGGACGAGGGCTGGTTGTAGGGGGAGCTGCACGTAAAGGGCGGAGTGTGGGGGCAGGGTGATGAAGTGGGGATAGGTGAAGACAGGTAGAGGGTACGTCCTGGTTGGTCAGTGGGAGGAATGAATCCGGTTGATAGCAGGGAGGAGTGGAAGGGAGGAGGAGGGACTGGGAAGAAGGTCGGGTGTTGGAGAGGGAGGTTATTTGAAATTGGAGAACTCAATGCTCAGTCCTCCAGGCTGTAGGGTGCTTAGGTGTTGGTGGTGGGGTCTTGCTGGAGTTGGTGGAAGTGTTTGAGGATGATGCGTTGGCTGCAGAGACTGGTGGGGTGGTAGATGAGGACAAGGAGGACTCTGTCTTTATTGCATTGGGGGGGATTTAGAGCAGTGGAACAGGGAATGGAGGTGGTGTAGCGGAGGCTCTGTCTGGATGACAGAGGGAGGAAAAGCACATTGTTCAAAATAGGTGGACATCTGGGATGCTCGCAAGTGGAATGTCACCTTGTCCAAGCAGATGCAGCAGAGGCGGAGGAATTGGGAGAATGGGACGGAGTTCTTGCAAGATACTGGGTGGGAGGAGGTGTAGTCCAGATAGTTATGGGAGTCTGTAGGTTTGTAGTGAACATTCATCTAGAGACTGTTGCTGGAGATGGAAACGGTGAAGTCAAGAAAGGGAAGGGAGGTGTCCTAGATGGACCAAGTCAATTTGAGGGCGGGATGGAAGTTGTTGGAGAAGTCAATGAACTGCTCCAGTTCAGCCTGGGTGCAGTCATTGATGTAACGGTGGAAGAATTGGGGCACAGTGTCTGGGTAGGTACTGAAGAGAGAAGAGCAGTATTAGAAAATTATAACCAGAATAATGGGCTAACATTTAGTGGTATAAGATATACTTTTACCACAATTTCAATGTACTTATAACATCAGTAACATTCAGAAATACACTCACAGCGTCATGAAAGCCATGGAGATTTGGTGTTAATACAGGATAACGTACTTGTGGGAATTTCTTTATTCCTTGCATGACTTCTGTGTGATCTGCCAACTGACAAAAGTAAGCGCACAAAATGTACAACGTTATTAATTTGTTCTTCTCAAATACTCAGTGATATGAATAGATACAAAAAGACAGTTGATAAGATTTCACAAGGGTAACTGTTAACAAACATGTAAAACTCTTGAGGTAGATAGGGAGTGGGTGAGGAGCTAGAAAATAGACATAATGGATGTTACTTCATTTGACAGGAGATGACGAATGATATCTCCCAGAAATTGTAGCTTTTCACTACAACTGACTTAGATGATGGCACAAACATCATGGTAAATTACAGAACAGATTTAGTAACTCATCTGACGCATGTAAGGCCTGTGAGTCATCAACAGCAGCAGAATTGTATTCAACCACAATCTGTAAATTCATGGCCAGGCATCATGGCTACCGTCTCCACCATTACCAACAAGCTGGGAAATCAATCAGGTTCAACTGATGGTGTAGGTGGGCACGCTACATGCAGCATCAGGAATCACCAGAGGTGAGGTGTCAGCCTGGTAAAGATACAATGCAGAATAACTTGCACATGAAGTAACTTAAATAGTATACAATAGATAGAGCAAAGTGAAAGCACAAACAATGCATCAGATTTAAGCTCTGCAGTCTTATCCAACCACAAATGTTGGTGGACAATTAATCAACTTACTGGAGGAGGAGGGTCTACAAATATTGCCATCCTCAATGATTAATGGAGTGGGAGGAAGTGGGTGGGTTGCAGCCTGTATATCAATGCAAGGCTAAATGTTTTGCAACAATCTTCTGCCAGATATACCAACTGAATGATCTAGCCTGACTACCTCCCAGTTCCCTAAGGTCACCAATATCAGTGTTCAGCTAATCTCGTTTACACCACATGTTATGGAATGTTAAGGGGTGATGGTTGAATTTCCTTCATTGGAAATGGTCATTGCCTGATACTTAAATTATGCAAATGTTAGATGCCACTCATCAGCCCAAGCCTGAATGTTTTCCTGGTCCTTCTGCATTTGGACACTGTGTCTTCAGTATCTGGGGAGTTGGAAACGATGCTGAACATCATGCAATCATAACTTAACATCCCTCTCTGACCTTATAATGGAGCGGGGTACATTCAAAAAGCAATTGAAAATATTTGGGCATAGGATACTATAGTAATGATTTCATTTAATTCATTCATAGGATTTGGGTGCCATTGGCTAGGCCTGAATTTATTGCTCATCCCTTATTGATCACAGGGCCATTAAGAGTCAAACACCTTGTTATGGGTCTGGAGTCACATGTAGGCCAGACCAGGTAAGGATGACAGATTTCCTTTCCTAAGGCATATTAGTGAAGCAGATAGCCTTTTTTCTTGTAAATGGTTCCTTGGTTATTATTAGATTCTTCATTATAGATTTGTTTTAATTCAAATTCCACAATTTGCCAAGACAGGATTCAAACCCAAATCCCCAGGACATTACTCGAGTATATTAATATTCTGGTGATAACAAGAGCAGGCCACTGTCTGCCAGCATGCAGTGATGTCCTATGGCTGGGATGATTAAGTCTGACAACCACAACTATTGCCCTCCGTGCTTGGTACAACTTCAACCAATGAAGAGCTTTTCCTTGATTGTCTTTCTCCCTCAAATTGGCTCAAGACTCGACTTGTGATACTGAGGACCTCAGGAAGATGCTGAGATAGATTGTCCACTCAGTATTGCCAGCTGAAGGTGGTTGCAAATACTTCAGCCTCCTCTTCTGCACTAATATACAGGGCTTTCTAACATGAAAGCTGACAGTCTTTGTAAAACTCACCACCTCCAATGAGTTGCTTAATTCTCAATCACTATTCATGATTGGATGTGGCAGGACATCAGAATTTTGATATGATGCATTGGTTGTAGAATCTCTTAGCACTGTCTACAGCATGCTGGTTATGTTATTTGGTTTGCAAGTGGTCCCGTCATCAAGTTGAGAACTCATTTGTAGATGTGCCTGTTGCTGTTCTTGGCATTCCTACCATTACCATTCCCTGGCTCAATGGTAATGGTAGAGTGAGGGATATACCAAGGGAAGAAGTTACAGATTGTGTTTGAATGCAATACTGTTGCTGCTGATGGCCTGCAACACCTCATGAATACATTAGTTTTGATGATCTGTTCAAAATCCATCCCACTTAGCAGAGCAACACAACATAATGGAGAGGATACTCATATGAAGGTGGGATTTTGTCTCCACAAGAATTATGAAATGATCACTCTTACTGTCATGGACTGATGCATCTGGAGCAGGCAAGCTGGTAAGGATGAGGCCAAGTATGTTATAGAGTCATAGAGTCATAGAGATGTACAGCACGTAAACAGACCCTTCGGTCCAACTCATCCATGCCGACCAAATATCCCGACCCAATCTAGTCCCACCTACCAGCACCTGGCTCATATCCCTCCAAATCCTTCCTATTCATTTACCTATCCAGATGCCTTTTAAATGTTGCAATTGTACCAGCCTTCACCACATCCTCTGGCAGCTCATTCCATACACATACCACCCTCTGCATGAAAGAATTGCCCCTTAGATGTCTTTTCCCCTCCCCCGAAACCTATATCCTCTAGTTCAGGAGTCTGCCACCCCAGGGAAAAGACTTTGTCTATTTATCCTATCCATGGCCCTCATGATTTTATAAACCTCTATAAGGTCACCCCTCAGCCTCCAATGCTCCAGGGAAAACAGCCCTAGCCTATTCAACCTCTCTCTATAGCTCAAATCCTCCAACCCTGGCAACATCCTTGTTAATCTTTTATGAACCCTTTCAAGTTTCACAACATCTTTCCGATAGGAAGGAGACCAGAATTGCACGCAATATTCCAACAGTGGCCTAATCGATGTCATACACAGCCACAACATGACCTCTCAACTCCTGTTCTCAATACTCTGACCAATAAAGGAAAGCATACCAAACATCTTATTCACTATCCTCTCTACCTGCGACTCCACTTTCAAGGAGCTATGCACTCCAAGGTCTCTTTGTTCAGCAATACTCGCATGGATCTTACCATTAAGTGTATAATTCCTGCTAAGATTTGCTTTCCCAGAATGCAGCACCTCACATTTATTTAAATTAAACTCCGTCTGCCACTTCTCAGCCTATTGGCGCATCTGATCAAGATCCTGCTGTACTCTGAGGTAATCTTCTTCGCAGTCCATTACGCCTCCAATTTAGGTGTCATCAGCAAACTTACTGACTATACCTCTTCTTCCCTCATGTTGGTTTCCTCAGCATATACCGCAGACCCAGTCTAACAGTTATGTCCCTTAGAGGTTGGCTAGCTCCATTAGTATTGGCACTGCCATGCCACTCTTGGTGGTGGTCATTGAAATTCCTATCCAGAGTACATCATGTGCCCTTGTCACCCTTAGTGTTCAACATGGAAGTGATTCATCAGCCAAGAAGGAGCAGTGAGTAGTTATGAACAATATGTTTGATCTGATGCATGAGGTTTCATGTGGTCCAGAGTCAATGTTGAGGACTCTCAGGGCAACTTCTTCCTGACTGTATATCACCTCTGCTGGGCCTGTCCTGTTGCTGGATTGTAAACAGGGATGGTCTGCGTCATTGCAAGACATGATTCTATCTCGATGACTATGTCAGGCTGTTGCATGCTTAGTTTCTAGACCAGCTCTCCAAATTTTGACACAAGCCTCCAAATGATAAGAAGGAAATCATTACAGGGTTAACTGGGTGTTACCTCCCATGAGTTAGGGGTCTTCTTTCACATACACATACTTCATCCACACTCTTCCTTTCCTGACCTGAATTTTCCTCCATCAACTTGCACACATTTCTGGTAATTATCCTGACATAGCTTTTTTTTTAAGCACAGCAAGTCCTTTAATCTCAGAGGTCTTGATCCTCCATCAGAAGAACTTTCTAATTATTATTTCCTGTGCCAGTGGTCAGAAATGTAATCCTTCACTTTCTGTTTTCATGGACCATTCCAGCTGTTCCCTCCCCTTAAAAAAACTTTCACCTCAGAGCTCAGTCTTTGTTGTAAGTAAAGTTGTCAATGATTCTAATGATCATAGTCCCCTCAAATAAGTAACTGAACAAAGAACACTACAGCACAGGAACAGGCCCTTTGGCCCTCCGAACCTGCATTGACACATTTTGCCCTTCCAGATTAAAACTGTCTTTACTTACAGGATCCTATTCCCTTCCCATTCATGTATTTGTCCAGGTTGACCCAATCAGTGATGTCCACATAGCTTCTTGAATGCTACTATTTTTGGTGGCTTCCACCGCCTCCTCTGGCAGCACATTCCAGACACTCACCACACTTTATGTGAAAAACATTCCTCACACATCTCTTTCAAACATGCTCCCTCACACCGTGAACTTGTGTCCCCCAGTAACTGACCCCTCCACCCTGGGAAAAAGCCTCACGCTTTCCACTTTAACCATGCCATTCACAATCTTGGAAGCTTCTATCAGATCACCCCCTCAACCTCCTGCGTTCCAGGGAAACCAAGCCCAGTCTATCCAAATGTGCTTCGTAGCTAAAATCCCCCAAAGCAGGCAACATCCTGATGAACCTTTTCTGTATCCTTTCCAAAGTATCCACAGCCTTCAGGTAGGTGGTGACCAGAGCTGCTAGATAAACAAAAATTAGAATTGGAAATGTTAGCATTGGACTGCGGAACGTGGGGATTTGCTCTCATTGAGACTGTCCCAGATGATCCAAATCAATGTCAAGTAACTGGAGAAGGTGGGACTCATCTCATTTGAGCAGAAGTGGACATGTTGGAAGATTGAATAGAGGTGTCCAAGGTTAGGAGGAGGTGTTGATCAAGCACATAGTGGGACGTGCTTCTGTTCAGTAATGACAGCAGACCGATTTCAGTTAACTAAAAAACATCCAAGGAGAAGATGAGGAGGATTTATCTTTGCTCAGTGAGTTGTGATCTAGGATAAAATGCCTGAGAGGGATCTGTCTAAAAGGAATGGGATAAGTACATGAAAAGGAGAAATTTGCAAGGTTGCAGGGAAATGGCTGTGGGGGGGTTGGCCTAAACAGACATCTGACAGAGATTCAGCACAAAAACAATAGGTCAAATCATTTCCGTCTGACCTGTGTTATTCCATTCACTGACTCGAGCTGCCAGAGGGAAAACTCAGTAATACTGGGATTGAAGTACACAAGACAAGCCAGGGCAGTGTGTACAATTTGCCAATTTTACTGGATTTCCTTTGAGGTCAAAATTTCAATCCAGTCACCATCCCTTATATTACCAAAGGTAAAAAGGTTCATGTGGCTGATGGGACTGGACCTTTATCCTTTAACCTTTCTTTCCTTGACTCTGCAAGGTTCTTTCTCACCTCCATGCTACACAGTCCTCTTCCTGCACCTGTCTCTTTCTAGTTGCTGTGCCTATGTTGTGGCCTAGCAGAATGGCCACTGGCTAATAATCTAGAGGTCCTGGCTAATGAGCTGGGGACCTGCATTCAAATCCAATAAAAATATGGAATTAAAAAGTGACCACTGTCAACTGTAAAATCCCGTCTGGTTCACTAGTGTCCTTCAGGGAAGGAAATCTGCCATCTGCCTCATCTATGTGAAATTCTAGATCCACAGCAACGTGATTAATTCTTAACTGTATTCTAGATAATTAGGGGCAGGCAATAAATGTTGACCCAGTCAGTGATGCCCATATCACATGAGAGAATAAAAGAAAATTAATCACCCCCAAATTATCACACACTCACACTCCACATGACTGAATCTGAAACAGATTTAGAAAGAGAGAGTTCTACAAGTGCAGTCATCCTGCACAGTTTCACTTTTCACAGACTCCTACATTTTCAGATTCTTTTCCTGAGCTGACATTTCCAATTCTTAATTCACCTACATATCTCCAGTGCCAACCAAATTGTCCTTAATATTCCATACTACTTGATTAGTATGCTTGGCCTGAGCAGTCAACCGACTTATTGAATGCTATTCTAGCTGAATTCCCTCTAGCTTGTTTTAAATTCCCTTCTGAAGTTTGGTGGCAACAGAAGCAGGAGAATTTCTTGTGTGTTTGTTCAAGTTTACGTCCCATTGCTTTGGCGGGACAGCATCTGGATTTTAATTTGAGCTTGAGTAGGGAAATTGTTGTGAATTTCTCACTAAGTGACAGAAGTCATATGCGAATAATGCTTCTCGGGTCATACCTCAATTACTTCAGACTCCTCTGCTTGTTCATTCCTGCGACACACTCAAAACTCCCTTGCTGTGGGTTACCTGTTTGCCAGTCTTCCTTTCCTTGGCTCTTCAATCCTATCTCGTGTTCTACTCCTGTAACCTTGCAAGTCTATTTTCTCCAAGTGCCCAATCAAGTTCCTTTTGAAATCATTCAGTATCTCTACTTGTACACCCTCGACAACAACAAGCTCAAGTTTGTTACCACTTACTACATTAAAACAAGTTCTTCCTCATATCACCCACATCTTTTGCCCAAATCTAGGTCATCCTGTCCTTGTACTATCAGCTTTAAGGCAGCTTTTTGTTATCCATCTTACCTAATCTTGTGCACATCCAAAAACTCACACTACTAATTCTAGTTAGTATGAATTACTAGAGAGTTGACATTAATATGGTGTGCAGATGAGAGTTATTTTCAACTTCAGTAGCTGTGTAACAATGTATGGGTGCAGAAAAACCTCTGGTCCCTTATTCCCCCTCGTCATTATGTTCGTCTGATTTTAACCTGAACTTGAAACCTGGTTTGCTGTAAAGTCTTTGAAGCTGCTCGATTGGCTTGCTTTCTTGTTGGCTGCTCTTGCAAACTTTGAAAAATGTTTCAATGACTTCATTGATTCACTTGGTAATGTTTCAGGCTGCAGCCGGGTAACTTTTCCTGTGGGATCCTTTAGTCAATACACTTTTACTGCTGATTGATATATTACCTGACCAGTGGTTCAATTAGCCAGTCAACAGTTTGTCAGTTTGAAGTTACTTGCTAGGAGATATGAAAATATACTGTACATACTGTAAATGCAATATGTAGGTTGACTTTTGAAGCCTCAAACAATCCTTTCAAAGAAAAGGGGGCTGAGTTATTTGCTAAATAGACAGTATGAATTACTTACTTTGAAATGATACATAACAAAGAATATAACCATGATAGTTTATATTAAATTAAGCCAGCATGGCTTTTGAATAAAATTATTCTGCAAAGATACATTTAGCGCCATTCAAAATATTTAAAAACCCTCCAAATTCATCATTTCTGGCATACCATCTAGAGCTTGCCACATTCACTCTGACTTTGGTTGTGATGTCATCATAAGGATCCCAGTCCAAATCAAATGTGGTGCTTTTGGTTTCACAATTATCCTTCGCAACAAATCAACTTCCTTTCCAGCCATTCAATTCCATATGCTACATTATTTGAAAAATCATGTGAAGGTTTGTGCACCAATAGCATTGCAAGATTTGATGATCAAACCACACAAAAGACTTAGTGAGCCAGCATGCTTGCTTGTTCATGAAGGTCCTATCCTTTGTCAATCATCCAACTGTTCCATTCAGCACAGACATCAGCCTTGAATGGCTAGTCAAGGCACACATCCAAATGTTGAACTTTACACATTAGACCTGCAGATATAACATCAATGTTTGTGTTATGTCTTCACAGGCACCTCTTAATCCCATTGATGTTATGGGATCTGAACATATTCCACATGCTAAATGGAATAGTTGGAGGATTGACAGAGGATAGGACCTTCACAAGCAAGCAAGCATGCAGGCTCACTAAGTGTGGTTGGATCATCAAATCCTACATTCTTTTCCATGTGCCAGCACCATGCCTATTCCACACATGATTGATTCATAACGCTATCCTCATTGGTGGACATGAACAAATGCATTTTCAATGTGACTTGATATTTGAAAGGTAACACAGATTGTTCCATCACCCATGCAGGCCTGTAACACCATGAATTTTGATTCCTCATATCCAATGTTTTTCACTGGAACATTTGTGAACCTTCCCACTCCATTGCAGGGCATATCAAAATTAGGGTCCTTTCATCCATGTGACCATTGTGAATAAAAATACTGTCTGAAGATGAGTTGCTGGAAAGTGGTCACTTGCCACCTAGATCTTTAAGTGGTTTCTTTTCATTCAATAAGGAAGCTACAACAACGAGCTGTTTCTCTGGCTGCCTGACCAGCTGTGCTTTTCAGTGCCACACTCTGGCTCAGGATTTGAGTTGGCCGACTTCACTGCACAGGTATTTCTATTGATGAAGTGATGTCTCTGACGACGTCCAAGAGTCCATTCCAGATCAGGCCAGTGGCTGTTTCTCATGGTGCATTTGATGTTGAGGTTTTGCTTCAGGGCAAGGTTCCTTCTTCCAAAAGTCAGATCAAGTTTAGATTGACAACAGCATCAAGGGTTATTGGGAGCATACAAGAATGTGGAATTCAGGCCATGACAGCTTATTGAATGGCAGAGCTTGTGGAACGGGATGGGCTATTCCTGCTTCTCATTCTTGTGCTTTTGTATTTTCATACTGGTTCTTCACTGACAGCAAATTCCCTTGCTACAGCACTATCATTTGGTGAATTAGTACATGTGTGTGACTTTAGCTTTAAACCAGCTTCATATTTCATGTGTCTTGTTGGAAGACCCACCTCTCTCAGTCATTCACCATGTGCTCTGTGTGGGCTTGTCTTAAACTGCCCTGTTACAATCTCAGTTGAGACTTATTAAAAAAAGTAATAAATCCCAGTTGCTTACTGAAACAATGAAGCCACAAGACTCAATAATTTAAAACAAGGGCTTTTCAGGAAACAGGTGTCAAATAAAGCGCATCTTGAATACTATCCAAAGTAACAACTCATTCTTAACATAGAAGCGACATATATCATAATGTGGAGGTGCCGGTTTTGGACTGGGGTGAACAAAGTCAGAGGTCACATGGCAGCAGACGACTTGATGAATGAACAGCACTCTGAAAGCTTGTGATTTCAAAGAAGCCTGTTGGACTATAACCTGGTGTTGTGTGACTTCCAACATATATTAAACATGAATTACCAGAAAAACTTCAGTTGATTATAAACTACAAATTACAAACGAAATAGAAGATGCAACTAAGACAGCTCCTATGAACTGGCTCAGTCATCCACCCAGGCGAAAGTGAGGACTGCAGATGCTGGAGAAAAGGGAGGCGCTGGAGAAGCACAGCAGGTCAGGCAGCATCCGAGGAGCAGGAGAGTTGATGTTTCCGGCATAAGCGCTTCATCAGGAATGTTAATGAAGAACTTATGCCTGAAACATCAACTCTCCTGCTCCTCAGATGCTGTCTGACCTGCTGTGTTTTATCAGCGCTACACTTTTCATGTCAGTCATCCACTCAGCTTACACGCAACACAAAGTCCTTTAAAACTCTGTCTTCCTTCCAAAATATTTGAGAATTTAGCCTAAACCCTGGCTTACAACAGCTCACAACCAACCTGATCCTTATGGGCTGGTCTGTACCAAAAATAATCTCAACTGCAGATCCTGCACAACTCTGCGAACGTTGACCTGAATTATGTAGGTCCATCAATGATACCTTCAAGCAACAGTAACAACTACAGTAACTATATATTTGCTGACTCCTATCATTTGGATCTAGCATCCATCACCTTCAGCCTACCTGTACTGCAGCACTGGGAACATCAACTGAGTTCTGATGGTTATGTGTCCTTGCAGTGTATATGCCAACTTTTGAAACCTCAAAAAGTCCTTCCAGAAAAGAAAGGGGAGCATGTGATACACACTGAGTATACAATGTGAAGTATTTATTTTGAAATGGTTACCACCTACATAAGAAAGAAAATAACATTGATACTCTATACTAAATTAATCCAGCATGGTTTGCTGAAGGAAGTTATTCTACAAAGATAGTTTTAAACCCACATTTTAAAAGCCACTCTCAATTTCAGTCTTAGATTCCTTAGAAACCTGGAAGGATCATTTTCCTTTCTCAGTTTCCTTTTTGAGTTTCCATTTTCAATTAGAATTGGTCTTATAGAATACAAGCTTTGAAACCCTGGCTTCTATCACACTGCATATCCCACAATGCAGCTGTGTCACCTGCTTGACCCCTTGCTCATAGCTATGTCAAGTCAAATAGGCACTTGTGAAATATTGAGCCCAATAACTAACGTCAGTAAAGCATATTGTAGGCAAAAATCATGAGTCAACCTATATGCTCACTAAATACAAATCATAATTTTAGAGACTGAATAAACAGGGTCATCACATATGCTGGGTTGATCCAATCTATGGTAAGACTGTAATATTTCTATTGAAAGGTCATTGTATTCGAATCTAACAGATAAGATTTGGTCAAGAAGTTTTTCTAAATAACCTGAGTATTGTTATTCTATATAGAACATAATTTATTTAAAGCCATGTTATCTGAAGTGAGAGAAGTAGATTAAAGTTATTTATCATTAAATATAGTGTATAGTTGCAATACTTGCTCCTATATTGTATGTAAGAAAGTAAACAAACTTACAAGGATTGTAGGCATGACCCTTTTCATTTTGAAAAATCAAATAGCGAGGAGTTTTGCCCTACAACTTGCGTGAACCTGGACATCTCCAAACTATTAAAAGTCACTTTTTTTTTAATGAAGAAAACTGGAATGGTGTTGAAATCTAATATATGTGATGTGAACTAAAACAGATGATTCCCAATCCTTTCAGAATGTGTGAAGTGTTTTTGTAAGCAGGAATATGGTTCTCGTTAAGCTAAAGACTAAAATAAATCCCAGATCAGTTCACAGGCAATTTCCTATTAAATGTGCAATTTATAAATAGGGCAAAAAGTAAACATTGTGTAAAGAGAGGGAAGTCTGGTATACCTGAGCTAAGATGAGTAAATGGCTAAAGATGATGGATGTCTAAAATAATTATCATTAAATATGTGCGTGGTTTATATAGTTACACAACAAAATATTACTGGGAAACCTATATATTATGGAGTTTACAGAAAGACGAAGGAGAAGATTACTACAATTTTAGAGATGTCAACTTTTTTTAATTGCAAAAATATACTTTATTCACAAAAAATCTCTTTGTATATATACATTGTCAGAAAAGCATTTTAGTTCTGAACAGTTGCATATCAAGTAAATAAACAAAACAAGAAACTTTGACTTTGTCCACAAAACCTAAGACCTCTCTTCAACATGCTATCCTAATATTTAGACATTTGAGGCTGGGAGAGTCCAATAACTGATTAGACTCCCATTTGCCTTCAGCAGGAAGACCTCAGATGGTGGCCTTTCCTAACAGCACCTTGGCGACAGCTGCCCCAGGCTTTAGTGCATCGTTTAGCACGTAGTCCTGGACCGCGATATGTCTGCAACACTCAAATGAAGTCAACTCCTTGCTCTGGAAGACCAACAGGTTTCAGGCAGACCAAACCATGTCATAGAATATAGAACATAGAAAAGTACAGCACAGAACAGGCCATTTGGCCCATGATGTTGTGCTGTGGGTTAATCTTAATGTAAAATAAAATAACTTAACCTACACACCCCTCAACTCACTGCATGTCCAGCAGTCGCTTAAATGTCCTTAATGACTCTGCCTCCACCATCACCGCTGGCAATGCATTCCATACATTTAAAACTCTCTGTGTAAAGCACCTTCCTCTGACATCTCCTCTATACCTTTCTCTTAATATCTTAAAACTATGACCCCTTGTACCAGTCAATCCTGCCCTGGGGAAAAGTCTCTGGTTATTGAATCTATCCATTCCTCTCATTATCTTGCATACCTCGAACAGTCACCCCTCTTCCTCCTTCTCTCCAGAGAGAAAAGTCCGAGCTTATTCAACCTCTCTTCATAAGGCAAGCCCTCCAGTCCAGGCAGCTTCTTGGTAAACCTTCTTTGTACCCTCTCCAAAGCCTCTGTATCTTTTCTATAGTAGTGTGACCAGAACTGGACATAACATTCCAAGTGTGGTCTCACCAGGGACTAGTAGAGCTGTAGCAAAACCTTGCGGCTCTTAACCTCGATCCCCCTGTTAATGAAAGCCAAAACACCAAATGCTGTCTTAACAACCCTATCCACTTGGGTGGCAACTTTCAGTGATCTATGTACTTGCACACCCAGATCCCTCTGTTCCTCCACACTGCCAAGAATCCTGTCTTTAATCCTATATTCAGCATTTGAGTTCGACCTTCCAAAATGCATCACTTCACATTTATCCAGGTTGAATTCCATCTGCCGTTTCTCAGCCCAGCTCTGCATCCTGTCTATGTCGCACTGCAGCCTACAATTGCCCTCAATACTATCGACGGCACCTCCAACGTTTTTGTCATCTGCAAATTTACCAACCCTTCCCTCAACCTCCTCATCCAAGTCAATTATAAAAATTACAAAGAGCAGAGGCCCAAGAGCAGAGCACTGTGGGACCCCACTCAACATTGACCTCTAGGCACAATAGTTTCCATCTACAACCACTCTCTGCCTTCTGTCAGCCAGCCAATTGTGAATTCAGATAGCTAAATCTCCCTGTATCCCATACTTCCTGATTTTATGAATAAGCCTACCATGGGGAACCTTATCAAATGCCTTGCTGAAGTCCGTATACACCACATCCATTGCTCGGCCTTTGTCGACCTATCTTGTCATCTCCTCAAAAAACTCAATAAGAGTTGTGAGGCATGACCTGCCCCTCACAAAGCCATGCTGACTGCCTCTAATCATGCTATGCTTTGCCAAATAGTCATAAATCCTATCCCTTAGAATTCTTTCCAAAACTTTTAATGATTAAATGGTCCTCCAGGCACAGTTGATGTTTGTCTCGGTGTGTGTGTGTGTGTCCCGGGGAACGCAGTTCCTGCGTCATGGAACTGCTCACAGCAAACCTCAGCACAAACCACTGCAGTTTCCTCCAGACTTCCTTTGCAAAGACACATTCCAAAGTGAGGTGTGTGACAGTCTCAACACCCCTCCCCCCACCCCACAGCCACATCAAGGCCAGCCTGCGGATTTCAGAGATGTCAACATCATTCCTACTATTGACAAGCATTTAGCTTTAACACAGGGTTTACAACTGAGTCCATTATGTTTGCTTTTGGGCACCACACTTTAGAAAGGATGTCAAACCTTAAGATATGATTGAAGAATGATTGCTGAGAATGGCTGCAGTGATGAGGGACTTCAGTTATGCAGACAGATGGGTGGTACAGTGGCTCCGTGGTTAGCACTGCAGCCTCACAGCACCAGGGTCCCAGGTTCAATTCCAGCCTTGGGTGACTGTCTGTGTGGAGTTTGCACATTTTCTCTGTGTCTGCGGGAGTTTCCTCTGGTTGCTCCGGTTCCCTCCCACGGTCCAAAGATGTGCAGGTCAGGTGAATTGGCCAAGCTAAATTGCCTGTAGTGTTTGGTGCATTATCCAGAGGGAAATGGGTCTGGGTGGGTTACTCTTTGGAGGGTTGGTGTGGACTGGTTGGACTGAAGGGCCTGTGGGAATCTAATCTAAGACTAGGGAGGTTGGATTGGTTGACATCACAGAAGTGATTTATAGAAGTTTTCATCATCAAGAGGATGTGGAGAGAAATTGTTCTCATCGGTGGAAAGGTCAAGAATCAGAGAAGGACAATGTAGTGATTGGCAAAAAAAAAACATGAGGGAATTCAGGAAAATGCTGCTTGTAAACATGTGTTTACAGACTGGAAAGTAGTACCCGAGCATCTGGTGATAGCAGGTCCAATTGTGGTTTATAAAAGGGAATTGGTTAATACCTTTGGGAATAAAGCTGTAGGGAAATGAGGAAATGAGAAGGAAGGGAGATTAGATAAATTGCTTTTGAGAGAGTGGGCAGTGACTCAATGGGCCAAATGGTCACCTTCAGTCTGCAACCATTCTATGATTTCATAATCAAAAACAGAAATTGCAGGAAAGGTGGAGCAAGTCTGGCAGCATTTGTGGAGAGAAATCAAAGAGAACATTTTGGGTCGAGTTACCCTTTGTCAGAACATTAGCTCTGATTTCTCTCCATAGATGCTGCCAGACCTGCTGAACTTTTCCTGCAATTTCTGTTTTTGTTTCTGATTTACAGCGCCTGCAGTTCTTTTGGTTTTTGTTTATGATTTCATGGTGATTGACACGGAGTATGAAGTACGGGGGTTTTCCAGAACCTTTATAAATTACTGCTGAGGCATCAACTAGAGAAAATGTAGAACACGGAATATGGGGAGTGGGAAATAAAGTGGAATTCAAGCCCAGTATCGGCTATGATAGTTATTTGATCTACTCCTACTCTTATTTCTTGTGTTAAATATTACAGCAAGATCAAAAAAATGCTGTCACATTGCCCCAATTGGCATTCATCATCCTCACACATCATATCAACTGAGAGTTGTTGAGATGTATTCTCCTGCACAGTCTTGGCTGGAGCAATAGAATAGTGGCAGGGAAGATAGACAGCAATAAGAAATGCCACTACCTCCCTGTCCCAATAAGGGCAGAAACATATCAGGTTCTGAATGACATGGGCTCTGGTGAGAGGAGTGGTGGCATTGTCATCTCAACATCAAGTTCATCTTGCCCCAACTTCCCTACTTTGCTCAAGTAATGAAGTGAGACTCTCACCAGAGAGCAGCGAGTTCCCAATGCTTATTATCGCTTGTTAATTATGAATTGTCAACTCACCACAGCTGTGATTTTACCATACAAACTAGCCTTTGGGAAAACTCAACATGGAAACCAGAACATGTTCAATTCGCTATTTGAGCCAAAATAAGCTCCATGTTGGACACCAGGCACTAAGTTCTCAGGCAAGGACACTGGCCACGCATACCCCACGTCCACATACATTGGCATCTAAAATGTACCAGCCTGTATAAACCTCATGGTACATTTCTAATCCACTTACATGATGCTCTGCCACTTCAATGCCACACTACAACTGTCATTGTAATGCTGCAACAAGGATGCTGTGCACTCAGCACTCACCCAGTTCAAGGACTGGCTCAGACTTCATCTCTGGGCTCTTCACTCGCTGTCACAGCATTCACTCACTCCGTCTACCTGGATATCCACAGCATCCCTGCCTTACCTTTTCCCGCCTCAATCAGAGACACTAGTCTCACCTTATTACTGTTGGGCTATGCCATTTAGCACAGACATCAAGCCAGGAGGCTTATCACAATTATCAGCCATTCTCAGACCAGCCGAGGGGAATATCCTATGCTCAGGCAATCCTGGTACAGTATGTCAAATGCAGGCTCCAATACCAGTCCAGTCCCTGCTCAGAGGCAGCCAAAGTCAGCATCATCTGCACATAAGGGTCGAAGAGTAGACTGATGAGAAGCCCAGTACTTGTAGGGACTCTTTTCCCTTTATTTTGGGCTGTTTTATTTCTGGAATGTGAGACAGGTATATATTATGGAAGATGGAAGTGGTAACAGAGCTATTATTGTTGGTGCAGAGTCATAGGCCAAGCGAGTTGGCAGTACAGAAGGTGTGTTAATGTTGCACTTTGGCGTGAATGAGGGTAAATGAAGAATGATGTCGCATGCAATACTGAGAGTGGTAGAGCATTAGCAATGGTGGGAGGTGGGTGCGGTGTCAGAAATAGAGTGAATGAGAGATATCCAAGAGATGAGTGTGACACTTGCACTGGCAGAGTGAAGGACATGAACTTTCTTCCTACAATGCTGGGCATTCCTCTAGATTGCTTCAGAGCTGGCAACCTCGGGCCAGGCTGGCATGGCCTAGTATCATGGTTTCCAGTCCTGATTCTGGGAAAGGGGAAGTTCCACCCGTACACCAGTCCAGTCAGCAAGAGCACCAGGACTATGGCAGCAAACCAGGCCATGGATTTCTGCCAGTCTGCCATGTCCCTGGCGAAGGTCAGGAATGGTGTAGGGAAGCTCTGGACTGAACATGTTTGTCAAGGTGCCTCACGTGGAGGTGGCACCGGTGCCAGGGATGACCATGACTTTGTAAGATTGGGTGGAAATGTAGTGTGATTCTCACCATCAGGGTAAATAATGTGCTGAGTTTGGAAGATTAAGTGAGAAAACTCGCTTGGCCTCACAACAAGAACCACACCAGTAAACCCTGCGTGATTCGCACTTAGCCAAAACATCAACACAAGGATTCCATCCTGATTTTCCTCTCGTGTCCTTTGTTAGACCATCACATCTCCATGCCAAAGTGCAAATGTCAACCTGTTGAAATTTTGGGAGGGTTCAATGCTGGTGGAGGAAGTTACTAGACCCTTTACCACACCTTTGTTGGCAGAATTCAATCTTCTCTAGAAATGGTAACGCCCAGCGCTCAGAGTCAGCAGAGACCCTCTCCATTGAGGTCTCAATAACTTCCCTACATGTGTCTCCGAACCTCCAACCGAGATTCAGGATAGCTTCCATTTTCTCACATACCCACCCATCTCTTTGGAAATGCCAGGGTGGGTAATTTGTGGCACCATTGGCATTTTGCAGCCATGGAGGGGTGGGGTAGTCACCTGAAATTTGGTTTTGGGAAACAACTTAGTTCAGTTACAGGGTCCAGAAGGAAGAGTAAGCAGGATCCACTCTCATGACCACTTTCCACTAAAGAGGAGAATCCAGCCCATGTCTTTGCAATGAAAAAGTGAGATTTCTAGAAAGTACAATGCCTTTCCAGATTTAACACTTGGCATCAGTTAGAAAAGCTTGAGGAAACAGTATTAAGGATTCCCAGAAGATTCTTAAAGATGTACATATTAAAACTAAAAAGAAATGGATCAGCGAAACATGTTACATAGTGAGATGCTACGCATTTTGGAACAACCCCCACAAGTAATGTTGACGCTTTCACATGAAAATATTTCCATTTTGTGCCGGATGATGATGCTGTTTTTATTTTGAACAGTCAATATAGATTGGTTTACACATTGTTTTTGAGAATGTACTAAACAAGAAATGTGAGGAGTGATGAGAAGCATTCAGTAAACGCTGTTTGCGGGGTCCAGGCTGTTGCTCTTGCTTTCCCATGCCATATATTTAATCAGGTTAAAAATCACACAACACCAGCAGGTTTATTTGGAAGCACCAGCTTTTAGAGCGCTGCTCCTTCATCAGGTGGCTCTGGAGCAACTTTGCAGCCACCTGATGAAGGAGTGTCGCTCCGAAAGCTAGTCCTTTCAAATAAATCTATTGGACTATAACCTGGTGTTGTGCGATTTTTAACTTTGTACACCAACACTGGCACCTCCACATTCTAACATACATTTAATAGATAGAAAATCAACATCCTCATACGTGAATCGCAAAAAAAGTTTAATTTGCACATTCAGCAAGTGATTAGGATGGTAAATGGAATGTTGTTTATCACAAGGGGAATGGAATATAAAGATAGGGATGTTCTCCTTCAGCTGTACAGGTTTGTGGTGAGACGGCATCTGAAGGAGTGTGTACAGTTTTGATCTCCTTCCTTGAACAAAGACATAATTGCTTTAGAAACAGTTCATGAAGGTTCATCTGCTTCATTCCTGGGCGATGAACCTTTCTGATGAAAAAAACACTGAACAGTTTGTGTTTTTATCCATCAGAGTTTATAAGAATAAGAGATAAGCTTGTTGAAACATGTAAGATCCTGATGGATTTTGATGAGGTAGATACCAGGAGAATGTTTCATCTTGTGGAAGTGACCAGAACAAGGAGATGTAGTTTAAGATTATGATGTCTTCCTTTTAACATGGAAGTGAATTTTGTTCTTCTCAGAGGGCAAGAATATGTGGAATTCTTTTCCCACAGAAACAGTGAAAACTGAATAATGAATTTATTCAAGGCTGAGTTAGAAAAGAATTTTGGTGGACAAGGAAATCAAATTTTTGAGGGAGCACATGGGATAGTGAAGATGACCAGATCAGCCACAATGTTACTGATTTGTGGAACAGTCTCAGAAGACTGAATGGTCTACTCCTACTTCTGAATGCAATGCTCCCAAGCTAATTTACTGTATTAATCATTATTCATCAATCCCCTGCAGTGTCACATACTAAGAGGGTGATGTTGACTTTATAATGCAAAAAATGTACTGACAAGTAAGCAGGCCCATTGACAATTCTCATGATTAATATTCCCAAAGAGCTACCAATCTGCTATTCCCGACTTGTGCAAAGTCAAAAGTATGTCCTGACAGTCAAACAAAGTGTAATCTCCATCTCACTCCCTGCGCAAAGCTTGGGAATTAAGTGGACTATTGCTTACTGACAAATCAATCAGCATGTTAAACGTGGTGGAAGGAGATTTATCCTTGGTTCAGTGTGCCTGAGGCCAGACTATTTAGAGACCAGAGCCTTGTCAGTGTTTAGTTGGCAGACGTACAGGCACTGAATTTTCATCTATTCATAGATTTCAACCTTTTCTTATGCGTGTTGCATTTCTTTTGAAATAGGCTACATTTGGAGACTGTTAATCTCAGTTCAATGTGACTACGTCATTGATCAATCTTGATTCTTCTTCCAACATAATAAATCCAACCACTTTTGTAAAGAACTTAGCATTTATTACACATTCAAATTAAATATTTTGACATACCTGGGGCATCCATTTTGGAGGGACAAAACTGGTGGCTTCAATGACAGATAATCCTGTTTCTGATAGAAGGTTGATCAACTTGATTTTTACTTCTGTTGGTACAATCACCTAAAAATAATTCATTCAAATAATAACATCTCTGAACAGGTTGATTAGAAAAATAGTTTAGATGAAAAGGCCAATCTTCTGGAAATGTTCATTACTGATTATCCAACAAATGGGGGCTCATGACAATGCAATAGAAGAAACAGCAAAAAGAGACTAAGTGCTTTGCTAATGGAAACATTGTTAAAGAGGATGCAAAGTTTAAACACTTAGTCAAGAAAGCACATCAATGTGTCTACTTCCACAGGAGGCTAAGAAAATTTGGCATGCCCTTAAAGACTCTTAACAATTTTTAAAGATGTACCAATAGCGAACATTCTATCCAGATGCACCACAGCTTGTTATGGCTACTGTTCTGCCCAGGACCATAAGCAACTACAGAGAATGGTGAGCACAGCCCAGTCCATCACACAAGCCAACCATCCATCCATTGATGCCATCTATACTTGGCTACGGAAAGGCAGCCAACAATATCAAAGACCTGTCCCACCACAGTTACAATCTCTTCCAATCTCTTCCATTGGGTAGAAGATACAAAAGCTTAAACACATGTACCAACAGATTCAAGAACAGCTTCTCCCCACTGTTATTAGGTTTTCTAATGGACCTCTCAAATTTCAAATTTAATGTTAACTTCATTCCATGTGCACCTTCGCTGCAGCCATAACATTGTTTTCCTCATTCTAATATCCTTATGCATTTTGTATGGTATGATCTGCCTGTACTGCACACAAAACAAAACTTTCCACTGTACCTAGGTACATGTGACAATATAAATCAAATGAACACTCGGGAGCTTGCACATGGTGCGCTGATGTATTGGAAAAATATACCTGAATTCTTTATGGTTTTCCAATAAAACATTGCTTTGCTTTACAAGCTGCTTCATTAGGAGCTGAATCTCAATGTTTTCACACCTACTTAATCATGTGCCCCGAAGCATTGTGGTATCTGAGACCATCCTCAGTCACACAAACCAGGGTTCGACCTTGATTGGCATGGTATATTGTCACATGATAAAATGCACTTGCCTATTTCGGCATCAGAATGCGGCATGAAAACAGTTTGAAGCTAGATAGTGTGGACATTATACATTGTTAACAAACAGGATGTAGAGTGTTATCAAATTTCCATCATGCATTCTGTCTAACCAACTGACTACCTAATGCTCAACTGCCCAAGAGAAATTTTGCTGTGAAGTTATTATTTACCCTTTCCACAAACATTTTGGATGTTTCCATCCAGCAGAGAGTCAGTCAACTCACCTCAGTTCGAGGTCTCTCTATCACCTTCTAAATAAAAGTTGAAAGGTTAATTGGAACGGGAATAAGTCAATCAGTCCCACAAGCCAGTCAATTTATTCAGCTAGTCAACTAAATCATGGTTGATTTGTAACGTAACTCCATCTTACTGTGTTACTTCCATAATTCTTAATGCTCTTGCAAAATAAAAATCCAACAATCCTAGTTTTGAAATTGTTTCACCAGAATAATAAAAGCAAAGGTATGTTTAAGATAAATTAAAGAAGGATTTATGACACAGTTGCTTGCCTTGGTTATAGGTTCATTAAATAAGCCTGTTACACTCAAACTATGACATACTTCAAATTACGGCATTCAATATTTTGCTGTGATACAGTAACCATACCTTCTCATTCTGGAGGCCATCCCTAGGTCCAACCTCAACGATCTTTACAAATTCAGGAAGGGCTGGTGTTGTATTGTTCTAGGAGTTAAAAGAAGTTTCAGATTGAAGCAAAAGCCAAAGTTCTATTCAGCAAATCTTCACCTGTTTCTGAAATTCAGTGCAGCCATGAAACTTCAAAGCCAATATTCCTCTAAAGTGTCAAACATGCCTCAATTAGTAGTAATCTTGCATCAGTTCACAAGGTTGTAGGCTCAAGTGCCAAGCTAAAATGTGCACAGAATAATCAAAGCTGCAGTGCAGTACTGAGGGACTGAGTACAGGAGCTGGGAGGTCATGTTGCGGCTGTACAGGACATTGATTAGGCCACTGTTGGAATATTGCATGCAATTCTGATCTCCTTCCTATCGGAAAGATGCTGTGAAACTTGAAAGGGTTCATAAAAGATTTACAAGGATGTTGCCAGGGTTGGAGGATTTGAGTTATAGGGAGAGACTGAACAGGCTGGGGCTGTTATCCTTGGAGCATCAGAGGCTGAGGGGTGACCTTATAGAAGTTTACAAAATCATGAGGGTCATGGATAGGATAAATAGACAAAGCTTTTTTCCATGGGGTGGGGAAGTCCAGAACAAGAGGGCATGGGTTTAGGGTGAGAGATGAAAGATATAAAAGAAACCTAAGGGGCAACTTTTTCATGCAGAGGGTGGTACGTGTATGGAATGAGCTGCCAGAGGAAGCGGTGGAGGCTGGTACAATTGCAACATTTAAAAGGCATCTGGATGAGTGTATGAATAGAAAGGGTTTGGAGAGATATGGGCCGGGTGCTGGCAGGTGGGACTAGATTGGGTTGGGATATTTGGTTGGCATGGACGAGTTCGACTGAAGGGTCTGTTTCTGTGCTGTACATCTCTATGACTCTATAAATATTAAGCTTTACTTAATCTATTCTGCACCATATGATATGGAATTTTAACAAAAGAGTAATACCTTATTTATAGTTTTCAGACATGTAACAATATTTCATGTAAATACCACAAATCTTGTAAATTATGCTTGCTTTCACTTCACGAAGAAACCACACAGATTTATTGGACTGTAAGTCATGTTACACTTTTGCTTCATATGATGTACACCATTTTACATGAAGATTGGGCAGATTTTCGTAACAAAGCATCCAGCTTTAAGTCAAAGCTGCAGTTTTCAAGCTGAGCTACCTCCAGGGGGTCAGATAAAGCTTGCAATGGTAGCTTGTGCTCATGACTTCCACTGAATCCTTTCCATCTGTACAGAAATCAAATGTGACATCCAAGTATTTTCTGTTCTAAACCAGTTTGCAATTCTGATTAAAGATATTCAGTCTAAAATTGGGAAAGCAGCAGAAGGATCAATATTAACATGTATTACTGTGAACACATGAAAACAAACGACAACAAAATATTAATGCAAATTTGTTTTAGCTGGCTTTATTTTGATGAGATCATCCCAATAGTAGAGTTTTACCACACAACACACATGAGTCATTCAATAGTGATTTCAAAAGTACCTTCAAATTGTGTTTCAAAGCAAAATGTTTGCTGGACTATTAAATCTCGTCAGTTCCTGCTGTTTCTGGGAAATAGCACCAATATTTCAAGTAGTTTCTTACAATTATCGTTTCCCAACCTTAGAACAATGGCTATCACTATCAAGCGAATTTCATGACATTGTAGTTTATCAGTTTGTTAACCATTCTGGCATTACTGTAGGCTAAGTGAGCAGTTAAACCAGAGAAAAATGATTGCCTCCTGACCATACCCATTATTTCTTGCACACCAGGATCCCCTGTTGCAATTCATAACAGCAACTGAAATGATTTACTTAGCTAAATAAAACTGATTGACCCAACTCATTCACACAAAAGGTATAATAATTAAGCAATTCTCTAACAAATTTTAACTAATGGCATAAATTATCGATACACCAGCATATCTTCCACCCTCCCCCACTCCCAAAACACATCCCTCGCAAGATGAAAGGTCTCAGTGAACGAGGTTGGCTTTTTTAGTTGTCAGTTTTGCATTAATCTTTGATATGCAATTATCCTGATTACATTAAGTGTTGACATGAGGGCGCACAGAGTTAACGGAAGCTGGAGATTAGCTAATGGTGACTTGGTGCATTTTACCTGTAGCCTTAATGGGACGGAGGTGTCTCCAATGGAGAACCAGTCCATCTTCGCCCCGGTACTCAGACATTCTTTGATGGTCGAAGGTACGTTCCCCATGGACTTGCCTCCCGGCCACACACACACACGGACAGACAACAGCCGAGTCACTCAACCTGGCTCTTTCAATACGATGGCCAATAAAAGGCATTTAAGGAAAAAAATGAAGTTGTGTACATTTTTTTAAAAAAAGAGAAAAGCCCCGGTAACGACTGAAGGAGCGATGTGATGCTGATGAACTGATGCTAGAGCAGCATCCATATACCGCTGGGGATGCCCGGCTCCCTACAACAAACACTGCATCAGAACACGCCCAGTCTGTACGGCTGCAGTCTGTACGGCTGGAAAATTCAGTTGGACGTGGACCCCAGCACATACACTTGAGGAGTGGAAAATGCCCACCAGCTTCCGCACACGGACTGTCATATTTTCCAGAGCAGTGGATTATAACAAAACAAAATGAACTTTTCTTGATACTTTAAGTATGTTTTATGTGTTGGTTGTTGCCTCTGAGTCATGAAGATCTGAGTTCAAGTCCCACTCCACACAATAATCATAGCTGACCCTGGACTGAAATACTGAGGGAGTGGTGCACTGTCATTTAATTGATTGAGATATCAGAAAAGATTCCGTTTGTTCCTAAAATACCCAGTGATATTCGTTTCCAGACAGGAGCAGGGGAATTATCCTGTAATGCCATAGAGCATAGAGTTGTACAGCACAGCAACAGACTCTTCACTCCAACTCATCCATGCCGACCAGATATCCTAAGTTAGCCCATATCCTCCAAGTGACTTCCCTCCCCATTCATAGACGCATCCAGATGCCTTTTAAATGTTGTAATTGTGCCAGTCTTCACCACTTCTTTTTTAGATTAGATTAGATCACCTACAGTGTGGAAACAGGCCCTTCAGCCCAACAAATCCACACCGACCCTCCGAAGAGCAAGCCATTCCCCTACATTTACCCCCTCACCTAACACTACGGGCAATTTAGCATGGCCAATTCATCTAACCTGCACATTTTTTGGACTGTGAGAGGAAACCGGAGCACCTGGAGGAAACCCACGCAGACACGGGGCGAATGTGCAAACTCCACACAGACAGTCGCCTGAGGTGGGAATTGAACCCAGGTCTCTGGCACTGGCAGTTGATTCCATACATGCACCACCCTCTGTGTGAAAAAGTTGCCCCTTAACTTTTCCCCTCTCGACCTAAACCTCTGCCCTCTAGATTCCCACCCTGGGGAAAAATATCTTGACTGTTCACCCTATCCATGCCCGTAATGATTTTAGTAACTTCTCTAAGGTCATCCTACATCCTTCGATGCTCCAAGGAAAATAGCCCCAGTTTTTCCAACCTCTCCCGACAGCTCAAAGCCTCCAACTAGCAACATTCTTGTAAATCTTTTCTGAACCCATTCTAGTTTCATTGTATCTTATCTCCACTGGGAATGGTATCCCATCACAAAGTCACTCTTTATTTCACGTGGAGAGTTCTTGACACTGATCCAGCTCCTGCAGAGGCAGCTCTCGGAGTAGAGATTATGCCTGACACTCCTGTTTTTTTAATTCCCCCTCCCCTACTACCTCCTAACTGCAGTAGTGCTTCTTTTTATCCCCCAGTACTCATGTTGTGTGTGTGCAGGTGTGAGACACAGTGAGAGACACGAGGTGCACAAATCTTTATTCAAATTTCCACCACCAGGAAGAAAAGAAACACCCAAGTGGTCAGTGACAAGCAGTGCCCTTCACATCAAAGGGCAATGATGTGTGAGCAAAACAGTGAAGGAGAGGGCAGGGATTAAATCAAAATAGAGTTGGAGGGGGAAATAATGCACTCCACTCCCTGCGGTGCCCACCTCTCCCTGAATGGCTCAAGGGTTTTGGTGGCCACCGCATGCTCCTTTTCCAGAGACACCGGGCTCTAACGTAACCGCGGAAGAGGGGCAGGCAGTCGGCCCTAACGAACCCCTCCCCGGCCCGCTGCCTGGACCTGTTTATGGCCAGTTTGGCCAGGCCCAGGAGCAGACCCACGAGGATGTCTTCAGACCTGCCATCCCTCCTCCGTACGGGGTGCCCGAAGATCAGGAGCGTGGGACTGAAGTGCAACCAAAAGCAGAGAAGGTTTTTGAGGAAATCAGAAAGGGAGTGCAAGCTTCCACACCCAATATATACATGGTCCACAGATACCACAGCGCCACAGAACAAGCAGTTGGGCTGGGGATCCGTGAACCACGCAATCTGCGGTTGCAGGGGACTGCTGTGTGCAGCACCCTCCACCCCAGATCCCCGAGAGAAATGGGGAGGACTCCCGCGTAGAGAGCCCTCCACTGGGGATCCCCACCACCCAGTAGCAAATGGGTATGCCAAGGTGTGCCCGGGTGGTGGAGGAGGGAGAACAGGTGGACAGTGTGCAGCAGCAGTCAACACAGGGCCCACCTTTTTACGTCCTTAAAGGGGACAAAATTAAAATTTTGGAGGTGGCTCAGGTTGTGGGACACAGGCTCCCACGGGAAGTATGGGACCTTGGGGCCAATGTGAAATTCCGTCCGGGCTGGGATGAGCGTGGACAGGATCCCACCACACACCTGAGCATCCTCCATCTGGTGCATTACATCGGGTCTGAGCACCGCCGTTTTAAGGGGTTGGATGGCGGTGGCCACATACCGGATGTCTATCGCTGCCCTGCTCGCTATGTCTTGCGGCAGCGTCCAACTCGGGCCCCCAGCACCCAGCACATCCCCGACCCTGGTCACCCTTGCCGCCACGGCCCTCCCCTCCGACAGCCACTCGAACCCGCGAGCACGGTGCAAATTCCTGAGCAATGGCTCCCTAACGACAGGGTAGGCACGACGTGATTCGACCATGTTCCAGACAGTGATCAGGTCCTGGTAAAAGACAGGCAGCATCTTGAGGGCGACCTCCAAACCGTCACGGTCGACGAACAGGAGCTGCATGTTGTAGTTGAGGTTACGCACCTGGCAGAAAAAATACGTCGCCAGGGCACACCACCTAGGAGGAGGCTCGACGTAAAGGTATCGCTGCAAAGTCTGAAGGTGGAACGCCGTGACCTGGGTGCGGACGCACACCAGCGACTGACCGCCCTCCTCAATAGGGAGACTCAGAACCTGCGCAGCGACCAAGTGCATCTTTTTGTCCCAGAAGAAGTCGACCAACATTCTCTGGATGTCAGTGACAAAACCAGGAGGAGGGACCAAAGTGACCAACCCGTACCACAACATGGTGGCCACTAGCTGGTTTAATGACCAGCACTCAACTCCTGTAAGATAGCACTTGGAGCAGTCCTGTCCAGTGGCCTAGGCCAGCTCCGGCCAGGATTCCTCAGCTGGGCTGAGGCAGACCCCTAGGTAGAGGAGATGGGTGGTACTCCAGCTGAACCCCCGTAACTCCTCCGACAGAGAGTCCACCCGCCACGGACCGACCTGTAGTCTGGAACATTTGGCCCAGTTGATCCTGGCGGAAGACGCTGCCGAGTACACGGCCTGGCTCTCGCGCATCCTCCCCAGGTCAGCCGGGTCAGTGAAAGTGAGGAGCACGTCGTCGGCGTAGGCCGAGAGGACCACCCCAGTGCCCACACCGCGCAGAACCAGCCCCGACAACCTCCTCCGCAAGAGGTGCAGGAAAGGCTCCACGCACAGGGAATACAAGTGGCCGGACAGGGGGCAGCCTTGACGCACTCCTCTCCCGAAGCGAAGGGGCGCCGTCAGGGACCCGTTAACTTTAACCAGACACTCTGCGGCGGCGTACAAAAGTCGGATCTGGGCGACGAACTGCGTGCCGAACCCGAATGCCCGCAGAGTCCCGAGCAGGTACTCGTGATCGACCCTGTCGAATGCCTTCTCCTGGTCCAGAGACAGGAAGGCGCTCGGCAGACCAGCCCGTCGACAGAAATGGATCAGGTCCCAGACCAGGTGGACGTTGTCGTGTATCCTCCGGCCCGGGACCATGTAGGACTGGTCCGGGTGAATCATGTGGGCCAGCATGGAAGCCAGGCGAGAAGACAACACCCTGGTGAAGATTTTGTAGTCTGTGCTGAGGAGGGAGACCGGACATCAGTTCTTCAAAGAACGAAGGTCCCCCTTCTTTGGCAGCAGGGCGATAACTGTCCTGCGCCAAGAAAGGGGCAGCTCTTCGGCATTTAGACACTCCCCCAGGACCTGCGCATAGTCGCTCCCCAGGATGTCCCTAAAGAACTCCACAGTCAGCCTGTCCAGCCCCAGGGACTTGCCCCTCGAGAGCCGATCGAGGGCGCTGGTCAGCTCCTCTGAGGTGACGGAAGTGTCAAGCCTTCTGACGTCCTCCGGGCCGAGCTGCAGCAGGTTCTCCCACAGAACTCTGCGAGCATCTTCTCTGGACGGATCCAGAGAGAACAGAGCCGTATAATAGTTTCAGACGTGGGCCCTGCTACCCTCCGGATCTGAGACGAGGGACCTGTCGTCGGCCAGCAGCACAAGTAGCTGCTGACGGGTGCCACGCCTTTTTTCCTGCGAGTAGAAGGGGGAGCCACGGTCCAAGTCCTGGAGGAGCTGGATCTGCGACCTCACATACGCG
This sequence comes from Hemiscyllium ocellatum, assembly GCF_020745735.1. NCBI lineage: Eukaryota > Metazoa > Chordata > Chondrichthyes > Orectolobiformes > Hemiscylliidae > Hemiscyllium > Hemiscyllium ocellatum. The sequence goes on along the minus strand of NC_083403.1, from coordinate 109,790,546 downwards.
CCCCGAGCCCCGACGAGCTGCAGCTCCCAGAGCGCGGCCTTCTTCTCTTCGTACACCCCGCGCAGAGCCGGGTCCGCGTCGGGCTGACCGAGGCTGGACTCCAGGTCGAGCATCTGCCTCTCCAACTCCCCGATCTTGGATTTCCGCCTCTTTGTCGACCCCCTCGCATACTCCTGACAGAAAACGCGGATGTGAGCCTTGCCCATTTCCAACATAGCCTCAGGGAGGGGAAGCTTCCCCACTTCCTTCTCCAGCTGGCCCAGAAACGACGAAACGAGTCCCGGAACCGCTCGTCCTCCAGCAGCAGGTTGTTAAAATGCCAGTACGCGGAGCCCAGCCTGGCGCCGAACGGAAGGAGTTCCGCCCAAGCCAGGTGATGGTCCGTGCACGACACCTGCCGCGTGGAGGCTGTCAGAAAACAGGAGGCGTACGCCCACAAAACATACAGGCAGTCGATTCTGGACACTCTGACCCCAGGCCTCACAAAGGTGAAGGCAATGGAGTAGGGATGGAGATTCTGCCAGACGTTCACCAGGTCGAAGGACTTGACCAAGTCCCCCAACCTCCTCCCCGACGCCCAACCGGTGCGGGCACTGCCGTGGTCCCTGTCCTCGAGGACGCAGTTAAAATCTCCCCGAAGACGACGCACTGGTTCTTGTCAATGGAGGCGAGATGAGCAGACATTTCTCCAAAGTAGCTCGCTTGCCTCGGCCCGGCCAGGAGAGCGTAGACGTTTACCAAGTGAAGCACCGCGCCCCCCAGCCAAACCGTATGGGGAAGCAAATGGCCTGGCACAGGCTCGTTGACCCCCAAGATCTCCGGCTGAAAATGCGGGGCCAACAAGATAGCCACTCCGCCAGATCTGCGGGTGAGGTGACTCACGGCACCCCCCCGCTCGCCACTCAAGGAGCCAGGTGGCTTCGTCTCCCAGGGTAGTGTGGGTTTCTTGCAGGAAGCACACCGCATACCCCCCCCGTCCCGAAGGACCGAGAGGGTCTGGAATCTGGGTTGTGAGTCCCTGCTGCCGTTGATGTTGACACATTTACTGGGTGGACGAGGGAAGGGCACAGAAGTCCCTCACCTGGAGTGCCACCAGGAAGTTCCTGACTCAATTTCGCTCGATCATGTCGAGCCCAGGCGCCTGGCGAGCAGCATGGGCCGACCAGTAAACTCTCTCAAAGGAGCCCCAGTGGTCGAGCGCCAGTTGGTCTCTATCCCTGTGACTCAGAGTCTCCTTGACAAACTCCCAGAGTTCCTTGAGGGGGATGAGGGGGAGATCGGTAGGGGGCACCTGGAACTCGAAAATGTCACTGGAGACGGACTCTGCATCGTCCCCAGTGTCCGCCACTGATTCCAAACCCTCCTCCGGGAGGTTGTCCTTGGTCACTGACCCCACCCCACCGAGAAAATGGGGGCTGGCCTGGCACCACCAACTGGCCTCAAACACCCAGCGACCCCAACCCTAGGGTCACTGGCAGTACCTTCCTCGGCGCACCCCTTCCCAGAATGCCCCGAGTTCAGGCCATGGGGCAGCAGAGGCTCAGGGCCCCGCTGCTCTCCCGACACCGGGACGCCCAGCTCCTCGGGGAAAAGGTCCTCTCCCAGGGCCATGGCCCCCCCAAAAAACAGTCTTGGATTGAGGAGTGAGGATAACGCCTTCCTTCCCTCCACCACTCGATGACTCAGCAGAGAGTTCACCATTGTCACCCGCACCGCGGCCCATGCAGCCTTTAAAATCCTCCCCAGGGGCCGGTGGAGTTATGCAGCAGAAGGTCCTGTGCCCTAGGGGGTTTGGGCAGGTGAGGCCACAGTGCAGGATAGGCAAGAGACGCCACAGGCTCGTCCCCTGTAGAGGAGCAGCACCACTGGCGCACTGCTAGGATGTCTCTCCAAGAGGCAGCGCCTCTTCCCCAGAGAGCAGGGGAGAATTTGCGGGCCTTCCCCTCCCCGCCCGCCCGCCTTGGTGGTCATGGGCCCAAGGTCACTCCTCCCCAGCCTTTTCCAGAATACTATTGGCTGGGGGAAGGCAGGGGAGGGCCAGCCATGTCACTTCCTGCCCCACCCCTGGTTTATCAGGTAATGGTGGGCAGGGCAAGGGCCCAGTTCCCTCTCTGAGGCCCAGAGACATAGTTGCTGTAGGAGATGAGGTGGCAATAGCTCCCCCAGGTTAGTACCAGGGTGTGGCAGGGCTCAGGTGCTGTAGCCCAGGAGCAGGCGTTGAAGCCCCAGGGGTTTCTGTAATAGGGCGGGGATTGGGTGTGGGGTCAGTGGGTGCAGCAGGGCTGGGATCAGGTGTGGGTTTGGGTGTCAGCGTTCCCGTGCTGGGATAACGCTGGCATGGCTGCGGGGGCATTGTTGTGCTGGGGCAGAGCAGGTTGTGGGCTAGTTGTAGGGGAAGGTGACAGGGTGGTTTCCCCATGGGCGGGCCTGGCACGTTGGGTCTTCTTGAGTGCCTTCCAGCCGGCCGGATGCTCTCTCCCTCCCTGCCAGAGGCTGAGGCATTGGAAGCCTCTGGCTTAGTCCCCGCTGCTGGGGCTTATGGCGTTGACTTTGGGGGAGGGGGAGTGGATGTGGTGGTGCCACCCTCAGCCATTAGTGTGGGCTGGGCAGCCTTCTGGGTGGTGCAGTTTTTTTTATGTGCCCCACCTCGTGGCACTGCACGCTGTCCGCCATCCAGAAGACATGGTAGGCCGCGCCCTCGTGGAGGAGAGTAAACGAGCCCTCGGTGACCTCTTCCCGGGCCGGGCAAATGAACACGTGGCATCGGAAGGCGTATATGTGCCGGAGGGCAGGGTCCTTGAGACCAAGCAGGAGTGGTTGGAACCTGACCGGATCTCCCCCAAGGTGTTGAGGTGGGTAAGAAGGAGCTCACTTGCGACGAAGGGCGGGACATTAGAGATCACGACCCTCTGGGCCGTAACCTCCAAAAGATCAACGGGCAGATGTGTCCTGCCCACAGTGAGCCCCCTCTCCATGGCCAGGTGGACGCCTGCTCGGTCTTTCGAAGAAAGATCGCCTTCCCGTACATCCTGGCTGCAGCGACGATGGCCAGTGGGCCGACCACACTGGCCACAGCCTTACTGCAGGCCTTGATGGTCATGTTGGGGTGGGGATAGGCCTTTACCCCCCATGCGTTTAGTCAGGTGCCTGAAGGAGGTCAGGGTTGCAGCTGGGGTTGGAGCAGCCGCCCTAAGGCAGTGGCTACCCTGGTGTAGGTGCGGCTGGGTCCTGCAATTTTGAGACTTGCCATACTGTGCTGCTGAATGTTAATAGGCCCCAGGAACCAGCTGTGTTGTTAAGTCCAGGTGAGGCCTCAGGCAGTGGCAGCAGCAGCAGGTGGAGGTAGGCCTTAGGTAGCTGCAGCGGAGGTCTTGAGAGGGTCCCAAAGCAAGTCCCAGGTAGGCCTCTTGTTGCAGCAGTGGTGGAGGTCCTGGGGAGAGGCCCAAGGTGAGTCCCAGGCAGCAACGGTAGGGCCTCTGGCAGCAGCAGTGGTGGAGGTTGTGGGGAGGGGCCCAAGGCGAGTCCCAGGCAACGATGGTGGAGGCAGGCCTCAGGCAACAGCGGCAGTGGAGGCAGGCCTCAGGCAAGTCCCAGGCAGGCCCTTGGTTGCAGCGGTGGGGGCAGACCTGTTGGGGAGGGTCCCCAATGCAAGTCCCAAGCAACCCCAAAATTTAGTCCCGGGTAGCAGCGGAGGAGGTGGGCCTCTAACAGCAGCAGCGGTGGGGGTCCTGGGAGAGACACAAGGCGAGTCCCAGGCAGTAGCAGCTGAGGCAGGTCCGGATGGGGTCCCAGAGACCGGCAGTGGGAGTGGGCCCCAGGTCAGCAGCAACACTTGACCTGGGTGAGGCCCAGGCTGCAGCTCCAAAAGCAGGCCCTGGACTCAGAGCTCTCACCTCTTGCCCCTTCTTCCTTCCTCTTGCCCCTTCTTCCTTCCTTAGAGCTCTCTGGATGGGAAAGGCTGGTCTAGGGACAGTCCCCTTCCTCTCAGACACCTTCAAGGAGGAAAGCCCTTGCACACACACTGATCCAGCTCCCTCAGAGCCAGCTCTCAGAATTACAGGATGTCTGACCCTCCCGTTTTTTTTTTGAGACTCCTGTTCTTTTTCTTCCCCCCCCCCAGCACCCATGTTGTGTGTGTGCAGGTGTGAGACACAAGGTGCACAAATCTTTATTCAAATTTCCACCACCAGGAAGAAAGGATGCTCCTATTCTTTTGTTTCTCTCTCAGTGGCTGTGGGCTAGCTAGTCCAAGAATTATAGAACATAGAACATAGAAGGATACAGCGCAGTACAGGCCCTTCGGCCCTCGATGTTGCGCCGACCGAATCCTACCTAACCTATACTAGCCCAATAACTTCCAAATGCCTATCCAATGCCCGCTTAAATGACCATAAAGAAGGAGAGTTCACCACTGATACGGGCAGGGCATTCCATGAACTCACAACCCGCTGTGTGAAGAATCTACCCCTAACATCTGTCCTATACCTACCACCCCTTAATTTAAAGCTATGTCCCCTAGTAACACCTGACTCCATTAGCGGTAAAAGGTTCTTAGTATCTACCCTATCTAAACCCCTAATCATCTTATACACTTCTATCAGATCTCCCCTAAACCTTCTCTTCTCCAATGAGAACAGCCCCAAGTGCCTCAGCCTTTCCTCATAAGATTTTCCTACCATTCCAGGCAACATCCTGGTAAACCTCCTCTGCACTCGTTCCAATGCCTCCACATCCTTCCTATAGTATGGCGACCAAAACTGCACACAATACTCCAGATGAGGCCGCACCAGAGTCTTATACAACTGCAACATGACCTCAGGACTCCGGAACTCAATTCCTCTGCCAATAAAGCCCAGTACACCATATGCCTTCCTCACAGCACTATTTACCTGGGTGGCAACTTTCAGAGATCTGTGTACATAGACACCAAGATCCCTCTGCTCATCCACACTACCAAGTAGCCTACCATTAGCCCAGTAATCCATCATCTTGTTATTCCTACCAAAGTGAACGACTTCGCACTTAGCTACATTGAATTCCATTTGCCACATTTCCGCCCAGCTCTGCAACTTATCTATATCCCGCTGTATTTTTTTTTGAAATGCCTCATTTTATTTACAAGTCAAGAATCAAGACAGGTAAAATTAGTGATCATAAACATGGCCTTGAATAAATAGATCCATTACAAATATTTCGCAAATAGCAGCCTGATACACTGAGAGATAAACATTTTGATTCTTATCCAGTGATTATTGAATGGAATGGAATGATATGCTCTTCACTCAGCTCCAGCCTTTTGGTTCTTCCTAGAAACTTGATGCCCCCACGCATCCTGTCCAGGAGTGAAATCAGTGCCTTAGTCTCAGCCAATAATAAATGTAACTGTACCATGCGTTATGCATTTGATTCTGTAAGAGTATAATTTATAGCAGCCCTCATACCCAACTGATGCTTTATACCCTACTCTTCACTCACTCGGGAAGGTGACATCACAAAATTACTTGCTGTATCAGACATTGCAACATGAGTATTTGGAGAAACATTGTTTTACTACAATGCCTCAAGAATGAGAAATTGCAGTCATGTGAATGGACTGGAGAAGTTGTGACTAATAGAGAAGTTGTGGGTGTTAAGATGGTGAATGTGCTCCAATAGAGGGAAAAAAGACAACGTCCCAATGGCAAAGAGTGAATAACCAAAGAACAGAGTTTTATGGCAATTGCTCAAGGAATTGAGAGGTGACTTTTTGAAAGTGATTAGATTACCTAATGTGGAAACCTAATTACCTAATCAGTCCACCTTCTGAAACAATCAAGAGGAGAGTCCTTCCCACACTGGTCCTGCTCCCTCAGAGTGAACAGAAGCCCTGATGCCCCTGTTTTCTTTTGTCGCAGAAGCCACTGACACTCCTCTTTATTTATTTTTTACCCCCACACCATTGCTTAACTGCGGTAGTGCTTATTTTTTCCCCAGCACCCATGTTGTGTGTGTGCAGGTGTGAGACACAGTGAGAGACACAAGGTGCACAAATCTTTATTCACTTTCCACCACCAGGAAGAAAGGACCCTTTTTTTGTCATTTTATAAAGGGAAGAGTAGTCAGAGAGCAGATTAGATTAGATTACTTAGTGTGGAAACAGCCCTTTGGCCAAACAGGTCCACACCGATCTGCTGAAGCGCAACCCACCCAGACCCATTCCCCAACATTTACCCCTTCACCTAACACTATGGGCAACTTAGCATGGCCAATTCACCTGACCTGCACATTTTTGGATTGAGGGAGGAAACCGGAGCACCCGGAGGAAACCCATGCAGACACGGGGAGAATGTGTGGAGTTTGCACAGTCATCTGAGGCAGGAATTGAACCCGGGTCTCTGGCGCTGTGAGGCAGCAGTGCTAACCACTGTACCACCGTGCCGCCCAGATGCTCCTATTCTTTTTTTTTCCCTGTTTTTTTATTTTATTAAACAAATTACAAAAACAGTTTACAACAAACAGTTACATTTACAGCTGCATACAAGAGACAGCAATTTTACAAGGGAGAGGAACAGCAAAGCCAGGCCCCAAACCCTACCATTCAACCATATTACAGGGAGATAAGGACAAACCTCAAATCCCTGTTCCACATATGACAAGACAGTGACAATGACATTTGTACATTAAACAATACAGTTACATACAAAAGTGCAGACAATACAGACCCAGCAAGCCCCGCCCCTCCCACCTTCTGACCATTCTAAGGCAGCCCGCCCGTACCTACCTTCCGGTTCTCAGTCCACCCCCACCTCTATTCCTTTTTTTCTTTTTTTCTCTATTTTTTCTTTTTTTTCTATTTTTTTTCTATCTTTTCTTTTCTTTTTTTAAAATTATTTCCCCCACACTACCGCCTAACTGCAGTAGTGCTTATTATTTTTATCCCCAGCACCCATGGTGTGTGTGTGCAGGTGTGAGACACAGTGAGAGACACAAAGTGCACAAATCTTTATTTAATTTCCACCACCAGGAAGAAAGGAAACACCCGAGTGGCCTGTGACCCCACTTCTATTCTTTTTTTTTTCTTTTTTTAGTGACAAGCAGTGCCCTTCACATCAAACACTCCTGATTATTTTTTTTTCTTTTTTTTTCTTTTTTTATTATTAACCCCCACACTACGCCTAACTGCGGTAGTGCTTATTGTTTTTAACCCCAGCACCCATGGTGTGTGTGTGCAGGTGTGAGACACAGTGAGAGACACAAAGTGCACAAATCTTTATTTAATTTCCACCACCAGGAAGAAAGGAAACACCCGAGTGGCCTGTGACCCCACTTCTATTCTTATCTGACAGGTAGGATCCCTGATTGGACTGGATTAACAGCCTGAATCAGGGAACTCGTGTTCTATGAGGTTCAACTGTCTGACCTCATTACACTCACTACAGCCCTGGTTAATATTTGTTCCGACATCCACATAACTAAAGCAGATTAGCTGACTCTTCTCACATTGCTGTATTTGGGAGTTTAGAACGAGCAAATTTGTTGCTGTGTTTCCTTTATTGCAAAATCCACCACACTTTAAGAAGTGCTCCACTGATTATGAAGTGTCAGGTGGCCATGCAAAGTACTGTATCTAAATGTAAGTCTTTCCTTTCATTTTTGATAAATGGCAGATTGTCTGACATTTGCCCCTCACATCCCAATTTGGCCAGCTGACATTTCCAGCCAGAAGTGTTGATGTTTGGTGGTGAGATCACTCACAGAACAAGAGGCGAAATATTTTATGTAAGTCAATCTTGTGCACATTTCCAACAATCCTCTTTAGATTTTAGTATGCCCCAGTGCCTGTCAAGCCAGGCAATAACTGCTGGGAGCACCCATCGTCCATTCTGTTTAAAGGGATCAAGATATAAACTTCATGCCATGGAATCTCCTTTCTCTCCATGTAGGACTGGCTTCTTTCATGAAGGTGGGTCTTGCAGATCAGAGTAAATCTTCTCCTGAGTGTCCTTGGGTGCTACATGGTATTCTGCCACGAATCTCACAGTTTTCACTGGGGTGCTGGCTTCTAGGTGCTTTTGTTTTCATAGCTGAAAATGTGTTGCTGGAAAAGCGCAGCAGGTCAGGCAGCATCCAAAGAGCAGGAGAATCGACGTTTCGGGCATGAGCCCTTCTTCAGGAAACGGGAAGCCTTTTCCAGCAACACATTTTCAGCTCTGATCTCCAGCATATGCAGTCCTCACTTTCTCCTCGAAGCTTTTGTTTTCATCCCCACCACACCCTAGACCTTCCACAATATTCGATGGTTTTTGGCCAATAGGGTCATCCAATTGGATCACGGCAATACCTTTTACTGTTGCTATGCCAGCACCTCCATGAACACTCAGTGAGGATTTGCAGAATTAGGAAGGATCTCAATATAGTAAAGAAGGAGAAACTTTTTTACATGTAGAAACATTGGTAATCAGAAGCTGTCTCCCTGGCCTCCTTGCTCCAATGATTATCAAGACCATAATGATCTTTAGAAACTGTAACTCCGTTTGGATTATTACCATAAAAGGGGCATGCCCCCAATGCCTTTCTCAAATGTGTTTTTTTTTCAACCGCAGCAAGAGAATTATTTGCAAATTCTCTTCAAGATTCTCCAGGTGTCACTCCGGTTGCATTCAGAGCAAGAAATTCAGGTTTTTCAGACTATCATTTTTTACAAGTTATTATTTTCCTTTTGTTCACTTGTACAAAAGTTAACTTTAATTAAGACAAGTTGAAATTTTAACTGCTTTAGAAGCATAACAATAATCTTAAAATGCTTGTTCCGGTCTTCTGCCAGTTATTCCAGCTAATCCGAATCAGCAAACAGCTGTTATTATAGGACAGAAGAAAATAACTATTGTAACCAGTCAGGTGAAATAATTTCCTCCCACGTTAAAAGTATAAACTTTGAAAAGAATAAATACAAAGTAAAACATTGTTAATTATTTCTGAATATGTTGGTTTCATATAATGTGATACAATAATGTGTTAAAGATGTAAAGATTAAAATGTTTTGTTTTCATGTATAAAACCTGGCATATTTACAACACAGTGAAAGTTAAAATATAGATTTTATTTTAAAGATCTGCTTAAACAACATGTTTAATGGTAAGCATTATTTTTGCTCTCAATCTGGTGCAAATACTTTTTAGTTGTGTATTCTTATAGATTAGTGGATATTCCATTGACAAATGTTTAATATTCCAAATTCAAGATTGCTAACAGAACATGATGATATTAACAAAATTGTTAATATCACATTATATCATAAACTGTTTTAAGTATATTTTAAATCCCCCAATTAGTTTTGTATGCATACCTCGTTTGACCCTGTACCTTGTACACTTCTGGTTCTTAATAGCTGCATTGTAGCACAAGGTACTCTTACTATTTTTATAAATGTTAACAGCATTTATAAAAACACAGTCACTAACCTGCACTCAGTTCTTTCAAAGCAAACATTGTTCATCCAACTTTCCAGTTTCCATTCCTCTTGAGGGGCTCCATATGCAATAAAGATTAATTCTTGCTCCATTTGTCCTCTGTCCAGCTCCTGCAATTTTGTTGCTAACTTCAGACACTTTTTTTAAAACCAAGTTATTGGGTTTGCAACATCTTAAAATGTACTTAAGTGTACTAATTTAGTCACTTAGTTTAACTGCCTACTACAAAGCAAGATCAATGAAAATTTGTGGTGACAATTCTGAAAAGTCATTTGAAAGTATCATTCATTCACCCTCCCTTAACATGACAAGATATTGCTTAATTAGATTAAAACCGATCCACTTGATTGAATACCTTGTCAAAAACAAAAGAAAAAGTCTGCAAGATGTGGCAACTTATGAGCTGCAGAAGCTAGGCAAGTTTCTTATGGTGGATCACTTAAAGTATGTTGAGCTAATAGGTCAGCACGTATATTTGCATATGTCCCTAATGTCTGGGCAGTTAAGATGAGCATGGCACAATAATGTAGAACTCTGGTATGGAGGAGAGGATCCTGATCATCGATGACCATAGAGCATAGACAATAGTATCCAAAAAGGAAAGTGAGCCAGTTACAAACTCATAGCATCATACGGAACAGGAAGAGACCATTCTGCCCATTAAACCTGTAATGGGTCTTCAGAAGAGCTTCCCAACGCATCTCACTGCCTTGCTCTTTTCCAATATGCTGACAAATTTCTCCTGTTTAGAAGTTTACCCAATTCCTCTTGAAAAAGTTACTACTGAATCTGTGTCTGCTGTTGTTGAAAGGAAACTTTAGATCTTGAACAATTGATTCAAGACCTTTATGTATGTAATCCTTAATAGAAGGCTGGAAAATTCCAAAGGTGATAAACAGCACATACTTCATCATAATTAACATGAGGCATGTTTGGAAATGACAATGTTTGTTGATGTTAGGACAGTCCAGCACGGGCTCCCGACCTCGAAGTGCAGTCCAGCGCGGGCTCCCGGCCTTAAAGATTGTAATGCTGAACATTTACCTTTATTTATTCTTTTTCTAATTTATATCTGAGATTTTGTACCTCGGTATCTTTGCACCTAAGATGGCATTGGAAATGGCAAAGTTGTTCACTTTTCACTGTACCTATCTATCCTTGTACTTCAATATATGTGAACCCAGTTCTAATTCTAACTACAACTTGCATTTTTATTTTAACATATCCCAATATATGCCAAACCACTTCACAATATCAAAAACAATAGCTGGAATTCAAGGACATGCGGACAGCCAGAGTCGGGAGAGTAGAGTTTGAGGAGCATTCAGAAGGCGGAGCGAAAGGCAAAAGAATAGAATGATTGACAGAGAGAATGTGTCAAGGGTTTGAAGCCAAAGGAGTTGAAAGTTCAAAGTGAAACAGAGAAAGGGAAGGATGAAAAGGAAATTGAAATCAGAAGAAATGTTACATGCTGGCATGTAGAGCTGGAAGCAGTCATCAAAGTAAAACCTGAGAGAATTTATTGACCCAGTCTGGAGTTTTGAATTTACAATGACAATGGACAGAGAACAATGGAGATTTAAGAGGACACGAGCAATAGGGAACTAGGATTTAATATAGGGCAGGATAAGTTCAGCAGAGTTTTAAAAGAGCTGTTGGAATGTCAAGAGATTGGTAGTAGAATATTAGAGCTTTCAAGCTGGGGAGTAATGAAAGCAGGGATGATGGTTTCCGTAAGAGTGGGACTGAACAACAGATTTGATGGCATTGGTAATGGATAGAGATTAATGGCCAATGGAACATTCCCAGCACACATCTTGTTTACATCACTTGGACACATTAAGCAAAAGTGAGGACTGCAGACACTGGAAAACCGGTTTTAGGTCAGAGTGGTGCTGGAAAAGCACAGCAGGTCAGGCAGCATCCGAGGAGCAGGAAAATCAACGTTTCGGGCAGGAACCTTTAATTAGTAATGAAAAGGGCTTTTGCCCGAAATGTCGATTTTCCTGCTCCTCAGATGCTGCCTGACCTGCTGTGCTTTTCCAGCACCACACTGATCTAAACTCACTTGGACGGGAGTTAAAATAAGAAAATTCATGAGAACGGACCGAGGATTGCAGTCCACAATTAATCTATACTCGATCATCTTGCTACTTACTGATTTCCATGATTTTGGCTTGCAGCCAGCAGTATCTGCTGTTTATTTGTGCATACCATAAACAGAGGGCATGATTTTGAGTGATTTTTCGCTGCTGGAAGTGATGTCAAGAAGCAAATCAGATTTGTGGGGAGTTTATAAGGAAGACCAGAAATTAGAGAAATGGATAGTGGGTGGATATTCAAAAACTTTGGCTCAAATGATAGTTCAATAGAACTGTAGACCTCAGCTAAAACATTCACTCCATTGATCTACAGATCCATCATCATTGCACCCCCGACAGCTTAAAAAGATCAGGTTTATTTCAAAGGTTGTGTCATTAGAGGATTTGCAAAATATGCAATGAGAATATTCTGAACTATATGGATTTTATTCATTTGTAATCCCGACACCACACCCAAAGTTTTTGTTTAATTAGCAGTTTAATCTGTGTCATAGAGTTTCAGCTATACATAAATTGCTTGCATGTTTTTCTGTCCTAACTTACAATCTTATGTGAGGCAATTGATATCATGGATTTTGCCAGAGATATCAAAGTGAAAGTATCGCATTAGATTGGAAACAGTGCAGGAAAATTTACAAACCCAAGTCTTTCATAAACTATCTCCAATCCAGTAAAAGCTAACAGTCAATGAAAGATCATGTTGGGTCTGCAAGAACACTCATCTCCTGCTTTTCCCTTTCAGTCGGTCATGATGATACTCTGGGTAGCACTCAGCTTACATGAAAAAAAAACCTTAGATTATAAAAGCACTGTATGTGGTAACAAGCACGCTTTGAGTAAAGAACCAGACATTGGATCCAGCTAATTAATCCACAATCTAAATTTTGGAATTTAAAGTTACTGAATTATAAGCTGACATCACCCTTACAGAAGGCATTTATACAAGAGTTAAACACCTTTTGTATATATGTAATGTTCCCACTACGTACAACATCTACCATGGATATCCCATATGTTGAGAGCTCCTAGTCACAGCCAAGTTGTCTGTGGAGGTAGCAGTAGGAGATAAGACACCTTCAGGGAAAAACGGAGGGGATCAATCTGCATTGCTCATATGCACATATTGGTGGGTCATGTGTGGCATTGGCAAGAGCTGAGGATGGGCCTCCTGCAATCCTCACGCTCAGGAACTGAAATGTTATCCGAGAGAGAGAGAGACTGGAGAGGTCAACTGGAGAATAACTTCCCAAAATATTAAGAGGAGAAATGGAAGAAACATACTCTAAACTATTTTCACAGATGTTGATAAAAACGCAAGTTCATTTTGAAGGCAGTAAAAGAAATTCTTCAAGGTAATTGCTGTGTTATAAAGGACAAAATTAAATTGGATTAATGCTTTTAGACCGGGTTCAGACTTCCTGAAAAGAATACCATTTTACTGGATTCTCTGATGTGACCTGTGAAAGTGAACACAATACGTACAGTAACTTTGGGGTGGGCAGGTCAGCAACAAGCAAAGAGGTCTCTCTCAATGGGGACCCTCTTCTATTTGTGTCTCCTGCAATCAGGCAGAATGTTTTTGAACAAGAGTCCACAGTTTCCGTGCCACCTACACCTCCAATATCTTCTGTCCACCTCTCTACCCCTTCAACCCCCCACCACCTTTCCAATACCCCCTCTAAGCCTCCAGTAGCCACTCCGCCCTCAGAAGCCTGCAGGCAAGTCTGACAGGGTTTGGTTAAGTTCCCAACATGGCATGTGCCCCTGCCACCTTTCAACTTGATTAAATACCCTGCCAAATCCAGCTGCATGCAAGAGTGTTCATGTATATTGTAATTTGCTTGGAACTCAAAACATTAACTTTGTCTTTCCCTCCACAGCTACTGCCGGACCTGTTGAGTTTCTCCAACACTCTATTTTTGTTCCAAATCTCCTGCATCTGTGGTACTTTGCTTTTATTTAAATATGTTGATACAGTCTTTTTTCCAATCGCCAACTGCCTCTTCTCTGTGGAAAATAAACATTTTTGCCTGCACTTAGTTTGACCTTATATCCATTCGTCTTTGCTCACAGTCCCTGAGAACAGTATGAGGTAGGATTTCCATTGAGATGATCCTGAAAAGCAGCAGAAGTATTGGTTTGGACCCTGTCTACAGGCTTTTGATTAATTTCTGCCAAAGTTGTAACAGGACATGGAGAGAATTCATGCAGAAATTGCTGGAAACTGGTTATATTTAGCGAATCTTTCCTATTCCTTAATTATTTTAATTATCTCCATTAAATAACTTATTCATAAGGGCTGAACAACTAGGAGCAGGAATAAGCAACTTTAACCCCTCAAGCCTGCTCTGCAGATTGATGCAATCACAGCTGATCTCATCTCAGCCTCAACTGCATATTCCTACCTACTCTCCATAACCCTTCAACCCATTACTCATTAAAAATGTGTCTGATTCCTCCTTAAATTTACCTCAATGTCCCAGCATCTACCACAGTCTGGGGTAGTGAATTCCATAGGTTCATGACTCTGAGAACTCCAGGGTGAGAGAGGTCGGCACCTAAGGCTGGAGTCTTTTGTGGATATACCCATTTCAAACAAGTATACTGTTTTGGAAAATGTAGGGGGTGATGGATTCTCAGGAGAAAGTAGCACGAACAGCCAAGTTTCTGGTATTGAGACTGGCTCTAATGCAACGAGGGGTACGTCGGCTTCCAAGAGATCAATTGTATTAGGGCATTCTGCAGTCAGAGGTACAGACAAACATTTCTGTGGCCAGCAGAGAAAAAGCAGAATGGTGTGTTGTTTCCCTGGTGCCAAGATCAAGGTTGTCTCAGAGAGGGTGCAGAATGTTCTCATGGGGGAGAGGGGCCAGCAAGAGGTCATTGTCCACATTGGAACCAACGATATTGGAAGGGAAAAGGTTGAGATTCTGACAGCAGATTAGAGAGCTAGGCAGAAATTTAAAAAGGAGGTCCTCAAGGGTAGTAATATCTGGATTATTCCCAGTGCTATGAGCTAGTGAGAGCAGGAATAGGAGGATAGAGCAGATGAATGCATGGCTGAGGAGATGTGGTATGGGAGAAGGATTCACATTTTTGGATCATTGGAATCTCTTTTGGGGTAGAAGTAACCTGTACAAGAAGGACGGATTGCATCTAAATTGGAAGGAGACTAATATACTGGCACAGAAATTTGCTAGAACTGCTTGGGAGGATTTAAATTAGTAAGGTAGGGGGGTGGGACCCAGGGAGATAATGAGGAAAGAGATTGATCTGAGACGGGTACAGCTGAGAACAGAAGTGAGTCAAGCAGTCAGGGCAGGCAGGGACAAGGTAGGACTAATAAATTAAACTGCATTTATTTCAATGCAAGGGGCCAAACAGGGAAGGCAGATGAACTCAGGACATGGTTAGGAACATGGGACTAGAATATCATAGCAATTATGGAAACATGGCTCAGGGATGGGCAGGACTGTTCCAGGATACAAATGCTACAGGAAGGATAGAAAGGGAGGCAAGAGAGGAGGGGGAGTGGCATTTTTGATAAGGGATAGCATTACAGCTGTGCTGAGGGAGGATATTCCCGGAAATACATCCAGGGAAGTTATTTGGGTGGAACAGAGAAAAAAGAAAGGGATGATCACCTTATTGGGATTGTAATATAGACCCCCAATAGTCAGAGGGAAATCGAGAAACAAACTTGCAAGGAGATCTCACCTAACGTAAGAATAATAGGGTAGTTATGGTAGGGAATTTTAACTTTCCAAACATCCACTGGGACTGCCATAAAGTTAAAGGTTTAGATGGAGACAAATTTCTTGAGAGTGTACAAGACAATTTTCTGATTCAGTATGTGGATATACCTACTAGAGAATGTGCAAAACTAGACCTACTCTTGGGAACTAAGGCAGGGCAGGTGACTGAGGTGTCAGTGGGGGAGCACTTTGGGGCCAGCGACCATAATTCTATTCGTTTTAAAATAGTGATGGAAGAGGATAGACCAGATCTAAAAGTTGAAGTTCTCAATTGGAGAAAGGCCAATTTTGACAGTATTAGGCAAGAACTTTCGAAAGCTGATTGGAGGCAGATGTTCGCAGGTAAAGGGACGGCCTGAAAATGGGAAGCCTTTAGAAATGAGATAACAAGAATCCAGAGAAAGTATATTCCTGTTAGGGTGAAAGGGAAGGCTGGTAGATATAGGGAATGCTGGATGACTAAAGAAATTGAGGGTTTGGTTAAGAAAAAGAAGGAAGCATATGTCGGGTATAGACAGGATAGATCGAGTGAATCCTTAGAAGAGTATAAAGAAAGTAGGAGTATACTTAAGAGGGAAATTAGGAGGGCAAAATGGGGACATGAGATAGCTTTGGCAAACAGAATTAAGGAGAATCCAAAGGGTTTTCACAAATATGTTATGGACAAAAGCGTAACTAGGGAGAGAATAGGGCCAGTCAAAGATCAGCAAGGCGGCCTTTGTGTGGAGCCACAGAAAATGGAAGAGATACTAAATGAGTATTTTACATTAGCATTTACTGTGGAAAAGGATATGGAAGATATAGACTGTAGGGAAATAGATGGTGACATCTTTCAAAATGTCCAGATTACAGATGAGGAAGTGCTGGATGTCTTGAAATGGTTAAAGGTGGATAAATCCCCAGGACCTGATCAGGTGTACACCGAGAACTCTGTGGGAAGATAGAGAAGTGATCGCTGGGCCTCTTGCTGAGATATTTGTATCATCGACAGTCACAGGTGAGATGCTGGAAGACTGGAGATTGGCAAACGTGGTGCCACTGTTTAAGAAGGACAGTAAAGACAAGCCAGGGAACTATAGACCGGTGAACCTGACCTCGATGGTGGGCAAGTTGTTGGAGGGAATTCTGAGGGACGGGATGTACATGTATTTGGAAAGGCAAGGGCTGATTAGGGATAGTCAACATGGCTTTGTGCGTGGGAAATCATGTCTCACAAACTTGATTGAGTTTTTTGAAGGAGTAACAAAGAAGATTGAGGGCAGAGCAGTAGATGTGATCTATATGGACTTCAGTAAGGCGTTCGACAAGGTTTCCTATTAGGAGACTGATTAGCAAGATTAGATCTCATGAAATACAGGGAGAACTAGCCATTTGGATACAGAACTGGCTCAAAGGTGGAAGACAGAGGGTGGTGGTGGAGGGTTGTTTTTCAGACTGGAGGCCTGTGACCAGTGGAATGCCACAAGGATTGGTGCTGGGCCCTCTACTTTTTGTCATTTACATAAATGATTTGAATGCGAGCATAAGAGGTAGAGTTAGTAAGTTTGCAGATGACACCAAAATTGGAGGTGTAGTGGACAGCGAAGAGGGTTACCTCAGATTACAACATGATCTGGACCAGATGGGCCAATGGGCTGAAAAGTGGCAGATGGAGTTTAATTCAGATAAATGCGAGGTGCTGCATTTTGGGAAAGCAAATCTTAGCAGGACTTATACACTTAATGGTAAGTTCTGAGGGAGTGTTGCTGAACAAAGAGACCTTGGAGTGCAGGTTCATAGCTCCTTGAAAGTGGAATCGCAGGTAGATAGGATAGTGAAGGTGGTGTTTGGTATGTTTTCCTTTATTGGTCAGAGTATTGAGTACAGAAGTTGGGAGGTCATGTTACAGCTGTACAGGACATTGGTTAGGCCACTGTTGGAATATTGCGTGCAATTCTGGTCTCCTTCCTATCAGAAAGATGTTGTGAAACTTGAAAGGGTTCATAAAAGATTTACAAGGATGTTGCCAGGGTTGGAGGATTTGAGCTACAGGAAGAAGCTGAACAGGCTGGGACTGTTTTCTCTGGAGCATCGGAGGCTGAGGGGTGACTTTATAGAGGTTTACAAAATTGTGGGGGGCATGGATAGGATAAATAGACAAAGTCTATTCCCTGGGGTCGGGGAGTACAGAACAAGAGGGCATAGGTTTAGGGTGAGGGGGGCAAGATATAAAAGAGACATAAGGGGCAACGTTTTCATGCAGAGGGTAGTGCGTTTATGGAATGAGCTGCCAGAGGATGTGGTGGAGGCTGGTACAATTGCAACATTAAAGAGGCATTTGGATGTGTATATGAATAGAAAGGGTTTGGAGGGATATGGGCCAGGCGCTGGCAGGTGAGACTAGATTGGGGTGGGATATCTGATCGGCATGGATGGGTTGGACCGAAGGGTCTGTTTCCATGCTGTACATCTCTATGACTCTAAATAACTTCTCCTCATCTGTTTTAAATTGGCTCCCCCTCATCCGAGAATGATGACCTTTCTACGTCCGTTTTGTCAACCCTCTTTATATACATTTTTCTACCTCCTTTATATACAATCTTATATACCTCAATTAGATTTCCTCTCATCTTACTAAACCTCTGAGATGATAGGTCTAAACTGCTCAATCTCTCTTCATAAGACAAACCCTTTTCTCTGGAATCAATCATATGAACTTCCTCTGAACGGGCTCCTATACAATTATGTCCCTCCTCGAGTAAGGGAACGGAAATTGAACACAGTACTCCAGGTGCGCACTCACGAATGAATTGTACACTTGCATTAAGCCTTTCCTATTTTCATACTCTACTCCTTCAGCAATAAATACAAAAATTCAATTTGCCTTCCTTCGACCTGCTGTACCTGCATACCAGTTTTCTAAGATTCACACACAAGGACACCTGGATTCCTCTGCATCAAAGCACTCTGAAGTTTCTCTCTGTTTTAATAATAATTTGCTTTTCTATTTCTCCAGCCAAAATGGACAACCTCTCACTTAACCACATTAAACTCCACCTGCCAAATTTGGTCCATTCACCTACCTATTTGTAAATTTCTAATTTCTTCATTGCAACTCAGTAGATAATTCAACTGAAAGACACTTCAGAGCATTTTTTCCAGGACTGGTTAAAACTTGTTTTTGATCCTGCAAAGTGACATAAAACAATTTTGAATCTAACAATTAGCTTGTTAGAATACAACCCAGTTAGAAATTAGATACGAACTCTGAATAACTAGATGGAGGGTGCTAAAACCTAAAGATCACCCTAGTTGACAGTGTAGATAATCTGACGTGTCTATTCAACAGCTTCAAATTGTTGTCAAAAAGTGTGGTGCTGGGAAGGGGGAGGGAAATGGATCTGGGTGGGTTACTCTATGGAGGTGCGGTGAATGGTCTGTTTCCACACTATAGGGATTCTAACTAAGTTTCCTGCTTACTACAGTGTCATCTGCAAATTTAGTTCCAGAACATTCTATCCCTCCATCCAAGTCATTCATTAGATTGTTAATAGTTGGGGCCTAAGGACTGAACTCTATGATACCCCACTAGTTACGACTTGCCAACTAGAAAAAAAGAGCCATTCATCCTGACTCTCTGCATTCTGTGGATTCGCAAATCCTGTATCCAAACTAATTAATCATCTCTAACCCCAGGTGGTAACTTCAACTATTCTTACAGGAATATTTTAATTTTTTTTCTTTATATTTGTGCCTTCTCATGCCAAGTAGCATGAATATGTTATATTAATAGCAAATACATCATGCAGCTTCATTTGCCTTAAATTCCTATTATATAGTAGAACACAAAATCCCACAATTTACTGTTTATTTCCCTATGTCAGAGACAATCATAAATATTACTCTTTTTTGGCTATGTTTGCTGCAGCTTTGAAATAGTTTGTGCAACATTATCCAGCATATTTAAGTACTGACTGTCGTACTCAGTTGGTAGGATTCTTGTTCATTATCACAGATGGTGCATTCAAGTCCCACTTGAGAGATCTTATTCCAAACTCTTTGTTGACTCTCCAGGTGCTGAGAAGGTGCTCTATTGTCAGAGAATCTGTCAGAGATCCTGTTAGGTAGATTTGAAAGATCCTATGGCATCATTGTAAAGAAGGTCAGAAATGTTCTAGCCAGTACTTATTGCTTAACTGACATCATAAGAGATAACGAGCAGTTTTCACATTGCCACTTGTGAGACCTGTGAAGTATGAGGAGAGACTGAATCAATTAAGATTATATTTACTGGAATTTAGAAGAAGTAGTAGTGGGGAGAGATTTCACCAAAATCTATAAAATCTAACAGGGCTACATAGGATGTTCAGGTAGGATGTTCCAAAATGACTAGGGAGGCTAGAACCAGGAGGAACAGGCCAGGTGGTTTATTTACGACTTAAATAAGGAGGAATTTCTTCATCCAGAGAGTAGTGAGCGTATGGAAATTTTTTTGTCACAGAAAGCAATTTAAGCCAAAATATTGAATGTTTTGAAGAAGAAAATAGATAGATGTCATAGGGCTAAATGACCAAAGAGTATGGGACAAAAGTGGGAAACAGGGACTGAGTTGGATCATCTGCCAAGGTCATATTAAATGGAGGGACAGGCTCTTAGGGCTTACTCCATGTCGAAGAAATTCAGCCCAATGAATCAGAGACCACAAACGAGGATCGCAGTGAAATTGACAAGTGGCTTATTCAACAAATCGGTATTGTGGAAGAGAAATCGACCAGGCTGATGCAGAACTGATTCTCTGCACAGATGGCCAGAATGCTTTTCTCCGAGCGGCAGGTGCTGGTACATTTTATAGGGGTGCAACACAAAGGTGATAATTGTAAAGCAGTTACAGTATAATGGTGAAAATGGTAAATCGATTAAAACATGAATAAACTGAATGGAAATTAATCATGTGTCCAGCAGCAGCAATCCATTTGTAATTGACACAGGAGATTCCAGCCATCTCTGAGTAGATGAGAACATCTTTTAGAGGATTCTTCACTGTATTCCCTGTCTGCGCAAATATGGGCAAATCTCCCTTTTCCTGGCATCCAGGTGTGTCCATTGTGTTCCTCCTGTGAGCGAAGTCGGCTGGAGCCTCTCGGTCTGTCTGTTTGTTTATGTGGTATCGGTTTCTACAGGAAGCGAGTCTGGTGCTAATTGGAGCTGGGAGCTTTCCTGTGAGAATTGTTTAGGAAGTGTATTCTCTGGTCTGGAAGTAGCTTGGCCATGTCTAGTTTCTTTGTTAGCCTGTTTGGCTAAGACTGGGGCATTGTGGGAGTGTTCTGTTGGCAAGCTTGATTTCTGTGTTTCGCAACCTGCTTCTGTATTTCTTATGTGGTCACACCGTAGGTGAGCAGGTAGTAGATCTTTCTCCCACACTCCCGTGCCTATTTTCTATGTTTCTATGCCCTTGCTATGTGAAAATCGACTGCAGCATTTCCTATGTTGCCATAGTGACCACACTTCAAAAAAGTGAGCCTCCTTGGTTGTAACATAGCGATAGGACATCCCAACCTATGAAAAATGCTGAACAAATGTATGTTTCTTTCAGATAAGCAATGTTGATTTATTCGTTTAAGGGAACTTATTTGAGGCACTACACAATAACAATTGCCAGAATCATCTGGAGGGAGGGAGTTTGGGGATGGGAAAGACACTTCACTGGGTGGGCTGGCTGCTTGCTCGAACTCTGCTGCCAGTCCACCCCAGATTTCTCGATGGGAAGGCCCATGGGCAATCTTCAGCAATCTGAATTTGGGAATCAGAGCCTGCATCTCTTCCCTCCAGTATATCATTGGATATTATCCTATGTACTGAGAAACAAAAACACAAGTTGCTGGAAAACCTCAGCAGGCCTGGCAGCATCTGTGAAAAGAAATCAAATTTCCTCAGAAGGGTCACCAGAGTCAAAACATTAACTGTGATTTCTCTTCACAGATACTGCCAGACCTGCTGAGCTTTTCCAGCAACTTCTGTTTTTGTTTCTGATTTATAGCATTCACCGTTCATTCGGTTTTTGTTCAATACACTGACATTTTGAAGAAACAATCCAATTAGTCCCAATTCACTGCAACTTATTCCCTTTTCAAGCTGCCTTCCCTAATTCCCTTTTGAAAGTTATGATTGAATTTGTTGCATTCCAGGCCATTATAATACGATACCTTGCCAAAAAGTGTTTCGCCCACTCTAATTATGTTAAAACTAACTCCTCTATTTTTTTTTACATCATAATCAGCTTGTGCTGTCATTTTCAAACACTTCTGCTCATGACAGTCCTGTTCCTGTTACTTCATTTCTCCACCCACATCACTATGTTCCCATGAAACAGTACCATTTAAATTATATTAGCTCTCCTCATTTTCCCTTTCACACTTCTCTGCACTGAACTTCATGCCAATGACTGTTTATCCCAATGTCTGCTGCTATTCTCCGTAATATCAACTACACTAACCACAAGTTGCTGTTCAGGCAGAAACTGAATGAGTATACAGGAATTAGTGGACAGAACTAATGTGACTAGTGTGACTGAAGGGTAAGATAGGAACATAAGAATCTAACATCATGTCAGTGATTGTCTCACACGTTCTTATAGAGACAGTTGTATGGCACAGAAACAGACCCTTCAGTCCAACCAGTCTTAAACATAATCTTAAACTAAATTAGTCCCACCTGCCTGCTCCTGGCCCATATCCTTTCAATTCTTTTCTATTTATGTACTTATCCAAATGTCTCTTAAATGTTGTAAATGTATCTATATCCACCACTACCTCATGAAGTTCATTCTATACATGAACCACCCTTTGTGTAAAAAATTTGCCCCTCATTTTGTTTTTCAATCTTTCTCCTCTCACTTTAAAAACATGCCCTCTAGTCTTGAATTCTCCCATCCTAGGGAAAAGACAACTACCATTAACTCTTAATACCCCTCAGTATATTATAAACTTCTATAAAGTCACCTCTCAACCTCCTACTCTCCTGTGAAAAAATGTCCTGGCCTTTCTTTATGACTCAAACCTTCCATATTTGGCAGCATCCAGGTAAATCTCCCTTGACCCCTCTCTGGCTTAGTAATTGCCTTCCTATAACTGGGTGACCAGATTGGATACAGTATTCCAGAACAGGCTTCACCAATGTCCTGTACAACCACAAAATGACTTCTCAATTCAAAGGACTGATCAATGAAGGGAAGTGTGCTAAGTGCCTTTTTAACCATCTTGTCTACATGTGAACCTCAGTCTTCCAAGCATTTCCACATGGTAAACTCTAGTGTCTGTTCTAGCTGTTAAAACTTTCTTGGCCAGTCTCCCATGGGTTTAAGTATAGGATGCCCAGGATCATCTGGATAATAACAGTTTTTAATCATCAGGTCATGAGGCAGCTTTGGGGTACTGACTGAGGAGTGGCATGCAACAAGCAAGGAAAAGAAGTGCATTGGACATTTCCCCATCCCCTTTTCCTTTCTTCTCTCTCATGATCCACCTAGACTTCCCTGCTGGCAACGTTCTGGAGAACACCTCACTGCAGATTAGTTGACAATGCACAGCCAAGACTAGGTTATCATGTATCCCATTTTAAGTGCTGCTCAGGTGTGCAAGCCATTGGTGAGGACGAACACCACATTTGGTCCTGAAGACATCAGATGAGACATTAAACCACATACACTTCAGGGAGAATCCCCCAATCTCTCAGCAATTTCAAATATTTGCCAGTATGGGACGTGCTCTTCATTCAGGACATAAACTGTCCAGTTTTGCAAATATATGAATAGGGAAGGCATAGATACTGAGAGCATGCAGGTAGATGTTAAGTGAGAGAGCTCTGAGAGAACAAGCAAGCAGCTCTGAGATGCAGCCTTGCTCAATGAGCTTGGTCTTGTCTCTGTAGCATCCTTTCAATACTTGTTGCTGGTCCATCCTTCAAATGCTGGTCTGTGCTTCCTAAGCAACTTGCAAGTGGATTGAAGAGGTTCCATGAGCAGTAAGCAATTATCGGATGTCAATGTTCTTGAACAAGGGGACCATGAGGCTGGAGCCCATGGCTCATCCCTGGAGATGGCATTTGATGCTCAGCAACATGAGCTGAAGTCTCCAGGTATCTGCTCTGACATCCATGGCAAGAATTCTCGACATTTAGTTTGGTCATATCATTTGGGAAGCTGACTATTAATGAGGAGAGCTGTGCTGTTAATGGAGCTTTTAACAAACAATAATCTTGTCTAATTGGCTTTGTGGGCTTAATGAGAAGATTGCCGCACCACTTGGTGAAGGGAGCGAATTGTTCCTGACCTTGAGATGGACTTCGCCAGATTTCCCACACAATTCTGCCCCAAATCTCATCATCGCCTACAACACTCGGGCCTCTACAGAGATTCCACCCATCAACTTTCTTTCTGGTTTTTGTAAACTCTTTGTAAATTGGCCACATTCGTCCAACTGAACATCAGAACAGAACATTATTTTTGTGGTTGAAAATGAGCCTCCAATGTTCTATAGTAAATATAAACCATTTCTTAAAAAAGAAGGCAGTTTTTTTTTTCTGTTGCATCAGAGTTCCCCAGAGTGCATGCAAAGTATGTTGCCTGGAAAAATAAATACAATATTATGGAATACCAGCTGAAAATTACGCAAAAGTATGGTTTCTCTAACCAGCCTTGTCTGCAGTTTGTAAACAATGGCTAGCCAGCCTCCTCCTCCTCCTGGTGCTGGTGCAGACTCATTGCGCCACATTTTGTGGCTTTGCTGCTTCAAAAACAAAGTTTCCTGAAATATAGCATGCAAGACGCTAATCCTTAAAGACAAAGAACCTCATTTTCATAAACGGGCAATAGTATTATTAATAGTGACATGTAGTTTCTGTTTAATTTCTGTTGATTTTAAAATATTTCTCAAATGAGTCATCAGGACATCATTGAGACAGCTCACTTGAAGAGGGTGACAAGGACCTCAGATTCTGAAAAGGACTGTTTTTAGACTATTGGAAGAACATTTCAGCAATCGCCCCCTGTCAGACACAGTTGCCTCCGTCCCAGCTTTCACAATCTTCTGGAAAGCATTTCTCCAAGCATTTTCACTCCCACAAATCCTTTTCGTTTTTTTATAAGGAACGAGAAAATTAAACTCCTGTGGGACTCCATGGAGGAAAAGAAAAGACATGATGGAACAATTGAGGCTTAGGAAATAAGTTTATAAGTACATGGACAACAGGGGAGTGCATGACAAGAGAGAACAAGTTCCTTGATAACTAAATTCCATTGTTCCTATTTGTCCTCCAAATTGTCTTCATAAAGAACAGGCAAATCATTGCCAAATGAATTTCAGCACAAATATGAGGTGGTACATATTGGTAGAAAGAATAAAGGGGGCACACGTTAATTAGAAGATGGCATTCTAGATTGGATAATGAATCTGAGTGTACAAATACACCAAGCACATGTCAGCAAGGCCATAGCAAAGAAAACCAACATTAGGTTATGTTTATAGAGATGGATAGAATTGAAAAGTAGGGAAGTTATGCCAAACCTGCATCAAAGCTTGGTTAGACCATTATTTCCACATCTTCATGATAAGACTGGTCGGAAACAATGCTGAGAATTACAAAGATTATATCAGAAATTAATGGAATTCATATCAGGATAGCCTGAGCAGTCTGGGACTCTTCTCTGTTGGGAAAAGAGAGTGATCTAATAGTGGTCCTTATAAATTATGAAAGGATTTGACGAAGTAGATACAGAGAGAATGTTTTCTTATGTGGGAAGAGCAGAACTAAGGGCCATCAGTATGAGATTAACAGCAACAAATCCAACATAGACTTGAGATGAAACTTCAATACCCAATGAGAATGTATAACTCATCACAACAGGGAATGGTTAAAGTGAATAATGCAAATGCATTGGAGGGAAAGCTAAACAAACACGTGGGAGAAGGGAACTCCTAGTAGGACACCGAGCTAAGGAAAGGTGGAAGATGGCTCAAGTAGAGAATAAACCTGGTTGAGCTGAATAACTTGTTTTGCTATTATACATCTAACATACACCCCACTCCCAACTCGGTCTTCATTTATTGCTTATGGAATTATGAAATCAGGCAGGACAGAATGGGACCATTCAATTCACCATGTCTCTTCTGGATCTTTAGCGATCCATCTAATTAATCCCATTCACCTATCCTTTCTTCATAGACATGCAGAAACCTCCTTGTCAAATTCCAGTCCTCTTTTGAAAGTTGTTATGAAATCAGCTTCTACCCTAGGAAGAAACCCTTTTGTTGAATCACAGTTGGTTCAAGGTGTTTTCATAAATAATCCTGACCTTTTATTTAATGGAAAGCCATAAATGATAAAGAACAAATATCTCACTATCCGATTTATGCACAAGAATTATACACATTAGCACCAAGTATTGAAACTAAGAAGCAATAAATGTGATCATTTTTCTGCAAATGATTTCTCCTTGCCTACTTTATACTTATGAGAATGGTCCCAGGAATTAAAGGCTTAACATATGAGGAATGTTTGAGGACTCTGGGTCTATACTCGATGGAGTTTATAAGGATGAGGGGGGATCTAATTGAAACATGCAGAATACTGAATGGCCTGGTCAGAGTGGATGCTGGGAAGATGTTTCCATTGTTAGGAGAGACTAGGATCCAAGGGCACAGGACTACAGTAAAGGGAAGATCTTTTAGAGCTGAGATAAGAAGAAACTTCTTTAGCCAAACAGTGATGAATCAATGGAATTCACTGCCACAGAAGGCTGTGGAGGCCATTGAGCATATTTAAGATGGCGATAAAGGTTCTTGATTGTCAAGGAGATCAAGGGTTATTGGGGTGGGGTGGATTGGGGTGGGGTGGGGTGGGGTGGGGGGAGTAGGAGAATGGGAATGAGAAACTTATCATCCATGATTGAATGGCAGATCAGATTTGATGGGCTTAATGGACTAATTTCTGCTCCTAAGTCTTATGGTCTTCTGATCTTCTAATTTGAAGGAACTGTAATAGAATCAAAGGCAATGGGAATTGAGGGCAAGTCCTCCACTAGTTGCAGTCATATCTATCCAAAAGGAAAATAATCTTGTCTATTGAAGGCCAAAAACCCAGAGACTTTACTTTGAATAACTTTCGCAGCTGTGTCCTAGGCCTAACCATCTTCAGCTGCTTCAACAATGACCTTCCCAATTTCTGGTTAGCACTGGTGATATTCACTGATGTCTGCATCATGTTTCATTCAATTTACAATTCCTCAGATCTTAAGCATGTCCATCTGCTGCAAGTTCTGGAGATTATCTGGTTATGGGCTGATAAATGGAAAGTAATATTAACATCACAGAAGTCTTAGGCAATGACCATCACCTTTTCGATCAACAGCACCACATTTCTACATCCTCCACCAACAATATCTTAGGAGATTATTATTGACCAGAGTCTAAATTGGATATACCATATTAACATTGTGGTTTCATGAACAGGTCAGACACTGAGAATTCTAAAGAGTAAATCAGCTCCTGACCCTACAAAACCTGCTCACAATTAATGAGGTACAAATCAGGAGTGAAATGGAATACCACTAACTTGCTTGGATAAATCTAATACAGCATTTAAGAAACTTTAAGCTACCAACAGCCCACTTAATTGGCACCCCATTCCACCCTGATCACTGTGGACTTCAACAGTTTCCTCATTTCCCCTTCCCTCACCTCACTCCAGTTCCAAACTTCCAGCTCAGCACTGTCCCCATGACTTGTCCTACCTGCCTATCTTCCTTTCCACCTATCTACTCCACCCTCCTCCCTGACCTATCACCTTCATCCCCTCTCCCACTCACCTATTGTACTCTATGCTACTTTCTCCCCACTCCCACCCTCCTCTAGCTTATTTCTCCACCCTTCAGGCTCTCTGCCTGTATTCCTGATGAAGGGCTTTTGCCCGAAACGTCGATTTAACTGCTCCTCGAATGCTGCCTGAACTGCTGTACTCTTCCAGCACTACTAATCCAGAACCCCATTCTAGATCTTAATTTCCACCCTCTTCATCATTGATGCACAGTAGCAACAGTATACGCCATCTACAAGATGAATTGAAACAACTTACCAAGGCTCCTTCAGCAACACTTTCAAACCTGCAACCACCACCAGCCAGAAGAACAAGAACAGCAGAAGCATGACCACTATTGGAGGTTTCCCTCCATTATCGCTCATGCCATACACTATCCTGACATGGAAACATGTTTCTCAATGCCACTAGATTAAAATCTAGGAACTTCCTTCCTAATAGCACTGTGGGTGTAGCTACACCACATGGATTCCAGCAGTTTAAGGCAACTAAGGATCAGCAACAAATGATGACCTTAACCATGATACTGACATCTCATGACTGAATAAGGAAATGAATGGTAAGGGGAGGTATTTCAAATCAAATGCAGTGATTGCAATTTCCCAATCAGTTACATATTGGCTTTTGATCTCAGAATTTGATCTCATTGGAGAAGAGAAGGTTTAGGGGAGATCTGATAGAAGTGTATAAGATGATTAGGGGTTTAGATAGGGTAGATACTAAGAACCTTTTACTGCTAATGGAGTCAGGTGTTACTAGGGGACATAGCTTTAAATTAAGGGGTGGTAGGTATAGGACAGATGTTAGGGGTAGATTCTTCACACAGCGGGTTGTGAGTTCATGGAATGCCCTGCCTGTATCAGTGGTGAACTCTCCTTCTTTATGTTCATTTAAGCGGGCATTAGATAGGCATTTGGAAGTTATTGGGCTAGTATAGGTTAGGTAGGACTCGGTCGGCGCAACATCGAGGGCTGAAGGGCCTGTACTGCGCTGTATCCTTCTATGTTCTATGTTCTATGTTCTAATATCTTCCTTTTGTACATGATGTTCATTCTAATAGCAGCCTTTATGATTTAAATAATTCCTCCTTCGAAAGACACATTGTCACAGAGCAGGTGGAAGACTACAAAGGCAGAAAATAATCCTGACCAAAATATTTCACAAGCCATCCCACATGTCAAGCTGGAGAAATTGACATTTTCATAAAGACACGACAGACAAAAACCATGTGTGAGTCTGTGAAATAGCCACTGGTCTTTGCCAAATAATAGAGAAGCTGCCATTGATACTAACCTCAGTCTAAAATCCGTTAACATAGCATGACTTTTCTCAAATATAGTAACCTTCTTCATGCAAATACAACTCTCATAACACATCTCATAACCAAGCTCGACTTTGACCAGCCCTTAATGCCTGTAATGACATTGAACCGCAGACAGACAGCATTCTAGATTAGATTACTTACAGTGTGGAAACAGGCCCTTCGGCCCAACAAGTCCACACTGACCCGCCGAAGCGCAACCCACCCATACCACTGCATATACCCCTTACCTAACACTACGGGCAACTTAGCATGGCCAATTCACCTGACCTGCACGTCTTTGGACCGTGGGAGGAAACCGGAGCACCCGGAGGAAACCCACGCAGACACGGGGAGAACGTGCAAACTCCACACAGTCAGTCGCCTGAGGCAGGAATTGAACCCAGGTCTCTGGCGCTGTGAGGCAGCAGTGCTAACCACTGTGCCACCGTGCCACCCAGCATGTCGTGATGTAAGTGCCCAAGTCTCTATGCATGTAACATTTTTGTGGGCACTCAGTTACAAAGAATCTGTGATACAAGTGTGACGTTAGAACATAAAACATAGAACAGTGCAGCATGGTAATGTGCCCTTCGGCCCACAATGGTGTGCTGAGTATCCCTTCTGCCTGCCCATGGTCCAGAACCCTCCATTCTTTGCTTATTCATGTGCTTATCTGAAAGTTGCTTAAATGCCCCAAATATATGTGCCTCCACCACTACCCTTGACAGTGTGTTCCAGTCTATCTGTGCTATTTATGATTTTATAGACTTCTATCAGGTCTCCCTTCAGCCTCTGCTGCTCTAGAGAAAACAAGCCTAGTTTGTCCAGCCTCTCCTTATAGCTCATACTCTCTTCCAGGCATCCTGTAAAGCTCGTCTACACTCTCTCCAAAGCTTCCACATCCTTCCTGCAGTGTGACAACCAGAATTGAATGCAATACTCTAAGTGCGGCTAACCAAACTTTTATAAAACTGCAACATTATTTCTTGTACTCAGTGCCCCAACCAATAAAGGCAAGCATGCCATACACCTCCCTTACCATCTTGTCTACTTGAGCAGCCACTTTCAGGGAGCTATGGACTGGGGCCCCAAGATTCCTTTGTACATCAATACTCTTAAGGGTCCTACCATTAACTGTATACTTTCCCTTAATTTGATCTCACAAAGTGCAACATGTCACACTTGGCCAGATTAAACTCCATCTTCCATTTCTCCATCCAGACCTGCAACTGATCTATAACCCATTGTATCCTTTGATAACCTTCTGCACTATCCACAACTCCACCAATCTCTGTTATCTTACCATGAGGCATCTTCATAACAAACACTTGCATGGAACTCCTGCATTGAGTTATAAAACAGTTGTTACCATATGATAAATACAAAGGAGGCAGTTTGTTCCAAAATGCATCCAAGATGCTTCAGGTCCCCAGGTGAGGAATTGCAAGTTTGACGGACTACTGAAAGGGGCTTCCCTGCAGTTGGTTGTGGATTATCTGCAATGGTCTGCAGCTCAAAAAGTCACATAAAACTCCACAAGAGGCAGCCTGTAACTGGAAGACCAGCTAAACACACTCAAAAACAATGCCATTTTGGAACAACCGAGTTATGAAACTGTTTTATAGGAGGCAGACTTGGAAGCAAAACCCCTGAGCTCAATATTCTGTCCATGTTCTCAAGCCCACCACCAGTTAGCTTGATCTATTTCCTTTAAGTCCATGTACATTTTGTCACACTCTTCGTTTCAGCCAGTCCTCCCTTCTATACTAACCAAACTCCAGAATCCAAGGAGATTAGATTTTAGAATGTTGGCAGTACAATATCCATGAAAAATAAATTATGGTAAGAAGTTCCACTGACGGAGAAAAGCTATAGCACAGTTGTACCACAGGTTCACAAGGCCATAGCAGAATAAACAAACCCAGCACTGATGTTATTTCTAGAGGGATAGAATTGAAAATTTGGGATGTTATGTTAACCCAGTACCAAACCTTGGTTAGACCACACTTAGGGTGGAATCTCCTTGAGGCATCAGCGGTCTCAGCAGCTAACTGGAGAGAGTTGGCAAGAGACCTATGTCACCTTCTGCTGGAAAGGACCACTGATCCACAGGAGGATCAGGCAGTAGTGAGGCCACCAGCAATTCTGCCTCTGAAATCAGGTGCCTGGGGAAAGGTGAGCTCTGCTGACCAATCAGAGGCCATAGCTCTAGCACTCACTAGTGCCATGCAGGAGCGCTGGCTGATGTGGGAAGTACATCCCAGCCTGGAGCCCAGGATCAGAGGTTTCAGGAGAAAAGTAAGTTTTTTTGTGGCAGAAGTCAGAGATCACAGGAAGGTAACTACAAATGGAAACCCTCTGCCCTGTGTCCAGTCCTTCACAGATTGGCGTTGATCAACAGATTCCACACGTCTTTGTATTCTCTGTCCTGTCTTCTCATATTCGATTGTCAATTCCTTTATTACTACCTTGATGTATGTTTTGCCCTCTCTCTTTAATTTATCCTCTTTTCCCTCAATTGATCCCTCACTTCCATTCTTTAGATTAAAGCTCTTTCCAATATCATAGTTATACAACTCAACAAAATACTGGCCGCTCATTGATACTATCAGTGGCTCAGTGGCTAGTACTGCTGCCTCACAGCACCAGGGGACCTGGGTTCAATTTCAGCCTTGGGCGACTGTCTGTGTGGAGTTTGCACATTCTCTCAGTGTCTGCATGGGTTTCCTCTCCCAATGCAAAGATGTGCAGGCTAGGTGCACTGGCTGTGCAAAATTACCTCTAGTGTTCAGGGATGTGTAGGTTAGGTGCATGAGTCAGGGGTAAATTTACAGGAATGGGTCTGGGTAGGATATTCCTCGGAGGTTTGGGTTGAAAGGCCTGTTTCCACACAGTAGGGATTCTAATTCTAAAACAGGTCAGGTGAAGTTTGAGTTAACAGTACAGCTTCTAATTTCTTCAGAATTGATGTGAGTGCCTCACGAATTCCAACTCATTTTTCCTGCAGCCATGTTTGAATATGCATTTAACTCTCCAATCATGTTTACCCTACTGTAATTTGCTCATGCCTGAGGTTGCAAACCAGAATTTATTACCTTTGACGTTCGGCTTTTTGATTTAGCTTCCAGTGCTCATATTTCCTTAGCAGAGTCTCTTTCCTGGTCCTCCCATTGGTCAAGACCCAATTCTTCAAGTTCCTCTCCTGTCCAAAAAAAAACTCCCAATCCCTGGCACTATGCAGTGAACACAGCCTTCTGGACCCTTGCTCTCAGCTGCAGAGAACTGTGACCCTACTGTCCCTTATTACCACTACATTCCTATGAATTCCCCTTTCTTGAATAGCTGTCTGATTCATGGTCAGTTTGCTTACCCACCCAGTCACTCCTGCTTTGGTACAAGGTGCAAGAATCTCGAAGTTTGCTTAAAATTGCAAAGTTTGAGCCTTGTCCAACTCCGATTCTTCTTAGTTGGTTCACTCTCAGTCCCACGGTCCTGTCCCTTGACTGTGAGTAAAGTCTGACAAACCCTATCCATTGTAACTACCTCCTGGAACAAAGTGTCCTCTCTCTCTCTGATGTGGTTCAGTCTGCAGTTCAACGTGTCAGAGCTGAGATTCTTTGAGCAGTAGACACTTGCAGCAGACATGTCTGCCTTGGATCAAACGGACTCCTATTTTCAGTGATCATCATATGTCGCCTACTCTACCATCCTCATTGTGTTTAATTCATTATTAATCTACTGATGACATTTTAACTAAATGCCTCTATGCCTGCCTGCATGTACATATTTGTGGTTTAAATGAATAGTCCAGATCCTGATGTGTCGATAGTTGGAGATAGATATTCCCTGAGAGATGTAGACCCCTGAGAAGTCTTTACAGGAGTTGCTTGGAAAGTTTAAACTTCTGATGGACAATTACCTGACATCTGGAACCCTCCAGAAAAGACTCAACTCTGAATTAGATTGGAAGCTTTGGATGCTTTTAACCATCTTACCTCAATAGTTACCCTGGAAGATTAGAGATATCTGAGGTCTGTTGTAATTCTTGGCAAATTATAAAACTGTAACTGAACTCACTCACTCCCACGAATGTTGTTCAACTCTCCACCTCCCTCTTCCCAACACCTTCCCTCCCCAATCCCTCAACTACCCCCACCATCTCTGGGCACCTGATCCACACCCCACTTGCTCAACCTGACCCCTGCCAGTACTTGACCTCACCTTAACACTTCACCTACTTATCTTCTCTGAACAGCTTGTCATAGAGAGTTAGGGACCTTTAAATTATGCTTCCTTTCTGTATCCATCTGCTGTTGCTATAAAAGGATACAACTTCTATGAACATCCTCTAATGCCCCCTGTGTGCTTTGCTTTATTGAGGCTTTTAAATGGACCCCCACACTGGAATTTGGGCCCAAACATCATAACCATGAGCAGATGCCTCATTATAATAGAAAGAAAATACTCACCAGCCAATCTAATCAGCTTTACTGCTGTTAGTAAACATTTAACTACTAATGAAATCTTACCGAAATACTAAAGTTATCTGAGTTTTGTGAGACTGAAAGCGAAAAATGTTCACCAACCTATTTTTCAGTGATGTCACACTAATTGTTCTCAGAACAGTCAGCCCACGCTGAAGGCTGGTCTGCTCTGGATCGGAGAATTAGATTGGATTGATGAGTCTGGACTAGATGATTGAAATAAATTAGATTGGAGGACTAGAATATATTAGACCAGACCTGACTGAAGTGAGTGGATTGGTAGGCTAGAATGGATTGGACTGGACTGGGCATTAACTGGAGGACTGGATTAGAAGAATAGAATTGATTAGACTTGTACTATACTGGACTGCAATGGAGAGATGAATTGAACTGGATTGAATTGGTGGACTAGAATAGATTAGATTGGACTGGACTGGATTAGATTGGACTGGACAAGAATGGACTGGACCAGATGATTAGACTGGAATGGACTAGAACAAGACTGGTGCTGCTGCCTGTTGCTGGATCCTCCTCTCCCCCACTCTTGACCTTAGGAGATATCTCAGACCTCACCCTTTCCCTCTTTCATCATGATTCCATAGTCAGAGTATCCAAGACCCTCATTTCGAAAAATTAAGGTGTATATGGCAGATGTTCCTCCAGCCCTTGTCAGCAGTACCATTTGTAATGTTCTCTCTTCCTGGGAAGTAGTTGATGCTACTTCAGTAATCACTGTTAAAGCTAAGGTATATATTTCTTTGAAAAATAAAGGCAGTAATGGATATGGTGAAAATGGGGGTGAATGGAGCTGAGTACATGATAAGCTTAGCCATGATTTTATTGAGTGGCAGAGCAGGCTCGAAGGGCTGGACGGCCTACTCCTGCTCCTAGTTCTTATGTTCTTATGGTTCTCTGTGAGCAAGTTAAAAAAGAGACATGTGATGGTATCATGAGCAGCCATCTTACATGAATGCATGAAGAGGCAGTGTGTTTGTCTTGACATGGCTAAATATTAACTTCATCATGTCCCAGAGTCTTATTACCTTAGCTATTAATTATTGGGAGGTTTTATCATCATAGAATAGAATCACAGAACCCCTACAGTGTGGAAACAGGCCATTTAGTCCAATAAGCCCACACCAAACAACCATCAAAGAGTAACTCATCCAGACCTATTACCGTACCCTATTACTCTAAATTTACCCCGACTCATCTACACATTCCTGGACGCAATGGGCAATTTAACATTGCCAATCCACCTAACCTGCACATCTTTGGACTCGGGAGGAAACCCGCATAGGCATGGGGGGAATGTGCAAACTTCACACAGACAGTCCCTGAGTCTCTGGCACTTTGAGGCAACAATGCTAACTACTGAGCCACCGTGCTGCCACAGTGACATTTTAAAAATGTCAATTGTACTTCTGTTAAATTTACTTTTTCTATCTTAACCTAATCAAATTTCCACACTCCATTTCTCTTTCAGTGTCTGATTTGATGTTTAGTTGTCCCCGTCTACTTCACCTTCCTTTGTAGTCCTTTCTCTCTTTATTTCTCTCTCCTTCACTATTTTTATTATTTGTTTGCCCTGTTCACTCAGGTTCAGGGTGGGTTGTTCTTGTTTTGTTGCGCTGTGATCATCTTGCATTTTTGTTCGAAAGGTATTCTGAACTCAAAAGCATAAGATCAAATCAAAGGAACGAACGTGGTATCAGCATGGTTACAGCAAAATTTGGTGTAGTATTGTCAATACTATTTTATCTTTCCTAAGATGTTTGCAAATTTATTCACAAAGTTAGTTACACGGATATAATACTGGAAGAGCACAAAACATATAAGTATAACAGAAGTGAATCAGCATCTTGGAAAGTTGGTTGTCATTATTCCTTTGTTTCAACTATTACAACATGGTGATGAACCCCTCTATTAATTAAAATA
Organism: Hemiscyllium ocellatum; assembly: GCF_020745735.1. NCBI lineage: Eukaryota > Metazoa > Chordata > Chondrichthyes > Orectolobiformes > Hemiscylliidae > Hemiscyllium > Hemiscyllium ocellatum. The sequence goes on along the minus strand of NC_083403.1, from coordinate 109,755,668 downwards.
AACACGCAGAAAAGCTCACCTCACCTCGTAATCTGTTGAAATATGAGTGACAGAGCACTCCCAAATTCCACTATTTAAAAAAAATCATTTATTCTATAACTCTAACAATGACCATTAAACAACAACTATTACAACTCTAAGCCCCCCTTTCTCTTAACTGCTTATTATGTGCCTCCAACGCTATAACAATATGCTGTTCCAATAAAGCACTTATTAAAATTGCATCCACTTTATTGCAAAACCACATAGAGTCTGTTGTCTTTGGGGTTTGTCGTCTTCCAGCTGAAGATCTCTCTGGGTCATTGTCTTTCTTTTTACTGTGAAGATGTTTCATATGAAAAGGTACCTTTGATAGAGAGTGTTTCAATGTCTTGGGTCTCTCTCGATGGCAGTTACTCTGTCTAAAATTTTAAAATGCCTGCCTTTTTTATATCCCCAAACATCAGATAATCGCATCGGTTCAATATTGGCAAAACAATAAATTCAAACTTGATTGGTTTGTAGTATCCTGGAGCATAATTTAAATTGGTTAGTTAAATTAGAATTTTTATCAAAACAACAACATGTACAATTTGTAAATTAGAAGTCTGTAACATAAACTCCAACAAAATAGACTCATACTTTTGTCTCTAAATCATTTCAAGAATGTAAGAAGATTGTGGTCCATGTACACAACTGTCTCAGATACATTGTTCATCACATAAGCATTAAAATAGTGTAAGGCCTATACCAAACTCAATAATTCTTTTTCAATGGTAGAGTATTTTCTCTGGTGGATGTTAAGTTTCTTTGAAAAGTAGGCAATTGGCCTTTCAATTCCGTAATCATCTTTCTATGGCAGTACAGCACCAATTCCTATGTTACTAACATCGATTACAACTTTAAAGGGTTTCAAAAAACTTGGTGAAGCTAAAACTGGTATGGTGGTTAATACTGCTTTTAAATTCTCAAATGCCTCCTGGCATTGTTTGTCCACCAAAATGTTGTGTTCTTTTTTAGTAAATCTGTTAACGATGTCACCATGTTGCTAAAGGTTGGAACAAACTTCTAGTAAAATCTGCTTAGTCCCAAAAGTCGAAGCAACCCTTTCTTTGTAGTTGGTCATGGAAATTCCTCAATGGCCTTTGTCATGGCGTGACTTGGGGTCAACCTTCCATGGCCAACGTTATGTCCCAAGAACGTCACTCTGCCTTTGCGAATTCTGTTTTCTTTAAGTTTATTACCAGTTTTGCTTGTCATAATTGTTCAAACAGCTCTGCCAACATACCATGTGATCTTTCCATGACTCTCTAAAGATCACTACGTCATCCAGATAAACTGCACAGTTTGTTAATTCAGCCACAACTCTGTTCATGAGTCTTTGGAATGTGGCTGGTGTATTTTTCATTCCAAAAGCAATAATTTTGAATTGATATAGTCCATTTGGGTTTACAAATGCAGAAACATTTTTTGGTTTCTCTAATAAAGGTTCCTGTCAATAACCATGCAGTAACTCCAACTTTGTGATGTAATTGGCTTGTTCAACTTTCTCTGTATCATCCTCCAATCTTGGTATTGGGTATGACTTTGATATTCTTACAGCATTGACCTTCCGATAGTCCATACAAAATTGATGAGTACCGTCAGGTTTGGGAACTAACATGATTGGTGAACTCCATTCACTCTGACTCGGTTCGATGATATCTTCATTGAGCATCACATCCACTTACTTCTGAACCTGTGTGACTTTGAAATGATTCAGTCTGTAGGGATATTGTTTTATTGGAACAGCATTCCCTACTAAATTAGCCATGAGCTATGAGTGAAGAAGAATCAAAGAGATACTAGTTTACAGAACAAATAAAGGGATACAAAGGTAATAAAGGAAAAAGTGTAGAACCAGGAAGTGAGATAAAGAAAGTAACATGCATGCATTCTAATATGATTGAACATACAAAAGCCAATTGCTTGAAGTTAAATAGGCGTCTGATTGCAGTGGTCAGAATGCCTAAGGAATTTTCAAGAAATGAGGCATCACGAAAGTAAGTAGATGCTAAAACTATAGCAGTAATACAAAGTATCATATTTCCTTAGAATGTACTAAAAGCGAGAGATGCACTGGATTATAATGGAAATTCTTCTTTTGAATATTGATGAGAAGAATCAGACTGTTGAAGATTATAAGCATTTCTTTTTCTAAAGGAGACAAACAACTTTATTGGCTTCAAATTGAACATACCTTGATTAACATATTAAGAGATACTGGAGCAAGTCAGTCACAGATGCAGCTAGTAATACTATTCCTCTTCCACAGGAGTGAATAAAGGAAAAAATATTATTTGGAGATATACATGGAGGTTACAAATTGATTTTCCTATACCGAGTTAGGTTAAGAACTGACTTGCTAAATGGAGAATTTGCAATTGGAGTAGTGGAAGAAATTTCTGTGGAAGGAATTTACCTTATTTTGGGAAATATTGGACAATAATATTGATGGTGAAACAACAGTGGAATGAAAAAAGGACTGAATTATTACAGGAGGAGCATCCTTGATTGTTTCTTGATTTGGAGATGCTGAACTGGGTGGACAAAGTTAAAAATCAACTAGGCAAAAGTGAAGACGGCAGATGCTGGAAACCAGAGTTTAGATTAGAGTGGTGCTGGACAAGCATCACTCTAAAAATCAGACAACACCAGGTTAAAGTCCAATAGGTTTAATTGGAAGTACTAGCAGCATTCTGAAACCTTTTGATCAAGGCTCAGCCTAAAAGTAGCCTCCAGGACAGGCTACCCAAACAAATGGAGCTTGCTTAATTTGTTCTTTCCCTTTTTACCAAAAGCTGTTCCAAAATCCACAAGTCATTTCCAGCTCACGATTCCCAGGTCACAATTCCTGACCAAAATTATAAAAGTAAAAGTGATGAACACTCAATGAGGGTTCTATCAATATCTTTAGCCCAACTTCCCTTACAGGAGTATAACAAATAGATGCAGAATTAGAAAAACTATACCAAATTGCTGATTCAGAAATTGAATAGGGACCAATACTTGAGTATTTTTTAAAACATAAAACATTAAGGAGAAAATGGAGGCCACCTCAAATGACAGAAGGTGAGGAACAGGCAGTTAATAGTAATAGTTCCATCTGAGCCTATTCATGAAATGTTCCAAATTGTTCAAAAATTATAAGAGGTCACTTAGGTTTAAGGAAATCACTGGCTAAAATAGTAAAATATTTTTATTGGCCAGGATTTCATAAAGATATAGTTAAGTTATGCCAAACATTTCACACATGTCAGGTAGTGGGAAAGCCCCAACTCTCAATGAAATCTATACCTTTCTTTCCAATACCAGCTATTGAAGGACAATTTAGCAGGATTTCAATAGAATATACAGGACCCCTACCTAAAACCAAGGAATAGGAATCAGTATCTTTAACAGTAATTGATGCTTCCACTGGATTTCCTAAAGCAGTACCTTTAGGGAAAATTACTACAGAAGTAGTAGTGAAAACATTAGCTCAAATTTTATGAAATATTACCCAAAGAATTGCATTCAGATCAAGGATGAATTTTTTATGTCACAACTATTTTAATAAATTTGTCTGGGAAGAAAACGATTTCCATCTTTGCCTATCACCCACAAACTCAAGGTGCATTGGAAAGATGGTATCACACTTTGAAGATAATGATTAGAGTTCATTGCCAATGATTGTGTTAATAGCATTATCTTGATACTATTTGCCATGAAGGATGCTCCTCATGTGTCCACAGGGTTTAGACTTTTTGACTAATATATGGCCACAAAGTATGGATTCAGTGTATACTAAATAAAGAGAAATTTAGAAGGCATGGTTTAGCAACTATTCTTCTAATCAATGTTTTGAGTTTCGGAGAGAACTTGACCAAAACATATGAGTTGATGAAAATGCATTTCAAAGGTGCTCAACACAAATGAAAACTAGAGCTGATACAAAGGCTGAAGTTCAAAACTTCACTGTAAAGTTGTCAGTGCTGTTAATGATATCTGTGGAGTCAGCAAAAGGAAGGCTCACTGGACTTTATCAAATAAAAAATAAACTCAATGATGTGAATTATGTGGTGAGTACTCTCGACAGGAGAAAGAGTCAACAAATGGGTCACATTAATATGTGGAAAAACATTATAACAGCAATGGTAGGCAGGAGAAAAGAATATTCACAGTGGTGGATCAGAACAAATATAGAACAAATCAGAAATTGCAAATTCAAAAATTGACCTTCCAACAATCAAATTACAAAACACAGAGATGCTTAATAAATCAGATTAGTTCATATTTGATCTTCCAGAAAACCATCAAAGTAATTTACGTAGGCTAATTCAAAATTTGACAGAAACCATCGTGAAAAATGATTTTGATTGTTTATGATGTTAATATGGAGATGCATTACCTATAAAACAACACCCTTACAGATTCAGTTGAGTTCAATTAGCTCAAATAAGTGAGGATATTAAGTTCATGGTGGACAATGGTATTACTAAACTAAGTGAGAGTGTATTAAAGTTCATTTACCATCATGAAGCCAAATCCAAATGGATTCGGTATTGAAAAGCAGAAAGTCAATGTGGTTAAAATAAAAGTGGACTAATATCCTATTCTGAGATTGGAGGGCTGCACTGAATAATTTGGACTAGTATGATTTGAAACAGACGTTGGCAAGTGAAAGGAATATTGTCAAGTTTTATTGATGGAGACAGCCAAAAAATATTAGCTTTTGTAGCTCCAGCTGGACTTTATCAGTGCAAAATCATGCAGTTTGGAATGAAATATTCACCAGCAATGTATCAATGACTAATCTGAGAAAAACATTTACACCAATTTAGTGAGCTGTCTGATTGGCTACAAAGTACCAATTTTGTTATAAATCTGGCTAAGACTGAATCTTCCAAAGCAAGGTGAACTATTTGGGCCACATGATGGGACAAAATATTTCAAAATATACATCATCAACAATGTGTTAGAAATTATTGTTGATATTGGGATGGCATGGTGGCTCAGTGGTTCGCACTGCTGTCTCACACCACCAGGGTCCCAGGTTCGGTTCCAGCCTTGGGCAACTGTCTGTGTGGAGTTTGCACATTGTCCCTGTGTCTGTGTAAGTTTCCTTGCACTGTCCAAAGATGTGCCAGTCAGTTGAATTGCCCATAGTGTTAGGTATATTAGTCAGAGGGAAATGGGTCTGGGTGGGATACTCTTCAGAGGGTTGGTGTAGATTTGTTGGGCCAAAGGGCCTATTTCCACACTGTGGCGAATCTAATCCATATAGACCACTATCCATTGATTTTCTTATTAAAAATTCAGGATAAGAAGTTTGACTGCTTCCATGCAGTTTAATTCTTAAGACTGCAAATCTGCAATAGTTTATACTTCTATTTTAGTGGATGAACAGCTCTTTAAAACCAAAAAGAAATACAATTAGCTCAAGTAAGTAAAGATATTAAGTTCATGATGGACAATGGTATTATTAAATTAAGCCAGAGTTAAGCCAGACTTAAGACAGATTTCAGACTGTAATCTGACCAGTCCAGTCATCAGGTAAAATAACAACATGAATCATAATTAATCCATAATTATCTCTATAGGATTGCAGTTAGCTAGCCTTGGTGTTGTCAAACTAGTTATTACTCCACTTGAAATGGACACATAACAAAGAGTTAAACCTAAATCTTATCGAAGGAGTCATGAAGACAGGTACATGGCAATTCCATTCCATTTTAATTGAAATGAAAAAGTTAATGAATGATGAATCAATCTTAGTAATGTGTGTCATTAATGAAAATAAAGTCACTAATTAATTTGATTAAATGAGAGGATTGATATTTCGTTCACATTAAATGACATACCGCACTGTATTATTGTAATACTGTAATTTCTGAATTATTCAAGCCTGAACCATATCATTAATGTATTACTTTCAAAGGACTTTTGCTTTTCTTGGATTTTACTTTAAATGACGTTGTGGGGGTCACACATTTTGCAGCTGCAACCAAGCTTGTTTGTAGTACAGCCAAATAATATCAGAACAAAATGTGCAATCAAGTAGCTCATTGAAGAATTATCATGCCACACAGAGTGGTGTCCAGTTCCTTACATGCACCTGTTTTTATTTCAAAGTATTCCCACCTGGATATGAAACACAAAGCCAATCTTTTATGTTTGAGTGGAAGGAGAGAATGATATAATAGCTCCGGTGCTCTAATTTTCTTTGGGGCAAATTTTCCATTATTCTAATTTTGAATGAGTCTTAGACTGGTGTGAACCAGGAAGTAAGACTGAAAGAAACCAGGAAATAAGACTGGTGGAAATCAGTAAGATTTTTCATGCCACATGCTATTGTAACTCTTGCTTCCATTCTTAAATGTGTTCAACAATTTAGCAAGTTAAAATCTTCGCTTTTAAAATTTGTTAAGACCTTGTTAAAGGCCAATCAAGAGCACAGAATATTCAGAAGATAAAGCTAGACCGAATGCATGCCTTTCCAAAACCTCATAAATGCTTAGGTAGCTTCAAACCATCAGACCCCTTTCAAAAACACTTAAGACCAGTGGACACAAGATACTGATAATGATGATGGTAATAAAATTCCAATTCATCTCACATTTATAGTTTATCGGAAATTAATAACCACATGCATTGATATAGCATTCAACAAAATCAAACTTCCCAGCAGGCTTCACAGAAGAGTCAAACAAAATTTGACACTGTGCCACTTAGGTGAATTAGGACAAGAACTGGTGACCTGGTGTTTGAGTTAGGTTTTAAAGAAGGAGTGAGAGGCTTACAAGAAATTTCAGTAATCAGAGGCACGCAACTGAAGGCCACAAATGGAAAAATTGAAGTCAAAGATCTGCAAACACACACAGGAGGCTCCCAAGCACTGAAGATGTCACCTAGAAAGGGGACGAAACGTTTGCAAGAAAACCTCCCAGCTCGGCGAACAGAACCACAACAACGAGCACCCGAGCTACAACTCTTCTCACAAACTTTGAACACAGAATCTGTTATGAGGCTGCAATAAGTTTGCGACAGAGAGAACTTAGATCAAGTAGAAAATTTAAAAGTGAAGATTAATTAATTGACTGCAGCTCACCTGAAGAGGGCAATTGTTGGGTATTATTTGCATCTGTGGAATTGTCATAATTTGTTTCTAAATTGCATGAATTTCTGCCACCTTTTGCTCACTGACCTCTAAATCTCTGTCCCTGACTTACTGTTACTGACCTTCTGTAACTGGAAGCAGTTTTGCTTCCGCTGCTCTTTTCAACACTTCATGGGATGGACAGATGAAGTATAATGTGATAAATATCAGGGCACCCACTTTGGCAGCAAAGGCAAGAAGGTAAATTATTATATGAGTGGTGATAGATTGGGAAAGGGGCATATGCAGCAAGGCCTGGGTGTCTTCATATACCAGTCACTGGTGTAGCAGGTGGTGAAGAAGGTAAATGAAAGGTTGGCTTCATAGCGAAAGGATTTGAGTCTTGGAGCAAGGACGTATTGTTGCAATTGTAAAGGGCCTTGGTGATGCATGCCCCAGAGTACAGTTTTAGTTTCTTTACCTGTTCTGGCTAAGGAGGGAGTGCAACGAGGTTTGATCAAACTGATTTCTGCGATGGCAGAAACATATAGGGAGAGGCTGGACCGGTTAGCACTGTCATGACTGGGGTTGAGAGGAATGGAGGTGCGGTGGAAGTCTCGTACCAACCTATAAAATTCAAACAGAACAAGACAGCTTAAATGCAGGGAAGATGGAGTCATAGAGTCATAGAGATGTACAGCACAGAAATATAACGTTCGGTCCAACTTATCCATGCTGACAGCATATCCTAACCTAATCTAGTCCCATTTCCCAGCACCTAGCCCATATCCCTCTAAACCCTTCTCATTCATATACTCATCCAAATGCCTTTTAAATGTTGCAATTGTACCAGCCTCCACCACTTCCTCTGGCAGCTCGTTTTATACATGTACCACCCACTGCATGAGAAAGTTGCCCCTTAGTCCCTTTTAAATCTTTCCCCTTTCACCCTAAACCTTTGCCCTCTAGTTCTGGACTCCACAACCCCAGGGAAAAGACGTCTATTTACCCTATCCATACCCCTCATGATTTTATAAACCTCTATAAGGTCACCCCTCAGCCTCCATCACTCCAGGGAAAACAGCTCCAGCCTACTTAGCCCCCCCCCCCCCCCCCCCCCCCCCCCCCCGCCCCCCCCCCATAGCTCAAACCCTCCAACACTGGCAACATCCTTGCCAATCTTTTCTGAACCCTTTCAAGTTCCACAACATCGTTCCGATAGGAAGGAGACCAGAATTGCATGCAGTATTCCAAAAGTGGTCTCATCAGTGTCCTGTACAGACGCTACATGGCCTTCCAAGTCTTTCAGACAACCTTGCATTATTTCTTCTGTTATGCTCCATTATTCCATGTCCTTCCTGTTTGTATACCACTTCCACAAGTGACTTCTTGCCTTTGCCCTTTTTCATCTCTACCCATGTTCTACATCCTGGCTTTTGAACTTAGGTCATTCCTCTCTAGTGTGCCAATATATTCATGAACAAACAAAGCCGTCCCTTCATCTTTTCCTATCTGCCTGAACTTTCTATATATCCTATACTCTTCTAGAATCTGCTCCCAATCCATGTCCTCTTCAGCCATGTTTCTGTCATGACCATATTTATTTCTTAACATTTGTGTTTCATTTCATTCATTTTGTTTTGAACACTGTGAGCATTCAGATACAGAGTTTTTGTTTTATGCTTTTACCCTTTTATTAAATTCTAATCTTATCTGTTGGTTTAGTTATTGTTCTGTCTACCTCTTACTGCATAGTTTATTTATCATTTCCCATATAGTATTACTCTTTTTGATTTGACTCCATTTTTTTGATTTACCACGTGTTTCCAAATCTGACTCCTTGCTTCCCACTATTTCATTTTAAATCCTCTCTACTTAACTAATTATCAAGTTAGCAAGAGCAACAGCCCGAACATGGTTGAGGTGCAGGCCTTTCCATTGATACAAATCCTATGTTTCTGAGTGCCAGTGCCTCATGAACTGAAACCCACACTGGACTGTGTGATTTTAACTAAATCCCTCGTTAATCTATTGAAGATTAGATGAATGAATTACATGGAGTTATGCAGTTACCTGTTTTGTGAGTTACTGACCTGGTTAAAATAGTCGAAAACATTTGCTGATGGACACATGGATATGTAGCAATACCAGCAGAATGGAGCCATTAGACTGGAGTGAATTACACACTAACTGGAAGAGGTCACATAAGCAATCTGAGTATTGTACCTGAAGAGAAAAAGAAATATAAAATAAATCTAGAATGTAAAAAAGACTCAAAAGAAGGAAAGAAATAGCATGTGTGAGGTATTGTATGCATTTAGTACAGTCCATCCCATTTGTGACTCCATTTTAAGGCTTGGAAACTGTCACAAGCCTTCAGTGAGCAGTAAGGGAGGCACTGAAGCCCATTTAGAGCAGAACAAAGGAGGAGGTCACCCATAACTGTCTCGGAGCTCACAAATCTAAACTTTCAGCATATGATGCCATTTCGGATCTAGACCATCACCTTGACAAGCCCTGATATGGTCAGACAATATGGTTTGGCTTTGGGATCTTCTGAAGTCATTTTTGCTGTAATAGGGAAATAGTTGTTATGGTATAACTTGATTCAAGTATTAAGGTGACAAACTGAAACGTTGTCCACTTTGCTTCCTTTTTCACAGATGCTGCCACACTCAGATGTTAAGTACTTCCAGCCTTTACTCTTTATATTTCAGATTTCCAGCATCCGCTGTTCTTTGCATTTGTACCCGTAAAATATTTAACAATTTACAAAAATGAAAATCACATCTTTAAAATAGCAACTTGTGTCTTTGGGAGGTGGGAGAAATGTACTTTCTGTGCTTTGAAATAGGAGACAAAAGAAGGTCAAATGTTTTTTTAGGAAGCAAAAATGTTGGTTTTAGTTACATCTTTATTAATCTTGTTGGGAACATATGAGCTTCCATTGGTCCAGCCATAAGTAAGATGAAGTTTCTTTTCTTTTCTGTGGTTAAGGTCTGCCTTGAAGGAATCGCAGGGAGACCGAAAGCCTCATACAAGTCATTATTAATGATATAATGTGGAACTTAACTCGGCACAATCGGAATGTGTTCATAATATCAAACAGAACACAGGACTGTGAAGTGTTAGAAATGATCATGCAGTGCAGTAGGCCACAGGAATGTAAACCATCCACCGAGCTCATAGCAAACTAGCAGGTGGCCTGCCCCAGTCATCTGATGTCAATACCCTTCTCAGTTACGGCCATCAGCACATCTGGCAAGACTGATGGCTACTCTCAATTAAATGAAACAGTCAATCAATACATTTTTGTGCAATGAAACCACACAGTTTTTTTTTAAGAAAAGGAATAGTATGTGCAAATATCTTACGTTCTGTTGCAGTAAAGCTGCAGGCAGTTTTCTAACTTTGGTGGAAAGGGTTTATGTTTCTTTTGTGCAATCATGCTTGCTGCATAAATTACAGTGCTTTCTTGGAGTCGTGCACCACATGTGCTTCCCATTGAACTAATGATAGAATTAAAAGATGGCAGAGGGAAAACTGTTTAGCTTTAGAATCCATTAAAATGGCACAAACAGACACATAGACATTGTGCAGGGAGTCACAAAGCCATAACTCAATTGACTGGTTCTTAATGAATATCAGTGAAATTTTGGTTAACTCTTATTACAGCATCTGTTTATGTCATGCAACATTCACTGCTCTGACCTTGAAAGTTTCAAACAAAGGATTGGATTTGTGAACGTGCATCATTTGTGGATCTTTTGCTGACATGGTGGATTACCAGGAGGGATATGCGATCAACAGCTGGAAGTTAGAGCATTCACAAAACGTTCCAACATTGGAACAGTAATGTCACTTCATTCCTAAATTTTGTTTCAAAGTTTATGAATTTGTTATGCAGTTGATATATTTTATAGATTTGATTTGTAATGCAGATACATGTCCTAAACATTCAGTTGGACACTGTTTGTGGAGGTCTCTCCTCCACGGGATTGCAGGCACAACGTTCATTTCATTCTGGGGCCTCATCCGCTTTGCCTTGGTAGACGCACCCTACTCTGTTTGGGTTCCCTACACTCTCCTGCAATCATAGGTCCATCCATTATGGCACCTCCATCTGCTCATTTACTCACATGTGCACGTGCACACGCACACACAGACACACACACGCACACAGACACACGCACTCAGGCAAACATAGGCACACACAAATGCATGTGCACGCACGCACATGTGCACACGTGCGCACACACACAGTCACAACACACACACAGACACCCATACACACACACAAACACATGTGCACACACGCACACACAGACACCCATACACACACACAAACGCATGTGCACACACGCACACACACACAAACGCATGTGCACACATGCACACGCACACAGTCACAATATACGCACGCAAACAATGTAAGGAACGAGACTATCTGTGGAGAAGGTTCAACCCACACAAATCCTCTCACATGAAAAAAATAACAGTGGCATAATAACAGTGTGCACAGTTCCATTCCTCTGTTATCCTCTCGTAGCTCAGTATAGACTGCACAATCCTGTTCATGTTGGGAATTTGTAATATAAACATAAAGTATTAGAAATACTCAGCTGTGTCAAACAACATGTGACAAAAGAAATAGAGTTATTGGCAGAACAGAAACCTTCAAAACTGGGTAGGCTTGAGTCGGGTTGTGGGTAAATGGGGAAAGGGTTAAAAATATAAGGAATCCGTTTCCTGATTTACCTTTGCCTCCAATCCACCCAAACTGCAAATGGCTGGGAGGTCAGCCTTCTCAAGGAGCAGGGTTTGGTTTTTGGGGCCTCCTCTGCTGGTCCTGTACAGGGGTACAGGACACCTCTCCTCTGCATTACCCATCCATCAATATCCCTGTTCACAATGTAGATACCAATTTACCCTGGTCTGTCAGGTCTAGGGCATATGTCTGCGAAACATATAGGGCAGCTCCAGACTGCCAGCACTTGACCAGATGTGCAATGACCTTGTAAAGATGGCAACAGTACAGGGTATCCTGGGAGATCTCATCAGTGACAAATATTTCCACCTATGAACAGTGAGGGAATTGGGCTAACATCAGAGAAGACAGCACCATAGGAGCATGGAGTCTAGTTAATGAGGTGAGTTCGGGATTAGATCAGCCATGATCCTACTGAATGGCTTGTGGGGACAAACACCCACTCCTGTTCCTATTTCTTCTGATTTTATAGTCTTATGCACAGTATTGCTTGCTAAACCTCCCAGGGAGAAGCTCTCCAGAAAACTTAATGAAAGGGATAGTTAGCCAATTCCTGGTAAGATGCAGCCCAGATGTGTCCAAATGCCACTGTACTTTAGGGAGGCAGTCAAGGATTCTGAGAGCACACAGAAGAGTTCTATGAAATGATGCCAGAAAAGAAAGATCACGATTATATGGATGGACTGAAGTTACTCTTCTTAAGGTAGGTAGGCTAAGAGGAGTTCCGAAAATAGGAGAGCTGTTTGCAATGGCTGAAGAGTCAATATTGAGTGGTCGCTGATATAAGATGATTAACAAAAGTACTGGAGGCAACATGCTTCTTCAAGCAATGAGTGGTTAGCATCTTGAATGTGTTGCCCAATAAAGTCTTTTTTTTTTCTCCTTTAATTGTTCACAGGAGGAGGGCATCACTGGCTAGGCAGCATTTATTGTCCATCTTTTATTGCCTAGAGGGCAGTTAAGAGTCAACCACATTGCTGTGGGTCTGGAGTCACATGTAGGCCAGACCAGGTATGGATGGCAGTTTCCTTCCCTAAAGGCATCAGTGAACCAGATGGTTTTCCCAATAACTGGGAATGGATTCAAAGTCATCATTAGATTCTTAATTCCAGGTTTTTTTTTAACAGAATTCAAATTGCACCATCTGTCATGACAGGATTCAAATCCAGGTCCTCCGAACATTACCTGGCTCTCTGGGTTTACAGTCCAGTGATAATATTACAAGATCATCATCTCCCTATACAGTGATGGATATAGGCTCAAAGTGCAGGATTACAGGAAAATTTAAATAAATGCTTGAGGGATAAAAGTTGCAGTGATATGGGGGAGCAAGCGAGAGTGCAGATGTTGCTTTAAAAGAGTGGCAATTTGAGAAATTGAGACCCAAATTGTTTCAAGACAAGGACTTTGGAAGTCAGCACAGATTATGTTAACAACCCACCCACCCCTCCAACCTAAATATTATATTTCCAAAACTAATAAGAGAATGTGCAGAATATGCAAAGGCTTATAAATCAACTTCATGGAAAGATGCAAGTACATGAAGACCTAAGTTGATATAATCAGAAATCAGTGGACCTTGCTAGCAAAACATTTGTCTGAATACATGCTAACACATAATGGAGCTGAGCATGTAGACATATGTGTTTTATTTGTGTTTAAAAAAAAACGAAGTGCCTAAAATCTAAAAACCAAAATCAACCCTGCTGTCTCACTAGCACTCACATAAAATGATAAATAGAATCTTTCCACACATGGACAAAGGGAATCAATTTTACTTCATATTTGCACAGTGGGAGCAGTATATGTTCAGCTCCAATGTTAGTGGGAAGGCAATGGCCTCATGGTATTATCATTAGACTATTAATCCAGAGAGGAGAAAGTGAGGACTGCAGATGCTGGAGATCAGAGCTGAAAATGTGTTGCTGGAAAAGCGCAGCAGGTCAGGCACCATCCAAGGAGCAGGAGAATCGACGTTTCGGGCATGAGCCTCCCCTCCCCTATCAGCGTTCTGAAAAGACCACTCCCTCCGTGACTCCCTCGTCAGGTCCACACCGCCCACCAACCCAACCTCCACTCCCGGCACCTTCCCCTGCAACCGCAAGAAATGTAAAACTTGCGCCCACACCTCCCCCCTTACTTCCCTCCAAGGCCCCAAGGGATCCTTCCATATCCATCACAAATTTACCTGCAACTCCACACACATCATTTACTACATCCGCTGCACCCGATGTGACCTCCTCTATATTGGGAGACAGGCCGCCTACTTGCAGAACGTTTCAGAGAACACCTCTGGGACACCCGGACCAACCAACCCAACCACCCCGTGGCTCAACACTTTAACTCCCCCTCCCACTCCACCAAGGACATGCAAGTCCTTGGGCTCCTCCATCGCCAGACCATAGCAACATGACGGCTGGAGGAAGAGCACCTCATCTTCTGCCTAGGAACCCTCCAACCACAACGGATGAACTCAGATTTCTCCAGTTTCCTAATTTCCCCTCCCCCCACCTTGTCTCAGTTAAATCCCTTGAACTCAGCACCGCCTTCCTAACCTGCAATCTTCTTCCTGACCTCTCCGCCCCCACCCCCACTCCGGCCTATCACCCTCACCTTGACCTCCTTCCACCTATCGTATTTCCAACACCCCTCCCCCAAGTGGCTCCTCCCCACCTTTTATCTCAGCCTGCTGGACACACTTTCCTCATTCCTGAAGAAGGGTTCACGCCCGAAACGTCGATTCTCCTGCTCCTTGGATGCTGCCTGGCTTGCTGCGCTTTTCCAGCAACACGTTTTCAGCTATTAATCCAGAGACTCAGAGATTGTTCTGGGAACACAGTTCTGAGTCTCGCCACAGCAGATGGTGGAATTTGAATTCAATCAAAAAAAAACAAGAGTCTACTGATGACCATAAAACCATTGTTGGAAAAACCCATGTGGTTCACATGCCTTTCAGAGATGGAAACCTGCCATCTTCACCTGGTCAGGCCTACATGTGACTCCTGACTCACAGTAATGTGGTTGTCTCTTAATTGCCCCCTGATATGGCCGAGCAAGCTGTTCATTTGTACCAATTGCTACGAAATCAGAAAGAAATGAAACCAGCTGGATCATCTGCCATTGACCTAGGCACCGGAAAATACAATGGCAGAAACAGCCCTGTTGACCCCACTAACACCTCAGGGCTAGTGCCAAAATTGGGGGAGCTGTCTCACAGACCAGTCAAGCAACAGCCTGACATAGGCATACTCACGGAACCATGCCTTACAGACAATGTTGCAGACACCACCATCACCATCCCTGGGAAAGTCCTGTCGCACAAGCAGGACAGACCCAGCAGAGGTGTGGCACAGTGGGAGGTGGTTGGTCTGGCAAGCCTTAACATTCACTCTGGATCCCATCAAGTCTCATGGCTTCAGGTTAAACATGGGCAAGGGAACCTCCTGCAGATTACCATGTACCACCCTCCCTCAGCTGATGAATTGGTACTCCTCCATGTTGAACTACACTTGGGGGATGCACTGAGGATGGCAAAGGCACCAAATATGTTCTGGGTGGGTGACTTGAATGTTCACCCTCAAGAGTGGGTTGGCAGCCATGCTATTGTTTGAGCTGGTCAGGTCCTAAAAGATATAACTGCTAGACTGGGTCTGCAGCAATCAGTGAGGGGACCAACAAGAGGGAAAAATATACTTGACCTCATCCTTACCAAACTGCCAGCTGCAGATGCATCTGTCCTTGAGAGTGTGGGTAAGAGTGACCACTGTACAGTCTTTGTGGAGACGAACCTCCACCTTTATATTGAGAATAACCTCCATCGTGTTGTGGGACACTATCACTGGGCTAAATGGGACAGACTTCGAACTGATCTCATAACTTAAGACTGGGCCTCCCATGATGTGCTGTGGGTCATCAACAGCAGCAGAATTATACTTCAGCACAATCTGTAACCTCATAGCCTGGCATATCCCTCACTCAACCATTACCATGAAGTCAGAGGATCAACCCCAGTTCAATGGAGAGTGATGGAGGGCTTGCCAGGAACAGCACCAGGCATACCTGAAAATGGGGTGTCAACCTGGTGAAGCTACCAGAGAGGAAAACATACATACCAAACAATGTAAGTAGCAAGTGATGGATAGGGCTAAGTGATCCTGCAACCAACAGGTTAGATCTAAGCTCTGCAGTCCTGCCACATCTGGTTGTGAATGGTGGTGGACAACTAAGCAACACACTGGAGGAAGAGACTCCACAAATATCCCAATTATCAATGATGGAAGCGCCCAGCACATTTGTGCAAAAGATAAGGTTGAAGTTTTTGCAGCAATCTTTAACCAGACATGCCGAATGGATGATCCATCTCAGCCTCCTCCAGTAATCCTCACCATCACAGTCTTCAGCCAATTCAATTCGCCCCACCTAATATCAAAAAATGGCTGGAGGCACTGGATACTGCAGGGGCTAATGTCCCTGATAATATTCCGTCAATAGGACTGAAGACTTGTGCTCTAGAACTTGCTGTTCCCCTAGCCAAGCTGTTCCAGTACACTGATACCTACTCGACAATGTGGACAATTACCCAGGTATGGTTTGGACATAAAAAGCAGGACAAATCCAACCCGACCAATTACTGCCCCATCAGTCTACTGTTGATCATCAGTAAAGTGAAGGATAATGTCATCACCAGTGCCGTCAAGCAGCACCAGCTCAGCAATACCCTGCTCAGTGACGTCCAACTTGGGTTCCGCCAGGGCCACTCAAATTCTGACCTCATTACAGCCTTGATTCAAACATGGACAAAAGAGCGGAACTCTAGAAGGGAGGTGAGAGTGACAGCCCTTGACATCAAGGCTGTATTCGACTGAGTATGACATCACGGAGCCCTAGCAACCCTGGAATCAATGGATATTGGGGGAAAACTCTCCGCTGGTTAGAGTTATACCTGATACATTGGAAGACGGTTGTGGTTTTGGAGATCAGTCACCTCATCTCTGGGATATCCCTGCAGGAGCTTTTCAGGGTAGTGTCCTAGGCCTAACCATCTTCAGCTGCTTCATCAGTTACCTTCCCTCCATCATAAGATCAGAAGTAGGGATGTTCGCTAATGATTGCATACTGTTCAGCGCCATTAGTGACTCCTCAGACACTGAAATAGTCTGTGTCCAAATGCAACAAGACCTGGACATTATCCAGTCTTGGGCTGACAAGTGGCAAGTAACATTCACGTCACACAAATACCAGGTTATGACCATCAACAATAACAATCTAACCTCCGCCCCTTGGCATTCAATGGTGTTACCATCACTGAATCCCCCACTAATAACATCCTGGGAGTTATCGTTGATCAAAAACTCAACTGGACTCAACACATAAGTGCAGTGGCTACAGGAGCAGGTCAGAGGTGAGGAATACTGCAGTGAGTAACTCAGCTCCTCATTCCCCAAAGCCTGCCCACCATCTACAAGGTACATCAGAAATATGATGGAACACTCTGCACTTGCCTGGATGAGTGCAGTCCCAACAACACTCAAGACATTTGACATCATCCAGAACAAAGTGGCACCACATCCACAAGCATCCATTCCCTTCACCACTGACTGTCAGTAACAGCAGTGTGTATTATCTACAAGATGCACAGCAGATATTCACCAAAGATCTTCCAACGGCAGGTACCAAACCCATGACCACTTCCATCTAGAAGCTCAATGGCAGCAGATACATGGGAACACCACCACCTTTATGTTTCCCTCCAAGCCACTCATCACCCTGACTTGGAAATATGTTGCTGCTCCTTCACTATTAATGGGCCAAAATCTGGAATTCCCTCCCTAATGGCATTGTGGGTCAACCCACAGCAAATGGACTGCAGTAGTTCAAGAAGGCAGTTCATCACCACCTTCTCGAGGGCAAATAGGGATTGGCAATAAATGCTGGCTAGCCAGCAACACTCACATCCCACAAAAACGAATAAATAAACAAAATCCCTTCCTCCCAATGCATACCTGCTCCCCTCCCCTACAAACTCTACCAGACCTGATTTCCTGTTATCCCACACCCATCATACCACCACCAATCCATCAGAAATGCCTCCAAATCTAGCATCAACACCCCACCTCAGCAACCACTGACACTCTCCTCACTGGCCTGGACTCAGTCTGCACACTGATCCCCTTCCCCTCCCACCACACACACTTTGTGGCAAAAACCACAACTGCCAACTTCTCAGACCCAAACTCAATCTCCCCACAATAACCCCCAAATTAATTTTTGTTATGTTTTTATTTTGACTTACTATTGTCTCATTTACTGAGATATAGTGAAAAGTGTTGTTTTGTGTGGTACACTGGTAGATCAATCCATACACAGTACAATAAGGTAGCAGAACAAAGTGCAGAATATAGTGTTACAGCTGCAGAGAAAGTACAGAGACCCCACCAGACCCAATTTCTCCAGAGCACCTCAATTTATCCTAAGCATTTACCTGGCAACCAAACATCCCCACTCCAGCTGGCATCTTACCCCAACCCAGTTAGGACCCTACTTCTCTGGCACCACACCCAATTGGCATCCTACTCATGTGGCATCCTACCACCTGGACTTACCATTTCCAAGATGGTCCCTCACTGGCAACCTACTCTGTAGCCATTTGGCACCCTGCATACCTGGAACTCTACTCTGCTACCCACCCGGCACCCTACTGTCCCAGCACTGAAACCTT
This sequence comes from Hemiscyllium ocellatum, assembly GCF_020745735.1. Taxonomy (NCBI): domain Eukaryota; kingdom Metazoa; phylum Chordata; class Chondrichthyes; order Orectolobiformes; family Hemiscylliidae; genus Hemiscyllium; species Hemiscyllium ocellatum. Next base: position 109,737,086 of record NC_083403.1, on the reverse strand, counting down.
ATATCCTTAAACTTGAGCAGCAGTTGTCAAAGTAGCTGACAGGATTTCAGAACATAGCAGCTGACTGCCATAATAGTGTTTTGCCGTTCTCTGACATTACTATGTTACGAAAGAACCGCCAGAACGGAAGTGCTTCTACACATTTCCAAGGAACCCTTGCACAGAATCAGAAATGTGGAAATCCTTTCTTTTGTAAACAAAGAAGGGCATGAGATTGACACTTGTGGGAAATCTAGCCCCATGTTTATTATCAAGCAGTGTTCAGAGATTGCTACCACAGTGTGTAGTTACTTAACTGTTGAAAAGTGATTGTTTTTATTTTTTAAAAAATGTGGTGACAAATCAAACTATCACAGCTCAACTGTGTGTGGCTCATTTATAATCCAGTTGGCAACCATTTGTACCCTAGCAAAGATTACTTTTAACATTCACTCCCTGTAGTTAATGTTCTGTTAAAGGTAAAATAAAATTATCTGACAATCAATCCAGAAACTTTGAAAACAACCTAACTTAATTGATGAGTGATGTCGAACACAATATGCTGAAGCTCTATTCTGGCAAGTAGAGTTATGTAATTTGTTTGCTCTGAGGAGATTTGCTCTTAGCACTGCAGGAGCTCTAAGTATTAAATTAAATTCTATTAGTTCTGGTGTAAAGTTGCAGAAGGACTGTAAACATTTGAACTATCTGGAGAGCATGTTGGAAAGGAATGCTACAGATTGCCTTGGGTGTATTTGTTCATGTGGAGTTTAAAAATTTATACCAGCATCTACTCCTGCCATAGCCACCACTTTGCTGGTTAGGCAGCTAATGCAAGTTAAGTGTTTAATGTAATTTTTAGTTAAATGACCACACTAAAGTAGGGTGAGCAACAGTATTGTTCCCAAAGGACAAGTACAGTCAATTAAAAGTGCAGTAATGAACTGCTTACCATTCTTATTAAACTCAAATTCTAGTAGCTCTGGTACATGTTTTTATCTGTCTGCTCACTTGAGTATTAGAAGCAAATAACACCTTCAAATCCAGATAATTTCATTCCAAATTCAAAAATGCTTGAAGTTCGTACTTTTATTTGATTCCTTCACAGGATATAGGTTTCTCAATCTAGGTCAGCATTTACTGCCCACTCCTAATTGTCCTGGAGAAGAGGGAAGGTGATGGCTGAGAGACATTAATCTGGTGACCCAGGTCATAGTCTCGGCAGCTGGGTTTGAATCTTGCCCCAGAAGATGGTGGAATTTGAATTGAACGAAAATCTGGAATTAAGAGTCTAATGATGACCATATTGATTGTCATGACAAACCCATCTTGTTCACTAATGCCCTTTACTGAAGGAAATTCATCCTCACCTGGTCTGAATTATGTGTCACTCCAGACCCAGAGCAATGTGGTTGACCCTCATTACCCTCTGAGCAATTAGGGATGGGCAATAAATGTTATGTTTGCATCACACAAGTGCCAGGCAATGACCATTTCCAACAAGAAGGAATCTGGTTATCATTCCTTGAATTTCAATTGCATTCCATCACTAAATCCCACATTACCAATATATTGGATGTTATCATTAGTCAGCGAAATAAATACTGTGGGTATGAGAGTGTGCCAGAGCCTGGGAATTCTTCAATGGTCTCCTGACTCTTCAAAGTTTGTTTACCATCTGGAAGACACAAATCAGTAGTGCAATGGAATGCTCTGTGAGTGAATTAAAAAAAAGTGTTGAGCTTCTTTCTGGAACTGCTGCAGTCTTTGGGCTGTAGGGTCACCCGTAACACTAATCAAGAGGAATTCTAGGATATTAACCCAGCAAGAGTGAACAAACTGTGATATAATTCCAAATCAGGATGTGTGTGGCTTGGAAGGGAAGTTGTACGTGGTGGTGTGCCCATATATGGGTGGCACGGTGGCACACTGGTTATCATTCCTGCCTCAGAGCACCAGGGACCTGGGTTCAATTCCAGCCCCAGGAGACTGTCTGCATGAAGTTTGCCATTCTCTTTGTGGCTGACCGGATTTCCTCCAGGTGCTCTGGTTCCTTCTCAGAGATGTGCAGGTTTGGTGGAGTGGCCATACTCAATTGTCCTGTAATGTACAGGCTAAGTGGATTAGCCATGGGAAATGAAGGGTTATGGCACAGGGGAGTGGGTTTAGGTGAGGTGCTCTTTGGAGGGTTAGTGTGGACTTGATGGTTTGAATGGCCTACTACTATACTGTAAGATTTATTCTTTGTATCTGCTGCACATGTCCTTCTTGATAGAAGATGGTGTGGGCTTAGAAGCTTCCTTGGTGTTATAATACCTCTTGTAGGTAGTACAAACTGGTGCCACTGTACATTGGTGGTGAAGGGGGTGAATGTTGAAGGTGGTGGTGTTGAAGGTAACCAGTCTGCTTCAGCCTGATGATGTCAAGCTTCTGGGTTGTGATGGAGCTGCACTCAGCCACACAAGTAGAGAGTATTCCATCACTCTCCGGACTTGTGTTTTGTAGATGGTAAATAAACCTTAAAGAGTCAGGAGATCATTGCAATGTTCCTAGGCTCTGGCACGCTCTCATACCCACAGTATTTATATAGCTGATTAATATCCAAGATGTTGGTAAGGTGGGATTTAGTGATGGAATGCAACTGAAATTCAAGGAATGATAGATAGATTCCCTCTTGTTAGAAGTGGTCACTGCCTGGCACTTATGTGGTGCAAACATAACAGGTCACTTATCAACTGAAGCCTGAGTGTTGTCCATTGCTTTCCTCATTCGGAGATGGACTGCTTCGGTATCTGAAAATTTACAAATGGTGTTAAACATTGTGTAATAACAAGTGTACATCCCTATCACTGACCCTCGATTCGAAGAAAGATTGTTGATGAATGAGCTGAAGATGGTTGGGTCCAGGACATTACTCTGAGGAACTGCAGCAGTGATGCCTTGGGGCAAGGACAATTCACTTCCAACAACCACAGTCCTTAGTGGTAGGTATGACTCCAACTAGGGGGCAGTTTTCCTACACCTCCTATTTACTCCAATCTTTCCAGAGTTCGTTGATGCCACACTCAGTTAAATTCTACCTTCATGGGACAGTCACCTCTACTTCACCTCTAGAATTCAGCTCTTTTGTACATTCCAAATGGACTTTTATCCACCAGAAACCTACCAACTCTCATAGTTATCTTGTCACATTTGTCATTTCAATTTCATAGGTTGGCACTGTGGTTGGCACAGTTGCCTCACAATGCCAAGGACTCGGGTTGTATTCCACCCTCAGTCAACTGTCTGTGGGAGTTTGCACGTTCTCCCAGTATCTGCGTACATTTTTTCTGGGTGCTTGAGTTTCCTCCCACCATCCAAAAATGAGCAGGTTAGGTGGATTGGTCATGCTAAATCGCCCTTAGTGTCCTGGGATGTGCAGGCTAGGTGGGTTAGCCATGGGAAATGTAGGGCTACAGGCATAGGGTGAGATGCTCTTCGGAGGATTGATGTAACTCAATGGGCTGAAGGCTTTATAGGGATTGTATGATTCAATGAGTCTACATCCTAAAATCTTGCTTCCTGTAAAGCCTCCATTCCATTCTCCCAGCTCCTCTGTGTCCATCGCCTCTGTATTGATGATGCCATGTTTGTCAAGCGCACCTCCAAAATGTCCACCTTTTTCCTCAACTGAGACTTGACCAGCACCGAAGATGACAGTGCCCTCAGCCATCTCTGACTCATCTCTCACACTTCGGCCCTTAGCTCACAACAGCGATAGGTTCCCTCTCATCCTCAACTACCATTCCGTCAGCACCCACGTCCAAAGAGTCATTAGCTGCCATTTTCACCACCTACAGTGGGATGCTGCTACAAGACACATATTCCCCTCCCTTCCCCTATTAGCCTTCCGCTGGGACTGTTCCCTCTGGGATACCTGAGTCCACTCCTCCTCCCCCTCTCCCCCTGCCCCCACGATACCTTACTCTGCAACTGCAGAAGGTATACCTGCCCATTTTCTTCCTCCCTTCTCACAATCCAAGGCCCTTTACATACCTTGTAGTTGATGCAGTGATTCACCTGTAGTTCACTCAATCTTGTCTATTGCATCCACTACTCACTATCTGGTCTCCTCGACATTGGAGAGACGAAGCACAGACTGGACTACTGCTCTGCAGACCACCTACATTTTGTCTTTAAAATGATCCTGAGCTTCCAGGTGCTTGTCACTTCAACATACTACAGTGTTCCCTGGCCAGTATCTCTCTCCCTCTCTCAGTCTTGCTGCAGTTCTCCAGTGAAGTTCAGCACATATTGGAAGAACAGCATCTCATTTTCTGACTGAGGACCCTGCAGCCATCTGCTCTCAATATCAATTCCGATAGTTTTATTGCCTGGGTACCATCTCCCATGTCCTTACCCCAAGCCCCACACACCAGGCTTTGTCATCATATAGGCTGCTACCACACACAACCCACTGTCAGCTCCTAATGTCTCCATTAGCAGCTATTGATTCTCCCGGGGTATCAAGGGTTACAGGGAGAAAGCAGGAGAATGGGGTTAACAGACTTATCAGTCATGATTGAATGGTGGAGCAGACGTGATGGGCTGAATGGCCTAATTTCTGTACCTATGTCTTTTCTGGTCTTATGGACTTTTACTCATTCCTTTGTCTGTCCAAATGTTTCTCTCTCTCTTTTTCTCTCTGGGCTCCATCTCCACTTATCGTTTACTCCCCCCAACTTATTCCTAGCTACGATCAGTTCTGAAGAAGGGTTGCTGGAGCTGAAATGTTAACTCTGCTTTCTCTCCACAGGCACTGCCAGATCTGCTGAATTCTTTCAGCAATTTCTGTTTTTGTTTCTGACTTTCAGCACCTGCAGTTCTTTAGTTTTGTTTGAGTTGATGTTTGGACCAGTGCTGCATTGAGATCAGGAACAGAAAGGAAGCCTGATGGAACCTAACTGAATGTCAGTGAGCAGATTGTAGATGAGCAAGTGTTGCTCGATAATGTTGTCAATGACCCCTTCCGTCAGTTGAGATGATAGGCTGGTAATTGTCTCTGTGGCCCCACCTTCATCAGTGCTATTTAAACAGTCTCTTGATTAGTTACTGATGGATTTCTGGTGGAGGTTATTTCAATTCTAACAAGCATTTCTTGCTTTCTAAAGTAGTCAGAAGTTGCAAATGTCTAGAGATGGGTAGTGGATGCTCTATTTGATCATTTGAAGGATTATAATCAAATGAGCTGCTCACAGAAACATATTCCTTGTAATGCAGTAAAACATGGAGGAGGTAACAGGTCTCAATGAGCAGGCGCACCCTCCCCAGGGGAGCAAGTGGAGGAAGCTGCATCACTCAACCTTGCTGCCTGTTCCAAGATCATAACCTGGATCAGAACAATCTCCTTGGTTCAAAGAATGGTCAGCATTATCAAAAGGATTTGAATAACCTTCCCTCCTCTGCCAGGGCAAATGCCGCACTCTTCCCTCTGCATGCTCACACACTGTGCCAAGACACCCACTCCCCATTAAGGATCATGTTCTGCCACTCTCTCTGTTGCCTGCAAAATCTTCCCTCGCTTGCTCTCATTTCCCCCGCCCACCAACCTCCCAGATCACTAGATCCATGTGGCCTAAGCAATGCCTCCCTCCACAGTTATGGTGATGGTATTGACCCTGATTGCCTCTGCTGGCAACTCATGGGACCTGCCACCTCTGTTAATCTCTCTCTCTGTCAGTAAATGCATTGATGTTGTATAATGAAGCATCATTTATGATTGCCTGTAGCTTCTTTAAGGTCAGCACACCTCTTAGCAGACCTGGCGCCGGCACTAACGGCTGTGCCTTCACTTCCATCTCTCTCAATCCCTCCCTTTCTCTCATTCCAGGGGAAAACAGTCCTTAGCAGGTTGGAAAGAGCCTGGGCAAGTGGAGTAATTCCTGACATCAGTCTCCTTACCACTAACAGGACAGATTCCAGTTCCTCACAAGAGAAGACCAAGACACTCCAGCAAGAGTACCAAGTCATTCACAATGTCTAAGGAGAAAGTGAGAACTGCAAATGCTGGAGATCAGTCAAAACGTGTAGTGTTGGAAAAGCACAACAGATCAGGCAGCATCCAAAGGGCAGGTCAGTTGACATTTTCAACATCAACTCTTCATCAGGAATGATCTACAATGTCCTGCAAGTAAGTGCCATTTTTCATTCCACTGCAGCACTCGTGTTAACCCCACTGTCAGTATCATCCATTGCACACCACTTCTAACCATTTACTGTGTCACCTTCACTCCCTTGTGTCTTGCAGGTACCAGTGGGATGACCATGGTCCTGATGGAGAAATGGCCTGGACCAGGAGAAGCCATCTCCTCAACCTGTGAGGAGGGAAGTATCAAGGGCTCAGTGAAAGCATTGACATGGCTACATTCTACATCCCCGACCAGCTCAGATACCGACACCTCGGGGAGAATGTCACATTTTGAAAGTTTGGGAGAACAAGCTGGTGAGCACCTCACTTCAACAACTCCACTGCAGGTCGGGTAGCTGCTCAGTGCCAGGCAGGAGAGGACCTTGTGGTGTGGGTACTCAGAGAATTTGTCCACATGCACAGGGAGGAGCAGAAAGCAGCGAATGGGTATGTGGGATGCTGCAGGAGTTCAGCTACACCGTGGGGGCCCAATCACTAAAAGTAAGCAATCATCTGGCTGACTCCATGGACATGTTAGAGAGCTGGATCCAGTAGTCTCAGGGTCTGTTGGAAAGATGTACCCACCTACATTCCATCGCCCCAGCCATTGGTTCTCAGGAACAAAGACATGGTGACAATTAGACAGGCACTCCAGGTGCCCCAAGGATGCACCTAACCCTAACCCTATTGCAGAAGCCACCCAACCAGAGGAGGAACCACAAGCACAGTCCTTCCTGAAGTCTCCTCTCAGGGCACTCCAAAGATGGCCTAGTGTTCCATTTCCTACCTCACTACCTCTTGCTTGGAAAGTGAAGGTGAGGAGGGTCCACTTGCCTCTGGGAAGAAGACCCTCGCTATGTTAGGTCTATCCAGGCACAACACCAACCAACTCCCACCCCCACCGCCACCCCCCCCAACTGCCACCCCACACCTCCCGAGGGTTTCCTAACTGCAGGACTTGTAGGGCAACGGATTCTGTTGGCACCATTGCCCTCTTGGTCAAACAACCCTATTTTGTCCCTTGTCTCTGTGTGCTCACTGAAATGGACAGCAATATCTATATCAGAGAGAGCACACAGAGAACCAATACATTGGGATCACTGGGCTGTTTGTAGCCCACAGGGATGGGCCCTGTATAGTGTATGAGTCTACATGTACTATCAAAGCCCTTTAACGGGCTCCCATAATTTGGTCTTGTAGCCCATTCCCTCACAGATTGAGATACCCCACCCAATCCTGATGTGATGACAGCCGTTTTCTTTCACATTGTGTAGTTTTAATTTCCAACATGGTGGAAGATGACGGCGAAATATATTCAGGCAGTGGTTTCCAACCTCCACCTCTACATGTTGGTGAGGTCCCCACATCCAAATCTCCTTCCTAATGGCCCTTCCTGTGAACCCTATCATCTTCACACATCCCCAAGTCCCTCCCCAACAAATATACATTATTCTGCACTTTCTCACCTTTCACTGAGCCCCTGGCATATAAAGTGACTATGCCAAGTCTGATCATTCACTGTCACACCCCACCTTTGGTGCCTCTGACCTTTGATGAATTCCCCTCCCTTATTCTCCTGCTCCCATCTATGCTTTACATATTCCCCCACAGGAATGCCTCCCTCTACAATTATGGTGATGGTATTGACCCTGATTGCCCCTGCTGGCAACTCATAGGACCTGCCACCTCTGTTAATCTCTCTCTCTCTCTGTCAGTAAATGCATTGATGATGTCTAATAAAGCATCATTTATGATTGTCTGTACCTTCTTTAAGCAGTAATACTCATAAAGTTATAAATTACTGCTTCTTCGTAAGACATTTCCTTCTGATTCTTCTGAAAATTGCGCCGTTAGTGGGGTTTAGTTTGGTGTTTGAGTCTGTATCAATGCGACCATGTGGTATTTGTCCCCTGCTTGTCCCTCTGGCACCTTGTGATATCTCTGCCATCTCTGGCAGTATGTGGCTCAGAGGAAAGGTTGTTTGAAGTAGTTCACTGCCCCAGGCCTGCTTTGTCTATGCGGTGTCCAGGGTTGGTCAAATTATCAGTGGTGAAGGATAGACCACTGATGAGTTAACAAGATAGTTTATTATACAATAGCAATCAGCCCAGTTTATAACACTATATCGGCATGATTTGTAGAACTCCTGGGGGCTGTGCAGAATACATCTGCTCTCTGCTAAGGTTAATGCAGAACTCCCATAAAATGTGACAGCATCAGATTGGGTGGAGCTAATCAACAATAATTCATTCAGAATTTTGTACAACAACCACAGTCATGTGGTGCCACATACCAACTCACCCGTGTAATACCAGGCATTATAGGAATTTCATTCCCGTAGCTTCCAGCTGGTCTATGATCATATGTCATGAATCATCCTGGCATGATGTCTTCATTCGGCACAGTCTATTGTGCCAATTGCACACCAACTTCACTTATTGGGTATCTGAAAGGAAGAAAAGCACAAGACCAAAGCTGTGTTTGTGCTTTAGTTGAGTGGGTATTTGGGGAGAGGAATAAAGTATTTAAAGATGGATTGAGTTTTACTTCTCTTATGATGGAACTGAATTTATTGTGAAGTGTATTGAGATCATCAGGTTTGGTGCCTAGAATTGGTCTCCACAGCTATCTACCCTGACTGCTTCCTCAGTGTGTGTTTGGACCTGGAATTACGGTACATCACTCCTACATTCTACCTCCTCCCCTTTCACAGGCTGAAAGCAGTCTGTGAACAGTGCCTGGCCTCCTCCAATTTGTTCCATTCATCGATGGCTGCCAGGCCAGATTTCTTTCCTGAATGACAGCCAACACCTGCTCCCGCACCTCAACACACATCCCCTTTCAAAGGTGTAGGCTAGCTTTCAGCGCTGTTGTTGAGTTTAAGCAGATGCTAACCATTCACGATAATGGCCCCTTGCGCCCACATCCAGCCAATCAACAATATGGTTAGTCTTGGCTCGATGCTGAAATCATTTAAAACAGTGGGCAGTGTAATGTTGGCATGCTGCCTACCTTGCAGTCTACAAGCATCAATTATCCTTGCACCTGCTTTTGAATTTAGTAACCCCACCCCTAATATTTTTTAAATGGAAAACAAAGTTCAAAAAACATGTGTTTTCATTTTAGATACTGGCTGAACAATGCTGACCAGATTCTTACACAATTCATTTCTTTCTTTTAACTCTGTGAATACTCTCAGGAAAAGAATAACAGAGAAATTCCTTACCATGGTATAAATATTTATAAATTAACTTTCTAAGAGCCTAATTTCAATATCATGATTCTTTATAAATATTTTCTAATCAATCAGTTCAGAGGTAGTATGATACATCCCTGGAGCAAGTGAGATGTGGACACAGTTCGTCTAGCCCAGAGGTAGAGACACTATGACTGTACCTCAAGAGTCCTCATGGTGTTATGCATTATTAGTTAAATTTACCTGTCGAGACTGGTTACAAAACCATGCTATTTGAAATAATGTGATTCTCCATAACAATTATAAGTATATTTAACTCCTTATCGTTCCCAATATAAACCACATTTGAGATAATGTCAAATCATACTTCTCACTTACATATAGAAATATTTGCACGCTGTATTATTTCTCGTAGAATGGTAACCTATTCCAAATGGAACAGCCCTGTATAGTTTGAATTGCTTCCTATCATCAAAAAAAGACTCAATATGAAGGCATAATGTTCTACTATCAAAACTCTTTTCAAATTTTGCATCAAAATCTATTATGTTCAGTCTGTTTCTGACACTGACTCAGTTGTATACCCTCGAATGCGTGGCATTCCAAAGTAAGTGAAGAGTTAAAGAGATGCATCTCGTGCATAAACTATCAAGCACTGCATTAGATTAGATTATTTACAGTGTGGAAACAGGCCCTTTGGCCCAACAAGTCCACACCGACCCGCCGAAGTGCAACCCACCCATACCCCTTACCTAACACTACGGGCAATTTAGCATGGCCTCCTCACCTGACCCGCAATCTTTGGACTGTGGGAGGAAACCGGAGCACCCAGAGGAAACCCATGCAGACACAGGGAGAATGTGCAAACTCCACACAGTCAGTCGCCTGAGGCGGGAATGGAACCCAGGTCTCTGGCACTGTGAGGCAACAGTGCTAACCATTGTGCCACCGTGCCGCCCATAAGCAGCCGCTAAAGTAGAGATTGTATGAAAAGGAACCAATATCTTGATGAAATTGAAAATCTTCGTCTGCGTATATTAGAATGTTCACAGGAATGACAATGTTATTTTATGAGAAGAGAGTGACTGATAAGTGCTTTAATGGAGAATGCATCAGTGAGATGACATTATGGTTAACTGCCGAGCTTTGTTTGGTTGTAAACCAGGCAGTTTGGCAATGTCTCTATCTTTTCTTCAATAATACTCAAGTTATGTACAGCCAAGGTTTGCCAGCTACAGGTAAAGAATATCTCGATTTGCCCTCACCCAATGTACCAGGTGGCATTCTTCCAATCGAAGGAGGGCAGATCCTTTCTGCCCATTATATTGAGCCTTCAGGAAGTGATGTAGTACCTGAATAATGGCTGCTGTGTGGAAAAGACATTCTAATGCATTTGGCCTCATGATTCCACCCTGCAATTAAGGCGTGTGATCTCAAGAGAGAGACAGAAATATTGTTGGGCAAAACAGGAAAATTTGAGGATACCTATTGTGAAGATTCCTCTCCAATATCCTTACGTGAAGGAAAACTAATACAGAAGATTAGAGCTGAAAATGTGTTGCTGGAAAAGCCCGGCAGGTCAGGCAGCATCCAAGGAGCAGGAGAATCTCCTAATACAGAAGATTACTCAGGCCCTGAATCTCAAACAGTTTGGATGGAGTGGTTGCCCAAGCCAAGAGAAACAAACCAAGTCCTTGCTTAAGGAATTCAAAAGTCAGCGCCTACCACATGAGCAGCTGCCTTTTCCAGAGATTCACTGTATTACAAGAAAAGAACCATCAGTCCTGCTGTCCCACCTCAATCTGACCATAGGCAACTTGAAGAAGTAACCTTATAGAAAGGCAGAATGCTAGGGATGCTGGAAATCAGAAACTAAACCAAAAAGTGCTAAAAACAATAGTCAGCAGGTCTGGCAGCATCTGTGTGGAAAGAGAAAAAGAGTTAATGTTTTAGGTCTGCAGTCTTTCATCAGAACATTTCCACTACTCTACATCAATAAGAATTGTTTCCATTCCAGGGAGTGTGACTGAAGTCTCCAAATGATCCATCAGCTTATTGCTAAACAATTAAGAAATACAATTTTAAAAGTTTCCTGTCCAGTCAGTGTGTTACCAATACGAACTCGTAAAAGTTATTTAACTTCAATGTCAACCATTATTTCCCCATTGCACACTTTCATTTCCTTGGCAACTTGACATTGCTCCTGGCTGCAACACACATATAAGTTACTTTCCTTCATGAGGTTAATCTTACGCCTACATATCCTCTGGAGAGCGGCGTTTCCAAAGGCACAAACTCAGCACACAGATTGCCTGGTCAGGATGCATACCGAAAGGTAGCTGGCACATTTTAACAGATGGAAAATCTTTGCTCTGTGATTTTGAGACTTGTATTTCCGATGGACAAGGCTCTAATCAGGAGCAGGAATTCTGAGAATCAATCTTTAAGTAATTTCACATCTGAGTTGTACTCAAAAGTTTGCACTGATATGAAGATAGCAGTGCAGCTGACTTACACAAACTGGAGAACCAACATTCAAAGTTCATGACTTGAGCCTAATTGTGCAATAATATTACACAAGTTACATGGCAGGTGAGGAGTGCAGTATTTCACTCTCATTTCTCTGGCTTAAGACTGCTGCCTGCTGAGTTAACAGGCATATTAAAACTATTTTTAACATGGGAATACGCTAGTTGTGTTAAGATTGTAATAGTGTGCTAATTTGCTTTATTATACCCATAGGCTTAATTCTCAAATTCAGTTGGCTAAAATTAAAAACACACACGTTTTGCCTGTCAGCATAAGGGGAGGATATTTGTATTATGTACATGTAGATTAAATATGAATATCCTCAAACAAAACTGATCCTTCACAATAGAACATGAGATTTACTGTTAGCCTCTAAATGAGTGACATTTTTCTTAGTTCACAGCCTGTACATTAAAATGAGTCAAAATTTTGACAAGTATTCAATCTCTTGGTCTATGGTTCACATGAGGAAGAATTTCATCAAGCTCTTGACTCCATGTCTTGCCCATTCAATGAAATGAAGTCTCATGAATTTCAGATTTTGCTCCCAGTCCATTTCTCAGTTCTTAAATGTAGGAAGCCTGGGCAACGGATATAAGACCAACTATAAATAGCCCTAAGTATTGACATCCATCAAATGGTTTAAGAAAAGGAGATCAGCCTGAAGGCCCCCGAAATTCGCAGCTTGTGCCACAGTTGCAATATTCTCAGGCTTCCAATTAGGCAAGTGTTGCTAACCCTTTTCCCAGACACAAGGAATATCAATCACAGGCTAGCAGCATCTGTCTAACACCTGAGCAAAGTGGCTAAGCTTGCATTCTGCTTGATCTAGTCCAAACTGGTTTTCAATATCAAAGAATTATTGAAACAAAGGGCACAGAAGGACATCTAAGTCACTCACTGAGCCATTGCTGGTCTGGAGAAAGAGCACTCGTATTTATTCTCACATTTTTTTTATTCACAACCTTGTAAGTTCCTCATCCTCAAAAAAAAACTAGTCCAACTTCCTCAAAAAGTTATTAACGGAATCCACTTCCCTCATCTTTTCAGTTTCAGCAACCCTCATACCAACACTCTCCAAGTAAAATAATGTCCTCCTTATTTCCCTTCTATGGCAATTAATATCTGGTTTTGATAAATGGAGTATCACACATGTCAGTAGAGCCAACATAGGATATACATATCTTGGATAGGACAATACTAACAGAGTTTAAGAGGGGACAATACTTAATCATTTATGTGCACACACCACAGAATGACCAAGTTAGCATTATACAGGTCCAGGTCAGATTATAGTTGTGCCTAGTTTTGGTCCTCCCATGTACCGGGTGATATAGTGATGTTGAAAATAATTCAGTTGAGACCTATAAACATGATTCCTAGCTTGGACCCCTGCTACTCAGATTGGCTCCAGAACCTTGTTTCATTTATTTTAGATTGGCGTTGACTTAGAAACACTTTGGCAGATACATATAAATAAGAGTTGGATGGTGTCCTTATTGATAAATTCTTCCCAATTCCCCCGCCTCCACTGTACCTGCTCCCAGGAGGACCAGTTCCACCAGAGAACATACCAGATGGCCTCCTTCTTTAGAGACTGCAATTTCCCTTCCCACGTGATTAAAGATGCCCTCCAACATATCTCGACCACATACCGCACCTCCGCCCTCAGACCCCACCCATCCAACCGTAACAAGGACAGAATGCCCCTGGTGCTCACCTTCCACCCTACCAACCTTCGCATAAACCAAATCATCTGCCAACATTTCCGCCAGCTCCAAACGGACCCCACCACCAGGGATATATTTCCCTCCTCACCCCTTTCTGCCTTCTGCAAAGACTGTTCCCTCTGTGACTACCTGGTCAGGTCCATGCCCCCACTACAACCCACCCTCCCATCCTGGCAACTTCCCCTGCCACCGCAGGAATTGTAAAACCTGTGCCCACCCCTCCTCCCTCACCTTCATCCAAGACACTAATGGAGCCTTCCACATCCATCAAAGTTTTACCTGCACATCCACCAATATCATTTATTGTATCCGTTGCTCTCGATGCAGTCTCTTCTACATTGGGGAGATTGGACGCCATCTAGCAGAGTGCTTTAGGGAACATCTCCGGGACACCCGCACCAATCAACCCCACCACCCTGTGGCCCAACATTTCAATTCCCCCTCCCACTCTGCCGAGGACATGGAGGCCATGGGCCTCCTTCACCGCCGCTCCCTCACCACGAGATGCCTGGAGGAAGAACACCTCATCTTCTGCCTTGGAACACTTCAACCCCAGGGCATCAATGTGGACTTCAACAGTTTCCTCATTTCTCCTTCCCCCACCTCACCCCAGTGTCAAACTTCCAGCTCAGCACTGTCCCCATGACTTGTCCTACCTGCCTATCTTCTTTTCCACCTATCGACTCCACCCTCCTCCCTGACCTATCACCTTCGTCCCCTCCCCCACTCACCTATTGTACTCTTTCTTCCCACCCCCACCCTCCTCTCATTTATCTCTCCACCCTTCAGGCACTCTGCCTGTATTCCTGATGAGGGGCTTTTGCCCGAAATGTCGATTTTACTGCTCTTCGGATGTTGCCTGAACTGCTGTGCTTTTCCAGAATTCCACTAATCCAGAATCTGGTTTCCAGCATCTGCAGTCATTGTTTTTAACATCCTGATAAATTAACCCAGATTAACAGCTTTGGGGAGGCATGGTGACTCAATGGTTAGCCTCACAGTGACATGGATCTGCGTTCGATTCCCACCTTGGATGGCTATCTATGTGGAGTTTGCACATTCTCCCTGTGTCTGCATGGGTTTCCTCCGGCTGTTCTGGTTTCCACCCACTGTCCAAAGGTGTGCAGGTCAGGTGAATTGGCTGTGCTAAATTATCCATAGCGTTCAGGGATGTGTAGGTTAGATGCATTCGTCAGGGGAAATGTAGAGTAGTTGTAGATTGAGTCTAGGTGGGTTACTGTTTGGAGGGTTGGTGTAGACTTGTTGGTCCAAAAGGCCTGTTTCCATATTGTAGGGATTCTATGATTTGTGAGAAGCTGGAAATGAGGGTTGAAACCAAATAAGGGCAAGGGCAAACTGATGGTTCAGCAGTTTATCTTTTTCCATTGGATAGTGATTCTGTGCAATATGCTTTTATTGAAATGTAGAGCACAGAATGAAGCCACTTGACCCAACATGCCAGTGCTATGTCCTGGGAGCAGTGATCTTAGTCTACATCCTTGCTTTGTGTTTATAACCTTGTAAGTTCCAAACACATATCTAACTTACTTATAAAATCAGTTGTAGAGTCAATTTTTACTATCTTTTGAGAAGGTACACCAGTTGAAGTGATCAAACACACCAAGGCATGTCAGAGGTTAATCGACTGCTAAAACGATTAACCGGCAGCTACCGTGTAAGTTCTGCAGGATGCCTTTATGAAGAAATGTGAGAATTTTGGCAATGTATGCACTGAAACTGACCAGGACCAGAGAGCAGGAAGGGGTTAAAAACAATTGCATCAAACCCTAGAATTTGCCAGGGAGAGGGATAGTGTCAATGCAACTTACTTCCAGGATCTCTCATCAGTGCGATATAAATTGTGAAATGGATAAAGGAATAAATTTGAAAATTCTGGATTAGGAACATGACTGCTTGATAACTATTTCTACATCACAAAGAGTTAGCTCACTTTTAGCGCCCCCCCCCCCCCCCCCATCTAAAGCACAATACTTTGTAATTGGTTATATTGAAGTTAATTTAAGTTTAATCTTCTCCCAATTATTTTGATTAATTTATTCACATTTCTGAATCGTTTCTTATGCTCATGATATCAAAAGGAAATATTTTCAACAAAGCAAAGTTTGTCTGTAACTGTATTCTTATTGGTTTATAAACAGCTTCTTTCCTGCTGTTATTAGACGCCTGAATGGACATCTCAAACTTCAAAACCAATGTTGATCTTGCTTTTAACTCTACTTTTTTGCAGAGTTAACTTAAGATTCCTCGCTCTGTTCAATCGCTCTATGATCTTTGTATGCTATGGTATGCCTGCACTGCACGCAAAACAAAACTTCTCACTGTACCTAGGTACATGTGAGAATAATAAATCAAATGAAAACAGTGCTCCAAACATACCGCCCTGAACTTTACTTTCTACTTAGACATTTATTGAGGAGTTCTCCCTGAAGTTACAGCACAGGGTGAAGATAGCCGTGACAGTAGCTAGCACAGTTGTAAAAATAGAACGTCAGTTCATTGGTCTTCATGATGTCATAAACTCGTTATTCTATTTTCCAGAATCTACTTCAGACACAGAAATGCAGCTGAAAGGCAGAAGGCCCTGGAGCAGGATCACAGGTGTGGGCATTGAGTATGACAAGTTTATATTTTCTGTGTGACTCCTGTTAAGGGACCTTGGAATGCTATATTCAGGAAAATTTCCAGTGATGCAACTTTCCCAGAAAGCCATAGTAGCTCCAGTACATGTAATGACACAATTCAAAAATATAATCCAACACATTGAATCAGATCTCATAGGAAAATTAAATGCATATTAACTACTAATGTGCAAATTAGGGTTAGCGCAATTCAGAGACTCTGTCAAACTTCAAAAGTGACTGGTCTACATGTATTGCTCTCCCACTTGCTTTGTATCTCACTCTTAGCCTTCCTGGGATTTACTGGATTTGCACATTAATTGCCTATGAAATAGAATGAGGAAGTTAGAGCTAGAATTTAACAACCTTGGAACACTTTGTATCAATGATAAT
Source organism: Hemiscyllium ocellatum (assembly GCF_020745735.1). Taxonomy (NCBI): domain Eukaryota; kingdom Metazoa; phylum Chordata; class Chondrichthyes; order Orectolobiformes; family Hemiscylliidae; genus Hemiscyllium; species Hemiscyllium ocellatum. The sequence goes on along the minus strand of NC_083403.1, from coordinate 109,720,454 downwards.
GGCTACTGCAAAGCCATTCAACTCTCCAACACTTGGAACAGTTTAAACTGCAAAGGCCCATGCCTTCAGGTGCTGCATGTCCTTCAAGGTTTAAGTCTAATTTTTAAAAATGCTTTCCTTATGTTTCCTACATTTCCTTTTTAAATCTCCTTTACAACAAGCAATCACTCTTTCTTTTTTCATCCCTTTCTTTTTTCATCTTTATGTATCTGATTTTATCCATTCAAATCACATTCTTTCTTAATTACTCCCCTGTTTCTTATTCGGTTTATTAATTCACTCAGGCTCCTATGATGGCAATTTCCAAACTCATGATCACGAGCATCTAGAAAGACAGGGGTAGTAGGTACATGCAAACACTCCCAACTTCATCTCTAAGGCACTCACCATCCTGACTTGGAAATATATTACTATTTCTTCAATGCCATTGGATCAAAATCCTGGAATTTCATCCCTGCAGGTGTACCTACAACACATGGACTGCAGTGGTTGAAGAAGGCAGTTCACCAGCACCTACTCAAGGGCAACCAGGGATGGGCAATAAACATTGGTCCAATCAGTGATGGCCACATCTCACGAATGAATAAAGAATACTCACTCCCTAATTTAGTAGATACACTGAGGACCCGCAATCTACTTTGGCCATTATCAATTTAGCTAGTTTCTATAGAAAAGTGCTTGATCTATGCCATCAAAACCCACTCTAGAAAGGCACACCCTACTAAATTCAGCACTGTTATCTGAACAGGCCAGACTTTCAGACTTTGGAAGAGCTATGGGAGTATCAAGGGCTCCTGCTCCTTTTCCTAAGGTGGTAATTCTCTTCTTGACTCTTTCCTCCCTGCTTCTGAGATCAACAACTCCACCCATTTCCCCACTCACTGGGATCTCCAAGCCAAGCCATTCCTGGATTTCCATGAAGCGCAGGAGACATCTTCCCTTCATCATAGAAACTGGTTGTAGTTCCAGCAATGGCCACCACTGTTGTCTTGAACTGGAGAGATTACAATCAAATTGGCCAGGACTTTGAATGGAAGTTCCTGCGAGAGTGGATCAGTTGTGGAGGTAGTGGGGGATGCTGGTGTGCACGTCTATGTGCAACCCATGATGCATGCAACCCCATTCCAATATACTGAATGTTCCACACTTTGGAACAATGCAGAGGCTTGATTCCATTGGCCTGCCATGATTAGGGAAGTCGATGCTAAATCCCAAAAGAGGAACAGATGTTGTTTGGTGAAATCATTATGGCTGAAAACAGCACCAGAACCTGTACCAAAATAATAACGCAGAATAAATTCTCTCATTAATTTATTTCCAATTAAATGATGAGAAGCAGGGTTCTTCAAGTTGGATTTTACAAAGCTACTGGGGATGGATTTATTTTATAAGAGTACGTTTGCATGTTGACAATTGACTCCATTTGGAGACTACCACTGAATAGGTGAGAAAAAAAAATGTTCCTTGAAGGTGGGGTCAGAAGGAGTGTGAATGATTCACTTGACTCCCAGTTAGCCTCAGTTCATTAACGGTAAACATACACATCACAAGTATTCAAATAACGCCATGAAGGCCAGTAATTAAATCACCCTTTATTTATACATGCACAGTACATGATACTGACTCACCCAGCTCAGAGTCGAGTCCTCGATTGAGCAGAACCCCTAACATTCCTGTTAATACCTGTCAGCCAGGACTCCCCGATTGGACCAGGTTAACCAGGTTTTAAGAGTTTCCTTCTATAACTGACCTCATTCCAATCACTACAGATGTACATTGTCAATTCTCTACATTAACACCTTCCACATCCATTAAACATACAACAGATTCTCAGCTAGGCATTTCCGCCTCGCAATTTCAGGCTTCCTTGGATGCAGCACATTGCCCTTTCAGCTGTAGTTAGCACTCTCAGCACACCCACTGGCCTAATCCTAATGAAAGCGGGAAACTAATTGTCCTACAATTATAGAATCCCTACAGTGTGGAAACAGGTCATTTGATTCAAAAAGTCTACACTGAAGAGTAACACCCAGACCCATTTCCCCACACTTCCCCCTGACTAATGCACCCAACCTACACATCCCTGAACACTATGGGCAATTAGCATGGCCAATTCACCTAACCTGCACATCTTTGGATTGTGGGAGGAAACTGGAGCACTTGGAGGAAACCCATGCAGACATGGGGAGAACGTGCAAACTCCACACAGACTTGCGTGGAATCAAACCCTGGTCCCTAGTGCTGAGAGGCAGCAGTGCCAATCACTGAGCCACCGTGCTACCCATTTTGTGTGACCCTCTGCTCAGAAGCTACCATCCAATAGTCTGTTTCATCTAGCACCATTCCTATATCACAGCAAGATTAAACAATTGTGGCCTGAGTCTTTGCTGCATCCTCCATCTCTTCCCTCAGCAACCAAAGGTAGATCCCAACCAGACTAGGAGATTTTTCCACCTTGAATTATGATCTTTGAAACCAGCAATTGTCAGATGTGAAGCATTTCTAGACTGAGTTAAATGCTAACCAGAAGAAATCAACCATCTGTCACTTCCTTGATGTGTATGAGATCTGATTTAAGAAAGAAACTGTTTACCTGTACCCCAATTCAAAGAGGTTTAATGCAGTGGTAATTTTTACCGCTCTGGAGAGGCTGCTTTAAGCCATGCACTGAGTCAGTGTCCTGTAGCATTCCTCTTGCCATTCTTTTGGCAAAACACAAATTTTGAAGCTTCCTCAGTTGTCTATGAAAATACTCGGGGGGTTTCAAAAGTCAGTGTTTGGACTGGTAACAACTGGAACCTTCCAGGAAATACAAAGATGCTTTGTTTTCCTTCAGGCTGCATTTTACAAAGGCCCACAGACATATTTGAAAGGTGGGGGAGGGCACTATCAAAACAAAACTCACCTGCGCTGGCTTGCTTACTTGCTTCCTCCCCTCGAGGTAGCCCACGACTTGTCTCCCTTATTGCACTGGACAGGTAAGGCATCCAGCCCCTGGGTTTACTGGAGGCATTCTGGGAGCAGTCAATGGCCACTAACAGGACTCATTCCACCTCCTGTGAAATCTGAGATAAAAAGAAATCTAGCCCAATGGCAACCACTGGCGATTGTTGTTACCTGGTCTGACCTACATGTCACTCCAATGCGATTGATTCTGATCTGCCTTCTCAGCAATTGGGATGGGCAATAAATACTGGTTTAATCATTGACATGCGCATCCGATGAACGAAATTTCATAGATCTACTGGGATAACAGACCGCCGGCCAATCAGATTGGCCAGCAGCTCCCTGGGGTGGGACTTCCTCCCAGACAGGGGCTGAAGCCTGATTCGGTCACTGTTAAGGCTGGCTCGGGGTGTTTCACTGTAGGCTCCCTGGTTATTGATAGACATTTCTGTGGAGGGTGTGGAAAACTCGTACTGCAACCCCGTAAACTCCAGTCCTTCACATTTGCAGCCACAAGGGTTGTTTCAAGACTAAAAGATTTATATATGAGGACAGGCTGCATCATTTTAGCCTCGACTATAGAAAATAAAGAGTTTGATGTCAAAGACTGAGAAACTATTTCCTCAGCAGGCTCGGAAGTTCAGAATGAGGGGTCATACCCTCACACATTAGAGCAATGCATGTCAGGGGTAATGTCAATTTTAAAAAAAACACTTCTGCACTCGCAGGAATCCAGAAACTCTCTTACTCCCCCTCCCCCCCCACCCCCCACGCCCCTCAGAACTGTGACACTAATTGTCAACAGAATATCTTCAGAACTGAGATTGATAGTGTTTTTTTGATGATATTAGGCTTAATGGAGTTAAGAGAACAGAATGGATTTTTCACATACAAATCCATCATAGCCAAAATGAATGGCAGAACTGGCCTGGGAGGTTCATGGCTAACTCCCAATGCAGTGTCATTTTGTCCCATAGATTCTCCTAGAACAGGGTGTAAATCTTTCCAAAGAGTGTATCCAGATCTTTTTAGTTGCCCTCACAAGTGATCAGAAATGAAGGCAAGGTGAGCACAGAAACAAATAGCATCTGAGAAGGTCTCCGACCTCCATCTCACTTATATCCTTGAGCCAATTTCAGATCATCCCAGATGATGCAGAGGCAGGCTGAAAAATCAGCCATAACAGAGCAAACCACCTGATGAAGAAGGACTGCTTCAAAAGTTCATGTTTCCAAATAAACCAGTTGGACTATAACCTGGTATTGTGTGATTTTTAACTTTGTCCAGTCCAGTCCAGTCCAACACTGGCGTCTCCAAATCACAAATGACCATCAACCAATTTAGACTAAGCTTGGGCCTTCATTTGTTGCTGGGCTGTCTACAACTGGAGAAAATTGCAATTCCTAGGCCAATACGTCCAGGTCAGCAAAAACAGATATCTTGTCATTCTCCTTCAGATACTTGTTGACCTTCTTTAGAACTTCTGGTCTTATTTGGGTATTCCAGCACCCAGTGCTTTCTTCTGACCCACAAGAAATTAATGGGTATATGCATAGGAAGGGTTTGGAGGGATATGCTGGCAGGTGGGACTAGCTTGGGTTGAAATGTCTGGTCGGCATGAATGGATTGGACCGAAGGGTCTGTTTCCGTGCTGTACATCTGTATGACTCTATGGCTAAGTCTTGTGGTAAAAAGGAGAAGAGAAACGTTCACCAGAACTGGGAGCAGTTGATGTTTGTTAGTTTGTTCCAATCATGAAGGGAATATGGCAGTTATCTATCCTGTCTGTTTACCCACCACTATGATGTATATTAGAAAAAAGGTCATATGTCGTAAAACGTGAACCTTGAGGGAAGTCAATACAAAGGGCACACTGTGAAATGTGGCAATGAGAAACACATTTTATGCTCTTTCTGGTAAATATACTGAAACTCAATTTACTGCTTCATTTCTCAAACCAGAAACATTACGCTAATTCAACAGGATACTGTGGTCAAGAATATCAAAGGCTTTACTTTGATCAAGGAAAAGGGCCTCAGTTAGTAGATAGGTATTCATAACTTCAGAAAGGTTCTCTGGAAATGAGTGTGGTGTGGTATAAAGTGGATCTCAAACCCCAGTGCCACGGATTAGGAAAACATCTGAACTTGAAGCCATGAAAATATAACTTGAGCTGTATGTTGTAGTTTTAGATGGCGTTTTGAGATTAGTAGGCCAATGATTGAGCACTTGAACTTTGCAATTTAGTTCACAGCAGTGATAAGCTTTTGATTCCAGGTCAAATTCCAGGAATACAACTAAATCTTTTCCCTCCTATTCTTGCCAAGAAATAACTCTTTAAATTACTTCAAGGTTGTATCACTTCCTAAAAAAAATACTTAGAACTGCATTATATCAGAAAACAGTACTTCATGATTCTAATAACATGTTTAATACATTTTTAAAAATCTATCTTGTACACTGGGATCAGTCCAGACAGATATAAGTGAATAGAATTCATTTAAACTTTCTGAATCAAGTTCTAAATAACGATGAACTCAGATCACAAAAAACAGAGCAACTTTTGCATTAAAAAAAATGGTGATAAGATATGGATACCTCTGGCTGGGTCAGCAATTATTACCCATTTCAATTTGCCTTTGAGAAAGTAGTGGCAAGCTACCTTTAGAAAAGCTACAGTCCAATCAATGGGCACCAACTGTGCTGTTAGGAAGAACATTCCGGGATTTTGTCCCATTCCACTGAAGGAACAGTGATATATTCCTAAGTCTGGATGGTGTGTGGCTTGGAGGGAAATTGTAGGTGCTGGTGCTCCCATATATCTACTGCTCCTGCTTTCTTGATGGTACTCGTTTTGGATTTTGAAGGTGCTGTTTAAGGAGGCTTTGTGGACTTCTGCATACATTTTGTAAATTTTACATCCTGCTGCCACTAAGTGTTAGTGGTGGAAGGGTTGAATGCTTGTTGATGTGGTGATGTGTCCTGAATGTTTCCAAGCTTCTTGAATGTTGCTGAAGCTGCACTAATCCAGCTAAGTGGGAAATCTTCCATCATACTCCTGACTTGTGCCTTTTAGTTGATGGACAGGCTTTAGGGGAAAGGAGATGAGTTTCTGGTCAATGAAAATCACTGAATGTTGATTCAGTGATGTTAATGCTATTGGTGTTCAAGAGGAGATTGGTTGATTCTCTATGTGAGAGATAAATATTGCCTGTTACTTGCATTCTGCGATTGTTCTTTGCCACTTAGAAGCTCAAACTGTTCTCATTGCACATGGATACAGGATGCTTCAGTATCAGAAACACATAAGAAATTCTCGTTCAGAAGAAACAGACTCGGAGGAAGCTCCTATATGAAGGGGCGCAATCCTTTGAGATCACCTATCGGCAAGAGGAAGAACAGAAAAGTAACTGGAGAAAGGAATGTCGGCGATCTTAAGATCATGAACCACTTCCACCTTCAGGAAACACCTGCAAATGTGTGGTTAGACAGCAGCTCTAAGGTCACACTGATGAGTGACACAAGAATACACAGAGCCTATGACCAATGACATGGAATTTCCTAAGTGGATAATCATTCTCATTAGTGAGTGACTGCCATTGAGGACTAGGTTATGACTCCAACCAGCAGAGAGATTCCCCCGATTCCCATTGATTCCACTTTTGCTAGGGCTCCATTGTTGACATTAAGGCTGTCACTCCCACTTCACCTCACCTCTGGAATTCTGCCTTTTGATCCATGTAATGAGGTCAGAAGCTGAGTGGCCCTGGCAGAACTCAAAGTGACCATCAATAAGCAGCTTGTTGAAAAACAAGTGCTATTTGATGGTAGTACTGATGACACCTTCTGCAATCAGCAATTCACATTGCTGATGATCAGGAGTAGATAAAGCCAGCTGGTAATTGCCCAGGTTGAATATATTCTGCCCTGGGCAATTTTCTATCTACTCAGAGCAGATTAGCACACAGACTATCAGGGAAGGAAGCTGAACCAGTGCAGGTGACTAAAACCCCTTATGTCATCTGCCTCTTCCCCAGATATATACTGGGAGAGAGTAGTTAAAATTGGACCCAAATAACTACTTGAAAGCATTATTAGTACACGTTGTTCTGGTGTAACGCGTGATCCATCAATGTGAATAGGCTATTCTACAATTGACAAATTGTGGACGATGTTTGGATAACGCAACCTTTCTACTGAACTGGTATAGAGATCTTCCATAGCAATTTTACACAGTGTGATCTCTGTAGCACAGGGTTACAGACGAATGCAATCATCGCATTATACCAGGATAGCCTATACGTTTGTGCAGATGAATGTGCTTGCTGCTTTCTGCATTGTAGGGCACCAAAAGCAACGATGAGATGAGTAAACAATTCATTTGATTGTGATGGTGCTGATTAAAAGATAATATCGGCCTGGGGTTACTAACTCTCTTTCCTTGCTAAATAACGTGGTGCAAAAGCATCCAACAAAGCAGGTAGGTCAAACACCACTTCAAAAAATGTGGTAGGTCAAACACCTCTTCAAACACCTCACACAAGTCTGCATTGCCCCAGTGCAAGTGCTTGGATTATATTCTCAAATCCTGAAGTGACCTTGAACCATCTGCCTGCAGTCAAAGGCATCACAATGATTGAAGAACATGATTATTCCTAATTCAATTTTTAAAAGGGATAAAGTGTTAATTTTCCAATACTGGCCTTCCAGTTAGGACACTTGGCTCTTAAAGCCATAAATGGCAAATTCTGGCACATAATGTCATGGTTCTCCAACTGTTACTTTAAATGGCTAGAAAACCAAGGAATTTCTGCTGTGCCTTTCAGTGGGCAAATTGCCCAACCAGAAACATGGCATTCTCAAATTTTCAAGCATCTCAAGAATTTGAGTGCACTAGAATGTGTCAGTAAGAGTTGGTGGAGTCAAACAGAAAGCGTTGTACAGAAAGGGACAGAGCTTATAAATTCATTCTCCTGCTACAAGAAGTGTATGTCAGGATGCTAAGTGCAGGATCCACAGAAGTTTCTGCCTGGCGTGCAAAGTGTTATTGGTTTCACTGAAATGAACAACAGATATCTGCTGCTTGTCGAAGAAACTCTGTGCTAGCTGTATTAACCCATAGGCTTTCACCAGATGAACATTATCCAGCATGTTGCACATTGTGCAATTCAGTTAATTTAGCAACCACATCTGCCTTTCATTTCTGATACAACAACCTCACCTCTCTAAAGTGCACCTACAGACCTGACAAGCCCTACCTCTGTTGGGTTTCCAGTAAACCCCCCTTTATGAAATGTGTTACCTGCATGCTGCTCCAGGACTGATGGAGGGGGCGACATAACAAAATTGACTGCCATCAACTACAATGTCCAGCCTGACCAATGCCTGCCCACCCACATGCTGAGAACAACAAGAGCAAGCTTGAAGGAGTTATATAACTAGAAGCATGTTCCCAGATGAAGCAATCCTGTTAAAGAGAAAGTAGAAGATATATCATAACCCATTTTTCTGCAAATACCTGGAATAATTGGTATCTAAACAGCAGGCTTTTCTGTAAATTGACAAGAAGAGTCACCCCAAGGCTAGGTAATATGCAACAATCTGTTCAAGTGTCGTATTATGCATCTCTGGGGCAGGTGGAACTTGAACCTAGGTCTCTTAGCTCAGAGGGACACCACCATTGCACCACTCCCAAGTCCATAACAAGGCTAACAATAATATGCAGCTGTACCCTGCTTTATAATATGTCAATTGCACTATTGCTACCGTTCTGTTCAATGCAGTGTTCACAGTCCAATATTATGAAAAGAGCAGTGATAGTGAAATAGCAAATCAAATGAAACGCAAATTGCACCATGCATTCAAGTCACTGAAATTCACTTCTAGAGATACCTTTGTATTTTAAGAGTCAAAATTTGGGTGGAAATTTCAAATGAGAGTGGTACATTATTTCAGATCCTAAGAGCACAGCTAATGAAAATACAAAAAAGAAGTCGGGGTAAGTAATTTTCTTTCTTGTTACTTCTTGGCAAATGGGCATCACGGGCAAGGATCAATATTTATTGCCTTTCCCTACTTTCACTTGAGAAGGTGAAAGTGAGCTGCCATCTTGAACTGCTCCAATGCACTTGATGTGCGTAGACCCACGATGCCATTAGGGAGGGAATTCCATCTGTGGCAGTGCAATGGGGAGAAATGAGCAAAGATCATCACAACGGAGATAGAATGAACATGAATACAAGAATTTGCAGCAGGAAAATCTTATCGCTTTTTCCTGAGGGGAGATAGGAATGCGGAATTTGGAACATAAACAGATCCTATTGAATGGCAGTGCAGGGCACTTCTCCTAATTTATGTTCATATGCACATCCAGAAATTATCTATGAATACTCAACTTATTTACAACTCCCACTCAGCTAGATGTATTTAAACTGGGGACGTCAGCTGGTATGCAAATATGGCTGGGGTTTCACAGACATTGAATGTTCAAGTTTTCTGATAACACTATTCCAACATCCACAGAACCACACAGAATGCCATTCATGTGTCAAGTATCATTTGTTCAACTGACCTTCTTGTTATAGGAAGGATGTTATTAAATTGGAGAAAATATTTATCAGGGTGTTGCTGGGAATCCTCCAAGGCAGCCTTCAGGACAGACAGCAGTGAGAAATGGTTGAGCAGAGACCGAGTTAAGTTTGGTACCCGTAGGGAGGGCCTCAACCGGGACTTTGGCTTCATGTCACACTACAGGTGACCATCATTGCACTATATACACACACAGATACTCCTACACACACACACACACACACACACACACACACACACCTATACACACGCACACACATGCACCCCCTCTCAGACTTAGACCCCTTTACACTCACACACACAACACACATACGCTCTCTCTCACAGACACTCACAACCTCCCAACTCCCCCTACCCACCTCCCACCACACTTCACCCCCCCCCCCAACCCACACACACACACAAACCCACATGCACACATACACATATACGTTAGTGGGGTGAATTTGTACTTGCAGAGTTACATTGTGCTTTGCTCAAAAACTGCTTAAATCCATGTAAGACCCTGTTAACTCATTATTTTTAGATTAGACTCAGTCTAAACATTATGGCACAGACAACAGCACACAGGGGGCTAACACCTTCAACACATTATCTGGCTGACAGCAATTGTTAAAGTTAACCAGAGAATGTAACTTTTAAAAAACAGTTTGTGATTTACATATGAAAGAAGTGAAATGAACATGGTCATTCTGATAGATGAGAGACTTAACAAACAGGAGAAAGTGAGGACTGCAGATGCTGGAGATCTGTTGAAAATGTGTTGCTGGAAAAGCGCAGCAGGTCAGGTAGCATCCAAGGAGCAGGAGAATCGGCATTGCGGGCATGAGTCCTTCTTCAGGAATGAGGAAAGTGTGCCAAGCAGCCTAAGATAGAAGGTAGGGAGGATGGACTTGGGGGAGGGGTGTTGGAAATGCAATAGGTGGAAGGAGGTTAAGGTGAGTGTGATAAGGTGAGGGTGATAGGCCGTAGTGGGAGTGGGGGCGGTGAGGTCAGGAAGAAGATTTAATGTTAGGAAAGTGGTGCTGAGTTCGAGGGTTGGGACTGAGACAAAGTGGGGGAGGGGAAATGAGGAAACTGAAGAAATCTGAGTTCATCCCTTGTGGTTGGAGGGTTCCTAGGCAGAAGATGAGGGGCTCTTCCTCCAGTCATCATGTTGCTATGGTCTGGCGATGGAGGAGTCCAAGGACCTGCATGTCCTTGGTGGAGTGGGAGGGGGAGTTGAAGTGTTGAGCCACGGGGTGGTTGGGTTGGTTGGTCCAGGTGTCCCAGAGGTGTTTTCTGAAATGTTCCACAAGTAGGCGGCCTGTCTCCCCAATATAGAAGAGGCCACATTGGGTGCAGCGGATGTAGTAAATGATGTGTGTAGAGGTGCAGGTGAATTTGTGGTGGATATGGAAGGATCCCTTGGGGCCTTGGAGGGAAGTAAGGGGGGAGGTGTGGGCACCAAGTTTTGCATTTCTTGCGGTTGCAGGAGAAGGTGCCGGGAGTGGGTTGGGTTGGTGGCGGGTATGGACCTGACGAGGGAGTCACGGAGGGAGTGGACCTTTTGGAACGCTGATAGGGGAGGGGAGGGAAATATATCCATGGTGATGGGGTCTGTTTGGAGGTGGCAGAAATGTCAACGGATGATACAATGTATATGGAGGTTGGTGGGGTGGTAGGTGAGGACCAGTGGGGTTCTGTCCTGGTGGCGTTTGGAGGGGCGGGGCTCAAGGGGGGTGGAGCAGGAAGTGGAGGAGATGTGGTAGAGAGCATCGTCGACCACATCTGGGGGGAAATTGTGGTCTTTGAAGAAGGAGGTATTCTGGGTTGTTCCAATACCGAACAATCCTCCAACTATAAGGGATGAACTCAGATTTCTCCAGTTTCCTCATTTCCCCTCCCTATTGCATTTCCCACGCCCCTCCCCCAAGTCCCTCCTCTCTACCTTTTATCTTAGCCTGCTTGGCACACTTTCCTCATTCCTGAAGAAGGGCTCATGCCCGAAATGTCGATTCTCCTGCTCCTTGGATGCTGCCTGACCTGCTGCGCTTTTCCAGCAGCACATTTTCAGCTCAGACTTAACAAACAATCAAGTTATTTTCAATGTATAATTTCAGTTCCATCACACTGTAAACTTTTGCCATAAGTTCGATGTCTTACAATTGTGTAGTCCACAACCACCTGATGAACGAGTGTCGCTCCAAAAGCTAGTGTGCTTCCAATTAAACCTGTTGGACTATAACCTGGTGTCGTGTGATTTTTAGGTTTAAGAGCACAGGAGGTTTAAGAGTGACCTTGTAGAGGTTAATACGATTATGCAGGGTATAGATAAAGTGAATAGCAGGTTGGGAGACTTCAAGACTAGGCGGTATATTCTTAAGGTAAAAGGAGAAAGATTCAAAAAAGACATGAGGAGACAGTTGTTCATGTGTGGAATGAACTTCCAGATAAAGTAGTAGATGCAGGTACAGTTACAACATTTGAAAGAAACATGGATAAGCACAATAACAGGAAAGATTTGGAGGGATACAGACCAAGTGCAAGCAGATAGGACTGGTTTAGTTTGGAATTATGGATAGTAGAGACTGGTTGGACCGAACGGTCTGTGTCCATGCTGTATGACTCTAAGACTCTACGATTCTATGACTATATTTCAAATGACAATAAGTTGTTTCTCAAATTTTCTGTTGAGTAATTTAGTCTTTTTTTCAAAGTATGTAACTTTCCCAGTCAATTTTGATTAAGCAAACTACTTCCAGGAATATAAAGATTCACGGTGTAATGTTATGACTTCTATTCCTGATTGAGTTCCTCACCTACCAACAGTGCATTTAAAAATATAGCTCACAATTTTCCAACCAGGATAACACAGTAGAAGTGATTCCTTTGGGGGTGATTTTCCCACCCCTGGAGCTGGTAAGTGAGATGGAGAGAAGGGGAAATAAGTGTGCAATTTTGTCCTTAAGAGAAACTTGCCTCCTTCTCACTCCATCTGCAGTTAAGTTCTGGATGAGAAGGCCCAGCTATCTCAATCCACCAGCAATGAGGTGCTTATTGGTGTAAAGGAACATACCCCACCAGAACCACAGCTAGAAAACAAAATGGAAAATCATTCTCAAAATGTCAATTCAGACTTCTTGTGGAAAGTATAAATTATTTAGAGACATAGTCATGGAGATGTACAGCATGGAAACAGACTCTTCAGTCCAACTTGTCCATGTCAACCAGATATCCCAACCTAATCCAGTCCCACCTGCCAGCACCCAGCCCAGATCCCTCCAAATCCTTCCCATTCATATGCCCATCCAGGTGCCTTTTAAATGTTGCAATTGTACCAGCCTCCACCACATCCTCTGGCTCATTCCATACACGTACCATGGTCTGCGTGAAAAAGTTGCATCTTAGCTCTCTTTTCTATCTTTCCCCTCTCACCCTAAATCTGTGCCCTCTAGTTCTGGACTTCCCCACCCCAGGAAAAAGACTTTGTCTATTGATCCTATCCATGCCCCTCATGATTTTATAAACCTCTATAACGTCACCCCTCAGCCTCCAACATTCCAGGGAAAACCACCTTAATGTGATTCTGTTTCTGTTGATATCCTCCACTCTCCCCCGGTGCGATCGATTTTATTTTTGTTGCTCCCCTTATTTCCCCGTTTCACTGGGTGCAAAGAAATTCCATGGTTTTGAAGATAATTGGGGAAATTATTTTGCTGTCCAGCCCCACAGTAATTAGTCAACACCATTATTAACTGGCCATCTATCTTAGGGCATTCAGTACCAACAAATGAATAAAGATTACACTTCAAAAATTAATTCCCTGGCTTTGAATGATATGGAGTCCTCCTGAGGATTTGAAAGGCTCTATATCACGATTGCTATCTTCAGAGAAGCATCTTACCTTTAGTGCTGAGCTTCTTATTCTTTCAAATACAGCTTACTCTGACATGTCATCATTTTCCAATTGTATACAATATGCTGACTTAAATAGGGAGGTACAATCCCTTTCCTTCTGTGGTACTTATCTGAGCCCTTCAGAAAGCTACTATTGAATCTATTTCTATCAAACGTTACTGTGTAAAAACAAACTATCCACATACATTTCCCTTAGCTTTTTTTTGTAAATCATCTTAAATGCATGTTCTCTGATTACCAATTTTCCTATGATTCAAATAGTTTCTCCTTATTCACTGTATCAAACTCCATCAATTATAACTTAAACACCTTTCTGCTCAAAGGAGAACAATATCAATGTCTCTAACCACCCACATAAGTGATGTCCTTCACTCTGCAACCATTCAAGAATAGGTAGCTCTTCAACACGGGTTCACTATAACACATCCAATACTTTACTGCCCATGCTTACAAAAATGTGCTCCTGCTCCATAACAACTCAGTCCTTACCTGAGTGCTAACAGAAAAGAAGAACTAAAATGCCAAAACTCAGCGTTCCTGGGCAAGTTCCTGTTCATTCAGCTCATTTTGGCCATTATATTAATTTTGGTGTTCTATATTCACTTTCTGTTTGCATTCTGTACTTATTTGAGGACATAACCTGAACAGTTACATTGGTTTTGATGTGATTATGTGTTTCAAAGATGGTTCCCTGTGACACTGTGCTTTTCAGGAATGTATTCACCACATTAATCACCACATTAATCAGACTATCTGTAATTGTAGTTCTGTTCGCCGAGCTGGGAGTTTTTGTTGCAAATGTTTCGTCCCCTTTCTAGGTGACATCCTCAGTGCTTGGGAGCCTCCTGTGAAGCGCTTCTGTGCTGATTCCTCCAGCATTTATAGTGGTTTGAATCTGCCGGAGGAATCAGCACAGAAGCGCTTCACAGGAGGCTCCCAAGCACTGAGGATGTCACCTAGAAAGGGGACGAAACGTTTGCAACAAAAACTCCCAGCTCGGCGAACAGAACCACAACAACGAGCACCCGAGCTACAAATCTTCTCACAAACTTTGAAGACTATCTGTAACTTATTCTTGCCATCTTTAACATTATTTCTAAAATGTGATGCCCAGAGCTGAACGCAAGATATTCCACCTTTGAGCGGACTAGTGATTTCTAAAGGCTCATGAAAACTTCCTTGCTTTGAACTCAATGGGCAGAATTTTAAACTGCTAAATGGAGTTGGGTTTAGATTCTGCCAGGGGATTTAATATACAAAGAAGGTAGCATCAGATGGGAGAGCTGACATAATCCTGCACTCTTCCAGATTTAAAGTTGGCAGGCAAACAGGGAGCACTCATGGGGTTGGGGCAGTTAATCCCCCAACAAGACTGAACTCAGAATTCTGGCTCTAATGGCCACTGTACCAGAGGTCATGACATGATCATCTTCAACAAGACAGGCTGCCTCCAATTTTCAGGCCAAAGCCACTGTGTGCTTGAGTACCTCATCATCCACATTAGCGAGTCATTCTCTCCACCACCAATGCACTGTGGCTACAATGTGGAGCATTTACCCCCAGATGTAAAGCAGCCACTCCCCCAGACTCATTGCCAGCATTTTCCAAGTCTACAACCTCTATCATGTCTCAGACATGCAGCATGAATTTAACTGACAGCCAAGTCTGAGGTCTTTGATCCAGGGCCAAAGCCTTTGATCACTGTAGATGCTTCAGAATAATATTCATCCCTCCAAGATTAGATGGCCTTCAGAGGTTGGCGAAACATCAAGGGCCGAAGGGCCTGTACTGCACTGCAATGTTCTATGTCTATGTCTAAGCTACGTAACATCTTGACTTGGAACATTAAGTTGCTGTGTCTTCACTGTCAAAACCCTGGAACGAACTTCACGAAAGCACTGAGGGTGTTCCTGCAGCCCAGGATCACAGTAGGTCAAAAGATGGTTCATCACTTCCTTGTCAACTGTAATTAAGGATGGGAAACAAATGCTGGTCTCGCTAAGAATGGATTTTTTAAAAAAACTGACAGCTCCCTTAAGATCATCTTGAAAATCATGGAAGAAATTAGCTGACATCCAAGCAGAGTAGGAGTGATTGGAAAAGACGTCAGCAGCTTCAGTGTGTCAGCCCAATGTAATATGCTGAAGGAGGAGGAGTAGACATTAGAGGTTACTGACACACTATTCTTGGAATCTAATATGACAGTTGTCCAATGATAATGGCCTTAAATGATATTAGACCATATACTAAAAGGTAAGCATATCCATAATGATATTTTGAAGCAAATTGACACAGATCACGGCACCAAGTGTAACCTGAGGTCACATATTTAATTGACAGCCATGTAGGAGACCTTTGAGGTTGGGACTACTCCTCTTTCATAGACAACTAGTTGGTCAGAGGATCTTCAGTTGTGGATTCATATCAGATTTGTGTGTAGTGCAAGGGTCAGTGTAAAGTTTGTTTTTCAGTCTTGTGGCCACCAGCTGTGTTTTCTTTTTGCATTTTATAGCAACTTGGCAGGAATTCTCAGTCAAATTGAAACTACAGTAAAGAAAAGTTGTGGTTTAAAACCTTCAATCACTCATATTTAAATGCCGATTAAGGTTTAGTCCACTGCAAGATTAAAAAGCTGAGAAACAGTTCAAACAATTCCCAAATGCAATTTGCTGAGGACAGTTTCTTTCCTGTTACTCCCTGTCATGCAGCAAATGAAGGGGCTCATTTCCTCCACTGTTATTTCCAGCAGTTTGTGCTGTAGTTGTCTCTGCCACAGAGATTGGTTTATGTTGACTGGTTATCAGCCATTCAAGACCAGGATAACTAGTTAGATATATTTGAGGTCAACTGCACTGTCCAATTCAGTATATTCAAGAAGTGGATCATTCTTTGGATATGAAAAACATCAAGAGTTATGGAGAGAAGTGAGAATATGACATTGAGATAACGGATAAGCAAGATCGTATTAAATGGCGGAGCAAGACAAAGGGCTGAATAGCCTACTGCTGTCCCCAGTTTCTATTTCATGACCAGAACTCTTCTTTCTGTTCAGAAGGGCAATCGATACAGTGTCTCGTGTGAAACTAGTAAAGAGCAAATTCACATCACTGGCTTAGATTCATTTCCACTACCTTCACACAGGAGCTTCAGTACTCATTTTGTGTTGCTGGAAAGCCAAAACCACTTTTCACTGATGCAGCATGTCTGTGATTATTAACCACTTTTTTTATCCCCAAGCATATACTTAGACATGGTTAATATGAAGGCTTTCCCATTGGGAGTGTGGGTGGTGACAGTTCTCAAAGGCATTGAGACCAGTGAGGACTCAGGAAGGCTGCAGGCCGCCTGCTTTTCATTCACCGAAACAACGAGGGTGATGAATAAATAAAATTATTCATCATACATTCTTTTCCTGAAAATAAAAAGTGAAAAGCTCCCTTAATTATCTGCTTTGCTACAATGCTGACCTTTGAATTTGGTGGCCGTAGCTTTCAACAGGGAGGCAGCGGGGCCAGGGATGAAACACTTTGTAAACGTAAGGGTTGCCCTCTGTGAAAGGCACCCCCACTGTCAATGACAAGAAAGTCCACAGTAATCAGAAATCTCAACGTGATCTGATAAAAAAAAGTCTTTTTTCTTATTATTTCAAAAGATCTAAGGGCGTAAATGCCATAAAGCAAAGGAACGTAACTTGACCTGTTATCAGTAGATCACAGGTGATGAGGGAAAAGAAAGTGGAGGATTGCTGAACAAAAACAGCTTTAAACTGACCGCATTCACACAAGTAAATTTAGCTCGCTGAGAACCTTCCTGCTCTGCAATATGCATTCAGATTTTTTTTATATAAAGATCCAAACAACTTTATTTTCAAAATTGTTCCTTCGAGTTGCTTAAAACTTTAAAGTGAGACCCATGCATGAACCTAACTTGAAGAAGTGAAATCATGCATCCCAGGTGCAGCTCAAAATAAGTAGCACATTTGCAACGAATGTTTGTCTCCACTTTGACAATAGATTGCTTATCTTTAAAAGTCAGCAAAATTTTTACTATGTTCATGAATCTACCTGCTTTGGGTAAACTGCTGCATAATAGGAACATCATGATTCCAGGTTGTAAGTTTAATTTGGAGCCTTCATAGATTTCGCAAATATATAAGTTTATTTTTGCGTGTCAGTAATGATAAGGACATTCTTGCAAAAAGGGTGTGTCTTATTCACAAGACATTATAGGCATTTCTTGGCAGAAAAAGAAAAGTAGACAAAAGGGTAATTGTTACCTAATTGTTCATTCAAGAGCTAAATGATGCATGCAACTGCTGTGAGAGACACATTAACCCTATCATGCAATATCAAAGAGTTTATTATGACACAAGACAGTTGTTTAAAAAATTAGAACTCCTAATCAGCATTTTGCACTGAATGCTTTCCTTCAATATGCATTCATGTGTGAGTTTGCCTATCTAGAAAGCATCGTGAAGACATCTCTTTGGTTTAAGTGTAACCTGTGCAGGATTACAACATTGAAGGGGAAATTATTGCTTGCCACTGGCCACTTTAAATGGGGCTCTGTCATCCTTTTCCATTTGGCAGTCAATTCACTGCAAAATAAAATGTTCACAATATAACCATGGTTTGAACATAACAAGTTAATTGTCTTCAAGGTATGCAACCTGCACCTCTGTAGCCTGGATGTCCAGGTCAATGTCACACAACTGACGTCCACAGATTGGATAAACTTGGGTGGGTGGTCACTGTTTTTATGTATCCAAATATTTTAGCTGGTTTAATTGTAACAAGATCCTACAAACAGAAAAAAATTGAATATTCTTTCAAATGATGGACTTTGGGATGCTGAGCAAGGTACTGGGAGCATACCAAGCTCTTATTAAAAGAAGTCATTGGGTCCCTTATGCCCATTACAGGCAGGTGGAATATGAGACAGCATTTCCAATGTTGTGTCTCTTGCTCAGCTCTGCATTAAAGTGGTTCCCTGAGTTTTGTGCTCAGCTCATTGGCTTTAATTCAACATCATGCTGCTCAGCAGTGCGGGTGTTATCAATTAAAACAGACTGATCCATATGATACACTTGCATCTCTATTTTAACTGAAAAATAATCTTTTGCAATATCGCTCAATTAAAGTTCAAGTGTTTCCTATTTAAACTTGCTCATTCAACATCTTTACTGCTGCATATATGAAGTCCCTTTCCCTGAGAAAAGTGACAAACTATTTTCTCTAGCTCTTGGAAGCAAGGTTAACAGGCTCCAACTGTAACTGCTTGCTGATATACCTATTGATATGAAATCAAGTTGTTGTATTGCAGTCGATATCTTAGGATCAAAGCCAGTGCCTTACTTTTCACAGCGACGCTGAGATACCTAATGAATTTCATTCTGCATTCCAAGCCTCTACCAAGTTAACAAGAAATCTCAGATCATTCCTAGCTCTGTTTCACATTAATCCAAGTGTCGTGGAGATGCATTTAATGCTACTGTGTACAAGGTATGCTCAGAACTGGCTGACTATAAATAAACACGAAGTAAATGCATGCAGTGAGGGTGGGATTTTATTTTCCAGGCTGTCAATCAATGGATGGGCAGGCAATGGTTGAACAAGTCCATTTTAATGATGGGTAAAAAGCATGTCGTCCAGAGACCACCCAGCTAGCACTATTAGTTGCCTAGGGGCTGGATTGTGGAGAGTACTTGGATTGAGGAAGGGTGGGAGTAGTCTATGCTTCCTTTGTGGGCCTCCACTGCTCCTTCAGGCCCTCAGAAAGACATTTTGACCAGAAAATAGGATTCAGACTCTATTTCTCCAGACCACTAACCTGGGGTCTGGATCTCTAGCTCAGTGACATTAACTCTACACCATCACCTCCCCATCCATCCCAAATTTACAAAAGTTGAAAGCTTGTCTGGTACCTCTTCAGTAGCTTTCAGTAGATGTGGTCATTTATCTGACCGAATCCAATGGGATAATGACCAACATAAAATCTGAAAGCCTAAGCAAAGAGTTAGACTGAGAGATGTAAAATCTCCCAGGGAGAATATTTGCTCAAGTGGTTGAGGAAGGGATAAACTAAATTAGAAAGTGGTATGGGAACCTATGTATGGAGTCAGAGGAAGGGGAATCAAGGACAAGAACAAAAGAAGGAAATATGTGATAGGCAGAGGAATCAAGGGGCAGAGTCAAGCAAGGCCATAGTAAACAATAGTAGAAATGGGTCAAGGGACATTAAAAAGACAAGTCTCAAGGTTTTGTGTCAAAAACGCAGAGCATTCAAAATAAAATGGATAATTAATTGCGCAAATAGATGTAAATAGGTATGACATAGTGGGATGACAGAAACGTGGCTGCAAGGTGACCAGAGATGGGAACTGAACATCTAGAAGCATTCAGTATTTAGGAAGGGCAGAGCAAAAGGAAAAGGTCGTGGAATTGTATTATTGTTTTAAAAAGATATAAATCAAAAAAATCTGTAGCGGTGATGTTGTGAATGGATTGAACTGGAAATCAAGGATTAGTAAAGGGCCAGCTGTAATTATGGGTGATGTTAATCTGCATTTAGATTGGGCAATTCAAATTAGTCACAACACCATAGAGGAACAACTCCTTCATGTGTGAAGGATATTTTTCTGGACTAATACATTGAGTAACCAACTAGAGAACAAGCCATCTTAAACTGGATGTTACACAATCAGAAGGGAATATTTGCTAATGTAGTTGTGAGTGGCCCCTTGGAGATGACCATAATATGATAGAATTCTTCATCAAAATGGAGAGTGAGACGGTTGATTCAGAGACAAGGTTGCTGAATCACAATAAGGGAAGCCACGATGTTGTGAGCTGACTATGATGGATAGGGAAATGTTACTAAAAAGGAATGACGGTAGATAGGCAGTGGAAAACATTCAAAGAGCAAATGAGTAAACTACAAAAATTGTTTACTCTTGTCTGTGCAAAGAGAACAATAGCCAAACCATGACTTATGAAGGAAGTTAGAAATAGTGTTAGATGCAAAAAAAAATACGAATTGGCAAAAAAAAACAATAGACCTGAAAATTGGGAAGAGTTTAGAACTCAGCAAAGGAGGATCAAGTGATTGATTAAGAAGGAGGAAATAAGGGGATCCAAGATGGCGGCGACCCAGCAAGACTGGGTCCACAGTGCTCTACCCAAAACTTGGGAAAAGTGGGCTATCCACCCCCACCACACTCACTAAACCATTTATAATAGTTGTTAACCTTAAATAGTTACCTATTAGTACATTTAAATAGTCTAATACTAGCTGGAAAATGAGTAAAGGGAAGGGAACAGGCAGCTCTAAGAAAGCAGGGACCCCTCCCCCACCATCTCCCTCTTCAGCTGCAACAAAGGTGTCTTCAGCTACTTCAGGAGATTTACCAATGAAGATGAGCTTTGAAGAGATGTTTGCCAGGTGGGAGGCGAAGATTGATGCTTTTATCGATGAGTCTCGGCAGAGCAGAGAAGCACTATCAGCCGAGCTGCAGAAGCAGGGCAGAGACATTCAGGAATTGGAGTGCCAAGTCAGAGAGGTGGAGTCGAAGCCTCAGAGACTGCGATAAAATCAACAGCCGACCACATCCGTTTTCCCGAGAATCGAGTCCAGAACCTAGAAAACCACATTGATGACCTCGAAAATCGATGTCGTAGAAAAAATATTCGGTTGTTGGGCCTTCCCGAGCAGGAAGAGGGAGGCCAGCTGACAGCATTCTTAGAGCATTGGCTGCCACAACTTTTAAATCTGCATAATGGATCAGGCCAGGTAAGGGTAGAATGGGCCTACCGGGTCACAGTACGTGGGCCCGGCTCAACCCAGCGCCCACGCCCAGTCCTGTTCCAGCTGCAGAGCTATAGGGAGAGGCAGATGCTCCTGGAAGCCTCAAGAAATCTGGGAAAAGATCCCCAAGCTATGACCCACAAAGGATCCAGGATCATGCTGTTCCAGGACTTCTCCCCAGCTTTGGTCCGAAAGAGGAAGGCATTCGATGAGGCGAAGAAGCGTTTAAGGGACTTAAATATCCAGTACTCCTTACGATATCCAGCGACGCTACGCCTTAGCCACGAAGGATCCATATATATCTTTGGATCACCGGAGAAGGCTAAGGAATTCTTGGACTCTCTTAAATAAGCTGTAAGAGATTGTGGACGCTGGTCTGCCTTTCCCATTATTTTGGTTTACATCCCTTCATCTTTTCTTATCTTTCCCCCTATGTGTGTATGTATATATATATATGTTGGGGCGTTTGGTTAATGTTGTTGGGGGGAGGTGGTTACCTTATTCTATTTTACTTCTGTTTTTAGGAGCGGGGTTGTTTTTCTTTCCCCTGTTATTTTGTGGTATTATATTTAAGTATTACGTGTTGAGATTGTAATCTTATAGTTATATATGGTATTAATATTCCCAAATATATTTAGATGTGGGTGTGGGTGGGGGTGGGGTGTTCACTGTTAACTCTAGCTTTATATTATATTTGAATTCTCCTCATTTTATTGAGGAACACCTGGGTCAAGGGTGGGGCACTGGTTGGAAGAGGGTAAGATGGACTGTGGGAGAGGAAGTGACGCTCCCTGGGAACAAGGGAGAAAATCTCCAATTCGGAATGTTTTATATTTTTTATATTTAGAAAGAGTTTTTTGTTATATTGTTTTGAGTGTATCAGAGAATCTTTACTTTTGTAAATCTTGTATGCTCCATGCTCGGGATGTTCTAGATAGGGTTTCCCCTCCCGAGGGGTCTCGGATCTGTCCAGATGATTATGGCTGAACAGTCGGTTAAGTGGTGCACCTGGAATGTCAGGGGGAGTAATTCGCCAGTTAAAAGGAAGAAAATATTATCAAATCTTAAGAAGGAGAGAGTTGATATAGCTCTCCTACAGGAGACACACCTGTCGGATAAAGAACACTTAAAATTACGACAGGGCGGATTTGATCAGGCCTTTTTTTCCTCTTTTAATTCAAAAAGCAGGGGAGTCGTTATCCTTGTCCGGAAGAACTTCCCTTTGAAAATTCTAAATCAGATAAAAGACGAATCTGGACGATATATTTTGATTAAAGCCCTCATAAATGGAGAGGAATATGGGATCTTAAATGTATACTGCCCCCCGGCACACCCCTTTAAATTCATAACGGAAGCTTTTTCAAAACTGATGGCCTTTGGTGCCCGTCATACAATTATAGGGGGAGACTTTAATTGTATTATGGATCCGGAAATAGACAGGATTCCCAAGAGTGCCGCTGGAGTATCTCCCAGATCTAGACAACTGGCGGACCTGAATAAAGAATTAGGATTGGTAGATGTATGGAGATGTCTCCATCCACAGGGTAGAGATTTTTCTTTCTACTCTAATCCACATAAATGTCACACAAGAATTGATATGTTTTTTGCCCCATCGATTTTTCTAAACTCTATGGCAACCTGTAAAATAGGTACTATAGCAATCTCTGACCATGCCGCTGTATACATGGAAACTAAGGTAAAGAACAATGGGACATCTGCTCGGCATTGGCGTATGGACCCCTTCCTGATAAAAGATAGCAAATTTTTAAAGTACTTCTCCCAAGAACTTAAAACTTTTTTAGAAATTAATACTGGTACGGCTAGCAATCCGTCAATGATGTGGGAGACCATCAAAGCTTATGCACGAGGTTTGATCATCTCCTATTCAGCGACCCAGAGGAAAATGAAGGGAGAGCAACAGCGTCTGCTCGAAGCTCGCCTAAAAGCAGCCGAAACAGCATACACTGATAGACCTTCTATCACAAAATTGCAGAGGATTACAGCTCTTAGGACAGCTTTAAACACCGCGCTTACTCAAACGGCTAAAAGGGAAATATTATTTGCGAAACAAAGATTATATGAATATGGCGACAAACCGGGTAGATACTTAGCATTTCTTGCAAAGAAAAAGAAAGCCCCTCAAACTATTCCGACCATCAAGGAAAGTACAGGTACCCTGACTCATGATCATAAAAAGATCAATGCGACCTTTAAAGAATTTTATTCTGAACTATATAGATCGCAGGATTGTGAAGATAGGATTAGGAGGATGCAGTCATTTTTAAAAAATTTGACCTTCCCGGGCCTGACTCCGGAACAGGTGTCGGCCCTAAATACCCCTTTAACAGTCCAAGAAATACTTGAGGCAATTAGGCAACTTCAGAGCGGAAAAGCACCGGGCCCGGATGGTTTTCGAGCTGAATTCTATAAAGAATTTACAGGAATATTGGTTGACCCACTTATGGATATGTATAATTTTGCGCATAGTCAGGTCTGTCTCCCGCCCACGCTGAAAGAAGCAAATATTTCTCTTATCCTCAAAAAAGGAAAAGACCCAGAAGATTGTGCATCTTACAGACCAATATCCTTACTAAATGTAGACTTTAAAATTCTCTCAAAAATGTTAGCACTAAGACTAGAAAGGGTACTGCCATATATTATAAAGGAGGACCAGACGGGATTTATTAAGGGCCGCAGATCATCCAATAATATCAGAAGGGTCTTGAATATGATCCAAGCCTGTCATCAGGGAAAGATACCAGGAGTAGTAATTTCATTGGATGCGGAAAAGGCATTTGATAGGGTTGAATGGTCATATTTATTTTACACATTGGAAAGGTTTGGCGTTGGACAGGTGTTTACCAAATGGGTTTCAACATTGTATAATGACCCCAAAGCAGCTGTTATTACTAATGGGTTAAGATCGGATGGCTTCAATGTGGGTAGGGGCTGCCGTCAAGGATGTCCTCTCTCACCATTGTTGTTTACACTGATAATCGAACCATTAGCAGAAGCCATCCGGACTGATCCTAATATAATGGCCCCGAGGATTGGTACAGGTAAACACAAAATTACCCTCTATGCAGATGACGTTCTCTTATTCCTCAGTAATCCTTTAATGTCAGTGCCTCGTCTAATTCAAGTTATTAATACATTTAGTGCATTCTCAGGCTATAAAATTAATTTTTCAAAATCGGAAGCCATGCCAATGGGTGGTCTGGCTATGATACCCCACTTAATGGACGGATCCCCTTTTCCCTTCCGTTGGTCCCTGGAGGGCTTCTTATATTTAGGTATTTTTATCACGCCAGTATTTGATCAGCTGTATAGGGCTAATTTTGTACAATTAATGGAAAGGATAAGGCAGGACCTCCAGCGATGGAGAGACCTTCCGATTTCCTGGCTAGGGAGAATAGCATTAATTAAAATGAATGTTCTGCCCCGTCTCTTATATCCTATGAGAATGCTCCCGCTGATGCTGCCAAGGCTAGCCCTATGTAAATTATATGGCTGGTTGGGCTCCTTTATTTGGAACCATAGACGGCCCCTTATTAAGCTGAAGAAGCTACAGCTTCCACAGGCAAGGGGAGGACTGGACTTCCCAGACTTTAGGAAATATCAGTTAAGCTCCCTACTAAGTTACATAGCTGATTGGGTTTCATCTGATCCACAATCAATTTGGCTGGATATCGAAGCCTCCCAAGTAAAATACCCACTTATTAACCTTTTATTTTCAGATAAGAGGAAAATCATTACAGACCACTGTAAAAATCCCATAATATTAAACACAATTAAGGCCTGGAATATAATGCGGCAAAATGAGGGTAACTCACATAAAACATCCCCCCATGCACCAATAGTAGGCGCATGGGGATTCCAACCGGGGATTACAGATGCCACCTTTAAACTCTGGAGATCCAGGGGCATCTCATGCTTAGGGGACCTATTTAAAGATGGGATCCTGATGTCCTTTGAGCAGCTGCATCTGAAATTTGGAATACCTAATGGGGATCTCTTTCGATACTTCCAAGTTCGAGATTATATACAGAGGAAGACTACATTAATAGATAGTCTTTATAAATCAGACAGAGAACGTAATGTCTTACTACCAGCGGGGGCATCCTCCGTTAGTACTATATACCATTTGCTACATGATGGAGTCTCAGGAGACATGGATGACCTGCTTAAAACATGGGAGCAGGACTTGGGGCTAGAAATCTCTGAGGATATGTGGAATGACATTTGGGAAAATGCTAGAAGAATTGCTATCTGTAACAGAACTCAGGCTATCCAACTAAAGATACTTCATAGGGCCCATATAGCTCCGGCTCGACTGGCAAAATTTAAGGCAGGAGCATCTCCAATGTGTCCCAAATGCAAAATAGAGGTGGGTGCTCTTGTACATTGTCTGTGGACTTGTCAGAAAATCTGCAGATACTGGACTAAAGTGGCAAATACCCTGACAGAAATTTTAGGAACGGAAATTAGGGTGGACCCTGTATCTCTCCTTTTGGGCTTTTCGAACCTCTCATCTCTGGATATGCATGGGAAGAGACTATTTTCTATTCTCTCTTTCTGTGCAAGGAAAAATATTTTGGTGAACTGGGTGGCTGAGGGCCCCCCTGGACTTTCAAATTGGCACAGATTAATTATGGAATATATCCCCCTTGACTTCCTCACAAATATGGTGCACCAAAAGACTGAATTATTTTATAAAATATGGCAGCCCTTTTTGAATTATATAAATGCAGATATTTCGGCTATCCTAACAAGGGCTTTTATTTAGTGAAGATTTCAGACCGGGCTGCTCCGGGGCCCCTTGGGAGAGGAATCCTGCGCGAATATGGGTTTTATTATATTTGATGTTTATACATTCCGAGCATGTAAGAGACTTAGGTATACACTCTGGTTAGTTATAGGTTAGATTAGTAGAAAGTTGAGTTTTTTTCTTTCTTTTTTCGTTTCTTTTTTTTTCTTTTTTTGTTTTCTTTCTTTCTCTTTTCTTTGTTAAATTATGACTATCGTATATATGATTTACTTGTACATCAATGTTTGTATTTGAGAGTTTTGTTTATTTTTGTAAATTTGCAAAAATGTTAAATTTCAATAAAAATATCTACAAAAAAAAAGAAGGAGGAAATAAAGTATGAGAGTAAGCATGCGAGGAACTTAAGAATTGACTATAAAACTTGCTGGACATATGCAAAGAGAATAAAGATTGGTGAAAACAAATGTAGATCACTTATAGTCAGAAACAGGGGAACTTATAATGTGGAACAAAGAAATGGCTGATGAACTAAATTCACACTTGGCTTTGTCCTCACAAAGGAGAACATGAACAAAATACCAGAAATTTTAGGGAACAGAGCATTTAGTGAGAAGGTGGAACTGAAGCAAATCTGTATCAGTAGAGAAATGGTGTTGGAGAAATCGATGGGATCAGCATCTGATAGATTCCCCAGGGCTTGATAATCTACATTACTTAATAAAGTGGCCCAAGAAATAGTGGATACGTTGGTGGTTATCTTCTAAGATTCTTTAGCCTTTGGAACAGTCCCTATGGGTTGGAGGGCAGTTAATGTAACCAGACTACTTAAAAAGAGAGGTAAAGAGAAAACAGAGAATTCTAGACCATATGTCTGACATCTCGCAGTAGGGAGGAAGCTGCTAGACTCCATTATCAATAATTTTATGGAAAAGCATTTAGAAAGCCATAGTAGAATCAAACATAGGTAAAACAATGACTGCAGATGCTGGAAACCCACCCCCACCCTCCTCTAGCTTATCTCTCCACGCTTCAGGCTCTCTGCCTTTATTCATGATGAAGGGCTTTTGCCTGAAACGTCGATTTTACTGCTCCTCGGATGCTGCCTGAACTGCTGTGCTCTTTCAGCACCACTAATCCTAGAGTCAAACATAGTCAGCATGAATTTACAAAAGGGAAATCACGCTTGACAAATCTACTGGAATTCTTTGAAGATGTAGCTCATAGAGTTAATCAGGGGAGCCAGTGTATGTACTTGACAAAGTCCTACATAAGAGATTAATATGTAAAATGAAATTGGTTTGGGGTTATTCATTGAAATGTATAGAATATTGGTTAGCGGACAGGAAGCAAAGAGAAGGAATAAGTGGCTCTTTTTTCTGAATGGCATGTAGTAACTCAATACCGCAGGTATTGGTACTAGGGCCCCAGCTCTTCACAATATGTATTGATGATTTAGATGAAGGAATATAGTTTCACAGGGTTTGCAGATGATACAAAGTTGAGTGAAGGGGTGAGCGATTGCAGAGATATTGCAGTGTAATTTGGACAGGTTGAGTTAGTGGATAAATGCATGGCAGGTGCAGTACAGTGTGGATAAATGTGAGGTTACCCACTTTGGCAGCAAAAATAGGATGGCAGATTATTATTTGAACGCTGCAAAACAAGAGAGGGGGAAGTTCAATGAGGACTGCGTGTCTTCGTGCACCTCTCATTCAAAGTGAGCACACAGGTAAAGCAGGCAGTAGCAAAGACAAACTGTATGTTGGCCTTCATTGCAAGAGGAGGTCGTGCTACAATTATGCAGGGCATTGGTAAGTGCACATCTGGAATGTTGTGCGCAGTTCTGACCGTGTTATCTGAGGAAGGATGCTCTTGTTAAGAGGGAGTGCAGTGAAGTTTTATTAAATTGATATCTAGGATGGCAAGACTGACATATGAGGACAGTTTGAGATGGTTAGCATTGTATTCTCCAGAGTTTGGAAGAATGATGGCGGACCTTATAGAAACCTATAACATTCTAATGGGACTAAACAGAGTAAATACAAGAAGGATATTCTTGATGGTGGGGGGAGTCCAGAACCAGGGTCATAGCTTATGGATACAGGACAAACCTTTTTGGACCAAGATGAGGAAACATTTGCTGACCCAGAGAGTGGTGGAATTCGCTGCCATAGAAAATCATTGAGGCCCAAAACATTGTGTTTTCAAGAAGGTGATAGGTATAGTTCTTGTGCCTAAAGGGATATGGGAGGAGAGCAGGAACAGGGAAAAATATTCATTGATCAGCCATGATTATATTGAATAGTAGAGCAGGTTAGAGGGTTTCAATGGCCAACTTCTGCTCCTACTTTCTATATTTCTATGTTTCTAAAATCCCGTTATGTTACCAGATGAGTGATAGAGCTGACAAGATAACTGCTATGGAAGGATGAAGCTTCAGAAAGCCTTTAGAGATTTTGACCAATGCAGAATAACGGGAAGCATCTTGATGAAAAGCAAGATTTCCATAACATTTTTGAAAATATAAGAAAAGAAGAAACAGTGGCCTCCTCAAGCCTGCCCAGCCATATAAAACGTCTATGCTCAGATTGTAGCTTCAACTCAATTTTCTTGCACATCCCTCACAACACTTAAGATTTACATTGATCAGTCTTATTCAGTCTCGAACATATTCAACAACTCACTGATTTCTGAGGTAGATTATTAACAACCCAAAGATGAAATTCATCCTCATCTCTATCTTAAATGTAAGGCCCCCCTTGTTTTTTTTTAATCTTCACCTTGGTTGTGCATCTCCTTTTGCTCAATGCACAATTGTAAATGGGTGGGAAAAACAGGAATATTCTGTGATCTAAGATGCAATGGATGAGCAAGTGGGATATTTCCCCTTTTTCATTATTTTGTTTTCCTTATTTATTTCACTTTATTTTACTTCTTCACTTCTTTGTTTGTCTCCATTTGCAAACATTTCTCTCATTTCCCATCTGAGCAAAATGCAAGATATTACCCCCCTAAAAAAGGTGAAATGTTGGAGATTGAGATCCTCAAGGTGATGATGGAAATGATGGCCCCCTTCATAGGTCTCCTGGTGTATCCAACAATCTGTATGCAGCATTCAGTGCTCATATCTGCATTTAAATACAGAGAGCAAGAATGGAACTCAAAAAGAGAGCAGATTTTGTACAGTGAGGCACTATTAGTTAGCACCATTCTGGCCTTTTAGAAAACATTCATGAGGAGACATGATGTCGTAGCTAAGAAATGGAACAGTAACCATATCAGGTGGCAGCAAACACACCCGCTTCATATGAAATGAAATTTTCTCTGTGTTATTTTGACAGGAAAGTGCAGCTTAACCCGAGCCTTACAATAGTAACCCTTTTTACATGAACATTTCATTTCTTTTCAATACCCTCTCTCCCTTTACATTCTGTCAGTATTTTTATATTAACTTCTATTAGTGGGGAAACTCTGGCAATTCTCTGGTTGGATATTGCAGGATTATAAATCAGCCTGAAAGTAACACTCTCAAAACGAGTAACACTCTCAAAGAAGAAAGGTACTTGATGTTCCTATTTGTGCTGGTTATAAAAGGACAATACGGATAAAGAGAATTCTGACTGGACAATCTGACAACGTAATTTTTGACTTGCCTTAATTGTTAATCTATGTCCAATTGAAGAAAATTATTCTTTTCTTGTGCTTTCATTTGACTCGATGAAAAATATCACAATAGTTAAAAGTTAATTCAGTCTCTGCATATTGCGAGCAAATGAATGCAAATTTAATTTATTTTGATTCATCAGGAAGTAAGATAGCAGCAGTAAAAATGGTGTTCCATCAATAAATAACGACACATAAATCACAGTTGCCACCCACATAATGTCAGGACTGAGACCCTTTCAACAGTGTGCCATTCTCAATATCATGACCAGAACTGTGCACTACTGTACTTCCTTTAGTTTTGCTGTTTTCGACGTGATTATAATAAAATTGTAATTGCCAGTGGTATGCATACAAAGCGTCTGTAAACCAATGATTAGCTGACAAGGCTGCATCTATTGGTGACCTCTGGGCAATTGCATGTTCGAAAAGGGAAGCTCTGCATCATGGTCAAAACATTCCTATAGAACTCTATTTCTGTTATTCTAAGACACAGTGGGGGTGTTGGGGATTTTTAACATTAGAATTCACATTACATTGCTTTCATTTTATTTGTGTGCATCAGTGTTACTTGTTAACACTAGCTGTATCAGAGAGCAGCATCCTGGCATGCATGGTGACCTACTGGCCCCCCACCTATCATAGCAGCGCCCTAGGGCAGCCTCCTAGCATGGAGTGCAGGGCCCAGCATGGAAGTCTGAAGCAATCTCCAAGCTTCGTTATCCTCAAGGTGAAGCCTGGTGTGGTGTGGAGCCAGGGCCTAGTGCAAACTGGAGGCGAGGTACCAGAGTGGTCTGGGTTGGAAGATCATTGCTCTGAATTTTTATTTCTGCAACACTGGATTTTCTATTTCTCTATTTTCTAAGATCTTGTAATTAAAAAAGCTGTACCTAGGTGCCTTTGTATCTAAGATGATGCTGTAAGTGACGGCTTATAAACCTTTCACTATACTCATTGAGTATATGCAATAATAAAGCTAAATCATTTATTAATTCAATCACATATGGGCAAAGCTGAAGGTTGGCATGTGTAGGGGGTTACAGAAGAAATAGAGCCATTTCCTTTATTGTGGAAGAAACAACTCTGTGGTTTTCTGCTCTCGTGTATGTTTATGTTAACACCCAGTCTTGTACTCACTGCAGTGTGGGTCATAGCTGAACTTGGAGACTCAGTTCTCACTGTCTTTTTGTGAATAACATTATTCAATTTCAACTGGGGCAATTGAAATTGAATGTTATTGGGAAACTCAATCCTCAAGGTCACTTGCAGCCAACACCCCAACATGGACTTGCATTTGGATAGCATTGACACCACCTTTTAAGCTCCTCCCATTCCTCAGCTTGACTGACTCTCCCCAGCACACCCAAGATGATGGGCACTTCCCACTACCACTTCCCATGCTCATTCTTTCATGCCCCCGGTGCCACACTCTGTTCTTCCCTGCCAATATCAAGAACATGTATTAGCTGCAGTGCCCAAAACATCTCTGGGAAGTGATTAAACAGTCCTGAGGGTCATGTAGCAAAAAGCACTGACAACATCCCCAGTGAGTTGGAAGAAATGGAGCCCTCCACCCCAATCCTATATGTACAGATCATGGTTCAATACAGATTCAAGTGTTTTATTTAGATAGGAGTTCTCACTAAACAATATCTCATTTTATTTACAAAATCATAGGCATACACATCTCAAATCCTCCTCCAGCACTGACTTAAGTCTCAAACTCAAAGAGAATCAAGAGATGAAGATAAATGACAATTCGTAGGATTAAAATATTGTCTGCACTAGCATGGTGTAACCTTAAGCATTTATTCTTTTTTCATTAACCCCAGTAAATCTTTTCCAATGTGGCTTATTTAGATATCCACTGTCATCTATAGGGTTAGTGTTCAGTTAATGTGTGAACCATTTGCTAGTCATCCATGGAGCTGGCCATATATTCTCCTCCTAACTGATCGGGAAGATTCATTGCAATATTCCAACTTCCTGCTGATGACCTTTGACTGTCTGTTGGAAAGCTAAAGCAATTAAAAAGCAATTCCAAACAAGATGAGTTATTTCAGTTTCAATTGTGGAACAGCTGGAGCCAGATGTGCGTGCCTTCCAATCTGAGGGGGCTCCAGCTGGATTAATATTGTGCTGGTATCAGTTTATCATCGGCTAAACAGACTGCCTTTTACAGTCCCCAGACTGAGTTCCAAGGTCAGGACCAGGGATGGGGGAGGAGGCAGTAGAGGAACATAAAATGGGTTGACATGCTTCAAGTGCCATTCCTGCAACTGTACCAGCAGGAGTGGGATGTGACATGATGCCCATCTGCTCATGGGTCACTCGAGGCCCTTAAATAGTCAAATTCAAGGCCACAAAGGCATCTTGCCACCAGTAATGTGATTCCACCCATGGTGAAAGAGCCCCATGCCAAGCAAGTTTCATTCTTTAGTCCAGTGACCAAACTATTTGGGGTCGGGGTAGAAGCAGTGTGCTGACTCTTTCATGTGCTCATCAGAAATTGCTCTGGTCTTCCTGCCAGCTGTCCCCTTCCTCCCCTATCCACTCCATGAAGCCCCTGCCAGTTTACCCTTGGCAAGACTCTGCCTTGCCCTGGCACACATTTCACAACAGCGGAAGCGGAATGACTTCCCTCAGTGGCTATCAACAGACCCAAAGGAGATGGGTGGATTGCCTGACAAAACATCACCACCAGCACTGTGGTTCAGTGGTTACTCACTGTTGCCACACAATGGGTTCAATCCCAGCTTCTGGGGATTGTCTGTGTGGAGTTTGCACATTCTCCCCATGTCTATGCAGGTCCCCTCTGGGTGCTCTGGTCTCCTCCCATAGTCCACAGATGTGCAGGTTAGGTGAATTGGCCATGCTACATTGCTCATAGTGTTCAGGAATGCGTAGGTTAGGTGCATTTGTCAAGAGTAAATATAGGGCAGGGGAATGGGTCTGGGTGGGTTACTCTGCAGGCGGTTGTGTAGATGCTGTAGGGATTCTATGATTCCAACTCTCATATGGGAGACAGCTCAGGATGAGGAGGTGGTGACAGACAGGCCCTTCCATTTTACCTCACAGCTACATCCCCACCAATTTGAAATGCTGACAGGGAGCTGTGCAATTCAGAAACAAAGAAAAAACAGAAGTTGCTGGAGAAGCTCAGCAAGTCTGGCAATATTTTTGAAAGGAAATCAAAGTTAACATTTTGGATTCACTGACCTATTCTCAGAACTATGATGAAGAGTCCCCAAACCCGAAAGATTTCTATTCACAGATGCTGCCAGACCTGCTGAGCTTTTCCCGCAACTTCTGTTCTTGTTTCTGATTTACAACATCCGCAGTTCTTTCGGTTTTTAGCTGTACAGTTCATCCCAATAACTCTAAACTGCATAGCAGATGAAACCACATTAAAATAAGTTCCGAGCCAGCTAGTCACCAGGATATAACCGAACCACACATTCATTGATTAAAACAGCCTCAGAAGATGATAACCAGCCTCCCAAGAGGCCACCCACTTGTTCTGTCCAGCATCTGAATTTAATTTTTCATTCTGATGCTGACTTTTCACCTCTCATTGCATCAAGCTTGGAAAGGGTGCAGCTGCATGATAACTTTATGTGAAAATTAAGGCAATAGATTGGATTTAATTATGGATCTGACACTTATTTTTTAAATTTGAAAGGTGAACAAAATCAGAAAAAAAAATTTAAAAGCATGTCAAGGGTACTTTCACTGGAAACCTACAGAAGTAAGTTGTAATCTGTTAAGTAGCCGGAATAAATAAGAGAAAGCAGCCAGAAGCATTCTTTTAAATCATTCGCGGGACGCGGGAGGAGCAGGCTGGCCAATGTTTATTGCCCATCCCTAGCTGCCCCTTGAGAAAGTGGTAGTGAGCTGTTTTTGCCATTGTCATTTTCAGTGCTGGGTCGATGTCTGGTTTCATTTCTTTGATGAGACTCTGTGGTGATTGATACAATTGAATGGCTTGCTAGGCCATTTCAGAGGGCAGTTGAGAATCCACCACATTGCTGTCACATGCTAGTGAATCAGATGAGATTCCCGATAAATAACAACAGTCATCAGGAGATTCTTAATTCCAAATATTTTTATTGAATTCAAGTTCCACCATTTGCAGTTGCAGGATTTGAAACTGGCTCCCCAGAACATTCACAGAGAGTCTGGATTAATACAACGGGGATTCTAGGATCCATGGGCACAGCCTTAGAATTAGAGAGGGTCAATTTAAGATGGAAATGAGGAGACATTTCTTCAGCCAGAGAATGGTGGACCTGTGGAATTCATTACCACAAACACAGTGGAGGCCGGGACATTATATGTCTTCAAGGCAGGGATTGATAAATTTATAATCTTGCAAGGAATTAAGGGCTATTGGGAGAGTGCAGGTAAGTGGCGTTGAAATGCCCATCAGCCATGATTGAATGGTGGAGAGGACTCGATGGGCCAAATGGCCTTACTTCCACTCCTATGTCTTATGGTCTTATGTCTTAAAACATGGAGCTGCAGATGCTTGAAATCTGAAACAAAAACAGAAATTATTGGAGAAACCCAGCAGGTTTCTGATGAAGAGTCAATTGGATTCAAAGCATCAACCATGCTTTCTTCCCAAAGATGCTGCTAGACTTACTGAGTTTGACCATGCAATTTCTGTACCTGTTAATAGTCGAACAATAATACCACTATGCAATTGCCTCCCCACCACTGCCTTATTAACAAAAATTACAGATAGGAGGTTCCCAATACATTGGGCAGCAGTCATTTCGATGCACTGAATTTCAGCTCAAACATGAGTGATACAGTCTGCAAATACTGAGGTCTACTTAACCATTTGCTCAATTTTTCACAAACTTCTGTGGATAAATTTAAATGGAAATTTTGGATTCCAAGAGGAACTGTGAGTTGCTGAATGCTGCATTACAATAAACCACATTATAGTGAGATTTCAGTGTAAATTGCTTAAATACTATCTCAAAATTGCTAGAAATTAATCATTATTCAATTTGTAGCATCTGTTTAAATGCAAAGAAGCTGAGTTGTTTATGGTGCTCAAATTAAAGACATTATTAATATGAAGTTTGAAACAATTCTTCATTTGACTACAATCAGTATAGATTTAACCATAATAAACTAACTAAGGATATTTTACAAGAAATAACGACACTGAACCATATTAGGAAATATTATGTCAGACGACTAAAACCCTGGTCATTGAAGTAGGTTTCAGGAAGTATCATAAGGGAGGAGAGCAATGCAGAAGGGCAGAGAGCCGCAATGAGCATACTCCAACATTTGGTGTCTAGACATCTGAAGGTATATCCACCAATAGTGGAGCAATTAAAATTGGGAAATGCATAACAGAAACTAGAGAAGCACAGTTATCCCCAAAATTGAAGAGCTGGATAAGATGACAGAGATAGGGTAAGGGCAAGACCATGGACGTATTTCAAAGTGAGGATGAGAATTTTAAAGTTAAGACTTTGCTTGACTGGGAACCAATGTGAATCATCAGGCACAAGGGTAAAAGGGAACAGGGCTTCCTGCAAGTTAAGATATGGACTGTGGTTTGGAGGCCTTCATGTTTCTGAAGGTTGGAACGTAGGACTCCAGACAAAATTCATTAGAATGGCCAATGCTGCAGGTCATAGAGACAGATGTCAATGAGTGTTTCAGTCTGCAGCAGGTGAACTGAGACAAGGATGAAGTAGTACTCCCAGTGATGGCATAAAATGGCCGGAATACCGTTTCAGTTTCAATGACACTAAATTTTGGGATGGACAGGCTTCATCTGGAATTATTGCTGAATGGAGATGGAGTCAGTAGCTGGCCAATGCAGTTTGGGTTCACAAACCATGGCTTTAGCCTTCCCACTACTTGATGGGTAGAAACTGAATTTTAAAAATACAGCCTGCCCCTGAGAGCTCGTGGGGTGCAGTGGCAATGTTCCTGTCTCTGAGCCAGGAGTCCTGGGTTCAAGACCCGCCTGCCCCTGAGATGTAGGGATGGTAAATTGAAAATTATGTACAGCATCCCTCTGCCTGCTATTTCAATAGAACCAATCAAACCAGGCTTGCACCTTCCTTAAAAAGGACAACAGAGCAATGGCCTATGAACTTGTCAAATATTTGCCATTAATATTGCTAATAGTTATGTCTATCCACCATTCAACAAATGGCAACTATAAATATCTTGTACAATTTCGATATTCACTATTACCATTCATTGTAATATAGCTCATCAGCAAAATGAAAATAGTAACCATCTTGTAAACGATCTCTTTTTTAAGTACATACAATTCGATGTCTGTCATATGAATACAATGTGCTGCTATCAAAGGTTATTGTCCCAAAGATCAATTACTAATTGAAACAGGGCGAAACAGACAAATTTAGCTTTTTGTTTATCCTCAAGTAAAAATATGTGTGTGGCACTCACTCTTATCAGCATAGCTAAAACCTGACTACATCCCCACATCAGGATCATTGGAAGACAGCCCTGAGGCACGATTCTGCAGCCTTCTGATTGCAAAGCAAGTGCTCAATTGTTTGAACTATCTGGCAACAAGCCATTTTGTTATTTGCCTCTTCCTAAAATGACTTGAAAATGTTGAACAATGCTCATGTCATTCAACACAATATTAATTCCTAACATAAGTTATGCACAGGTAAAAAATGAGGTCTGCAGATGCTGGAGATCAAAGTTGAAAATGTGTTGCTGGTTAAAGCACAGCAGGTTAGGCAGCATCCAAGGAATAGGAAATTCGACGTTTCGGGCATAAGCCCTTCATCCTGAAACGTCGAATTTCCTATTCCTTGGATGCTGCCTAACCTGCTGTGCTTTAACCAGCAACACATTTTCAACAATAAGTTATGCACAGCCAGATATCTAAACATTGTGTTTAGTTTTGCATCACAGCATCGAGGAAGGTACAGGTAGCATCAAATATAAATGAGCTACGAAGAATAGTTAAACTTTATAGTCCAGAAGGCAGATAATTAGTTTTGACCTCACAAAAATATATGATACATTCCCTGGTATCACTTATTTTAACTCATATTAATTCTTTAAAGTTCGCATAGAATGTCTGCCCATAGGACTAAAACAACAATATTGAGAGCTGAGAAGATTTGTCTATTCTCAGTGAACAAACTACTCAGAGACCAAGCCCTGTAAGTTACGAACAGGCCAAGTGTGTATGGAAGTTCCTCTCATTATGACTGATGTGTCCATTGGAATTGTTCACCCCATTCTTTAACAATAGTGCTGTATGAGCAAACCTCTCTACTGACCAACATACTGTACAAAGCTGAGTGTTCCATTGCTCACAATAGGTAGGCTTGTTACAACCATTCTCTTTCCGCATAGGGATGTACAGGGTCTGCTTCGTCTGGAGTGGTAGAGAGAAACTTGACATTAACACAGGAAGAGGTTCATCGTAACTTAAACTTTATTGGATGCTAGCAACTAAGTACAAGACATTGTAACAGAAACAATGGGAAGAAACAAATAGTGGTTTCCTTCTATGTTGGTAAGCTGTCCTCCCACCAAGTCTGTAGTGGGTGATGCTTAAGGAAGTCTTCAGTCTTCCATTCTTGCATATTTTCTGCTCCCCCTAATCAACCACATCCTCATCCTCAACCACTGCACCCTCCCCACCAAAGCTTTTTCTTCCTATATGATTATTTCTATCACACGTCTCTGCAAATCTGTAACTTTACAAATTCAGGCAGCCTGGAGGTTTCAGTATTCCCATAAAATGTATTCAATATGCACTTGGAAAGATTGTAGATCTCTGGGTTGAAGACTGTTGATTTCCATTCTGCTCCTAATGGTGTAAAATCAGAAAATATCTTCAAATAGGAGGACTTTTAATCTCTTGGAGTTGTTTGGTGGAGGACATCTTTCCTGCTGAAACAGGTAACTCCTCCATTGCAACATTTGGTATCTGTCCTACTCAGTGTATGGGTTTCTTGTGTCACCACAGGTTTTGCCCTTTAAGAACTGAATGAATAAATTCTGCTGAACTCCTGTGATAAGGTTGATCTTCTTCTCTTAGGATTGATTTATGGATTTCAGGTTCTAGATTTTAGCTTTGCTGTATGGCTGTCTCTACAGTCAAATCTTCTTTTAACAATCATAAATATGTCAAACGAATCATTAGCAATTCATCGATTCTACCTCTTATGAATTCTAGCTTTCAATCACCATTGTCAGGCTTTTCCACCAGTATGAGAAAGTGATAGGCTGGAGATCAGAGTTGAAAAGTGTAGTGCTGGAAAAGCACAGCCAGTCAGCATTAGCTCTTCACCAGGAATGAGGGCATGGCCCAAGGGGGCTGAGAGTTAAATGGGAGGGGGCTGGGGCTACGGGAAAGGTAGCTGACAGCATGATATGTAAATGAAGGTGGGGGTAAAGGTGATAAGTCAGATGGGAAGATGGAGCGAATAGATGGGAAGGAAGTTGGACAGGTAGGACAGGTCAAGAAGGTGGTGCCGAGTTGGAAGGCTGGATCTAGGATAAGGTGGAGGGAGGGGACATGAGGAAACTGGTGAAACAACCCCACCGCCCTGTGGCTAAACATTTTAACTCCTCCTCTCACTCTGCCAAGGACATGCAAATCTTGGGACCTTCTCCACTGCCAAACTCCAACCATCCAATGCCTGGAGGAAGAACGCCTCATCTTCCGCCTTGGGATCCTCCTGCCACATGGGATTAATGTGGACTTCACCATATTCCTCATTTCCCCTCCACCCACCTTATCCCAGATCCAACCATCCAACTCAGTACCACCCTCTTGACCTGTCCTACCTGTTCATCTTCCTTCCCACCTATCTGCTCCACCCTCCTCTCCGACCTATCACCTTCACTCCCACCTTCATCTACCTATCGCACTCCCAGCAACCTACCCCCCCCCCAGCCCCAACAATTCCTCCCATTTATCTCTCAGCCCCTTGATGCACAAGGCTTATTCCTGATGAAGACGTTATGCTCAAAACATTGACTCTCCTGCTCCTCAGATGCTGCCTGACCAGCTGTGCTTTTCCAGCATCACAATTTTTGACTTTTCCACCACTATGTTGAGATCATTGAAATAGAATAGAATATCCTACAATGTCATGTGTACACCATTGTAGAAGTACAGTGAAAAGCTTTTACAATGTCTGCCTGTTATGAATGCTGTTCACCATGTTGTCTGTGCAATCCTTACTGCTGTTCACCATGTTGTCTGTGCAATCCTTAGTCGTGTTCACCATGTTGTTTGCGCAGTCCTTACTGCTTTTCACCAGGTTGTGTGTGCTATCCTTACTGCTGTTCACCATGTTGTATGTGCAATCCTTACTGCTGATCACCATGTTGTATGTGCAATCATTATTGGTGTTCACTATATTGTGTGCACAAACATTACTGCTGTTCACTATGCTGTATACACAATCCTTACTGCTGATTACCATGTTATATGTGCAATCCTTGCTGCTGTTCACCATGTTGCATGCGCAATCCTTACTGCTGATCACCATGTTGCATGTACAATCCTTACTGCTGATCACCATGTTGTATGTGCAATCCTTACTGTTGTTCACCATTTGGTCTGTGCAATCCTTACTGGTGTTCACCATTTGTATGCACAATCCTTACTGCTGTTCACCAAGTCGTATGTGCAATCCTTACTGCTCTTCACCATGTTTACTGCTGTTCACCATTTTGTATATGCAATCCCTACTGCTGATTACCATGTTGTAAGCGCAATCCTTACTGATCATCACCATGTTGTATGCGCAATCCTGATTACTTTTCAACCTGTTGTCTGTGAATCCTTACTGGTATTCGCCATGTTGGATGTGTAATCCTTACTGCTGATCACAATGTTTTGCATGCGCAATCCTGACTACTATTCAACCTGCTGTCTGTGAAATCCTTACTGGTGTTCAGCAAGTTGTATGCACAATCCTTACTGCTGTTCAACACGTTGTATTCCCATTGCTTACTGCTGTTCACCATGTTGTGTGCACAATCCTTACTGTTGCTCACCATGTTGTATGTGCAATCCTTACTGTTATTCACCATGTTGTATGTGCAATCCTTACTGCTGTTCATCACGTTATACGCACAATCCTTACTGCTGTTCACCATGTTGTATGTGCAATCCTTACAGCTGGTCACCATGTTGTATGCGCAATCCTGACTACTATTCAACCTGCTGTCTGTGAAATCCTTACTGGTGTTCACCATGTTGTATGTGCAATCCTTACTGCTGTTCAACACGTTGATTATGCAATCCTTGCTGCTGTTCAGCATGTTGTATGTGCAATCCTTACTGCTGTTCACCAAGTTGTATGCGCAATCCTGACTACGATACAACCTGCTGTCTGTGAAATCCTTACTGGTGTTCAGCAAGTTATATTCACAATCCTCACTGTTATTCACCATGTTGTGTGCACAATCCTTACTGCTGTTCACCATGTTGTATGCACAATCCTTAGTGGTGTTCACCATGTTGTACGTGCAATCCTACCTGCTGTTCACCATGTTGTCTGTGCAATCCTTCCTGCTGTTCGCCATGTTGTTTGCACAATCCTTACTGCTGTACACCATGTTGTTTGCGCAATCCTTACTGCTGTTCACCCTGTTGTCTGTGCTATCCTTACTTCCGTTCAACCTATTATATGTGCAATCCTTACTGCTGTTCATCATGTTGCATGTGCAACCCTTACTACTGTTCGCAATGTTGTTTATGCAGTCCTTACTGCTGTTCACCATGTTGTATGCGCATTCCTTACTGCTTTTCACCATGTTGTATATGCAATCCTTACAGCTGTTCACAATGTTGTATGCGTACTCCTTACTGCTGATCACCATGTCCTAGGCACAATCCGTCTTGGTGTCCACCATGTTGTATCAGCGATCCTTCCTGCTGATCACCTCGTTGCATGAACAATCTTAACTGCTGTTCACCATGTTGTATGCACAATCCTTACTGGTGTTCACAATGTTGTATATGCAATCTTTACTGCTGTTCACCATGTTGTCTGTGCAATCCTTACTGCTGATTACCATGTTGTATATGCAATCCTTCCTGAGAATACCATTTTGTGTGTTCAATGATTACTGCTGTTCACCATGTTGTCTGTGCAATCCTTACTGCTGTTCCCCATGTTGTTTGCACAATCCTTACTGCTGTTCACCATGTTGTATGTGCAATCCTATTTGCTGTTCGCCATGTTTTATGTGCAATCCATACTGCAGTTAACCATGTTGTATATGTAATCTATACTGCTGATCACCATGTTGTATGTGGAATCCTTCCTGCTGTTCCCCATGTTATGAGCAATCCTTCCTTCTGATCACCACGTTGTGTGAGCAATCTTCACTGCTGTTCACCATGTTGTATGCGCAATCTTTACTGGTGTTCACGATGTTGTATGTGCAATCCTTA
This sequence comes from Hemiscyllium ocellatum, assembly GCF_020745735.1. NCBI lineage: Eukaryota > Metazoa > Chordata > Chondrichthyes > Orectolobiformes > Hemiscylliidae > Hemiscyllium > Hemiscyllium ocellatum. Next base: position 109,679,337 of record NC_083403.1, on the reverse strand, counting down.
CTGCTGTTCACCATGTTGTTTGCGCAAAACTTACTGCTGTTTACCCTGTTGTATGCGCATTCCTTACTGCTTTTCACCATGATGTATGTGCAACCCTTACAGCTGTTCACCATGTTGTCTGAGCAATCCTTACTGCTGCTCACCACGTTGTATATGCAATCCTTACTGCTGATCACTATGTTGTATGCACATTCCTTACTGCTGATCACCATATCCTATGCACAATCCGTACTGGTGTCCACCATGTTGTATGAGCAATCTTCACTGCTGTTCACCATGTTGTATGCACAATCCTTACTGGTGTCCACCATGTTGTCTGTGCCATCCTTACTGCTGTTCACCATGTTGTATGCGGATTCCTTATTGCTTTTCACCATGTTGTTTGTGCAATCCTTACAGCTGCTCGCCATGTTGTCTGAGCAATCATCACTGCTGATTATCATGTTGCATGTGCAATCCTTACTGCTGTTCACCATGTTGTATGCACAATTCTTAATGCTGATTACCATGTTGTATATGCAATCGTTACTGCTGATTATCATGTTGCATGCACAATCCTTACTGCTGATTACCATGTTGTTTGTGCAATCCTTACTGCTGTTCACCATATTGTATGCGCATTCCTTACTACTTTTCACCATGTTGTTTCGGCAAACCTTTCTGCTGTTCACCATGTTGTCTGTGCAACTTTTACTGCTGTTCACCATGTTGTATGCACAATCCTTACTGCAGTTCACCATGTTGTATGTGCAATCTATACTGCTGTTCACCATGTTGTATACACAATCCTTACTGGTGTCCACCATGTTGTATATGCAATCTTTAATGCCGCCCACCATGTTGACTGTGCAATCCTTACTGCTGTTCACCATGTTGTATGCGGATTCCTTATTGCATTTCACCATGTTGTTTGTGCAATCCTTACAGCTGTTCACCATGTTGCCTGAGCAATCATTACTGCTGATTACCATGTTGTCTGTGCAATACTTACTGTGGCTTAACATGTTGCATGTGCAATCCTTACTGCTGTTCACCATGTTATATGCGCAATCCTTACCGCTATTCCCTATGTTTTTTGCACAATCGTTATTGCTGTTCACCATGTTGTATGTGCAATCCTGACTGATGTTTACCATGTTGTACGTGCAGTCCTTACTGCTGTTCCCCATGTTGTTTCTGCAATCCTTACTGCTGTTCACCATGTTGTCTGTGCTATCCTTACTGCTGATCACCATGATGTCTGTTCAATCCTTACAGGTGATCACCATGTTATATGCGCAATCCTTACTGCTGTTCAACCAGTTGTCTGTGTAATCCTTACTGCGGTTCACCATGTTGCATGTGCAACATTTACTGCTGTTCCCGATGTTGTATGCACAATCCGTAGTGGTGTTCACCATGTTGAATGTGCAATCCTTACAGCTGATCACCATGTTGTAAGTGCAATGCTTACTGCTGTTCACCATGTTGTACGCACAATCCTTACTGCTGTTCACCATGTTGTATGTGCAATCCTTGCTACTGTTCACCATGATGTATGGGCAATTCTTACTGCTGTTCACCATGTTGTATGCGCATTCCTTGCTGCAGTTCACCATGTTGTATATGCAATCCTTACTGCTTATTACCATGCTGTATGCACAATCCTTACGCTGATCACCAAGTTGTATGTGCAATCTTTCCTGCTGGTGACCATGTTGTATGCGCTATCCTTACTGCTGTTCACAATGTCGTATGCCCACCCTTACTGCTGCTCACCATGTTTTCTGTGCAATCCTTACTGCTGTTCACCAGGTTGTATGTGCAATCCGTAATGCTCTTCACCAGGTTGTATGTGCAATCCTATTTGCTGATCACCATGTTGTGCGTGCAATCCTTCTTGCTGTTCACCATGTTGTCTGTTCAATCCTTACTGCTGTTCCTCATGTTGTATGTGCAATCCTTACTGCTCTTCACCATGTAGTATGCACAATCCTTACTGCTGTTCGCCATGTTGTATGTGCAATCCTTACTGCTGTTCACCATGTTGTATGAGTAATCTTTTCTGCTATTCACCATGTTGTCGGTGCAATCTTTATTGCTGTTCAACATGCCTGTGCAATCCTTATTAGTGTTCACCATGTTGTATTTGCAATCCTTCCTGCTGTCCACCATGTTGTATGCACAATATTTACTGCTGTTCACCATGTTATAAGTGCAATCCTTCCTGCTGTTCAACCTGTTGTCTGTGTAATCCTTCCTGGTGTTCCCCATGTTGCACGTGCAACATTTACTGCTGTTCCCGATGTTGTTTGCGCAGTCCTTACTGCTGTTAACCATGTTGTATGCAAAATCCATACTTCTGTTGACCATGTCATACGCACAATCCTTACTGCTGTTCACCATGTTGTCTGTGCACTTTTTACTGCTGTTCACCATGTTGAATGTGCATTCTTTATTGCTGTTCACCAAGTTGTTTTTGCAATCCTTACTGCTGTTCACCATGTTCTATGTGCAATCCGTACTGCTTTTCCCCATGTTGTTTCTGCAATCCTTACTGTTGATCACCATGTTGTCTGTTCAATCTTTACTGCTGTTCAACTTATTATATGTGCAATCCTTACTGCTGATTACCATGTTGTATGCACAATCCTTACTGCTGTTCACCAGGTTGTATGTGCAATCCTATTTGCTGTTCACCATGTTGTATGTGCAATCCTTACTGCTGTTCACCATGTTCTCTGCGCAATCCTTACTGTTGTTCACCATGTTGTATGCGCAATCCTTACAGCTGATTACCATGATGTATATGCAATCCTTCCTGCTGATTACCATGTTGTATGCACATTCCTTACTGCTGATCACCATGTTGTATGTGCAATTCTTATTGCTGTTCACCCTTTTGTCTATGCAATTTTTACTGCTGTTCACCATGTTGTATGAGCAATCCTTAGTGCTGTTCATCATGTTGAATGCTCAATCCTCACTGCAGTTCACCATGTTGTATGAGCAATCCTTGCTACTGTTCACCATGATGTATGGGCAATCCTTACTGCTGTTCACCATGTTGTATGCGCATTCCTTGCTGCAGTTCACCATGCTGTATATGCAATCCTTACTGCTTATTACCATGCTGTATGCACAATCCTTACTGCTGATCACCAAGTTGTATGTGCAATCTTTCCTGCTGGTGACCATGTTGTATGCGCTATCCTTACTGCTGTTCACAATGTCGTATGCCCACCCTTACTGCTGCTCACCATGTTTTCTGTGCAATCCTTACTGCTGTTCACCAGGTTGTGTGTACAATCCTTACTGCTGTTCACCAGGTTTTATGTGTAATCCTATTAGCTGTTCACCATGTTGTATGTGCAATCCTTAATGCTCTTCACCAGGTTGTATGTGCAATCCTATTTGCTGATCACCATGTTGTGCGTGCAATCCTTCCTGCTGTTCACCATGTTGTCTGCGCAATCCTTACTGCTGTCCCTCATGGTGTATTTGCAATCCTTACTGCTCTTCACCATGTAGTATGAGTAATCTTTTCTGCTGTTCACCATGTTGTCGGTGCAATCTTTACTGCTGTTCAACATGTTTTATGTGCGATTCTTACTGCTGTTCACCATGTTGTATGCACAATCCTTACTGGTGTTCACCATGCTGTATGTATAATCCTTACTGCACATCACTATGTTATCTGTGCTATCTACTGCTGTTCAACATGTCTGTGCAATCCTTATTGGTGTTCACCATGTTGTATGTGCAATCCTTCCTGCTGTTCACCATGTTGTATGTGCAATACTTATTGGTGTTCACCATGTTGTATATGCAATCCTTACTGCTGATCGCCATGTTGTATGTGCGATCCTCACTGCTGTTCACCATGTTGTATGCACAATCCTTACTACTGTTCACCATGTTGTTTGCACAATACTTACTGCTGTTCAGCATGTTGTATGTGTAATCCTTACTGCTGTTCGTCATGTTGTCTGTGCGATCCTTACTGCTGTTGACCATGTTGTATTCGCAATCCTTACTGCTGTTCACCATGTTGTGTGTGTAATCCTTACTACTGTTCACCATGTTGTATGTGCAATCCTTACGGATGTTTAGCATGTTGTATGTGCAATCCTTACTGCTGTTCACCATGTTGCTTGCGCAAAACTTACTGCTGTTTATCATGTTGTTTGCGCAATTCTTACTGCTATTCCCCATGTTGTATGCGCAATCCTTACTGCTGTTCACCATGTTGTCTCTGTAATCCTTACTGGTGTTCCCCATGTTGCATGTGCAACATTTACTGCTGTTCCCGATGTTGTTTGCGCAGTCCTTACTGCTGTTCACCATGTTGTATGCACAATACTAATTGCTGATCACCATGTTGTATGTGCAATCCTTACTGCTGATTACCATGTTGCATGTTGAATTCTTACTGCTGTTCACCATGTTGTATGTGCAATTCTTACTGCTGTTCACCATGTTGTATGCACAATCCTTACTGCTGTTCACCGTGTTGTCTGTGTAATGTTTACTGCTGTTCAACATGGTGTCGGTGAAATCCTTATTGGTGTTCACCATGTTGTATGTGCAATTCCTACTGTTGATCACCATGTTGAATGTGCAATACTTACAGATGTTCAGCATGTTGTATGCACAATCCTTACTGCTGATTACCATGTTGTATGTACAATCCTTACTGCTGTTCACCATGTTGTATGTGCAATTCTTACTGCTGTTCACCATGTGGTATGTGCAATCCTTACTGCTTTTCAGCATGTTGTATGTGCAATCCTTACTGCTGTTCACCATGTTGTCTGTGCAATCTTTACTGCTGTTCACCATGTTGTATGCACAATCCTTACTGCTGTTCACCATGTTGAATGTGCAATCCATACTGCTGTTTAGCATGTTGTATGTGTAATCCTTACTGCTGTTCACCATGTTGTCTGTGCAATCTTTACTGCTGTTCAACATGTCTGTGCAATCCTTATTGGTGTTCACCATGTTGTGTGTGCAATCCTTCCTGCTGACCACCATGTTGTATGTGCGATCCTTACTGCTGTTCACCATGTTGTATGCACAATCCATACTGCTGTTCTCCATGTTGTATGTGCAATCCTTACTCTTGAATACCATGTTGTATGTGCAATCCTTACTGCTGTTCACCATGTTGTATGTGCAATTCTTACTGCTATTCACCATGTTGTATGTGCAATCCTTACTGCAGTTCATCATGTTGCATACAAAATACTTACTGCTGATCACCATGTCGTATGCGCAATCCTTCCTGCTGTTCAACATGTTTTATGTACGATTCTTACTGCTGTTCACCATGTTGTATGCACAATCCTTACTGGTGTTCACCATGCTGTATGTATAATCCTTACTGCTCATCACTATGTTATGTGTGCTATCTACTGCTGTTCAACATGTCTGTGCAATCCTTATTGGTGTTCACCATGTTGTATGTGCAATCCTTCCTGCTGTTCACCATGTTGTATGTGCAATACTTATTGGTGTTCACCATGTTGTATATGCAATCCTTACTGCTGATCACCATGTTGTATGTGCGATCCTCACTGCTGTTCACCATGTTGTATGCACAATCCTTACTACTGTTCACCATGTTGTTTGCGCAATACTTACTGCTGTTCAGCATGTTGTCTGTGCGATCCTTACTGCTGTTGACCATGTTGTATTCGCAATCCTTACTGCTGTTCACCATGTTGAATGTCCAATCCTTACTACTGTTCACCATGTTGCATGTGTAATCCTTACGGATGTTTAGCATGTTGTGAGTTCATGGAATGCCCTGCCCGTATCAGTGGTGAACTCTCCTTCTTTATGGTCATTTAAGCGGGCATTGGATAGGCATTTGGAAGTTATTGGGCTAGTATAGGTTAGGTAGGATTCGGTCGGCGCAACATCGAGGGCCGATGGGCCTGTACTGCGCTGTATCCTTCTATGTTCTATGTTCTATGTATGTGCAATCCTTACTGCTGTTCACCATGTTGTATGTGCAATCCTTACGGATGTTTAGCATGTTGTATGTGCAATCCTTACTGCTGTTCACCATGTTGTTTGCGCAAAACTTACTGCTGTTTATCATGTTGTTTGCGCAATTCTTACTGCTGTTCACCATGTTGTATGTGTAATCCTTACTGCTGTTCACCATGTTGTATGTGTAATCCTTACTGCTGTTCACATTGTTGTCTGTGCAATCCTTCCTGCTGTTCAGCATGTTGTATGTGCAATCCTTACTACGTCCACCATGTTGTATGAACAATCCTTACTGCTATTCACCATGTTGAATGTCCAATCCTTACTGCTGTTCACCATGTTGTATGTGCAATCCGTACTGCAGTTCCCCATGCTGTTTGCGCATAACGTACTGCTGTTTATCATGTTGTCTGCGCAATTCTTACTGCTATTCACCATGTTGTCTGTGCAATCCTTCCTGCTGTTCAGCATGTTGTATGTGCAATCCTTACTACTGTACACCGTGTTGTATGCACAATCCTTACTGCTGTTCACCATGTTGAATGTCCAATCCTTACTGCTGTTTAGCATGTTGGATGTGCAATCCGTACTGCAGTTCCCCAGGTTGCTTGCGCAAAATTCACTGCTGTTTACCATGTTGTTTGCGCAATTCCTACTGCTATTCACCATGTTGTATGCACAATCCCAAGTGCTGTTCACCATGATGTATGTTCAATCGTTACTGCTGTTCAGCATGTTGCATACAAAATACTTACTGCTGATCACCATGTTGTCTGTGCAATCCTTATTGCTGAATACCATGTTGTATGTGCAATCCTTACTGCTGTTCACCATGTTGAATGTGTAATCCTTACTGCTGTTCACCATGTTGTATGTGCAATCCTTACTGCTGTTTACCATGTTGTATGTGCAATCCTTACTGCAGTTCACCATGTTGTATGTGAGATCCTTACTGCTGTTCAACATGTCTGTGCAATCCTTATTGGTGTTCACCATGTTGTATGTGCAATCCTTCCTGCTGTCCACCATGTTGTATGTGAGATCCTTACTGCTGTTCAACAAGTTGTCCGTGCAATCCTTACTGCTGTTCACCATGTTGTATGTGCAATCCTTATTGCTGTTCACCATGTTATATGCAGAATCCTTACTGCTGTTCACCACTTTGTATGTGCTATCCTTACTGCTGTTCACCATGTTGTATGTGCAATCGTTGCTGCTGTTCACCATGTTGCATGCACAATCCTTACTTGTGTTCACCATGTAGTATGTGCAATCCTGACTACTGTTCACCATGTTGTATGCACAATGCTTAGTGCTGTTCACCATGTTCTATGTGCAATCCTTACTGCTGATCACCTTGTGGTCTGTGCAATCCTGCCTGCTGTTCAAAATGTTGTCTGTGCAATCCTTACTACTGTTCACCATGTTGTATGCCCGATCCTTACTGGTGTTCACCATGTTGTGTGTGCAATCCTTACTGCTGCTCACCATGTTGTATGCACAATGCTTACTGCTGCTCACCTTATTGTATGCACAATCCTTCCTGCTGTTCACCATGTTGTTTGCGCAATGCTTACTGCTGTTCAGCATGTTGTATGTGTAATCCTTACTGCTGTTCCTCATGTTGTCTGTGCGATCCTTACTGCTCTTCACCATGTAGTTTGCACAATCCTTACTGCTGTTCGCCATGTTGAATGTGCAATCCATACTGCTGTTTAGCATGTTGTATGTGTAATCCTTACTGCTGATCACCATGTTGTATGTTTGATCCTTACTGCTGTTCACCATGTTGTATGCACAATGGGCATCACGGCCATTAGTGGGCAGCACGGTGGCACAGTGGTTAGCACTGCTGCCTCACAGCGCCTGTAGACCCGGGTTCAATTCCCGACTCAGGCGACTGACTGTGTGGAGTTTGCACGTTCTCCCCGTGTCTGCGTGGGTTTCCTCCGGGTGCTCCGGTTTCCTCCCACAGTCACAAAGATGTGCGGGTCAGGTGAATTGGCCAGGCTAAATTGCCCGTAGTGTTAGGTAAGGGGTAAAATGTAGGGGTATGGGTGGGTTGCGCTTCGGCGGGTCGGTGTGGACTTGTTGGGCCGAAGGGCCTGTTTCCACACTGTAAGTCTAATCTAATCTAATCCATACTGCTGTTCTCCATGTTGTATGCACAATACTTACTGCTGATCACCATGTTGTATGTGTAATCCTTACTGCTGTTCAGCATGTTGTATGTGCAATCCTTACTGCTGTTCAGCATGTTTAATGCACAATCCTTACTTCTGTTCACCATGTTGAATGTCCAATCCTTACTGCTGTTCACCATGTTGAATGTCCAATCCTTACTGCTGTTTAGCATGTTGTATGTGCAATCCGTACTGCAGTTCCCCATGTTGCTTGCGCAAAATTCACTGCTATTTACCATGTTGTTTGCGCAATTCTTACTGCTATTCACCATGTTGTATGCACAATCCTAAGTGCTGTTCACCATGATGTATGTTCAATCGTTACTGCTGTTCAGCATGTTGCATACAAAATACTTACTGCTGATCACCATGTTGTCTGTGCAATCCTTATTGCTGAATACCATGTTGTATGTGCAATCCTTACTGCTGTTCACCATGTTGAATGTGTAATCCTTACTGCTGTTCGTCATGTTGTATGTGCAATCCTTACTGCTGTTCGTCATGTTGTATGTGCAATCCTTACTGCTGTTCACCATGATGTATGTTCAATCTTTACTGCTGTTCACCATGTTGTATGTGCAATCCTTACTGCAGTTCACCATGTTGCATACAAAATACTAACTGTTGATCACCATGTTGTCTGTGCAATCCTTACTGTTGCTCACCATGTTAAATGTGCAATCCTTACTGCTGTTTAGCATGTTGCATGTGTAATCCTTACTGCTGTTCAACATGTTGTCTGTGCAATCTTTACTGCTGTCAACATGTCTGTGCAATCCTTATTGGTGTTCACCATGTTGTATGTGCAATCCTTCCTGCTGTCCACCATGTTGTATGTGAGATCCTTACTGCTGTTCACCATGTTGCATGCACAATCCTTACTACTGTTCACCATGTTGTATGCACAATCCTTACTGGTGTTCACCATGCTGTATGTATAATCCTTACTACTGTTCAACATGTTGTATGCACAATCCTTACTGGTGTTCACCATGCTGTATGTACAATCCTTACTGCTCATCACTATGTTATGTGTGCAATCTTTACTGCTGTTCACCATGTTGTATGTGCAATACTTATTGGTGTTCACCATGTTGTTTAAGCAATCCATACTGCTGATGACCATGTTGTATGTGAGATCCTCACTGCTGTTCACCATGTTGTTTGCGCAATACTTACTGCTGTTCAGCATGTTGTATGTGTAATCCTTACTGCTGTTCGTCATGTTGTCTGTGCGATCCTTACTGCTGTTCACCATGTTGTGTGTGCAATCCTCACTGCTGTTCACCATGTTGAATGTCCAATCCTCACTGCTGTTCACCATGTTGAATGTCCAATCCTTACTGCTGTTCACCATGTTGCATACAAAATACTAACTGTTGATCACCATGTTGTATGTGCGATCCTCACTGCTGTTCACCATGTTGTTTGCGCAATACTTACTGCTGTTCAGCATGTTGTATGTGTAATCCTTACTGCTGTTCACCATGTTGTATGTGCGATCCTTACGGATGTTTAGCATGTTTTATGTGCAATCTTTACTGCTGTACACCATGTTGTTTGCGCAAAACTTACTGCTGTTTATCATGTTGTTTGCGCAATTGTTACTGCTATTCACCATGTTGTATGCACAATCCTTACTGCTGTTCACCATGTTGTATGTGTAATCCTTACTGCTGTTCACCATGTTGTCTGTACAATCCTTACTACTGTTTACCATGTTGTATGCCCGATCCTTACTGGTGTTCACCATGTTGTTTGCGCAATGTTTACTGCTGTTTAGCATGTTGTATGTGTAATCCTTACTGCTGTTCACCATGTTGTATGCACAATCCATACTGCTGTTCACCATGTTGCATGTGTAATCCTTACTGCTGTTCACCATGTTGAATGTGCAATCCTTACTGCTGTTTAGCATGTTGTATGTGCAATCCTTACTATGTTCCCCATGTTTTTTGCGAAAAACGTACTGCTGTTTACTATGTTATTTGCGCAATTCTTACTGCTATTCACCATGTTGTATGCACAATCCTGAGTGCTGTTCACCATGATGTATGTGCAACCCTTACTTCTGTTCACCATGTTGTTTGTGCAATCCTAACTGCTGTTCACCCTGTTTTCTGCGCATTCCTTACTGCTGTTCACCATGTTGTATGTGCAATCCTTATTGCTGTTCACCATGTTATATGCAGAATCCTTACTGCTGTTCACCATGGTGTATGTGCAATCGTTTCTGCTGTTCACCATGGTGTATGTGCAATCCTTACTGCTGGTCACCATGTTGTATGCACAATCCTTACTGCTGCTCACCATGTTGTATGCACAGTCCTTATTGACCTCAAATTCACTTGCACCTTCTCAGACTCCTCCCTCCCCTTCCTAGACCTTTCCATTTCTATCTCGGGCGACCAAATCAACACGGACATTTCCTATAAACCGACTGACTCCCACAGCTACCTAGATTACACCTCCTCCCACCCTGCCCCCTGTAAAAATGCCATCCCATATTCCCAATTCCTTCGTCTCCGCCGCATCTGCTCCCAGGAGGACCAGTTCCAATACCGTACAGCCCAGATGGGCTCCTTCTTCAAGGGCTGCAGTTTCCCCCCAGACGTGATCGACGATGCCCTCCACCGCATCTCCTCCACTTCCCGCTCCTCCGCCCTTGAGCACCGCCCCTCCAACCACCACCAGGACAGAATCCCACTGGTTCTCACCTACCACCCCACCAACCTCCATATACAGCGTATCATCCGCCATCATTTCCGCCACCTCCAAACGGATCCCACCATCAGGGATATATTTCCCTCCCCTCCATCAGCATTCCGAAAAGACCACTCCCTCCGTGACTCCCTCGTCAGGTCCACACTCCCCATCAACCCAACCTCCACTCCTGACACCTTCCCTTGCAACTGCAAGAAATGCAAAACTTGCACCCACGCTTCCTCTCCAAGGCCCCAAGAGATCCTTCCAGATCCACCACAAATTCACCTGCACCTCCACACACATCATTTACTGCATCCACTGCACCCGATGTGGCCTCCTCTATATTGGGGAGACAGGCCACCTACTTGCTGAACGTTTCAGAGAACACCTCTGGGACACCCGGACCAACCAACCCAACCACCCAGTGGCTCAACACTTTAACTCCCCCTCCCACTCCACCAAGGACATGCAGGTCCTTGGACTCCTCCATTGCCAGACAATAACAACATGACGGTTGGAGGAAGAGCGCCTCATCTTCCGCCTAGGAACCCTCCAACCACAAGGGATGAACTGAGACTTCTCCAGTTTCCTCATTTCCCCTCCCCCCACCTTTTCTCAGTCAAATCCCTCGAACTCAGTACCGCCTTCCTAACCTGCATGATTGCAACTTCGTATATGTTACATTGATCTGATAGACATTGTTCTAGAGACTATTTGAGGGACCTGAATGATAGGTCCTATTCTTTCAAGATCCAAAACTATTCTCTCAACAAGCCTGTTTGACTTCATCTTAATGAAGGCAATTAAGGCACTCCTCATGCAGTATTAACTCACACCGACTCTTACAACCTTATATAGCAAACAGCATTGGCAGCAATATTTTATTTCCAGTAACCAAACTGTCCCAGCTATGCTTTCAGTCGGAAAGTGAGAACAATGAGTGAAACAGTGTGTTGATTCTATTTTAGTAAAGTTGATGGTTGATGAAAACCCAAGAATTGCAGATGCAGTAAATCAGAAACAAAAACTGAAATTGCTGGAAAAGCTCAGCAGGTCTGGCTGCACCTGTGAAGAGAAATCAGAGTTAAAGTTTTAGGTCCAATGACTCATCCTCAGACCAGTTTTGATGGAGGGTGACCGGACCTGAAATATTAACTCCGATTTCTCTGCACAGATGCTGCCAGATGTGCTGAGTTTTTCCAGCAACGTCTGGAGATGATTCATGAAATCATCCTATGAATATTTAACAGGTGTGTTAACATCTCCACAACATCGGACATATTTAAAACCCACACCTTTTGAGTGAAAACAGTAACCTTTTAGATGGCATTTCTTGGTAAATATATTTGATTTCAGTGAAGAATCGAAAATGTTTTGCCTCATGACAGCAAACCTGGACAGATAAATAAGACAGAAAAATTAAACTGAACTTTCAAAGCCTTCCAATAAGACTGTGATGAGACATATTATAGAAAGCATATGTGTTAGTAAGTGGAAATGAGGTCATAAGTGGCACAAACTTCAGGCCTGCAGTCTAGAGTATCATTAGAAACCTATAACTGTCTTACAGGTGTCTAACTTTGTCATCAAGGATGAGTTATTGATAAAGAACAAAGGTTGTCACTACAGAACCCTAATGGTAGAACAGAAAGAAAACCACAGTTCAACTGTTGACACTTAGACATTTTTATTCCAGAAAATATATTCCTGTATAACATACATACATACAATACTGGTATGTGACTTTCTTACAAAACATAGCTCCAAAGTCTTTCATTATTTAATTGCCATTTTGGACAAAGATGCTGCTAAAATAGACAACGTTAATATTACAAATTTAAACGTTCCCTGATATGAAAAATAAACATAACCAATGAGAACAATTGTTCCTCAATATCTGTGAAGGACTCTTTCAAGCAGGGCCATAAAATCATTGAAACTTTACATCCAGTACTGTCTGTGAGAGGTGGAACTAAGGACGTGCCTCTGAGTCAGAAGAATGATGGTTCAAAGTCCCACTCCACAGACTTGCACACAAAATCTCTGCCAATGTTCCAGAGCAGCACTGTCAGAGGTGCCTTCTTTCATATGAAAAGATAAATGTAAAAAGGCATAAAAGCTGAATTGGTATTATTTCAAACAACAGGTGAGGAACTATGTCCAGTGTCTTGGCCAGTATGCATCCCTCAAGCATCGCCTAAAAACCCATTTCGTGGTCATTATCAAATTGCTGTATGTAAGAGTTTGCCGCCATAAGCCATCTACTGTAACAGTAACTATACTGCAAAAGTACACCATTATCTTAAGATGTCCTGAGGTCATGAGAGGTACCATATTAAACCAAACCTTCATTTTATTCTTTATCTCTGAATATTAAAAATTCAATGCTACATGTCTGTGTAAACAAGCCATTTCAAGCAGTTTAGCTTGTATGTCTTATCGGTACAGAATATGAACCAATCTGATCATACACCAAATTTCACAATTCTTGCATTGTTCTGGAAGTTGTACTTATACCAATTATTCCACATGTAAAGTCCCAACACACCAAGAGATAACTCAGGAAGTGTACTACCTGTCTGAAATATTAAAATCAACTATGAAGAACAATTTTCTGATTCCTTTTCAATATAAATTATACATATAGGTAAATTAAAATCGCTTTTATGTTCATGAACGGTGCCAAATAATCTGAGAATTCATGTTGAAAATAAGCTGTGCTGCATGAATACAGGAATACAAATTTAATAATGTGAAAAGACAATCCTACTGAAGGTTTTATTAAAACATACTGACTTCAGTTAAATAGATCTCAAAATTTGGAAGTTAAAGGGAGATTTAACAAAAATAGTTAAGCTTAACAGATTTTAATAAGAGTACATGAAGATAAAACTACATGAAGAATCAATTATGAAAAGACACCAAGTTAAACAAAAGTTTGGCAAAAATAATTGGGTAAAGGGGAGAATGGTTCTTATTTTTAAGCAAAAAGTTAGTGTAATCTGAATGTACTGCTTGAAAAGATGATAGAAGCAGACACAATATTAACTTCCTAAAGGTATTTTGATAAATACATTTGAAAGGAAAACATTTCCTTTAGTGGCACAGTGCTTAGCACTGCTGCCTCACAGCACCAGAGACCCGGGTTCAATTCCCGACTCAGGCGACTGACTGTGTGGAGTTTGCACATTCTCCCCGTGTCTGTGTGGGTTTCCTCCGGGTGCTCCGGTTTCCTCCCACAGTCCAAAGACATGCAGGTCAGGTGAATTGGCCATGCTAAATTGCCCGTAGTGTTAGGTGTAGGGGTATGGGTGGGTTGCGCTTTGGCGGGTCGGTGTGGACTTGTTGGGCTGAAGGGCCTGTTTCCACACTGTAAGTAATCTAATCTAATTTGCAAGACAAAGGGAATTTTAGTTTGGCAATGTCAGTAATCCCAATCATAATACCCTTCCAAAGATCCAGCACAGATACAACAGGCTAAATGGCCTCTTTGTGCACCACAGGAGTCAGAAAGGTTGTTGAAGTCATGATGTTCTTTATTTGCATTGGGGTTGGTTAGCTCAGTTGTTTGGATGTCTGGTGAGCGATATTAACAGTGCAAGATCAATTCCTGCACCAGGGTTCTGTAACACTAAATCATCGATCCCTGCACTGGCTGAGGGTTATCATGAAAATCCCACCTTCTCAAGATCTCCCCTCACCTGCGGCATGGTGACCCTTGGGTTGAACCCACCACCAAACCTCTCTTTCTAATGAGACGGCAGTGACATTAACTCTAATCTTACTTGCAAGGTGGCATCTCCTCACAGCAGCATAGCTGAAGTGAAGAATTTAGTCTCGATTAAAAGGAGAGACTGTGGATGGTTGCTTAACTTACATTCCACTGTATTAAAGGCTTGGGTAGTTGCTTCAGCCCATGTTTCTCCAATTACCCCCCTTTAATGACATCATTTAGATTACATACTAGTCACCCTACTGTCAGTGATTGAATAGCTGCAATAGATGCTCTTAAAGAAACACACTGAGCTTTACATTATCTCATTTATTTAAAACAATAACATCTGTAAGACCAGAAGAGAATGTAAGATCAGCATCTTTTGTTTATACCCTACTTTTCACCGATTTGCTAGGCTCAGGGCTGCACAGATCTCTTTTATCTCAGCTAATGAGTATTTTATGTTGGAAAGTTTCCAGAATCCAGGTTCAAAGTCAATTTAAAAGCACTCGTAACAATTTCTTGAAAAGAGCACATCATGACCAAAAATGCTGTTTTTGACTTCACACACAGCTTCAGGCTGATACCAAATGATTTTGAAAATGATTATCGTGATTAATCAGCTTTGGGAAAGTATCCCGGATCAAAAGAAATAAAACACAGGCAGTTTCAGTGAGTCCAGAAAACATGAGTTAAACTGGGTTATGGGGGCATAGGAAGACAAGAACAGGAGTAGATCAGTCACCCGTGTTTATTCTGCCATAGCTGCTTCACACCTCAATCACATTTGCCTGCCTTTGATGCCATAATTTTCTTGCCTATAACAAAGATTTTTGGCCCAAGTCTTGGATTATGCTGGTTAAGCTGTGGTAAACTTCCTGGCAAACCACCAAGGATTAATATATCCTTCCTGAGAAGTGGTGTCCAATACCAAACACAGTATTCTAGGTGGGATAGGTCCAAGGTTCTGTACCACTGAACCATCAGTTCCGCGCCTTTGAATTCAGCTTATTCATAATGACTGTTTTCACAGTGAGGAAACTTAGTGATAGAATGCAAAGACTGACAGTTTGTCTGGGGAAATGCATATTCCACTGTGTGACTCCCTGGGACAAAACCTCAATGTCCATCAGCTGTCCGTTACATTTTTTCAATGTAAGGGGAGATGTTTCTACAACGTGATGACAATAGTTTGAATTTATGGACTAAATAGATACAAATAACTAGTTTGTGTGGTTCTGAAATTAAGAATGAATCATCAGGAGAATTGCAAATACTTTTTCATAATGGCCAGCAAGTTTGTAGATACACAGTACATGATGGATAGGACAATAATTAGACAATATTTTAATCTCTAATATTTTATATAGCACAGTTTCAGCAAGAGATGAAGTGTGTAAAAATATTTTTAAATTCCTCTGTTTATAAAAAAAATATATATAGCAGGAAATCAGATAAGTTAATAAACCATTTACCACCTTTGCAATGCTTGTTTCATAAAGAAAAGCTTTGTCTAAAAATGTACCAGTTTTCAGCTCTACTGAATAAATATTTAGTCAACCACAGTTGTTTTTTGTGCACTACCAGAAAGGACTGAGAACATCTGTTTTAATTTTCATGTAGCAAAGTAGTTAAATTGAAAGAAATAAATTATAAGCACAATGAGTACTATATACATAACACTGTACATGAAGCACCTTCAAACCCAATTTGGGATCCCTTGGTGAAAATTTAAAGATGGTCTAAAGATTGGATTTTTAATTGGGTCCTCTTCCTCTTTGAAATTCCCAGCTAGTGGCAACCACATGATCTTACCACCATGTTTCTGTATTTCTTTAATATTACATTTGAACTGTCGTCAAAGTACAGCACAGAGATTGCATTTAGCTTAGTTGGTGCACAGCAAGGTTTGGGGACATTGTCAGGGAACATCAAGTGAACCTGCAAGTGGAAATAAAATTCTTAAATAAACAGACATGTTCCAAACATGTGTAGGCCGAGAAAAATAAAAGTTCCTGAGTTATTTGCTGATGGATTGATTTATAAGCCATTAAGATATGTTGGGCCAAACCTGTGGATCACAAAATCTCATGAAAAAAAATTGCTGACTTATCTAATGCTCAATAGAATATTATGTAAGAATTCACTCAGCCTTAAATCCTGGTCCACCATTTAATGAGATCATGATGAACCAGTGGCATCTTCAGGATCAGATGAATTGTCTCTCAGGGCTCAATTACACTCAATTGCTCATCGCACTTTAAAGACACAGGAATCACACTTACATCCACAGCTGCTGAGTGTACATCAATTTCTGAGTCTTTTGCCAAAAATTGCTATAATGGAAATATATCCAATGTTCGAGTGAAGAAACAATTGAAATAAGTTTAACCTCCTTGTAAGTTTAGTTAAAAAAAAGTTACTGTGTACAAAATGGAACATTTTATGTTGTAAAAATGCTGTTATTTTTTATCAGAAACCCAGACCCATCACTGAACCAGAGAGAAGAGAACACAATAGTTGCTTATGTATTGATATTTTTGTGACAATATACTAACCATAAAGAATGGAACTATTCTAGTATTGGAATTTCTTTAATTATATTTTAATATTTGCATATTCCTCTTCACTGTACCATAGTAAAAATATGACTGAAATAGCTTCTCTAAAGGGCTATCACTTTCAAGGATAATTGGCTGGTCAAAACTATTCAAAAGTTAAGAGTTACTCAATTCAACTTCTATACCACTGCTGCTCAATTCTAACATAACACTGGCAACATACTAACAATGCATTCATTAAACTTTAGCCAATTTAATAAAATATGGTTTGCGAGAATTTGGCTCAAAAAGGTTATAAATTCCAACTGCATCTGCATCATGGAAAATTATGGAAACCAGATCTGACACTATCTGATATCTGAGACTATGAACTTAGAACAAAGAACAGTACAGCACAGAAACAGGCCCTTTGGACAACCAAGACTACGCCCACACATGATGCCTTTCTAAACTAAAAACCTTTTGCCTCCGTGCAGTCCATATCCCTCCATTCCCCACCTATTCATATAGCTGGCAAAATGCTCTTAATCTTTGCTTTTGTATCTGCCTCCACCACTTCCATTCAGGCACTTGCCACCCTCTGTGTAAAACAACTTGTCTCTCACATCACCTTTAAACGTTCTCCTGTTTACCTTAAACCTTTGCCTATCGGTAGTTGACATTTCTACCCTGAGAAAAAGTCTCCAACTATCCATGCCTCTCACAATTTTGTAAGCTTCTATTAGGTCACTCCTCATCCTTCAATATTCAAATTTTTAAAAATCTAGTCAAAAGTTATGAATATATATGAATTTAGAAGATTATGGCACATACCAGTGTTTGCACAATTGCATGGTTTGTAGCGTTCATGTGAGCATTGAGTGGAAAAGAGCACTCTCCATCACAATAGAAAGCTGCATAGCCTTCTGGGGCTATGATCCAATCCTAGAAACAGATTAGGCAATTATAATCCAGTTATCTCAATAATGTAAAAAGAACTATCTATTCTTTCTGAAAACTCCATTAGCTACATCTTGTGTGCGGTATACCGTCAATAGTCTTGATTAAATCAATTCAAATTAATAATCCTGTGTGCTATTTTACAAAGTGCTAACATATTTTAGATGTACTGAACACCTTGCAGAAAACTTTCACTGGTCAACGCGAAACCGATAAGATAATTCTCATTTTGCACCAGCCCCCCATTATTTTGAATAGTTTGTCCAAAAATAGCCTGAAAATGTATTCTTCAAAAACACTAACTGTCATGAAACTTTTTGAGCCGACCCAGGCATCATTTTACTCCAGTATTTTGGAAGCAGAGACAGGAAGGATTGAGTTTATTGATTAAATTTGTGCTACCGCTTTGGGAGATTTCAGCACTGTTTTGCACTGCAGCCAAATCTCCAGCATTTTCCAGTCACACACTTGTGGTTAGGTGTTCCAATGTCATTATATAAGCGAAAAACATTAAAAATTCAGGAATAACTTATACCTGAAGAGGTTATCATATATTAAAAAGATTTGTTGATGATTTAGACCCATGTCACACACAGAGGTATGAATATATTACAAATATGCACCATGCAACAGAAATTGAAGATCAAACCAATTTAATAGTTGGAATTCATTGACACACTCGCTGATATTACTCACATTAACATATCCATCTTCCTGAGCACCCTCTGGACTTAACTTAAAGGAAGAGTGCTGACATTGATTGTGAATTTACAATTAGAACAGAACTGCAAAGACTCACTGGGATACATGAAAAGGTCAGAATAGTTTTAAGGAATGTTTCCAATTCTTGCACAGGGATGACCTTCTTTTGATAGAAACGAATGATTTTCCATTGCGAGCTGTTCTCCTAAGTAGATTTGTGCTGGAATCCAGAATATAGGGAAAGTAAGCCACGACCCAAGTATCCCAACTCCTGCGGCTGAACTTTTGAACGATATCAGAAATGGAGGAAAACAGGCCCAAAAAGGTTCAAGGGCAGTTGAGTGCCTGCTTCAGGAAAGAGTTGCTGCTAGTTAAGGCTCAGCAAAATCACACAAGGCAGGCAGACAATTAGGATTGCTAAGAGACTCATCAAAGGAGGCCAATTGGGAATCTCCCGGTTTTGGAAGGTGATGGGCCTACATGCACACTCTTCCATCTGTTCGCAAGGCTAGAATAAAAGGGCATCCCTATCGATTGACTCCACCATCTCACCGCATTGAGTATTAGCTTCAAGCAGATGGAAGAGCACCTGGCACCTAGCTTAGCTTGGACTACAACCAGAAGGCCTCTGACCCATCTTTCAGGTTCAAGAGTCCTTCCACCTGCATACACTGTGCAATGAATACTTATCACCATGCCAATGAAGGGCTCACCATGTGAATATTCTAACCGTAATAAATTTCCCATCAGAGCAGAGCTGGACTCAGGAGCTGAATACCAGTTTCCCAACTCCCTGAGGAAGGTTCCACCCAGTCTCCATGTGTTACAGACCAAACAAACCAAAATTGAAGAAAATACAAAACTTTTTAAAATACACCAATCCATTTCCTAAAGGGTTGCTAGTCACAACATATAACAGATTAATCTTTAATTCCAGGTCAGTGCTGAAAGATGTACATGTGGAAAAGTTAAAGGTCTGAATGAAGGTCCAGTTAACATATTCTGTCTATAGATTTAAACAAAGGCTCTTCCCTTTAAATAGTTGAATGGAATGAGATTGCAGTCAAATCAGGGGAAAATGTGGAGCTCTTAAAACATTGCATAGCCAAAGTAATATGTGCAACACATTTAGACCAAGGAGCAGGAATAGAGGAAGCAACTAGAAATACAAGCCTGAAAGTGTAACTGCTCTGTGGGTAACTGCTCTAGATTAAGCAATAGCAGCAATGCACCCCAAAGATAGAAGGGTCTCTCTGTTGAAACTGTTACAGTTTGTAAGCATCAACAATAAAGACTGTAATGTTTTTGGATCTCTGGTATTTGAACTATTTTTAAAAGACATCTGCCCTTAATGATGCCAGATCTACTGAGCTCTGAATATGGAAAAATGCTGAAAGATGAGAATCAGTTTTTAACATAGATTGCGCAAACCTTTATCTGTGAAGAGACTCAAACGGCGATTCTCTGCCTGGTGTTACTGTATTGTCAGCACATTTGGTCAAGTAGTGGCCAGGAAATTGGGTTCTAAGTCCTTCTGCCTGGTTCCAGCTGCAATGATGCCTGGAGGTGGCCTCATTACACATTACACACCCATTTTCACTTATTTAACTGATTCAAAGTGTAATAGCTACTGCGTGACATTGCAGGCTTGTGGACTTTCAGACAAAGGTCGTCCAAGCAATACAGCTGTCATTAAAAATGCATGTTAATGGTCAACTGGTTCCAGTTTTATGATATTGGAGGGCATAACTTTAAATGTTTTTATAATTTGTCTTTCAGATCAAACCATTTCCGCATAAAATGCACAGAATCACTGGGGCTGAAGGTTAACCTCAAATAGAATGAGCCCGAATGAAGAGGCTTCGGCAACTGAAAATTCAGATATTGGGAACCCAACAACTGCATTTTCAGCTTTAATGATTGGAACACAGACACTACCCTGCTCCCTAAGTTTAAACAAGTCCATAATTTAAACATTTAACTGAGACTCAAATTTTAGCTGTGGTTTACTTTCAATACCAATTGCCTGAGTGTGAGAAAGTGAGGACTGCAGATGCTGGAGATCGGAGCCCAGAGTACAGTGCTGGAAAAGCACAGCCAGTCAGGCAGCATCCGAGGAGCAGGAGAATCGATTTTTCGAGCATAAGTGCTTCATCACGAAGGTTGTCTGAGGGCTCAAGAAAAGGCAGCTAAAATAAGGTGGGAAGGGGTTCCCAACACTGCCTTAGGGCTGAGGGGAGAGGGGTTGTCTCTTTCAGGTCTCTCAAGCTAACCCCCAAAACACCCCAGCAATAAATCAAAACCCCTGCAAGACCTCCCGCCTGATTGCTCCATTCCACTTCACAAATACACCATGATACTCCCACACATACTTCCGACAGCTCTATCTGCATCTTCTCCCCTTAGCAAACACCCGTGGGCCCCTGATCACTTGCACCAAAGCCCCTCCAAAGGATCTTTCTGATCCCGTCAGCTGATCTCCTAAGCTTCTCAACATCTGATCTCTCTGTCTCCACTGATCTAATTCTTCCCTCCAATCGCTCACCACAATTAGCCAACCCTTCCCAGTGATCTACTGGCACACCTCCTGTAGATTTTATCATCCTCCCTCCATGGTCTTTGCCTGTTCTCTCCAGCCCTTAATTGTCCATGTTTGATCTGGATCAGGACAGCATTTATCAAAGGATATAAATTGCACACCTCATAATGCACAATTTTCTGTTCTTCCCTCACTCTTCTACCTCTGGTAAACTCATGACATCAAGCCCAATATCTGAATATTCTCCATCACTGAGGCACAGGTCAATCCTGTGGATTTAGCACTGAGTCGAAGTATGTTGTGAAATGTCCATCACTCTAGGCCTGCCACCACTAAGAAGTGACTAGGATAATGCTGCTGTAAAAAAATTCTGAATCATTCACAAAACAAAGCACAAAAAAAAGCCATTGATTACCTGCCACCCTAAGTCTCGAAAACTCACATACAGTTCATGCTTCTTGCAAGCTTGCTTCTGCTCACTGCTGTTGTAATCTGTTGAATGGAAGACTGGCATTAGTGTGCAGTCAAAATAAACACAAACACCATACTAGCAACATCACAGTACTCATGGGAATCCCACCATGAGATTATAAACCTTTACTGCTCACACTCTGTCAGTGGAGCATTTAAACAGGTTGGTTCTGAAATTTCTCAGGGTGTGGTAGTTAATTGTCCAGAAGTGACTCCCTCAGAAAGCCGGACTCTGAGAAAGTAAACAGTTTGATTTCCATGAATTGAGCTCAGGTGGGGAACCTGCCAGCCAGGAAAAGACAAGCTTAAACCATGACTTTCAATCAAGAGAGTAGTATCACGGCCCAACATAAAATTCAACCCATTGGCTTAGAAACTGAAACTAGGGCCACACATTGGGCATTAAGTGGCTTACTACTCTCCCAGAATATGTTCCTGGTTGGAGAAGATCTGCCCATGATTAGCACTTGTGTAAGGATCTCATGCTGCCAACATTCTACGTTGGAGTTAACATCTGCAGAAAATTGTGCTTCAGTTTTAAACTATCCACATTCTATTTTGGATCAGCCAAATACCTCACTTGCTACAGATTAGCATGGATTACCACTTTATCATGCTAACTGATGTGAAAATGCTTTTACCAGCATCATTTTAAGGAATTATACAACAATTACAGGTTAATTGCTGGCTTGCTATTTCTGGCTATTGGCTGATATTTGGATGCAATTTTTTTACAGTACTTTAGTACTCGGGAAAGTTCACTTTAATGCACAAAGGGGAGGCATTGTTGGTTTTTCGCTGGCATTGCTATTTGCCTTCTCAGGTATAACTCCAAATCTGGAAGGTCGGGTAGAGCTGTCCAATGGAAATAAAGAATGCTTGGAAGGTATGAGGAATACACAATGAGCAAAAGAAACTACCTGGTAAGAATAGAAGGTGAGATATCAGAATTATCATAAGAGGCTCCAACATGATAGATACCTCAATGGTATTGCTATATTCAGCCCAATGAGTGCAGGCACAACATAAGGCCATTCAGCCTTCGAAGTCTGCTCGACTATACCACAAGATCATAGCTGATTTTACACCTCAACTCCACAATCCTGCATTCCTCAAATCTTGTAATCTCCACAACTTCAAGAGATGGCTTGATCTCTGTCTTCAATCTAATCAAGAAGTGAACACCAGCAGCTGTCTGTAGCAGAGTATTCTAAAGTTTCACAGTCTCAGTCCCAACTGGTTGGCCACTTATTTTAAAGTTGTCATCCATGTACAAGATGAATCAACTGAGGGAAAGATCAACTCAGGCTTTTGCCTGAAATGTCGATTCTCCTGCTCCTCAGATGTTGCCTGATCTGCTGTGCTTTTCCAGCACCACACGTTCGATTCTAATCTCCCGCATCTGCAGTCCTCCCTTTCTCCAGAGGAAACATATCCTCAGCAAAATCCCGTCAAGTCCCTTAAGAACTTTAAATGTCTCCATTATTCCAATTCCCATTCTTTTAAACTCCTGAAAGAAAAGGCCTAGTTTACTCAATCTCGCCCTCACTGTACGATCCCCTTATTCATAGGGCCAATCCAGTGAGTGTTTGTTGCTCTCTCTTGAAAGTTAATATGTCCCTCTTTGCTTAGGAGATTAAAAATGCACACAGTACTCCAGATGTGGCCTCACCAAAGCCCTGTATAATTGTAGGAAGACTCTTTCCTCTTATAATTCAATCCTTTAGCAAAGAAAAACCTAACATACCATCTGCCTTCCTAATTGCTTGCTGTACTTGCATCTTAACCTTCTGTATTGAATATATGAGGCCACCCAGATTCCTTTAATTGGAAAAATTTCCCTGCCTCTTACTATTGGTAAAAGATTTCTGTTTTTTCTTATTTTTTTAAAACCAAGACTTTGCACATTGCCATGTTTTATTCCATTTGGCATGTTCTTGTACATTCATCATACAATCTAGGTCCATCTGCAGCCTCACCATTTACTCTGTTATCTAACTTTATATCAACAGCAAATGGGGATACGTTACAGGTATGTTACTCATCCAAGTCAATCCTATGGGATCGAAAGGGAGGAGTCCACTTTGATTGAGTTACTGACAGCTCATGGAGGGCTAGTCTTGCAGTAAGGGCCACCCCTGTTGGAAGATACACCTTCCCCAACCAACTGGCTTGTCTGCCTTCAATACCTTGCTAATAGACACTAGTGAACCCCAGTCACTGTATTTCAGTGTGGGACTGCTGCAGTTCTGGCATTGGCCACCATGCCCAATGGCAGTGTTAAGATCGAAGAGCTGCTAGCCCTCTAATTGGTCAGTAGCTCCTGGAGACAGATCTTTCTGGCTTAGAGGGGCAGAAACCACAATACTCCTGTCAAGCCATTGCCTGAACTACATAACATTGAGGCATAGCTGGTGGAACAGGTGTGATCTCAAGTTTCTGTTTGGCAGGCTGGCCCACAATCTTCACCTAATGTCCCAGTCATTAGCTACTACATCAGATTTCTAGCGTTTGCAATATATTTCTTTTGTATCTGCTGCAGTACCTTGATCAAGTTAAGCATGCAAAATTTGCCTTTAATAATCTACACCACCTTCCCACCTTCCCACTGCTAATGTCAGGCTAAAGGTCCTGAAACCTCCTGGTTTCTCTCCTCAGTTTCTATTTTGTGGTATAATATTGACACCTTCAGTCCTCTTGCACTTCTTCTGAGTGAAATTATTACTCAGAATATTATGGTCCCCATAAATTAAAATACCTAAAGTTACTGAATGGCCCCTAGATAAAGAAATGGAGATATTAGTTGCAATATTCCAGATCTTACTGGATTCTAGGAGGGTTCCAGTGGAAAACCATTCATGCGATGCTCCTGATTGAGAAGAGAGGCATGCAGGAAATTAAAGGCCAGTTAGCTTTAACATCTGTCATTGAGAAAATGCTAGAATCCATTGTTAAGGAAGAAATCAGGCATAAAAGATTGAATTCAAACACAAATACCTTCTTCTCAACTGTTATCAGACTTTTGAATGGACCTCTCAAATATTAATTCTGATCTCTGTCTCTCTCTGCCCCTTCTCTGTAGCTATAACACTGTATGCTGCACTCTGTTCTGCTACCCTAGTGCTATGTTACGACCTGCCAGTATAGCACATAAAACAACACTTTTCAGTGTATCTTGATACATGTGACAACAATCAATCAATCAATCAATCATGTTTGATAAGGTACCACATACAATGTCATTGCGCAACATAGGAGCTCATGGTATTGGGGGAATGTATTAGCATGGATTGAGAATTGGTTAACATGTAGAAGATAGAGAGACAGTATTCATGGGGTTTTTTTTCAGATCAGAAAGATGCAACTAGCGGAGTGCACAAGGAACAGTCCAAGGGCTGCAATTATTGACTATTTATATGAATGGTTTGGAGGGGGCAGAGTGTAATGTATCCAAAAGTGCTGAGGATAGAAAAATAGGTGGGAGGGCATGTTGTGATATGGATGTAAGGAATCTGCAAGGGAGTATTGATAGAGTCATACAATAATACAGCACAGAACTGTGTCCTCAGCCCATCGAATCTAAATTACTCTAAAGCTACATGGATCTGACTTTCCAGTATTTGGCCCATATCCATGAATATTATAATCTTTCAACTGCACATCCACATACTTTTCGAAGGTCGTGAATTTTCCTAACTCAGCTACTATCCCGGGCAGTGCATTCCAGATTCCCAGCATCCGCTGGGTAAAAGCAATTCCTCAAATCCCTGCTAAACCTCCTGTCTTTCACGGTAAACTAAAGTCCCCTTGTTACTGACCTATCAACTAAGGAGAACGGCGGCGTTCTATCCACCCAGTCCATCCTCCGTATAATCTTCTACATCTCAACCTACTGCCCCTTCAGTCTTCTGTGTTCTAAAGGAAATAACCCAGGCTTATCCAGCCTCTCTTCATAGCTGAAATCCTCCATCTCAGGCAACATCCTGGTGAATCTCCTCTGCACCCCTCCAGTGCAATCATATTCTTCTGATAGTGTGCTGGCCAGAACTGCGCACAGTACTCCAGCTGTGTCCTAACCCCAGTCCTGTAGAGCTCCCTGCCCTTCTAATCTATGCCATAAAGACAAGTACTCTGTATGCTTTCTTAACTACCCTAATAACCTGTCCCGGTGCCTTCAGGGATTTGTGGACAAGAACTCCAAGATTCTTCTGTTCCTCTGTGCTTCCTAGTGTTGTGCCATTCACTGAGTATTCCCTTGTCTTGTTATTCATCCAAAGTGCATCACCTCACACTTATAAATTTTAAATTCCATCTGCTGTTGATCTGCCCATCAGACCAACTGGTTTATATCTTCCTGTAAACTGAGACCTTCTTCTTCACTGCCAACCACCCAGCCAATCATCATGCCATCCACAGACTTACTTTTCACACCACCCACATTCTCTTCCATGTTGTTTATAAGCGTCACAAATAGCAGAGGATCCAGCACTGATCCCTGTGATACACCATTATACATTGAGTTTCAATCACCCATACAGCCTTCTACCATCATCCTACCGCTAAGATAATTTAGGATTCAACTTGCCAAGTTACCCTGAATCCCATGTGCTTTAAACATCTTTATCAGTCAGCCATGTGGGAGCTTGTCATAGACTTTGCTGAACTCCAAATAAACTATGTCAACTGCCCAGCGCTGGCCCATACACCTGGTCACCTCCTCAAGATGTTCCTCCAGATTTGTTAGCCATGACCTCCCTCTGACAAAGCCATGCTGTCTATCTCTGGTCAAACCTTGTCTTTGCAAGTGGAGATTAATTCTCTCCTTCAGAATTTTCTCCAATCATTTCTCTAACACTGATGTGAGACTCATTGGTCTATAATTCCTTGGTTTATTTCTCCAAACCTTCTTAAAAGGTGGAACCACATCAGCTGTCTCCAGTCCACTGACATCTCCCCTGTGGTCAGAGAATTAAAACTTTAGGTCAGAGGCCCTGTAATGTCCTCCCTCGTCTCCCACAGCAACCTGGGATACAACTCATCTGGTTGTGGGGAACTATCCATTTTAAGACCAACAAAATCTCCAATATCTCTTCCCTCCTTATGTCAATCTGCTCAATAACCTTTCAGTCACTCTTCCTGACCTCTGTACCTACATCTTTCTTCTCCTGATTGAAAATAGATGTGAAGCACTTGTTTAACAACCTACGAATACTCCCCAGCTCTATGCACAGATTGTCCCCTTGGTCCCCAGTAAACCCTACCCTTTCCCTGGTTATCCTCTTCCCCTTCATGTACTTATAGAATATATTCGGATTCTTCATAATCTTACCTGTCAATTTCTTTTCTTGCTCTTCTTTGCCCTCCTATTTACTTTCTCAAGTTGACCCCTGCTTTTTTTATTCTCCTCTAAGGCCTCCATTGATTTATCTGCAATCGTACCTGTTAAAAGCCTCTCTTTTCTTTCTCAACTAGTTCTGAAAATCCCGAGATATCAAGGGTCCTCTGAGCTTGTTGTGCTTACATTTCACACTGAAGAGAACATGTTGGGTCTATACTTTCCCCACTTCCTACTTAAACACATCCCACTGTTCTGCTGTTCCCTTCCCAGAGGTACATGTTCCCAGTCTAATTTTGCTATTTATATAGTTGACATCTACTGTCTACAGTCTGTATTTACTGTTCCTACCTTATTTTAATAAAATCTGCCTTCCCCCACTCCAAAACCCTTCACTGCAAACCACGTTTCTCCTTTTCCATAACAAACTTAAAACACACTGTGTAATGGTCACTAATCACTGAAATGGTCCAATACTGTCATGTTGAACACCTCTCTGGTTTCAGTCTACAATATTAGGGCTAGCACTGCCTGTCCCTTGATATTGCTTCTACATGTTAATATAAAAAAGTCTCCTGAACATAGTTCAAGAAATCTACCCTCTCTAAACTATGATTATCCTGCATAATGTTGAGGAAGTTAAAATCCCCTAATTACCCTATTATTTTTTACACACTTTAGTGAATTTGCTACATATCTGCTCCTCTATTGCCCATTATTGTTTGGGGGGTCTATAACATATTCTTATTAGTGTGACCACCTCGTTTTTATTCCTAAATTCGATCCACAAAGCCTTGTTTGAACACACTTTCAAGGTATTTTGTCCACCACCTCCCCCACCCCCCACCCCCCCACCTCCTTACTATAGTGTGATGGTATTGTGCCTTTAGCAGGGATTTGTTCTGTGCTGTTCCTCTTGCAGAGAGGTGTTGCCACAGTGTGCTGGAATATCTACATCAGAAGCAGTGGGTAAACAGCTTTGAACTCCCCGAGCGTTGTTTTCAGATAAAAGAAGCATGAATGGGTGGAGTCAGGCTCCCACAGGCCAAGGGTTTTAGTTTTGCTTTCAATTGAGGTTTGGAGTTGACTGTTGAAGTTGATAGCTACATCTCTCCCTCTGCTGTAGCAAACAGCATGAGTTGTCTCTTGCTGCTAGATTGTTTCTTACGGTGTTCTTTTCTCCTGGACTGGAAAGGAGATAGCACCCTGAGGAAAATCTGTTTTGCTGAATTTACCTTTGCCAAGGCCATGTTTATGGGATATTGAAACAGCTGATAATTAGTTGTGAAAGAATATTTTATTACATATTTCAATAAAATTAAAGTTATGCCTATTCTTTCTATGTTTGTATTTGAACTGCATTGTAAGAATAACGTATGTTTTGCTCAAAGTCCAGTGGTGGATCAATTGAATCACACCTGCAATCCAGAGCTCTACAGTCATCTTTAAATAAAATTTTAAAAAGTTAGGATCTAGGCTGTGTCCTTGATATATAGCATTTTGAGGGTGTTTGGTCTGGTCCACAACAACAGTAACTAGCTCCTTAATAAATAATGCAATCCTGCCTCCTCCCTTACACTCTCCTCTGTCCTGCCTGAAGATCCTCTGCTCAGGAGCAATGCGTTGCCAGCCCTGTCCTTCCCTCAACCACATCTACATGAAGGCAGCAACACAGCAATTCCAAATGTCAATCTATGCCCTTCACTTATTGATCTTTTTAAGGCTTTGGAATTTAAAAACAAAGATGGTGCATCCTGTCCCTCGTCACTTTGGTAATTTTTTCATCATGACCTTTAACCAGCACTGAATCATCTCAAATTTCATGTCTGGTATATCATCTTCACTCTCATTATTTTCTCTTACTTTGCTACTGACATCGGGCTTCAGAAAAATAACCTAGCCCTGAGAGAATATTTTAAGTACTAAACTGTAAAGAGAACAACCTGTAACAACACCACTGTAATTCAGGAAGAGAAAAGAGATTTGTCTAGTTGTGTCAAAGAAAAACATGGAATCCATGGTCTAACTTGTCGCCCAACGAAGATATCTGCTAAGACCTCTTTACAACTTCATATTACTTTCTACAATACCATTCAATGTCACGGGGTGTGGTGGCATTAGAGTGTGTTTAACTGCATTCTTACTCAAGTATCTCAAATTCTCCTGACGTTTAGTATGGACCATTATCTGACAGGAACTCTTCTGGCAACCAATAAGTTACAAAGCAACTTCTCAAAACCTCACTGTTTTTGGCACTTGTGAATTTTGGCATAGACTCAACATTTATCTACTTGCTGTTGACTAAAACAAAGTACTCTTTCCCATCTACTTCAATGAAATCAACATGGTCTCATTCCACAGTTTTTTAGTGCTTGACCATGGAATGAAAGGAACTTTGAATAGACCATTTCTCAGCAAGAACATCACAACTTTTCATCAACTATTCAATGTCTCGATATAACTACCCAAATAACTGCTTTGCTCGTTTTTGTACAGAGTATCTTTGTATGCTGCTCTGAAGTTTCTCTGACAATTTTTCTTTAAACTGCAGAGGTCATTATTTATTAAAACACATCGGTTTTCTGTTATTTATTCTTGGGAGGTGGATGTTGCTGATTTCACCCGGTATTATTTTCTTCAGAAGGTGGTGGTGAACTGCCTTCCTGAACTGTCAGGAAGGGAGTTGCAGGATTTTGACCTAGAGACAGTGAACAAATGGTGACATACTCCCAAGGCAGGATGAAATATAACTCAAAGGGGAAATTGCTGGTGTTTCAGCATATTTGCTACCCTTATCCTTCTAGGTGGCAGAGGTTAGGTAAGTTTTGACAAAAGAGGCTTGGTGAGTTACTGCAGTACATCTTGTAGGTGGCATATATGCTGCCACTGCATATTAGTTTTGAAGGGAACGACTGTTGAAGGTGATGATTTGGGTGATAATAAAATTGTTGAATTTAGATTGTTAAAACAGAGGCAGATGAAAGTTGGTTTCACTTTGCCAAGCTAACATTATTAAGCAAAAAAATCAGCAAGTCACGTGGAACAGTGACCTAAATACATAATTTACAAGAAAGATACTGTTAGGTTCTGAGCAGGGTAGCTTTGTTGTTAACTGATTTGCATCTATACTGCTGGGTTTATGACAGAAAGGTGGAAACAGACTAGACCCTATTGGTTTAGTTATGACTTCAGGAGTTTAGTTCAGAAGAAATATGCTTTCGCTTCAGGAGAAGAGTTTCATGCTGGCACAAGTATTTGTTTGCAAAGTTTGCTAAGATGTCAAAGTTTATACAAAAGTCTTCACTTGTTGGAACAGAAGGGAGCTTCAGGCCAACAGAAGTGGCAAGAAGTTGTGAAACTGTCACAGCAGTCCCACAGAGACAGAGTCAGTTAAGAAAGAAATGTAGATGTTGAGATAGAATTGATATTTCTCTGAGACTAAGTTTCTGTTAAAGATAATCTTGTCAAGCAAGCAAGGTGAAATTCTATTTGTTGTTTATTTTAAGACTTTTCTAAATTGTCTTTCATTTAGTTTTGTTTATTTATTTTCTTTTCTGGAACAAACTTACGTTCTTGTGTTAAAGAACATTGGCATCCTTATGTGAATATGTTCATTGAATAACCATTATAGTGACCAATTCTAAAAATTAAACTTATCATCAATCAAAATCATGTTTAACTCTGGGAACTGACCTCTCCCAATTACTGTCAGAGAGCATCATAACAATCAAATGTGCTGCTTTGTCCTAGATGGTGTCAAGCTTCTGGAGCTGTAATCATTCAGGCAAATAGGAAATATTCCATCACTCCTTTGACTCGTGCCTTGTAAATTGTAGATAGGCATTGGGGTGGTGGGAGAATAGTTAATCGCCATAGAATTCCTAGTCTCTGACCTGCTATTGCAGAAGGGCTGGTCCTGCTCAATTCCTGTCAATACTAACACTCCAGTTGTTAGTAATGGAGGATTCAGTCATGGTAAAGGCATTGAATGCCATGGGGAACGGTTAGTCTATTTGTTGGAGGTGGTTATTGCCTGGCACTTGTGTAGCATGATGTTATTTGTCACTTATCAGACCAAACTGGGAAATTGTCCAAGCTTTCCTGCATTTGGAAATGGACTGTTTCAGATTTTGAGTCATCAATATATGTTCTGAATGTTATACAATCAGAGACCATCCCCACCTCTGACCTTATGATGGAGGCAAGGTCATTGATGAAGATGGTTGTGCCTTAATTGACACTCACTTTTACCCTAAAATTTCTCACTATTATAGTGTCTCGGCCTGCTATTCATAATATAATTTAGCCTTTTTACTGAACACTGCATTGAGAGCTGATTCATTCGTTTATCAGAAAAACTCTGCAAAGTCTCTTGTGTACAGAAAGTAATCATGGATAACTTGGTTGCTCAGTAAGATAGGTACATAGGAACAGTGTTAGGTCATTCAGCCCCTAAGCCTATCCCACCATTCAATGAGGTTATGGCTGATCTATGGCAAAAGTGAGGACTGCAGATGCTGGAGATTAGAGTTGAGGAGCAGGAAAATCGACATTTCAGGCAAAAGCCCTTCAAAAGGAATGAGACTGGGAGCCTCGGAGTTGGAGAGATCCCTATCCCAGTTCCAACCTTGCAGCTAATGCCTCATCTTCCGCCTTGGGACCCTCCAACCTCTTGGCATCAATACGTATTTCACCAGTTTCCTCACTTCCTCTTCCCCCATCTTATCTCAGTTCCAACCTTCCAGCTCCCTGTGGTAGAACACTTAAAATCCCCCTCCCACTCTGCCAAGGATATGCAGGCCCTTGGGCCTTCTCCATCGCTACTCCCTTGCTACCCAACGCCTAGAGGAAGAACGCCTCACCTTGCGCCCCGGGATCCTCCAACCCCACAGCATCAATGCAGATCTCACCAGTTTCCTCATTTCCCCTCCCCCCACATTATCCCAGTTCCAACCTTCCAGCTCAACACCGTCCTCATGACCTGTCCTACCTGCCAATCTTCCTTCCCACCTATCTGCTTCACCCTCTCCTCCGACCTATCACCTTTACCCCACCTCCATGCACCTTTTGCACTCTCAGGTACCTTACCCCCAGCCCCTCCCATTTATCTCTCCATGGCCTAACTCCACATAACCGGCCTATAGTCCATATCCCTTAATATTTTTGCTTAACAAAAAGTTATCAATCAATGTTTAAAATAAATCAGTCTACATGCAAAATTTTGGAAAAAAAAATCAAATTCGCAGGATCTGCTGACGTCTGTTAGTTAATAGGACACTGAGGGCTCATCTTATCATTCAGTCCTTGCTGCTCAAAATACATCTTCTACCCTCTGAGTATTTCCTCAATGACAGACACATTCATCCTAATCCCAGCTGTAAATAACTCAACCCAACTTAAGTGTACTTCTTTCATTTCCATTGGCTTGAACCATAAGACCATAAGACCTAGGAGTAGAAATTAGGCCATTCAGCCCATTGAGTCTGCTCGACCATTCAATCATGCCTGATAAGTTTCTTAACTCTTTCTCCTGCTTTCTCCCTGTAACCCTTGATCCCTTTTAAGATCAAGGACCTATCTATCTCCATCTTAAATATACTCAATAGCCTGGCCTCCACAGCCTTCTGTGGCAGTGAATTCCATGGATTCACCACTCTCTGACTGAACAGGTTTCTCCTTTTCTCTGTTTTAAATGGTCTTCTCTTTACTCTCAGGCTGTGCCCTTAGGTCCTAGTCTCTCCTACCAATGGAAACATCTTCCCAACATTCACTCTATCCTGGCCACTCAATATTCTGTAAGTTTCAATTAGATGTCCACCCTCATCCTTCTAAACATCATCGAGTATAGGCTTCTTCAAAAGTCTTCAAAAGTTCCTCATACACTAAGCTGTTCATTTCTGGGACTATTCTCATGCATCTCCGCTGAACACACTTCAGAGCCAGTACAACCTTCCAGAGTAATGGGCTCAAAACCGCACACAATACTCCAAATGTGGTCTGACTAGAATCTTATACAGCCTCAGAAGTGCATCCCTGCTTTTATATTCAAATCCTCTCAAAATAAATGCCGCCCTTGCATTTGCCTTCCTAACTACTGACTCAACGTGTAAATTTACCTTGTGAGAATTCTGGACTAGAACACCCAAGTCTTTTTGCATTTCAGACTTTTGAATTTTCTAATTTAGAAAATAGTCCATGCCTCTATTCTTCCTACTAAAGTGCATGACCTCACACTTTCCCATGATGTGTTCCATCTGCCACTTCTTTGCCCACTGTCCAAATCCTTATGCCAGGGGCACTGGTCCCTCTAGCTGCAACCAATGGTTTGAAATGGGTTGTATCATTGTATCTTACTCGAACATTAATTAAACCTACCGCTGGGATCCTGTAATTGGAATAACTAAAACATTTCACCCCAGCTTTGCATAATGGAATGTGACTTGAGACGACTTATATTATCCTTCTGAAATAACAGACACAGCATCTCTCCATTAATACTGCTAAGTATTTACGGTATTTTCCATTTTAATTTCAGATTTCCAGAATTTGCAGCATTCTGCAGTTGAAAAATTTGTGTTGCTATTTAGAAATGAGTTTTTGAACGTGAGATAATGCATATTAAAAATCGCATGAACGTCTCTATTTTTTACTGATTTTTAAAACTAAAACAATTAAATCCTATCCCTTCAAGGGCTGTTAAAATAAGAACAGTTAAAGAGTCCATTCATGATTGTTTATTATAATGTCTGGTTTAATTATATTTATTGTGAGAAATCAGCAACAATTTATATGAACAGATTTGTCTACCGGGGTTAATTTTCTGCCTGCCCTCAACCCATTTCCCTGCCCCCACTCCTTCTGCTTGGTATATCATACGCCAGCCTCCTAAAACAACATGAACCCTCCTGCACTTCCCAATCCAGATCCTTCAAACTAATTGTGACATATCACAGGCTTACTGACTGGGCTCTGTACTCCAAGACTGAATGGAAATGTCACCATTACTCACTGTCTCTTTGGAAAATATCAACATTGCAGCCAGACAAAAAGTATTTTCAAGTAAAAATGGCCTGGTGTAAATAGCTTAAATTTTTTTTAAAAAGAGCTTTTCACAGGTTTTAAATACTAAATTAAAAATGTGAGTAGAAGGTGCTGATTGGGATGACATTTTACTGAGAAGCTGATATTGCACTATATCCATCCTGGGATAGTGACTGGGCTTCCTAATCTGAATATTGCAGATAATTACATAAGTTCAAACCAAAACAAATGATTGTCTGATCATCACTGATGGTTCGTGGGAAATGTCTTGCTTGGTAGTGTTATAGTAACAGCAGTTTCAATGAGACTTAGTGTGTGAAGTAAGAAGACAAAGCAAAAATATTTATAATTTGAATTGGTGAACAGTTGGGTGAGAAGTTTTCTTTATTTGATCATGAGATGTGGGTGTCATTGGTCAGACCAGCGTTTATTATCTATCCATAGTTGCCTTTGAGAAGTTGGTGGTGAGCTGCCTTCTTGAACAGCTACAGTATTTAGAATGGAGGCACGCTCACAATGCTGTTAGATAGACAGTTCCAAGATTTTGACCAACAGACCATGAAGAAACAGTAATTTTCCAAATCAGAACAGCATATGGCTTGGAAGGGATCTTGTAGGTGGTTGTGATGCCAGGCATCTTTTGCCCTTGCCCTTCCAGATGGTACAGATTGCACATTTGGATGATGCTGTCCAAGATGTCTTGATGCTTTGTTGCAGTGCCTGTTGTAGATGGTATACACTGCTGCCACTGTGTAGGGATTGAATATTGAAGATGATGGATGCTGTGCCAATCATTCTAGAATGTTGTTGGAGTTGCAATTACCTAGGCAAACACAGAGCATTCCATCAAATTCCTGATTGGCCCCTAGTAGGTGGCAGAACGGCTTTTGGGAATCAGAAGACAAGTCATTCAGCACAGAATTCCAAGTCTAAAACTTTCTCTTCCAAGCACTATCCTTGTACAGCTGGTCTAGATCTGTTTCTGGTCAATGGTAAACCTCATGATGTCGATAGTAGGGGAATGACGATAATGGCCAATGAAGATCAAAAGGAAATGTTTTAGATTTTCTTTTGAACAAAATACATACATTAAATACCAGTTTTAATATTCGTGCAATTATTGGCACCAGTTTTCATCCCCCTTCAACATGGAATATAGCAGGATTAGTTAGGGTCACCTGAAGCTTTGACCTGTCCCCAGAACCCAGAAGGTGTTTCTTTGGTGCCTGTTGAAAGGGATTCGAGCAGAAAATTTCCAAGCTGGGAGTTTGTATTTGCCCCAACCCACACCCTCCTTTTTATAAAAGAGTTGGAAAATGTTTTAATCGCCAGACCTACAAACACAGGCTTATGCACAAGGTGCTTGGCCTGGCAGTCCCTGCACCAAGCAGAGGGTAAGAAAACCCCCAGGGTGAGAGCATGGTCCTCTCACTGCACTTTGTCAGAACAGGGTGGTGGAAGTTTAACCCTGTGGGAATGGTTGTTGACAAAGTCAAGATGTAGTGCATGTGAGACTGCGCCTAACCTCTGACCTTTTCATCATATCCACTTGGTTTGTAAGAACAGAAAGGCAAGGAACGTTTTGTCCTTTGTATCTGAGAGATCTGCATCTGTACCAGTAAAATGAGGAAAGAAGCTGAAATCCAGATCTTGCCAGTAAAATCAAAATTCAGATTAAAACATAAAATGGACCTTTCAGATGTTTCCACAAAAATCTGTCCCCA
Organism: Hemiscyllium ocellatum; assembly: GCF_020745735.1. Taxonomy (NCBI): domain Eukaryota; kingdom Metazoa; phylum Chordata; class Chondrichthyes; order Orectolobiformes; family Hemiscylliidae; genus Hemiscyllium; species Hemiscyllium ocellatum. Next base: position 109,643,442 of record NC_083403.1, on the reverse strand, counting down.
GTTTTCTGTCCTGATAGTTTGGGCTTCTTATTGCCATATGGGTTTGCTTGTGCCATTTGGACTGAATAATTTGACAAGTTATTCAATTGCAGAAGCTTTTGTGTTTGCATTAGATCCGATTTACAATGAACGTTAACTTGCGGGGGCCTCCAGCAGAACAGAAATTCAACTGCAAACAGGAATGTGGATCCAGGTTCACTCCCAAACTCATGCCACCCCGCCCTCATGATAACTAAGTGGCCTCCATTGGCTGGCAAATTCCATGACCACAGCACAAACCAGTGACTGATTATGCTAAGTTACCCACAGTGTCCAAGTATGTGCAGACTAGGTGGGTTAGCCATGGGAAATGCAAGGTTACAGGGATAGGGTAGAGGGTAGATCTGAGTGGGATGCTCTTTGGAGAGTAGGTGTGGACTCAATTGGCCAAATGGCCTGCTTCCACACTATAGGGATTCTATGATTTGATGTATCTGAAGCCAAAGTGGAAGGTAAAGAAATCTCCGAGATTCTTCCATGAGTTGAATTGCGTTTTAACAGTTCAGAGAAACACCTTGACATGTTGAGTGGTGGGTGTCAGTTTCAAGCAGGTGCTTTGTTTCCAATGCAGAGTTTGATGAGAAAGCTGGCAATTACAGCACACGACTGAAGCCTCACCCAACCGTGAAATGCAGAGTGTGCATTACACTGTTTTGTTTAAATGTGGTTTTAATTATCGCAATTAAAAATGACATTTTTGTCATACTGCTTCAAATTGAGCTTTAAGAACAGTATTTAAGGCATTCAGAATCAGTTTTACACGGTGTCAAACATAATCACACTCATTATCAAGGAACAGATGTCATTACTATTTAGGGGAGCAAGGGAAAACAAAACAGAATATTGACTCGACCATGTGCTCGACAGAGAATCATACATAGCCCTGAAGCTCCTACAGAAGTTTCAAAACTTCAATGCTACAGCTGCCGACACAGGTTTTTGAACCCAGAATTACATAAACAGCACAATGTCAGCGGTGGTTCTTTCATTTCTTCTAAGTTTTTTGAACTATGAGGAACACAATGTTTTTAAGCTCTGCAAGGATTCGGGATTAGTGACCAGATTTCAACTTTGCATTAATTACATTTTATTTGGCCCTCTCAAAGCTAATCCTTAAGTACTAAGTGTATCTAAATTATTTTGTAAAATGATATGTGTGGACAGACAAGAGTTGGATTCTCAATCCTACAAGATTCATTTCATCATTTTAAACCGGTTGATCTGATAACCAGCTGTGCCCTAAGGGGGTGATAGCATGAAATACCAGCAAACCAGACCACAAATATATACTCACACAGGCAGGAAGTAAGAAGTCATTCCTGTTGTCAGCTAGCTCTTTAATTATATTTCTCAAACCCTCTGGTAAAAGACAACTGATTAAAACATTTAAAAAGAAACACAAATGAGTGACAGTGTGGCCACATCATGGTTCTAACATAATGGGCAGGAATTGGACTATCCACAGTGAACAGGCAGAAATTAGGGATGTCAGAACCATGACAGAAAAGAAAAGGTTCTGGAAGATCAAAGCTTTCCACATGACGTTTGCATCATACTAGACATAACATCCTGCAATAAGTAATAGGGAACTGTTTCAATTGGCGATGAACTGGGTCACACGTTAAAAAAGGGGTTGGGGCAGCTTTATGACAGATAGATGAACAGGTCCTAATTGAAGTTTTCAAATTTACATGATAAAGCAACATTAATAAAGGCACAAGTGAATCAAACTGAGTAGGAGATAAACGTATCTCGAAATACAGGCACAATTCCCAATGTACTTTAAACAGGACATTTTGAAAGACTGTGTGAAAACATATAAAGGGGAAACACAACAACAAACTTGAGAGGAACTTCTTTTAATGGGATATATGTAAACTAAATGGTAAAGATAATCTGAAGGAACATACTGGCCAATTTACCATAGTAACGCGCTGAGGAAATTTTACTCTTTTATTTAAGGTGCCAAGTTATGTTTTCATACCTCCAGGGCTGGATAATCTTGAAGAATCTTGAGAGCTGCTGGATTTGTTTCGATTTTGGTTTTTCCGTTTACTATTGGCAGCCCTCACGGAACGTAACAGAACTTCGCTGGCTTTGAAAAATGCCACCATAAAGGGCTGCTTAGATTGTGGTCCATGTCTTCCTATGAGGCCAGCTGATCTAATATTGATGGTCCGACCTACAATAAACTCAGAGTTAATGTCTGAAGATTCACAAATTTTCAGTTTAAAAGTATCTATAAGCAATTTCCTGTACATATTCCAATGCACTCAAATTCCAATCAATAAAGCTTTCAGCTCTCTTTTGTCACTTACCATGTGGTTGTATTATCATTTTTGAGTCATCATGAAGTCTAATTGTACAACACAAATGTCAGCAATCTGAGATTCCAGCAACATGAGAGCAATGAGATGGGAGGCCATATCCAGGAAATATTCTCTCATTACTGAAGTGTCTCACCAAATATAGTTGTTTCACTCCAGTCTTAAAAGCAAATATATCTATTACCTGATGTCAGATGATTTTAATTTCTGCAAAGGGCTACAATTCAGACTGCCTTATTGCAAGACTTGCCCTGATTACCGTCCCAGGATATCACCCACATTGCTGTGGCTGTGGCAGTGTAATGGTTGTTTGAGGTAGTTTCACTAGGGCTTGCGTTATTGAGTACCTAGGACCCATCTAATTATCAACTGTAGAGGATACAGCACTAGTGAGTTTGAATGGAAAAGACATTTGTCTCAATTATGAGCATTACATAAACACAGTTAACAAGATATAACAAAATGAATGCATGATATGAATAATTCCAGTTTATATTATTATTATTCAGGTATGATTTTTAAGGATCCTTGGAAAATGTACCGAATGCATTTTCTTCTTCAACAGAACTCTGTCACCACCCAAACCTCATGTCAGGCATTATCTCATCTATTGCAACTTCTATGCTAATTCTTTATCACAGGCGGATTGCAGTTTTTAAAACAAATCTCTCTCCCTAATTTCATAACCTGCCCTTAAACACATTGTGACTTAAATTTTCCTGAAACAGTGGGTGTTTATTTCCCCCACTCTTTTGGTTTTGTGGGTGCAGACTTTCTCAGAACCATAAGAACATAAGACATTAGGCCACTCAGCCCATCAGATCTGCTCCGCCATTCAATCATGACTGTTAGGTTTCTCAACCCCATTCTCCTGCTTTCTCCCTGTAACCCTTGATCCCCCTGATACTCAAGAACCATTCATCTCATTCTTAAATATATTCAATGACCTGGCCTCCACAGCCTTCTCTGGCAATGGATTCCATAGATTCACCACTCTCCGGCTGAAGAGATTTCTTCTTATCTCTGTTCTAAAAGGTCTTCCCTTTACTAAAGAAGGCTGTGCCCTCGGGTCCTAGTCCCTCCTACCAATGGAAACATTTTCCCAACATCTACTCTGTCCAGGCCATTTAGTATTCTGTATGTTTCAATTAGAACCCCCCCTCATCTTTCTAAACTCCATCGAGTATAAATCCTGAGACCTCAAACGTTCCTTGAATGTTAAGCCTTTCATTTCTGGGATCATTCTTGTGAACTTCCTCTGAACCTGCTCCAGGTACATCCTTCCTGAGATATGGAGCCCAAACCTGCGCACAATATTCCAAATATGGTCTGACCAGAGCCTTATAGAGCCTCAGAAGTACATCCCTGCTTTTATATTCAAGTCCTTTCAAAATAAATGTCATCATTGCATTTGCCTTCCTAACTACTTACTCAACCTGCAAATTTACCTTGAGAGGATCCTGGACGAGAACTCACAAGTCTCTTTGCACTTCAGATTTCTGAATTTTCTCCTATTCAGAAGATAGTCCATGCCAATACTCTTCCAACCGAAGTGCATGACCTCATACTTTCCCATGGTGTACTCCATCTGCCACTTCTTTGCCCACTCTCCTAACCTGTCCAAATCCTTCTGCAGCCTCCCTGCCTCCGCAATGGTACCTGGCAATCTACCTATCTTTGTGTTGTCTGCAAACATAGCCAGAGTGCCCTCAGTTCCTTCATCTAGATTGTTAATGCTTAAAGTGAAAAGTTGTGGTCCCAACTTGTAGAATACTACTTGTCACCATCCACTATCCTGAGAAGAACCCTTTACCCCTACTCTCTGCTTTCTGTCAGACAGCCAAGCTTCTATACATGCTAGCACCTTAGTTCTGACACAATGGGCCTTTATCTTACTCAGTAACCTCCTGTGTGGCACCTTCACAAAGGCGTTCTTGAAGTCCAGGTAGATAATATCAATTGGCTCTGCTTGGTCTAACCTGCTCATTACTTCCCCAAAGAATTCCAGCAGATTTGTCAGGCATGACCTACCTTTGATTAAACCGTGCTGGTTTTGTCCTATTTTACCATACACTTCCCAAGTATTCACAAATCGCTTCCTTCACAATGGATTCCATGTCCTTACCTATGACTGAGGTTAGGCTAATCGATTTGTAATTTTCCACCTTTTGCCTTACTCCCTTTTTAACAATGGTAACACGTTAACGATTTTCCAGGCCTCTGGGACCTTCCCTGATTCTAGTGATTCCTGAAAGATCACCACTAACGTTTCCACTACCTCTTCACCTATCTCGCTTAGAACTCTGGGGTAGGGTCCATCTGGCCCAGATGATTAATCCACCTTCGGGCTATTCAGTGTTTTCTAGCACCTTCTCCTTAGTGATAGCCACCATACTCAGCTCTGCCCCTTCATCTCTTGAATTTTGGGAATATTACTCGTACCTTCCACCATGAAGACTGACACGAAGTAATCATTCACTTCCTCAGCCATTTCCTTGTTCCCCACTACAACCTCTCCAGCATCATTGTTCAGTGACCCAATGTCAACTTTCGCCCTCTTTTGCTATTTATATAATCTAAATAAACTTTTACTGTGTCCCTTTATATTGTTGGCTAGGTTACCCTCATATTTAATATTTTCCTTCCTTATTTCTTTTTTTGCTGCCCTCTGTTGGTCTTCGTAAGCTTCCCACTGCCCTTCACCACATTATATGCCAGTAGATTAGATTCCCTATAGTGTAGAAACAGACCCTTCGGCCCAACAGGTCCACACCAACCCTCTGAAGAGCAACCCATCCAGACCCATTCCCCTACATTTACCATTGATTAATCCACCCAACACTACAGGGAAGTTAGCATGGCCAATTCACCTAAACTGCACATCTTCGGACTATGAGAGGAAACCCACACAGACACAGGGAGAATGTACAAACTCCACACAGACAGCTGCCCGAGGCGGGAATTGAATCTGGGTCCCTGGCGCTGTGAGGCAGCAGTGCTAACCACTGAGCCACTGTTCCACCTCTTTTGCTTTTATGCTATCCCTGACTTCCCTAATAAACCATGGTTGCCTTATCCTCCCTGTACCATGCTTCTTTTTCCTCGGGATGAATCTTGCTGTGTCTCCTGAATTACTCCCAGAAACTTCTGCCATTGCTGTTCCACTGTCTTTCCTACTAGGCTCCTCTCCCAGTCAATTCTACCCAGCTCCTTCCTCATGTATGTGAAGTTGCCTTTATCCAATTGTCATACTGTTACCTCTAATTGTATCTTCTCTGTCTCAAATTGCAGAATAAATTCAATCATATTATGACAACTGCCTCTGAAAGGCTCCTTCACCTTAAGCTCCCTTATCAAGTCTGCCTCATTGCACAGCACAAAATCCAGTACTGCCTGTTCCCTGGTGGGTCATACCACAAGCTGATCCAAAGAGCCATCTCATAGACATTCCACAAATTCCTTTTCTTTCAATCCACTACCAACCTAATTTTCCCAGTCTCCCTGCATTTTGAAATCCCCCATGATCACTTTAACTTTGCCTTTTCCACACATCTTTTCTGTCTCCTGGGTATCTTGCACCCCAGCTCCTGATTACTATGTGGAGGCCTGTACATAACTCTAGCCATGTTTTTTTTAACCTTTGTGGTTCTTCAATTCTACCCACACAGATTCTACACCCATGACTCTACTTTGTTTCTTACCACTGATTTAATTCCATTTCTTACTAATAAAACAACCCCACCCCCTCTGTCCATCTTTTTGATAGAATATATATCCTTGCATACTCAGCTAGCAATCCTGATCCTCTCACAGCCCCGTCTCTGTGATGTCTATCATGTCATACCTGCCAATTTTGATCTGTGCTTCAAGCTCATTTACCTTATTCCTTATACTGTGTACATTCAGATATAACACCTTCAGTCTTGTATTAACCATTTCACTTCTCATTGTCATTCCTGTGTCCAGTGTGCTTGAAATTTGATTGCCAACCCGTTCTATACAACACTGTGATAAAGTTAAAACCAGAAGTAGAACCACACACCCTCAGACATTGCCCAACACAGACAAATGAACACACACAAAGAAATAGCATCAGAAAGGATAAAGAGATTATTCAGCTAATAACAATTTAAGCACAAAACAGTTGAGGGATGTCAGTTTAACAATATTGTTGCTTTTAAGATGTAGTCCGAAAGTCCAAAACTCCTAGAATTAGCAATCTCAAATTGTTTTGTTGGGGTGGCAAATTGGCTAGCCATCAGTTCAGGATATCTAGACTGTTTCTCTTTAAAACTCTCTTCATAAGTCTTCTGAGGAAGTGAACTTCTGTTTTGTGAAAAGAAGGTTTTGCAGAGAGTACAATTACTTGTTAGCTCCTTTGTACAGGTCAGAGGCTTTTCCTTTGTAACCTGGAGTTAAAGCTCTTCGTATCAGTCAATGCTGTAAGGAACATTGCTGACCCCCTGAACAGCTATGGTTAAAAAAGCAATTGGATTCAGTACTTGAGAGTCAATCCTCCCACAGGGCACAAAGCAGTTACCATCAACACAAGGTTTGTATTGCAGATAGAATGACCATAGACAACTGACTAAGAAACGTAATGGCCGAGTGGTAATGTTCTGCAGATCTGGGTTCAAATCTGACCATAGCAGATGAACTTGAAAATGGAATTAACCACAAAATTGTTGGTGGAAAAACCCATCTGGTTCACTATGTCCCTTTAGAGAAGGAAACTGATGTTGCTAAACTGGTCTGGTATGTGACTCCAGATCCATAGTAATTTGGTTGATTCTAAGTGCTCTGAAAAATAAATACAAGCTCAACACCATCCCAAGAATGATAAAATATGAAGAAATTATGCATCTTTTAGGATAGGTATAATTTGCAATTAAGTGTAACTGCCTTTAAAGCAGATTAGAACAGATAACATTACACACCCATCAGCAAGTATGTGAGTTTTGATTGGCTTCCTGACATTGACCTCGGAGAAGTTTCTGGAAAGTTATTGCTCAGTAGAGTCACATGGTTATAGCAGCCATCTTTGTTGAGCTGTTAAATGGGTTTCTAAAAAAAGTCAACAACCTGCACCAAAATTAGTTTCCATTCCATTTGTGATTTATTTTAGCACTATTCCCTTATCCAATAGCACCCACACCACAGAACACAGAACCTTGCTCCCAGAACACCATTACCAGTGGGTAGAGTGTGACCTGCTCCTGAGCTCTGCCAGATATAGGCCTCTGAGCTTTGTTGCTCATCATTTACAAATCAAGCAGCTTACAGAACAAGTCACAGCCATTCACAACAATCCAAAAATCAATTTGAGCTGGAGATTTTCACCACTAAGTTTGTAACAGCATCTAGAGATCTGCTGGTGAGTGCATTTTAGTTTTCCCTCAGGTAACTGTGATTTAGTAATATTCTTATTAGAAGTAATATTATTGTAATGACAAGTGTACCGGTTGTATCTGCGGATATTTATTCTGGCAGTGTAAACAGTTTATTTTGTAAAATGTAAGGCGCTCTCAGTGACAAACATTGACCTGTTATATGAAACTGAACAGCTGCCCACACCAACTGCTTTGCAAGCTAGAATCAAGGGCCTATGCTCTTTGAACTTGCTCATATTGAAGTAAGCTTCCCTCTGTTGCCCACGTAATTTCTCCCCTCTTTTTGTTGTTAGCTTTGTATGATCAAACAGTTTACTTCTTGACACAAAAAAAGCTTCCAACAAGTAACTTTGCAACATGGAAATGCTCCAAATGATGTATAGTAAAATCATCTGCCTCCCAAATGTGCAATTAGATTAATCTTAATTTTGAAAGAACTTGGATCTATTCATACGAGCCAACCTTAAACAAATAATCTGTTAAGGTACTTTTAAAGGGAAAGCCTAAGGTGGCCAAAAGCCAAAGTCTGTATTTTGCAAGAAAACGTTCTGTCCTGGCACATATGAATGGAACAGTTTTATTTGTGGTTTCAGCCATTTCCATTCTATTTCCACTGTAACAAATATATTAATTCAGATCGAACTTCCTCTCTCTGGCAGCCTGTTTGTGTTGTAAAAGAGAAATTACAAATTCCATCCAAATATCATACCTTGAAATGGCCCACTTCAATACATAAACACTTTTACAACATGTTTATTCAGATGTTTGACTTTAAATTAGTTTAAGATGTTTCTAATGAAAAGCACAGCTAAAGCAAAAAAAGGGAACACTTTAATGAGTCAATGCAGCTGTATCATGCGTGTGTCCACACCAAACTACTGTTTTTAAAAAAGTCAGATGACATAACTAAATGTCTTTGTAAGTCATAGTCAACACCGTGTGATGAGATGTTTTAACAAGTTTTAGCATAGACTTTAAAAAATAAATTAGATTACTTTCATTTCATTCTACTTAATCCAACATCAACAAATGACCTAATGCACGTTTTTAAAACAAAAGTACAGACATTTTTAGTCGATAATAATGCTCTATCTGTTGGACTCAGTCAGCACTTAATCTCTTGTACATGGTTTATGATACTCGGTTTAGTTTCTGGCATTTTGGAACTTTAGTCCCAGAAACAAATGCAAAACAAAGTCCCATTTCCTTATTTCAGGACACATCTTTTCTTGCCTGTTTTCCATTTTCTTTTCATCTTAGCAGACCATCCTTTTCCACAGACAATGGCGCACACTCTGTTTCTTGGTTTAGTTATCATTATTGCCATTGAATCACTTAACATTCATCACTTGCACCATTAACATCACCATGAAACTCAGCAGTAAGGATCGACACATTGTTTGAACTATAGGACATCGCCAGCCACATGTGATTTTGACATCAGCTTCCATCCCATGTGGGAAATCAAGAGATGGCAATGGACAGATTTTGTATATTCTGACTTTTATTCGCTAAGCCAGTAGCAGTGCTAGTGCTGCTACTTTGGGTGAAACCAGGCAATTAAACACCAAGCAGGCATGGTAGCTGGAACTTTCCAAATCTAATACTGGCATTAGTGCTGATACAGAGCAGATTTGGCTGGGATTAGGAGGAAGGGGTCAGCTTTCTCTGTCCAAGGGTGACCTAATTCCAGCATGGAGTGTTAGCAAACCCACCATGGAGCTATGATTATTGAGGTCAAGTGTCAACCTCTGTGGCGTTTTCAATCCTGGATTAAAAGCATAAAAGATTATCCTGCCACATGTTTTGGGGAATGCGTCACCAATTTTCAAATACTCAATTTTCAATTTTCACCTTCTCAGTTCTGAAAATTAACTCAATGGGAGCTAAATTCAAATTCTAAAGATTACTTGATTCCTCTTGAATTCTGCCACAATTTTCACCCTGATGCTTTAACAGTTAGAAAGTAAGCACAGCAATTTATGAGCCATATTTTGATTTTGAAATCATCGCAAAACAACCTGCAAACATTCCCATCGGCGACATGTTGCTTTTTCAAAATGTCTCTCGGCTGAAGGTGAGTTTGGCTGAGCATGGATGCTGAAATTTAAATATCTCAAACCTGAAAACTGGCCACCTCCAACGTGTCCTCATCCATCATCACATGGTTTCCTGCTGGACAAATTTCTGCAGGGCCTCAAGAGAGCTGGCAGCTCAACAAAGGAATGGGAGAGTTTGGTATCGAGCCAGGTACAGGCATGAGCTAATCTGCTTCTCATCTCACAATCAATCAGTCCCAATGTTCATAACATCAAGATAGTGGTGGAGTAGGGCTCCTGAGTCACAGCTCGTCAATTCCAAATGCTATTCTTTCTTTTCCCAATACTTCTTTTTTAACTTTTGTTACTGACTTCCTTTTACTAACAATTAGCAGCGGTGAGGAATTCCATTGTGGACCTTCTGACATCAGTGAGTGGGCCCAGTGCGGACCTGAGTGAGCAGCAGCAAATGAGCCCTTACTTTTCCGTGCCAAGCACAGGACCTGGCATAGGAATTGATGGCTGCTACATCGACGAGGTAGACCCAGCAGTGAAACATGGTGCCTGAGGATCGGTGTCTCTGACCTTGGTTGGATCTGGTGCTGGCCGCGGCGTAAGGGCATCACAACAGCATCATCAAGGTGGGCACAGCGGCAAGAGATGTGACGGTGATGTTGGTGGGTCCAAAGCAGGTGGTGACAAGGTGTGGTGGAGGAGAATTGACCTAGCAGCAAACGATGGTGCCTGAAGAGAGGTGACTTCAACACTGGTTGGTTTGGGTGTCAATGGTGGAGGAGGGATGGCAATGCAGGCGTTGTTGATGATGGGCTGGGTTAGAATTGGTGGAATCTGTGTTAAGCTTTATTTTCCATTTTGTCCTTATTCCTAAAACTATTCAAAATGGTGCCTGATCATGGAGTCAGTGGAAAAGCTTTTCACTGTGTTTTACCGTTTCTCACACTGTAAAATACACATGGCAATAAAATCATCAATCATAAAATCACTAATCAATGGTTGAACCTACGTAAAGCCTAGTCACCCCCCCAAAAGAAGAAAACCATATGCCACCAAACAATACAAGTTTATCAATTCCATCATCCCCCTCTCCTCTGCGCATACCAGTTGTGACCTTCAATCTCTCCCACAAACCTTCCAATCTACCTCAGATCTTTCTGATTGCTCCCTGTCTCTTCTGTTCCCTGATCTCATCCAGTCCAAGCCTTCTGACTTTTTCTGCCTCCGATCCCTCCAGGTTCAAATCTGGACAATGTATGACCTTTGATATCTCCATTCTCTGGGCCTTCTCTATCCCTCATTATCTCCACTTGGCCAATGAGGCATTTAGCAAACAGAAGAAACTCTTTCCAAATGCTACAATTAGTGAATAGTGTGTTTCCCTTCTTTCTATGACTGCAATGGAGACAGGCCTCACAACGCAGGGCTGTTATGAATTAGTTTTTGAGGCCCTGTAGGAGTTGGAACAGTTTAACTCAAGTGATGTAAACAACAAGCAAAATGCAAAGCAAAGGTCACAATCTTGTTCCTATTAATGGTCACTGCAACACTGAGGAAATATAGATGCATAAGACCAAACCACACTGTCCAGGGATTCTGTTTGTGAAAAGCTGCACAATCCTTTTGAAACATAAATAAAAGAATTCTTCACAACTACAGTCTTGTACCAAACATTAGGGATTTGGTTTCTTAAACAGCAATGGTTACTACCTCTGTCCCATGGGAGTCCAGTTTTGTTTAATCAACAACCAGAGAGCTGAATATATTAGAGCCAATTCTGCATTTGGACAAAGATTCCAAGGATGTTATTCTGTGTATGATGTGGCCAGTATGAATATAATGGATAAAGTGGACTCCTTCTGCGCTGCAGATGACTCCAATAACTCTTGATCTGTCTTGCACCATTCTGGGCCTAAGACATTAACAGGATGTGTGGTAATATTAGCGTGGTTGATGTTTCACATTAGTCATTGTCCTGGTAAAAAATTGAAAATACAAAGATCATAACACATTAATGACACAATAAGGTGAATGTTAACATCCAGGACAGCTAGGAGACAAGATGGCACAGGATTGAATTCTGGAAATTGGTAAACTTAAACCCAGACCACCATGAACTTGCCAACTACTAGTTGAATCATGGGATAGCTGGGGAATCGAATCAAATAATCCCATTGGATTGTAACATGTACATGAGGCCACATGTCACCTTTTAATGGCTGGGTTTCCACAAGATTTGGGAACCCCAACAGTTTAAGGGAGGACTGTCAGGTCCAACTGCTAGTGATTTCTTCTGACATTACTTATGGGTTAAGGATACTGCCAGTCCACAGCTAACCTGCTGTGATCCGCTTCCCTCCCTGTAATCAGCCTCTATCAGCAATCTACTCCATCCATTATCATTTCCTTCTCAACCCTTCTCCAGTGACCTCTTGCAAATACCCCACGGAGATGTGGACAGTAAACTTTGAAAGGAGACAATTAAATCCAATATTATTTTTACTACTTTTTGTTTCCTTCAGAAGGGTTTTTATCCAATGTTTAGCCAACTCATGGGCTACACCAAATCTCCTAGGAGCTAAAGAAGGGCTGGGGTGCCTAGACCTCATTTAAACAAGATGGCATTATGCAAATGCCAAAAAAGGTGTCTACATATATCTCACTAGTTTCAGGCCAATTGCTTTTGTCATGTTGGTTTCAACAAGCACAGCTATCAGAGGCTATTTTATAAGTATGTGCTGGGACCCACCCTTGGAAAATTCTACCAAAGTCTCTGATATAGAGTCAGAATGACAATTTATAGTCTTAACTCTCACATTTCATTACAATGTTCACTTTTCATTTGCTATCTTAGCACATAATCACCTATTTTTATCAATAAACAGGGCTATGCCTGCTTTGAAGACGTCCCTTGCATTTTCTCATTAGCACCAGGATGTTTGGTGTCACTGTGAGCCTACCTGTTGCTTACCTGTTCCTTCATCACTCCAACTCTGTTGATTCAAACTGTGAAGATCGTTTAAGTTTTACACCTCACATTCTTAGCAAGCTTCCCATAGAACTGACTATATACTCCACCAAGGCAAAAGTGAGGACTGCAGATGTTAGAGATCAGAGTCAAGATTAGAGTGGTGCTGGAAAAGCACAGCAGGTCAGGCAGCAGCCGAGCAGCAGGGAAATCAACATTTCGGGCAAAAGCCCTTCATCAGGAATGAGGCTGATGAAGGGCTTTTGCCCGAAATGTTGATTTTCCTGCTCCTTGGATGCTGCCTCTGCATATTTCACCAAGTCTACAGTGTTGTCTACATTTCCTAACATGATCAGAATGTGATGATAACTGTATTTGTCGAGATCAATCCCTCCTTAGTGCAATCCATGCATATTTTGTATTTATCATCCTGTTAGCTTTGTCCGTTTTACTAGTTACTAGCTTTATGCCGACTCAGTAGTTACTCATTTGCTTTACTCCAATGCCACTTTTTGCCAAATACATTAAATCTTGAATAATTAATGGCCAGTCCTATTCTTCATGTAGCAATATTTCAATCATCATTACTATAACTGGCTTAACCATTCGACTTTGTCTTAATTTTTGATGCTATACATGCTGCTCTACAACATTTGAAATTGGCTTTGTTTTGTTTTGGCAGTTATAGAGTCATAGAGTCACAGAGATGTACAGCACGGAAACAAACCCTTCAGTCCAACCCGTCCATGCTGACTAGATATCTCAACCCAGCAGCTGGCCCATATCCCTGGAAACTCATCCAATTCATTTACCCATCCAGATTCCTTTTAAATGTTGCAATTGTACTAGCCTCCACCACTTCATTTGGCAGCTCATTCCATACACATACCACCCTCTGTGTGAAAACGATGCCCCTTAGGTCTCTTTTATATCTTTCCCCTCTCGCCCTAAATCTATGCCCTCTTATTCTGAACTCCCCCACCCCAGGGAAAAGACTTTGTTTATTTGTCCTATCCATGACCCTCATGATTTTGTAAAGCTCGATAAGATAACCCCTCAGCCTTCGATGCTCCAAGGAAAATAGCCCTGGCCTATTCAACCTCTCCCTATAGCTCAAATGCTCCAACCCTGGCAACATCCTTGTAAATCTTTTCTGAACCCTTTCAAGTTTCATAACATCATTCTGATAGGAAGGAGACCAGGATTGCATGCAATATTCCAACAGTGGCCTAACCAATGTCCTGTACAGCCGCAACATGACCTCCCAACTCCTGTGTTCAATACTCTGACTAATAAAGGAAAGCATACCAAATGCCTTCTTCGCTATCCTATCTACCTGCACTCCAATGTCTCTTTGTTCAGCAACACTCCCGAGGACCTTACCATTAAGTGCATACGTCCTGCTAAGATTTGCTTTCCCAAAATGCAGCACCTCGCATTTATCTAAATTAAACTCCATCTGCCACTTCTCAGCCCATTGGCCCATCTGTTCAATATCCTATTGTGACCAGAGGTAATCTTCTTCGCTGTCCACTACACCTCCAATTTTGGCGTCATCTCCAAACTTACTAACTATACCTCTTATGCTCATATCCAAATCATTTATATAAATGATGAAAAGTATGGACCCAGCACCGATCCTTGTGGCACTCCACTGGTCACAGGCCTCTAGTCTGAAAAACAACCCTGCACCACTGCCCTCTGTCATCTACCTTTGAGTCAGTTCTGTATCCAAATGGCTAGTTCTCCCTGTATTTCATGAGATCTAACTTTGCTAACCAGTCTCCCATGGGAAACCTTGTCAAATACCTTACTGAAGTTCATATAGATCCCGTCCACTGCTCTGCCCTCATCAATCCTCTTTGTTACTTCTTCAAAAAACTCAATCAAGTTTGCCAGACATGATTTCCCACACACAAAGCCATGTTGACTATCCCTAATCAGTCCTTGCCCTTCCAAATACATGTACATCCTGTCCCTCAGGATTCCCACCATCAACTTGTCCGCCACCAACGTCAGGCTCACTGGTCTATAATTTCCTGACTTGTCCTTACCACCTTTCATAAACAGTAGCACCATGTTAGCCACCCTCCAGTCTTCTGGCACCTCACCGGCAGTTAATTTAAACATTGATTCTATAATTGTAGCCATTTCCCGTGACCATTTATGTTTAGCCCTATTTTATTCCTTGGTCCAATCTTCGTTCTCATCTCCAATGTGCTTTAAGTTTAGGTTGTCGCCAATTCTACCATATCACTCCTCTTGTTTGAAGAATTAGCCACAATCCTATTTAATTCCAATTCAAATACTACTGGTTGTAGTACATGAATATTCCTGATGAAGGACTTATGCCTGAAACATCGATTCTCCTGCTCCTTGGACACTACCTGACCTGCTGTGCTTTTCCAGCATCACACTCTTAACTCTGATCTCCAGCATCTGCAATCCTCACTTTTTCCCTTAGAACATGGATAGCTGTTCCTTTTCTATATGCTACCATTGGTAGGAAACAGAATGAATCTCTGGCAGGACTTACATTGTTCAAAGTTTGTGAGAAGATTTGTAGCTCGGGTGCTCGTTGTTGTGGTTCTGTCGGCCGAGCTGGGAATTTGTGTTGCAGACGTTCCATCCCCTGTCTAGATGACATCCTCAGTGCTTGGGAGCCTCTTGTGAAGCGCTTCTGTGATGTAGCCGGAGGAAACATCACAGAAGCCTTCACAGGAGTCTCCCAAGGACTGAGGATGTCACCTAGACAGGGGACGAAATGTCTGCAACACAAATTCCCAGCTCGGCGAACAGAACCACAACAATTTACATTGTTCATTGTATCAGTCTTAGCTCAGCAGGTCAAGCAGAAAATGGCACAAGAAAGCAAAGATTCAAAGACAACTTTTGAATGTGAGTATTGCTCCCAGAAATGAGAATATATTTATCTTACACCCTGACAAGTAAACAGCAGGAGTAAATTTCTTGTTTTTTCATTCAGTTTACTAAATGTAACATAAACACAAACAAAATCTCCTAAAATTCACAAAGCAGTTAAATAAACATTGGACCAGACTGTGGCTTAGATTCCAAATTACAGAAAATTCACAAACCAAAGATCGGCAAGTTCTTACATTTCTCAAGGTGTCAGTTTGCTTCCAAATCATACGTGCGCCCTTCCAGTGCTAGATAAGGCAGAAGCCATGTTGATAATCACACGGCAGGGAGCACAACCAAAATAATGTAGAGTGACCAGTCTGCCACCTCAATCTGTACCATAAAGATTTAGTGTGACTGTGTAATAGGTTAGTGAGACAGTAAGTGAGGCAATGTTACATAATCTTGCTCTCTCTCTTGCAGTCTCATGGCAAAACGAAGCCAGAGGAAGACTTTTTTAGCCAAACTTGAACTTGAGAGCACAGTACTCCAGCTAACTTGCTCCTTTCCTCCGCTAACATTGCAGAGCTGAACTGAAGTTAAAGGCAGGAAGGCCACATCAACAATGTTCCTTCAAGGAACCACCAACTACTTTCAGGTCAGCTGTTGACCTCTTTCTACAGGCATTTGCTGTGTTTTGTAGTGACAGTCAGTGGTTTCAGGAGGCCTTCAAACCTGCTGAAGTGATGTGGCATGTATTGAAGGACGTTGTCCCAAGTTCAAAAGATCCTGTGGAATCAACTTGATCCCAGTATGGTGCTGCTGGGATCAGAATGGTGGAGCTTCACAGAGAGATGTCTTGATGTGATGCATGCTGCACAACCTCTCAACCATGTAGGCATTGTCCTTGGCACCAGCTATCTTGTGGGCAGCTAAAGAAGAGGGAGAATGTTGGAGGAGATGCACCATACTGATCAGGCTGTCTGTGATCAACTCACTTGGTTGCAATATTAATAACCAGAACCCATGACCTCAATCATCAATGCCACCCTAACCCTCTGAATTCTGCCTGGCCGTAATGTAAAAATGAAAGACATTATAAAATGAGATTCCAAGCCACACTTATAAACCCTCAATATTCCACTTTAACTCAACTAATCACTCCAAATTCCTTTAGTTCATGTCTTTCATTTGCCTTCCTGAGTGTGTCCACTGCTGTGCCACCCTAGTAGTTGTCACATGGTTGGTGGAAGGCTGTAAATTTTCAGTGGGGGAAGACAACAGTAGGCCCCTGTAGCAGTACCTGGAGCCACCCTGAGTCAAGAGGCCTAGGTTTTTGATTAGGTGGCAGCAGTCTGAGCTGTCTGACTGGCAAAGGCACCAGCGGAATGACATTGGCAGGAGAGCAAATGCTGTCACTGTGTAAAAGGGGAGTGAGTCTGTGCTCTGTACTGCCACTGACACCACCCCGTAGACTGAAGGCCAAGCTGTTAGCAGACCCGATGATGCCTATGAACTCACTCTTCTGTAGCTAGAATGGAAACAGTCTGGGCTGGTAACTCAGCACCATGAGCTTGAATGACTGAAATCAGAGCTTCTATGGCAGCCTTCAGACACTGGCCTGCACTTGCAGGGCAATAGAAAATGAGGCATCAGTTTTCAGGCACTGCATCAAGATGGCTCTGCAAGAGAGCTAAATGAGCTGGCCATTACTTCCATGATTCAGAGAATGAGCTCAAAGCTATCCCAAGCTGATACCAACCTCCTCAATACTCCTTGGCAGCCTATCAATACACCAAGCCTTTCATGACATGTATTCAGCCTCCTTCTTCTGTAGGCTGACTCAAGCTGTTCATCTGTGTCATCAACAGCAGAATTCATGTTGTGATCTTGGCATCTAATTGACTCTTGTCTCCCTGACTGACTCTATGCTACTGAGGCCCAGTCACAGACCTACCTTTGAGCTATCCTCTGAAATACAAATGGTGTTGGTGTCTCAGCTGGAGGGGGGAAGGGAGCAACAGTGTTTCTTCTTCATCACTGTCCTCCTGCTCTTCTACCAGGGCCTGACCAGGCTACAGATCTTGTACATCTCAGAGCAGAGAGGCAGAAGAGAAGGGTTTTCCTAATGAGTGGAGGAGTATATTAATACCATGTTCAACTTGGCACAGTGGTTAGCACAGCTGCCTCACAGCACCAGAGACCCTGGTTCAATTCCCAACTCAGGCGACTGACTGTGTGGAGTTTGCACATTCTCCCCGTGTCTGTGTGGGTTTCCTCCGGGTGCTCTGGTTTCCTCCCACAGTCACAAAGATGTGCAGGTCAGGTGAATTGGCCATGGTAAATTGCCCATAGTGTTAGGTAATGTAGGGGTACGGGTGGGTTGCGCGTCGGCAGGTCGATGTGGACTTGTTGGGCCGAGGGGCCTGTTTCCACACTGTATGTAATCTTGTCAACCAGAAGAGATTATGGATTGAGGGTTGCGGGGGGGAGTGGGATTAAGAAGCAGAACTAGGAGATTCTAGCACCTTTTTTACAGTATCAGATCCTGTGCTAGTCACAGACTCCATTCTGACTGCTCAGGTAGTAGGGAACAGCTCCCTCATGGGCGTGTTTAGCTGGAGGTGCCACTCATTGGAAAGGTGCTGTCATTCCCCTGTTGTGCACCAACCTGTTCCTGAGCCAGCACATTTTTATGCAGAATGTTTGACTGCGACAGTTGAAGAATTAATATTGTTTACAAGTTGAGAATTCGGAGCATGGTGTTTGCAGCAACACGACCGTCTGAGGGCAAGGAGAAGTTACAGAAGTCCGACTTGTGACTTTGTTGAGTGCTGGGGATGTGTTGTACTGAGCAATATCTAAGGTTAGTGGTGCAGTTAATGCGATGCAGCCTTTGACAATGTATTCACTGACGTTTAGCACTCAGGTGAAGTCAATGAATTTCTTGAGGCATGAATCCATGCCCTGAGGGTTAGAATTAACAGATTTTGGTTATCTTTCTCGTGGCATTATCTGGTTTTATCACCTTTTTCTAGTTTGTCATAGAATTATCTCTATGAATGGATGCCGTCTCTCCTCTTCTCCTGCACTGTACCATGACCTTTGTGCACTTTAGGAAATATGAAAGTCCATGCTTTGTCATGTTGTGCTGTTATTGAGGGCTCCACAGTTCAAAATCACTTTTAGAATGATTTCAGTGGAGCCAATGTACAGCACTTCAATGGCTTCAGATATATATGTCAACCCTAAATGTAACTTGGTTCCCTCACTCAGTCAAAGTGCAATTTACCAAAATAATTAAAATGATCAAAAACATCCTCTGCTTTAGATATAAAGAGGGCCTCAACAGTCTCTGTGTGGTCAGTACCAAAGTCATTTGTCACAAAGTTAGAGACATTATAGGAGAAAATTGTACCTGGTATCAGGGGCTCGGGTTATGCAGACAAACTGGAGAATTTGGGAGTATTCCCCTGGCAGTGGACAACAGGATAAGTGCAAAGTTTGAATGGTTCTAACAGAATGCAAAAGGGAAAATTGTTTCCACCCCCAGGAGGGTAAATTTTCCAGAGGAGGCAGATACAAGATAATTGGCAAAAAAAGAGGGGAGATGATGAGAGGTTTTTTTTATTATTACATAATACATTTTATAATTCTAATTGATATGATCTAAAACATTCAGTCAGAAAGAGTGGTCGAAACAGACTCATTAGTACATTCCATACAGCGGCATAAATGTTGACAAGGAGAACCTTTCTGGGCTGTATGGAAAGAGTAAGGGAATGGTACCCACTGGAGTATTGTTTCAAAGAGGCAACACAAGCACAAGAGCTGTGTGGTCTCTTGCTGAGGCACCTACATCTATGAATCCAGTTCCTTTTGATGCGTTGCATATGAATGTCAAATAGAATTTATTTCTTCACTGTTATGTCATGTTAAACTAGTCCTATTTGCCTGTTTTTGTCCAATATCCCTCTAAACCTTCCCTAGCCATGCAACTGTCCAAATGTCTTTTAAATATTGTAACTGTACCTGCATCTATCACTTCCACTGGCAGTTTACTCCATACATGCACCACCCTTTATATGAAAACATTGCCCCTCAGATCCCTTTTATATCTTTCTCCTCCTGCCTTAAACCTATGCACACTAGATTTGAACTCCCCAACTCTCAGAAAAAGACCTTTGCTATTCACCTTATCAATGTCTGAAAACTCAACTAATTCAATAACGTCCTTCAGCAGAAAAGATGCCCAAATCTGCGCTTATTTCAGTGTGCTATATTCAAGCTGATTAACTTGTTTTGACTTGTTATCAAGTTCTTGAAAATTCTTTAAGATCCTGAATAGCCTGCTACTAACAGCTTTACATTGACTGAAGATTGTCAGCTGGACTCTCTCTATGGCAATTCTCTGATCTTGCATTTAAAAACCATGGCTTGAAACCATAGTCCAGGGCTTCAACATGATCTGGTGAGGGGCCGGAGTGTAGTGCTGTGATGTTGGTGTTTCTATCCTTTTGGATGAAACGTTAAACTCAGCTACTGCTGACCTATTCAAACAGAGGTTAAAGGTCTCCTACTGTGATCAGAGGTAGAGAACAAGGTTACTGATGTCTGGGGCCAAGTGAAAATATGTTAATTTATCATTCGTGCCAGTGCTACTGTGGTGTCTAAAACATCTACCATGTTTGCCTCAGTAACATGGCAATACAAAATAATGCCTGCAAAGTATTTGACAAGTTTGAGAGAGTGGTGAAATACTGCTCCATAAATATGTCTAACCCTCTGGAAGATTGAATCTATCAGTTGTAGAAACAAAACACATACCTCTTATCCATTACTCTCACCGCCATGCATCCTGAAATCTGGCTTTCATTGATCTAAGTATTTAATTAGTTCAGCTTATTGTTGCATTTATCTTGGAGCGAAATAGTTTACTGTCGCCAGAGTTTGTCTTGGTATTATTACAAGAACTGGTATCATTCCTGTCAGCTGTGAAAGAAGAAAATGGTAGAACACAAAACCTATACTTTTATTTCTGTATCTTGTACCACTCTCTGTTGTTTTGGCCAGAACACTGTATAGGCAGGTTTAACTGGAAAATATCCTTGAATTATTAACAAACCAGACAGAATGACATCGTTAATTATATACATATAAAATGGCCAATAATATGAACTTGGTGGCCAAGAAGTGGGAAAATAAATGTTCATTGAACGTTACTGTATGAAAAAGGCTTTGAACATTGAAATAAAACAAACAAACAGTCGCAAAACACAGACTCAATAGAGGCACAGACATGCAAAAAGAGCTCAGGGACACAAGGAAATTAGTAAGAGTTTGAGCAGGTCGGAGTGAAGGATGTAATTATAATGACAGAGCATGGACGTCTGAGTTTGTGTTTTCCCCTCGTTCCCTTGGCTGGTTGTTGGCTGTAGATTTAAGAATAGTCCCATTAAATGATGCTGATAGCCCTAAAAATCATTCCAAGAAGCTAAAGTGCAATCCACAAGAAATCTATCTATGGAATGTGCATTGTAACTATGCAATGAATTCCTTTTTAAAACAATAAGTAAATATAGTTCTAAGATATTTCTTTCCTAGAATTGCTGAGTATTTGCATTTGATTTTAATCCAACACTTGTTTGAAAACCACTCCAATTAAAATCCCCCTCCATGCCAGCATTGTACTCCACCCCCACTCCCAGAGCGACCTATTTAAAAGGCTGCACTGTATCCATGAGAACTGACAGCTGTCCCCATAATACCTTACCTAAGTGACTGATCTGAAGTTCTCTTCAGCCAAAATGCACTTTACCATCAGGCATTAGTTGGTAATGAATGAGATTGGGAGAAAGTGAGGACTGCAAATGCTGGAGATCAGAGCTGAAAAATGTGTTGCTGGAAAAGCGCAGCAGGTCAGGCAGCATCCAAGGAGCAGGAGAATCAACGTTTTGGGCATAAGCCCTTCTTCAGGAATGAGGAGGGTGTGCCAAGCAGGCTAAGATAAAAGGTAGGGAGGAGGGAATTGGGGGAAGGGCATTGGGAATGCGATAGGTGAAATGAGGTTAAGGTGAGGGTGATAGGCCGGAGAGGGGATGGGGGTGGAGAGGTCGGGAAGAAGATTGCAGGTCAAGAAGGCGGTGCTGAGTCCGAGGGTTGGGACTGAGATAAGGTGGGGGGAGGGGAAATGAGGAAGCTGGAGAAATCTACATTCACCCCTTGTGGTTGCAGGGTTCCTAGGCAGAAGATGAGGCGCTCTTCCTCCAGGCATCGTGTTGCCATGGTCTGGCGATGGAGGAGGCCAAGGACCTGCATGTCCTTGGTGGAGTGGGAGGGGGAATTAAAGTGTTCAGCCACGGGGTGGTTGGGTTAGTTGGTCCAGGTGTCCCAGAGGTGTTCTCTGAAACGTTCCGCAACTAGGCGGCCTGTCTCCCCAATGTAGAGGAGGCCACATTGGGTGCAGTGGATACAGTAAATGATGAGTGTGGAGGTGCAGGTGAATTTGTGGCGGATATGGAAGGATCCCTTGGGGCCTTGGAGGGAGGTAAGGGAAGAGATGTGGGCACAAGCTTTGCATTTCTTGCGGTTGCAGGGGAAGGTGCCGGGAGTGGAGGTTGGGTTGGTGGGGGGTGTGGACCTGACGAGGGAGTCGCAGAGGGAGTGGTCTTTCTGGAACACTGATAGGGGAGGGGTGGGAAATATACCCTTGGTGGGGTCTGTTTGGAGGTGATGGAAATGACAAAGGATGATACGTTGTATATGGAGGTCGGTGGGGTGGTAGGTGAGGACCAGTGGGGTTCTGTCCTGGTGGGGATTGGAGGGACAAGGTTCAAGGACGGAGGAGCGGGAAGTGGAGCAGATGCGGTGGAGAGTATCGTCAACCACGTCTGAGGGGAAATTGCTGTCTTTGAAGAAGGAGGCCATCTGGGTTGCTCAATGAATGAGATTGAACAAATTCTAACAATTAACTTTTCAATAGGCAGTGAGGTCCTGAGACCTAGACAACAATGGCTGCACCCACTGAATTACTCACAGAGTGGGCAAGTTATGTAAATATTAAATACCACAAAGAAGTTAATGGCAGCACTAGCATAGACATGGACACGATCAAAACTGCATTGTGTTGTTTTACTTGCATTGTTAAAGAAAGGCCTGAATGTTATTTGGACATTTCCTCATTTGCATCCTTTTTTTTAGATTACTTACAGTGTGGAAATAGGCCCTTCGGCCCAACAGGTTCACACTGACCCTCCGAAGAACAACCCATCCAGACCCAGTCCCTTACACCTAACACTACGGGCAATTTAGCACAGCTAATTCACCTAACCTGCACACTTTTGGGCTGTGGGAGGAAACCAGAGCACCCAGAGGAAACCCACGCAGTCACGAGGAGACTCCACACAGTCGCCTGAGGCGGAATTGAACCCAGGTCTCTGGTGCTGTGAGGCAGCAGTGCTAACCACTGTGCCACCTTTCCTCCATATCTTTGGGTCAATACCCCAGAATCTACACTTCAATTCTGGGAGCACCTCAAGAACAATATTTTATCAAGGAACATTCCCAAGAACTCTTCTATTTTCTAGTGACCTCAAGTCGCAAACTTAAGTACTGCTTTTAAAACTTGAGAGGTGTATATGTTAGCACGGTGATTATGTTATTGGATGACTAAAGACCTGATTGCAGATTTGGAGGAACCTGGCATTTCCTCATTTCGCACAAAAAGGTGGCTCAGAAAGTTGGATCTTAATTATGTTGCACTGGGATTTCTTGACATTTTCCATCCCAGGCTGGAAAATCCTGGGATGAGAGCAAAGGGTGGAAAGTGTGGAGGTGGGCTGTGCAGAATGCCTGTCTTGGTACACCAGCACGGTGTTTCTGTTTAATTAAAGAAAAATCAGAAAACAAAATAAATCCCTCGAAGACTCACCCCTCACACACATGCCATGTTATGTCACTCTACCTAATCCATCAACCCAATAGACCCCATACTAACTGAAGGGCTTATGCCCGAAACGTCGAATTTCCTATTCCTTGGATGCTGCCTAACCTGCTGTGCTTTAACCAGCAACACATTTTCAGCCCATACTAACTTAATGCCAATAATGCCACACATACTACTTTTTACAACTGCCATACCAGCTCATTAGTATCCATCATGGACAGAACTCATGCAGAGTTGACAGCATTTTACTTTATAATTGTACCTTCCCTACCCACCCATTACCATGATAAGAAGGTGCTGGTGATGGACTGGAGTGAACAAAATCAGAAGTCACATGACACCAAGGTTATAGTCCACCAGGTTTATTTGAAGTCACAAGCTTTTGGAGCGCCACTCCTTCATCAGGTCACCTGTTGGACAAGAACCCAGTGTCGTGTGACTTCTGACTCCATCCAATACAAGCAAGGCATGCAACCAAGTCAGGTTCAATTAACACTCCGATGATCGAGCTGCCAACCTGGTGATGCTACAGAATGACATGCGTACCAGAAGCAGGAAACAGAAAATGAAAATGCTAAAAACAATCAGCAGTCTGGGAGAATTCTGTGGAGACAAAAATTTCTGATCAATGATCTTTCATCAGAAAGATGTAATGTTGTCATTCATGGGATGTGGGCATCACTGGCTGGTCCAGCATTTATTGCCCATTTGTAATTGTCCACAAGGCATTTGAGAGTCAATCATAACAGTGGAGCTCTGGAGTCACATGTAGTATAGAACAGGTAAGGATGGCAGTTTCCTTCCCCGAAGGACATTAGTGAACCAGACGGGTAGTCCTAACAATCAGCAGTGGTTACGGTCTGTGTTCCTTAGATACTGTGGCAGAAGGCCTTGGCTTGAGCCATTTAAATGGCAAAGAGGAAGAAGGACTTGGAGTTAAGGACAGAGAGGCTGACCTATTTCCCTCATCCCTGCCTGAGACTGGCCCCCAGACTGGGGCAAATGGAGACCCCATTCCCCCACAATGTAACAGGCAGATTACACTGGTTTTCTAGTTGGAAAACTAGTCACTTTTCTCAATGACAGGGAAAGGCAAGTGGCAAGTTAAGCATCTTAAGTGACCACTTGCTGACTTTAATCGGCGACAAATTGCCAATGAACCTTCTCATCCAGTACCCAATCGCTGAGATGGCAAGAAGTGTGAGAGCCTTCTGGGGTTAAGTTGCCCCATTACCTTCCCTTCTCACTACCTCTAATATGTCCTGAGACACCATCACGTGGGTGCTGCTAATCACGCTGTTACCTAGACTAAACCTTCAGCACAACCAGGAGTGGAGAATTGAACAATCAACAAAATGATGAGGCTCCACAAACACCATCCCATC
Source organism: Hemiscyllium ocellatum (assembly GCF_020745735.1). Lineage (NCBI taxonomy): Eukaryota > Metazoa > Chordata > Chondrichthyes > Orectolobiformes > Hemiscylliidae > Hemiscyllium > Hemiscyllium ocellatum. The sequence continues at coordinate 109,618,472 of NC_083403.1, read as the reverse complement.
CCCCACCCCTCAACGATGACAACCCCAGACCAGTGAGTGATAAGGATCAAGTGTGTTCAACTATCTCCAGCCTGAGGTGATCTATCTAACCTTCTTCCTGATGTCCTACACCGCATCACAACATTCTTCACAATCAAAAAAGTACTTTTGAAGAGTAGTCGCTTCTGTAATTTCAGAAACTAATTCACTCACAGTAAGTTCCCACAAACAGCAGAGTGATGAAAACCAGATTGTCCATCATAAGACAATGACAGACAAAGAGCATATTGGCTAGGACACCAGGAGTGCAATTTACACAAAGCATCTAAAATAGTAACACTTTTAAAGGTGATCTCTCCCAGATCGAAATTCTAAGAATTACCCTCTATTGATTAGCTCAATGGATAACCTACCATCCATTATTTCCACACAAAGTTGCAAGCCCAGATTATGGTGTGGGTTTACAACCCAGTGATTGCTGGTAGCAGTGATATCAAAGACAAGCCATCCTCCATCAGACGCGCGGATTTTCTTGTCATCCAGCAGAAAGAGGTCAGCATCCCTAGAGGATGGGAAATATAACCAGGCATGAGTTTTATTGTCTATCAACAGATAGCAATAAGAGGTCACATTTATAGAACATATTTCACATCCTTGTGCATTTCAACACAGTTCACAATTATTAATGACGATGGCCATGCATTAAGTCACAGGGCAATCTGTTTGGAAAATCAGGTTGAGAGGTAAATATTTCCTCGGACATCAGACTCATTTCAAGTGAGGTCACAGAATCTTTTGCATTAATTTAAATGGGCAAATTGTGTCCCAATTCAATATCTCAGTTAAAAGACAGAAACTCAGTTTACAGTAGTTTTCAGAGTGGGGTTCGAATCCACTGCCTCCTTACTTGCAGACAAGAACACTTCACACTCAGCCAAGCTAATACACCAAAGAACCTTTCATACAATAAATATTGCAGAAAGTGTGGTGCGTGAGTAAATATTTATTTCAATAAATGAATGGGTATACAACAGTTACAAAATGCAATGGTGGATTGGAAATATTGACCCCCATGACATCATCAGAAATCATTTCTGGTAAGCTGAAAGGTGGTGGGGTTCTTGAGGTGGGGACAGCTTCAAAAGTGCCTCTCACACTGTGCCCCCACCCCAAAGAATAATCTCGCAGTGCTCAGAAAGGCATGTAGAAACGTAATCCTTCCCCAAACGGAATTGGCAAAGTGCTGTATGTGTGTCACTAATCAATCACTTTCTGGTTCTGTCCCAATTTCTGTATCCACTCCCATTCCCCATCACATCTACCAGCAATTACAAGCCCAAAGTTTCTACATAGCAGTCCATAAAAGCAGTCCATAAAAGGTTTTCTTGGTGTGTGGTACCCCCAGGATAATGTCAGAAACCTACAATGCAACCTCCACTAAAGTTGAGAGCATATCATAGCCAAGGGAAGCAAATCATTTGACAATGTTATCAATCCTGGTGTTACTCCCAGGCAGGAGAAAGTGAGGACTGCAGATGCTGGAGATCAGAGCTGAAAAATGTGTTCCTGGAAAAGCGTAGCAGGTCAGGCAGCATCCAAGGAGCAGGAGAATCGACATTTCAGGCATAAGCCCTTCTTCAGGAATGAAGGGCTTATGCCCAAAATGTCGATTCTCCTGCTCCTTGGATGCTGCCTGAGCTGCTGCGCTTTTCCAGCAACACATTACTCCCAGGCAGCCAATGCTGTTAATTGAGCAGCTTCAAGCCTTGTCACCCTGTAATTCTGCAAAGCTACAAATACTAAAGTGGCCACACAAGGAGAACATTTCTCACCTCCCCTGGATGCACCAAAGATGGTAACAATCAGATAATTGGAGTGACCTTGACCTACCTCTCCCAAAGTGGTCAAATGAAAAGGAGCACTACCTAATAAATTATATTTACTACTCTTTCTGGAGTCTGAAATGTGAAATGTCTGACTAATGGCCAGTGTGTTCTTTGAACTGCTGGAAAAGCTGTAATTAATTAGACATGTCTCCTCAGATGGTTTTTCACGTGTAACCACCTAAAACAAACAATCCTGATCAGGAGTGACGAATGGGCTGTTTAGTATAAGGTTTCTGATTTTACAGTTAACTGTCAATAAATAAAATTGTGTCACATTTACTGTGAACTGTAAAGACAGCAAAAATGTCCAAAGTATGATAGTTTTGTTACTTATGTTTAGGTAAGTGGATTTGCCATTAGATTGGCAGAATTTCTGATTCTATTGTATTTGTTCCTTCCCCTTAATACGCCACCCTTGACAAGTGGTACAAGCTTAAAATTCTCAGTTATTTGCTTCAATATTAGAGATTGTTTTGTTTGTTGAGGCTATTTAATTGAAACAAATATAAGTGAAAATAGACAAAATGTACCGACAACTGCAGGAACATCAACTTCTTGAAGAACTCTTTGATGAAGCTATCTGTTGAAATGCACAAAATGGTTCAGGTCACTCGTTCACAATACAAGACGTTCCAGCTCTGCATATTCCAGACACTCCAGCAGTTTCCTTTCCCAAGGCGAGCTGTGGAATTATAGTTTTGTCCCGTATTGAGGTTGTAGGAAGTGGAGGGGCTCTCACTCATGCAACTGGGGGTGCCCTGATGAATCTGTGGGTAAGCCACGCAGATGGCGTGAATGCTCTGCTCTGCATCAAACTGCTGCCATTGAATAACGTCAGTGTGTCTGATGCTAACACTGAACGGAAATGAAAGGCTGCAGGGGCAGTGATGCTGCCATTGCCATTTTGACGTCACCAGTCTCATGTGCACATTGACACAGGAGTGGTATAACTTACAAGTCGGGTACCAGTTTGATTGCCAAGTGCACTGAACTGAAACAGTGTGGGGCAAAACACAGGAAAGTGGGGGACCCCCAAGATGGCCTTTTGGGTCTGTGGAGCTAGTTGCAGTGATAAGCTTAAATATACTCAAAAGGGGTGCCTTAAAATGGGATGACATAGGCCAGGAGATAGGGAAATGTCCAACAGAGAGAAAAAAGTAATCTTGATTAATAAATTAAACCTCATTGAAAGGAAAAACGTAGATATAAAGGAACACTCAATAATAAATAACCACAGCATCAACCGATAACCAATGACTCACAGAATGAATGTCTTTTCATTAGACTTGTTATTAACATTGATACAGAAAATAAATTATTGATCCCATGAAACCCTCAACAAGGTGCTGAAATTTTAGAAGGAAATTTTAGCCCCAATAAAACATGTGGGTTTAAGTCAGAATAGGAAGTTAAACACAGTAAATTCAATAACCTACAGGATCCAGTACTTACAGTGTTTCCACACTGTAAGTAATCTAATCTAATCTAAACTTTGAAATAAATCAGGATAATGATCCCCCACTCCACCCTCCCTGCTGTCAGGCAGGTTGATAGTTTGGATATTACAGAAATTGTTTTGCTTGTTGAGGCTATTTAATTGAAACAAATATAAGTGAAAATAGACAAAATGTACCAACAACTGCAGGAACATCAACTTCTTGAAGAATCCATTTGGTCTTTCTAGTCTACCTGTTTAGAGAGTTTAGTACCCACCTGTGGTACAGGTCGGACTTGAACCAGGACCTCCTGGCTCAGAGGTAAGGACGATAGCACTGCATCACAAGAGTCTTAAGTTTAATTAATCTACCATGCTGCAGGCCTCCCACTCCCTACCGTTCCAACTTAACTCTGGACTTGCTGGGCATTGGAAAGCAGCAGTTACAAATAGGGGAAAATTATCAGAGCAAAATATCTTTTCAATAACCTACAGGATCCAGTACACTTGCTCCTCAAATCCTGCGATCGGATTCCACCTCACTCTACTCCCACTTGGTACAACCTGTCTGATTTCTCCATGACAACTGCGACCTCTCCACCCAGAGGTTTCTGCATTAATGCCCTGATGAAGAAATTCCCCAGACCTTGAGCATTTCCCAATGCTCAGACCTTGAGCATTGACAAATTTCACTAAAACATGATATAATGGGGAGAGAGAGAGAGAGAGACCACTACTCAAGAATGGATCGATTTATTTCAACAATTTGGTGTAGTCAGCAGGATCCCTTGTTTACAGGATCCTAGGTGAACCTAAAATTATAAAAGATCCTACCCGGAATCCACAGGCTGATCCCAAGTTAGGGAAACACACTGAAACAAGAAGGATACGGGATCGTACAGCTGCCTGCATGATCCTAACCTGAGTCAACAGGCTGATCCCACGGAAGGGAAAGATGCTCAGACAAGAGGGGGCTGGAAAGAACACTAATGTACAACAATAATAATTTAAGATGACCTTCAGGAATTGACAAAATGCTGGCCTAATTTGTGTTGTTTGTCTTTGTGTGTTTGTTGTTTATTTCTCCACATTCCCCTAGCTCTTTCACCACCACCGCCTTCAAAAAACCTTCACCCAAACACCCCAGCCTGTACCACTGCAGAATTCAGATCCCGCACTCAAGGAGTGGATAAACCTACCCCTTCTCTCCCCCCACACCCTCACTCTACTCCATTGCCAGTATCAGACACTCCTGTCTCCCCAACCTTGAAAGTCCTCACTAGCTCAATTATGCAGGAGTTAATTAAATGAAGCATAACTTCTTGTCCCTCCAAACATGTGTTGATTTGCAACTCCAGGGAGAGGTGATATTTTGTGATTGTGCACCAAGATTGAGGAGATTGGAGTACTCTCGTCATACCTCCTTACAACAGGACTGTCAGAGTAACACAGTGAGAGTTAGAAATAATGGTACAATAAGACCAACAATAGATGGTAAACAGCTTAAAACATGTAGCAAGAAATCATTGAGTACTGTGGGGCCTGTTGTGTAAAAGTCAATTCGAGCTAAAAACCTCACTGTTTTTCAAAGATATAGTAAAACACCACAGCCAATTTATCTTTGTCTAGTGCTTCATAAATAAGCCCGTGCGTATGAAGCTGCATGAAGAACAACCTGACAATAAAAGTGCCAAATACTCACCACTGCGGACTGTGTGACTGTCTTATAATGGCAGCTCAGTTTGCAACTATTTCATTTTACAGTACTTGATATAATTCCTTTTTTTCATTCATGCTTTGGCATTTCAAATTGAGATGTGAATGAATCAAATAATTCTACTGATATATGGGGTTGAACACTGCACATTCTAGTGAGGTAGCAACCATTCATTTTCCATGGCTCCTGTTTCTCCTTTGGTAACCATATCATAAGATGACTAAACAAAACAAAATATTACTCAGCTTTTCAAGAATTATTACCAATTGACACAGTTGACAACACAGTCCCTTCACTATTTTGTATCTTTGATCACACACAGAAGTGTTATTCAAGAAATTATTTTATGAATCTTCCAGTATTAAATGGTCACCATTCAGAAAAGCCAGAATTGTTTTTAATATTTTTAATAATAATATTTTTAATTGTTGGTTGAATCTATATTTGCAAGATACTGTCATGTTCTTTCCAATTATTACGATAAGACCATGAAATGTAGGAGCAGAATTAGGTCATTTAGCCCATCAAGGCTACTATTCAATGGGATCATGGCTGATCTGATCATCCTCAACTTCACTTTTCCCCATATCCCCCCAATTCTTTTACTGATTAAAATTTTATGTATCTCTTCAATAAACTTAACAACCCAACCTCTACAGCCCTCTGCGATGAAGATTTATATAGATTCACTACCCCGAGAGAAGAAATGTACCCTCACCTCCATCTTAAAAGAACAATTCTTTACACCCTCTGGTCTTAGACTCTCCCACTACGAGAAACAACTTCCTTACATCTATCCTGTCAAGCCCTCTAAGAATCCTGAATGTTTCAATAAGATCACTTCTCATTCTTCTACATTTCAACGAGTACAAGCCATTGGTCTAATACTATGTAAGAGAACAAAATAAATTGCATTGTAGTTGGTCAAACGTACATCATTTTCAAATCAGGTTTATAACATGAATAAAAAAACTACATGTACTACACCAAGAAGGAAATCAGCTCATTCTGTCTCTACAATTGTGACACAATCCAATTAGAATCATAGAGTCACAGATTTGTACAGCACAGAAACAGACCCTTCGGTCCAACTCGTCCATGCTGACCAGATATCCCAACCCAATCTAGTCCCACCTGCCAGCACCATATCCCTCCGAACCCTCCCTATTCATTTACCCATCCAGATGTCTTTTTAATGTTGCAATTGTACCATCCTCCACCACTTCCTCTGGCAACTGATTCCATACACGTACCACCCTCTGTGTGAGAAAGTTGTCCCTTGGGTCTCTTTTATATCTTTCACCTCTCACCCTAAATCTATGCCGTCTAGTTCTGGACTTCCCCACCCCAGGGAAAAGACTTTGTCTATTTGTCCTATCCATGCCCATCATTATTTTATAAACCTCTAATAAGGTCAGCCTCCACCCCCCCAGCCTCAGACGTTCCAGGGAAAACAGCCCTAGCCTATTCAACCTCTCCCTATAGCTCAAATCCTCCAACACTGGCAACATCCTTGTAAATCTTTTCTGAACCCTTTCAAGTTTCACAACATCTTTCCGATTGGAAGGAGACCAGAATTGCACGCAATATTCCAACAGTGGCCTAACCAATGTCTTGTACACACTTAGTCCCACTCTCCTGCAGTTTTCCCAATAGGCGAGCAATCTTGTCTGAGAATGACACCTTAATAATATGACTTTACTAATTGTATACATACCTATTAGAATACTCTTTAAGAACCTGGTATATAGTAATCCTAAAGGTGTCATTTTCATATCTACTGTTGCTTCGATCTTTGTAAATTCGGAATTCTGCTGCTGTTACTGCCTCTCCTTCAGGAATCTGTGTGAGATCAAATCGGAATTCCTTGTAGTGCCTTCGTTGGTGAGAAAAATACTTGTCTCTTTCAACTGAGGTAAGGAACAAGAAAAGAAAAAAAAGTGTCACTTTTGACCTTATCTACATGTTGTGGAAGCAAAATCTTTTCTTTTTAACTGCTAAATTAATTCACTTCAAACTCCATTCAAGCTATTTGTGCTATTTAAGAAAATCTCACCAAAACATAGCTAAATACAAAGAGCAAAAAATCAAATAAGGATTAGCAACACACTTCTCTCGCTACATTTCATTTGAAGTAACAGATAGGCTTTCAATAAAGAGGAAGAGGTTTCTATCATTTTCAAGCTTTTTGTCATTTTGTAAAATACTTCCAAATAAAATTAGTGGCATTCTTTAATAAACAGGGCAAAAGGTGACCATCAAACTGAAAAGCTTATCCTTGGTTTTTCAGCATGCCCAGCAGATTTTTCAATGAAAATAAATTCGTTATAATCATCTGGGAATAAGACAATCAAACTGACAGTGCACTGTGCCAAAACACAAAAATGGCCAGTGGCTACATTTCATTCCATTTATTTATTTTTAACAAAAGGCGATGTAATTTCAAGAATAACCATGGTATTTGGCTTTGCATGAAGTAACGTAATCTGAAACAAGTGTACTCACTTTCTGTTCAATGGATAACACTGGAGGCATGAATGACAGTTCTCCATCATTACCAGGTGCATGAACCAAGCCCAAACACACAATGTCATTTCAGTCTTCTTTACAGACTGTAAATTTGCCAGTAAATGTGCCCTATTTCATTCTTCGGGTTGGCTCAAAAGCCAATGTGCTTCTGTTTTTTTCAACTGATTTTCAGTATTCACCTCGAGGTGAAACGTCTGGGGTACAATTGTGTGACCAGTTTGGAATAAAATAAAGTAATCTCAATGACATAGAGGATTCCTGAACCTTTGTGAATGTAAGGCCAAATTTAATTAAAACCTAAAAACAATTGAGAATCTGAACTCAAGCGCAAAACTGGTTCAAAAGTAAATGTTCTCTTGTGTCAATAATAAAAATGAAATAATATCTCGAGTTTTAAGCCTGGGAACAGAACAATGAATCCACAGTACAGATACCTAATCAAATACGGTTAATTCAATGTAATAAGACTGGGTTCTGACATTGAAGCAGAAAACATGGAAACACTCAACTGGTTTCGGTTGCATCTTGGGAGAGAGAAACAGATTTCACGTTTCAGATCAATGACCTTTTAGTCAGAGCTGAAAGAAGTCGGAGATTTAACGGTTTATAATCAAATGCAGAGCCAGGGATAAAATGGAGTGCAAGTGAGAGGCAAAACAGAAGGGAAGGCACGAGTGATTAATTAACAAAAAGGATGACAACACTCCTAAATGAGACACAAACGGGAATGAGTAACAAAATCCAGAGAAGCTCTAAATGACAAAAGTAAAAGAACAGGGGACAGAGGACAGGCAGGTTAGGGTGATGGTAGGATGGAGAATGAAAATCATATAAGGAATAGCAACACATTTCTCTTGCTACATTTCATTTGAAGTAACAGATAGGCTTTCAATAAAGAGAAATAGGTTTTTGTCATTTTCAACCTTTTTGTCATACATATTGGTCTTACGTATGGACCAAGTGAAGAGATTCGGCAAAGTGATTGAGCAATCTGTATTTGGTCTTCAGTGTAGACAAGACCATGGCTGGAATTTTATGATATCCTTCCTTGGGAATGGGCTGACAAGGAGATGGGTTGGGGCTGAGCATCAAATTGGTTACAATGACAGAGGTGTCAAGCCAACTGCCTACATGCTGACATTGGTAATTTACAGTGGAGGCAGCATTGGATGGTTTGGATCAATGACAACATGAAGTGGCTAATTGATTGGCTCTATAAGGCATCTAATATTGCCATTGTCATCTTACCAGGTGGCTGATTCTGTGTGGTACAACAAGGCTGCTGAATGAAATCTGGTGACCTTTTTGCATGTAGGAGTTGGAGGTGTGGTGGGGAGTATCTCCCATTTGGACATCTTCCAGCATAGGTATTCCTCCAGCCCTTTCAAACCCAACAATACACCCCCTCACCAAGGTCCAACTCTAGTGAAAACCCTTGGCATACCTGGGTCACCAGATCCAGGATTCCACTGCGTTGGGTATTGCCGTAGCTCCATGCCCTTGCTGTGGATGGAGAGCTAACAACTTGGTGGCAAGGAGGCACTGCCCACTGGCAAAACTTTTAGCCGATATCTTTAACAGGCTGGGGCAATTTTCGCTCAAGCATTGGAGGTTGGGGGGAGAGGTAACCTTATAGACGTTTAAAAAATCATGACAGGCATGGATAGGGTGAATAGCTAAGGTTTTTTTCCCCCAGGATAGGGTAGTCAAAAACAAAAGAGCATAGGTTTAAGGTGAGACGGGAAAGATTTAAAAGGAACCTAAAGGTCAATCTTTTCTTACAGATGGTGGAGTATGTATGGAATGAGTTGCTGGAAGAAGTGGTGAAGGCTGGTACAATTACAATATTTAAAAGGCATCTGGATGGGTAGATGAATAGGAAGGATTTATATTCTGTCATGGAAGATGCTGGCTAGGTCAGCATTTGCTGCTCATCCTTTGAACAGAGGGGCTTGCTTAGCCATTCCAGAAGGGTGTTGATGGTTAACCACATTGGTGTGGGCCAGGAGTCACATGTAGGTCAGACAAAATAAGAACATTAGTGAATTAGATGGAGTTTTACTAAAATCAGTGACCACAAGACATGCTTTCAGTTCCAGCTAACTTCAAATCCATATCTCTTACATTAGCCTGGGCCCTTACCACAGGAAGTGAAGCATCTGAGACAGAATTGACACATCGAGCGTGTCTTAATGTGATAACAAAAAGACTGGAGGGGGCTTCTCCATTGCAGCCTCCCTTCCTCATCCTCTTGCCCCTCAGTTTCTCACTTGGCAGCTTTGGATGGATTGATCCCATGTAATAGGCAGCTTGTGTAGCATGCACTGAACTACCCCAACATACATATACAGCTGACAATGCCAGCTACTTTCCAAACATAAAGTGTGAGAAGCCATCTCGTAATCTGACCTGCTTTACTTTTTCATCCACTCATTTAAAACAAAATCCCATTTACTAGCATGTAATTGGAGCAAATAAAATTCTTCCGATCAGAAACTGAAAACAACACATAAAGCTGATATGTACAGAAACTGCAAAGCTACAATTTAATTCTCTTTTACTTTCTGACTCCTGTTCGCACAAAGTGATCACAAGATCAGACTGTTGCTGCTGAAGCTAAGGCACAGTGTGTTCTTGCTGAGGATTGCAGGATTCACTGGGGTGGCTCAGTGGTGGGCACTGCTGCCTCACAGTGCCAGGAGCCTATGTTCAATTCAGCCCTCGGGTGATTGTGTGTGTGAAGTTTGCACATTCTCCCAGTCTCTGCCTGCTTCTCCTCTGGGAGCTCTGGTTTCCTCCCACAGTCCAACGATGTGCAGGCGAGATGGATTGGCTATGGGAGGTGGGGCTGGGTGTCTTGATTTTTGGAGGGTCAGTGTGGACCCGATACACCAAATGGCCTGTTTCTACGAAATGTAGGGATTCTATGAACATGCATTGGATACAATAAACACTTCATTTCAATTGATTTTTTGTGATAAGATAAAGTTTACGATTACTGCAGGATGGGAATTCCACTTTAACATTAATCACCTTTCTACACCTTTCCCCTTTCAATTCCACAAGTGACAGGAGCTGGTAAATATTCCCATAGCTGTTTCAAATTCACTCTAAAAATGCTAAGGTCCATGTGTGGTAGTTTTCAGCACTTCCCTGACAGAAACATAACAAAACATCGAAAAACAACTCCAGTACACTATTGCCACATCTGTGGCTGATGCAATAAAAGTAATTTTGCAGGTTACTTTTCTGGATTGCTTCTTTATGAGTCAAAAGCCAAATGTTTTGCAATGGAAGAAAAGCCAGCTGCAGCAGCCATGATGCTAACTGCATCTAACCAGAAATTCTGAGTTGCACTGTGGCCTGTTTTAATATCTTGCTATCAAGGTACGTTTCTCGAAGTAATTCAGTTTGCACACAGAATCACAGGTCTGATTGCAGAAAATAACCCTTTGACCCATTAATGTCCTCTGTAAAAAAATATATTCATTTCTGTTTTTTCTGTTTTACCAGAAGCAAATGCCGGAGATCTGAAGTAGGAACAAAGGGAAATTCAGAGATCTGGCAATCTCCTTTCCCCCGCTCTTTGCTAAATTTTCTCCTTGTCTCGCGTTTGATCGAATTCTGCATTTTACGTTTTTGAATGAATCTGATCATTCTTCCCTTATAAGCAGAGCATACCAGATTGCTAGCTCTTAAACAGCATTTGTGGCATTTCTTTTCAGTTAGTCTATTTAAACATAAACCATCAGTCTGATTGCCAAGAGCTTGAACATTGCTGTCAATGATGTTACCACACAATTCAGATCAAATTCCCATCTCTGGTATTTTAACGTAGGTGATAACCTTGTACTCAGGCTGATGCTTCAATTAAAATGAGAGATTACAAAACTCAGTAAGCATGCTTGATGATGTTATACAATAATTTCCAGGCTTGAGATTTACTCATTAATTTTGGTGAAAATGCCATTGAGCATTTATTGTAAATAGTTTACACCCATCTGTGCATGCTTGTTATTGAAGGGAACAGGACAATAATGAGAACCAAGACAATTAAAAACATTGTAAATCACTTCAGATGAAATGTTGCCAAGGACTTGTGGTAACAGACTGATGGTTCTCAATCCAGACATTTTAGACAGAGACATAATGATGGTGATAGGAAATCATTTTCAACCATAGATTCATAGAGTCATACAGCACAGAAACAGGGGCCACAAGTCCATGCCGATCACAATCTCAAATTAAACTAGTATCTCCTGCAAACACTTAGCCCATATCCCTCCAAACATTTCTTATTCATGTACTTATTTAACTTCTTTTTAATGCTCTAACTGTATCCAGTTTCACCACTTCCTCTGGAAGTTTATTCCATAGACAATCCACTCTATGTGGAAAAAAGTTGCCCCATATGCATCTTTTGAGTCTTTCAGCTTAAAAATATGCTCCCTAGTCTTGAATTGCCCACCCTAGGGAAAAGAAAGCACCTGCCATTCACCTTATCTATACCCCTCATCATTTTACAAACCTCTATAAAGTCACCCCTCAGCTTCCCATGCTCCAGTGCAAAATGTCCTAGCCTATCCAGTCTCTCCTTACAACTCAAACCCTCCAGGCCTGGTTAATCTCGTCTGAACCTTCTCCACCTTAATAATATCCTTCCTATAGGAGGGCAACCAGAACTGAACATAGTACTTTAGAACAGGCCTCACCAACATCCTGTAAACCTCAATATAACATCCCAACTCCTAGAATCAAACATACTAAATGCCTTCTTAACAACTCCATCTATATGTGATATAAATTTCAAAGATTTATTTCCCCAAACCCTTACCCTCTCTGTTCTACAACATTACCCTAGACACTACTTTTAATTGTATAAGTCCTGTCCGACATAAGAAAATGTAAAACCTTGCATTTATCCAAATTAAACTCTTATCTGCCACTCTTCAGCCCACTAACCTCAGGATCCAATAAATTAAGCAATATGCAATCTCTGTGAATTTGCAACTCATGAGAGAACATACACATTCTTTTTATTAATTGTATTAACTTTTTGCAGCTTGTTTTCAAAACACATACTCATTGGAATTGATGGAGACAAAGATGCTACTTTAATTAATGTTATGGTTTTGAAAATCTTAGGCAATTTTGGTTTTGTAACTTCTTTCTACCAGAGCAGAGCACAATAGAAGTTTTCCTCATATCTCAAGAATAACTTGTTGAGTTAATTGCATATCAAAGGTTGCTGCAAAAGGGCACTGATGCAGTAAGGCGAGGATGTACTTATTAATTCACACATGTTAATTAATACTCAATAAATCAATTCTGTAAATGTTGCTATTAAAGAATTTGCAAATGTTTTGAAAAGTCTTGCACGCTTGCACTCCCAATTTCACATCAGTCACATTCCTTTTATAGTTTTGTTTTAAAAAAGGGGTAGTAATAGTTCTGAGAAATAATGGCTGAACACCTTGAAATTATTCTGATACTTTTATTCTATGTTTCCTGGTTGTCTTATCACAAATGTAACTCTTATCATTGAGCACGTCTTGCAAAAAAGACCAATGTGTTCTTTTCCTTTACTCAATTGCTTATGAATAAATCCATACGTATCTGTCATCAAAATACTGTTGTTTTACTTCTCTTTGTTTCATTTATTTCTGATGTATAGTTCCACATTAAGTCATGGACTGGCGAAAACCTCTTTCATTCCGATGCTACCATGATGTCCAGCCCACACCTTCAACCTCACAGTGGTCAGAGAAGGAGGAACAAGGTTTCAGAATACAGGATATGCATTAAACGCCATGTGTGAGGGCATAAAGAGGCGATCTGTTCCATAGTAGCTCCCACTATTCTCCTCCTTCCAGAGGTCAGTGTAAGTAATTGCACCATTCAGCCACTTTCTGTGTGAGTACATTCTTCCTTTTGATAATTCCTCCGATCAGTGATGCGCAGGAGGTTTAACAGCTCCTGGAGTTAACAGATAACTGGGAGGTAGCTTTGAGCTTTGCTCCAAACATATAGTTGTTTTACTCTGGTTTGCCACTTATTTCATAACAAAGGCCTTTAACCTTCCAGTTATTTTTAAGCAGCTTCTGGATTGACGCATTAATTGTTTATGAACCTCACCACAGGAAGTTAGGGCAAATGACAAAGACAGGACATTCTTAATGCAACAACAATTTCTGTGGGTCAGAATGAAAAGCATTCAATCTCATACCTGCAGGAAGTAAATTCTTCAGAGTTTTTTCAAGTGACAATTTACTTAAAAAAGGAAGCTGTTCCTTTTTTTCCTTTTCTCTTTTACTAAAATATTTCCTTCCCTCTCTTTAATTCTCTTTCCAGGCACAATTTCACTTTAGTTTCCCTTGTGCTCTGTCTTCTTCTCAATATTTATATCTCTCGGAACTAGACTGTTCTATTCATTATTGTCCCAGAGGCTCTATTAAGTGCAGCTCCCACTCCCAGCAAGTTACAGCACTGCGGTTTGTTTTCGAGTTGAAAGATCCAGCAGAAAGATGACCCAAATGGAAAACACTGTGATGCCTTCCTCCAGCAAGATTTGTCCAATAACACCACTTGTTCCCCATCTCCTGCTCATTATTCCCACCCAACTGTTACAAAAGATAGTCCCAAAACCTAATGGACTTTAAACAAGGCAGCCCTGCACCTCTCATGTACATTGGACAGCCTCAACATTGGAAGACAGCAAGCCAGGTAGCATCAGGAGGTGGAGAGGTCAACATTTCGAGGGTAACCCTTCTTCAGGACTGGGGGGGTGGGTGTTGGGGGTGCTGCCGATAAAGGGGGTGGCTGGGGAAGGGTGGTGATGTGGGGGATAGGTGAAGACAGGGAGAGGGTAAAACCTGGTTGGTCAGTGGGAGGAACGAATCCTGTTGGTGGCAGGGAGCAGGGGAAGGGAGGGGCGAGGAAGGGAATTGGGGGATTGAAGGGAGGCTATTTGAAACTGGAGAACTCAATGTTGAGTCCTCCAGGCTGTACGGTGCCCAGGCAGAAGATACGGTGTTGTTCCTCCAATAGGAGCTGTGGTTTGTTTTGGCAATGCAGTAGGCCAAGAATGGTCATGGTGGAAAGTGAGTAGTTAGAGGAATTGAAATGGGCGGTGACCGGGAGGTCCAGTCGGCTCCTGTGGACTCAAGCTGCGATGCTCGTTGAGCCATTCCTCTACCCATCTTCACCTATCCCCACTTCACCACCCCGCCCCCACCACCCCTTTTATCTGCAGCTCCCCCCAAGACCCACCCCCAGTCCTGAAGAAGACTTACACTTGAAACATCGACTTCTGCACCTCCTGATGCTGCCTGGCTTGATGTGTTCTTCTAGTTTCCTGCCTGTCTACTTTGGATTCCATCACCTACAGTTTGTTTATCTCGCAACAATGGAAGGATCAGACTCCATACCCTCAGTAGAACACTTTAGTGAACTACTGGCCTAGCAGTTGTACCAACACCAGAACAAAGCCATGGGCTCAGCTGGGACTCACAGACCTGAAAAGAACAGTTTAGTATCCTAGATTAAAGCAAATTCTGGGCATCTAAAGCAGGAAGCAATTAGGTGCCCTCTGAAGGGGGCAAACAGAGTGTAAAGGGACCTGTTTTAAAGGCCAGAGGGAGACACAAAGTGGGAGCTGGGGTACAGCTTAAAGGAGGGGTCAATCCACAAGCAGCAGGAGGGCACAAAAGAGGAAAGGAAGGCCAGGAATGCCACCCCATCAACAAAGGATCGACTGAGTTTCCCAGAGATGACCAAGATTCGTGCCAAAGCACCCTACTACTAGAGATGATCATAGACGTTTGCAAACTGGTTGTGCAGACCTTGCACCTCTCACAGTGCCGGAGCAGTCAAAGTCACCGAGGCCTGGAATGTCTTCATTTCTGTTGCCTTCCCAAGGATCAACTCTGGACTTTGATGGCATCTCAAAACCTTGCGACACAACACTGCCTCCACTGGTCACTAATGCCCTGCTAGCCTGTGCGTTCATTTAATGATGGACACTGCCTCACAGTGGCAGAGAGCAGGAATCCCCAGCTGCAAAAAACCATGAACTGCATCCATCGAGGCAGCCAATGAAATAGACCGAGAGGAAGAGTTCCCACTGCTTCAACATCGAACTGATCTGAAACCACAACATGACCCTTCTCCATCTGTGGGGTCATTTTCCCAGCAGCTGCCATGACTCCTTCATCATCTACCAGTCCATGGATCATAAGTCTAACTGTGAGAAAAGCATGGGGGTGGACCCTATGGGGTTTGGGTCCCTATTGGGATTACCTATTGTAATGCGATCTCACCTGCTCAGCAGGCCAGCCATTGATCAGCACACTGAGTTCCTGAATAGCTTCCCAGTCAGATCTGGAGTAAGACAGGGCTGCCCTCTCTTGCCTGCCTTGTTTGTGTGCTGCATAGAACCATTTGCTGAGTCCATCAGGAAGGATGCGAGCCTGAGAGGGGTGACTATTCCTGGCAGCGGGGGACTGACCACTGAAGGTGCTGGGTATTTGGTTCAGAGGGGCTGGGGGGTGCGCCAAGTCTTGGGAGGAGCGTATCAGGAAAGTGAGGCAGAAACTGGGCAGATGGAAACAACGGTCGCTCTCCATCGCGGGTAAAACCTTGGCCATCAACTGTGAGGCACTGTCAGTGTTGTTATATGTGTCACGGCTCTGGCCTATTCCCAGAACCTGTGCCGCCGCAGTCCCCCGTGCCATCTTCCACTGGCAGAATGCCTCATCGCCAGAACTTTCCAACAAGCACCAAGACATGGCTTGGCTGGTGGTGAGAACAGCTCTGCCTGTGAGATCATTTATGCACGCCCGGACTCTCTGCCGCACCACACACTGCCCTCGAAGTGGCTGGGGGGGGGGCGGTGGGGTGAGACTGTCACACACCTCCTTCTGGAATGTGCCTACACAAAAGAAGTCTGGAGACGAATGCAGTGGTGTTTGTTGAGGTTCGTCCCGAGCAGCTCCGTGACGCGGACTCCGTGCTCTCCGGTCTGTTCCCCGGGACGCACACCAAGACGAACATCAACTGTGCCTGGAGGATCATCAACTCGGTAAAGGACGCTCTTTGGTCTGTCCAAAACCTGTTGATCTTCCAGCTGAAGGAGCTGACCCTGACTGAGTGGTGCGGACTGGCACATTCCCAGGTCCAGGACTACGTGTTGAGGGATGCGCTGAAGCCTGGGGCAGCTGCTGCCAAGGCGCGGTGGGGAAAGACGACCGTGTAAGGTCTGCCTGCCTAGGAAGAACAGGGTGCCCACTCAATAATTGGGCCCCCTGACGCCTCAGCAAAATACCTGAATGGTCAATATACAGACCTGTATATACGAATGACTAATTCCGATCTCTGTACGTAAAGAAATGGAATGTATACATATGCATGGCATGACCAATTGTATAGATATCAAAATAATTTTATGAATAAAGTATATTTTCGAAATTAAGAAAAATCAGGTTCCTGAAGGCGTGATACTGGAGCCTGGGACTGATTAGATGGTACCTTCCAATACTTTACAAGTTTCAATTCTGGTGATGCTGTTGGGGACAAGGAAGAGATGTGCAGAAGCAACTCATAGGGAGAGGGGAAGGAGCACCTGGTGAAACAGATAGAGGAATTGGAGACCGAAGATGGTAATGCTAAACCAGGAGCTGTCCTTGCACACAACAGGAGGACCTCTGTTTGCCACCGTCCTGGAACAGGGCTTCCTTTCTCTCCCTCACTTCCATCAGGGTTAGACTCAGACTGGGATCAATGAAGTGACAGGCTATCCTGTGGTTGCAGTACATGACCTGAGTACAATCACCAGCTTTGGCCCTTTAGATAAGCAGGGGAGAGGAAAATTGCATCAATTCCACACTTCATCTGACCTACCTCCACGCTCAGCCCATCTGGCTCCAAGCAGACAAAGAATCCATTGAGGGTCGGCATGGACTTGATGGGCTGATTGGCCTGCAGTGATTCTATGATTCTATGATAATTAAGGGCTAATCCTGTGAAAATCATGGCTTTGTTCAGTTTCTGTTTAAAGGCAGCTTTCTGACCTAAACACAGACCCTGTTCCAGATTCTCTTCTGTGACAAATTCAACATCCATCTTTCTTTCATGCTTGTTTTCATGCTCCCCCACACCACAGTATACATCTCTCTCTCGCTCTCCGCTGTCACATAGCCACTAACAGTTCATTTTTATTCAATCTCAAAGCTTGTTCCACTCTTCTGCTGTGACATCACAAGGAATATATGGGATTTCTGCAGCAATTATGGTGAGAGATAAAATGGAAAGACACCAGCTTCAAGGGTATTTTTAATCTCTGTCTCACATGGGTCACAAATTCACCATTACCATTTTTAACTGTCATTGATGCTTGTTGAGTGCAAAACTCAAATAGGATATTGTTTCTCACAAATGCTGAGAGAACGTCGAGGACTGGAAACCTAGTTAGGATCTAATTGAGCAGCACAGAACTGCCATGCTAGGTGATCGTAGTAAATCAACCTGACAGTATTGCCCCCAATGACCATCAGGAGAATAGAAAATCAAAGGCCTCTGCTGCCACAAAAGGGCAATCAAAATCTCTCAAGGATATTACCAAAGCTGCAGACATCAGGTGAATGACTTGCAAAGCCAAGAAGTGGCTGAACTTCCCCATAATATAATCAGAGATACCAAATTTCCATCACACACACACACACAAAATTAGTCTCACAATTCTTCCCTATACAATCTCTATTACTCATTAGCATGTTACTTTTGCTTCTTTTCTCTAATGCTTCATCTCATTTCTGCACAGTACTGGCCAACCTCCATCTCAGAACATAGATCTTAGCCCTACTTAAATGGAACTCAACACTTCAGGCGTTTGCAAGTCTCACTCGTGCAGCTTTTCTCCAGCCTCTCATTTCTGTACTTCACCTGGTTGTCCCTCTCCCCATTGGCAGTGGAAATAATCTAGCAATAACCCCCTTTGATGACCTGCTCGTTCATTGTCTCCTCTGATAATAGTATACATTGTTGACAAGTAGCCATCTCGAGGAGCAGTGCCAAAACAAACACAAAAGTATGTAAAGGAAAGGTTTGTGTCTGTGGCAGGCTCATTTATGGCACAGGAGGAGGCCATTTAACTTATTAAATCCATGCTGCACCTTGCAGAACAATCAAGTCAGTTCCATCCCCACTCAGTCCTCTTAGCTCCTGCATTCATTTCCTTCAAGTCCTCATCTAACTTTCTTATGAAATCATTGATCCACTGCAAAAAGATAATTCCCGTAGACCTTCCCGGCCATTCCGATTGCAATGCATATATGCTTTTTAAATATTTCCAATAAATAGTCACATTCAGCAAACACCCCTCAGATTGTGAGAGTGCTATCCAACTGGTGGAGTGTGAACATTCTGGCTCCCTCTAGTGGGCCGAATTCAGCTCCAGAGACCAGGCCAAGAGAATTCGAGTCAAGAAATCCTATTCGGGCAAAAACTGGTTAATAGCTTTCTCCACTGAAGCAGCAAAGCCATAGTTCAATCAAGTAACATCAACCTTGATACTTCACACTAATTTATTAATCTCACAGATCATCAATCAGGGAATCTTTATGGAACCTCTGCAAACACAGCCTGTTGGAAGAGGAAACAGTGCTGTAAAGCAGTTTGATTGAACTATATAATTCATATGCAATGGGATTTAATTCACACTTTGGAAAGAGGTGCAGTACCTACTTATATTTATATGCAGTAGATGCAAAAATGCATTGCAGAAGGTCTTTAATATCTCTTGACATCAAGAAAGCATAGCATGGGAGTAAGGGTTTTTCAGAGTAAAAAGGATGGCAGGTGGTGTTCCATAAGACCCTGTAATTCTTTTTTAGAAAAGCCTCTATCAGTGAAAAATAAAAGAAAACTTAAAGCATTGCTTTTTCTAAAAAATATCCAGTTCTTTAGAAGTTTACTTTAAAATAAGTAGTCTTTGTCTAAGAGATTTGAAAAGATATATGTTTCCGATGGGTACAATGGCTGCACATTAGTATTGTCTCAAGATTTGTCATATTATTGTTCATTATATTATGTTATATTACGTTAAAGCTTGGTTGCTTTCCACTTGCTATCATTAAATCAGCGATGGATCCTGAATTCAGAGTTGGATTGACAGCTTACAGACCTTACTAAAGGATTAGTGGTCTTTGATGTTTGTTTTTATAAAATTATTTAATGTTTAAGGACATATATATTTTTGAATGGACTTTCATCAGTGGGAAATTTCTGTTTGACTTGTGGCAATGGATTTAATACCTTTATTTTACATCAGCTTGTCTAAGTTGACATGGGGGGTGTAAGAGCAAAGGCTGGTGGGTGGATGGAATGGGTTGTCAAGAATTTGTCTTAAGTTGGCGTGAAGCTATAAGAGGCCATGGAGCTGGATGATGAGGATTGGTTGGCATTAAGCTGGCAAGGGTCATATAAGTGCTGTGGGAAATGGGTGGGGGTGATGGAGTGAGGGCTGAAGGGACAAAACAATTGGAAAGAAGCCCCAAAGCAGATTGGGATACATTTTATCGTTTGTTATAACAGGTTTCACCAGGAGTCTACCATAAAATACAAATGATGTGATAAAAGAAAGTCTTGCTCAATGAATAAGAGACACACCCTACCAATCCTTTCTTAATATGTATATCCACACATTTTTGATTTTATCTATGTAATTTTCTCTACACAGTCTACAATGTCTCCAAATCCTTTCTGTAAAGTCTTGACAATGCAGTTCAACCAATTCAGGTTAACTTTCCTAGATTTCAATTCTAGCTCAAGAAAAATGAAGCTGTGCTTAATTTGTTTTGTTCACGACCTTGCTAACCTCAGGGACAATATTTAGTGACTAGTGTACTTTTACTCAAAGATTCATTTGTTGTTCCTCACCTGAATTTCCATCTTCCAAGAAACAAGTGACTTCCTGACCAAAATGTACCACCTCGTATTTCTGTAAGGAACCTCATTTGACAATTGGTTACCCATTCTACAAGTTTACTAATGCTCTCCTGTAAGTTAATGCAATCCACATCCCACTGTCAGTTTGGTGATCTCAGCAATTTTGGCAAATCTGGGATTTTTACTTCTGTGCCTAATCAGGAGATTTCCTAACTTGTTGTCCCCTTCTCAGGAGAAGCTTCCCCTGAATAGTCTGATCTTCGTTCTGTGGAGATGGCCAGGAGACATAGTTGGGCTCACTGCCCCAGGATGTGGATTGGAAACAGTCCCAAGGATTGTTGTAGGTTATTGGTCATGGTTCTATTGGACTTTATTCCAGTTTGCAGGGAATAACATGACTGGAGGTCATCATAATAGGATTATCGCCAAACAGGAAATTTAAAACAAGCTCCTTTATCCAAAATGTGCTAAGAATGTGAAATTCACTACCACAGAGCCCCTGGAGGAAGGCAATACCATAGACACAGTTTTAAAGAAGGACAAAAATTTGCAGGGAATGGGAATAGAGAGTGATCGTGGTAGATCTAGAGAAAAGAAATGATGGGAGGAGGATTGACTGGCATATATGAGCCAAATGTCTAATTCTGTGCCATATATCAGATACAATTTATGCCAAAATTGAAATGTAGAGATCAGTGCTCTTTCTACATATTATCCAATAAATCCCACATCAATCCCTTTAATGTAGAAGGTACAATTTTTCTTTTTCATTCATTCTTGGGAATTTCAAGTATTACTTGGTGATGATCAGTTGTGTTCTTGAGCATCCCTAGCAGTGTCAGGCAGTGCCAGTGAATAGAACTACACTTGAACTTGACTCTCAGCCATTTAATTTGCTGATATTTAATATCTCATAAACCTCAATTGCACAAAATCAGAACAAGAAATGGATTCCATTACCAAAACGTGAGTTTTGGACTTGCTGGTTTGGAACAAGCGAGAATTCCAATTTGGGTAAAGCAGGCTTTGATTATTCCCATTTGCAGAGTCAATGAATAATCTATTAAACCTATGGCACAACAGTCTTCAGATTTCCCTCGAGATCACATCACTTTACAACATAAGAAGGTAATGATTAATTCTCTGCAATTTTGTGTGGTCCACCCAACAGGTGCAGCCTTAAAATTAGGAAACACACAAAGGGTGACTGAAGTATGGAATGTACTTAAAACAGCAATTAATACTAACTCAAATGTAAACTTTAAATCAAGGGCTGTGTGTTGAGTTAGACTGCAGATCGAATATGATCTAACCGAATGATAGAGCAGAAATAAGGGGCTAACTGGCCTCATATCGCTAAATATAGTACTTTGAAACACCCAGTGACATCAAACTTGCAGAATCACAGAAATGCTATGGCACAGAGGGAGGTCATTCAGCCTAGTGTACCTGCATAGGCTCATAAAATGAGCATCATTACCTAGATCCAATCTCCTGCTTTTTCCCCATACCTTTGCACATTACCTTTTTCCAAATAATTATGAAATGCCCTTCTGAATGTCTCAGTTGAACAAACATTCCTGACTCCTCTCAATTCTTCTTTCCAACTCACTTTTTGACGAGGGGCTGGCATATCCAATTTTACAGACCATCAATCCACCGGATTTACCTAGTCATTTCACGGTGCTTCCCAACAGTTTCCAAACTAGACAGAGGTGCTCAAGTCTGCTGACACGGTCTTTACGGCAAAGAGAAATGCTTTTGTAGAATAACATAAAGCACGTCCTTCATCTTTGAAATGTGTCCACTAACTGAAGTATCTTTGGTGTAGAACACAAACCATGCTAAAGGTAATGTTTTTAGGCAACTGGATTTATTCACTACTTCTGCATATACCAAATAAATAACAACTGGCCCTGTCGACACTTGCATAACACTGACAAGAGTTAGAGCTGCGAGACATTGTCAGAATTTCCCAAAATAAGATTGTTTTCATGGTAAGATCCTGATTTTTTTTAAAGAAAAGCAGCACTTTAGTCAAACACTTAGCATTTACACTTGATGCTGATCCAAAATCATATCATCTGTAACGCCAAATGTATGCACATGCATTTTATTGACCAAATGCAGAAAATAACAGAAGTATTAGGATAGTAGATCAGTTTGTATTCTACCAGTGAGCCAGTGCCTAAAAAAGGGAGGGGATAGATGGAATGAGTAAATGTTAGGATTTTGCAACAAAAGCCTTTTGGTTAGACATTAATTAAATACAATCAACAGTCCTGCTAAAGGGATGATATGTCACCCTCCTGAGTGCAGTGGAGAATATAGTTTCATTCCATTGGGGTAACGCAACACTGTAAACTCAGAGAGGCATCAAAGGATTTAACTCAGAGTCAAATGAAAAGGCCTTTCTCCATATCAACATCTTTTTGCCATTCACCTGAAATTGGTGCTCTCTGGTTCTCAACCCTCCATCCATTGGAAACGTTCACTTTATAGGTAGTCTTTGGTAACAATGTTTCACCATAACAGGGTCTTTACTACCCACAATTCCAGTAATGTGCTCCTGATTCATGATATCACAGACATCAGCTGACCCCCAGCAGAGTGAAGGAATAATAGTGCCAAAACTTAGCTTTCCTGGACAGGTTCCCATTCACTCTGCTCATTTTGGCTGTTGCCTGTTTTGACAAAGGCTGGATATTTTTTTTTTAAAAGTTGTTCACAAATTTCCATCACTATATAAAAAAAACCTTGTTTGAAATAAAAAGATTACTTTTAACATATTGTCATGTCTATGTGGTGTTTTATATTTGTTTCCATGGGAATATGCGTTTTGAACAATAGTGATTTTTAGGAACCTAACTATTGCATTAATCTAGGATTATTTGTACTTACTCTATTATGAACCTTCCATGATTTGAAATGCCTCAATTAAATCTCCTCTTAGCCCACTGTGCTTCATGGAAAATAAGTGCGGTTTCACTAGTCTATCTACAGAACTATAATCCCTCAAACCTGGAACCATTCTCATAAACCTCCTCTGAACTCTCTCCAAAGTCTTCACATCCATCTTAAATAGTGGTTCATCTAATATGGGCACAATGTACTTGCTGATGAGATTGTGTGCTTTGTTAATGTCTGTTGGCACCTTCAAACATTTGTGTATAAACACGTCAAGTCTCTCTCTCAAAATTGTGCCATTGTGGTCTCTTCTCAATCTTCATTACCAAAATATATTACTCACCTTTCTTAACTGATCTTAATCTAATGTGCATCAAAAACTGTGGTGCTGGACAAGCAGAGCAGGTCAGGCAGCAACTGAGGAGTAGGACAGCCCATGTTGTGGGCATAAGCCGTTCATCAGGAATTGCTGATGATGGGCTTATGCCCGAATCGTCAATTCTCCTGCTCCTCAAATTCTGCCTGACCTGCTGTACTTTTCCAGTACCATACTTTTTGACTCTGATCTCCAGCAACTGCAGTCCCCAATTTCTCTTAATCTAAAATGTGACTGCCTATTCTAACAGCCTGTACATGTTTTATTCAAGTGTAGGACTTTCTTCTCATTGTATATGATACTTCTGAGTTTTGAGTCATTTGAAAATTTGAAAATTGTGGTTTGTATCCCCCCAAAATCCAAATCATCAAAATCTATCAAAAACACCTTGGGTTCTGGCAGTAAACTTCAACAACTTAAGTCTATAAAAACACCCATTCGTAACTCTCTTTTCTAACCCTTCATCAATTTTTTTTGTTCAAGCTGTTACTGTCCCTTTTATCAGAAGAGTTTCAATTCTGTTAGCATACATATAAGAGATTAGTGCATCAAACACTGTTTGAAAGTTGTTTGCAGCATAATGTATTCTTGTCACAATGTTATGACTATTTACACAAAGGGATTGTGTGTTAAATTTTGTCAGAAATCAGCTATGTGTCAATTTCGAGGAGTTTCATGCAGGGTTTCCCTCAGTGAGTCCTGGGGAAGATTTCTCATACCATTCTCTGAAACTCATCTCATTATGCATGCAACCATTGTGCAATGGAGCAAAGTCAGGCACACAGCCGGGAGCTTTCACCAATGGGTTTCTCCCACCACGTACCATCACATTGGAATGTTAATGGGCTGTTGGAGGAAACCCCTTTTTTAAGTCAAATCATTCTACACAAAATATAAGTGTTATTTTACAATCCAGTACCTTGGCATGCTCCTAAACTGTAATTAAGCAGTTTGTATTTTAAGAATTTCTTTAGTGCAATCCAAATAGAACAGTACTGAGCCTGTGAAGGGATCATAAGCCAACAATTGTTTTACATGGAATTCAGGTTTTTCTGATAGACGAGTCAGCAATCTGTCAACACTGTGTGTGTTTCTTGGTCAAATTTGTGGAGAATTATATAATCTGTTTAAAATTAGTTAAATATTTCAACACTATAATTCACCCTATTTCCTTTTTTCCATCAAATCCTTCCACTGCAATGTTTCTATGTTACATCAATATTAAAATGCCATAGCACATGTTGTTATATTTCTTTTTCATACATTATTAGTATTTTTACCTGCCCCTATTGTTTGCATGTTCTTTACAAGTTCTGAACGGAAAGGAGTTTTAGATTAGATTAGATTACTTACAGTGTGGAAACAGGCCCTTCGGCCCAACAAGTCCACACCGACCCGCCGAAGCGCAACCCACCCATACCCTACATTTACCCCTTACCTAACACTACGGGCAATTTAGCATGGCCAATTCACCTGACCCGCACATCTTTGGACTGTGTGAGGAAACCGGAGCACCCGGAGGAAACCCACGCAGACACGGGGAGAACGTGCAAACTCCACACAGCCAGTCGCCTGAGTTGGGAATTGAACCCGGGTCTCAGTCGCTGTGAGACAGCTGTGCTAACCACTGTGCCACCGTGCTGCCCACAGTTTGTAAGCATTTAGACATTAATATATTTTTTAATTTGTAAGCATTTAGACATTAATTTTCAATACCTTCAATCACATCCTGTGCACCTCATTACTGTATTAAATTAATTTAGATTCTCAGAAACTAAGTGCCCCTTATGGGCCTGAATGGAGATTGTGAAATGTTTTAGGTCTCTTTCCTTCTTAAATGTATTCCCTTATGTGTTAATCTGCTTCCTTGAGGATGAAAACTGAAAGAACTGCGGATGCTGTAAACCAAAAACAAAAACAGAAATTGCTGAAAAAGCTCAGCAGGTCCTGCAGCATCTGTGGAGAGAAATCAAAGGTCACCCGACCTTAAATGTTAACTCTGATTTCTCTCCGCAGATGCTGCTGGTCCTGCTGAGCTTTTCCAGCAATTTCTATTTTGTTGCCTTGAGGATGAAGTTCCATTTGTCGAAGTTCTGCTTTCCGCTCATACCATCCTTTCCTGTGAAGATGTTGAGGAGACGATCGGGACCTCCAACTGGTTTTTAATAAATTGCGCTGTCTCAACTGACACTCTTTCAAATAAAAGCTAGGTTCGGTTCAGTCCTCCTCCAGAGTGTGATTGTCTCATTCTCAGTTGGAATCGTTCCACATGTATACGTGTGAATGTTTCCCTCTGCCTATGTGCTTACTAACTTTGAGTTCTTGACACAGCCCATTCATTTTTTCATGGTTTCATTGGACTGATCCTTCACCCATTAAAATCAACTGCTGAAAATGCATACCAGCTCAAAAGCTTGGAATTTCAATGAACAAAACCACTTCCCAGTCAGTCCCTTTGTGAGAGAAGTCGGGTCCAAGCATAATATTTAAATATAACATCTCAATCCAAGGGGGAAAAAAAATTCCTCAATTAACAGATTTACAGTGGTCGGTCCATTAAACACAGCAAATTCGCTGCCAAAATTTCACAGAGAGGTAGCAGCACAATTTTTGTAAATCCAATCGCTTATGCCCAAAATGTGTTTTTCTGAAACATTTCCCAGTGAGTTTATTTCAATCAACTTTACACTGATCGAATGATTAAGTGGACTACAAT
Organism: Hemiscyllium ocellatum; assembly: GCF_020745735.1. Lineage (NCBI taxonomy): Eukaryota > Metazoa > Chordata > Chondrichthyes > Orectolobiformes > Hemiscylliidae > Hemiscyllium > Hemiscyllium ocellatum. Next base: position 109,591,985 of record NC_083403.1, on the reverse strand, counting down.
GCAAAGGTTTTCAAATTGGCTTGTTGTTATCTGCAGTCTCGACAATCCTAATCCGAGGGCAACATTTCTTGGCAGATAAGTTACACTTTTAGAATTCAGTTGTGCTGCTGCCACAGGCTCTCCCTCCAGCACAGAACTTCCAAAATGTTTTGGTGCATGAATGTTTTGGTATAAACGATTGAAAGATCAGGAGAGGTGTTAGTCTTCGTGTACAAGTACCCTTAAATAGACTGTTGCTGTCATAGAGTCATACAGCACAACTTCGGTCCAACTCACCCATGCTGACCCGATACTCTAAATTAATCTAGTCCCATTTGCTCGCATTTCGCCCATATCCCTCTAAACCCTTCCTATTCACTTACCCATTCAGATGCCTTTTAAATGTTGTAATTGTACCAGCCTCTGCCATTTCCTCTTGCAGCTCATTCCATACACGCACCACCCTCTGTGTAAAAAAGTTGCCCCTTAGGTCCCTTTTAAATCTCCCCTCTCATCTTAATCCTGTGCCTTCTAGTTTTGGACTCCTCCACCCCGGGGAAAAGACCTTGTCTAGTCACTCCATGCCGCTCATGATTTTATAAACTTTTATAAGATCACCCCTCAGCCTCCAAAGCTCCACGGAAAAAGCCCCAGCCTACTCAGCCTCTCCCTATATCTCAAATCCTACAACCCTGGCGACATCTTTGTAGATCTTTTCTGAATCCTTTCAAGTTTCACAACATCCTTCCTGTAGCAGGGAGACCCTTATCGATAAACACAAATTCATGCTTTTGCATATTTCTGATCTTACATCTTTAATGTAATTTGTTACCTTTGAGCTGTTGTAACCCCTCTTCAGGACAATACAATCTGTATGGCTGATTGCCAGTGGTCAAACAGCAGCTGGATGTTCAGTGAGTGAAACCTGTGATGGCTCTGGAACGTCTCCAACTTCACTTTGTGGGTATTACATACCGTGTATCTGAAGTCAATGGCACCTTCATCTCTCAGAAAGCCAAGGGTTTTTGCAATGCTATAAATTTGCTTTGCCTGTTCTCATCATCAAGAGCGAATTTAGTACGTTCTGTTATTTGGGAATATACAGCCTGAGTGACCATCCTTACCCAACATCAGACAGCAAACTGGAAGATGGTCAAATATTGCTTGATCCAATCTGAAAGGTGTCAAATATGTTGAAGTTTATAGCAATGACCACCTTCAATTTCACCGGCTATACTATTCTCACCCTACATGGAGGCTGCTACAACTGGTGGCTTTCAGTCAGCATTCCTTTCGTGAGACGGAGGTGTTTGACACACCATTTTCTGTTGTGGTTTACATGGGAGAATCAATTCCTCATCTCCTTGAGTATATATGACCCACTGGTGAGAGCCCTACATCACCACCGCCTCCCTCTCACAGCATCCTGTTCTGATCTACATGACCACTGCTCAGTCACCATATCATACTGCTGGTCAACAGAAATGTACCTGCAGCATTCCTATCTAGATGGAAGCTAATGGAAGCAGCCAACTCCTTCATCCCAGTAATCAGCCTAATGAATCTCTTTTGAGTGACCTCCAATACCTTTTAAAATCCAGGGACCAGAACTGTACATATTCATCCATGTGCAATCTCACAAACAACTTGTACAGTTGCAACAAAACTTTCCAGCTTTTAAACTCCAAACCTTGAACAATAAAGCTCAACATTCCATTTGCTTTCTTAACTACTTGCTGCACCTGCTTACTAACTTTGTTTTTGATGCACAAGAACATCCAAATTGTCCCCTGCTCCACTATGTTTGGAGTTTCTTTCCATTTAAATAATAGTCTGCCTTTTCATTCTTCCTATGAAAATGCTACTTTAAATTTCATCTACCAAGGTTTTGTTCATGCCCTCAACCTACCTGACTCCCTGAATGGAGGGTCCTTTCTGCTGCTGAACAAGTGTTCAATAGTGTAAAGTGAAGACAGATCATCAACTGGACAATTAAGATTGAAAAGAGCAGTACAAGTATCAAATTGGTGTTACATTCTCATTGGCATGACATGATATGCCCCTTATGATTTTATAAACCTCTATAAAGTCACCCCTCACCCTCCAATGCTCCAAGAAAAACAGCCCCGGCCTATTCAACCTCTCCTTATGGTTCAAACGCTCCAACCCTGGCAACATCCTTTCAAATCTTTCCTGAACCCTTTCAAGTTTCACAACATTCTTCCTACAGCAGGGAGACTAGAACTGCACACAATATTCCAAAAGTTGTCTAACGAATGTTCTGTACAGCTGCAACATGACAATGCCAGCTCCCATACTCAATGCTCTGACCAATAAACGGAAGTATATCAAATGCCTTCTTCACTATGCTATCTACCTGCAACTCCACTTTCAAGGAACTATGAACCTGCACTCCAAGGCCTCTTTGTTTAGGAGTACACCCCAGGACGTTATCATTAAGTGTATAACTCCCACCCTGATTTGCTTTTCCAAAATGTGGAACCTCACATTTATCTAAATGAAACTCCATCTGCCATTCCTTGGTCCATTGGCCCATCTGATCAAGATCCCGTTGTAATCTGAGGTAACCTTCTTTGCTGTCTGCTACACCTCCAATTTTGGTATCATCTGTAAACTTACTAGCTATATCTCCTATGTTCGCATCCAAATCATTTATAGAAATGATGAAAAGCAGTGAACCCAACACCTATCATTGTGGAACACTACTGGTCACAGGCCTCCAATGTGGAAGACAACCCTCACTACCACCAGGTTTTCTACCCTCGAGCCAGTTCTGTAATAGTTCTCCCTGTATTCCATGTAAACTAACCTTGCTAACCAGTATACCTTGAGGAACCTTGTTGAACACTTTACTGAAGTCCATATAAATCACATCTACCGCTCTGCCCTAATCAAATCCTCTTTGTTCTTCAAAAAACTCAATCAAATTAGGCAGACATGATTTTCTATACACAAAGCCATGTTAAATATCTCTAATCAGTCTTTGCCTTTCCAAATACATGTAAACTGTTGCTATGGAACCTAGTGCTGTAATATGTGTCTGTAGCAAAACCCTCACCTAAACCTTTGTTACCCCTAGACTTAGATGTTCTCATATTTTTTTCCTGGCTGGTTTGCCAGGCTGCATCCTCTGTTAACACAAGGTCACACTATTGTCTATAGCCTAACTTACAGTATTATCCCAACACTTGCTGACCTCGAATGGAACATCTAAATTCTCATTTTCAAATCCCTCCAATTCCTCCTCTTTATCCCCTTTAACTTGGAAACTTCCTCTGAGAAAATTTTTCACCTCTCTACCCTGCTGACCTCCTTTGGGACGTTACGTAAAACATCTTCAAGCAAACATCTGGTAGCAAGATTAACATCCCATTAGCTAGGTTTGTTTTTATTAATGTTACCATGAGACACTGTGGGATGATGTAAAGATCCGCATAAGAATGCATTGACAGCTGGTCCTTCAGCTGGTCATTGATATAAATGGTAAAACAATGTCCTATCTGCATTGTAGGTCCCTGGGACAAAGTAATTATTATACCCTTACAGAGTATACTGTACTCTGTATTTCCAGCTCATCTCAAATTGATCGCTTGATCTTTGTGGTACAGGGCACAGTTTTGATATTTGCAGATGGGTGTGTAATACAGTGTCAGAAAGATAATAACAGATTTCATAAGGATATAGACAGGCTGGTGGAATGAGCAGATAAATGGTAGATGAAATTTAATTCCCAGACATGCGACTTGTTTGATGGGTAGACTGAGGAAGGACAACAGCAAAATGGATGGTCAAATTGTAAAGGTGATGGAGGAAGAGGAATATGGGGCTGTTTGAGCATAAGTGGTGGGACAGGTAAAAAAGAAATTGATAAAGCACACAGGTTGCTCAGCTTTTTATAAAAAAAGTGAAGGAAGTGATTTTCACAAAACATTTTATAGGCTAAAGAGGTGGCTAAGATGTATCCAAACAGGATCTTCACCTCAATGCAGGATCCCATGTTGGTAATAGAGTTGAAATCTTTACTGGGAATAAGATTAGATTACTTACAGTGCAGAAACAGGCCCTTTGGCCCAACAAGTCCACATCGACCCGCATACCACCCAGACCCATACATTTACCCCTTCACCTAACACTACGGGCAATTTAGCATGGCCAATTCACCTAACCTGCACATTTTTGGATTGTGGGAGGAAACCGCAGCACCTGGAGGAAACCCATGCAGACACAGGGAGAATGTGCAAACTCCACACAGAGAGTCGCCTTAAGCGGGAATTGAACCCAGGTCTCTGGCACTGTGAGGCAGCAGTGCTAACCACTGTGCCACCATGCCACCCAAATAGCTACCCAGAGACAGCTGGAACAGCTAACTGTCACTTAAAATCACAAAGGCCTTAGATAGTATAAATCAATTTAAAATATTTTCCAATGGTTGAAGGATGGCAGAAGAAACAGATTCAATGTGGAACAGGTGATGATGGAGAAAACTCCCTCATATGATCAGTGGTCAAGATTTCAAATACACTGCTTTGGTAGAGCAGTGGATACTGATTCCAAAAGAGCATTCAAATTAATTTGGATGAATAGGAAAAAAATTGCATGGACATGAGAGAAGAGTGGAGCAGTGGGCATACCTGGATTAGTGTTTGAAAGAGCTGGTGAAAACAAGAGTGGGGAGGTGGTAATGCATGATTCTGTATCAATACTCCAACTACAGATCATGCACCAATATCAGATTAACTTTACAAACCAAACCCTAAAGACCACATTATTCAGTCTTTCCATTCACTAACTCTCTGAGGATTTCTCCTTTCACCAGCCAACTTCTCCAGCTCATTCCTTTTGTGCAGGGCTGACGGAAGTTGCTATGGATGACTTCCTTCCGAAAAGTTGGGGTAAAGTTAGTGAAAGGAGGAGTTAAGTGACTTAAATCAAAGGCAACAATAATTATGTCAACATACAAATGATCAGTTCTTAATTAAATTACATGATAGAATTAAAAGATACTAAACAGGAGATGCCCACATTACAAGGATTCAGACTAAGTTTATCCGAACCCTGTTAATGTAGAATAAATAGGGGCAAGGAGTTATAAAAAATTATAAACAAGACCAATTATTTAGAAACCAATCTGAAAGCAAGTGAAATCCATCAAATATAAATATACACTAGTTTGAATGTATTTTAGTTGCTAACTAAATTATTGCTTAACACAGAGGGTGGGGGTGGAGGGTTGTTTTTCAAACTGGAGGCCTGTGACCAGTGGAGTGCCACAAGGATCAGTGCTGGGCCCTCTACTTTTTGCCATTTACATAAATGATTTGGATGCGAGCATAAGAGGTACAGTTAGTAAGTTTGCAGATGACACCAAAATTGGAGATGTATTGGACAGCGAAGAGGGTTACCTCAGATTACAACAGGACCTGGACCAGATGGGCCAATGGGCTGAGAAGTGGCAGATGGAGTTTAATTCAGATAAATACGAGGTGCTGCATTTTGGGAAAGCAAATCTTAGCAGGATTGATACACTTAATGGTAAGGTCCTAGGGAGTGTTGCTGAACTAAGAGACCTTGGATTGCAGGGTCATAGCTCCTTGAAAGTGGAATTGCAGGTAGATACGATAGTGAAGAAGGCGTTTGGTATGCTTTCCTTTATTGGTCAGAGTATTGAGTACAGGAATTGGGAGGCCATGTTGCAGCTGTACAGGACATTGATTCGGCCACTGTTGGAATATTGTGTGCAATTCTGATCTCCTTCTTATCGGAAAGATGTTGTGAAACTTGAAAGGGTTCAGAAAAGATTTACAAGGATGTTGCCAGGGTTGGAGGATCTGTGCTACAGGGAGAGGCTGAACAGGCTGGGGCTGTTTTCCCTGGAGCGTCGGAGGCTGAGTGGTGACCTTATAGACGTTTCCAAAATTATGAGAGACATGGATAGGATAAATAGGCAAAGTCTTTTCTCTGGGGTCGGGGAGTCCAGAACAAGAGGGCATAGGTTTAGGGTGAAAGGGAAAGATATAAAAGATACCTAAGGGGCAACTTTTTCATGTAGAGGGTGGTATGTGTATGGAATGAGCTGCCAGAGGATGTGGTGGAGGCTGGTACAATTGCAACATTTAAGAGGCATTTGGATGGGTTTGGAGGGATATGGGCCAGGTGCTGGCAGGTGGGACTAGATTGGGTTGGGATATCTGGTCGGCATGGATGGGTTGGACCAAGGGTCTGTTTCTATGCTGTATCACTCTATGACTCCATGACTAAATTGGTAAGGAAATGAAAGCAGCACTTGACATACAACCTGTGTGTTATGAGTCAGTTTGTGAACAATGAGACTGTCCTGAACTGCAGGAAACCTCTCTGCATCAAGACATTCTAGGTCAAACATCTTCAGTTACACACCTGAAGAATTTCAATAGTTTTCCCCAGAGACTCTTCTACTTCAGTGGAAGAAGAGAGATAGAATTGTCAGTCAACAGCTTAGGGGGGAACTGAAGGGAGAAAAAGGAGGTGGTCCTTCAGATACCAGTCCTGTCCAATATGTATATCGTATTGATATGTCTAAGGATTAGAAAGAAGACCACAGACAGCACAGACACAGCACAGACACAGACAGGCATTGTGGAGTAGGAGGCCTTCCACATTTGAGAGGAGCAAAACAGGTATGTTGTAGGAAAGGCCTTTCAACAATTAGGATGACAGATTACATTCTCTGCAGCCAGAACTGAGAAGTTGAAGGATGCATTGTTTGACTGGTGGCAGAATGAGGGGTATTTCAACATATCAGAAAAATAATTTTGTGAAGACGCTTGAAGTCAGGGGGTGAAGATCCAGTTGTTGTGTCCCATGTTAAGATCAATGACATGGGGAAGTAAAGAGATGCCTTGTGAAGGAAGCAGCACACGATTTAAATTAAAAAGCAGGACATTGAGGGTGGTAATCCCAGGGTAATGCCCAAACCATATACTCATTAACACATAGGCGCACGCACGCGCACACACACACACACACACACACACACACACACACATCTGGAAGGTAAACAAATGACTACAAGAGTAAAGTATGAACAATGGTCCCATTTTGTGGGATACTGGTAGAAAGGCTGAGAGAGAAGGGAACATGACTGTACCTGAACCAACCTGGGATGAATGTTCTGACAGGAAAGATAAATAGCCCAGTAAGAAAAAATTGTTACCAATAAATTGGGGAGGGGTGGTGCTCAGTCAACATAATAGGAACAGTTATGGTTCAATGATTTTTATTTTAAAATGGATAAAAAATAGAGTTCAGTCATAAACAAAGATGTGAATAGATCAGTTGAAGGTAATGCAAAAATAACTAATTTACTTACCGCACCAATGACAAATGAAAATGTCAACTATGAGAAAGACCTTATCAAAGCAGCAAGATTCAGTGAGCGTATCTTGACTAAATATGTCTTATTTCTTATGTACCAACACAAAGCACATAAGTTGAGTGAATTAGAAACTCAAATATAGCTTAGAGGATATGACATGATGACATTCCAAATACAGGGGTACGAAACTGATTATGAACTGATGTTAACTATTCCAATTTCTAAGCCTAGAAAGGATTAGGAAACTGGAAATGGAGGAGGTTTGTCCTGATTGATTAGAGAGGCTAAGACAGTGTAAATAGGAACAGCTAGACACTAGAAAATGCAATCAGTTTCGACTCTATCATTACAAAGGAAGAATGACAGAATACTTAACTTTGTAGTAAAAGTTGTCTACAGGACTCTGGATAGCAACAATATTGAAGGAATATATCAATTCAAATATTCAAGAACACTGCAGCAAAGTAAAGTCGCTTCGATAGGAGGTTCTATTGCTTGCAATTTCACCAAGCCTTTAGCGATGGGCTGAGTGGTGGGGCAAGGTGGAAAAGTGGCATCAGAGGATTTGTCCTGACATTTTCCGAGCTCCATTCCATTTTATGGGTAAGTTAACAGATGTGCTGCCTGCCAGGAGGCTAATTGGACCTTTTAATTACCCAGTTGATGCCCTTCCCCCCTTTGCTGGCACTTTGCCAGGAAGGGACTACACGTCACCCCATCCCCCAGCCTTATTACTCAAACTTGTCTGTCCGATCCCTCAAGGACCTATAGTGACCACTGCAGCTCCATCAATGGCCATCACTAGCAGAGCCCTGCTAAGCTGCCAGCTTTCTGGTTAAAGCAGCCATGTAAAGGTCGTTGGTTACTTGATTGGCCATGGTTGGTATGTGCTTGTCCAAGTCCTGCTGACAGTGGTCAGCTTGCCTCATAAAATTCAACACTTTGATTTTCATATCAATTTAGTTCCCTCAACAACCCCTCCATGCATCTCCCAGAAGGGGATAATATACCCAAGGTTCCAAGGGAGTTAACAATGGATCAAGGATTTAAACTCACTGAAGTTAATGCAAGTAACAAAACAGAGAACAATATAAAAGGACATTAGACAGTAACAAATCCCCAAGATGTGACTGTTTACATTTGATTAACAAAGTTCATGAAGTACTTAGTGAAGTTACAATCCCAAGGGAAGTGGCACTGAGCAAACTGATGGAGCTATGGGTTGACAAAACCTCCAAGTCCAGATTAAAACTTTATCCAAGGGTTTTAACAGGTTGCTAATGAGATAGCAGATGTTTCTTTGAACTTAGAATCACTACAGTGTGGAAACAGGCCCTTTAGCCTAACAATTCCACACTGACCCTCCAAAGAGTAACCCACCCAGACCCCTACCCTATATTTACCCTGGACTAAAGCACCTAACCTACACATCCCTGAACACTATGGGCTATTTAGCTTGGCCAATCCACCTATACATCTTTGGATTGTGGGAGGAAACCAGAGCACCCAGAGGAAACCCACGCAGACACGGGGAGAATCTGCAAACTCCACACAGATAGTCACCTGAGGTTGGAATCAAACCCGGGTCCCTGACGCTGTGAGGCAGCAGTGCTAACCACTGAGCCACCTTGTGCCATGTCAGTGTTAATTTTTCAATATTTCCTAGATTCAGAAAAGATTTTATCAACTAGAAATTAGCAAATATAATCTTTCTATTCAAGAAGAGGTGAAAGAGAATAAACAGCAATCTACAGGCCAGTCAACCGGGAACTTAAGTAAGAGTTGAACAGGGAAAGGCTGTTAGAATCAATGCAGAGTCATAAACTTCAAAATACTCAAGATAAATCAGAAAGTATCAAAATGCAATCAAAGGGAAACCATCCTTAATCAATTTGTTGGAGCTGTTCGAAGGAGTAACATGAGCTGTGGATAAAAGAGAGGCAGCAGATGTATTACACTTGGATTTGCAGAAGGCAGCTGATAAAGTGCTACATTAAAGCTCATTTTGGAAAATAAGAGCTCATGATAGAGAGAGTAAAACATTAGAATTGATCGAACCTTGGCTGTTTGGCAAGAAACAGCATGCAGAAGTGGGGTTCTGAGCTGAAAATGTGTTGCTGGAAAAGCGCAGCAGGTCAGGCAGCATCCAAGGAGCAGGAGAATCGACGTTTCGGGCATGAGCCCTTCTTCAGGAAGTGGGGTTCTGGCTGATCGGCAGGGTGTGACGAGTAGAGTCCCTCAGGAATCTGTGCTTGCACCTTGAATTTTTAGAACTTACATCAATGACTTAGTGAAAGGAACAAAAGCAGAGTAGCTATATTCACAGACCACACCAAGAAGAGTAGGAAAGTATGTCGTGAACAGGAAATAAGGAAGCAACAAACAGATATATGTCGGTTAAGTGAGTGGGCAAAAATCTGGCAGAGTATAATATGAAAAAACATGAGGTTGTGCACTTTTGCAGACAGAATTAAAAAGCAGAGTATTACATAAATGGAAAATGACTGTACAATTCCAAGCTGAGGAGGAATTTAGGTGTTTGAGTACAGAAGTCACAAAATGTTAGTATGCAGGTACAGCACATTATCAGGAAGGCTAATAGGATGCTAACTTTTATGATGAGAGGAATTGAACACAGATTTAGGGTGTTATGCTTCAGTCATACAGGGATTTAGTCAGAACATATCTTGAATAGTCTGCTCAGTTTTGGTTCTCCATATTTAATTAATGCAAATGCATTGCAGGTGGTTTGGAGAAAGCTTACAAGAAAGATACCCCTGGAATGAGTGGGTTTTCTGATGAGGACATGTTAGGTGGGCTGAGGAAAGGAGACAGTTTTTTTTTCCTCAGAGTGTCATGAATTGTTGGAACACTTCCTCAATAGGCGGTGGAAGCAGGATCTTTGAATTTTGTAAGCCAGAGGGATATAGATTCTTAATAAGCAAGGGAGTGAAGGGTTATCAAAGGGAAGTAGGAATATGGAGAAATCAGATCAGCCATGATCTTATTAAACGGCAAAAGAGGCTTGAGAGATTCCTTATTCCTATGTAAGCAGTACAAAAGCCAGGAATCTCAATGTATCTTCAGCAGGTCATGGACCCTCAATACTAGTTTCATAACCAGCTGGTAAAATAAAAGTGTCATTGAAAATTGTCTCAATTACATAGGCAGTTAATTACAACCAACTCTCATTATAGTCAGTGCCTCACTGATATTTTAGATTTTAGATACATGACAACTTTCAGAACAAATATAAAGTATATGATCCACCTTCTATCTTTCTAATACTCAGGTGAATGCTACTTATGCCAAAATAACATTAGTCTATTAAGGTGGTCATTTGACAAGAATTTACTCAACATATTTTTATTGTCTTGAAGAAAATTTGCTGTGCATTACTTATATTTCAATGTTGGCATGCCTTCTTCAATTTGCACATGACTCTGAAAAAATATGAAGCTGAGGTTGCACCCATCTATTCACTCTGGGTAGGTACTAACTTGCTGTAAAGCTATGCCTCTTCATTCATTAGCTTATTCAGTGCAAGTCTCAAAGGCCTCAAACACTGCTCTTGCACCCAAATATACACACTGCTGAGACAGTTTTAACACCAGTTGCTTTAATGATGTAAGATATGAAATAATCATTTAAAATTACAGAATCACTTCAAAAGGTTTACACCTCCCTGTTAACCCTTGCTACAATCCCTGTGCAGACTGAGTATTAAAAAGCGATATGAATTTCCCAACGGCCAATGGAAAGGTTATGGTTACAAATCAAAATTTTTACTATAACAAACCAAAGTCAATATCAATTAAATATTAGCAAATTTTTATGTGTAATTTTGTAAACTTTCAATTTTAACTCATTGAGAACAATCAAAAAGAACATGCCACATTTAGATATTACAGCCTTGGCAGAAAGAGTCTTCTGCTTGAAGTCTCAAGCTCATCCCAGTTTTAACAGGTCCTTCTTGAGCTGCCTAACCAGGGTATATTTGCCAATGCCCTCTTAAACACAATCCTCATCAATTTTCTCAGCATAATCGAATGGGGTTCCAATAGCAGGTGAACCTCTGGTGACCCGTTGGTCTTTAACTCTCTTCTTTGAGCAGTAGATCTGTCCGCACCAGTATCCTGCTTATTTGTTAACTCAAGAATACTTTCTTACTTCTGGCACAGCAGCACTAGTTTTATTCTGTATTTAGGTACCTAGAATTTCATGTTATTTCACTACGGTATGGCTCCTGAGATCTAATTATAATAGATGCAAGGCAAGTTGTCATGGAACAAGAGTGAGTAAGATTGGCAAGTGTTAACACTAATTTGTCATATGAGCTGTATATGGCAATGAGGATGATCAGGGATCAATTATCACCATGTGCTGGCACAAAACTGGTTTGGATGGTTATGAAGGATCATGTGAGAGTTGGCAGAATGTCATGACCTGCTATGGAGGTTGAAGTGCCATGGAGGGTGGGAGTCATGACTTGGCATGGATGGTACATGCACAATGCCTGGGGGTGAATGGATGAGTGGCAAGGGCTAGATGCCTATTTCTAATTTTACTGCTTTTGTTACTATCAGGACAAAGTCCCAGAGCACACAAAAGGAGGGCCTTTTAAACAGCACACCTCAGCAAACACTGACTGCTGCTGCACTATTTCTGGGTGGAGGACCTGACTCTTGTTAGCACCTACATCACTCAGAAGGGAAATCCAGCCATTTAGGGAAGTTTCACCCAAGTGTGATTTGGAGAGTCAGGCATTTTTCCAACCCTACTTACCTGACGGGTGGTTGAAAATTCAGTCCCAACATTCTGAGAACCTCTAAGCCCCAGTCATCTCCGCCTTTCTGTTCAGGTATACAACTTTCATATTATTTTCCAGAACGTTTTGTTCTGGACCCCCGTCCCCATAACAATTTGGTCACATTTATTGAAGGATGTACTGTCCCCTCCTTATTATTTGATTTTTATCTCAAATTAAAGATGCCAGTTTAAAACATAACCAACAATTATAAATTCCAATAATTGTTACAGACTTTCATATTTTTATTTGTAGTTTTTAACCAGAAATAAAGCCTGGTGATGACCTTGGGTTACTTAGACAAACCAAAGTTCCATATTGTTCGAAACCAGTTGATGAAGCCAGTCGGATGGGAACCAATTTTGACACACTTCTATATTTATTTAGAGTTGCAGATTACAAGCAAACACTTCCTAATCCAACGCCTACAGTTTTAATATGTGTTGTCATGGCTCACTGGTGTAGTGTTCTGGAAATCAAGCCTCAATATTCCCAGAATTGTCAAAAGAAAATGTAAATTTGATGAAATCATCAAACTGCCCCATTTTATCTACCTGTCTATTGTAGATTAAAAGAATATGTACACCAGATTTATCATTAACAATTATATATTCTAATCAAACAGTTTTTAATCAATGGCAAAAAAGAAATATAACTCTATAACTTAAACTCTACCACTCTTCACAGATTTCTGCATACAAACAGGTACAGAGACACGACATGCATATTATAGTGAGAGGGAAGAACAGTTCTGGCACCAGTCCAGATCACAGACAATTTGTTTCTTGTCGGCTTTCTTCCAATTCTTTGCTGATGACATGAGATTCTGTCCTCTAAAGACTCTGAATTCTATGAATGACTAACCAAGAAGAAATAGAGTTGACAGACTTTGCAAAGGGCACAAACCTTATCCAAAGTATTGGCTTTGATTGAACTGGTTAGAGGAGGCTTATGACTGGTTCAGAAGAGCCAGATGAAAGACAAGCAGCCTGATCTAGACCACTCAATGTAATAACCAACACATCAGGGAAAGCAAATAGGAGTGTTATTTAATAGCAGAGAGATAAACTTTAGTCAAGGATCTTGAGATTTTGTTCATTAATAGTATGCACTGGCTTTGAAATTATGTCATTTTGTTCTTTTTACCCAGCAAGCCTTGCCTTTTCAATTTCTGTGAATGATTTGCCAGTTGGTTCATAAAGTGATTGTTGTTAAATATTACACTTAACGCAGGACAGATATACATTAAAAAAAAAGTGTTACTGGAAATGGCATGCTAGAAAGTTCACAATGTGAGCAAAGTAAAAACACCTTCGTTTGGACAAAATGGACAAAAACTGATCCAGTAATTGCTTGGTCACCAAGAGTAAACATTTATTGTATTGTGTCTTCTTTATTTCATACATCATAAATATACATTAAAACATCTCAAAATTGACAGATTTGGGAATTAATGCATAGAAATCATTTTTATACGTGTACAAATTATGTTTACATTGTGCTAGCTCGTCATCTTAATATGCAGATCAAAATGACAGCCCTTACATTCTGAGAAACAATTAAATGTGGATTATTTTCAGGAGGACCAGGTTTTAAATAAGTCTTGAGTTTTAAGTCGTACAGAAGATGGAGGTTCGCTTGAGCACAAGTATATTTCCCTGGTCAAACTTTCCTAAAACAATCTCCAGATTTATTGTAACCACAAATACGTGTGTGTTATGTGCTCATATCTCCGAAAGGGATCATTTGTCTCCACATCGTCCAAGAACAAATTCACACCGCTAGACGTGACTACATCACTAGCTGTCTCAACATTACACATCGACTTTTGCAGACATCTATAACGATGACTAACTAGAATTGCTAAACCTTGTGGAAACATTTCATGGCCTGTTTAAATTAATTATCCAATTCTTTGCATCTCTGTCCTTTTAAATTTTATGTTGGAAGTAGGCCCTTTTACCGCCAATGAAAACTTCAGGCTATATTTGAGAGCTCAGATGCAACAACCTCAAGCTGAAGTAGCTGATCACTGTCATGCAAAAATGTAACACTTATTATTTTGTCGCCATTTTTTGCTTATCTATGGGTCAACAGGGTTGCTTCCTTGCTCACACTATACAGTGACAAGTGATGCAGTTTAACTGGAGAATTCAATAACATTGCACTATCAACCTCCATTGCCACTTCCCTTCCCACCCCCAACCCCCATTCCACAAGAAATAAAAACATTGGTCTTCTTCTCAAAGTGAGGTCAGCGGTCACATTTATTTTTAAACTGAAGTTACTAAAATTCCAGCAATGACTGTTAATTAGAAACAGAAACACAAAATGCGCCGAGAGACAGAGAAGCTACAGATAATTGCAGATGTCGCACTGCAGGACACATATTGGGCAGAGGTCAAAAGAATCTCATGTTATTTTGAAAGAAACTACTGCTGAAAATAATTTCTAATTGTCAAACCGAAAATAAAACTTGGTTTCCGAACACAAAATCTTCAACTTACCAAGAAAAAATATGAAAGAGTTGTGAGCAATCTTTAGTTGCACTAGACATGTCAGCAAAGGAATAGCTTTTAAAATTGCAAAACATGACAGTAGATCATTTTTAATCGCAAAGGTGAGAATCACATTGATTGGAATTAATTACCAGTCGAAAGGATTGCTCTGTTTATCATTTTACATTTGCCTGTATTGTATAACTTCTTATCGCAGTTCAGCCATTCAGACACCCTGGAATGGAACTTGTGACCTTCCTTTCATTGTCAATCTCCTTCCCCAGTCATCACTCGACTAGAGAGAGAAAAACATTTTTGTTCAGTTTTCTTAACCTTGAATACAGTGACCAGTTTTAAAGATATAGAATCACGTACTTAAAATGTATCCTTTCTATTGTGGAGATCACAATGACACATCTTCAGAAGCATGAAAAGATCAAGAGCAACTCTAACTAACAAGCGCCATACAAACTAAACAAAGGCTGATGAAGGTGTTGAAGATAATGCTTGAAGATTTTTGAGAGAGTGACCATGCCTGCGGGGAAATGGTGCAAGAAGACTAGAGAGAAACTGATGGCAGAAGTCAATCAGAGGTAAATCCAGAAACCATAATAGAATTGCAATTGACATCAAATCATGACTGTGATGTATGGGCATACTGGTATCTAATATATGTTGTACGAGGGCCTTAAGCATTAGTACAGAGGGGTGCCATAAGCACCAGTCATTATGATAACATCACACATGGTTAGGAACATGGGACTGGGATATCATAGCAATTACAGAAACATGGCTCAGGGGTGGACAGAACTGGAAGCTTAATGTTCCAGGATACAAACACCTCAAGAAGGACAGAAAGGGAGGCAAGAGAGGAGGGGGAGTGGTGTTTTTGATAAGAGATAGCATTATAGCTGTACTGAGGGAGGATATTCCTGCAAATACATCCAGGGAAGTCATTTGGGTGGAACTGAGAAATAAGAAAGGGATGATCACCTTATTGGGATTGTATTATAGACCCTCTAATAGCTAGCAGGAAATTGAGAAATAAATTTTTAAGGAGATCTCAGTTATTTGTTAGAATAATAGGGTGGTTGTGATAGGGAATTTTAACTTTCCAAACATAGACTGTGACTGCTAGAGTATTAAAGGTTTAGATGGAGAGGAATTTACAAGAAACTTTTCTGATTCAGTATGTGGATGTACCTACTACAGAAGGTGCAAAACTTAACTTACTCTTGGAAAAGAAGGAAGGGCAAGTGACTGAGGAGTCACTGGGGGAGCACTTCGGCCAGCGACCATAATTCTATTAGTTTTAAAATAGTGTTGGGAAAGGATAGACCTCATCTAAAAGTTAAAATTCTAAATTGGAGAAAGGCAAATTTTGATGGTATTAGGCAAGAACTTTCAAAAGCTGATTG
The DNA here is from genome assembly GCF_020745735.1 of Hemiscyllium ocellatum. Classification (NCBI taxonomy): domain Eukaryota; kingdom Metazoa; phylum Chordata; class Chondrichthyes; order Orectolobiformes; family Hemiscylliidae; genus Hemiscyllium; species Hemiscyllium ocellatum. Next base: position 109,575,908 of record NC_083403.1, on the reverse strand, counting down.
GGGCAGACGTTCGCAGGTAAAGGGACGGCTGGAAAATGGGAAGCCTTCAGAAATGAGATAACAAGAATCCAGAGAAAGTATATTCCTGTCAGGGTGAAAGGGAAGGCTGGTAGGTGTAGGGAATGCTGGATGACTAGAGAAATTGAGGGTTTGGTTAAGAAAAGGAAGGAAGCATATGTCAGGTATAGACAGGATAGATCGAGTGAATCCTTAGTAGAGTACAAAGGCAGTAGGATTATACTTAAGATGGAAATCAGTAGAGCAAAAAGGGGACTTGAGATAGCTTTGGCAAACAGAGTTATGGAGAATCCAAAGGGTTTTTACAAATACATTAAGGACAAAAGAGTCACTAGGGAGAGAATAGGGCCCCTCAAAGATCAGTAAGGCAGCCTATGTGTGGTCTTGCAGGAGATGGGTAAGATATTAAACAAGTATTTTGCATCAGTGTTTACTTTGGAAAAAGACATGGAAGATATAGAATGCAGAGAAATAGATGGTGACGTCTTGAAAAATGTCCATATTACAGAGGAGGAAGTGCTGGATGTCTTGAAATGCATAAAAATGGATAAGTTCCCAGGACCTGATCAGGTGTACCCTAGAACTCTGTGCGAAGCTAGGGAAGTGATTGCTGGGCCTCTTGCTGAGATATTTGTATCATCGATAGTCACATGTGAGATGCTAGAAGACTGGAGGTTGGCAAACGTGGTGCCACTATTTAAGAAAGGTGGGAAGTACAAGCCAGGAAACTATAGATCAGTGAGCCTGATGTCGGCGGTAGGCAAGTTGTTGGAGGAAATCCTGAGGGACAGGATGTACATGTATTTGGAAAGGCAAGGACTGATTAGGGATAGGCAATGGGACTTTGTGCATGGGAAATCATGTCTCACAAATTTGATTGAGTTTTTTGAAGAAGTAACAAAGAAGATTGATGAGGGCAGAGCAGTAGGTGTGATCTATATGGACTTCAGTAAGGCATTCGACAAGGTTCCCCATAGGAGGCTGATAAACAAGGTTAGATCTCATGGAATACAGGGAGAACTAGCCATTTGGATACAGAACTGACTCAAAGGTAGAAGACAGAGGGTGGTGGTGGAGAGTTGTTTTTCAGACTGGAGGCCTGTGACCAGTGGAGTGCCACAAGGATTAGTGCTGGGTCCTCTACTTTTTGTCATTTACATAAATGATTTGGATGTGAGCATAAGAGGTACAATTAGTAAATTTGCAGATGACACCAAAATTGGAGGTGTAGTGGACAGTGAAGAAGGTTATCTCAGATTACAACAGGATCTTTATCAGATGGGCCAATGGGCTGAGAAGTGGCAGATGCAGTTAAATTCAGATAAATGTGGGATGGTGCATTTTGGGAAATCAAATCTTAGCAGGACATATACATTAAATGGTAAGGGATTGTTGCTGAACAGAGACCTTGGAGTGCAGGTTCATAGTTCTTTGAAAGTGGAGTCGCAGGTAGATAGGATAGTGAAGAAGATGTTTGGTATGCTTTCCTTTATTGGTCAGAGTATTGAGTACTGGAGTTGGGAGGTCATTTTGCGGCTATACAGGACTTTGGTTAGGCCACTGTTGGAATATTGCATGCAGTTCTGGTCTCCTTCTTATCGGAAAGATGTTGTGAAACTTGAAAGGGTTCAGAAAAGATTTACAAGGATGTTGCCAGATTTGGAGGACTTGAGCTATCGGGACAGGCTGAACAGGCTGGGGCTGTTTTCCCTGGAGCGTCGGAGGCTGAGAGTGACCTTATAGAGGTTTATAAAATCATGAGGGGCATGGATAGGGTAAATAGTCAAAGTCTTTTCCCTGGGGTGGGCGAGCCCAGAACTAGAGGGCATAGGTTTAGGGTGAGGGGGGAAGATATAAAAGAGACCCAAGGGGCATTTCTTTCATGCAGAGGGTGGTATATGTTTGGAATGAGCTGCCTGAGGAAGTGGTGGAGGCTAGTATAATTGCAACATTTAAAAGGCACCTGGATGGGTATATGGATAGACAGGATTTGGAGGGATATGGGCCAGGTGCTGGCAAGTGGGAATAAATTAGGTTAAGATATCTGGTCGGCATGGACGAGTTGGATCGAAGGGTCTGTTTCTGTGCTGTACATCTCTGTGACTCTATGACATGGTTTTATGGATAGGACTTGTCAGGATCTCGAAGGAGAGAGACTGCACATTCGGCCCACCTCAGAATCCCTGTAACAATATTTATCACACTAATCTAATCTGTAAAAGGTTACTAACAAGAAATAAATGGGCTCTTTGTTAAACCAGAAAGTGTTTTTTTTTCCCCAACCAACCACACTGAACAGATCATGTAGTTTCCGACAATTCAAGAGAATAGTGGTTGCAACTTTCTTCATGAACAGTAGCATTGACAGTGCAGTGCACCCGTCTGCCCATACAACATGATGAGCAACAGGTTTTTTTTAGTTAAGTTGCTCAAAGTGCACTGTTGAAATTCACTTGATGATAGTTTTCGTGATGTTTTAAATTTGTCGGTATATTTTGCAATGTCTCAATTGACCTTTCATTATTTTAATCTTTCACCGGTGAACCTCTTCAAATTTTATAGGTGTCTCAGTGCCTGAAGCATCATTTTCTTGCATTTCCAGGTTTTCTAATGGCCAATAATCTAGAAGGCAATGAATGGACTATCATGGTACCTGTTCCATGCATATCCTGTTCTATTTGGAAATTTAAGTACATTTCGAGCATCCTGGATTATCACACAGAATCATACATAGTCGAATAGCTTAGAAACAGACCTTTCAGTCCAACCAGTCCATGCCAACCATAATCCCAGGGTAAACTAATCCCACCAGTCTGTACTTAATCCATATCCTTCCAAACAGTTCTTATCTCAATGTCTTTTTAAATATTGTAACTGTACTTGCTTCCACCACTTCCTCTGAAACTTCATTCTACACATGAACTACTCTATGTAAAAATAAAATTGCCCCTCATGTCTCTTTAAAACATATTGTGCATACAATTGCCAGACAATAACCATTTCCAGCAAGAGACAATCTAACCACTGCCCTATGATATTCAATGTATCATCATTGAATCTCCGACTATCAACATTCTAGGAGTTATCATTGACTTGAAAGTCAACTGGTCTAGCCGTATAAATATAGTGACTACAAGAGCAGGCCAGAAGCTAGGAATCCTGCAGCAGGTAACTCACTTCTTGTGAGATGGTGGTCCACCATCTTCAAGGTAAAAGTCACGGGAGTAATTGAGTACTCTCCACTTGCTTGGGTGGGTGCTGCTCCAGCAACACTCAAGAAACTTGACACCATCCAAGACAAAGCTTTACACTTGATTGGTACCACATCCACAGATATTCATTCAGTCATTCAATCATCAATGCTCAGTACCAGTAGTGTGCACCATCTACAATGATGTACAAGAGAAATTCACTAACGGTGCTTAAATATCATCTTCCAAACCCACAACCGCTTCCATCTAGATGGACAAGGGCAGCCAATACAATGGGAACACCACCATCTGCAAGTTGCCCTCCAAGTCACCCACCACACTGTCTTGGGAATCTATTACCACGTATTTCACTAACGTTGGACCAAAATCCTGGAATTCCCTCCCTAACAGTTTTGTGGGTCTACCTGTAGTACACAGAGTGCAACAATTGAATAAGACACCTCAAAACCACCTTTGTAAGGGCAACTCGGGCAATCTTGCTGGCCCAGCCAACAACACCCATGCCCCTTTAGTGAATTTAGAAACAGACAAACATAGAAATTGCTGGAAAAGCTCAGCAGGTCTGGCAGCATCTGCGGAGAGAAATAGGTCATTTACCAAAGGAATACTCCAGCATTAAGGAAGTAGTGGAAACAGTAAATTCAAGGATTGGAAATGGATAATATATGTGCCTAGCTTGCATTTTCCATTAAATTCAAATTTTCCAACTTGGAAGACCTTTTCAGTTGGAGAATTTGTGTAATCAGGGATGATTACGATATATCGCAATTATATGTGATGAAACACAAGCCTAGAAGTAGAAACAAAAGTAACATAAATAGAGCACAGATTTTAGCACGTCCTTTTGTATTCAAGGATACCAGCCTGGTCATTGCCAGTTGACGTTGAAACAAAGGGGAAAAAGCAGAAGTGAGGATGTAAGGGTTGCATGCATGTGCGGAGGTGAAGATGTGGCTGTATTTACAGGAATAAATTGTTGGAATGACTAAGGAGAAAGTAAAGAGATGGGGTATTTGTTTGTTTGTGTAGTAGATGGCAAAGTATCCTCAGGAGTCATTTCCTTCCTCCCAGCAAATGCAGCTCAAATACAGCCTGCATACTGGTGATTTATTCTGTTCCAACAGACCAGGAAAGAAAAGAAACAGAAAGCTCAAGAAAGTAAATTTACAAGTGCGTGCTCAGAGGAAAGAAGCAGCAAATCAAAAAACAAATGCTGGAGCGTTTGGGTGATATAATCATCAGCATAAAGACATCAAAAACATGGAAAGTCTGACCCCATAATCTCACACTTACATCACAAAAGTAAGAGAAATTTTTGAATATGGAAAAATATTCGAAGGCCTATCTGTCATCTTGTTGCTTAGTTGGGAAATATGTTAAATTTGCAAAAGCTTGGCAATTCTCTGACACATTCCACCAATAACAGGATGACATTATCAATCTTGACAATGCAAAATGCAGTCAGTAGCTCAGAGCACATGCGGTAAGTTGCTCAAGCTGTGAAGAGCTTGATCAGTAGGCAGTCAGTGCAGTGAATCCAGGTGCCCACATTTCATGAAGATAACCAGGGCATCAGGGGATTTTACAGGGAGAGTGGTCAGACAGTCAAGGAGAGAGATTCCTGGGGAAGGTGTCAAATTATATCAGGAATTAAATTAGGATTTAATCTACCTACGATTTGACAATAATCTAGGTAAGTAAACCAAAACTGTGCAAACTCTGACTCTAATTCAATGCTTTTTGATTAGATTACTTACAGTGTGGAAACAGGCCCTTCAGCCCTACAGGTCCACACTGACCTGCTGAAGCGCAACCCACCCAAACCCATTCCCCTACATTTACCCCTTCACCTAACACTACAAGCAATTTAGCATGGCCAATTCACCTCACCTGCACATTTTTGGACTGTGGGAGGAAACCGGAACACCCGGAGGAAACTCATGCAGACACAATGTGCAAACTCCACACAGTCAGTTGCCTGAGGCAGGAATTGAATGCAAGTCTCTGGCGCTGTGAGGCAGCATGTTAACCACTGTGCCACCGTGCCGCCCACTGTCAAAGGATGGAAAAGACTCTTCTTAGAGAGCAAAGCAGGGGAGTTTCTAACTGGAAGTTCAAGTTGCATGAACAATTTCTGCAGTCCTGAATTTCCACAGTGTTCTAGCGCAGCTTTTCAGGTATGCCTGGTCTTTGATCATCTGCAGCTGGAAGATCTAGGCAAAAGCGCTGTTTTTTTCCTAAATGACAATTCTGCTAAGATTGTTTAAATCACATTCGTGATATGTAAAGACCAGCATATTCATCACCTTCGGTATTTGAGTCAAATTCATTCCATGTCACTTTGGCTATGGCATCTTCGTAAAGATCCCACTCAATCTGATTTTATGGTCTCACTATCATAACAAATCACCTTTTCCACACACTGACAGTGTGAATTGATAGCATCCCATGACTTGGTGTCACTTTCAAAGGTGAACTTTGGACATTAGATGCCCTGATAAGAAGCTGTAATTGCTTGCAGTCTCCTCTTGATCATCAGTTATATGTGACATGAACACATCCCACATTAATAAGTTGTGTTCTTTACTTCAGCCATTGGGACTCTTATTCCACACATTGTCAATCCATCATTCCACTCTATCTTCAATCATCCAATGTCACTACAGATGTGCACAAAAACTTCAGAGAGCAACCTGATTTTCACAGGGCTTTAATTTTGTCCTGTTGGCCATTCACCATAAAATTGCCTTTACATGTTTTATAATTTTCATGAGAACTGTTTCCAAACCTTTCCACTCTGTTGCTGACCATGTCGAGATTCATAGATGTTTCATCCATGTTACCAATGTGACCTAATGGGTGCTCATTGACCAGACGACAATGAAAATGTGCGAGCTGTAAATTTGCGGGTGAGGTCATCTGGTGGTTTCTGAATGACCTAGGTTTGTTACTATAATATGAGACATTTTATGTTCAATCGAGAGAGTCCATCAATTAGCTGTTGCTCTGAAATCTTTGCAGGCCTCTATGTTTGATTCAACCCATTTAGTGATTAAACACATTATTTTCAGCAACAATGTAATGACTGGAGGATTTGGAAGAACCAATTCTGATACATGCTTCTCAGGTCTGGACCAGCGATTGGTCCCTCTTCCCTTTGGCCATGGGAATTTTCTTCAGAGCAGATTCCTCCTCTTCCTATTTTTGCAGCAATTCCTTACCAATGAATTTCCTCACTGAAGATGTTAATTCACCAGCTAGCAAATGTAAGATCTTCTAAGAAGCAACCAGTTTGGCTCATTGTTTTTGCAGGAAGGCCCATGTTTTTCATTAGTCTCCATGCGCAGTCTGTGTAGGGGGGGGGGGGGGGGGGGGGCAACTCCCATACATCAGGCACAGCCTGTTTCCTCACAGTAGGGATTCTAATTAAATTAAATCACAGCCAGTATCACCTGATCTCATTAGGCAAGTATAACCTGAAATCTCAAAATCTCAGCCAAATTTAAAGTTTAGCTGTAATCATGCACTAATGTGCTGGAAAATGGACAATTAACATACTTATGGTGTACACAGATCTAAATATGCCTTTTGGCACTGGGGTCACCTTATACGCTGGGGCAACTCATACTGTGATCTACAGTGTTTCAAAAATTGCAGGAACCAGAGGATAATAGCAAACATGACATAGGAAGAGTTAAACTCTAAAAATGTGAATCCCCATAATGTAATGGGATTAATAAATTAGATGGACACATTGCCACTTATGATTATTATTCATCAACAGAATGTGGCTCAGACAAGTTTAGAAACTACATATTAACATTCCTGGGTATCAAGTATTCAGGAAAGAGAAGGTAAAGTGTTGCACTATCATTTAAGGATAACATTACAGTTCTAAACTATAAGTATTTTAGTACATGGCTCTCGACTAAATCTATTTTATTTGACTCGAGGAACAGGCTGAGAGCAATTACATTGCTGGAAGCTTTTATACAGCTCATTGAGTAAGCAGGATATTGGAAAGTAAATTTTCCCATAAATTTTGAAGATTTGGAACAAAAATGGAAAAGGAATATTAAAAGAATGTAATTGCTCTAATACAGATTAAGAAAAACATAATGCATAAAAAATATAAGGGATGTAGAGAAGAGAAGATGTATGCAAAAGAACAATTTAATCAATATGTCTCTCATCCAGCAATTGGAAGCAATTGCTGAATCTGGTTCTGGCAAAAAAAAGTGGCTGAGTGAATGGATTGGAGCTTCCAATTAAACCTGTTGGACTATAACCTGGTGTTGTGTGATTTTAAACTGAGTGAATGGAGTGTGTGACAGTAGAAGACAGTCTTGCTAACAGGAACATACATATTATTCCATTTGTGCTGGCCTCAACTGGAGCATTGTACCCAATTTGGATGCCATGTCTTAGGAAGGATGTCAAGGCCTCCGAGAGGTGCCAAGGCCATTTACTCATGTTGTATCACAGGTGAATGGTTTGTTACACTGAAAGACTAGAGAAGCTGGACTGCTTCACTTTACAGCAAAGAAGATTAAAGATTGATTTAAATGGATAGGTTCAAATTGTAAAAAGAGCTTGTAAAATTGATAATGTGTATCACTTTCAGTAGCATTGAAGTCAGCTATCAGAGTACACAGATTTAAGACCATTCACCACAAAGGAGGGGAGATGTGGAGGAATTCTCAGTGTCAGTAAGGTGTACATTTTACTGGGGTAGCATACTGAAAAATCAAGCCCCACTATTTGCAGACTCATCAGAAAAGTGAAAGCTTTCATATAAAAGTCTTATGAAGGAATATTATTCTCTGGAGTTTAGAGTGAAAGGTGATCTAAAAGAGATAGATCGGATGCTAAAAAGGATTGTCAAAGTAGATGCAGAAATTATGTTTCCTCATGTAGGGTAATCAAGAACGAGATGTCATAGTTTCAGTTGGACCGAAGGGTCTGTTTCCATGCTGTACATCTCTATGACTCTATGACAGAGGAGAAATTACTCTCAAAGGCTCATGAATTTATGGAATTCACTATCCCAGAGTGTGGTGGATGCTGGGACATTGAATACATTTAAAATAGATAGATTTTCAAAGAAAATGGGTTGAAGAGGCAGGAGAGGGGAGTTGAGGCCAAAGGAGATCAGCCTTGGTCATATCAAATGTCAGATCAGGCTCAAAGGGCTGAATTACTTATTCCTGCTCCTAGTTGTTATGTTCTTAAAAGTACACAACTTACTGGTCTTTTAGACATTGTTGACAGAAAGCATGGAGCAGCTTTCTGTATTTAAATAGAATTACTATTTATTACAATCAATGACTCTTGCTACAGATAAACAATTATGAACAGTTGGCATATAACTCGACTAGTTAAAATTCTAACCCAGTTATAAACTTCTCCTCTATAAACACGCAAACAGAAATAACAAATAGGTGTTTTGGGTGGAGTGAAAGACAGTTCAGTGATCCTTATTGTGGCGATGATTGTTAACTGCTGCTCAGACCATGGCTTCTCACTCTCACTCTCTCAATATTTTGACTTGTTTGCAGGAAGTACAAGGTGACTGGTTCACATTTGTTTGACTTATCAATTAAAAGTCACAGTTTACAGCAACTGGAAAGAGGAAATAAACCGGCCATTTTCACTCAAGATTTTTTTTAAATTGGAAAGGAAAAATAGCACCTAGTCCTCCAGAGGTCTTGAATCGTTCCCACACCCAAGCTGCTCTGCTACTGGGGAGCCAATCACATAGTTATTGACAGGCTGTTCACCATTGGTCACAAATCCACAGTTCAATCAGCCAATTGTTGCGAGCCAAATCCCCGTTCATATGCTTCCCTTGGCTCCAGCTCATTGGCAAACTAGGCTTCCACTATTGCTTGACCAAGCAGCTGGGTAAACAGTACTTACAATGAGTGTCTCCACAAAGCAGTTATTAACTCGTGAAGACTCGCGTGATGGAGGTGAAAGTATCCAGTAAAACCAGCCGCAGACTGTCCGCATTGTTAATCAGTTTATGCTGCTGACAGTCAACTGGTGGAGGTGGTTTTTGGAAATATCACATCACATTCTGCCATCAACACTTTTGGCAAACAAACTTTGTGCATTCTTTAATCAGCACCAGCTTAAACAAAATAACTATAAAATAAAAATAGTCGTACCAAGCGATGGTTGAAAACCATTTCAGGCATCATGAAGACTAAATAAATATGAAGTACAGAGGGGCTTATGAAGCATTATAACATGTGAATCTCCCTAATAATATGATTATTCAGAAGAATAAGAAGGTCTCATAATATTTAAATTTCTCAATCTGTGTACTTCATGTATCTTGACTCAATCTAGTCTACTGTATTCACTGCTCACAAATTGGTCTCCTCTACATTGGGTAAATGAAGTGCAGACTGGGTAACCACTTCACAGAACACCTACATGCTGTCTGCAAAGAAAACCTTGAGCTTCCAGTTGTCTGTCACTGCAACCCACCACTGTGTTCCCTGACCAATATCTCTGTCTCAGGCTTGTGGCCATGCTCCATGAAAGCTCAGCACAAGCTGGAAGAACAGCACCTCATTTGCCGCCAGGGAACCCTTACAGCCTTCTGGATTCAATATCAAATTCAACAATTTTAGGGCGTGAGGCACCTTACCCAATCCCCATACACAAGGTCTTGTTATCACATGATCTGCTACTGCACTGATCCTATTGTTGACTACTAATGGTCTCCATTAGTAGCTATTCATTTTCGTTGGGATTGTTATCCACTTCCTTTTCTGTCCAACTGTTCTTTTCTCTCTTTGAGCTCTATCTCCACCTATCGTTTACTCCTTATCCCTTCCCTCACCCTATCATCCATACAAGAAAAGCAACTTTTTCCTAACTATCATCAGTTATAGAGTCATAGGCTCAGAAATAGATCCTTTGGCACAACTTGTTCATGCTGACCAAATTTCCCAAACTAAACTAGTTGCCCTTGCCTGCATTTGGCTTATATCCCTCCAAACTTTTCCTATCCATGTACTTGTCCAAATGTTTTTTAAACATTGTAACTGTACCTGCATCTCTACCACTTCCTCTAGCAGTTCATTCCGCATACAAACTATCCTCTGTGTGAAAAAGTTTCCCCTCAGATCTCTTTTAACTCTTTCTCCTCTCACCTTACATATGCCTCCCTAGTTTTTGAATGCCCCCAGCCTAGAGGAAAAAAAATTGCTCTTCACCTTTTCAGTTCCTCCCATGAATCATTTAAAGTAAAGAAATTCTTAATTCCATTCAGAAGATTGCACCTCTGTCAGCAGCATTCCCTCTCCATTGATCTTGTGTTTCTGAGTGGGAGGGGGATGGGCTTGTAACCTTCTGAAAGGACAGCACTACCAACTGATCAACTGATGCCAGTTTTGGTTATTCAAAGGCAGTATAGTGATGGAACATGCATCTCAGAGGAAGTATGTAAGACAGTGTCAAGATTCACACACAATGAGTGTAATCTCATTGAAAAGCAGCTAATGTTCACTTCACTGTGATAGCGATAAAATCCTCTGACCCCAACCCCACTGTAAAACTTTACCTTGTATGTTTCTACAGGAGATAGTGTCCTTTTAAACCATATAGAGTCATAGAGGAGCTTAGCATGGAAACAGACCCTTCAGTCCAACATATCCATGCCAACCAGATATCCTAAATTAAACTAGTCCCATTTGCCAGCATTTGGCCCATATCCCTCTAATTCCTTCCTATTCACATGCCCATTCAGATGCCTTTTAAATGTTGCAATTGTACCAGCCTCCACCACTTCCTCTGGCAGCTCATTCCATACATGTACCACTCTCTGCGAGAAAAAGTTGCCTCTCAGGTTCCTTTTAAATCTCTCCCCCTCACCTTAAATCAACGCCGCCTAGCTTTGGACTCCCCTGCACTTGGAAAAAGACCTCGGCTATCTATGCCCCTCATGATTTTATAAACCTCTATAAGGTCGCCCCTCAGTCTCTGACACTCCAGGGAAAATAACCCAGTTCTGAGAATGGGTCACTAGGTTTGAAATATTAATTCTGATTTCTCTCCACAGATGGTGCCAGACCTGCTGAGCTTTTCCAGCATCACAGTTTTCAAACATCCGCCGTTCTTCCAATTTTTCTTCAATAAATTCCATTTTCAAGTTTGAACTTGGATGGAAACAACATTTTCTGAATTTTTTTTTCAAGGAGCAAGTTGGCTCCCTTTAGGTTAGGATTAAGGTTTCAGATAGTGGTGAAGAAAAAAATGCATTGCCTCAAGTTGGAATCACTATTAACTTGATGCAATAAGAAGTAATGATATTTTATGATGTAGTTCTGAAAAATTGCATTACTTGACTTATCATGTTGCATCTCCCTCTGAGGGACTATATGACATGACATTCACAATCAACTTGATGCTCCTTTCGCAACTACTGAAGAATGGAATTGATTCACAAAATGGAACAGAAATGAATCACAATAAATAGCATCCAAGTTCGATGGGTAACGGGGAAGCCAAATGGAATGTTGGTCTTTATTTCAAAGGGAATGGAATATAAAAGTAGGGAGGTTTTACTAAGCCATGTAGTGCACTAGTCAGCCCACAAGTGGAGTACTGTGAACAGTTTTGGATCCCTGAATTAAGGAAATATGTATTAGTATTGGAGACAGTCCAGAGAAGTCACACACGGCTGAGAGAAGACAATAGACAATAGGTGCAGGAGTAGGCCATTCTTCCCTTCGAGCCTGTACCACCATTCAATATGGTCATGGTTGATCATCCTTAATCAGTATCCTGTTCCTACCTTATCTCTATAACCCTTGATTCCACTATCCTTGAGAGCTCTATCCAACTCTTTCTTAAATGAATCCAAAGACTGGGCCTCCACTGCCCTCTGGGGCACAGCCACCACTCTCTGGGTGAAAAAGTTTCTCTTCATCTCTGTCCTAAATGGTCTACCCCGTATTTTTAAGCTGTGTCCTCTGGTTCGGCATTCACCCATCAGCGGAAACATGTTTCCTGCCTCCAGAGTGTCCAATCCTTTAATAACCTTATATGTCTCAATCAGATCCCCTCTCAGTCTTCTAAACTCAAGGATATACAAGCCCAGTCACTCCAGTCTTTCAGCATAAGGTAATCCCGCCATTCCAGGAATTGACCTCGTGAACCTACGCTGCACTCCTTCAATAGCCAGAATGTCTTTCCTCAAATTTGGAAACCCAGAACTGCACACAGTACTCCAGGTGTGGTCTCACCAGGGCCCTGTACAGCTGCAGAAGAACCTCTTTGTTTCTATACTCAATCCCTCTTGTTATGAAGGCTGGCATGCTATTAGCCTTCTTCACTACCTGCTGTACCTGCATGCTTGCCTTCATTGACTGGTGTACAAGAACACCCAAATCTCTTTGTACTGCCCCTTTACCTAAATTGATTCCATTTAGGTAGTAATCTGCCTTCCTATTCTTGCCACCAAAGTGGATAACCATACATTTATCCACTTTAACTGCATCTGCCATGCATCTGACCACTCACCTAACCTGTCCAGATCACCCTGTAATCTCCTAACATCCTCCTCACATTTCACCCTGCCACCCAGCTTAGTGTCATCAGCAAATTTGCTAATGTTATTACTAATACCATCTTCTATATCATTAACATATATTGTAAAAAGCTGCGGTCCCAGCACTGATCCCTGCAGTACCCCACTGGTCACTGCCTGCCATTCCAAAATGGAGCCGTTTATCACTACTTTTTGTTTCCTATCAGCCAATCAACTTTCAACCCAATTTAGTACCTTGCCCCCAATACCATGCACCCTAATTTTGCTCACTAACCTCGTATGTGGGACTTTATCAAAAGTTTTCTGAAAGTCCAGGTACACTACATCTACTGGATCTCCCTCGTCCATCTTCAGAGTTACATCCTCAAAAAAGAAGGTACAGAGGGACTCGCTTATGAAAAGAGGTTCAGTAAGGTGGTCCTGCGCTTGTTGGAATTTAGAAGTCTGAGAGAATACCTCACTTAAACATATAAATATTCTGAGAGGACTTGACAAGGTAAATGCAGGATGGTTGTGGAACAGTCTAGGACAAAGGGCATTATGTCAGAATAAGGGGTAACACATTTAAGACAGACATGAGGGGGAATTTATTTTCTCAGAAGGTTGTGAATCTGAGGAATTCTTCATGTATGGAGAGAATTCTGTGGGAAGCTAGGGAAGTGATTGCTGGGTCCTTTGGTACAATATTTGAATCATCAATAGTCACTGGTGAGGCGCCAGAAGACTGCAGGTTTGGCTAATTGTGATGCCACTATTTAAGAAAGGTGGTAAGGAAAAGCCGTGGAACTACAGACCAGTGAGCCTGACATTGGTGGTGGGCAAGTTGTTGGAAGGAATCCTGAGGGACAGGATTTATATGTATTTGGATAGGCAATGACTGATTAGGGATAGGTTTTGTGCGTGGGAAACCATATCTCACTAACTTGATTGAGTTTTTTAAAGGAGTAACAAAGAGGATTGATGAGGGTAGAATAATGGATGTGACCTATATGGACTTTTAATAAAGTTCCTCATGGTAGACTGATTAGCAAGGTTAGATCTCATGGAATGCAGGGAGAACTAGCCATTTGGATAAAGGACTGGCTTGAAGGTAGAACACAGAGGATGGTGGTGAATGGTTGGTTTTCCGACTGGAGGCCTGTGACCAGTAGTGTGCCAGAAGGATTGGTGCTTTGTCCACTGATTTTCATAATTTATATAAATGATTTGGATATGAACAGGGGAGGTATAGTTAGTAATTTTGCAGATGACACCAAAATTGGAGGTGTAGTGGACAGCAAAGAAGGTTACCTCAGAGTACAGTGGGATCTTGATCCGATGGGCCAATGGGCCAAGGAGTAGCAGATGGAGTTTAATTTAGATAAATATGAGGTGTTGCATTTTGGAAAGGCAAATCAGGGCAGGACTTATACAATTAATGGTAATGTCATGGGGAGTGTGACTGAACAAAGAGACCTTGGAGTGCAGGTTCATAGTTCCTTGAAAGTGGAGATGCAGGTGGTAGGATAATGAAAAAGGCATTTGGTATGCTTTCCTTTATTGGTCAGACAATTAAGTATAAGAGTTGGGGTGTAATGTAACATTGGTTAGGCCACTTTTGGAATATTGTGTGTAATACTCATCTCCCTCCTATTGGAGGGATGTTGTGAACGCTGAAAGGGTTCAGAAAAGATTTACAAGGCTGTTGCCAGGGTTGGAGGATTTGAGCTATAGGGAGAGGCTGAACAGTCTGGGGCTGTTTTCACTGGAGCGTCGGAGGCTGAGGGGTGAACTTATAGAGGTTTACAAAATCATGAAGGGCATGGATAGGGTAAACAGACACGTCTTTTCCCTGGGGTGAGGGAGTCCAAAATTCGAGGCGTAGGTTTGGGATGAGAGAGAAAAGACTTAAAAGGGACAACTTTTTTGTGCAAAGGGTGTTGCGTGTGTTGGATGAGCTGCCAGAGCGAGTGGTGGAGGCTGGTACAATGACAACACTTAATAGGTATTTGGATGGGTACATGTATAAGAAGGGTTTAGAAGAATATGGGCCAAATGCTGGCAAATGGACTAGATTAATTTAGGATATCTGGTCAGCAATGGACTAGTTGGACTGAAGGGAGTGTTTTTGTGCTGTGCATCTCTATAACTCTATTACTGGGTAACTAAGTATATTCAAGGCTGAGTTAGACAGATTTTTAATCAGTAAAGCAATCAAGGTCTATACGGAAAAGGCAGGAAGGCAGGATTGAGGAGTATCAGATCAGCTGTGATTCCATTGAATGGCATAGCAGACACAAAGGGCTGAATGGCTTACTTCTGTTCCTATGTCTTATGGCTGAGTGGTGGGAGCAGAAGAGAGAGAGAGAGGGACAGGCAGACAAATATGATGCAGTTTTGTATTTTCAACCAGACATACAATTGTTGCGTAATTTATGGTAAATGGTAACTTGTATTTTCGAGGAGAAAGTGAGGTCTGCAGATGCTGGAGATCAGAGCTGGAAATGTGTTGCTGGAAAAGAGCAGCAGGTCAGGCAGCATCCAAGGAGCAGGAGAATCTCCTGCTCCTTGGATGCTGCCTGACCTGCTGCGCTTTTCCAGCAACACATTTTTGGTAACTTGTATTTGCATAGCACTTTGAGCACACTGAAATGTCCCAAAGTGCTTGACACTATATTGGAAACAATATATGATCAATCCTAAAGTGGAGTAACTCGTGGCCTAGACCAGGTAATTGACAAAATGTTCCATTTCATTTCAAATTGAATTCAGAATGTGATCATCTAAATATTTTATAAGACAACAATAACTGATAGGACAGTTAAAATACAGAGTCGGCAAAGAATTGTATTTCTTAATTCACACTGCAAACATGCGAACTAAAAGCTTATCAAAATTGACCAACCAGCCTAACAATATGACAATTGTATTGAACACAAGCTAAGTAACATGTTTCAAGTTGGGTGGAAGTGCAGTGAGAAATAAGCAAGTCACACTAAAGCTTCAGATAACTTCAATATGCAATCATCAAATAGTGCAGTTTAAAGGCAGGCCATTGGGCCAGCAGGCTTATATCAGCTCTGTCAGGAGATCAATTAATTCAGTCCTAATACCCATTCTGTCCCCAGTCCCCTGAAGCATTTTAGATTAGATTCCCTACAGTGTGGCAACAGGTCCTTCGGCCCAACCAGTCTACACTGACCCTCCGAAGAGCAACCCACCCAAACCCATTTCCCTCTGACTAATGCACCTAACAATTAATTTGTTATATGAGTTCAGACAACCTGCTGGCTTTTTCATTCCAGCTAGGGTTGTTAAGGCAAAGATTCCAAAATCTTTATTAACACCTAACTATTGGTGTTAGGGGGATGGATTCCTCAAGAGCAAGAACATTAAACTATCATTTGCAGCACTGCTGATAGTAAATTTAAAAATTACAAAAGGACGATGCAAGTGAGAATTCTTTTCTCTGGACACATCACTTACTCAGAACTCTGCTATTCCTTCGAAGCTGTCATTACTGGAATGAACGTTATCTGCTGCAAATATTTACAAGGGAAGTGCACATTTCATCGAAACCAGATTTTTTTTTGTTTTAGAGTCTAGAATGCAAAATAAATTATGATGCAAATAAGCCAACAGTGAGCATCTCAAAGAGCACGTTGCAGTAACATCCTAGATGTGCGAATCTCAGTGCAAGTTGCTGTCTGGATTCATTGGGCAGCATTTTAAACTCTGGTTCTGCACATCGCCTCAGAGGTCATCAATAGGTCAGGTTTTGCCATGATTGTTTAACTCTGCCAGCAAATCATCACTTAGTTTCCGGTTTTCAAGATCAATTGGAGAAGACGGACGTGATTAGCGCCAGCAACTGACTATGCAACATATGATTTCAGAAGGTTGACTCTGTTGAGACATTAAAAGGAAAGGGCCTGGTGTAAAGAGCTCTTCAAAGAAGACGAGCAATGAAAGATCTTATCTGGAGCCCTACAAAGTCAAAGGTCCAGCTCTATGCGGTCTCACATCACAATGTTACTGCTGCTTTTGCACATGCTCACTAGTTATAGAGTGAGGTATTATTCCATTTACTTTATGAGAATGTTAGCAGGAAGGAGCAAACTGCAACTGGGGTCAGCAGATTGCTTGAATTTTAAAACCAGTATTCAGTATACAGCTTCTCCTGTATTTACTCAATCAAGCTCTTCATCATTTGAAAACCCATTAAATCATCTTCGCTAAGAACAAATCTCCCCACATACCTGTACTTTCTGTTTTTGATTATGTTCTTTAAGTGAATAATACATACTGGCCCTTAATATGTCTCAGCCATTGGTGTCTGCACATTACCTTAGACTTTTGACCCCTTCATCCTAGAATGAGGCTGTTCCATTTCTGATGTACTGGAAGACTATTTAAGTTGAAAAAGTGAACTCTAGCTCAGTGTCAGAGACCTCGTCTGATGTCTTCCCTTGATCTCTCTGACTCATGTCAGTCACATGATTAATTACATCATTTGCAGAGATGTATGATTATAGGAAATCAACCCCCAAGCTTTCCTTTCCTTGGTCGACATTATTCCAATAATTTACTTTTACATACATAATCTTTGCAGTCATTAATATCATCTGCACATCCTTGCAGATAGTTTTCCAACGTTTGCGCACTACTTGTCAGATTTTTCAGCTGCATCAGTTTGCTCAGGCTTAATCCCAATAAGGTGTTGGCTGCAGTTGTACAATAAACTTCTGTTTCTTCTACAAGAATAAAGATCTTGATTTATTGCTCAATCCACTGCCGTCCAGGAGTGTATTCACCTTTACTTGTGCCTTGCATGGAACAGGGATTACGGCATCGTTATATCTCATCAGCTTACACCTGATGCATGGAGGCATTTGAGGGTTTTTTGATGCCAAGAACATTTCCAAAGCTTTATGGTCTTTCTCATCCTGAATTTCAGTCCCAAGATATGGTCTCCATGGAATTATAAATATTCCTTTCTCTACAGATGAGTACCACTGTTCAGTTTCAGTCAAAGCTCTTGATGTGAAAAATGCAGGGATTTTTGATTCCATCACTGGATGATACCTAGTCCTGCACAAGAGGTATTCACAGCTAATACCATCAATACACACAAATTGTAATGCGCTGGCTCATCAGCAGAAAATAATTTCCCCTCAAGCCTTTCAAAAGCGCAGTCTGTTCCTGATTCAAATATCACTGCTGGCCTTTCTTCAAAAGCTGACTTATGAATTGAGAAAGACTGACTAAATTAGGGATAAACTTTTTCCTTTTGATTCAGCATGCCCAAGAAATGTACATATTTTTGTGGACTGGAAATTCAGCTTTGTCTCTGACCTTCCTTGAATCTACTTCGATGCCTTTCCTCAAATTGTGTCTCTGAGAAATGTAATCAATATTCTAGAATTTCATTTCTCATCAAATGCAAGATCTATAATCTGTGGTTCCCTTAACACAGCCCTGACCTTCTGATCATGATCCTCCAGTTTACCAGACACTAGGATATCATCCACATGGCAAATAGTTTGCTGATTCCCTTCCTTCATTCCAGATATTGCTCTTTGGTAAATTTCTGGTGCACCAAAGCTCCAAGACAAGGTCGATGAAATAATATTTCCCAAATGTCCAAGCTGAACATTTCTTCCGAACAATGGGAATGATCCAGCATAGCGCAATACTTTTAGTACAACACTGGAGTGTCAGTGCAGTGGCATTATGAGCAAAATATTGTAAATTGAACAACACAGGTGCTGGTTGACTTACAATTATCCACTTACAAACACTTGTACATATGACTGAGCTCCCACACAGTGGTAAATAAAAATTAATTTTAAAGATCTGACACATATATTTCCTCATTTTTGTGAGCTGCTATTTTATATTGTCCTGCATTACATTCCAACTTGTGCAATAATCGGCTTGTGAACAGACACAAAAATGGAACCTGTTCATAACCTGGGGACTACCTGTAATGATTTAATGCTCTCTTTTACTCACGTCCCCATTTCCAGTTGGGCAGGGTGGATGACAAGCTGCTAATTCGTTATTGCCCGGCTCTGTGTGAACATCAAGTCTGATTTCAAAGCCAATTTCTCCAAGGAGACATTTGAACACAACTTTCTAACTCAAAGGAGATGATGAAGCAAAGTCAATGCTCTTCTCTAGACATCTTACAAATCCAGATTTAAGGAATACACAGTATGGATGCAGAACAGAGAGGAGATACCAAGTGTGCAATGAAACAGCTCTTTCATTCCACCCCCATTTGGATTGCAAATTACACAGGCACATACACTGAAATACAGATGAATAAAGTACAAAATATATAGTAAAATTTATAGAGTGAAAAGGATCAATGTGTTTCATTTTCTTGTTGATCTTCTCAAAATTTTTCATTTCCCCATTCGGTGTGAATGTCACTAGAGATGATTTGATTGTAAACTATCAACCTGTATCATTCAACCAGTCTGCAACCATTTGCATGATTAACCATATTTTCCCCTCCCATCACCATCTATTATTATCCAGTTGGACACAACTGGCCTCAGCTGGATCAGAACTTAGCTATCCACTCATGGCCAGAGAATCACCCACACAGGCTTGTCTTCTGACTCCTCCAATGCTACTTCTGGAGTTCTTCAAGAATTTATCCTCACTTCCCTCTCCTATTCCTCATATGCATGCTCAGTGACATCTTTCAAAGACATCCACACGTGTATTGAAGACACCCAATTCTCCTTCTCTATTACTTCCCTCCAACGTTGTTTGTCCAACTTCGTGATGAATGAGCAGAAATTCCATCCAATTAAACATTAGAAGACTCAAAGCCACGGTTTTCCATCTCTGTCACTTGCCTCCAACCTCGCCCTGTGCAAGATGAAACCTCATTGCTCACAACTGTTACCATTCCTGTTGAGCAACTTGAATCAAACTAACCAAATTTACTGAATGATCCCCAAAGGAAGAAATGAACAAGATTTCATTTTCTTTCGCTTTACTTAAACAAAAGCCAGGATCCAAGTAAATCAAACATTGTATTTCACAGGCAAATTACAGTCACTACAAACTATAGATTGCACATGGAATAGGAGATAGAACAAAGACTACGCCAGAAGATTACACACAAGCACATCATTTTCTACATAAATGTGGCACCACTTGTACTCTCTCGTCTTTCCATCATAATCCTCAAAGTCACCAGAACAGTAGCTTCATTTCATCTGAGGCATCCACGGGCAATCATCACCTAAACAATACCTAACCACAGCAGAACTTCCTTCACTAGGTTCCTGACAGTCTTCATGGTACCAATTCCCCAGAGACTCCTTTACATGACTTATTTAATCATCTTGAGCATGGTCTGAAACTTGAAAGGTTTCCAAAAAGATTTACAAGGATGTTACCAGGTTGGAGAGTTTGAGCAACAGGGAGAGGCTGAATAGCCTGGGTCCGTTTTTACTAGAGTATCAGAGGCTGGGGGGTGATCTAATAGAATGAGAAGTATGAATAGGGTGGATATACAAGGTCTTTTCCCCAAGGGTGGGGGAGTCCAAAACTAGAGGACATAGGTTTAAGGTGGGAGGGGAAGGATATAAAAGGGACCTAAGGGGTAACTTATTCACACAAAGAGTGGTGCGTGTATGGAATGAGCTACCAGAGGAAGTGGGGGGAGGGCTGGTACAATTACAACATTTAAAAGGCATCTGGATGGGTGTATGAATAGGAAGGGTTTAGAAGGATTTAGGCCAAATGTTGGAAAATGGAACTAGATTAATTTAGGATATCTGGTTGGCAAGGAGGATTTGGACCTAAGGATCTGTTTCTGTGCTGTATATCTCTATGACTCTAATCTCCTTTAATCACTGGTTGACTATGATTATCTAATTCACATTTGCTGTCCAAACCTTTCTTCAGTTTTTAGTCTTTGTTAACCACACTAAATTGCAGCTCTCTGTAAATACACCTTGTCCATTCTTGTTCAGTTGCCACTGTCTACCACCTCTACACAGGTGGCTTCTGGTCTCTTATCTTCCTTCCTGCTGAAATTGCTCTCAGATCACATGACCAGCTCACATGGACTAGCATTTCTACGTTAATCAAATTACAAGTTCTCCTTACTGCACTGCTCTGATTCAAAAGGTTATCTTATTTGATCCTGGGCTAAGCTCCTGAACCCATACTGAATCCAGCATCAGGTTTACCTACTTCCCTATGTCTGTTGTCATCAATTAACTCCCAGGACTTATTCTGGTTTTCAAACTCCTCCAAGGTACCCAGCTCTCTGTCTCTTACACCTCCTCCATCTCTATAGCCTATCAAAGGCATTCCTTCAATACTGACCTCTTGCCCATTGTTTTCTTTGAATCCCCATATTTAGCTGTCCAGACTCAAGGCTGTTGCATTTTTGTGCTAAACTTTCTCACTCTGTATTTGGAATCATAGAGTCATACAGCACGGAAATGGACAGTTCAGTCCAACTCGCCCATGCTAACCAATCATCCCAATCTGATGTAGTCCCATTTGCCAGCATTTAGTCATAGAGTCATAGAGATGTACAGCATGAAAATAGACCCTTCGGTCTAACCCTTCTGGTCATGCTGACCAGATATACCAACCCAATCTATTCCCACCTGCCAGCACCCGGCCTATATCCCTCCAAACCCTTCCTAGTCATATACCCATCCAGATGCCTTTTAAATGTTGTAATTGTAACTGCCTCCTCCACTTTCTTTGGCAGCTCGTTCCATCCATGCACCACTCTCTGCCTGAAAAGGTTACCCCTCAAGTCCTTTTTAAACCTTTCCCCCTCATCTTAAACCTATGCTTCTGGTTTTGGATTCCCCATCCTTGAAAAAAGACATTGGCTATTCACCCTATCCACCCTCTTCATGATTTTGTAAAACGTCAATTAAGGTTTCTGTCTCTGATGCTCCAAGGAAAAGTGCCCCAGTCTATTCAGCTTCTCCCTATAACTCGAATCCTCCAGCCCTGGCAACATCCTTGCAAATCTTTTCTGCTCCCTCACAAGTTTATTCTCTCATATCATTTAAGCTGCTGCTTAAAACCTATGTCCTTATCAAAGCTTTTGATCACATGAACCTAATATTGTAAAGTGTGACTTGGCATTAAACTTTATTTGGCAATCAATGCTGTGAAGCCTGACTTTGAAGACATTGCTGTCGCAGTGGTAACCACTACCTATCCATATTTGTGGGGAAGTGGTGTGGAAGCTAAATTATTGTGACTGGAATTATAAAAACAGTGTTCTTTTTACAATGTCATTGCTTGAGGGACAACAACAGCTCACATTTAATTCCAATAATGTAGAAAAACATCCCAAGATAATTAATAACAAGTAATCAAGAACAACAGTCCACAAAAAGGTAATAATGACTGGACATCAAACGCTTGGTTTCAGAACGATTCTGATGGAGGGGAGTGCTGGAAAAGCAAAGTGCTCCATGTTAGGAATTCTAAAACCAATGGCCCCTTCGCACACCACTTCCAAATAGAAAAAGATTTCCGTCCACATCCATGAAAGAGATATTTCAAGGTTTGTGCATGTTTTTTATTGTGTATTCGGCTAGTTGCATAATATTCCCAGAGTTAAAAGAAATTTGAATTCTCTTTTTTTGTTTATGTACATCTCTACCAGCCCATCAACGACGAATTCAAAACAACTGTCAGCATTGGGTCTGTTGATCAAAACATCATTGAAAGAACTAGAGAACCAAAATAGAATGACAGGAAGAAGTTAGTGCGAAGCAATTAATTCAAGCTGCCTCCACCCACCCTTCCCCTCCTGATTTTCATCAACGGTGTGGCATTGGGCTGAACTTCAGAGATGGAGGAAAAAGAAGAGAGGAGGTACTCATAAAATCACAGGGATCGACTCAGTGCCTTCAGGGAACATTTCACTTAATTATTTGGTGCAAGTTTTGCTGTTACATATCTCCCTTCTTATTTAAAATGTAAATGAATATTCTATAAGGAGAAAAATTTGCAAAGAAGCAAATATGAAATCATTCTTTCTGCAGATCACTTTATCATAGAATATATCTGGCACGTTTAATTTAAGAATAAGCTGAGCATTGGTGCTTACTGATCCCCAGTCTGAGTGAAGTCCCACTCCATCGATCCCCACTATCCAGCAGAATCTTTTGTTGAGGTGGCAGGAATTTGCCCTGCTGTAAACGGGCTTGGAAGGATCTGAATGGATTAATGTTTCATTGAGTGTAATAAGATCAAGAGGACCTTGGTGGGAGGGTAAAATAGAATCTTGGAGGGTTATACACACAAAGCTATGCCCAATAGTCATTGTAGTAATGTACAGCCTATTCTTATCGCCTGTAAATTGGCCACATATGCAATAAGTCACATATGGTTTACGCTACAACACACGAGTCAGTAGGCCAAAACTTGCTATCCTTCTCTAGACCACATAAGCCCCTCCACCATGGATGAAATTAATTCAAAGGACAGTGACGCTTATATACAGGCAAACAGCAGCTTGCTTTACTCAACAACAACTCACAAAAAAAACATGTTTTAGATGAGTAATGGCTCCTATTTATGGAAGTGTTAATCAAAAAAGGATGTTGCTCTTGCTCCAAATCGGATATGGGGTTGCTCTGAATGTCCAAGAGATGGAAGCAGATAGCTCAGAGGATTGTAAGCTGTGGGACATGGCAGAAAAGAAAGGGAATGGAAAGGCCATGGGGAGTTCTGAAAACAAGGGTCACCATTATAAGAAGAAAAGTTTGCAAACAAGCAAATATGAAATCATTTCTTCTGCAGGTCACTTTATCATTAAATCTATTTGGCACATTTAACTTAAGAATAAATTGAGTAAGGGTGGTGGGCGGCAAATGCTCAGTAGTTAGCACCGTTGCCTCAAAGCACCAAGGACCCAGGTTCAATTCTACCCTTGGGCGACTGTCTGTGTGGAGTTTGCACATTTTCCCTGTGTCTGTGTGGGCTTCCTCTAGGTGTTCTGGTTTCCTCCCACCATCCAAAGATGTGCAGGTCAGGTGAATTGTCCATGCTAAATTGCCTATAGTGTTCAGTGCATTAGTCAGGGGTAAAATAGGGTAAATGTAGGTCTGGGTGGGTTACTTTTCAGAGGTGTGGACTTGTTGGGCCAAATGGCCTGTCTCCATACTGTGTGGAATCTAATCTAATTTGAAAATTGGGGTGGCCTTTTGAACTAAGAATGCACTAAACCCTGTCCCACAGAAAGTGAGACAATGCTGACAGTTCAGTGGGAGTGAAGACAGTGGTTAGCTGTAGTAGAGGTAGTCCTAAGCAATTGGCAGATAGGTTTGAACCAACCAAAATCACTGGAAATCAATATTGAGAAAAACAACAGCCCATCATCCAATTACACCAAAAGAGAGGGCTGAGTAGGACAACTTTAGGCTGTCTTTTTGAAAAGTCAGCAGCACACCAACTAAGGCAAGCATTAGTCAGTTTGAATGGATTTTAATGTTTCATCCATATCCATCGCATTCAGAATTTCAAAGCTTCAGGAAAAGTGCCAGAGAGTAATGTTAGCATACCAGAAATGTGGAGAACATGGAAAGGTGTATAACCTCTAGATTTACACAGACCAAAGTGAAACCAGCTATGCAAGTGACCAGCAGGCTCATGGTCAATGGTTACCCAATCATTCCCATGATGCATTTCTGGGCTATCCAACTGGACAACTGCATTCTGAAGCATCTGATAATATATCACCGATTTACTCCAGCATGGTAAAGCCAGATTGCTCGTCCAACACTGAAGCTCATAAAAGAACCTAGCTCTTGAGAAGAATTTAGCCGTTTGATTCCTTTTACCAGCAGATTCCAGCATTCCAACCCATGCTACCAAATTGAAGCAAGGAAGCCTTTACTTCCATCATTCTACTGGATGTAAAAGGCAACATTAAATCCATGGAGGGCTGCCTTGGCTGCCTTTTAAAGCAGAGTAGGGAAATTTCCAATGGAATATTCTTCATCACAGGCAAAGGAAACACTGAAACACCAATCTCATTGCCAGCCTTTATATTAAGACATAAGCACTGTCAAGCCCATCTTAGCCTTATAATTCAGATACCCAGCAGCAAAGCAATTCTTAATTGGGATTTGTGGAAATTAATGAAAAAGGAGTGCTGTCTACAATAGTCAAGTTCAATCTTTATTGCACTTTCGCCAGTACCAATTGCTTCATTTCTCTACTTCAATCCATCATACAAGTCTTACAGTCTGGGGCAAAGAATCTGCTGCACTGTTAATCCACTCTGACATTAAACAATAAAGTTAACATATTGCAATTAATATTGGACATTGCTGTCAAAGAAAGCCAAGTTAAAAATAGAGAGACAAGTGCCAGTCATCAATAGGCTGTAAACTGTGTTGACATACAAGGGATGGATGTCACAGAATTCTGAGGGGCAGCAGCATTTTTCATGTTGCAATGCAAAAGTGATAAAACTTTAGTACGCAGGTACAAGTGATTAAGGCAGCAAATAGAATGCTATCATTTATTACATAAAGAACACAGAAGTAACAATATTATGTCTTAGTTAATATGAAAGACAGTGGTTAGACTTGACACTTCTTCAGTCAAGTCACCCCCTCACTCTACTACACTCCAGTAGAACCAAGCCCAGCTTGGCCAAACCTTCTTCATAAGACAACTTGGTAACTCCAGGTATCAGTCTGGTAAACTCCTCTTAACTTTCTCCAAAGTATGTTTATCCTTCCTTAAACAAGGTGACCAAAACTGTACTAGGGTAAACTTTTAGACAAGATATATGGAAAATTCCAGATTATTTGGCCAACAATAGGGGTCGACCTTTACATGACATCGACTATTACTCAAGTATCTACAGTACTGGAATAAAAGCTTCCCATAAGACTTCACTTGATCTAATCAATTTCCTGCTGGTGGCTTGGCAGCCTGGAGGATGAAGGGCTTTTGCCCGAAACGCCGATTTTCCTGCTCCTCGGATGCTGCCTAACCTGCTGTGCTTTTCCAGCACCACTCTAATCTAGACTGGAGGATGAATCACCCCATAGCTAAATGGAGAGGGGCAACTCCCATTACTCACAGTGCCACTGGGAGCAGTGCCTATTGCAGTTACTATCTACAACCTTTATGCATTGTCATTGAAGAATCCTGGAGACAGATATGTGAGATCACAGGGAGGAAATCAGAACTTTGAATGTTCTGCTAAATCCCTGAGCGATCACCTAATGCTATTTGACTTGGGGATAATTGATTTTAAATGGTTCATTAACTATTCCAATTGGCGTCCCATCGACAAAGGGTAGAATTCTCATGTCAAGCACTTAGGATGTCTCAACGCAACTACAAACTGTTGCCCACCAGTCTCAGGCTGTTGCTTGTTTGATAAAATTGACACTATCAGTCAGAATAAAGTTAAAAATCAAAGTCAGGGCCTATTCCTCAACCAACAACAATCGTATTTATATTATGCCTACACTACATTAATTTATAAAGGCACCTTGCATGAGTATAAGCACATTTGACATCAACTAATAGAATGATAAAATGGATAATGTCTAGCTTCATTATAGAAGTAAATTTTAAAGAATGTCTTAAAGAACAAACGGTTTCATAAAAATAACGTAGCATTTGATGCTGAGAAAACTGAAGACACAGCCATCAATTGGAATACAGTGATGTCAGGCTCTGAGAGAAGACATACCAATCCTGTGGTGAAGCTGTATTTGAAATGTGTTCAATAAACCACAAGACTTCTTGGACATTTTGTAAAAAAAAGCCAAATCTCTTCAACTTAATATGAATGCACACATTTTCGTTCACTCTCTTAAATAATAAATGTTTGCTGCTCGTCAACAGAACACCTTGTCTGTCTCGTACTAGGATGTGAGAATGGAAAAAGTGCAATTTGCAGCCAACCTATCTTTCGGAGTCAAAGCCGGATGGTGCATTATATCAGCAGCCTCAGAGATACCTTCACAATGCCTGACATGGGAATGTTCAAAATGTTAGACTTCTCTTCTAAAATGGACTTTGTTTTACTGGGAAGTCAGTGAAAGCTTTAATATTTTTGAATCCAGCAGGAGGTCATTCCAGCCAGGATCACATGTTGGGAAATCACAAGTCTGTTACATGTAACTTTCTTTTGCCTCTCAATGATGGCCTCATATCAAGAACGGACATTTCAAAAAAAGACCTTATTTTGCAAGCAGTACTGTGACTCAGTGTTGCACTGCTATCTCTCAGCGCCAGGAACCCAGGTTCAATTCCAGCCTCAGAAAACTGTCAGTGTGGAGTTTGCACATTGTGCGGGTTTCCTTCAGGTGCTCTGACTTCCTCCCCCGGTCCAAAGATGTGCAGGTTAGGTGGATTTGCCATGCTATATTGTCCATAGTGTCCAGAAATGTACAGATTAGTTGGATTATCCATGGGAAATGCAGTGTTATAGGGGGATGAGTCTGGTTGGAATGCCCTTCAGAGGGTTGGTATGGGTTAGATGGGCCAAATGGCCTACTTCCACGCATGTAGGGAATCTGTGATTCTTATAGATCGATGTGAAATTAGATTAGATTCACTATAGTGTGGAAACAGGCCTTCGGCCCAACACGTCCACACTGACCCTCCGAAGAGCAACCCACCCAAGCCCATTCCCCTACATTCACCCTGACTAATGCACCAGTGATTTTGGTTGAGATTCAAACCTAGATGCCAATTGCTTAAGACTACCTCTACTACCAAAGGCTGTCTTCATTCCCACTGAACTGTCAGCATTGTCTCACTATCCATGGAGCAGGGTTCAGTGCATTCTTAGTTCAAGAAGCCACCCCACTTTTCAAATTAGATTAGATTCCATACTGTATGGAGACAGGCCATTTGGCCCAACAAGTCCACACCAACCCTCTGAAAAGTAACCCACCCAGACCTACATTTACCCATGATTAATGCACCTAACACTACGGGCAAATTAGCATGGCCAATTCACCTAACCTGCACATCTTTGGACTGTGGGAGGAAACCGGAGCACCCGGAGGAAACCCGCACAGACACAGGGAGAACATGCAAACTCCACACAGTTATCTGAGGCGGGAATTGAACCCGGGTCCCTGGCGCTGTGAGGCATCAGTGCTAACCACTGAGCCATCATGCCGCCCTAAATGTAAATGCGTGATTCCTGCGCAGCAATGTAAATAAACAGAGAAACTGAAATGTACAAAACTACTTTCTAAAAAAGATCGTTCTGAATAAATACCAGCAATAAAAGGAAATGGCAAAGATTCACCAAAGAAAGAGTTCAAAGTATCAAGAATAAATGTTTTAAACATTTCAGGGTGTTAGCCTGTCAAAATAAGGAGGAAGTCTGCAATCAGTCACATTATATTCACTGTGTTTGAAGACACTGTGTCCTTGAAAGTGATTCAAAAGGCCAGAAATCCTCATTTTTCAATTGCATACCCTTAGAGAGACTGGTTGCAAAACCACTGTACACTTGATCCATCAGCCTGACTTGCACATATGTGGTTGGTAGAAACACATTTAACTCATCTGCCTTCTACCAAAACCAAAATTGGTATTCCATGAACTCTAAAGTTTAAAACACACATTCACACAAGTTTGTGTTCACTGAACAAGGGGTGATGCAGAGTTAACAGCATACCTTTAGACTATTTGTCCTTTGACGACTGGGACCAGTATTTGTTATAGAACAAGACCGTCAGAGATTCAAAGTGCAGATAAAGCATAAACAATGTGTGCCTGGAAGCACCTTGATTGTGGGACACATTCCACTGCTCTTTGAGGTTCAAAGGTTACCACTCAAACTTCAACTAAAAAGGAGATAATGACTTCATTAAAACCTCATTCGGTTGGATGGTTCCAACCATCATTTCATTTTTCATTCAAGTAATTTCAAGCAGGGGTACTACAATCAAACTACAGTTCCACAATTAGTTTTTCATTTCTGACAATTCATACAAGTAACTTGTGATCCTGAACAAGATTGTGGGGAAGCAATGGTAAACCCAATCTTATACTGATCTGCAAAGTAACACTTACCAGCAACAACTTGAGTTTATATAGCACCTTAAAATGAAGTGAAATGTTGCAAGATGTTTCATTGTAACAAAATCTGACTCCGGCTGAGGCAATATGGAAATATAAAGGCAAGAGACCAAAGGCTTGATGAAAGAGGTAGGTTATAAAGTGCTTCATTAACAAATCATGGAATCCCTACAGTGTGGAAACAGGCCCTTCGCCTCAAAAGTCCACACCGACCTTCCGAAGAGTTACCCACTTAGACCCTTTCTACTACCCTATTACTCTACATTTACCACTGATGAATGCACCTCACCTACACATTCCTGAACACTATGGGCAATTTAGCTTGGCTAATTCACCTAACATGCACATAATGTGACTGTGGGAGGAAACTGGAGCACCTGGAGGAAACCCACACAGACACAGAAAGAATGTGCAAACTCTACACAGACAGTCATCCGAGTCTGGAATCATACCTGGATCCCTGGCGCTGTGAGGCAGCAGTGCTAGCCACTGAGTCTCCGATGAGCAGAGAAAAATGTAGGAATGTGGAGAATGAAATTACATTTTTGGAAAATCTCATTTCTGATTCTCATTATTTTGTTTGGGACTCATTAAAGAGAGAGAAAAATCTGTGTTTTTCCATGTTTGGTGAGAGAATTATTGCACATCCAGCCCGATAGAAGTCAGTCTGGTGACATGTTCCTCGCTCTTTGTCTATATTGCTTTGTGACTGAACTGCTGGGAGATCCAAAATAACCCTGAGCTTGTTCTTCAGTAACCCTTCCCCTCTGTCATACTCAACACTGCAAATGGCCTCTTCCAGCTCCTTCTAATAACTTGAGAGTTCATCACGTCAAGGGACTGCAAAGTACACATTAATTAGGTTAGATTACTTACAGTGTGGAAACAGGTCCTTCGGCCCAACAGGTCCACACCGACCCGCCAAAGCGCAACCCACCCATACCCCTACATTTACCCCTTACCTAACACTACGGGCAATTTAGCATGTCCAATTCACCTGACCTGCACATCTTTGGACTGTGGGAGGAAACCGGAGCACCCGGAGGAAACCCACGCAGACACGGGGAGAACGTGCAAACTCCACACAGTCGCCTGAGGTGGGAATTGAACCCAGGTCTCTGGCGTTGTGAGACAGCAGTGCTAACCACTGTGCCACCGTGCCGCCCACTATTTTATAATTCTATACATTAATGTACCAACAGGGTTACAGAATAATCAGTTTTGAATGCTAAGCTTGACTTTTCTTAAGATTCACACTTACTCCAGCATATCTTTTTTCCCATGATTACCATTGCATCTGTAAGTATTTAGAGCTTTCTTCAGTACTGCTACAAAGAAAAAAATGTGTTCATCCCTAAAAACGTCGGGTCGCTTTCTGAGAGGACTGTCAACTATTTGGTGCTATTTTAGAAGCTCAATAGTGACACTGTTCAAGATATACTACCTGTGGGATTAACAATGTAAACTTCTGGGGGGACAAAAAGTTCCCATGTCCCTAAATCACACAGCACACCTCCTAATTTCTTAAATTTACAACAGGAAGTAATCAAGGGCAATTACCAGCAGGTCAAATGGTCATCTGATAAGAATAGCCAAGATCAAATAGTCAGGAAGGTCAGTACTGCTGAGCTCATGGGATGTTAAGCAAAGTAAATGGTAGGAGATGCCTCCCATCAGCAGTCATTAGAAAATAGTGCTTGCAGGGAATTGTTCAGAACCAAAGTCTTCACCACATAATGTTCTGCTAAAATGTGATTGAAAACAAAGATGACTGTTTGATGTTACTTCTTCTTTCCAGTTTATAAAGCTGTTTAATAAAAAGGGAATAAAGAATACATGAGAGAGTGTTACAAAGCTGTAATCTAATCAAAGAGTATAGATGGCATCATAAATTTCAATGGACAAAGCTTAATGGTTTATTGCCTCCATCTGTAAGATTGGGTTAGATTTCAGCTTTACACTCACTCCCTCTCATGAATGCTTATTTTCTTTTAGTTCTGTCTTATATTATCTGCTTTCTAGGCTTCTTATTTCATGAATGAGCTGAAGGTTTGGCAGCATATATACAAACATACATATGATGCTCACAGAAAGAGATTAGCCGTTCTTAACCTACTGCTGATTGCAAGGGTTTTCAATCATCAGCACGTATTGTAACCAGAGTAAATTAGGAACCAAAAAAAAATAACATAACCACAAATTACAAAGAATTCAGTGAGCCTTTTAAAATTGTTGCTTAAAACACAACTAATATGAACAAAATAATGAATAAATAATGAGTTGAAAGGCAGAAAAAGTGTCTTTTCTTTAAATAATAAATCCACAAATGCTGGAAATCTATTGTCAAACTATGAATCCAACTTTTTTTGTTCTCATATTGGATTAGATTAGATTACCTACAGTGTGGAAACAGGCCCTTCGGCCCAACAAGTCCACACCGACCCTCTAAAGAGAAACCCACCCCCCTATATTTACCCCTCACTAATCCACCTAACACTACGGGCAATTTAGCATGGCCAATTCCCCTAACCTGCACATCTGTGGACTGTGGGAGGAAACTGGAGCACCCGGAGGAAACCTACACAGACACAGGGAGAATATGCAAACTCCACACAGACAGTTGCCCAAGGCAGGAATTGAACCCAGATCCCTGGCGTTGTGAGGCAGCAGTGCTAACCACTAAGCCACCATGCCCTGAGTGTGCCTTTCTAGTTTTTGCTTTAATAATCACTTAATTCACCAGATTTGTTTTCTGTCCTGAGATATCAATGCACACAAACCTATAGCCACTGAAAGTGAACACTGGCTCACTTTCTGTGCTCTCAGCTTGTCTGCAGTACCAACACCATTCTGAGATCACATCCAGTGGAAGAGATCAGTGAACAAAACTGGAACTTCTCTGGTCTACACTTGTATACACTCCCTCAGCTTCCTCTGCTCCAAGGAAAACAGACCCAGCCTGTCCATTCTTTCCTCACAACTGGCACTTCATTCCAGGCAATATCTTTGTGAATCTCCCCTGCATCCTCTCCAGTGCAGAAACAGTTGAATTCCAGTGATGACTGATTTTGTTCCTCTCTAAAACATAAATGTTTTCCATTATTTGCTTTGATAATCAC
Organism: Hemiscyllium ocellatum; assembly: GCF_020745735.1. Lineage (NCBI taxonomy): Eukaryota > Metazoa > Chordata > Chondrichthyes > Orectolobiformes > Hemiscylliidae > Hemiscyllium > Hemiscyllium ocellatum. The sequence goes on along the minus strand of NC_083403.1, from coordinate 109,543,929 downwards.
TTAATTTGCCAGGTTTGTTTTCTCTCCTGTAGTCCAGAGATATCAATACACACGTACCTACAAGCAAGGAACACTGGCTCACTTTCTGTGCCCTCAGCTTGTCTGTAGAATCCATACCAGTCTGAGATCACATCCAGTGGAAGAGATCAGTGAACAAAGCTGGAACTTCTCTGGTCTAAGATATTGAATTTACAGCAAAGAAACAGGCCATTCTGCCCATCTCATCTAGCACAAGTTTCTAATAATTGTAGCATTAATCATTACATACATTCAAAGTCAAGGATTGAGAGTCATGAACACATAATTGAAAGGTGAGCAAAACGAATGCTAAACCAGAAAAACAAATGGTCAAATTCCAAAAAAAACAAAACTGCAACAAGAAAACAATATTACAATGGGGAAGGGTTTCTGGATCCTGTACTGAATGCTGTGGTTTGCACTCTCCTCCAGAAATACAATCAGGAAATTGTGCAAAGAAAGCAGCTATGAAGCCAGGCAGTCAGCAGGACAGGAGTTGTCTGCTGCAGGCATGAAGACGTATCTGGTGAGGGAACAAAGAGACTCAAGTGCCCTATGCCCAACTAATGACAATACAGACGTGCTGGCCTGGTGTCAAACTGGTGTAATAGTCAACAGTGTTGCAAGAATGACCCTTTGACTCCAGGTCATCTGATTCTCCCAGATGGCTGGCAACATCTGTACGAAAGGATGTAGCTATGAAAACAACTCGTTTCTGCCCAGACATCTGCAATTTTCCAAAGATCTTCAAGATGATGAGAAAACCTTTGACCAGATAATTACATAGACCATTCAGTCCATTTTAGTTCATTTATCCAAAAGGATCCAAAAGACGTGGGGCAGCATGGTGGCTTGATTCCAGCCTCGGGCAACTATCTGTGTGGAGTTTGCACATTCTCCCTGTGTCTGCATGGGTTTATTCTGGGTGCTCCGGTTTCCTCCAACAATCCAATGATATGCAGGTTAGGTGAACTGACCATACTAAATTGCCCATAGTGTTCAGAGATGTGCAGGTTAGGTGCATCATTCAGGGTAAATATGGGATAGTAGGGGAATGGGTCTGGGGGAGTTACTCCATGGAGGGTCAATGTGGACTTGTTGGGCTGAAGGGCCTGCTTCCACACTGTAGGGATTCTATGATCTATGACCTTCCCCATTTTAATATGGAGTCAAAGATCTACAGTACAGAAAAAGGCCCTTCAGCCCATCAAGTCTGCTCCAATCAAAAACAACCACCTAATTATTTTAATCCCATTTTTCAGCATTTGGCACATAGCCTTGTTGGCTTTGACATCATAAATGTACATCTGAGTACTTAAATGTTATGGGTTTCTTCCTCTGACACCTTTTCAGACAGATTCATACCACCCTCCAAGTAAGAAAACTTGACCTCACATCTTCTAAACATTTTGTCCCCTCCCTTAAATTTATGCCCCCCAGTCATTGATTCCTCCTTTCAGGGGAGAGGTTTCTTCCTGTCTCCCAGTCTGTGCTCCTCAATTATCTACATCTCAAATTATGTCCCCTCTCAATCTCCTCTGCATTAAGGAAAACAACCTCTCTCTTCAATCTCTCTTCAAACCTAAAACACTCCAGCTCAGACATCATCCAGTTGTTTCTCAAATTATTCCAATGTCCTCCACCACTCCACCCCAAAATCTATTCATCGTTGCTTGGGTGAGGAAGAATTTGCTCAGATCTGTCAAAAATGTCATTCACGTTTGAGATTTTGTTCTTTCCTGTTCTTTCTTTCAGTTACCATTTCGCAGCCAATATTTTTATGAAATATTTCAGTAAAATATAACTCCATAATATTGTATTATGACTATGCTAACATTAACAGTTAAATTAAAAAGAAAAGAAAATCCAGGTGTGAATTTAAACCTTCCAAAATTGTGCGCTAAGCTATCCAATCTTCCAAATATTTGTTACCTCTTCATTAATTTGCTGTAATAAAGCTCAGAAATTTCGTAAAATTGTTTTGTGCTCATTAAGTAACAGATATGTAGCTCTCTAACACCAAAAGCCAATTGTAAACCAATGATATTTGTTTAGAATGCTTCTTGCCTTGCTGTCAGATTCTCAGGCCACTCAGCTCCTGACCTCATTACAGCCCTACTCCAAACATAAACAAAACAGCTGAACTCAAGGTCAGTTCAGAATGATTATCTTTGACATCAAGGTACCATTACACTGACTGTACCATCAAGATTCCCAGTACAACTGGAGTCAATGGGAATCAGGGAGAAAACATTCCATTAGTTGGTGTCATATCTAGCACAAAGTTTGGTTATTTCTATTCATTCCTGGAATATGGGCATTGTTGGTTAAGCCAGCATTTATTGGCAATCCCTAATTAACCTCCAAAGCTGCTTTCTTATTCCACTATTGCCCTTGGGCATTGTTAGGAGGGAAATTTGAGGATTTTGATACTTAAGGAATGGTGGTCTAATTCCAAATTAGGATGGTGTATGACTCAGTGACAACTTGTGGATCATGGCATTCCCATGTATCTGTTGCCTCTTTCCTTCATGGTAGACGAGGTCCCAGGATGGGAAGGTGCTGTGGGAGCAGCCTTGATAGTTTTTGCAATGTATTTGGTTGACATTACACACTGCTAATACTGTTGAAGACAATGAACATTAAAGTGGTGAATGGAGTATCATTCAAGCGGGCTGCTTTCTCCTTGATTGTGATAACTACACTTACCCAGGCAAGTGGGAAATATTCCATCACACTCCTGACCTGTGCCTTGCAGATGGTGAACATACTTTGAGGAGTCAGAAGCTGGGTTACTCCCAGCAGTATTCTTAGCCTCTGACCTGCTCTTGTAGCCATGGTGTTTATATGGCTCATCCAGTTCAGTTTCTGGTCAATGACAACCTCCAGGATATTGATAATGAGGAACTCAGAGATGGCAATGGACTTAAGAAGCTCAATACCATCCTAGACAAAGCAACCTATTTTATTGTCATTCCATCCATAACCTTGAATATTCACTCCACTCATTGATACATTAGCAGCATTTACAGCAATGATTTGCTGAGGCTCTCCCAACACCTTCCAAACCCAAAACCTTTGCCACCTAGAAGGACAAAGGTGAAAGATGCATGGAACAGCAGGACAGAAAATTTCCCTCCAAGGCACACACTTTCCTGACTTGAAATTGTGTTGCTGCTCCTTCACAGCAGGGTGTCAAAATCCTGGAAGTCCCTGCCCACAGTTTTGTAGGTGTACCTACACCACATGGACTGAAGACAGCAGTCCATCACAACCTTCTTAAAGCCACAGGGAATGAGTAATAAATGCTGGCAGAGCCAGTTAAATCTACATCCTCTGAATGAATTTTAAAATGTATCAAGAAAGTGGAATATTCTCCAAATTGGCACCCGGTCAAGCTATCCTGGATGATTCGAGCTGTCTCCACCCTACCAACAATGGTGTAATATTCCTCTGGTCAATACATAAAACCACATCTTAAAAATGATTACGCTGAGTTTCCTATGCTTGATGTTTTCATTGAGATCATCAACTTCCTTTCAGAACTGCCTTAAAACTCTGTCAGAGGAGACATTTGAAGGGGAAGTCAAACAGATTTACATTCGAACAATTCACAATAGTCTGGGGAATATTTGCCCTCTCAGAATTTAAAACCATCAGGTGAGTGTTCAACATGGCACGAGCAGGACATTTTCCTTTCATACAGAAGCCACTCTTGTGACTGAGTCAATATGAGGGGAATGGAATATTTTCCACTTCAGGCTCTCAGTCAAACTATCCCAGATCAGCAAAGCTCTCTCTGAGCCAGTAGAATAAACCTTGAATAGTTCCCTTTTTGCTATGGACTTTTGTGTCACCAGGAGACACTTAGCAATTGCCCAATCCCCCTACAGTTGGGCCTCTAACTTCCAGTACAGAAAGAAGACTTTCATTCTATAAAAAGATCCAAATTCAAGAAAGCTGAAAAACTCATTCAGTGCAGCCCTGTGAAGATTAATCTTTCCTTTATTAAACTCAGTTTGTGAAGCTCGTTCTACGTTTAGTAACTTATTCACAGCATTGCTATGAATTGCTGCTTCAGTAAATCCAAAATTCAGAGGTTCAGAAAAACAGTTACGAATGCAAAAAGAAATTGATATGCTGTGTTATGTGGAAGTAATAAGTCTTTTTATGAAGACTGATTATACAATTCTCAAGATTTAGCAGAAAGGTTATTCATCCTTGTCCTATTCTCACACCAACAAAACTGTCTGAATATTAATGTAATAAGGTTATTGGCTGTTTAGAGCATTTTGCAATGAGACAGCATGATCAAAGTGTTGTATCATAACCAAATTGTAAACTTTGTATTCATTGCTATTTATCCTGTGTACTCTTTCTTGTAGTTAATGATGCATTTGCATGTAGCTGCTAAAGGTCTCAGAAATAATAATAATTATTTTAACTGCTCCACATCACTTCAAAACGTCAACTGACAAATGCTAAAATAGCAAAGATCTGCAGTTTAAATCTTTTCACATAGTCAAACAGTAATATCAAATCAACATATTTTAAATGGTCCATAAAGTTCAATGAAAACTTCCGAAAATAGCAGTAACCTACAGTAATTTTGTTTTCCCTGTGCCAGATGTATTTAAGGGAAATCTAGGCAAACACATGAAGGAGAAGGGAATGGAAAGATATGCTGGTAGGCATAGATGAGCTGTGGGATGAGGCTCACATGGTGTATTAACACAAGTATAGTTCTGTTAGGATAAATAGGACGCATAGCACAGATACACCCTCAGTCATATTAAGCAATGTGATGTTACCTTTACTGTTAACCAAGGTCCCTAGTGAACAACTGGCATTAAAACACATCAACAAATTGAGAACAAAGAATTCATTTTATATTAAGCCCCAAAGGTGAAAATCTTGCAGAATTCTGCTGACAAGGTCACAGAGGTCACAAATAGCATGGTTTCAAAAGTAAACAGCACATATATTACATATACATCTCAGCCAAGATTTTCTTAAGTCACTATTAATTATGTCTTTGATTATTACAACATTTGCAGATGTTGAAGGAGTAAAGGACTGGCATGAGTCTATCTGGTTATCAATTTCCTTGATTCCTTTAACTTCTGGATTGCACGCGATATGAAAAGTCATCAAGTGTCGAACTCATTAAACAGTCAGCCAGTAAGAAAAGAAACTACTCAACAAACCAACGGACCAGTGGATGTTCAAGTTGAAAAAATGAACTGGCACCAAATGTTCGAAAATAAAAAGGTGGCCAAGATCAACAAGTGATTGGACTCAGAATGTAAAAGAAAACAACAAAGAGACTTCAAATGGAAGCAACAGAATCTATCATATTTGGGCCTGAAGATTGCTCTGTGGGCAAATTGCACCCAAGTATCCACACTTAAACACTCCTCACCTTAAGAATAGGGTAATTTTGTTGTCCAAAATGGTTCAAACGCAATTGAAGCAGAGAAATAGACTTCAAGGTACTCAAGTGGAAAAGTATAAATCTTGGAATGAAAAATGATCTCCATTGGAATGAATCTCGCCAGTACAAGCAAAAGACATCTCTGTGTCCTCTAGCTTTGTTAAATCTCTCAGCTCTCAGAGTCTAAAATATCTCTAGTTTCTTCCCCTTCACAGATGACCGATTGATGAGATAAGACCCGAAAATAAATGTTTAACATGTCGGCCCCTTTGGATGAGATACAGTAAAAGCAGAAGTGGTTGATCAGCTCCCAGATAACCGAGTCCTTGTGTTTGGGAAGGAGGCAGAGGCATTGAACCATTTGATTGTTGTCCCACAGTTAAAATCTGTCCAAAGCTGAGAAGATATTGAAATGGCCTTGCTCAAATGAATGAAACTGATTGGTGACCTATTGACTAGAAGTCTGCCACCATAGTGGACTCTCAGGCCCATAACCCTGGATTCACATTCCGAGAAGGAGATAACGTGGAGGGATAGAGTATGCAGGTTGTCTCTCTGGAGATGCTGGCCAGAGCCCAGCCAGGTACTGGTAAGAAAGTGTGTCTATCACAAAGGCTGCAAAGCTGAAGTGCTGTTGATGCAGCATCAATGGAGCAGGAGGACTCTGGTCTCCATCAACATCAGAGATTTGCTTTCCCCCAGTATCTGAGTCAACGATGTTCATCAACAAAAGTATTCTCTAGATAATGTTAAAAGGTGAAAGAATCAACCCGAAATTTGACGTACATTCTTGTAGCAGTGCTATTATGCAAATTCTATCAGGTTTTTGTTATGGATAAAAGAACTGAAGAATTTATGATGACACATTTTTGCCTTGATTTACTAATATCCAATGATGTAATTTTAAAACTACAATCTTGAGCATTTGGATTAAACACCAATGCTCTTTGCAACAAAACCTTGTGGTCTGAATTTAAAACAATGCTGAAATAAAGAGGAAACGGATTTGCATTTACATAACATCTTACCCATCCTCACAGTGGTAGCACAATAGCTCACTGGTTAGCACTGCTGCTTCACAGTGCCAGGGATCCAGGTTCGATTCAAACCTTAGGTGATTGTCTGTGTGGAGTTTCCACTTTCTCCCTGCATCTGCGTGAGTTCTCTCTGAGTTCTCTGGCTTCCTCCCACAGTCTGAAGGTTGCAGGCTAGGTAGCTTAGCCATGGAAAATGTAGTGTTGCAGACATGGGGTGCAGTGGTAGGTCTGGGAGGGGGGTGGGGGAGGATGCTCTTTGAGGGGTCAGTGTGGACTCGATGAGCTGAATGGCCTGCATCCACTCTGTCGGGATTCTAAGATGCCTCAAGGTACTTTACATTCAATATAGTTGAGATTTGAATGATTATGCTGTCTTGGACTGTGCCTTTAAGTCCAGGCTAGAATGTAGGGATCATGTGACTGTTCCAAATTCTGCCTGGCAAGAAACCTGGCGAGCTAAAGGGCCTGCTGAGCAAGGTGTAAGGTTCTCACATGTGGGAACAACAGGCAAGGGCGGCTGTGCTAACAATAAGTAGACTTACCAACTCAAGGCTTTTGGACAGAGGAGAAAACAGAGTGGAAAAGAACAGCTATTGGTATGGTCAACAGAGAGAACAGGCTGCAGAGTCTGCAAATTTCCAAAGACAATAGAGGCCATCTCCTCCTTGTAATGATGAGATGTAATGCAGAGCTATTTATGGAATCTGCTGCATTTGTCCTGGCATGGGTGGGGTTAAGCATAGCCATCTGAGGGGGCTTTCCTGCTGGCTGTGGATTTTGGAAACTCTGAAATCTGAGTGAAATGCCTGGAAGTATTCATGCGAATTTCTTACTTGGTGCAATGGCAAAACAAATGAATCCATTGGAAGCTTGAAGTGTCTGTGAACGGCTGTGAAATGTAATTCTGTGGAGAACATGGTAAGTATAAAAGAGGAACATTCCCTTCCTTAAGTACATAAATTGACTGCAAAGTTAGAGTTTATGATATTGTTATTGGTTGATAATTACAGGAAAAATCCAAGAAGTGAAATTTTGCCATGTCATCCTTTTCAGTTATTAACTGTTAGTTTGAATTTCTTTTTAAATATCAGTCTCTATCAGATTACAAAGTACTGTTGAAGTATAGCCATTATTATAATGTCGTTATGCAGCAACTAATATGCACATAGCAAGTTGCCACAAACAGCAATGTGATAATCATCAGATAATCTGCCAAACGTGGTCAGTTTAGGGAAACATATTACCCAAGACATGATCAGGCCTGCTCCTTCCAGTTCCACATTGGAAAACTATAATGAACAAAGCTTTTGTTTAGGCCCCTTAAGAATGATTGATAAGGTCACATGCAGACTTAGTGATGTTAAAAGCAACAGACATAGCAACTAATACTGTTCAGGTGGAGCTGGGGAGCCCAACCTTTGGAAAGGATCCATAAACAGACTTAAAGTCCTGCATGTACATGCGGAAAGTACCTCATACACATCTTTGCCGCCGGCTATGGTCACTTACGCTGCATCCTTTGTCAGTGAAGCAGGTAACACGCTTCTAGTTTAGAAAATGTGCCCAATGCTCTTTGCCTTATGTAGATTAGGTACAAACTCACTGAGTTTCTCGACCTATGCATCCACACACTAAGTCAATAAATCAGCCTTAAAAGCTAAATAACCGTTTCAATGTTGCATACAATATAAATAACTCGCACTGGCCTTATTTCATGATTAGGAGCTAAATAACTCAACAGTTAGTTGTAAATTTAATATGTTACTGTCATTATAGTATAAAATTCATTATATTTGCAACAATTTTGATTGCAAGACCAAATATTTACTGTAGTTTGGATGTCATTGCCAAATGGGTAATCAATCTTTGAAATGTAAGCCAGCTTGTGTGCATGTATCTGTGCAAACAAAACTGTACAAACTTATAATTTTTGGGGGACGGTTGTATGAGCTTTACCGTTTGCAGCAAGTCCAGGAATATTGAGGTCCTGATGAATTTAACTTCAAGAACATAATTACTTCTCTTTCTCACCTGCTGTTAGGTGAGAAAACAAAAATGACAAGGGAACTGCCAGAGATCGTTGGGGAGCCAAGCCAGAAATTTGGCAGGAGAATGGGCTACAGAGCAGAAGAGGGTCAGTCAGCCACATTAGCTGCAGGTTAGAAAAGGAACGCACATGCAACCGTTCAATTTAAATTGGACTCCCGATCGAAACAGTACAATCACAATGTAGTGTGGCAAAACTCCAAGTTGGGGCACTCATGCAGTGCACTAACTATTGCTAGAACCCCTTAATTTAACATTACTTTTCACATTTTCAAAGGCTTAACTGTCACAACTTAACACCTTAATGTCCTTTCATTCATTAAAGGTGGGTTAATATCAAGGCTGCAGTTCATTTGACACTTACTAAATCAACACTGGCCTCAAAACTTCTGTAATGGAAATGATCTCTGCATAAAAACTTGAGAAATAATAAAGCTCATTAAATATAATATGTGGAATCACAGAAACAGTACATTAGCTATTGGATTACAGCTCCTGTTTAATAATTGTCTCGTTGTCTTCAGTAACTGTAATTAGTTTTTCTATGCTTACATGCAAATAACTACTAAAAGTTATAAACTCAATCAAGGTATGATTACCTCTTCACCAATATAACAAGATCTGACTTAAGGACCATTTCTGATAATCAAATGTAGCTGCTTTGTCACACAGCCTTTTTTTCAGTATTGATTAAGTTCTTAATAGTAAAAAACAATTTTCAATATAACGTTCTGATGGTGAAGCAACAGAGATGAGACAGCTCTAGTCAACAGGAATGTTTGATTTGGAGTTAGTCAGCTACAAATAACATACATGTAACACTGCATTAACAACTCATTTCATCAGCATTCATTCAACTGCGAGCTTGGGAATATGACATTTAGTTTTGGAAATGTATTACTAAGCAAACAGCTTGTTGTGGAACTGTTGCGATTTATATTTCTGACAGTATAAAACTGAGCAAAATGTGTTTCTTATTTTACGTATCTGTAATCATGATACTAGACAAAACTACAGCAACACCGGTATCCCATAAATAATTCTTTTCAATAAAAAAAACTCCCTAGATTTTCATGGCATTGCCCAACACGCCATCCGAAAGTGCAATTAACTATATCCAAAGTAAAGGTGTTAATAGTGTCGTGAGTAAACTACATGCAGTTATATTTTTTGCCAAGCTACTAAGAAACTTCACGTGAACAATTTGCTGAAGGTAGTGAGCAAATTTCCTGGAGGTACATTATATCATCTTACAGCAGTTAACAGCAGTTTTATGTCAGGCTTTGACAGCGTAGTCAGACACAAAATTGTTTAACTGTGAGAATAAGCAAAACGATGTTATGAAGTCCCCAATAAATCAAATAAGAAATTCAGAAGGAACCTCCTCAGCCAGCTGGTGGAAAAGAAAGGGGGGGGGGGTACTTGAGCCCAGCAGTATTCATGCCAGTTGAGTAAATTTAGAGGGAGAGGTTTTACTGCCGGAGTTTCATGAGGATGGATGGGAGGAGAAATGCCAGCATGGACTGTTTGGGCCGAACGACCTGCTTCTGTGACTGTACAAACAATCGAATTATCTGCAGAACAAGAAACCAAAATCGCACTGGAACATAACCCTTCAATAAAATGTGCAATTCGCCCACTTTGAACGTTCCATTTCAAAACTCTGAGATAATTACGGGGGTTTAACTTCCGTGAGAAGCAAGGGCTGGTTGCAGGAGTTTCAATATTCAGGGTGTAATCAGTTCCTGCCAAGTGCTATTGAACTGTTCGTCTCTGCAGAATTCGATACTCTGAGATCGAACGAGTGACAATAAAGAATGTGGAATGTTTCCCTCCACCTGCCGATGTACAAAGGCTTAACCTCCTGTAGCTGCAGGGCTAATGAAGCAGCAGCAAAATTAAACTTTCCTTAAACATCCAGCCTCCGCCTTCTCTGGAGGATTCATGGGAAATAATTAGAAAGGATTCAAAGGGTCACGGCTGCCCTGAAACCTCCCGGGGAGCCTTTGTCCGTGCTTCATAATTGACACCTTAGCGAGTTGTTTTAATTTTAAAACTAATACAGGGACCAAATGACGAAAAGGGTACGTTTACAAAACGGGATTAAACGCATTATAAAGCAGCATCCGATTGACTCGGAACTGGCTGCAGTCATCCTGATGTTAAAACAAAACGTTTCGTGCACAGTAGGTTTATAACAATTTTGCTGGGAGTGAAGTTGCTAATTGAACTAAGTTGTATAGACACGATATTCTAACATATGTTACCACAGAAAATAGCAACCCTGTGCCAAGTTATGCCTGTAATTTAATATACATGGACTGGGAATGAATTAATGTTGTTGTTAATTTAAAGGCTGTTGTTTCAAAGCGGACCAAAGATTAGATGAAAGTGGATTTCTCTCATTCATTATTACACCCAAGCATGGTGTCTAGGCGAAGGGAGGGAATTTGCTTTTGGTGGGGGTGAAAAGGGGAGCTTAGTTTTAAGCTTTGTGTTTCCACCTTGAATTATTGTCCCTGGCGCTTATGTGCAGGGAGCTGGCTGGTGACATGAACTCTTGAGCTCGGTGCAGTGTGCTCACTTGGGCAGAGGTGGGGGGGGGGGGGGGTGGAAAGTCGTTCTGCCTCCGAAACTAAAAGGCAGGAGTATCTGGGATGCTCTGTCAGCCATCTGCCGCAGGCGGTTCACGGCCTTTGATCCTCCGTGCAATCCGGCTGAGCGAATGACAGCAGCGCACGCCGAGGGAAAGGGATGTTATTAGACACTGGCTCGAATGAAATGGCAGCGTTTACCAACTTCCCTCAAGCTGTCGACTCCGTGTTTGCTCAGGATGAGAAACAGGGGGATCGCCGTTTGAATGGCAGCTCGTTAAGAGCTGCAGCTCAATACAGGAGCCGGTACAGTTCATTCAGTCTCCCTGCAACACCGTTTGTTTACCGTTCAAACCAGCTGGCTAAAATGTCACTTACAAAACAAAAACACCTTTAACACAGGCTTTAGGCTTCTTGTTGAAAGGAATGTTTTGCACCTCCCTTTTGACACGGGAATATCCCGGTGGGAGGGGGATTTTTTTTGCAGGATTTAGCGATTCGCGCTGAACTTTGAAAAGAATTAAAACAATGAGCAGGTTTAGGCAACGGATCTGCCAAACCTGGGCTGAAACTGTCGCTCCGAAACTGGGGGGGGGGGGGGGGAGTGAGGGGACAGGGGAAGGAGTTGAAAGTCGAAATTAATAGTCACCGAGAAAGCTCATCTATTCCCAGTTTCTGTGGCAAATCTCTACTCTTGGATGGATTGGGTGCAGGGTCAAGGGTACCCTGATGCAGTTTTCATGATCCCGTAGATATGGGTTACTTTTTTTTGGTGGGAGGGGGAACAGTTCCTTCCAAACTGGGGAATGTACCTTCACGTTGTCCCTTGGTGTTTGGAGTTGGTTAGCGGGTCAACATTCGGCCAAAATTGGAGGGGATTCTCTCGACCTGGGAACGGGGAGAGGGGTTTCAGGAGGGAGGTAGTTAGATAAAGCTCAGCCCAGCATCAGGAGCGAGTCCAAGACTTAAAATTATTCTCTCCTGTTAATTATAAGCCTCTTTGAAAGAAGCACGTTGGTTTAGGGGAGGCATCGCGGAGTTCCCAGTCAGAAAGCGAGCGCTTACCCAGGTTAACGAAGCTCATGACCATATCGGCGTCGTTGAGGAAGTTGGTGTCGTGCAGGCTGGCGAGGGGAGGCCGCTGGGTGCTCAGACCGCTTCGGTAAGGCACCGAGCCCCGGGCCGCACCACGCTCCGGCTCCTGCTCACTCGCCATCGCGTTGTACAGGTCGAGCATGAAGAGCGGGGCGGACGAGCTGTGCTTCCCCACCGAGAATGGCCTGGGCCGGTGAGGGAGCCCCAGGATTGACAGGATCTCTCTCTGGATCTCCCTCCTCTCGTGGTTCCGCAGGCGCCGGTAGATGAAGCTGGAGTGGACGTGCTGGTCGGCGAAGTGTCCCTGGCCAGGTCCCAGTAACACGGTCCAGATCGCCAACAGTCCCCCCGCCACTCTCCACCAAGCTCCCAGGCTGTCCATTGCACTTCCCTCCTACTCTGGGGGCACCTTCTCTCCCAGTTAGAGCTTTCTGCCGGTCAGTAATTCCCAGTTTTCCTGATGGTCAGGTCCAGGGCAACTCCGGAACTGAACTGTCAACAGCCCCAGGCAAGTAACGTGTTCATGTCGCCGCTGGGACACTGTGCATTGGTCGGATTTTTTTTGCTTTTAGTTAAAGCTTTCGAAATTGCTGGTCTCCCCGTCCGTTTCCTCCTTTAAGCAGAAGCCCTCAGTCTGGAAGTCTTGTCCTCTGGTGCCCTGTCCTGGAAGATAAAGTGGAGAAGGAGAACTGCGGGACTGAACGTGTTACAGCCCCTGTCTGTCTGTGTGAGCGTGTGAGTGAGTGAAGCTTTCTCTCTCTCTCTCTCTCTAACTCTCTCCGCCTTTAGCTGGCGCTCTCTCCCTCTCTCTCCCTTTTCCCATCAGGACATACAGCATCTCCGCAATCTCTCAAATATCCCTCTTCCCATTTCACATCCTGTCCAAATCATTTTGTTCAGTTCTTTCCAAAGTGATACCTGGCTTTGCAGCTGTACACTCAGGGGGAGGGCTGTATCTGACCAGCTCGTCCTGATGATTGATGGTCTGATCAACAGAGTGGAACACTGTAAGCTTTCAGATTGGCGTAGCTCGCCCGGGGGGAACTAGAGACCCCAGGAATCAAGGGCTGTGGTCCCCTAAGGGACTGGGACAGTGTCGGTGCTGCCCATATCCCTCCCTACCCCCATCCCTGGGCACTGTCTGTCTCCAAATCCAGCGGGCACCATCCGTATTCTCCCACCTGGTCCACATCTCTCACCTCGGTAAAGGTGGGACCTATTCGGGACAGTGACGGGCAGGGGGGTGTGGACGGACGCCGTCTGAAATTGGGAGGAACTTGTGTATCATTCCTGCTCCCAACCATTCCTCCCCACATGGGAATCTTTGGGATAGAGTTCGAATTACTGTTGGTGCCGCTATGACCGGCGGATTATGGGCTAACACTACGGGAGAAAAAACCCCTCCAGAAACTGTGGAGACCAGGGGAGAATCGACCTGCCCATTGACAATTGCTGAGCAAGTTTCAAAGTGCATTTAAACTGTCCGGTCCCCTGGGAGATTCTGCCTACTGCTGGTTGGAGGAAGACTGCCTTTCTTCACTCAACACAAGGGACGCTAATTCAAGGCATGTTTGATGCACTGTTTCCCAAATCAAATAAAAACCAAAACTTGACACGGTTGGGTCCTGTTTTTCCAGTGTCACTTGGAGGAGTGGACGCGCTTATGGAATATGCTTTATGTTGGCGGTTAACCGCTTAGTAAACCCGCGTCAGGTTAAATACAGGAAGGAATAAACCCTGTTGAACAATGTGAAAGGTTTAATCACATCCTATTACACTGTCAATCTGCGCTAATGTGGAGGAGACGGTGTTGTTGGACTGGGATGAACAAAGTTAAACATCGCACAATACCAGGTTATAGCCCAACAGTTTTTTTCTTGGAATCACTGGGAGCAGCTCTCCGAAAGCTAGTGCTTCCAAATAAACTTGTCGAACCAGAACCTGGTGTTGTGTGATTTTTAAATCTGCGCGGAACACGGCAAATTCATTCAGTTGGGAAACTGAGTGACAGCCAAACCATCAGTCAGGGTGCAGTTTCCCACCTGTTTCTCTGGATCGTGACTGTGAGGGCACAGAGGCACCAAGACTATGGGGAAAGAGAGCGGAGTGGGACTTGGATTCGGGCGGGATATCTCTGCTTGGTGTTTGACTTCATGTCAAGCTGCCACAGAGATCTGATTCAGAAATCCCAAACTACAAGCTAGCTACAAAGCTTTCTCCGTCAATCGATTGAAAATGGCTTGTTCCAATTTGGCTGTAATTATTTTTACCTCTCTGTGGATGGAAGAGATAAACAAAACAAAAGCGGATTTTTAACAAAAATACCGCGTGTTCCTTGCTGAAGACTGATTGTTAATCTTGGATTTTGATACAGAAGTGGGGAGAAGTTGTTGCCTTTTAAAGTCCCTTTATTTAATTCAATAGCTGACCAGTATTCAAAAGGCATTATTTAGGTGAGCAGGTGGTGAGTTTAAACATGTAAGCACAGTAGGTTAAAGCTGTAATAGGGTGATGAGCATTTCATTAAATTCAGAGTTTCATTCGTTAAACTCTCTTAATGTAACTCCTTATCTCGGTTATCTCTCACAGCTTACTGCCCTCCATAATCTGAAAATGTCTGATTTAAGACCTACAAATTTATATGGCACCAATAGCTATTTGTTGTCATGTAGGATGTCTAGTTACTTTCGGCCTCGGATCTTCAGGTGACTGTTTTAGATGGCTGACTTTGGGATACCCAACAATGCAGAGTTGCTGAGCATAGTCTAACTGGGATCTTGGGTTCATGTCCCACTACAGGTGACCCCACTACACTACACACACACCCACACTCAGATAGACCCTCTCTCATATGCACACACACGCACAAACACACACACTCAAGTGCACATCCTCTCACAGGCATATACTGTACTTTGTCACACTTGCGCACATATCTATCAGACAGTTCCCCATACACTGTCCCTGTCTCCCACACACACACACACACACACTCTCCCCCCCACATACCTTTTCCCCCTCTCTCACACACACGTGCAGACACACGTACATAAGTCAATGGGGCGTATTTGCATTTTCAGATTTGTATTTGCAGATACATTCCATTTTGTACAAAAAGCACACAATCTGTGGGCAGTCAGTCCAAGTGACATTCTATAATTTCCTACTTTGGGAATAGAACCAGTCTGATTCAAGTTTGGGAAACAGACAGACTCTAACTTCACACCTTTAATGCATTGTTTGAGCTGATATGTCACTTTTTCTTATATACTGATAAAACCTTAAGTTATCTCAGAGCTGTGACTTGAAAGAAATTCTGGGTTTTACATATTAATCACTCAAAACTTGCATCCCCTTTCTAAGTGATTAAAGACTTAACAGCAATCTCGGTTTGTTTGATATATCACATCAGTTTTATGACACTTTGATCTTTTACTATGTGTCCTATGATCTTGCTCCAGTAGCTACCTGATGAAGGAGCAGTGCTCAGAAAGCTTGTACTTTCAATTAAGCCTTTTGGACTATAACGTGGTATTGTGGGATTTTTTTAACTTTGTCATTAAAGTCATTCTCCTTTTGTCTGTCATTTACTTCCTCTCAGTGTTCTTGCTTGGTCTGAAGACTCTGGGATCTTTTACACTGACTCTGCCTGCACCTGGGTCAGTCCAGAACAATGCTCTCTGCAGGAACAGATGTTAATGTTGCACTTCTTCATGTCAACTTTCAGCACATCCTTAAGGCGGTCCTTCTGTCTGCCTCTGGTATGTTTGTCACATCCTTTGGAACTGAAAATGTGTTGCTGGAAAAGTGCAGCAGGTCAGGCAGCATCCAAGGAACAGGAGATTCGATGTTTCGGGCATAAATCCTTCTTCAGGAAGGCTTCATCCTTTGGAAGCCTGGTATCTGATGTCTGAACTACAGGAGATACCAAATGAAGCTGATGGTGGATGGTCTCTTTCAGGGACACCCATAATAAATAACAGTTCCGTGTTATTTCTGACCTTGACATGTAATTACTATAATAAAATACAGTAAGGATGGCAGGCCAGGTGATGTGTTGCAGCTTTAGGATGTATGAACTAGTGAACATTGTAAAACCACAGCCACCACATCCATGGCAACTGATTGAGGAAATCAGCTCCGAGTTAATCTACTGGAGGCGGTGGGTGGGGAGGTAAGGAGTGGGGGTGGGTTGTTGGGAGTAAGTTACTTGGACAGGTTGTTCCAAGATATAGTCGCACTCTTGGACTAGGTACATCTGGTTTGGTGTGTACTCTGGGGACTGGAAGGCATGACTGTAAGTGATGGTGTGGGAACCCAAGAGTTAGCAATGAAGGAGATTCAAGTTCTGCAATTATTCATAAGATTTGTGGTTCTAACAATCTATGGGGTCAAGAGAAGGGTCCACACAGGAGATGAGCAAACTGACCATGGCTGTGGTATAAGGATCTGTTCCAGTGGGGGAGTTAAAAGGTACATTGATTTAATAGAGGGATAGATGCTACTTCACCCAACTGGGAGTTTGCATCCTGAAGGCCATGTTGCCTGCTCAGTGCCAGAGTTAAGGGATTGGAAAATATAATCATTACCCCTTGATATTCAATGGGATTGCTATTGTTAAATCCCTCAGTATCAAAGTCCTGGGGGTTAGCATAGATAGAAACTGAATTGGACCAAAAGTTTAAATGTAGTGCTTACAAAAACAGATCAGAGTTTCAGAATTCTATCCAGTATCGACAAGGCACAAGTCAGGTCTGTGTTGAACAATCTCCATTTGCTAGCTTAATAAGCTCCACACAATCCAGGAGAAAGCAGCCTGAAAGATCAGCACTCCTTCTAATAAACCATAAACATTCATTCCCTCTACTATGGATAGACAATGGCATCAGGATGTGCTGAAGTAACACAGCTAGGCCATTATTACAGCAGCTTACAAATCCATGACCACTGTCATCAAGAGGAACAGATACATGAGAACATGACCACTTACAAGGTCCCCTTCAAGTCAAATACCATCCTGACTTGAAATCGTATCGCCATTCCTTTAGTGCTGTTAAGTCAGAATCCTGGAAGTCCCTCCCTAACAATACTCTAGGTGCCCCTTGTCATCACCACTTCCTCCAGGGTAATTGAAAATGGCCAACAAATGCTGACCTCTGCCAGTCACACTTGTGTTCTATAACAAAACAAAATGGCACTCAGGGAAGCCTGCAACCTGAAAACCCTTCTGCACACTCCACCTTAGTCCCCAGCCAGTGGGAATGAGATGAAACTGTTCCAATTTGAATCAAGAGTCACAGTGACTTCTGCAGCAGGCACCTTCCAAGGTGAAGCAAGTGAATTTCGCCTTTCCGCAGTTTACAATGCACAAATGTAACCGGACTGGTGAGGAGGGAGGACCAAAGCTCTCTACCAACAGTAACATCTACAGCACATTCTCTATGGGCAAAATGAAACAAGACAAAGGAACAGTAGGTTTCAGCCACATGGCAGACCTATGTGCCATAGGCTCGCCCACACTGTACTGAGGGCTGAAACACAGAACCTGGAATCTTTGCCAGTACAAAGGGATTCTACTCTATCAATGTAGACCTAGTTCGCAAATTTAAGCAGGGTATCATTCAGGTTTGAACCACTTAACCTGGTAGTGTTTGTGATTCATCCTGTATTGGTCCCCTCACCCGAGGATCTGATAGTGCAGGAAGAGGCCATTCAGTCCATTGAGTCTGCACCAACTTTCCAAAGGTCATCCTACTGAGAGACAGACCCCCACCCTATCCCCATAACCCTACATTGATCTTGGCTAATCCACCCTGCCTGCACCTCTCTGGACACTAAAGGGCAATTTAGCATGGTCAATCCACCTAACCTGCACACCTTTGGACTGTGATAGGAAATCAGAGCACCCAGGAGGAATCCCACGCAAGTAGTCAGCCAAGGTTGGAATCAAACCTGAATCCCTGACAACATGAGGTAGCAGTGCTAACCAGTGAGCCACTAGGCATTCCATAATCCCAATCAGACCATAAAGTTTCAAGCTATCAATAGACTTTGTGTTCTCTTGAGGTGCATCATGACACCTCTTCAGAGCTGGATATCATGCGAGTTAGCACCATGAGAAACACTATTCAGTGAGTGATTGGTGTCTTCACAATGCCTCTGTTCTAAACTGTTCTGAAATAGATTTGCAATCTGTTGTACGAATAGTCATTGAACCTTAGAGTTGGCTGGTTTGTGATCCTGACAGAGTTGGCCTGCTCATGACCCTGATATTTGTCCTCCTATGAAGGATGAATGTTTGACATTATTTGGGAAGAAACGAGGTGAGGAGCAGAAGTTCTGAGACCAGCTCATCAAGGAGGATTTAACCTAATCGTCTCCTCTATCCACAATACATCAACAGTCCTGCAACCCTGGCCACTATCCTAACCATACATTCTTGCAGAATAGCCTCATGGATCTTGCCCTCACTTCAAGCAAAAAAAAAGGACCAACATCAAATCCAAAACTAAAATAAAACAAATCTGTCACACTGTTGATAAACACAAATTAAGCATGACCAATTATGGTCTCATGTTTTTATTTTTCTATGTTTATTCTCCTATGATGCATTTCCCTTGTGGTTTTACTTGGGAAGTGGATAGATGTGAAGTTTCAAAAGGATGACCTTTAAAATTACTGAAAACAAAAATGCTAGAGATCACGTCAGCTCTGATGAAGAGTCATCTAGACTCAAAACATTAATTTGCTTGCTCTCTATGGATACTGTCTCATCCACTGTGAACTCCAGGATGTTTTGCTTTCAGTACAGATTCCAGCTTCTGCAGCAACTTGGTACTACCTTTAAAATGAACCTGGTTGACAATCTCTGACTTCTGGGCCTGAGGGACTTGAATTAAGCAATTTCCTCTGGACAGGAACAATCTGGTTAGCTATGTGGCACTATATGGACATTGCTGGATTATAATGAAGGGTAGCAGGTGCCTTGAGAGTGATAACATGTCTCTACCAAGTCTACTGTACTTAAATATTCCTACGGGTCTGCTCGATATCAGAGGTCAGGTGTCAGGGGATGCTCCAGGAACCCCTTTTGTAGCAAAATGGTAACTGTCCATGTTTCTTTGATAACTATAAGAGGCTGAAGGAGCTGCTCGATTTTTGTATGTGCACTTTACTATAGAGTTAATGAAGCTGGCCAATCGTCCTTGTACAGAGTCGTCCCATGAAGTACATCATGAAGCCCTGACACAAGTTGGAGTTGGCAGGTTCTCCGGAGTCACAAATCTCTTGGTGTATGTCTATTTGCATTCTTCATTAAACTTGGAACTCTGAGTCAGAACTGCAATCTCTGCAGTGGAGCTAATATGTGATCTTGCCCTCTTCCAGGCTCCTCTGCTCATGTACCCATTGCCCTAGCTCATACATAACTGTGTCCAGCAATTTGCCATGTGAGAACTCCCACTTTAGCATAGCCTTGAAAGTACACAAATAACCAATATTCAGGTTGGTACTTCTGACAGTGAGATTAAACGATTGAACATCTTCAGGGATGTTAGTCTCCTCTCCTTGTACTGCAGAGGAATCTTCACATCTTCAGAACCTGAAATGAAAGGGAGGGACACATGTCAATGTTTAGTGTGAAGGGAGGCAGGAGAGAGAAATGGCTATTGGCAGTGTTGTGAGGTGGCTGGTAGTGTATCTGATGTGAGTTGTGATTAAGCGAGGAATTGAAAAGAGATGCTGAGCAATTAGGAGGAGTTAGAAGGTTTAGTGATTTTTTTTCAGTGACCTGATTGGAGGAACTGAAGGAAAGTGCTGGGTGGATATATTAAGAGTAGTAAAGCTAGAAGGGGCGCGAGTTGTGTGCAAGGTGAGAGCAGTATTGCATCAAA
Source organism: Hemiscyllium ocellatum (assembly GCF_020745735.1). Lineage (NCBI taxonomy): Eukaryota > Metazoa > Chordata > Chondrichthyes > Orectolobiformes > Hemiscylliidae > Hemiscyllium > Hemiscyllium ocellatum. The sequence goes on along the minus strand of NC_083403.1, from coordinate 109,523,813 downwards.
CAATTGTGATTTGTTGCAGCATGTTCTGTGCACTAAACTCTGGGCATTGTCAGCTTGTGCAAACTCCTCTTAATGCTGTCAGGGTTGATGCCAAGGGGGCTTCCTGTCCTTGTGTGGGGATAAAATGTCCTTTCTCCTTTCCCACAATGCAGGCCATTACATCCAACACTGAATTGGAGAATCTGGGTGCCCTTTCTGAATGTTCCCCAATAATGTGTCCACTCTGGGCAGTCTCCCTGTTGTTCGCAAGCTTCACTTTGAGAATTCCAGGCTGTCCTCAAGTGAAGTCACAGATGTCTGATGTCCTTCTTCCAGTAGATTGTGCCTGGGTTATTATAACCAGCAACAGCATGAATCTCTAGGTGAATAATTCTACTGAGAGTTCACAACGCAGTTCTCACACTATGAAACTTTACACTGCAACCATTATGTAACACTGAAATCCTACCCAGTCACGATACAACATTTTTAAGAGGGTTAGTTTTCAGTGGCAGGATAGCAGTTGGAACAAATATTTTGAGTGTCATGTGATAATATTTACCAATGGCAGAATTACAATTCTGTGATAATGATTCATTTTAGGGTAAGTTATTTAATAGCAGACTAAAGCTTTGGAACGAAAATATTTGTATGAATTGCAGTCTAACTCTGCTACAGTATCAGGCACACGTCATTGGGTTATACTTCTGCCTCTGAATCTGAAGATTGTAGGTTCAAGCTTAACTCTAAAGACCTGCATGCAAGATTCAGGCTGACACTGCACTATAATATAAAAGTAGTGCTGCACTATTGGAGTTGTTGCCTTTCAGACGAGACATTAAACAGAGACCTCACCTCACCTCTCAGACAAACATAAAACATCCCGTGGCAATGTTTGAAGATAGGCAAGTAAGGTCTCCTTAGTGTCCTGACTAATATTTACCCCTCAACCAACATCACTAAAACAGATGATCTTGTCATTACCACATTGTTGTTTGTGGGAGTTTGCTGTGCACACATTGGCTGTCTCCTTTCCGATATTACAACAGTGAGTATACTTCAAAAGTACTTCATTGGCTAGACATGAAAGATAGTATATAAATGGAATACTTTCTTTTTCTGCATAACGGTGGTCTTTATTATACGTTTCTCATATGCCACGTAACTTAGATTGTACCATGTTACATGTGAGCTAACCTCTGTGGGTCGGCAGAGAGGATTTGGTCAGTTCTTAAACTATACAGGGGCATGTATAATTATGTGCTGATGTCAATGTATATTTCAAGAGATTATTCATGAGATTATTTCCAGAGCATATATTCTCTGCACATTCTTTTGCTTCACAACTTTTTTTAAAAAAAACCATGAGAAAAGATTTACAAGGATGTTGCCAGTGTTAGAGGGTTTGAGCTGTAGGGAGAGGCTGAATAGGCTGGGGCTGTTTTCCCTGGAGCATCAGAGGCTCTGGGGTGACCTTATAGAGGTTTATAAAATCATGAGGGGCATGGATAGGGTGAATAGCCAAGGTCTTTTTTGCCAGAACGGAGGAGTTCAAACCTAGAGGAAATAGGTTTAAGGTGAGAGGAGAAAGATTTAAAAGTGACCAAGGTCAACATTTTCACACAGATGGTGGCGTGTGTATGGAATGAGCTGTCAGAGGAAGTGTTGGGGAGGCTGCTACAATTACAACATTTAAAAGGCATCTGGATGGGTATATGATTAGGAAGGATTGAGAGGGACATGAGCCAAATGCTGGCAATTGGAATGAGATTAACTTAGGATACCTGGTTGGCATGGACTGAAGAGTCTGTTCCTACGCTTTACACTTTATGACTTTATGTGAATAGATGAGACAATTGGCAACGTTATTAATGAAGCGGTACAATGTCAAAACGGTCAATGTTCTGACATCAGAATAGAAATTATAAAAATACATTTACATTTAAATGAAGAAGAGTATTACTAGACTTGAAATATTAATTCTGTTTCTCTCCATACATGCCACCAGATCAACTGAGGTTTTCCAATCTTTTGCTTTTTAATTCCAGATTTCCACATCTGCAAGTTTTTGCTTCATTTTGTATTTAAATAATAACTATCACAGTCTTGCGAGATCCCAAAATAAACTTCACAGTCAATAGAAATCAAGGATATCCATAAGCAGTGTCTTGGTAGTACAGAACTTGAAAAGAGAGGCATATAGTCAAAGCTTTTCATCTTTCACGCATCAGGACAAATGCAAGAATGCCAGATTTCAAATTAATACAATACTTTTCATCACAGGAGAATAAGCAGGGCAACTCCATGTTGAGCGCCCATGAGAACTTTCCTAGGTTTCAATGAGAAAAGGTGTTTTTGGTGGAATGTGACCTTCCTTCCAACTCAGTGATTATTTCTGATTCAGGGAAGTCCCCATTATCTGATACTGAGCTGAAAATGTGTTGCTGGAAAAGCACAGCAGGTCAGGCAGCATCCAAAGAGCAGGAGAATCGACGTTTCGGGCATGAGCCCTTCTTCAGGAAGGGCTCATGCCCGAAACGTTGATTCTCCTGTTCCTTGGATGCTGCCTGACCTGCTGCGCTTTTCCAACAACACATTTTCAGCTCTGATCTCCAGCATCTGCAGTCCTCACTTTCTCCCCATTATCTGATACCCAAGCATCTGGAATTTTCATGCACCTGGCAATCGTGCCTCCTTACTGTACACAGTAGTTTTCTCACAATCCGGTAGCCCATGATTGAAAAGAGAAATCAGAATTGTAACCTCCTGAAGACCTTACTAAGGCAGAGGGAATGATGCAAAGGAGCAGGATTAAGTTTCCTCACTCTGGGAACGAATTTTTCGGTTGCCTCTCTGCTTTTGATCGAAACTTCAATGATGGTATTTAAGAACGGTCTCAGCTGCTGGTTTTGAAAAGGTACATTCATTTTATGGCAGTGATGAGTTGAGCTCCCCCAGCCGTCATTAGTATTTCTCATGCATGCAGCAGATTCAGGTAACTGTCACAAACTGTAGGGCATTCCTTAGACTCTAAAGGGTCTACCCTGTGCTCCAATTCATCTTTGTAATGGAGGAATGTCACGTTCTCCCTTTGGTCAACACTTTAATGGGTCTCAACTAATGGTTTCCCAATACCATGCACAGCAAACTGACCTTCATTGGCCAATGCATAATTTGGAACTCATTTAGCTCACTGCAATTTAACATTGCCTTTGTTAGTAATCTTGTGAATAAGACTCTAGCCATTTATTCACCTTGCAAACTTGACACAGAAATAGGCATCCGAATGGTCCTGATTCAATCATTATTGTTCTGTATTTTACAAACTCATGAGTATGCCAAGGTTGCCTCACCCGACAATTTATAGAAAGGCAAGATATCTCACGAAAGTCAATAACACCTGTATGATGCTGCTTTGAAGTGACAGCATGAGTATTACATTCCACTAATGGTCCAAAACAGTATTGTGCCCAACACACAACTGAGCTGTGTATATATTGAATTGCCAGTGAGATGCCAGCAATTCTGCAATTTGGAGGTATTTGCTGTACAATCCTGACTGCTCCAATAGGTTCACCAACACAGAATTTAAGATAATCAGTCAAACTCATTATATCTGCTAGACATGATGTACGTTTATACCCGGAAGGTTATTCTCTGCAAATGTAAGGAATTTATTTGAACCTAACACCTTTTGTAAATTACCTGGAAACACATGGAACAGGAGCTAAACTTCTTGCCTCAGCTCAATCCTCATTGGCCTTGTGATGTATCCAATTTTCAACAGGAATGTCTTGACCATGCCTGACAGAAGGTAGAATTATTCAGTCACCTGTAGATTTTAACTGTGCGATTCACATTCTGCTCTCAGTGCTGACCTCGCATTTTAAAAGCTTTACAGTAGAGTTATGAATTTCTTGCAAACAAAAATTCCAAAATGCGATTGAGACTTCATATTAGACATGTCTTAACATAAAATAGTTTTTGACCAGATCTTTATTATGTAGTGCATAGGTCAAAGGAAAACGTGTCATTGCTAGCCACAAGAAAAACATAATTTGTGTTCAGTGGTTGACCATAAGAGGTTTTAATAAACCACAAAAATGTTAGTTCGGTTACCAAAACATTAAGCTGAGCCATTGGTTTAAAATGACGAATGTTGTATATTTAATTGTCAAAACAATTTTTTTATAAGTAAGCTTTCCAAATTAAAATAAAAACAAAATACCGCAGATAATGGAAATCTGAAATAAAAGCTGAAAATGCTGGAAAATATCAGCATGTCTGGCAACAGTTGTGGAAAGACAAACAGAGTTTTTGTTTGAACTGATTTTGACTCTCATTCAGAACATAAGAAGTTTGATCCTTTTGAAGAAGAAGGCAGAACTTGAGCTGTTAGATCTCCGTCTCTCTTCACAGATGCTGCTGGACCCTCTAAGAATCTCCAGGGCTCTTTACTTTGAGATGAAAAGACATTCTGATACTTCTCCCAGGATGGAATTTTCTGGTTTGTTGTTTGCTCCAAATTCATACTTTCTCTTTTGATGGTTGCTGGTGTTTCATCCTTATAACATTATGGATGAATTGCTTAACAATTAATTTCTTACCACGGGCTGATTAACTCTGTGGGTTAGTTTATTTAATACAGCAGTGCACATTACAAGTTATGAAGCAGACATTACAAAAACCACCTGTAAGCAACTTGCAAACACGTTTTAGACTTACTGTCAGACAGAGTTGCAACATTGCATACACTCAGCACATGGCGTGCTTCAAGTCAAGGTACACAGACTACAAATAGTTTGTCAGATGTAATATTGTAAAACTTTCTATTTTAACTGCAGTCCTCGTATTGAGATACATCACCACAGGCAACATTGGCTTTCAGTATCTCACACCTACACCAAACTTAATCCTGAAACTCAACCATAAAAGTTTACTAGCGATTTAACTATAGACAGCCTTAGAAGTGAGCAAAATGCTGTCATCTACTTAAACCAGCACATGAATCTTTCAGAAGAGCACTGAGGGTGGCTCAGTGGTTAGCACTGCTGCGTCACAGTGCCAGGAACCTGGGTTTGATTCCAGCCTTAGGCAACTGTCTCTGAGGAGTTTGCACATTCTCCCTGTGTCTGCTTGGGTTTCCTCTGCTCCGGTAACCTTTCACAATCCAAAAGATGTGCAGGTTAGGTTAGTTGGCCACGCTAAATTGTTCATAATGTTCAGGGATGTGATGGTTAGGTGCATTAGTCAGGGGTAAATATAGGGGAATGGGTTTGGATGGGAGACTCTTCGGAGGGTCAGTGTGGACTTGTTCAGCCGAAGGGCCTGTTTCCACACTGTAGGGCTCCTAAGAATGACTATCCCAAATCCAAAAATTGAAACATTGGAGACATCATTCCTGATGAAGGGCTTTTGCCTGCAATGTCAATTTTCCTGCTCCTCGGATGCTGCCTGACCTGCTGTGCTTTTCCACCACCACTCTAATCTTGACTCTGATCTCCAGCATCTGCAGTCCTCACTTTTGCCTCAGGAAGTTTCATGTTGATTTCAACAGGGGCAGAGGGTCAGCAAGATGGGAGGCAAAAAGTAATGGAGCCACTATCAGTCGATGTCTTTTACAATGTGTTGGCAGAGTACCAGCAGTTCTCAAAATATGCCAAGACGGAATTTTTGCAAGGATTCCTCTGACTGTTCATCAGTTCGAAATAAAAAAGTCTCTGAAACAATTTCCTCAGGTTTTCCACTCATCATCTACCAAGTGACAGCACCAATCGGAGAAGCTCTCTCTCCATAGTCTGAGGGTGGAGAATGCCTGAAGACTTTGTCTGGTTCATTAGCTGATTCATAAATCGCTGCTTTAGATTCATGGCCAAGATTCTCTTCAGCCTGCGCTACCTTTGCTCCTCCACCTACTCTGTGGTAATTCCTCTTTGCAGTATAAAGGTATAAATCTGGCAGCTGGTGCTGATGAATTACCATTCCTTTGCTAAGTTGTACTGCAGTACTTCACCTGATCAGTCCCAGCACCTGAATGTTTGCCTCTAAATTCTACTTGGCTGCTCCATCAAAAAGTAATGGAGCTACCATCAGTTGAGGTAAAATGTATGGATTGCGATTTCCATTCAGGTAGTGGGGACTAACTCTATCCTGGTGTTCATGGACCAGCTGCACGTATGGCATTCCCATTAGTTGATAGTACAAGAGCCAGGCACACAGCATTAAGGTTTTGGACAAGAGATGCACGTAAGAACGCATCAATCGGTAAGTGGCAATGACCTAGGACTCACAGGGCTTAAGTAGAGGAGGTAATGAATGATTTCAAAAGAAATTTGAGTGGGCACTCAAGAGAGGACAATGGAATGGATTGTGTTGCTTTACACCAGCAGAATGGCCGCTTTCTGTTCTGGACTGCCTCTTTGGTTCCCTGACAGCATGACTTAGAGTCATAGAGATGTACAGCACTGAAACAGACCCTTCGGCCCAACTCGTCCATGTTGACCAGATATTCTGCATTAATCTAGTAGCATTTGGTTCACGTTCCCCTAAACCCACCCTATTCATATTCCGATCCAGATGCCTTTTAAATGTTGCAATTGTATCAGCCTCTATCACTTTCTCTGGCAGCTCTTTCCACACATGCACCACCCTCTGCATGAAAAAGTTGCCCCTTAGGACACTTCTAAATCTTTCCTCTCTCGCCTTAAGCCATTGCCCTCTAGTTTTGGACTCCCCAACTTGGGGAAAAGTCCTTGACTATCCACCCTGAGCATGCTGCTCATGATTTTATAAACCTCTATCAGGTCATCCCTCAACATCAGACACTCCAGGGAAAACTGCCCCAGCCTATTCAGCCTCTCCCTATAGCTCAAACCTTCCAATCTTGGCAACATCCTTGTGAATCTTTTCTGAATCCTTTCACATTTCACAACATCTTTCCTTTATCAGGGAGACCAGAATTAAAACACAGTATTCTAAAAGTGGCCTTACCAATGCAATCAAAACTGGATGACCACCTCACAATAGGCATAATTCACAAAAGATGTTCTGTGTCTCCAGGGACCAAGCCTTGCAAGCACTTCAATATAGCAAGAAAGTTCATAAAAGGTCATTGCTGCCTTGAATTCTTTTAGTACATTCTCCCCCCCTCCCCACCTCCACCCTCAACCAAGCACCAATATGAGATGCCAATCAAATCCAGCAACCAACAGAGCTCAGCTTCAGTATGTAGGCCACAGATGCTGGGCCAGGAATTTCAATAAGTTTCCATGGAAACCAGCCAAAAATGGGAATTCTGAACTGTACAAGGAGCAAGACAGTCCACTCGGCCCTTCAAGCCTGTTCCACCATTCAATAACATTGTGGTTAATCTGATTTTATCCTCAGCTCTACATTCCTCTATATCCCTGATAATCTTTCATCCTCATTGTAATATTTACCTGTGCCTTAAAAGTATTTAAAGATTCTGCATCCACTGCCTTATGAAGAAGTTAACTCCAAAAACACTCAACCCTCTGAGAGAGCAAAGGCATAATTACCATCTATTGTGAAATCCCCTGAAATGCAGGACATTGTTGATGCCATAGCCAAATCCAATCAACCAAACAGAATCCTGACCAGGAATCTCAAGCAGCAATTGCTGAATCAGCTAATTGGCCAGGAAATTTCCATTATACGACTATTACTTTTCTCTAAAGGTGATTTTGCACACATTTGTCACATCTCAATTCAACATCCCATGTTCCAATTTCCTACAACCTAATGTTCTCACTAAAATCCGTCATCCCTGGAATCATTGTGGTAAATCTCCTCTTGGGTCCCTCAAAGAGCCACATATTTCCTGAAGGCATGGTGATCAGAATTGAACACATATTCTAATTATGACCTCTCAAATACATTATACAGGTTCAGGAGTACCTGCCTGCTGTTGAACTAAACATCTGTATTTATGAAGCCCAAGGTCCTCTATACTCTGCTAACTGCTCTCTCAATATATCCTGCCATATTCAAATATATATGCAAATGAATTCACAGGTAGCTCTGTCCCTGCTAGAACTCTGCTATTAAATCTATCTTGCTTCTCAATGGCTCTTGTCCAACAATGCACGACTATGTATTCCTCTTGATTAAATTCCACTTGCCACTTGCCTTCACATTCTGCTCATCTATCTATGTCTTATTGTGTCTGAGTAGTATCCTCCTCACTATCTGCCACAGTTTGGTGTCATCAGCAAATGTTGATATTTTACTTTGTGTTCAATAATCATGTCATTTATATCTATCATAAAAAAAACTGTCCTGGCACCAAACCTGAGACAAAACCATTATGTACCATCCTAGAGTCTGACAAAGAACCATTCACCTCAGAACGCTGTATCCAGTCCTGGAACTGACACTGACCTCTGTATTCCATGAGCCTCAATTTTATTAACCAGCCTTTTGTATTGAAACTTTGTCAAAAAACTTTTCTTTTGAAGTCCACATAGATGACATCTATTGCATTCTCTTCAGCAACTTTCTCTGAAATTCATCCAAAATTTAATTAGATTTAATTCAATTAGGCAAGCATGATCTGCTCTTCCAAACCCACAATGACTCCTTAATAAGTTGATAAGTCCCCGGGGCCTGATGGTTTACATCCCAGGGTACTGAAGGAGGTGCTCGAGAAATCATGGATGCATTGGTGATTATTTTCCAGAGTTCGATGGATTCAGGATCAGTTCCTGCGGATTGGAGGGTGGCTAATGTTGTACCACTTTTTAAGAAAGGTGGGAGAGAGAAAGCAGGAAATTATAGACAAGTTAGTCTGACCTCAATGGTGGGAAAGATGCTGGAGTCGATTATAAAGGATGAAATTACAACACATCTGGATAGTAGTAACAGGATAGGTCAGAGTCAGCATGGATTTATGAAGGGGAAATCATGCTTGACTAATCTTCTGGAATTTTTTGAGGATGTAACTCTGAAGATGGATGAGGGAGATCCAGTTGATGTAGTGTATCTGAACTTTCAGCTGAAAATGTATTGCTGGTCAAAGCACAGCAGGCCAGGCAGCATCTCAGGAATAAGGAATTCGATGTTTCGAGCATAAGCGGCTTATGCTCGAAACGTCGAATTCCTTATTCCTGAGATGCTGCCTGGCCTGCTGTGCTTTGACCAGCAACACATTTTCAGCTGTGATCTCCAGCATCTGCAGACCTCATTTTTTACTATCTGAACTTTCAGAAAGCTTTTGATAAAGTCCCACATACAAAGTTAGTGAGCAAAATTAGGGCTCATGGTACTGGGGGCAAAGTACTAGCTTGGATTGAAAGTTGGTTGGTTGATAGGAAACAAAGAGTAGTGATAAACGGCTCCATTTCAGAATGGCAGGCAGTGACCAGTGGGGTAGTGCAGACATCAGTGCTGGGACCGCAGCTTTTTACAATATATGTTAATGATATAGAAGATGGTATTAGTAATAACGTTTGCAAATTTGCTGATGATACTAAGCTGGGTGGCAGGGTGAAATGTGAGGAGGATGTTAGGAGATTACAGGGTGACCTGGACAGGTTAGGTGAGTGGTCAGATGCATGGCAGATGCAGTTTAATGTGGATAAATATATGGTTATCCACTTTGGTGGCAAGAACAGAAAGGCAGATTACTACTTAAATGGAATTAATTTAGGTAAAGGGAAAGTACAAAGAGATCTGGGTGTTCTTGTACACCGGTCAATGAAGGTAAGCATGCAGGTACAACAGATAGTGAAGAAGGCTAATAGCATGCTGGCCTTCATAACAAGAGGGATTGAATATAGAAACAAAGAGATTTTTCTGCAACTGTACAGGGCCCTGGTGAGACCACACCTGGAGTACTGTGTGCAGTTCTGGTCTCCAAATTTGAGGAAAGACATTCTGGCTATTGAGGGAGTGCAGCGTAGGTTCACGAGGTCAATTCCTGGAATGGCAGGACTACCTTACGCTGAATGTCAGGAGCGACTGGGCTTGTATACCCTTGAGTTTAGAAGACTGAGAGGGGGTCTGATTGAGACATATAAGATTATTAAAGGATTGGACACTCTGGAGGCAGGAAACATGTTTCTGCTGATGGGTGAGTGCTGAACCAGAGGACGCAGCTTAAAAATACGGGGTAGACCATTTTGGATAGAGATGAGAAGAAACTTCTTCACCCAGAGAGTGGTGGCTGTGTGGAAAACTCTATCCCAGAGGGAGTGGAGGCCCAGTCTCTGGATTCATTTAAGAAAGAGTTGGATAGAGGTCTCAAGGATAGTGGAATCAAGGGTTATGGAGATAAGGCAGGAACAGGATACTAATTAAGAATGATCAGCCATGATCACATTAATTGGTGGTGCAGGCTCGAAGGGCAGAATGGCATACTCCTGCACCTATTGTCTATTAATTAACTCTAGTGCCTGGTAATTTTACCCTAATTATTGTTTTTGTAATCTTACCCAGCACAGACAATAAACCAACCAGCCTGTTCATACTAGAACTGTCCTTAAACCTTTCCTTAAATAAAGGTTTCACATTTAGCATTCTCCAAACATCTGGTACCACCCTGTATCGAGGGGAGATTGAAAGATTCAGAAAAGCCCTTTCATTATCTCTCCTCCCATTTTCTTTAGCAACTGTGGACCTGGTGACATATCTGCTGTATACATCGCCAGCCGTGCCAGTACATCCTGCCTCTCAACTTTGACCCCATCCAATAATTCTACAAACTACAGTTCAATTGATTATTATGGCATCAGTCCCTTTCCTAGTAAATACTGATACAATTTGCTCATAAAGCATTGGTCTGTGCTTCTAAGCATATGCCACCCATTTTATTCCATTGTGTACACTTCTTTTTTCTTTCATTACATTCTCAATCTCCCTCATTAATCAAGAAGCCCTAGTTTGGTTTCCTTACCCCTTGTCCTTCTTGGCATTGAGGTAGCCTGGATCTGTAACATTTCTAGCTTAAACATTGCCAATTATTCTGTTACACTGTTTTCAATCAATCTTTGGATCCTTCCATCACTGGCGAGGTCACTTGGTCCATTGAAGTTATCCTTTTCATTAAGAAACTATACTTTAGATGATTCCTTGATCTTCTCCATGACTAATCTAAACTTTGCGAAACAACAAACACTCTTAGCCAAGCCCTTCCTCCCTGAAACCTAGTTAGTTAAACTGAGGATAAACTGGTCAAGCAAATTCTTCTGAAAATATTTCATAAATTCCTCACTATCCTTACTCCTCACTCTAATGTTGCCCCAATCAAATTTTGGGGAAGCCGAATTCCCAGTATCACCATTCTTGCATACTTCTGTGAATTCCCTGCAGATGTGCTCTTCGAAATCTCTCTCTCTGTCACCCTGCACCTTTTGGGAGCCTACAGAATACTGTACTGATGCCCTTTCTTGATTACAAACTGTAACCAAATAAATTATGTATTTGTCCCCTCAAGGAAATCCTCTCTTTCAAACACTATAATGTCTTTCCTAACAAGCATTGCTGACCCACCTCCCTCTCTTCCCTTTCTGTTTTTCTGATCACTTCATGTCCTTGAATTTTAAGTGGCCAATCCTCACTTTAAGCCAAATTCCTATTGTTGTCACTATATCATATGTCTACGTGACTATTTGTCGTTGGAGCTCAAGTCAGACAGTGGACCATACTTTATTTATTTGCATTCATGCATTGTAAACTGAAATACATAAAAGTGGATAAATCACCAGGACCTGATCAGGTGTACCCTAGAACTCTGTGGGAAGCTCAAGAAGTGGTTGCTGGGCCTCTCGCTGAGATATTTGTATCATCGATAGTCACAGGTGAGGTGCCAGAAGACTGGAGGTTGACTAACGCGGTGCCACTGTTTAAGAAGGGTAGTAAGGACAAACCAGGGAACTATAGACCAGTGAGCCTGACATTAGTGGTGGGCAAGTTGTTGGAGGGAATCCTGAGGGATAGGATGTATATGTATTTGGAAAGGCAAGGACTGATTAAGGATAGTCAGCATGGTTTTGTGCATGGGAAATCATGTATCACAAACTTGATTGAGTTTTTTGATGAAGTAACAAAGAAGATTGATGAGGGTAAAGTGGTAGATGTGATCCATATGAACTTCAGTAAGGCATTCAACAAGTCTCCCCATGGGAGACTGATTAGCAAGGTTAGATCTCATGGAATACAGAGAGAACTAGCCATTTGGATACAGAACTGGCTCAAAGGTAGAAGACAGAGGGTAGTGGTGAAGGGTTGTTTTTCAGACTGGAGGCCTGTGACCAGTGGAGTGCCACAAGGATCAATGCTGGGTCCTCTACTTTTTGTCATTTACATAAATGATTTGGATGTGAGCATAAGAGGTACAGTTAGTAAGTTTGGAGATGATACCAAAATTGGAGGTATAGTGGACAGCGAAGAGGGTTACCTCAGATTACAACAAGATCTTGACCAGATGGGCCAATGGGTTGAGGAGTGGCAGATGGAGTTTAATTCAGATAAATGTGAGGTGCTGCATTTTGGGAAAGCAAATCTTAGCAGGACTGATACACTTAATGTTAAGGTCCTAGGGAGTGTTGCTGAACAAAGAGACCTTGGAGTGGAGGTTCATAGCTTCTTGAAAGTGGAGTCACAGGTAGATAGCATAGTGAAGAAGGTGTTTGGTATGCTTTCCTTTATTGGTCGGAGTATTGAGTCGGAGCGAGTTGGGAGGTCATATTGCGGCTGTACAGGACATTGGTTAGGCCACTGTTGGAATATTGTGTGCAATTCTGGTCTCCTTTCTATCGGAAAGATGTTGTGAAACTTGAAAGGGTTCAGAAAAGATCTACTAGGATGTTGCCAGGGTTGGAGGATTTGAGCTATAGGGAGAGGCTGAATAGACTGGGGCTGTTTTCCCTGGAGCATCGGAGGCTGAGGGGTAACCTTATAGAGGGGCATGGATAGGATAAATAGGCAAAGTCTTTTCCCTGGGGTGGGGGAGTCCAGAACTAGGGGCGGCACGGTGGCACAGTGGTTAGCACTGCTGCCTCACAGCGGCTGAGACCCGGGTTCAATTCCCGACTCAGGCGACAGACTGTGTGGAGTTTGCACGTTCTCCCCGTGTCTGCGTGGGTTTCCTCCGGGTGCTCCGGTTTCCTCCCACAGTTCAAAGATGTGCGGGTCAGGTGAATTGGCCATGCTAAATTGCCCGTAGTGTTAGGTAAGGGGTAAATGTAGGGGTATGGGTGGGTTGCGTTTCGGCGGGTCGGTGTGGACTTGTTGGGCCAAAGGGCCTGTTTCCACACTGTAAGTAATCTAAAAAAAACTAGAGGGCATAGGTTTAGGGTGAGAGGCAAAAGAAATAAAAGAGACCTAAGGGGCAACTCTTTCATGCAGAGGGTGGTATGTGTATGGAATGAGCTGTCTGAGGAAGTGTTGGGGAGGCTGGTACAATTGCAACATTTTAGAGGCATTTGGATGGGTATATGGATAGGAAGGGTTTGGAGGGATATGGGCCGGGTGCTGGCAGGTGGGACTAGATTGGGTTGGAATATCTGGTCGGCATGGACGGGTTGGACCAAAGGGTCTGTTTCCAGGCTGTACATCTCTATGACTCTATGATTCTACTCCCACCTCTACTGCCAACCATGATGCTCACTTCTCTGAATAGCATAAAGCTTTTTGTTTACCTTAACAGATTCTTTCTAATCAACCTGTTCATGTTATTATACATCTCTGGAGCAAGTGGGACTTGAATCTGGGTATCCTAGCTTAGAGGTAGGAATACATTCTCTATCAAAAAGTGTGGCATTGGAAAAGCACAGCAGCTGAAAATGTGTTGCTGGAAAAGCGCAGAAGGTCAGGCAGCATCAAAAGAGCAGGAAAATCGACGTTTCGGGCATGAGCCACATGATCTCTTTATTCTGTTTCTTTTATGTTGGTTCCCATTGCACAGCAAATTTCCTTGATTGAACAATCCATGGGGACTTCATTCTAATCCAATTGAGGTATAACCTAACCTTTTTTAATAAGTTTCACTCGCTACAGAACTGGTCCCAAAGTCCCAGAGTCTGAAGCACTCTGTCCTGCACTGTGCCTCAAATGATCCTTCAGCTTTCCTGTCTCTCTAACTTTACCCTTGCTATTCCATTGTTCTGGCAGTATTTAGTAATTTATTAGCATTAAATTCCTACTTATTAATGTCATCCCAAGCTCCTGAAAATCTGAAGACAGGATCCCAATACCTGTCCTTTTTCAGTTGATGGCACCAACATATACACAACATCTGGTCCCTTCCCCTTGACAGAATCTACTACACCTTATCCTGACTGCCCTAGCAGGTAGAGTAATTACTGCATATTCCAATCCATCTGAACTTAACAAACGATATGGCATTAAAAATCATGCTTTGACAACCACTAAACATCTGAAGAAATTAAGCAAGAGCAGAAGTAGAGCATTTGGCTGGTGTTTCCAATTCCACCTTCCCTGATAACCTCTGACCCATCGCCTAACAAGAACCAATCCACTTCTGTCATCAAAATACTCAGTGACCCTATCTCCAATGCCTCCTGAGATTGTGAGTTCCAAAGGCACACAGCCCTCTGGGGAAAAAAAAAATTGCTTCTCGCCTCTGTCTTACAAGAGTGACCTCTGATTTTGAGACAGCAGCCCGCATTTCTAAACTGGACCACAAGAGGAAACGTCCCTTACCATTTCCACCTTGTCAAGACCACTCAGAATCTTATACACTTCAAACATATCATTGCCGTTCTTCACCTTCGAAAATGGTTACAGAACCTTTACTGGAAACCCAGGCATGCATTCTTAAACTGCTATTCGGCAAAACATTCTGAATGAAAAGCACGCAGCTTCACAGAGAAAAAAAAATCGATTTTTAAGGATCACTCCTCATAGGCACCAACTGACTATTTAACAATTTGGTGATTTATTATGAGAAAGGGCATCCTGTACTTGATGTTTCTTTTTCGTGCAACGTTGGAGTGAGCAAGATGGCGCCCTCAGGACGGCGATTTATAGAAAAGCATTAATAATAAATGGCACGGTAGAATAAGCAAATCACGAAGGACAATGGATAAGCAAATAGTGTAATGTTCAGCATCACAGAAGAAAAGAATAATTATTATTCTCTCTTTCATACCCAAACAGAGGCAGCACTGCCAGTGGGATTAAACTGCTACATCTGGGATGGAGGAGTCCAGAATTAGACAGCATGGGTTTAGGGTGAGAGGGGAAAAATTTAAAAGGGACCTAAGGGGCAACCTTTTCACACAGAGGGTGGTGCGTGTATGGAATAAGCTGCCAGAGGAAGTGGTGGAGGCTGGTACAATTGCAACATTTAAAAGGCTTTTGGATGGGTATATGATTAGGAAGGACATGGGTCAAGTGCTGGCAAATGGAATTAGATTAATTTAGGATATCTGGTCGACATGGATGAGTTGGGCTGAAGGGTCTGTTTCCGTGCTGCACATCTCTATGACTCTATGACTCTATGCTATGGTCCATGGAACATTTTATGCCCATTTTGAGAATTATTCACTGCCTATCCAGAAAAGAACACATACTGAGCATTGATTTGTGAAGTCACCAGACTGTTTTATACTTTCTACTTGCGTGGTACGTGTGGCTCAGTTAGAACATGGAACATAGAAAAATACAGCGCAGTACAGGCCCTTCGGCCCTCGATGTTGCGCCGATCCAAGCCCACCTAACCTACACTAGCTCACTATCCTCCATATGTCTATTCCATGCCCGTTTAAATGCCCATAAAGAGGGAGAGTCCACCACTGCTATTGGCAGGGCATTCCATGAACTCACGACTCGCTGAGTAAAGAATCTACCCCTAACATCTGTCCTATACCTAGCACCCCTTAATTTAAAGCTAGGCCCCCTCGTAATAGCTGACTCCATACGTGGAAAAAAGTTCTCATGGTCAACCCTATCTAAACCCCTAATCATCTTGTACACCTCTATCAAGTCACCTCTAAACCTTCTTTTCTCCAATGAAAACAGCCCTAAGTGCCTCAGCCTTTCCTCATACGATCTTCCTACCATACCAGGCAACATCCTGGTAATCCTCCTCTGCATACGTTCCAGTGCCTCCACATCCTTCCTATAGTATGGCGACCAAAACTGCACACAATACTTCAGATGTGGCCGGACCAGAGTCTTATACAACTGCAACATGACCTCAGGACTTCAGAACTCAATTCCTCTACCAATAAAAGCCAGTACGCCTTAAGCCTTCTTCACAGCACTATTTACCTGGGTGGCAACTTTCAGAGATCTGTGTACATGGACACCAAGATCCCTCTGCTCATCCACACGACCAAATATCCGACCATTAGCCCAGTACCCCATCTTCTTGTTACTCTTACCAAAGTGAATCACTTCACACTTAGCTACATTGAACTCCATTTGCCACCTTCCTGCCCAGCTCTGCAGCTTATCTATATCCCGCTGTAACTTGCCACATCCTTCCTCACTGTCAACAATTCCACCGACTTTCGTATCATCAGCAAACTTGCTCACCCAACCTTCTAGCCCCTCCTCCAGGTCATTGATAAAAATGACAAACAGCAATGGTCCCAAAATAGATCCTTGTGGAACACCGCTAATAACTGCACTCCAAGATGAACCTTTACCATCAACTACTACCCTCTGTCTTCTTCCAGCCAGTCAATTCCTAATCCAAACCTCTAATGCACCCTCAATGCCATACCTCCGTATTTTTTGCAGTAGCCTACCATGGGGAACCTTATCAAATGCCTTACTAAAATCCATATACACCACATCTACCGGTGTACCCTCGTCTACCTCCTTAGTCACCTTCTCAAAGAATTCAATAAGGTTTGTGAGGCACGACCTGCCCTTCACAAAACCATGCTGATTATCCTTGATCACATTATTCCTATCCAGATGTTCATAAATCCTATCCCTTACAATTCTCTCTAAGACTTTGCCCACAACAGAAGTGAGACTCACCAGCCTATAGTTACTAGGATTATCCCTACTCCCCTTCTTGAACAAGGGAACCACATTTGCCATCCTCCAGTCTTCTGGCATTATGCCTGTAGACAACGAGGACATCAAAATCAAGGCCAATGGCTCTGCAATCTCCTCTCTTGCTTCCCAGAGAATCCTAGGATAAATGCCATCAGGCCCAGGGGACTTATCTACATTCACCCTTTCCAGAATTTCCAACACCTCTTCCCTACATACCTCAAAGCCATTCATTCTAATTAATCATATTCACATCAGCAACAATGTCCTGTTCCTGAGTGAATACTGACGAAAAGTATTCATTCATTGTCTCCCCAATCTCTTCAGCCTCCACACGCAACCTCCCCTACTATCCTTGACTGGACCTATTCCTACCCTAGTCATTCTTTTATTCCTGACATACCTATCGAAAGCCTTTGGGTTTTCCCTAATCCTACCAACCAAGGACTTTTCATGTCTCCTCCTTGCTGCTCTTAGCTCTCTCTTTAGATCCTTCCTGGCTACCTTATAACTCTCAATCGCCCCAATTGAACCTTCACGCCTCATCTTTACATAGGCCGCCCTCTTCCCTTTAACAAGGGATTCCAATTCCTTATTAAACCACGGCTTCCTCACACGACCCTTTCCTCCCTGCCTGACAGGTACGTACTTACCAAGGACACTCAATAGTTGCTCCTTGAATAAGTTCCACATATCGATTGCATCCTTCCCTTGAAGCCTTCTTTTCCAAGCCACGCATCCTAAGTCATGCCTCACCGCATCATAATTTCCCTGCCCCCAGCTATAACTCTTGCCCTGTAGTGCACACTTATCCCTCTCCATCACTAGAGTAAAAGTCACCGAATTGTGGTCACTGTCCCCAAAATGCTCACCTACCTCCAATTCTAACACCTGGCCTGGTTCATTACCCAGAACCAAATCCAGTATGGCCTCACCTCTTGTTGGCCTGTCTACATATTGTGTCAGGAAACCCTCCTGCACACATTGGACAAACACCGACCCGTCTAACGTACTCAAGCTATAGCTTTCCCAGTCAATATCTGGAAAGTTAAAGCCCCCCATAACAACCACCCTATTACTTTCACTCTTCTCCTGAATCATCCTCGCAATCCTTTCTTCTACATCTCTAGGACTATTAGGAGGCCTGTAGAAAACTCTTAACAGGGTGACCTAACCTTTCCTGTTTCTAAGCTCAGCCCAAACTACCTCAGATGGCGAGTCTTCATCCATCGCCCTTTCCACCGCCGTAATACCATCTTTGACAAGCAATGCCACACCTCCCCCTCTTTTACCCCCACCTCTGACCCTACTAAAACATTTAAACCCTGGAACCTGAAACAGCCAATCCTGTCCCTGTTCTACCCATGTCTCCGTAATAGCCACAACATCGAAATCCCAGGTACCAATGCACGCTGCAAGTTCACATACGTTATTTTGTATACTTCTCGCATTGAAGTATACACACTTCAAGCCACCTTCCTGTTCATAGGCACCCTCCTTCGAGATCGATGCCATGTTCCTAACCTCCCTACACTCCAGGTCCTGCACCCTAAAGCTACAGTCTAGGTTCCCATGCCCCTGCAGAGTTAGTTTAAACCCCCCCAAAGAGCACTAGCAAACCTCCCCCCAAGGATACTGGTGCCCCTCAGGTTCAGGTGTGGACCATCCTGTTTATAGAGGTCCCACCTTCCCAACAAAGAACCCCAGTTATCCAGAAACCGGAATCCCTCCCTCCTGCACCATCCCTGTAGCCACGCATTTAACTGCCCTCTCTCCCTATTCCTCAACTCTCTATCACGTGGCATGGGTAACAAACCAGAGACAACAACTCTGTTTGTTCTAACTCTGAGCTTCCAACCTAGCTCCCTGAAAGCCTGCCTAACATCCTCATCCCTCTTCCTACCTATGTCGTTGGTGCCAATGGGGACCACAACTTCGGGCTGCTCCCCCTCCCCCTTAATGACCCGGAAAACACGATCAGAGACATCACGTACCCTTGCACCTGTGATGCAACATACCAAACGTGAGTCTCTCTCGCCCCACAAAACCGCCTATCTGTGCCCCGAACTATCGAGTCCCCAATAACTATTGCTCTGCTCTTCTCCACCCTTCCCTTCTGAGCAACGGGGATAGGCTCCGTGCCAGAGGCCTGAACCCCATTGCTTACCCCTGGTAAGTCGTCCCCCCCACAAGTATCCAAAACGGTATACTTGTTCTTGAGGGGAAGAGCCACAGAGGGTCCCTGCACTGGCTGCTTCCTCCCACTCCCCCTCACTGTCACCCATCTGACTGCAATCTTTGGAGTTACTACTTCCCTAAAGCTCTGATCTATGACCCCCCTCTGCCTCCCGAATGATCCTAAGTTCATCCAACTCCAACTCCAGTCCCTAACACGGTCTTGGAGGAGCTGGAGATGGGTGCACTTCCTGCGAGTGTAATCAGCAGGGACGACCATGGCATCCCTCACCTCAAACATGTTGCAAGAGGAACATTGCACTGCCTTCACTGCCATCCCTCTAAAAGTAACCTTTAAAAAAAAACTAGATCTAAACAATAGAACAAGCAAAATGCAGCACTTACCTGCTTACCACAACGGGTCTTATTATTAGGTGAGAGGAGGAGGGCGGGTGGGAGGCTCTACCTCTGTAGTGCCTCGGGTTCCTCGCCTGCGCGCCTTTATAGGAAAACAACTTACCCAGGTAAGCTTGCACTACACCAGCTTCCAGGTCCGCTCCGCGCTTTGTTTAAAAAAAACTTTCAAATTTAAACCGTTAAACAAATATCACCGAGCCTTCAAGCAGCCACTGCCAAACAGCCCTTACCTGCTCCGCTGAGAGAGTGAGGAAACATGCTTACTCAAGTTACTGAGTTCAAGTTCAACTCCAGGACTAGTGCATAGCAGTCAATGCTGCTGGTACAGTACTTAGTGAATGCTGTGTTGTTTTTCAACTGAGATCTTAAACGGGAGCCCTTTTTGGCTTTAGATGTAAAACATGCTCCTGCACTATATAAAAAAAAGTAGGGGATTTATTTCGAGTTTACCTCAATCCACATTCCAAACACACAGTGATCTGGTCAATACCACATTGCTCACTGTGGAGCTTACTATATGCTGATTGGTTGCCGTGTTACTGCTGTTACACAGATGGCTGCAATTCAAAAGTATTTACTTTGCAGTAAAGTGATTTGAGATATTCAGTGATTGTGAAAGGGGCTATATAAATGCAATATTTTCTTTTATGTTGACATTGTTGATTTGGAGATTAGCATGTGATATTGGGCAATATGATAATGAAACAGTTTGATTTTGATTGTCAGACCAAGGAGTCTCAATAATACAGAGTTGGCTTGCACCTCGAAGCTGTGCTGTCCTGATACAAGAGTATTCACGAGATGTAGAGGAAGAGTTTCAGATTCATGTACTAGGGTAGATAGGGTGCAATTGTTCCCCTTATAAGATGAACATGAAGGAGTCCATAAATTTAAAGCAATGTGCAATAGAAACGAGGGAACTGTGACAAGACAACTTTTTTCACACAGCAAATAGTCTGGATATGGAATGCATTACATGGAAATGTGGTGGAGGTAGGTTCAGTTGAATCATTCAGGTAGGCATTGGATGATTATTTAGATACAAATAATGTGCAAGGATGTGGGAAAAAAGAAGGAGATTGGCAATGATACACATTTAAAGAACCTGTGCAAACATGATGGGCTCAACAGCCTCCTTCTATGCAATTGCACCTTTGTTGTTGTGTGTTTCTATGAACTCAGTATGTTCTACTAATGAACATGGAACAATTTGACAGGTCATTCATGATGTATATGGTAGCTGGTCCTTCTTTTCCATTATGAAATGTATCCTATTCCTCTGTGTCTGCTCTGAAAGTTTTCCTATGTTGGGTACACACAGCATCGAGCTGATGTAGCAGTAACACCAGAAAAAGCACGATGGTTCAGTAGTTAGCACTGCTGCCTCACTGCTCTCAGGTTCAATTCCAGTCTCGGGTGACTGTCTGTGTGGAGTTTGCACACTCTCCCCTTGTCTGCGTGGGTTTCCCCCCGGGTGCTCCAGTTTCCTCCCACGGTCCAAAGATGTGCAGGTTAAGTGGATTGGCCATGCTCAATTGCCCGTAGTGTGCAGGCTATGTGGAGTAGCCATGGGGAGTGGAGGATTATAGGGTAGGGTAGGTGGGTGTGGGTAAATACTCTTCAGAGAGTCAGTGTGGACTCAGTGGGCTGAATGGACTCTTTTTTCCACTTAGGGATTCTATAAACACTTAGCGACTGCAGCCAATGTTTTCATTAGCCCATTCTTTAAAACACAATGTTGATGCTTCCCGTCTCTCATTCACAGAACCTGTAGGTGTGCATTGGGTATACCTTCACCTTCTGGCTTTATTTGATTTTGAAAACTTCATTCAGTTTACGTTAACTCTATGTTGAGCACTTCCAGTGAGGACTGTGCCTCACGATCTCCAGGAAGGGTTGATTGTATTCCTAATAATGTTTGGAGAAAATTAGAATGTTTTCATGAAGAGTCGGTTACCACACCCAACAGCCCACTGGAGATTTCCCTACCCCCACCGCTCCATCCCAACACTCCTTCAGTCTGACTTAAATGTTTTTGCAAGTTACTGACACTGTGGGGCATCTTTGTTACTTACACCTGCAATCTCTTCAGATCAATAATTGCTGAAGGCTACATCAAAACACAGAGGTAAGATCTTTCTGTCATGGCAACAAAAGCCTATTGACCTTGATATTTCCTACCTGAGAATTGCTGTTTGTTTTCCTATGTTAGTTGTTATCAGACACCATGAATTAGATGATTGCTTGGTTTCATTCTTTTTACTCAAATACATCCCGTTTTGCCTCTTTTATGCAACCAAGTTCTGTTTTCCTTTCTCACTTGACAATCTTGTGACTGCAGGAGAATGGGGTGGAAGAAAGTGAGAGGATGTGTGAGTACAGTGACTGAATGAAGGCAGTATAAAATAAAATACAGAGACAACACTACCCTCTAGTGGTACAAGAATCCTACTGCACGTGGCGTTGGCTGACGGTTGCTTATCTCCCAGTATTATCCACATCCAACTGTACTGCACACTTTTTAAATCACTCACAAAATGATTTTACAGAATTGCATTCGTCACACCATGCAATTGTTCCTTTACACTAATTCACTTCTGAAATTAAAGCTTACTTTGACTCCTAAATATGTTTTAATGTGCTGAACTTCAAAACATACCATCTAGAATTTTACTTTGCTGTAAGAAATCCATGTAAACAGAGCATTATTTGGCTGTGTAGTTATCTTATTTTTTAAACCCAGTGAATGTCTTTCCCTTGCTCTCCACAACTTCAAACTCAGTCTCTTCAAACCTGACACTTCAAACACTTCACACCAATTGGCAAATAAAGCAAAATCATTTCCACAGCCTCCTTAATCTCGATAATATTCCAGGCTTTCAAACACTTAGAATAATGCACAGCTACCATACCTGTTCTTACAGGGCTGGTGTGTTTTGTAAAGGTCACAGCTGCAGAATGCCCACTAGGCACCCCCATGTTTACAGATCCTCTCACACACTCTATCCCTCTCTCTCACTCTCTTTCATTCTCTTTCTCTCTCATTCTAATAAGAGAGAAACTAATTATTGCTCCTTGACATTCATTGGCATTACAATCACTGTATTCCCCATTATCAACACCCTGCAGGTTACTATTGAATAAAGCAGGTAAACTATATAAATACTATGGCTACAAAAAAAGGGCAGGAGCCAGGAATCTTGCTGCGAGTAACACACTCCTGACTCGCCAAAGTCTGTCCACCATCTACAAGGCTTTTAGCACAAGTCACAAGAGCAATGGAATACTCCCATATTATTAAATTCATTCATGGGACGGGGGTGTCACTGTCCAGGCCAGCATTTATTGCCCAAAGTTAAGAATCAACCACATTGCTGTGGTTCTGGAATCATATGTAGACCAGACAAGGACACCAGTTTCCTTCTTCAAAGGATATTTGTGAACCAGATGAGCTTTTCCAAGAATTGACAAAACAGTCATCGTTAAACTCTTAATTCCATATGCTTACTAATTTTAAATTAAACCATTTGCCATTGCAGGATTTGAGCCGAGGTCCTCAGAACATTACCTGGTTTGTCTAGATAAGCAGTGATAACATCATTATGCCATCACCTGCCAGATGAGTGCACTGCCATGAAACTCAGAGCTTTGTATCATTCAGTACATCCAATACAAAGTAACCACTTGACTGGCATCATATCCTCAAAGTAACCACTTGACTGACATCATATCCTCAAAATAGCCACTTGATTGACATCATATCCTCAAAGCAGCCGCTTGATTGGCATCATATCCTCAAATATTCATTCCTACTCCCTGACGCACAATAGCAGCAATTGTGCAATCTAATAAGTGCATAAATTCCAAACCCATGGCCTCTGCCATCTTGGAGGGCACGAGCAACAGTTACATGAAAACATCAAAAGCTGCAAATTCCCCTCCAGGTCACTCACTGTCCTGACTTGAAAATGTATTGCTGTTCCATCAATGTCATCTATAGTAATGGAACCATACAGTGCAGGAAATATAACTTTGAAGGTTAAAGATACATTATAAATGATTCTGCAACACAGGGAGTGTCAGATAGCACAGAATTTATGTGTACTTCACAAGAAAGAATTCTTGCTCTTGAACATGAATGCATGTTTTGATCTGAATCTTCTTTAAATGGTGGAAATAATGAAATTAGTTGAAGACAGGAAGCCAGTGGACAAAGAACAGTTAGTCGTGAAACAAAAGGTTAAAAATATTTGTTTATTGAACATTTGGCAGTGGGGCAACAAGAAAGGACAACTGGCAGAAGATTTTGAAGGGCTCCCTAGTTTCCTGGTGAAATTCAAACAGAAGGTAAAATCAATTGAGCTTAGTGATGTTTTATGGCGTTAGCTGAATGGAAACCTGTGACTATATAGGGCTGCCAGAAAAGCTCTTCCATTTCTCTCATTATTGAAAAGTGTTCAGATTGTAATAACCTGCAAAGCCTGTGAGGAAACAGGAATGATGAGGCAACAAATTAGCCATATATCGCACTGAAGCTGATGGATAAATCATGAACTGAAGTTGTTCAGACTTTAACATAGCCTGGCCAACAAACTGTCGTGGCAGATTTCAGTCTGAAGTCAAATGCTGAGAATGTGTAAGATTCAAGGAGAACATTTCATTCTTTACCTTCCCAGGAAGAATCATCCGAACGACAGACGGAGGTCATGTTCATCAGGAAGCAATCCTCAAGTGGTATGACTGAGGAAATGAACACATTGCTTTCACCAATAATGGAACTATGGTGGGCAAATTACAGCATCCAAACCAAACGAGTAGATTGCAGTAAAGAAGCTACATACTTTAGCACAGATACCAGCAGATTAAGTTTATAAATCTGTAAGTGTTAATCAAAGATATAACTCCATGGAAGCCACTGCTGAGATGGGAAGACCACTGTCCAAAGATTGAGGAACTGGTCAAGAAGAAATTGCCTGATCCAGAACTGCAGAATACAACAGAAATTTCCTGTTTCAGTAAGGCAGAGGTACTCTGCAAAGGAAATTCATGAGATGAAAGATCCTTCAGATATTGCAATAGTGTAATTGGCTGGTTCAGCAGAAAATACATCCTCCATGAAGGAAATTCAAGAGATAAAAGGTGCTCCAATTTAAAGGGACCTATAGACTTAGTCAAGAACTAAGTCAAATTCAGCTATGTTCACCAAGAGATCAATCAGTCTTCCAAATCTGAACAGAACACATTCTGGGGAAATAGTGGTACCTCCAAACCACCCAGATTTGTAAACTCAGAGGCTTAGGAGGAGATATGATAGCAGTAAAACTAATTACATACATAAATATATAAATATTAATAATGGGGAAAAAGCTTGGTAGCATGTGGCATAAGGGTGTAAGATCTGAAAGGGTTAATGCACAGCAGCACATTAAACACCTCCCATTACTTTGTGAGTGAACAACTAAGGATTTTGAAAGAGTAAGCCCCACCATCCTGTTCATCTTCAAAGTCTCTGCAATAACATCCATTACATTCATGTGGCTTGTACCTAGGTGGTCTTATGCAGTAAACCATATTTTATTTAAGACAAGAGTCTCTTCTCATTAAACAACTAACTGATTTTCCTCTAGCACACAAAAAATAGACCTTATAGGTCTTACCAGCAAAGAGGATGGTGGCAAAAAAAAAGACCAGCTAGCTCATGCAACACAGTGAGCAGTGGTGAGCATTCATATTGCAATAGGTTCTCATATTGATACCCAAGAGGACAACACTCCAAACTCCACTTCAGCATATAGTACAACTGTTCATTTCAACTTCCTGTCCCTTATCCAATATGGCGTATGAGATTAGATTAGATTCTCTACAGTATGAAAACAGGCCAGTCGGACCAACAAGTCCACACCGCCCCTCCGAAGAGAAACCCACCCCAACCCATTTCCCTACCTTATATTTACCCCTGACTAATGCATCTAACAATGTGGGCAATTTAGCATGGCCAATACACCTGACCTGTACGTCTTTGGATTGTGGGAGGAAACCGGAGCACCCCCACGCAGACACAGGGAGAATGTGCAAACTCCACACAGATAGGCAGGAATTGAACCCAGGACCCTGGTGCTGTGCGGCAGCAATGCTAACCACTGAGCCACCGTGCCAAAATATATGCAGCTCTTCGATTCCAAGTGCTTTAATTTTGCTAAACGTTGATTTCATTGCAGATTAGCAAAAACCTTTTGAAAGTCCATATACAGAACATCAACTGCAATACCTTGGGTATGTAAATCGTGCTAAAGTACCTTGAAAGTGATGTTTTATCCAGAGGATCTTTGAAGGTATGTAGAAGCCTCTCAGAGCAGATCAGCAAATAATTACACTATTTCAGTGTAACTATTTCAATATGTCACTAACTGACATTATGAATTTAATTTTCCATCATGCACCAGCTATTTAAAGAGAATGTATATATTTAATGAAATCTAATGGTTTGTAACTTCACATCTCCCACATTGAACTAAAGTATTGTGAAGTTACATAAATTTGTTTTATGGCATTTTTGAGAGAAAGGAAACCAGCAATTGCTTCATACAGGACAACAATAATATAAACAAACAAGCAAAGATGTTGGGGCATCAGTTGCTCAAGCCTGTTCCTGGTTGATCTGTTTGTATTTTGAATACCACACTGATCCCACCTCGACCATCTCCTGACACAGAATTCCAAATTCGCTCCCGACTCTGAGAGAACAAAAATGACATCATTCTGGTCTGAAAGGGGAGACCATTAATTTTAAAATGGTGTACCCTAGTCCTGGACTCACCCACAAGAGGAAACATCCTTTTCATGTTCATCTTGTCGAGACCATTCAAGATCTTAACCACTTCAAACAAATCACCCAAACTCTTCTAAACACCAATGAAACAAGGCCAGTTGGTCTAATCGTTGCTTATGAAACAATATGTTCATTCCAGATATCAATCCAGATAACTTTCTCCAATGTATTCACATAATTCCTTAAATAATGAGATCAAACTACATATAGTATTTAAGATACAGGCTCACCAATGACCTGTGTAACTGGAGCATAATCTTACTTACATGTTCACTTTGTCTCTTAATAAAAGATTATTTGTCATTTGTCATTATC
The DNA here is from genome assembly GCF_020745735.1 of Hemiscyllium ocellatum. Classification (NCBI taxonomy): domain Eukaryota; kingdom Metazoa; phylum Chordata; class Chondrichthyes; order Orectolobiformes; family Hemiscylliidae; genus Hemiscyllium; species Hemiscyllium ocellatum. The sequence goes on along the minus strand of NC_083403.1, from coordinate 109,497,106 downwards.
ATTTGTCTTCCTAATCACTTGCTTTGTGTGCATACATTTTGTAACTCATGGACTGGAACACCTAGACTGCTCTGGTCTCTTCTACAGTTATTCACCATTTAAATAACGCTCCGCTTTTTAAAATTCTTTCTGCTGAATAATTTTGTATTTTGCCACATTATTCTCCACTCCAGGCTTTTGTCCACTCACTCCGACTATAGACATCTGTCTGCAGCTTTGTTATGTCATCCTCATAACAGACTTTTCTCATTTTCTTTGTGTCATTTGGAAATTTAACAACCACACCTTAAATTGTACACATTTGGGAGGCCAACACAGACCTAATTAGGACCCCAATTATCACTGTCAGCCAATCTGAAAAAGACCCATTCATGTACAGCTCAGTTTCCTACCAGTCAATAAATCTTCTCTCTATGCCTGTGGGTTATCCTGTACACCTTGACCTCCTACTTTGCACAATGAATTTTTATATGAAACCTTATCAAATGTCTTCTTGAATTCCAAATACAGGATCTAGTCTACAGGTTCCCTTTTACCCACAGTACATAAAGAATTCCATCAAATTAGTTAAACATGATTTCTGTTTCACATAATTAATATTCCCATTTGCCCTGAGTTATACCCTCCTTAATGAACAACTCTAACACCTTCCCCACAGCAGACATTAAGATAACTAGCCTTTAACTTCTTCTTTTCTGCTTGCCTCCCTTCTTGAATAGAGTAGTTATATTTGCTTTCTAATTTGATGGAACATCAAACATTGAAATGAAGAGAATATGGAAAATAGATACAAGGGAAGGCCAGTGAACCCACTGAGTCTGCTCTGTCTTTCAACATGTCCTCCATCTCTGTGCCATACTTCAGTGTTCTTCCCACACTCCTTCACATTTTTAGCATCTAGAAATCTATTGATGTCTTTCTTACGCATATTTACCTCCATAGCCTTTTTGTGATAGAGAATGCCGCTGGTTCATCACCCTCTGAGTGAAGAAAGTTCTCCTGCTGTCAGTCTGAAGTGGCTTACCATGGATCCTGAAGCTGTGACCCCTTCCTCTGGCCAGAGGAAGCACCATCCGTTGTTGCATCCAATATTACTTAGATTAGATTACTTACAGTGTGGAAACAGGCCCTTCGGCCCAACAAGTCCACACCGACCCGCCGAAGTGCAACCCATCCATTCCCCTACATAACCCCTTTACCTAACACTACGGGCAATTTAGCATGGCCAATTTACCTGACCGTGCTCAGTCAAGTATCGATTTTGTATGTTATAGTGTGATTCCCTCTCATTCTTCCAAACTCCAGTGAATACAAGCCCAGTCAACCCAACCTCTCCTCATTTGACAAACCTGCCATGCCAGGAATCATTTTGGTGAACCTTTCCTCCGCATTCTCTAAATGAAGTAAATCTCTTTTTTGGAAAGGAGACCCAAAACTGAGCGTAATATTTCAGATGTGCTCTCACCAAGGCACTGTATACTAGAATAGGAGTTCCCTGATCCAGTACACCAACCGTCTTGCACTGGAGGCTAATGTACCATTTGATACAGTGAAGCAATGTATAAACTGTACTGTAAGGTGAGGAGAAATAGCCTGAATTTTCTGGCAATCCAACCACAGTTTGTTCAGTATCTTTCCAGGTTCATTTGCAAAACAAAAGCTATGTTCTTTATGAAGTTTGGAGTAGAAACCCTGGTTGTGATTAAAGCAACAGTTCTCTTAGTCTAACATTTTGTTTTTAACTTCTGGTGGCAAATAATTATAAAATGGTCAAATGTGAAATAGACAATGAACCAAACAGCCAATTGAGTTTAGCAATAGTCAATTATAACATCAACTTGCACACAGGAGTGTGAGACAAAAATGAATGCAGAAAACGATAACTGAAAATGCAAAACACCCCACTACATTATGGCCTAGACCAGTATATTTGCTGTTGCCCTGGCCGCCATATGAACAGACATGCACTTGGATAGGCTACATTTTCCCGAGAAGGGAATTACAATTGTCAATAAATTTCCTATAGGAAAGAGAAAGGAAAGAATATCAGTACAACTATTTAATTTAAAAATATAAGGAAGTCCTATTTGAAGGTATTTTCTTCAATCCATTATCAAATAGACCCCAACAATTACTGCTGGTACTTTAACTTGGGAACTTATTCACAACTAATAAACTGTACGAGGTAACAAGGTGGCCCTAGAATCCACTAAAATCATTATATTCAAGCTTTCAACATTACCATACCATCAATTCCATTATCATATTAAGAGGCATGGACTGTGTGAATAAGAATCCATAAGTTCACCCAGGAAACATGTTACTTTATTTGACACGCAGGATAAAAACAGATAGAGCATTGAGATTATGGTACGGGATAAAAGTGGGTGATAATTGGACATTTCATAGAGTCGCAGAGTCATAGAGATGTACAGCATAGAATCTGACTCTTCTGTCTAACTCATCCATGCTGACCAGATATCCTAACCTAATCTAGTTCCATTTGCCAACACTTGTCCCATATCCCTCTAAACCCTTCCTTTTCATACACCATCCAGATGCCTTTGAAATGTTGTAATTGTACTTGCCTCCATCACTTCCTCTAGTAGCTTACTCCATGCATGCATGATCCTCTGTGTGAAAATGGTGCCCCTTAGGTCCCTTTTATATCTTTCCCCTCTCACCCTAAACCTATACCGTGTAGTTCTGGACTCCCCCACCCCAGGGAAAAGAGCTTGTCGATTTACCCTATCCATCCCCTCATGATTTTATAAACCTCTATGAATTCACTCCATAGCCTCCAACGCTCCAGGGAAAACAGCCTCAGCTTATTTAACCTCTTCCTATAGCTTACACTCCAATCCTGGCAACATCCTCGTAAATCTTTTCTGAACACTTTCAAGTTTCACAACATCCTTCCTACAGCAGGGAGACCAGAATTGCACACAATATTCCAAAAGTGACCTAACGAATGTCCTGTACAGCTGTAACATGACCTCCCAACTCCTGTACTCGATGCTTCATCCAATAAAGGAAAGCATTCCTAACACCTTCTTCGCTATCCTTTCAAGAAACTATGAACCTGCACTCCAGGCCTCCTTGTTTGGCATACTTACCATTAAGTGTGTACGTCCTGGTCTGATTTTCCTTTCCAAAATACAGCACCTCACGTTTATCTGAATTAAACTCCGTCTGCCACTCCCCAGCCTATTGGCCCATCTGATCAAGATCCCGTTGTACTCTGAGGTAATCTTTTTCACTATCCACTATACCTCTAATTTTGGTGTCATCTACAAACTTACTTACTATACCTCTGATGTTCACATCCAAATCATTTAGATAAATGACGAAAAGCAGTGGACCCAGCACTTCTGGCACACCACTGGTCACAGGCCTCCATTCTGAAAAGCAATCCGCCACCACCACTTTCTGTCTTGTACCTTCGAGCCAGTTATGTATCCAAATGGCTAGTCCTCCCAGTATTCCATGTGATCTAACCTTGCTAACCAGTCTCCCAAGAGAAACCTTGTCAAACACCTTACTGAAGTCCAGATAGATCACGTCCACTCTCTGCCCTCATCAATCCTCTTTGTTACATCTTCAAAAAACTTTGATGGATAGGCCAATGGGCTGAGAAGTTGTAGATGGAGATTAATTTAGATAAATGCGATGTGGTACATTTTCATAAGGCAAATCAGAGCAGGACTCATACAATTAATGGTACGGTTTGGGGGAGTGTTACTGAAGAGAAGTTAGGGTGCAGGTTCATTGTCCCTGGAAGATGGAATGACAGGTAGAAGGGGAGTGAAGAAGGCATTTGGCACGCTTGGCCTCAACCAGAATCTTAGGTTCATGTGACCCCACAGGTGACCCCACTACACTATTCACTCTCACACACAGGTGAGCACACTACACTGTGCACCCTCACACACACTCACACACGGGTGACCCCACTACACTGTACACTCTCACACACACTCACACCACTGGTGACCCCACTACACTGTGCACCCTCATACACACTCACACCAGAGGTGACCCCACTACACTGTACACCCTCACACACACTCACACACAGGTGAGCACACTACACTATACACTCTCACACATACTCACACCACAGGTGACCCCACTACGCTGTACATTCTCCCACACACACAACACAGGTGACCACACTACACTATACACTCTCACACACAGGTGAGCACACTACACTGTACACTCTCCCACACACTCAAACACAGGTGACCCCACTACACTGTACACCTTCACACACACTCACACCACCGGTGACCCCACTACAGTATACACTCACACACACACTCTCACACACAGGTGACCCCACTACACTATGCACTCTCACACACACTCACAGACAGGTGACCACACTACACTGTATACACTCGCACACACTCAGACCACAGGTGACCCCACTATGCTATACACTCACACACAGGTGACCAAACTACACTATGCACTCTGACACACACTCACACCACCAGTGACCCCACTACACTCTATACTTATACAGACATTCACACCACAGGTGACCCCACTACACTATGCACTCTCACACACACTCACACACAGGTGACCCCACTACAATATACACTCTCACACACACACCACAGGTGACCCTACTACAATATACACTCTCACACACACTCACACACAGGTGACCCCACTACACTATACACTGTCACACACAGGTGACTGCACTGTACACTCTCCCACACACTCAAACACAGGTGACTCCACTACATTATACACTCTCACACACACTCACACCACACGTGATCCCACTACGCTGTACACTCACACACTCACACCACAGGTGACCACACTACACTGTACACTCTCACACACACTCACACACAGGTGACCACACTACACTGTATACTCTCACACACACTCATACGACAGGTGACCACACTATGCTATACACTCTCACACACACTCACACACAGGTGACCGCACTAAACTATACAATCTCACACAAACTAACACCACAGGTGACTCCACTACACTAAACATTCTCACACACACTCACACACAGCTGACCACACTACACTGTACACTCTCACACACACTCACACCACAATGACCCTACTACACTATACTGTACACTATCACACACTCACATGACAGGTGACCCTACTACACGATACACTCTCACACAGACTCACACACAAGCACACATAGACACACATACACACACACTCTTACACACTCACACACTCCTACACTCACACAGACCCTCTCTCATACACGTTTTCTCACTCACACATACTCCATCACATTCATGTACACGCTGTATCAAGCATGCACAGACACACCCTCTCACATACGCTCGCGTACACACACACACACACACACACACACACACACACACACACACACACACACACACACACACATTCTCTCCCTCTCTACCACTCAGATACACCAACACACACATATTCGCTTTCTCCCTCCCTCTCTCTCTCTGTCTCTCACACACACACACACATCTCAGTCTATGGGGTGAGTTTGCATTTGCAGATTTGTATTTGTAGATATGTTCTGTTTTGTTCAAAAAACACACAATCTGTAGGTAGTCAGTCCATGTGGCATTTTATACATTCCTACTTTGAAAATAGAACCAGTCTGACTCAAGATTGGGATACAGACAGCTCAGAAGATACCTGAGTGCATTTAACATTTCAGTGCACTGAGAGAGTGGGCATTGAAAAATCCCATATCATAACAGGACTGGATGTGGGGTGGGACAAAGCCATGGAAGGATGAAATCAACCATTCAAGTTATTGAAATCAACATTAAGTCTTAGATGTTGCAGGGTGTCAAAGCGAAAAAATAAGAAATTGTTCTTTGAGCTTGCACTGAGCTTTACTGGAATATGACAGCAAGCCTGAGATAGTAAGGCTGGCTAGGGAAAATGGTGATGTGTTAACGGGGAAGGCAACTGGGAGCTCAGTATCAATGTGCAGAATCTTCAGTTCTTTGGATTATTTTAGGGATCAGTAACCTTTATTTGTAAAGTAAAGAGTGGATTTGCTGAGAGAATGAAACCACATGATTCCATGCATTTGAACAAACACAACATTTTACAATACAAGGTGAATTCAATCAACAGTCCACGTACAACTCATTTATAACATCCATAACTAACAGATGGTACACACAGGTAACATACTGTCACTGAACATGCCACAGAGCTCATCACATACGAAATGCCTACAGGACAGATCCTTTGGATATCACAACAACTCCACTCAGATGTGAATAGCATGGTGGGTCATCGGATATCATTAAACTTCAAAAGTCCTCACAGTTTATTTTATTTTTGCTGAAGCTTGTTCTCAAGAGCCTTTCTGTCATGGACTATCGCAACAACTGCTCCTGTCATTGACCATTCATCTTTCTGTCCTGGGTTCACATTCTCCTTGTCCCTGAATCTACACTCCTGTCCTTACACACAAGGACAGGGTCCAGCTTTTTACCCACAGCTCTCTGCATCAAATGCCTGGTTTCTCACTGAGCTTTAACCTTCTCCATTGTATGAAGCAATTACTGCTTATGGGCTTTTTCAAGCCCCACTTTCACTCTGCTGAAATGTTAATGCTCTGAGGCTCAATCTGAGCAATACCACCTCCCCCACACAGCTCCCCACCAACACAATCCAGAAACTCCCCCTCCCACTGCTTCAGCTCCTTTAGACTCCTCCTGAGGCCTGATCTCACAGAGTGAGCCAAATGCTCTTAACATCATTCCTGCCAGACAACTAAACATCTCTCCTCCAAAGATGGAGTCTGCCCCTCTTTCTGTCCAACAAAACTGTGACCCCTTCACTGTCCTTAGTGACAAAGTTGAAAGCTTTCTAATTAGCCCTTCCACTATTGCATCACAGGGAGACAGACAGCCAAGCCAAACCAACTTTTCTGATTAGGTTACTTACAGCGTGGAAACAGGTCCTTCAGCCCAACAAGTCCACACTGACCCTCTGAAGAGCAACCCACCCACAACCATTCCCCTACACCTAACACTACGGGCAATTTTGCATGGCCAATTCACCTAACCTGCACATTTTTGGACTATGGGAGGAAACCAGAGCACCCAGAGGAAACCTACGCAGACATGAGGAGAATGTGCAAACGCCACACAGCCAGTTGCGTGAGGCAGGAATTGAACGTGGGTCTCTGGCACTGCGAAGTAGCAGTGCTAACCACTGTGCCACCATGCTGTTCTACCTCTGCATTCACAACACAGTACAATTAAAGTCTTCAAAGTCCCTCAAAATTTACTGGAATAATTCCTTGGGGAGAAAGTAAGGACTGCAGATGCTGGAGATCAGAGCTGAAAATGTGTTGCTGGAAAAGCACAGCAGGTCAGGCAGCATCTAAAGAGCAGGAGAAGGGCTCATGCCCGAAACGTCGATTCTCCTGCTCTTTGGATGCTGCCTGACCTGCTGTGCTTTTCCAGCAATACATTTTTAGCTGGAATGATTCCTCGCCAGACTTTTTGGATAACTAATCCCAGACTCTGCAAATAATCAATTCTTGTCATCATGTCTGCAGCTTAAACAAAATTCTTATCAATTTATTCACCATACTTTAACATCAGGAAAGCAAAATTAAATAACAAAGTCATCTAATTGGTCTATGTTAGAGGCTCTAGCATTTTCATGATGACACAAAAAGTCAATCTTCTAGCATTCAGTTCATTTAACCGTTTCAGTAATTGAGAATGTACAACAGAATGGCACCTTAGTCTTGTTTTGGAAATGTCAACACCAGCCTTAGGGAGTGGGTTAGATTACATTACTTACAGTGTAGAAACAGGCCCTTTGGCTCAAAAAGTCCACACCGACCTGCATACATTTACCCCTTCACCTAACACTACGAGTAATTCAGCATGGCCAATTCACCTAACCTGCACATTTTTGGATTGTGGGAGGAAACCGGAGCAAACCCATGGAGAATGTGCAAACTCCACACAGAGAGGCGCCTGAGGTGGGAATTGAATCCTGGTCTCTGGCAGTGTGAGGCAGCAGTGCTAACCACTGTGCCACCATGCCGCCATGATGAATGCTTTCACATTATGACCTTTGTTTTCAGCCCCAGTCACACAGAGAACAAACAAATACACACTGTTCAATGATAAATAAAAGAAAGGAATAAAACTAGTCAGATTACTTTTAGTGGGTTTCATGAAGCATTGTTCCACAGACATAGATGATGCTTTCTTGGTTGATTTTCTGAAGATGTTGATCAGGCTTACATTGACAGTTTGCTCAGATGAAGGCAATAATACTTGGAAGTTAGCTTTCTATTCTCTGAATTTCCAAGAGATGCTCCTGCGAGGTTAAACAGGGAGCTTTCAAACCTTCTTGCTGTCACATCAACAGCCAGATCTCTTCTTCTACTGAAAACCCAGTCCAAAACCAATTTACACTCTGACTACTCCCGAAAATAAAACAAAGATGATGTTAACTTTGCACTTCTTCCCAAACAGGCTGCCAGATCTGTCAGGAATCACTATCAATTTCTGTTTTTATTTCTGACCATTCTCTGGCAGACTGTCTCCTTCATGAGGTCCCATTTGCCATTCAACATCTGCAGATGCCTTTTAAATGTTCTAATTGTTCCAGCCCCCACCATATCCTCTGGCAGCTCATTCCATACACACACCACACACTGCATAAAAATGTTGCCCCTAGGTCCCTTTTATATCCTCCCCCTCTCACATGAAAGGTTGGCTAAGGCTTGGTAACATGGTGCCACTATCGATGCAAGGTGGCAAGGAAAAGCCATGGGACTATAGACCAATGGGCCTGACATGGTGGTGGGCAAGTTGTTGGAGGGAATCCTGAGAGATAGGATTTATATGTGTTCGGAAAGGCAAAGACTGATTAAGGTTAGTCAGCACAGCTTTGTGCAGGGGAAGTCATGTCTCACAAACTTGATTGAATTTTTGAAGAACTAACAAAGAGATTTGATGAGGGCAGTGTAGTGAACATGATCTATATGGACTTCAGTAAGGCTTTCGACAAGGTTCCCTATGGGAAACTGGTTAGCAAGGTTAGGTCACACAGATTATAGGGCAAACTAGCCATTTGAGTACAGAACTGGCTTGAAGGTAGACGACAGAGGGTGCTAGTGGAGGGTTGCGTTTCAGACTGTGACCAATGGTGTGCTACAAGGATCGGTGCTGGTTCCACTGCTTTTCGTCATTTATGTGTCACAAAGCTGGTCCTTTTTCTCAAAGTAACTTTGTCCTTGATTTTTTTCAGCGGGCTCATAAAACCGCCCAGGCTCCGAAATGGCTGAGTTAGTGCAGAAATGAATGGTATATTGGGGCCTGTTTTGTTTACCACAAAGTAGATGATACCTCGGGCCAATGGCTTTCATGTTTTAGAAATAACTTGTGTAATGAAAGGGGAGTGACCAGCTTTGGCCAGCTGAGGTTTTTTGGTTCAGGTACAGCAGGAGATGTGTAAAACAAGCTGCTGGACTTCTCTCTCTCCTTGCAAACTGTAAGTTGCCTGTGCCATGCTTTATTGTGTGTGCGAAGGGATGCGTGGGTTTTCGGAACAGCATATATAAATCGGGTTTGGAGCGGATACGTTCTCGGGTATTCTATTTTCTGTTCTTTGTGTTTCATTCTGTAATTTTGTAAATAAATATTGTTTATTTAAAACTTGGCAGTTGACCCAACAAATTTACACTGAGAATATCCACTATGTACTAAGCTAAACAAATAGCAAAGTCATGGTCTGGGCTACCTGCTTGAAGAGGTCTTGAGGGGTCTGGCCTAGTCCATAACAGATATAAATGATTTGGATGTGAACATGGGAGGTACAGTTAGTAAGTTTGCAGATGACACCAAAATTGGAGGTATAGAGGACGGCGAAGAAAGTTACCTCAGATTACAATGGGATCTTGATCAGATGGGCCAATGGGCTGAGAAGTGGCAGATGGAGTTTAATTTAAATAAATGTGAAGTGTTGCTTTTTTGAAAAGCAAATCAGAGCAGGACGTATACACTGAATGGTAAGATCTTGGGGAGTGTTGCTGAACAAAGAGACCTTGGTTCATAGCTCTTTGAAAGTAGAGTTGTAGGTAGATAGGATCGGGAAGAAGGCATTTAGTATTCTTTCCTTTATTGGTCAGATTACTGAGTATAGGAGTTGGGAGGTCATTTTGCAGTTAGATTAGATTAGATTACATACAGTGTGGAAACAGGCCCTTCGGCCCAACAAGTCCACACCGACCCGCCGAAGCGCAACCCACCTATTCCCCTACCCCTACATTTACCCCTTACCTAACACTATGGGCAATTTAGCATGGCCAATTCACGTGACCCGCACATCTTTGGACTGTGGGAGGAAACCGGAGCACCTGGAGGAAACCCACGCAGACACGGGGAGAACGTGCAAACTCCACACAGTCAGTCGCCTGAGTCGGGAATTGAACCCGGGTCTCAGGTGCTGTGAGGCAGCAATGCTAACCACTGTGCCACCGTGCCGCCCATTGGTTAGGCCACTGTTGGAATATTGCATGCAATTCTGGTCTTCTTCCTATCAGAAGGCTGTTGTGAAACATGAAAGGATTCAGAAAAGATTGACAAGCATGTTGCCTGGGTTGAAGGATTTGAGCTGTAGGGAGAAGTTGAATAGGCGGGGGCTGTTTTCCCTCGAGTGTTGAAGGCTGAGGGGAGATCTTACAGAGATTTATAAAATCATGAGCGGCACGAATAGGGTAAATAGGTCTTTTCCATGGGATGGGGGAGACCAGAACTAGAGGGCATAGGTTTAGAGTGAGAGGGGAAAGATATAAAAGGAACCTAAGGGGCAACATTTTCATGCAGAGTGTGGTGCATGTATGGAATGAGCTGCCAGAGGAAATGGTGCAGGCTGGTACAATTACAACATTTAAAAGGCATCTGGATGGGTATATGAATAGGAAGGGTTTAGAGGGATATGGGCCAGGTGCTGGCAGGTGGGACTAGGTTAAGTTACGCTATCTGGTCAATAGACAATAGACAATAGACAATAGGTGCAGGAGTAGGCCATTCAGCCCTTCGAGCCTGCACCGCCATTCAATATGATCATGGCTGATCATTCCTAATCAGTATCCGCTTCCTGCCTTATCTCCATAACCCGTCTTTCCACTATCTTTGAGAGCTCTATCCATCTCTTTCTTAAATGAATCCAGAGACTGGGCCTCCACTGCCCTCTGGGGCAAAGCATTCCACACAGCCACCACTCTCTGGGTGAAGAAGTTTCTCCTCATCTCTGTCCTAAATGGTCTACCTCGTATTTTTAAGCTGTGTCCCCTGGTTCAGCACTCACCCATCAGCGGAAACATGTTTCCTGCTGCCAGAGTGTCCAATCCTTTCATAATCTTATATGTCTCAATCAGATCCCCTCTCAGTCTTCTAAACTCAAGGGTATACAAGCCCAGTCGCTTCAGTCTCTCAGTGTAAGGTAATCCCTCAATTCCAGGAATTGACCTCGTGAACCTATGCTGCACTTCCTCAATAGCCAGAATGTCTCTCCTCAAATTTGGAGACCAGAACTGCACACAGTACTCCAGGTGTGGTCTCACCAGGGCCCTGTACAGCTGCAGAAGCACCTCTTTGCTTCTATACTCAATCCCTCTTGTTATGAAGGCCAGCATGCTATTAGCCTTCTTCACTATATGCTGTACCTGCATGCTTGCCTTCATTGACTGGTGTACAAGAACACCCAGATCTCTCTGTACTGCCCCCTTACCTAAATTAATTCCATTGAGGTAGTAATCTGCCTTCCTGTTCTTGCCACCAAAGTGGATAACCATACATTTATCCACATTTAATTGCATCTGCCATGCATCTGCCCACTCACCTAACTTGTCCAGGTCACCCTGTAATCTCCTAACATCCTCATCACATTTCACCCTGCCACCCAGCTTTGTATCATCAGCAAATTTGCTAATGTTATTGCTGATACCATCTTCTATATCATTAACATATATTGTAAAAAGCTGTGGTCCCAGCACTGATCCCTGTTGTACCCCACTGGTCACTGGCTGCCATTCCGAAATGGAGCCGTTTATCGCTACCCTTTGTTTCCTATCAGCCAACCAATTTTCAATCTAGGTCAGGCAGCATCCAAGGAAGAGGAAATTTGACGTTTCGGGCATAAGCCTGATGAAGGGCTTATGCCCGAAACGTCGAATTTCCTCTTCCTTGGATGCTGCCTGACCTGCTGCGCGTTTCCAGCAACACATTTTCAGCTCTGATCTCCAGCATCTGCAGACCTCACTTTCTCCTCAATTTTCAATCCAATCTAGTACTTTGCCCCCAATACCATGCGCCCTAAGTTTACTCACTAACCTCCTATGTGGAACTTTATCAAAAGCTTTCTGCAAGTCCGGGTACACATGGATGAGTTGGACCGAAGGAACTGGTTCCAAGCTGCACATCTCTATGAATCTATGACTTTAAGCTCTTTTCTAGGTTTGCTGGAACCAGTTCTCAGGTGCTGATCTTACTAATAACCAACGTCTGCTATCTGTTTAATCATTATGCTCTTCCCCAGTGATGAAGCATCTGCAGGACCTTTTGATCAGGAGCCAACATGCAATTAACCTCCAGACCTGACCTCACAAATAAATTAAGTTGATTGGTATATTTCCTTTGAACACAAACTGGTGCTCATAATCCAAAAGTCAAGTTTACTTCACAATTTCCAGCTCATAGCCTCAAACCACAATTGATGGAGTAAATATTTTAAAAATCAGCAAGAACTTTAGCACTTTCAAAATGATACAAAAAGGCAATTTTCTGGCGTTCAGTACGTTTAACTGTTTTAGTAGTTAAGTCAAAGAGAATGGCAACTTAGTCTTCTTCGGGAAGTATCAGCAACACCTATAGGGAATAGGTGCGTCATAACCAGGGTTTCTTGTAGAGAGACAATGCTGAAAGGTTTATGTGAAATGTCAGCTACATGTGCAAATGACATTTTAATGAAAAAAAGGCCAAGGTTGCAATGTTCGATAAAAAAAAGATCAGTTTTCCCTTTAACTTCAGATCATTCTCTCCGATCTGGAGGGTTGCGAGTGAATATATGGAGGTCTCGGATGGCGGGAACCAGTAAGACTTACGAGAAATGAAATTGCACCAAATCACTGGTTTATTTCAAAATGATCCTCCACTTTAACTGAGTACATTCATTCACAATTTTGATGTTTTTTCCATCTGGAGGGCAGATTACTCAAGAAGATGGACTTTCACATCTGAGAGCATTTTCGGGAGAAACATGGAGCTCGGAATACACAATGTTTATGAGAAATGGAAATCACACATTAGGACGTCTCATTAGAATAAGCTGAGTTATTCTTATTAATAAGAAGATTTTCACTTAGAAATCCACAAATACAGATCAAATATAGCCACACACCTCTGGATTGTTTGAGAAGTCAATTTAAAATGGCCAAAGGAGGAAAGTTCAGCCTCAGCAAAGTGGGAGCTGAAACAGAATTCTAGTCTCTCAAACAAAGTCTGGATTGATTTTGTTCATTTCTCAACAATCTTTCAATCAGTGCCCAGGGAAATTTCAGCACCTTCTTAAACTCTTCCCTGAAATTCCTCTGGGTAGCTGCATAAATACATGTGTTTGTGCAGGAATTCAGATATTTTATCATCGCTCCGCACTCAGTAGCAATATAAGCTGGGGATGTACGGTCTCCTCGATAGTAAATTGTGTTTGTTAATTTTGCCGTAATGAAGCTCACATTTGCTGTCAGCCACAACAATATAAAACTGGCCGATATCGTGAAGAGTAAAATAATGGATTTCCTTCGGTTCTCCATCTCTGGATCTCTCTCATTCTCACGTGTGTGACCTCGGAGAGCTCTACGGGCTCTAGTGGCCACTACAACACATCTCACTGTCAAAGAATTTAATAAAATGATTAAGGTGAATGGGAGCCAAACACGCCAAATGCTATGAAACCAGACAGATACTACACCAAATGTTGAGGAAAAAAATGTCAAACTTCCTCCACAGCCCCACCGTATTTTATTAATTATGCGTTCATGTTCGTATGCAAACCAAACAGTAATGTTCTTTATTAAGATCAGGACAGAGAACATTGTTATAACCACAGATGCTGATCCTTTGGTGCAATATCTTGCTTTCAACTTCTGGTGGCAGATAATTATGAAACGGTCAAATGTGAAAGAGACAGTGAACCAAACGGTCAAATCAAGGCTGACAACGGTCATGTATAAAATGAAAGTGCACACAGGAGTGTGAGACAGGAATGAAAGTGGAAAATGATAACTCAAAATATAATACACCATTATATTTATGAACAAGACTAGTAGATTTGCTGTTGCCATGGCCATCATGTAGAGAGAGATACATTTGGAAAGACCACACTTTCCTTGGGAGAGAATTACAATTGTTATTAGGTTCACTGTAAGAAATAGAAAAGGAGAGATTATTAGTACCACAATCTAAAACAATGATAATAATAATAAAACAATAATAAACAACTAAAAAAAACAATTCAAGATGTTCAACAGAATGTATTCCATTGAAAATCAAAAACTCATTCAGTAAGATCCATCCAGGTTTATTCAGAGAGCTAAGTGGCGGTTCATTCATTCATTCATTCATTAGATGGGGGTTTTTCTAACTCGGCCAGCAAGTATTCCCCATTTCAAATTGACCAGAGAACATGTTACAGTTGACAATTTTGCTGTGGGCAGGGAGTCAAATATGGACCAGACCCAATAGCAGTGTCAGATTTGTTTTTCTAAGGGAGAATAGTAAAATTGATGCTTTTATTTCTCTAAAAGAATGACATTGTTTGTATGGTGACTATTATGTTCACTTTAGAAAATTTCCGACATTTATTGAAGTCAAATTTCCGCCACCCTTCCACCACCACCACCCCCTCCCCCTCCATGGTGTGATCGAGACCTATTTTCCCAGAACAGTAGTCTGAGGTTTCAGATTTCTAATTAATGATATTGCTGTCACTACCATGACCACTGCTAACTGTAGCATGAAGCTATGTTAATTTTGCAATGAATTAAAGCACAATGGAAGTCTGGGAATCTTTCTGAGTTCAGCACAAGCCATGAAAAGTTAATAAAAATAGAAGAAACAAAATATGAGATCAAACTGGCCATTAATAAAGTGACAAATGGTCATGGCATTCAAAGGGCTACCAAAAAGAGTAGTTAAACTAAATGTTAGCCCCTTAGCTAAAACAAAATCATATAAAATCATACTATGACCAAATTGTAGAGATATTGAACAAACATTTTGTGTCTGCCTTGACAGTCAATGTCTCATACCAAAATAAGCAGTAACCTCTCCCCTATTAAGAATAAGGATATTAAACAAATTAGCATCAGCGAGACAATGACAAGGAAGTAAAATTAGTGCTTACTCAGTGAAGGGTAATAATTTAACATGGATAGCAGATTGAGTATGTACAGGTTCAATATTGAGTTAGCTTATTTTAATTCCAGATATTTATTGAATTCACATGGAATTGAAGGGAAAGTAGGAATAAATGTATTATTTTTAACTGGGCAGACCATGACAAGATAAGTGCTACAAGAATCAGTGCCTTGGCTTCAGTGATTTCGAGAAAAAAAAAGTCAGCGAGGAATGTATCTAAGTCTGTTGACAATGCAAAACTGGGTGGAAATGTAAGTTGCAAGGAGAACCCAGAGAAGCTGCATAGAGACTAAGACAAGTTAATTGAGTAGACTACAATATATCTGTTCGAGTATTAAGCACAGGAGTTTTCAAAGAGACCTGTGGGCACTTGTACAAGAAACACAGAGAGTGAGGAAAAGTGATACCCTGTGAATGGAAAGGCAGAGTAAATTTGGCCAATATTCCCTAAAGTTTTGAAGAATGAGAGGTTGTTGCATGAAACATTCAAGATTAGGAAGGGGCTTGATAGATCGATACTGAAAGATATTCCCACTGATTTGGCAATCTAGAATATATGAACACAGTTTGAGGTTTGGGGCAATAATTTAAGAAGCAGAATAAAATATTCTTCATTAAAGGATTGATAAACTATGGAAATTTTTATTCCGCAAGATTGTGGATATTCTATTACTGGCTGAGGGGGATAGATCTTTGGTTTCTCAGGCAATCCATGGATGAACGGAATGGATGAGAAAGTCGAGTTGAATCACAAGATTAGTCATGATTGTTTTGAATGGCTGAACATGCTCAAAGGTGTATTCCGGGGGAATTTCCAGACTAGGAGGTACATTTTAAGGTGAGAAAAGAGAGATTTCAAGAAGACACGAGGCGCAATGTTTTACACAGAGGGTGGCTTGCATGTGGAATGATCTTCCTGAGGAAGTGATGGGTGTGGACACTATTACAAAATGAAAAAGTCTTTTGGATAAGTCCATGAGTCGGAAAGATTGGGCAGGGTATGGCCCAGAAGCAGGCAGGTAGGACTGGCCTAGTTTGGGATTATGTTCGGCGGAGACTGGTTTGCCCTAAGGGTGTGTTTCTGTGCTGTGTGACTCTAGACAGAAACACAGTTTGAAAGAATTTTACCCGATTCCATGCAAATATCAGCATAGCAATGTGAGAAAAATTATTATTGAAGCCATCATGTGGGAAATCTATCCACATGTTTACATTACATCCCAGTGTTGGCACTAATTGATAGGTTGGTACAAACATCTTAGCATTCACTGAACTGAACTAAACTCCTTGCAAACAAATTTGCACATCCCAAAATCTATAAGATTATCAGATTAAAGAAACTTTGAAAATGAGAGCAAAAGGTTCATGAGTTAGTTTGAACAACTAACAACAGTCACACAGAAAATGAATTACATTATTGAACAAGCAGGCAGAACAGGGTGAATGTTTATACTGATTTATGACAAACAGATTACAGCAACTTACCAGGGATACCAATAACTGAGAGAATCGAGTAATAATTCTCTTTTACAAGCAGAATAATTTGTTGCTCCATTCTGAATAGTGTCCAAGCTGAAAGAATTTGACTAGTGCATGGCTGATACATGAGCAGGGAATTCTCTATTTATTCACACATCAGTCCTCCAGTGAGTCAGATACATTACATCATTCCTGACATTAGCTACAATGATTTAACAAATAAGCTCAAATCCTTTTATTGTTTGTCTAACATTTCCACAGGAAAAAATTGTTTGAAAATACTGTTTATCAATTCTGTCAAATACCTACAATGAAATAACTTTTCACAAATATAATTGTAATCTGTCAGTATTGTGATGGTTCTGTCTCTTCATGCAGGATTGCTGGAGACCGATCTCCCAGTAGTTGTTACCCTGACTCTGCTCATAACTCATCTGTAATGTCACTTTCCTCCACCACACCAGTTGAGTGTATTCTACCAGTATTAGTGGTATTAGATATTTTCAATCGAGTTTACTGTGTTATTGCAATACTGAATACGCATTATTTTGTCAGTAACATCCACTGTGTTACTCCCTACAAATTGATCTTGCATTGGCATGACCATGTTACTCTGGTACTAGTTACAACCTACTGGACACTTAAGTTAACTGTGTTACTCCAGTTCTATGATGTCCCACATTGATACTAGAGCTGTGTTACTTCCAGTACTAATGATATAATGCAGCGACATGAGAGAGTTAACCGCATTGCGCCAACACAAATGGCATCTTTCATTAACACTAAAATTAATTGTGTTATTACATATTCTGGATTCAATCAAAGAACAGGCTAAATTAGACATGGTATTGTACAACAAATTAGGGTTAATTAATAACTTCATAGGAGGGATGACCTGAAGTAGCTGTGACCATAATATGATTGAACCTTAGGTTAATTTGAGAGAAATCAAAAGAGTGGCACTTTAAACTTAAATGAGGATATCCAAAGTTTGTACCCAGACCTTTGAGTACAGGACTTGAGATGTATTGTCGAGGTTATACAGAATGTTGGTGAAGCCGCTTCTGGAGTACTGTGTCCAGGTCTGGTCACCCTGTTAAAGGAAGGATATTATTAAGATGAAGAGGGTTCAGAACAGATTTAAAGCATGTTGCCAGGCATGGAAGATTTGAGTTATAATATGGACAAGCTGGATAGACTGGAAGGTTTTTCACTAGAGCATAAGAGGTTGAGGAGTGATCTCATAGAAGTTTATAAATTCCAAAGGAGTATAGATAAGATGAATGGCAAGTGCTTTTTCCCTCCATTTCAAGAATAGGAAGCATATTTTTAAGGTGAAAAGAGAAAGATTTAAAAAAGACATGAGGGGCAACATATTTTAAACAGAAAGTGGCTTGTGTCCGAAATGAACTTCCACAGGAGGTGATGGATATGGGTACAGTTACAAAGTTTACAAGATATTTGGAAAAGGACATGAATAAGAATTGTTTGGAGGGATATGGGCCAAGTGCAGGCAGGTGGGATCATTTTTGTTTGGGAAACTTGGTCAGCGTAGACTGGTTGTCCCAATGGATCTGTTTCCATGCTGGATGACGTAATGACTCCATCATTCTTGTTTATAAAGATCAAGATAGCGAATACAGGTATTGTTATAACCACAGATGCTGATCTCTTAGTGCAGTAGTTTGCTTTAAATCTCTGGTGGCAGATAATTATAAAATGGTCAAATGTGAAAGAGACAATGAACCAAACAGTCAAATCAAGGCTAACAACAGTCATGTACAAATTGAAACTACATACAGGAGCGTGAGACAGGAATATATATGGAAAGTGATCACTGAAAATGTAATAACCTTTTTATTGATTATCAAGACCAGTAGATTTGCAGTTGCCATGGCCACCATGTAGAGAGAGATACATTTGGAAAGACCACACTTTCCTTGGAGGAGAATTCCAATTGTTATTAGGTTCAATGCAGGAAAGAGAAAGGAGAGGTTATAAATAACACTATTTAAAAGTTATTGTTGTAAATATACAACAAGAAACATTTAAAGAATTAATTCAAAATGTTCAACAAGAATACATTCCACTGAATAACAAAGATCCATCCACGGTTTACCCAGGAAGTTAAGGACAGTGATTTTATTCATTCATCAGATGTGGGTATTTCTAACTTGGTCAACAAGTATTCCAATTTCAAAATGACTAGAAAACATGCCAGCATTCAGCATTTTGCTTTGGTGTAGAGTCAAATGTATACCAGACCCAATAATGATGGAAGATTTCCTTTTCAAAGGGCAACTCATGAAAGAGATGCCCTATTTTCAATATATAAAAAGACATTAGTTACATGGTCGTTATTAGGTTACATTTTTAAAATTTCAGATATTTATGGAATTAAAATTTCCCCACTTGCCATGGCATGATTGATACCAACATTCCCAGAACAGTAGACTGAAGTTTTAGATTTGTCATCCAATGACATCGCCAACCTACCAACACTTCTGCTAAACATTGCAAGAGATTATTTTAATGTTGCAATGAATTAAGGCATAATGGAGGATTGGGAATCTTTTAGAATTCAGCAAAGGCCATCAAAAGTTGGTAAAAATGGAAAAAAATGAAATATGAGAGCAAACAGGTCATGCATGTAATAACAGATGGTCATGGCTGTCAAACGGATGTCAAAAGGAAGCCCTTTAGTAAAAAACACAGTTTAAATTATAATGGACAGAATAAGTGGCAGAGGTATTGAACAAACATTTTGTGTCTGTCCTTCCCTTAAAAGTTTCATGCCAAAAGTAAAATGTCCCAGTGCATAATAGTACGAAGGAAATTAAACAAATTAATATCATCTGGAGAACCTTGAGGAAGTAAAATTAGGGTGAATTAATTGCAACGAATTAAAATTAGTTAACTATGTTACTCCAGTTCTAGTGATAGCCTGCATTGACACTAGAGCTGACCGTACTACTTCCAGTACTAACGCTACCTTATATTTTATTAGAATTACTTGTGTTATTACAATACTAATTTTGCTTGCGCATTCTGGTTTCAACCAAAAAACAGGCTAAACCAGGTATAATATTGTTCAACAAATCAGGATTAATTAATGACTTCAAAGGAGGAATGACCTGGAGCAGAAGTGGCCATCCTATGATTGAAATTCACATCAGCTTGAGAGAGAGAATATTGGGTCCAAATAGAGTCATGGAATCATAGAGAGGTACAGCACAGAAGCAGGCCCTTCTGTCCAACTCGTCCATGACGGCCAGATATCCAAACCCAATCTAATCCCACCTGCCAGCACCCTGCCCACATCCCTCCAAACCCTTCCTATTCATATACCCATCCAGATGTCTTTTAAATGTTGCAATTGTACTAGCTCCACCACTTCCTCTGTCAGTTTATTCTATATACTTACCACACTCTGCGTGAAAAAGTTGCCATGTAGGTCTCTTTTATATCTTTCCCCTCTCACCCTAAACCTATGCCCTCTCGTTCTGGACTCCCCCACACCAGGGAAAAGACTTTGTCTATTTATCCAATCCATGCTCCTTATGATTTTATAAACCTCTATAAGTTAACCCCTCAGCCTCCAACGCTCCAGGGAAAACAGTCCCAGCCTCTTCAACCTCCCCCTATAGCTCAAATCCTACAACCCTGGCAATGGGTTGGGGGCGCACGGTGGCACAGTGGTTAGCACTGCTGCCTCACAGCGCCTGAGAGCCGGGTTCAATTCCCGACTCAGGCGACTGACTATGTGGAGTTTGCACGTCCTCCCCGTGTCTGTGTGGGTTTCCTCCGGGTGCTCCGGTTTCCTCCCACAGTCCAAAGATGTGTGGGTCAGGTGAATTGGCCATGCTAAATTGCCCGTAGCCTTAGGTAAGGGGTAAATGTAGGGGTATGGGTGGGTTGCGCTTCGGTGGGTCAGTGTGGACTTGTTGGGCCGAAGGGCCTGTTTCCACACTGTAAGTAATCTAATCTAAACATCCTTGTAAATCTTTTCTGAACCCTTTCAAGTTTCACAGCATCCTTCCAATAGGAAGGAAACCAGAATTGCACACAAAAGAACACACAATAGTGGCCTAACCAATGTCCAGTACAGCCGCAATATGACCTCCCAGCTTCTGTACTCAGTACTCTGACCAATAAAGGAAAGCATACCAAACGTCTTCTTCACTATCCTATCTATGTGCAGCTCTACTTTCAAGGAGCTATGAACCCGCACTCCAAGGTCTCTTTGTTCAGCAACACTCCCCAGGACCTTACCATTAAATGTATAAGTCCTGCTAAGATTTGCTTTCCCAAAATGCAGCACATCGTGTTTATCTAAATTAAACTCCATCTGCCACTTCTCAGCCCGTTGGTCCATCTGGTCAAGATCCCATTGTAATCTGAGGTAATCTTCTTCGCTGTCCACTACACCTCCAATTTTGGTGTCATCTGCAATCTTGAGCTCACATCCAAATCATTTATATAAATGATGAAAAGTAGTGGACCCAGCACCGATCCTTGTGGCACACCACTGGTGACAGGCCTCCAGTCTGAAAAACATCCATCCACCACCACCACCCTCTGTCTTCTATCTTTGAGCCAGTTCTGTATCCAAATGGCTAGTTCTCCCTGTATTACATGAGATTGAATCTAGCTAACCAGTCTCCCATGGGGAACTTTGTCGCATGCCTTGCTGAAGTCCATATAGATCACATCCAATGCTCTGCCCTCATCAATCCTCTTTGTTACTTCATCAAAAAACTCCATCAAGTTTGTGAGACATGATTTCCCACGCACTAAGCCATGTTGATTATCCCTAATCAGTCCTTGCCTTTCCAAATACATGTACACCCTGTCCCTCAGGATTCCTCCAACAACTTGCCCACAATCGAGATCAGGCTCACTGGCCTATTGTTCCCTGGCTTGTCCTTACCACCTTTCTTAAACAGTGGCATCACGTTAGCCAACCTCCAGTCTTCTGGCAACTCACCTGTGACTATCGATGATACGAATATCACAGTAAGAGGTCCAAGCAAGCACTTCCTCAGCTTCCCACAGAGTTCTACAGCATTTTACAATTAAATGAGGATAACTAGAGATTATGTTCAGGCTTTTGAGAATAGGAGTTTGGACATTATGTTGAGGTTGTGCAGAGTATTGGTGAGGCCTCTTCTGAGTACTGTGTCCAGTTCTGGTTACGTTGCCATTTGAAGGTTTTTATTAAGCTGGAGCCAGTTCACAAGAAATATACAGGATGTTGCCAGAATTGGATGGTTTGAGTTATAAGAAGATGCTGGATAGGCTGGGACTATTTTCACTGGGGTATAGGAGGTTGAGGGTGAACCTATAGAGGTGTATAAAATCATAAGGGGTATAGATAAGGTGAACAACAGGTGTCTTTTCCCTTGGGCAGGGGATTTCAAGGCTAGTGAACATATTTTTAAAGGAAGAGGCATATGATTTAAAAATAACATGAGGTGCAATTTAATTACTCAGCGAGTGGTTTGTGTGTGGAATGAACTTCCAGAGAAGTGGTGGATGTCAGGTACAATTGCAACGTTTAAAAGACATTTGGATAACTAATGAATAAGAAATGTTTGGAGGATATGGGCCAAGCACTGGACCATTTTAGTTTGGGAAACTTGGTCAGAATCAACTGATTGGCTGTGTTTCTGTACTGTACGAGTGTATGACTCTATGATTCTTGGTAGAGTTGAACTATAGCCAGCTCAGCACACTTGTGGACGCAACCATGGCTGGTGTCTCAGCCTCCATTGCAATACAGGCCACAAAAATTCTAATTCCTGTCATCCTGGCTGTGGATACCAGAATGCAGAGGTGTTTCTAGATGCATGAAATGTGAGAGCAAACATGACAAGTGATGTTATTCATCTATTCTTTATTTTCCCCTCTTTAACACTGCAGGCGATTCTGTTTGCTTTAATTAATTGGTATGGCTCTGAATTAAATTTAACTTCTAGGTTTTGCAACCTGGAAAGTCATGAGAATTGAAATGTCACTGGGGCCACAGTGTTGTTCTGTTAAGGAGCAGGGATTCTTTATTTTTTTAATTAAGTGAGGTTTATCTGCAATCAATATTTATTCATTTGCGAAGATGTAATTTTTCACATGTGAAACAATTCACATGTTATGCCTGAGCTGCCCACCAACATGATGTTACCCAGGAAGAGATCACCAAGTTGTATTCCAATCTGATTAGGGACCAGCAACAAAACCAGAAATTGCTGGCGAGACTCAGCAGGTCTGGCAGCGTGTGTCGGATGAAAGCTGAGTTAACATTTTGAGTTCAGTGACATTTCATCAGATCTGTTAGTACCTCGGAGAAAGTTGTGTTTTTGCTGAAGCTGAAGAGGGAGAGGAGGTGTAGGGGCGGTGCATGCGAATACATGGAGACAGAGAAATGTAAACAGAGCAGGTAACCAAGGCGATAATGAATAGCTGGCCAGAGCAGGAGAACAGCTATGTACATGATTATAAGAGCTGAGAATGAGAAAATGGGTTAGCTGTGTCGAATGCATATAATGTGATAATGGGCCAAGGAGTGTGTGGGAATGGGTGACTGTGCTAAAAGCAGCCCATGTCATAACAGGACCAGTTGAGGGGTAGGAATAAACTGTGGTTGGATGGAATCAAACACTAAAGTTATTGAACTCGATGTTAAATCCTAGAGGCTCCTACAGGGTTTCAAATCGAAAATTAGAGATTGTTCTTTGAGCTTGTGCTGGACCTTACAACAGCAAGCCCAAGACAGAATTACTGGGCAGCACAATCACCTGATGAAGGAGCAGCGCTCCGAAAGCTAGTGTGCTTCCAATTAAACCTGTTGGACTATAACCTGGTGTTGTGTGGTTTTAACTTTGGCCAGGGAACACAGTGGTGTTTTGGAGGAGCAGGCAACTGGAAACCCAGGGTCAGTATCCAGCATCCTCAGTTCTTTGTTTCATTTTAGTGATAAGTAACTTTTACTTGTAAAATAAGCAGTGGACTTGCTGAGAGAACAAAGCCACAAAATTCCATGGTTTTTCACAAATAGAACACTTGATTTGATTTGATTTGGTTCTTTTGATTTGATTTATTATTGTTACATGTACCGAGGTAGGGTGAAAGATTTTGTTTTGTGCCCAGTACAGACAGATAATATAATACAAAGATCATGGAGTGGTAGAACAGAGCGAGGAATACGTAACTACGGCTGAAAAGGAAAGCACAAAAAGGAAGATCAACATTAGATTTGAAATTTGAGAGATCCATTCGGAAGGCTAATATCAGAGGAGAAGAAGCTGTTCTTGAATCTGTTGGTATGTGCGTTTAAGCCTTTGTATCTTCTGCCTGATGGAAGAGATTGGAAGAGATTATAAACAGGGTGGGAGGTGTCTTTGATGATGTTGGCCTTTCCGAGGCAGGGAGAAGTGTTGGTAGAGTCAATGGATGGAAGGTTGGTTTGTGTGATGGACTGGGCTGTCTTCACAACTCTCTGTAGTTTCTTACATTCCTGGGCTGAACAGTAGCCATACTGAGCTGTGATGCATTCAGATAGAATGCTTTTCTGTGGTGCATGTATAAAAGTTGCTGAGAGTCCTTGTGGACATTCTGAATTTCCTTAGCCTCCTGAGGAAGAGGTGGTGTCGTGCCTTCTTGAATGTTACATCAATGTGGATGGGTCCAGGACAGAGTGACGGTGATCCTCACTCCTAGGAACTTGAAAATCTCAACCATCTCCAACTCAAATACTACACTATACACTCTCACACACACTCACACACAGGTGACCACACTACACTGTACACTGTCACACACACTCACACCACAGGTGACCCCATTACACTATACATTCTTACACACAGATGAGCACACTACACTGTACACCCTCACACACACTCACACCAGAGGTGAGCACACGACACTGTACACTCTTCCACACACTCACACACAGGTGACCCCACTACATGATATACTCTCACACAGAGGTGACCCCACTACACTTACACTCTCACACACAGGTGAGCACACTACACTGTACACACTCACACATACTCACACCACAGGTGACCCCACTACAGTATACACTCTCACACACACTCACACAGAGGTGACCACATTACACTGTATACACTCACACATACACCACAGGTGACCCCACTACACTGTACACTCACACACACTCACACACAGGTGACCTCACTAAACATACACTCATACACACTCACACACAGGTGACCCCACTACACTATACACTCTCACACACACTCACACCACAGGTGACCACTCTACACTATACACTCTCTCACACACACACACAGGTGACCGTACTACACTGTACACTCTCACAAACACTCACACTACCAGTGACCCCACTACACTACACACTCTCACACACATTCACAGCACAGGTGACCACACTACATTGTACACTCTCACATGCACTCACAACACTAGTGACCCACTACACTATACACTCTCCCACACACTCACACATGTGACCCCACTACACTGTACACTCACACACACTCACACACAGGTGACCCCACGACACTGTACACTCTCACACACACTCACACCACAGGTGACCACACTACACTACACACTCACACAGAGGTGACCACACTACACTATACACTCTCACACACACTCACACACAGGTGACCACACTACACTGTACATTCTCACATACACACTCACACCACAGGTGTCCCCACTACACTATACACTCTCACATACACACTCACACCACAGGTGACCCCACTACACTATACACTCTCACATACACACTCACACCACCGGTGACCCAACTACACTGTACAATCTCCCACACACTCATACACAGGTGACCCCACTACACTAAACACTCTCACACACACTCACACCACAGGTGTCCCCACTACACTGTACACTCACATACACTCACACACAGGTGACCGCACTACATTGTACACTCTCCCACACACTCAAACACAGGTGACCCCAATACACTGTACATCTTCACACACACTCGCAGCACAGGTGACCCCACTACACTACACACACACACACACACACTCACACACAGGTGACCACACTACACTATACACTCTCACATACACACACACAGGTGACCCCACTACACTAAACACTCTCACACACACTCACACCACAGGTGTCCCCACTACACTGTACACTCACATACACTCACACACAGGTGACCGCACTACATTGTACACTCTCCCACACAGGTGACCCCACTACAATATACACTCTCACACACACTCACACACAGGTGACCCCACTACACTACACACACACACACACACACTCACACCACAGGTGACCCCACTACACTACACACACACACACACACACACACACACACTCACACACAGGTGACCCCACTACACTATACACTCTCACAACACTCACACCACAGGTGACCCCACTACACTACACACACACACACACTCACAAACAGGTGACCCCACTACACTATACATTCTCACAAACACACACTGGTGACCCCACTACACTGTACACTCTCACAAACACACATACACAGGTGACCCCACTACACTAAACACTCTCACACACACTCACACCACAGGTGTCCCCACTACACTGTACACTCTCACATACACACTCACACCACAGGTGACCCCACTACACTGTACAATCTCCCACGCACTCACACCACAGGTGACCCCACTACACTACACACTCACACACACTCACACACAGGTGACCACACTACACTATACACTCTCACATACACACTCACACCACAGGTGACCCCACTACACTGTACAATCTCCCACGCACTCACACCACAGGTGACCCCACTACACTACACACTCACACACACTCACACACAGGTGACCACACTACACTATACACTTTCACATACACACTCACACCACAGGTGACCCCACTACACTGTACAATCTTCCACACACTCACACCACAGGTGACCACACTAACTACACACTCACACACACTCACACACAGGTGACCCCACTACACTATATACTCTCACATACACACTCACACCACAGGTGACCCCACTACACTATACACTATCCCACACACTCACACACAGGTGACCACACTACACTATACACTCTCACATACAAAAGGTGACCGCACTACATTGTACATTCTCCCACACACTCAAACACAGGTGACCCCAATACACTGTACATCTTCACACACACTCGCAGCACAGGTGACCCCACTACAATATACACTCTCACACACACTCACACACAGGTGACCACACTACATTGCACACTCTCACACACACTCACACACAGGTGACCCCACTACACTGTACAATCTCCCACACACTCACACCACAGGTGACCACACTAACTACACACTCACACACACTCACACACAGGTGACCACACTACACTATACACTCTCACATACACACTCACACCACAGGTGACCCCACTACACAATACACTATCCCACACACTCACACACAGGTGACCACACTACACTATACACTCTCACATACAAAAGGTGACCGCACTACATTGTACATTCTCCCACACACTCAAACACAGGTGACCCCACTACACTGTACATCTTCACACACACTCGCAGCACAGGTGACCCCACTACAATATACACTCTCACACACACTCACACACAGGTGACCACACTACATTGCACACTCTCACATACACTAACACGCAGGTGACCACACTACACTACACACACACACACACTCACAAACAGGTGACCCCACTACACTATACATTCTCACAAACACACACTGGTGACCCCACTACACTGTACACTCTCACAAACACACATACACAGGTGACCCCACTACACTAAACACTCTCACACACACTCACACCACAGGTGTCCCCACTACACTGTACACTCTCACATACACACTCACACCACAGGTGACCCCACTACACTGTACAATCTCCCACGCACTCACACCACAGGTGACCCCACTACACTACACACTCACACACACTCACACACAGGTGACCACACTACACTATACACTCTCACATACACACTCACACCACAGGTGACCCCACTACACTGTACAATCTCCCACGCACTCACACCACAGGTGACCCCACTACACTACACACTCACACACACTCACACACAGGTGACCACACTACACTATACACTTTCACATACACACTCACACCACAGGTGACCCCACTACACTGTACAATCTTCCACACACTCACACCACAGGTGACCACACTAACTACACACTCACACACACTCACACACAGGTGACCACACTACACTATATACTCTCACATACACACTCACACCACAGGTGACCCCACTACACTATACACTATCCCACACACTCACACACAGGTGACCACACTACACTATACACTCTCACATACAAAAGGTGACCGCACTACATTGTACATTCTCCCACACACTCAAACACAGGTGACCCCAATACACTGTACATCTTCACACACACTCGCAGCACAGGTGACCCCACTACAATATACACTCTCACACACACTCACACACAGGTGACCACACTACATTGCACACTCTCACACACACTCACACACAGGTGACCCCACTACACTGTACAATCTCCCACACACTCACACCACAGGTGACCACACTAACTACACACTCACACACACTCACACACAGGTGACCACACTACACTATACACTCTCACATACACACTCACACCACAGGTGACCCCACTACACAATACACTATCCCACACACTCACACACAGGTGACCACACTACACTATACACTCTCACATACAAAAGGTGACCGCACTACATTGTACATTCTCCCACACACTCAAACACAGGTGACCCCAATACACTGTACATCTTCACACACACTCGCAGCACAGGTGACCCCACTACAATATACACTCTCACACACACTCACACACAGGTGACCACACTACATTGCACACTCTCACATACACTAACACGCAGGTGACCACACTACACTGTACACTCTCACACACAATCACACCACAATGTCCCCACTACACTATATTGTACACTCTCACACACTCACATGAAAGGTGACCTTGCTTCACGATACACTCTTGCACACACAGACAAGCACACATAGACACACATACACTCTTACACACTCACACACTCCTACACTCACACAGACCCTCGCTCATACACATGTTTTCTCTCTCACACACACTCCATCACACTCATGTACACACTGTATCAAGCATGCACAGACACACACTCCCACATGCGCCCGCGCATACACACACACACACACACACACACACACAATCTCTCCGTCTCTCCCACACAGATGCACCAACACACACATATTTGCTTTCTCCCTCCCTTTCTCTCTCTCTCTCCCTCTGTCTCACACACACACACACACCTTAGTCTATGGGGTGAATTTGCATTTGCAGATTTGTATTTGTAGATATGTTCTGTTTTGTTCAAAAAACACACAATCTGTAGGTAGTCAGTCCATGTGGCATTTTATACATTCCTACTTTGAAAATAGAACCAGTCTGACTCAAGGTTGGGATACAGACAGCTCAGAAGATACCTGAGAGCATTAACATTTCAGTGCACTGAGAGAGTGGGCATTGAAAAATCCCATATCATAACAGGACTGGATGTGGGGTGGGACAAAGCCATTCAAGGATGGAATCAACCATTCAAGTTATTGAAATCAACGTTAAGTCTTAGATGTTGCAGGGTGTCAAAGCGAAAAAATAAGAAATTGTTCTTTGAGCTTGCACTGAGCTCTACTGGAATATGACAGCAAGCCTGAGATAGTAATGCTGGCTAGGGAACATGGTGATGTGTTAACGAGGAAAGCAACTGGGAGGTCAATATCAATGTGCAGAATCCTCAGTTCTTTGATTTATTTTAGGGATCAGTAACCTTTATTTGTAAAGAGTGGATTTGCTGAGAGAATGAAACCACATGATTCCATGCATTTGAACAAACACAACATTTTACAATACAAGGTGAATTCAATCAACAGTCCACGTACAACTCATTTCTAACATCCATAATTAACAGATGGTACACACGGGTAACATACTGTCATTGAACATGCCACAGAGCTCATCACATTGGAAATGCCTATAAGACAGATCCTTTGGATATCACAACAACTCCACTCAGATGTGAATAGCATGGTGGGTCATCGTATATCATTAAACTTCAAAAGTCCTCACAGTTTATTTTATTTTTGCTGAAGCTTGTTCTCAAGAGCCTTTCTGTCATGGACTATCACAATGACTGCTCCTGTCATTGACCATTCATCCTTCTGTCCTGGGTTCACATTCTTCTTGTCTCTGAATCTACGTTCCGTCCTTACTCACAGGGACAGGTCCAGCTTTTTACCCGCAGCTCTCTGCATCAAATGCATGGCTTCTCACTGAGCTTTAACCTTCTCCATTGTATGAAGCAATTACTGCTTATGGGCTTTTTCAAGCCCCACTCTCACTCTGCTGAAATGTTAATGCTCTGAGGCTCAATCTGAGCAATACCACCTCCCCCACACAGCTCCCCACCAACACAATCCAGAAACTCCCCCTCCCACTTCTTCAGCTCCTTTAGACTCCTCCTGAGGCTCGATCTCACAGAGTGAGCCAAGTGCTCTTCACATCATCCCTGCCAGACAACTAAACATCTCTCCTCCAAAGATGGAGTCTGTCCCTCTTTCTGTCCAACAAAACTGTGACCCCCTTCACTGTCCTTAGTGAAAAAATTGAAAGCTTTCTAATTAGCCCCTCCACTATTGCATCACAGGGAGACAGACAGCCAAACCAAACCAACCTTTCTGATTAGGTTACTTACAGCGTGGAAACAGGTCCTTCGGCCCAACAAGTCCACACCGACCCTCTGAAGAGCAACCCACCCACAACCTTTCCCCTACACCTAACACTACAGGCAATTTTGCATGGCCAATTCACCTAACCTGCACACTTTTGGACTGTGGGAAGAAACCAGAGCACTCAGAGGAAACCCATGCCGACACGAGGAGAATGTGCAAACGCCACACAGACAGTTGCGTGAGGCAGGAATTGAACGTGGGTCTCTGGCACTGTGAAGCAGCAGCGCTAATCACTGTGCCAACGTGCTGTTCTACCTCTGCATTCACAACACAGTACAATTAAAGTCTTCAAAGTCCCTCAAAATTGACTGGAATGATTCCTGAACAGACTTTTTGGATAACTAATCCCAGACTCTGCAAATAATCAATTCTTGTCATCATGTCTGCAGCTTAAACAAAATTCTTATCAATTTATTCACCATACTTTAACGTCAGGAAAGCAAAATTAAATAACAAAGTCATCTAATTGCTCTAAGTTAAAGGCTCTAGCATTTTCATGATGACACAAAAAGTCAATCTTCTAGCATTCAGTTCCTTTAACGGTTTCAGTAATTGAGAATATACAACAGAATGGCACCTTAGTCTTGTTTTGGAAATGTCAACACCAGCCTTGGGGAGTGGGTTAGATTACATTACTTACAGTGTAGAAACAGGCCCTTCGGCCCAACAAGTCCTCACCGCCGAAGTGTAGATCACCCAGACCCATACATTTACCCCTTCACCTAACACTACGAGTAATTCAGCATGGCCAATTCACCTAACCTGCACATTTTTGGATTGTGGGAGGAAACCGGAGCAAACCCATGGAGAATGTACAAAATCCACACAGAGAGGCGCCTGAGGTGGGAATTGAATCCGGGTCTCTGGCAGTGTGAGGCAGCAGTGCTAACCACTGTGCCACCATGCTGCCAGGATGAATGCTTTCACATTATGACCTTTGTTTTCAGCCCCAGTCACACAGAGAACAGACAAACCAATACACACTGTTCAATGATAAATAAAAGAAAGGAATAAAACTGGTCAGATTACTTTAGTGGGTTTCATGAAGCATTGTTCCACAGACATAGATGATGCTTTCTTGGTTGATTTTCTGAAGATGTTGGTCAGGCTTACATTGACAATTTGCTCAGATAAAGGCAATAATGCTTGTAAGTTAGCTTTCTATTCTCTGAACTTCCAAGAGATGCTCCTGCGAGGTTAAACAGGGAGCTTTCAAACCTTCTTGCTGTCACATCAACAGCCAGATCTCTTCTTCTACTGAAAACCCAGTCCAAAACCAAGTTACACTCTGACTACTCCCGAAAATAAAACAAAGATGATGTTAACTTTGCACTTCTTCCCAAACAGGCTGCCAGATCTGTCAGGAATCACTATCAATTTCTGTTTTTATTTCTGGCCATTCTCTGGCAGACTGTCTCCTTCATGAGGTCCCAATTGCTATCCAACATCTGCAGATGCCTTTTAAATGTTCTAATTGTTCCAGCCCCCACCACCTCCTCTGGCAGCTCATTCCATACACACACCACACACTGCATAAAAATGTTGCCCCAGGTCCCTTTTATATCCTCCCCCTCTCACATGAAAGGTTGGCTAAGGCTGGGTAACATGGTGCCACTATCGAAGCAAGGTGGCAAGGAAAAGCCATGGGACTATAGACCAGTGGCCTGACATGGTGGTGGGCAAATTGTTGGAGGGAATCCTGAGAGATAGAATTTATATGTGTTCGGAAAGGCAAAGACTGATTAAGGTTAGTCAGCACGGCTTTGTGCAAGGGAAGTCACGTATCACAAACTTAATTGAGTTTTTGTGAAGAACTAACAAAGAGATTTGATGAGGGCAGTGTAGTGAACATGATCTATATGGACTTCAGTAAGGCTTTCGACAAGGTTCCTCATGGGAAACTGGTTAGCAAGGTTAGGTCACATAGATTACAGGGCAAACTAGCCATTTGAGTACAGAACTGGCTTGAAGGTAGACGACAGAGGGTGCTAGTGGAGGGTTGGTTTTCAGACTGTGACCAATGGTGTGCTCCAAGGATCGGTGCTGGTTCCACTGCTTTTCGTCATTTATGTGTCACAAAGCTGGTCCTTTTTCTCAAAGTAACTTTGTCCTTGATTTTTTTCAGAGGGCTCATAGAACAGCCCAGGCTCCGAAATGGCTGAGTTAGTGCAGAGATGAATGGTATATTGGGGCCTGTTTTGTTTACCACAAAGTAGATGATACCTCGGGCCAATGGCTTTCATGTTTTAGAAATAACTTGTGTAATGAAAGGGGAGTGACCAGCTCTGGCCAGCTGAGGTTTTTTGGTTCAGGTACAGCAGGAGATGTGTAAAACAAGCTGCTGGACTTCTCTCTCTCCTTGCAAACTGTAAGTTGCCTGTGCCATGCGTTACTGTGTGTGCGAAGGGATGCGTGGGTTTTCGGAACAGCATAATTAAATCGGGTTTGGAGAGGGTACGTTCTCGGGTATTCTATTTTCTGTTCTTTGTGTTTCATTCTGTAATTTTGTAAATAAATATTGTTTATTTAAAACTTGGCAGTTGACCCAACAAATTTACACTGAGAATATCCGCTATGTACTAAGCTAAACAAATAGCAAAGTCATGGTCTGGGCTACCTGCTTGAGGAGGTTTTGAGGGGTCTGGCCTAGTCCATAACAGATATAAATGATTTGGATGTGAACATGGGAGGTACAGTTAGTAAGTTTGCAGATGACACCAAAATTGGAGGTATAGAGGTCAGCGAAGAAGGTTACCTCAGATTACAATGGGATCTTGATCAGATGGGCCAATGGGCTGAGAAGTGGCAGATGGAGTTTAATTTAAATAAATGTGAAGTGTTGCTTTTTTGAAAAGCAAATCAGAGCAGGATTATACACTGAATGGTAGGATCTTGGGGAGTGTTGCTGAACAAAGAGACCTTGGTTCATAGCTCTTTGAAAGTAGAGTTGTAGGTAGATAGGATCGGGAAGAAGGCATTTAGTATTCTTTCCTTTATTGGTCAGATTACTGAGTATAGGAGTTGGGAGGTCATTTTGCAGTTAGAAGGACATTGGTTAGGCCACTGTTGGAATATTGCATGCAATTCTGGTCTTCTTCCTATCGGAAGGCTGTTGTGAAACTTGAAAGGATTCAGAAAAGATTGACAAGCATGTTGCCTGGGTTGAAGGATTTGAGCTGTAGGGAGAAGTTGACTAGGCGGGGGTTGTTTTCCCTGGAGTGTTGAAGGCTGAGGGGAGATCTTACAGAGATTTATAAAATCATGAGGGGCACGAATAGGGTAAATAGGTCTTTTCCATGGGATGGGGGAGACCAGAACTAGAGGGCATAGGTTTAGAGTGAGAGGGGAAAGATATAAAAGGAACCTAAGGGGCAACATTTTCATGCAGAGTGTGGTGCATGTATGGAATGAGCTGCCAGAGGAAATGGTGCAGGCTGGTACAATTACAACATTTAAAAGGCATCTGGATGGGTATATGAATAGGAAGGGTTTAGAGGGATATGGGCCAGGTGCTGGCAGGTGGGACTAGGTTAAGTTACGCTATCTGGTCAATAGACAATAGACAATAGACAATAGGTGCAGGAGTACGCCATTCAGCCCTTCGAGCCTGCACCGCCATTCAATATGATCATGGCTGATCATTCCTAATCAGTATCCGCTTCCTGCCTTATCTCCATAACCCGTCTTTCCACTATCTTTGAGAGCTCTATCCATCTCTTTCTTAAATGAATCCAGAGACTGGGCCTCCACTGCCCTCTGGGGCAAAGCATTCCACACAGCCACCACTCTCTGGGTGAAGAAGTTTTTCCTCATCTCTGTCCTAAATGGTCTACCCCGTATTTTTTAGCTGTGTCCTCTGGTTCGGCACTCACCCATCAGCGGAAACATGTTTCCTGCTGCCAGAGTGTCCAATCCTTTCATAATCTTATATGTCTCAATCAGATCCCCTCTCAGTCTTCTAAACTCAAGGGTATACAAGCCCAGTCGCTTCAGTCTCTCAGTGTAAGGTAATCCCTCCATTCCAGGAATTGACCTCGTGAACCTATGCTGCACTTCCTCAATAGCCAGAATGTCTCTCCTCAAATTTGGAGACCAGAACTGCACACAGTACTCCAGGTGTGGTCTCACCAGGGCCCTGTACAGCTGCAGAAGCACCTCTTTGCTTCTATACTCAATCCCTCTTGTTATGAAGGCCAGCATGCTATTAGCCTTCTTCACTATATGCTGTACCTGCATGCTGGCCTTCATTGACTGGTGTACAAGAACACCCAGATCTCTCTGTACTGCCCCCTTACCTAAATTAATTCCATTGAGGTAGTAATCTGCCTTCCTGTTCTTGCCACCAAAGTGGATAACCATACATTTATCCACATTTAATTGCATCTGCCATGCATCTGCCCACTCACCTAACTTGTCCAGGTCACCCTGTAATCTCCTAACATCCTCATCACATTTCACCCTGCCACCCAGCTTTGTATCATCAGCAAATTTGCTAATGCTATTGCTGATACCATCTTCTATATCATTAACATATATTGTAAAAAGCTGTGGTCCCAGCACTGATCCCTGTGGTACCCCACTGGTCACTGGCTGTCATTCCGAAATGGAGCCGTTTATCACTACCCTTTGTTTCCTATCAGCCAACCAATTTTCAATCTAGGTTAGGCAGCATCCAAGGAAGAGGAAATTTGACATTTCGGGCATAAGCCTGATGAAGGACTTATGCCCGAAACGTCGAATTTCCTCTTCCTTGGATGCTGCCTGACCTGCTGCGCCTTTCCAGCAACACATTTTCAGCTCTGATCTCCAGCATCTGCAGACCTCACTTTCTCCTCAATTTTCAATCCAATCTAGTACTTTGCCCCCAATACCATGCGCCCTAAGTTTACTCACTAACCTCCTATGTGGAACTTTATCAAAAGCTTTCTGAAAGTCCGGGTACACATGGATGAGTTGGACCGAAGGAACTGGTTCCAAGCTGCACATCTCTACGAATCTATGACTCTAAGCTCTTTTCTAGGTTTGCTGGAACCAGTTCTCAGGTGCTGATCTAACTAATAACCAACGTCTGCTATCTGTTTAATCATTATGCTCTTCCCCAGTGATGAAGCATCTGCAGGACCTTTTGATCAGGAGCCAACATGCAATTAACCTCCAGACCTGACCTCACAAATAAATTAAGTTGATTGGTACATTTCCTTTGAACACAAACTGGTGCTCATAATCCAAAAGTCAAGTTTACTTCACAATTTCCAGCTCATAGCCTCAAACCACAATTGATGGAGTAAATATTTTAAAAATCAGCAAGAACTTTAGCACTTTCAAAATGATACAAAAAGGCAATTTTCTGGCGTTCAGTACGTTTAACTGTTTTAGTAGTTAAGTCAAAGAGAATGGCAACTTAGTCTTCTTCGGGAAGTATCAGCAACACCTATAGGGAATAGGTGCGTCATAACCAGGGTTTCTTGTAGAGAGACAATGCTGAAAGGTTTATGTGAAATGTCAGCTGCATGTGCAAATGACATTTTAATGAAAAAGAGGCCAAGGTTGCAATGTTCGATCAAAAAAAGATCAGTTTTCCCTTTAACTTCAGATCATTCTCTCCGATCTGCGAGTGAATATATGGAGGTCTCGGATGGCGGGAACCAGTAAGACTTACGAGAAATGAAATTGCACCAAATCACTGGTTTATTTCAAAATGGTCCTCCATTTTAACTGAGTACATTCATTCACAATTTTGATGCTTTTTCCCTCTGGAGGGCAGATTACTCAAGAAGATGGACTTTCACATCTGAGAGCATTTTCGGGAGAAACATGGAGCTCGGAATACACAATGTTTATGAGAAATGGAAATCACACATTAGGACGTCTCATTAGAATAAGATGAGTTATTCTTATTAATAAGAAGGTTTTCACTTAGAAACCACAAATACAGATCAAATATAGACACACACCTCTGGATTGTTTGAGAAGTCAATTTAAAATGGCCAAAGGAGGAAAGTTCAGCCTCAGCAAAGTGGGAGCTGAAAAAGAATTCTAGTCTCTCAAACAAAGTCTGGATTGATTTTGTTCATTTCTCAACAATCTTTCAATCAGTGCCCAGGGAAATTTCAGCACCTTCTTAAACTCTTCCCTGAAATTCCTCTGGGTAGCTGCATAAATACATGTGTTTGTGCAGGAATTCAGATATTTTATCATCGCTCCGCACTCAGTAGCAATATAAGCTGGGGATGTACGGTCTCCTCGATAGTAAATTGTGTTTGTTAATTTTGTCGTAATGAAGCTCACATTTGCTGTCAGCCACAACAATATAAAACTGCCCGATATCGTGAAGAGTAAAATGATGGATTTCCTTCGGTTCTCCATCTCTGAATCTCTCTCATTCTCACGTGTGTGACCTCGGAGAGCTCTACGGGCTCTAGTGGCCACTACAACACATCTCACTGTCAAAGAATTTAATAAAATGATTAAGGTGAATGGGAGCCAAACACTCCAAATGCTATGAAACCAGACAGACACTACACCAAATGTTGAGGAAAAAAATGTCAAACTTCCTCCACAGCCCCACCGAATTTTATTAATTATGCGTTCATGTTCGTATGCAAACCAAACAGTAATGTTCTTTATTAAGATCAGGACAGAGAACATTGTTATAACCACAGATGCTGATCCTTTGGTGCAATATTTTGCTTTCAACTTCTGGTGGCAGATAATTATGAAACGGTCAAATGTGAAAGAGACAGTGAACCAAATGGTCAAATCAAGGCTGACAACGGTCATGTATAAAATGAAGGTGCACACAGGAGTGTGAGACAGGAATGAAAGTGGAAAATGATAACTCAAAATATAATACACCATTATATTTATGAACAAGACTAGTAGATTTGCTGTTGCCATGGCCATCATGTAGAGAGAGATACATTTGGAAAGACCACATTTTCCTTGGCAGAGAATTACAATTGTTATTAGGTTCACTGTAAGAAATAGAAAAGGAGAGATTATTAGTACCACAATCTAAAACAATGATAATAATAATAAAACAATAATAAACAACTAAAAAAAAATTCAAGATGTTCAACAGAATGTATTCCATTGAAAATCAAAAACTCATTCAGTAAGATCCATCCAGGTTTATTCAGAGAGCTAAGGGCAGTTCATTCATTCATTCATTCATTAGATGAGGGTATTTCTAACTCGGTCAGCAAGTATTCCCCATTTCAAATTGACCAGAGAACATTTCACAGTTGACAATTTTGCAGGCAGTCAAATATGGGCCAGACCCAATAGCAGTGTCAGATTTGTTTTTCTAAGGGAGAATAGTAAAATTGATGCTTTTATTTCTCTAAAAGAATGACATTGTTTGTATGGTGACTATTATGTTCACTTTAGAAAATTTCCGACATTTATTGAAGTCAAATTTCCGCCACCCTTCCACCACCACCACCCCCTCCCCCTCCATGGTGTGATCGAGACCTATTTTCCCAGAACAGTGGTCTGAGGTTTCAGATTTCTAATTAATGATATTGCTGTCACTACCATGACCACTGCTAACTGTAGCATGAAGCTATGTTAATTTTGCAATGAATTAAAGCACAATGGAAGTCTGGGAATCTTTCTGAGTGCAGCACAAGCCATGAAAAGTTGATAAAAATAGAAGAAACAAAATATGAGATCAAACTGGCCATTAATAAAGTGACAAATGGTCATGGCATTCAAAGGCCTACCAAAAAGAGTAGTTAAACTAAATGTTAGCCCCTTAGCTAAAACAAAATCATACTATGACCAAATTGTAGAGATATTGAACAAACATTTTGTGTCTGCCTTGACAGTCAATGTCTCATACCAAAATAAGCAGTAACCTCTCCCCTATTAAGAATAAGGATATTAAACAAATTAGTATCAGCTAGACAATGACAAGGAAGTAAAATTAGTGCTTACTCAGTGAAGGGTAATAATTTAACATGGATAGCAGATTGAGTAAGTACAGGTTCAATATCGAGTTAGCTTATTTTAATTCCAGATATTTATTGAATTCACATGGAATTGAAGGGAAAGTAGGAATAAATGTATTATTTTTAACTGGGCAGACCATGACAAGATAAGTGCTACAAGAATCAGTGCCTTGGCTTCAGTGATTTCGAGAATAAAAAAGTCAGCGAGGAATGTATCTAAGTCTGTTGACAATGCAAAACTGGGTGGAACTGTAAGTTGCAAGGAGAACCCAGAGAAGCTGCATAGAAACTAAGACAAGTTAATTGAGTAGACAACAATGTAACTGTTTGAGTATTAAGCACGGGAGTTTTCAGAGAGACCTATGTGCACTTGTACACGAAACACAGAGAGTGAGGAAAGGTGATACCCTGTGAATGGAAAGGCAGAATAAATTTGGCCAATACCCCCTAAAGTTTTGAAGAATGAGAGGTTGTCTCATGAAACATTCAAGATTAGGAAGGGGCTTGATAGATCGATACTGAAAGATATTCCCACTGATTTGGCAATCTAGAATATATGAACACAGTTTGAGGTTTGGGGCAATAATTTAAGAAGCAGAAGAAAAAAATCTTCATTAAAGGATTGATAAACTATGGAAATTTTTATTCCACAAGATTGTGGATATTCTATTACTGGCTGAGGGGGATAGATCTTTGGTTTCTCAGGCAATCCATGGATGAACGGAATGGATGAGAAAGTCGAGTTGAATCACAAGATTAGTCATGATTGTTTTGAATGGCTGAACATGCTCAAAGGTGTATTCCGGGGAATTTCCAGACTAGGAGGTACATTTTAAGGTGAGAAAAGAGAGATTTCAAGAAGACATGAGGGGCAATGTTTTACACAGAGGGTGGCTTGCATGTGGAATGATCTTCCTGAGGAAGTGATGGGTGTGGGCACTATTACAAAATGAAAAAGTCTTTTGGATAAGTCCATGAGTCGGAAAGATTGGGCAGGGTATGGCCCAGAAGCAGGCAGGTAGGACTGGCCTAGTTTGGGATTATGTTCAGCAGAGACTGGTTTGCCCTAAGGGTGTGTTTCTGTGCTGTGTGACTCTAGACAGAAACACAGTTTGAAAGAATTTTACCCGATTCCATGCAAATTTCAGCATAGCAATGTGAGAAAAATTATTATTGAAGCCATCATGTGGGAAATCTATCCACATGTTTACATTACATCCCAGTGTTGGCACTAAATGATAGGTTGGTACAAACATCTTAGCATTCACTGAACTGAACTAAACTCCTTGCAAACAAATTTGCACATCCCAAAATCTATAAGATTATCAGATTAAAGAAACTTTGAAAATGAGAGCAAGAGGTTCATGAGTTAGTTTGAACAACTAACAACAGTCACACAGAAAATGAATTACATTATTGAACAAGCAGGCAGAACAGGGTGAATGTTTATACTGATTTATGACAAATAGATTACAGCAACTTACCAGGGATACCAATAACTGAGAGAATCGAGTAATAATTCTCTTTTACAAGCAGAATAATTTGTTGCTCCATTCTGAATAGTGTCCAAGCTGAAAGAATTTGACTAGTGCATGGCTGATACATGAGCAGGGAATTCTCTATTTATTCACACATCAGTCCTCCAGTGAGTCAGATACATTACATCATTCCTGACATTAGCTACAATGATTTAACAAATAAGCTCAAATCCTTTTATTGTTTGTCTAACATTTCCACAGGAAAAAATTGTTTGAAAATACTGTTTATCAATTTTGTCAAATACCTACAATGAAACAACTTTTCACAAATATAATTGTAATCTGTCAATATTGTGATGGTTCCGTCTCTTCATGCAGGATTGCTGGAGACCGATCTCCCAGTAGTTGTTACCCTGACTCTGCTCATAAGTCATCTGTAATGTCACTTTCCTCCACCACACCAGTTGAGTGTATTCTACCAGTATTAGTGGTATTAGATATTTTCAATTGAGTTTACTATGTTATTGCAATACTGAATATACCTTATTTTGTCAGTAACATCCACTGTGTTACTCCCAACAAATTGATCTTGCATTGGCATGACCATGTTACTCTGGTACTAGTTATAACCTACTGGACACTTAAGTTAACTGTTTTCTAGTGATGTCCCACATTGATACTAGAGCTGTGTTACTTCCAGTACTAATGATATAATGCAGCGACATGAGAGTTAACTGCATTGCACCAACACAAATGGCGTCTTTCATTAACACGAAAATTAATTGTGTTATTACATATTCTGGATTCAATCAAAGAATAGGCTAAATTAGACATGCTATTGTACAACAAATTAGGGTTAATTAATAACTTCATAGGAGGGATGGCCTGAAGCAGCTGTGACCATAATATGATTGAACCTTAGGTTAATTTGAGAGAAAAAAAAAGAGTGGCACTTTAAACTTAAATGAGGATATCCAAAGTTTGTACCCAAACCTTTGAGTACAGGACTTGAGATGTATTGTCGAGGTTATACAGAATGTTGGTGAAGCCGTTTCTGGAGTACTGTGTCCAGGTCTGGTCACCCTGTTATAGGAAGGATATTATTAAGATGAAGAGGGTTCAGAACAGATTTAAAGCATGTTGCCAGGCATGGAAGATTTGAGTTATAATATGGACAAGCTGGATAGACTGGGAGGTTTCTCACTAGAGCATAAGAAGTTGAGGAGTGATCTCATAGAAGTTTATAAATTCCAAAGGAGTATAGATAAGATGAATGGCAAGTGCTTTTTCCCTCCATTTCAAGAATAGGAAGCATATTTTTTAAGGTGAAAAGAGAAAGATTTAAAAAAGACATGAGGGGTAACATATTTTAAACAGAAAGTGGCTTGTGTCCAGAATGAACTTCCACAGGAGGTGATGGATATGGGTACAGTTACAAAGTTTACAAGATATTTGGAAAAGGACATGAATGAGAAATGTTTGGAAAATGGGATATGGGCCAAGTGCAGGCAAGTGGGATCATTTTTGTTTGGGAAACTTGGTCAGCATGGACTGGTTGTCCCAAAGGGTCTGTTCCATGCTGGATGACTTAATGACTCCATCATTCTTGTTTATAAAGATCAAAATAGCGAATACAGGTATTGTTATAACCACAGATGCTGATCTCTTAGTGCATTGGTTTGTTTTAAACCTCTAGTGGCAGATAATTATAAAATGGTCA
Organism: Hemiscyllium ocellatum; assembly: GCF_020745735.1. NCBI lineage: Eukaryota > Metazoa > Chordata > Chondrichthyes > Orectolobiformes > Hemiscylliidae > Hemiscyllium > Hemiscyllium ocellatum. The sequence goes on along the minus strand of NC_083403.1, from coordinate 109,455,163 downwards.
AATGTGAAAGAGACAATGAACCAAACAGTCAAATCATGGCTAACAACAGTCATATACAAATTGAAACTACATACAGGAGCGTGAGACAGGAATATATATGGAAAGTGATCAGTGAAAATGTAATACGCCTTTTTATTGATTATCAAGACCAGTAGATTTGCAGTTGCCATGGCCACCATGTAGAGAGGGATACATTTGGAAAGACCACACTTTCCTTGGAGGAGAATTACAATTGTTATTAGGTTCAATGCAGGAAAGAGAAAGGAGAGGTTATAAATAACACTATCTAAAAGTTATTGTTGTAAATATACAACAAGAAACATTTAAAGAATTGATTCAAAATGTTCAACAAGAATACATTCCACTGAATATCAAAGATCCATCCACGGTTTACCCAGGAAGTTAAGGACAGTGATTTTATTCATTCATCAGATGTGGGTATTTCTAACTTGGTCAACAAGTATTCCAATTTCAAAATGACCAGAAAACATGTCAGCATTCAGCATTTTGCTTTGGTGTAGAGTCAAATGTATACCAGACCCAATAATGATGGAAGATTTCCTTTTCAAAGGACAACTCATGAAAGAGATGCGCTATTTTCAATATATAAAAAAGACAATAGTTACATGGTTGTTATTAGGTTAGATTTTTAAAATTTCGTATATTTATTGAATTAGAATTTCCCCACTTGCCATGGCAGGATCCTTACCAACATTCCTAGAACAGTAGACTGAGGTTTTAGAATTGTCATCCAATGACATCGCCAACATACCAACACTTCTGCTCAGCATAGCAAGAGATTATTTTAATGTTACAATAAATTAAGGCACAATGGAGGATTGGGTATCTTTTAGAATTCAGCAAAGGCCATCAAAAGTTGGTAAAAATGGAAAAAATGAAATATGAGAGTAAACAGGTCATGCATGTAAAAACAGATGGTCATGGCTGTCAACCGGATGTGAAAAGGAAGTCCTTTAGTAAAAAACACAGTTTAAATTATAATGGACAGAATAAGTGGCAGAGGTATTGAACAAACATTTTGTGTCTGTCCTTCCCTTAAATGTTTCATACCAAAAGTAAAATGTCCCAGTGCCTAATAGTACGAAGGAAATTAAACAAATTAATATCATCTGGAGAACCTTGAGGAAGTAAAATTAGGGTGAATTAATTGCAACGAATTAAAATTAGTTAACTATGTTACTCCAGTTCTAGTGATAGCCTGCATTGACACTAGAGCTGACCATGTTACTTCCAGTTCTAACGCTACCTTATATTTTATTAGAATTACTTGTGTTATTACGATACTAATTTTGCTTGCGCATTCTGGTTTCAACCAAAAAACAGGCTAAACCAGGTATAGTATTGTTCAACAAATCAGGATTAATTAATGACTTCAAAGGAGGAATGACCTGGAGCAGAAGTGGCCATCCTATGATTGAAATTCACATCAGCTTGAGAGAGAGAATATTGGGTCCAAATAGAGTCATGGAATCATAGAGAGGTACAGCACAGAAGCAGACCCTTCGGTCCAACTCGTCCATGACGACCAGATATCCAAACCCAATCTAATCCCACCTGCCAGCACCTGGCCCATATCCCTCCAAACCCTTCCTATTCATGTACCCATCCAGATGCCTTTTAAAAGTTGCAATTGTACTAGCCTCCACCACTTCCTCTGTCAGTTTATTCTATATACTTACCACACTCTGCGTGAAAAAGTTGCCATGTAGGTCTCTTTTATATCTTTCCCCTCTCACCCTAAACCTATGCCCTCTCGTTCTGGACTCCCCCAGACCAGGGAAGAGACTTTGTCTATGTATCCAATCCATGCTCCTTATGATTTTATAAACCAGTATAAGTTAATCCCTCAGCCTCCAACACTCCAGGGAAAACAGCCCCAGCCTACTCAACCTCTCCCTATAGCTCAAATCCTCCAACCCTGGCAACATGCTTGTAAATCTTTTCTGAACCTTTTCACGTTTCACAGCATCCTTCTAATAGGAAGAAGACCAGAATTGCACATAATATTGCACACAATAGTGGCCTAACCAATGTCCTGTACAGCCGCAATTTGACCTCCCAACGTCTGTACTCAATACTCTGACCAATAAAGGAAAGCATACCAAACATCTTCTTCACTATTCTATCTATGTGCAGCTCTACTTTCAAGGGGCTATGAACCCGCACTCCAAGGTCTCTTTGTTCAGCAACACTCCCCAGGACCTTACCATTAAATGTATAAGACCTGCTAAGATTTGCTTTCCCAAAATGCAGCACCTCGCATTTATCTAAATTAAACTCCATCTGCCACTTCTCAGCTCGTTGGTCCATCTGGTCAAGAACCTATTGTAATCTGAGGTAACCTTCTTCGCTGTCCACTACACCTCCAATTTTGGTGACATCTGCAATCTTACTGACTATACCTCTTGAGCTCACATCCAAATCATTTATATAAATGATGAAAAGTAGAGGGCCCAGCACCGATCCTTGTGGCACACCCCTGGTGACAGGCCTCCAGTCTGAAAAACATCCTTCCACCACCACCACCCACTGTCTTCTATCGTTGAGCCAGTTCTGTATCCAAATGGCTAGTTCTTCCTGTATTCCATGAGATCTAACCTTGCTAACCAGTCTCCACTGGGGAACATTGTTGCATGCCTTACTGAAGTCCATATAGATCATATCTACTGCTCTGCCCTCATCAATTCTCTTTGTTACTTCATCAAAAAACTCAATCAAGTTTGTGAGACATGATTTCCCATGCACTAAGCCATGTTGATTATCCCTAATCAGTCCTTGCCTTTCCAAATACATGTACATCCTGTCCCTCAGGATTCCTCTAACAACATGCCCACCACCGAATCAGGCTCTCTGGTCTATCGTTCCCTGGCTTGTCCTTACCACCTTTCCTAAACAGTGGCGCCACGTTAGCCAATCTCCAGTCTTCTGGCACCTCACCTGTGACTATCGATGATACAAGTATCACAGTAAGAGGTCCAGCAAGCACTTCCCCAGCTTCCCACAGAGTTCTAGGGCATTTTACAATTAAATTGTGATAACTACAGATTATGTTCAGACCTTTGAGAATAGGAGTTTGGACATTATGTTGAGGTTGTGCAGAGTATTGGTCAGGCCTCTTCTGAGTACTGTGTTCAGTTCTGGTTGCTTTGCCATTTGAAGGTTTTTACTAAGCTGGAGCTGGTTCACAAGAAATATACAGGATGTTGCCAGAATTGGATGGTTTGAGTTATAAGAAGATGCTGGATAGGCTGGGACTATTTTCACTGGGGAGTAGGAGGTTGAGGGGTGAACTTATAGAGGTGTATAAAATCATAAGGGGTATAGATAAGGTGAACAACAGCTGTCTTTTCCCTTGGGCAGGGGATTTCAAGGCTAGTGAACATACATTTAAAGGAAGAGGCAAATTATTTAAAAATAACATGAGGTGCAATTTAATTACTCAGCGAATGGTTTGTGTGTGGAATGAGCTTCCAGAGAAGTGGTGGATGTCAGGACAATTGCAACGTTTAAAAGACATTTGGATAACTAATGAATAAGAAATGTTTGGAGGATATGGGCCAAGCACTGGACCATTTTAGTTTGGGAAACTTGGTCAGAATCAACTGATTGGCTGTGTTTCTGTGCTGTACGAGTGTATGACTCTATGATTCTTGGTAGATTTGAACTATAGCCAGCTCAGCACGCTTGGGGACGCAACCATGGCTGGTGTCTCAGCCTCCATTGCAATACAGGCCACAAAAATTCTAATTCCTGTCATCCTGGCTGTGGATACCAGAGTGCAGAGGTGTTTCTAGATGCATAAAATGTGAGAGCAAACATGACAAGTGATGTTATTCATCTATTCTTTATTTTCCCCTCTTTAACACTGCAGGCGATTCTGTTTGCTTTAATTAAATGGTATGGCTCTGAATTAAATTTAACTTCTACGTTTTGCAACCTGGTAAGTCATGAGAATTGAAATTTCACTGGGGCCACAGTGTTGTTCTATTAAGGAGCAGGGATTCTTTAATTTTTTAATTAAGTGAGGTTTATCTGCAATCAATATTTATTCATGTGCGAAGATGTAATTTTTCACATGTGAAACAGTTCACATGTTATGCCTGAGCTGCCCACCAACATGATGTTACCCAGGAAGAGATCACCAAGTTGTATTCCAATCTGATTAGGGACCAGCAACAAAACCAGAAATTGCTGGCGAGACTCAGCAGGTCTGGCAGCGTGTGTCGGATGAAAGCTGAGTTAACATTTTGAGTTCAGTGACATTTCATCAGATCTGTTAGTACCTTGGAGAAAGTTGTGTTTTTACTGGAGCTGAAGAGGGAGAGGAGGTGTAGGGGCGGTGCATGCGAATACATGGAGACAGAGAAATGTAAACAGAGCAGGTAACCAAGGCGATAATGAATAACAGGCCAGAGCAGGAGAACAACTATGTACATGGTTATAAAAGCTGAGAATGAGAAAATGGGTTAGCTGTGTCGAATGCATATAATGTGATAATGGGCCAAGGAGTGTGTGGGAATGGGTGACTGTGCTAAAAGCAGCCCATGTCATAACAGGACCAGTTGAGGGGTAGGAATAAACTGTGGTTGGATGGAATCAAACACTAAAGTTATTGAACTCGATGTTAAATCCGAGAGGCTCCTACAGGGTTTCAAATTGAAAATTAGAGATTGTTCTTTGAGCTTGTGCTGAACCTTACAACAGCAAGCCCAAGACAGAATCACTGGCCAGCACAATCACCTGATGAAGGAGCAGCGCTCCGAAAGCTAGTGTGCTTCCAATTGGACTATAACCTGGTGTTGGACTATAACCTGGTGTTGTGTGGTTTTAACTTTGGCCAGGGAACACAGTGGTGTGTTGGAGGAGCAGGCAACTGGAAGCTCAGGGTCAGTATCCAGCATCCTCAGTTCTTTGTTTCATTTTAGTGACAAGTAATTTTTACTTGGAAAATAAACAGTGGACTTGCTGAGAGAACAAAGCCACAAGATTCCATGGTTTTTAACAAACAGAACACTTGATTTGATTTGATTTGATTCTTTCGATTTGATTTATTATTGTTACATGTACCAAGGTAGAGTGAAAGATTTTGTTTTGTGCCCAGTACAGACAGATAATATAATACAAAGATCATGGAGTGGTAGAACAGAGCGAGGAATACGTAACTACGGCTGAAAAGGAAAGCACAAAAAGGAAGATCAACATTAGATTTGAAATTTGAGAGATCCATTCGGAAGGCTAATATCAGAGGAGAAGAAGCTGTTCTTGAATCTGTTGGTATGTGCGTTTAAGCCTTTGTATCTTCTGCCTGATGGAAGAGATTGGAAGAGATTATAAACAGGGTGGGAGGTGTCTTTGATGATGTTGGCCTTTCCGAGGCAGGGAGAAGTGTTGGTAGAGTCAATGGATGGAAGGTTGGTTTGTGTGATGGACTGTGCTGTCTTCACAACTCTCTGTAGTTTCTTACAATCCTGGGCTGAACAGTAGCCATACTGAGCTGTGATGCATTCAGATAGAATGCTTTTCTGTGGTGCATGTATAAAAGTTGCTGAGAGTCCTTGTGGACATTCTGAATTTCCTTAGCCTCCTGAGGAAGAGGTGGTGTCGTGCCTTCTTGAATGTTACATCAATGTGGATGGGTCCAGGACAGAGTGACGGTGATCCTCACTCCTAGGAACTTGAAAATCTCAACCATCTCCACCTCAAATACTACACTATACACTCTCACACACACTCACACACAGGTGACCACACTACACTGTACACTCTCACACACACTCACACCACAGGTGACCCCATTACACTATACATTCTTACACACAGATGAGCACACTACACTGTACACCCTCACACACACTCACACCAGAGGTGAGCACACGACACTGTACACTCTTCCACACACTCACACACAGGTGACCCCACTACATGATATACTCTCACACAGAGGTGACCCCACTACACTTACACTCTCACACACAGGTGAGCACACTACACTGTACACCCTCACACACACTCACACCACAGGTGACCCCACTACACTATACACTCTCACACACAGGTGTCCACACTACAATATGCACTTTCACACACATTCACACACAGGTGACCACACTACACTGTACACACTCACACATACTCACACCACAGGTGACCCCACTACAGTATACACTCTCACACACACTCACACAGAGGTGACCACATTACACTGTATACACTCACACATACACCACAGGTGACCCCACTACACTGTACACTCACACACACTCACACACAGGTGACCTCACTAAACATACTCTCATACACACTCACACACAGGTGACCCCACTACACTATACACTCTCACACACACTCACACCACCGGTGACCCCACTACACTGTACAGTCTCACACACACTCACACCACAGGTGACCACTCTACACTATACACTCTCTCACACACACACAGGTGACCGTACTACACTGTACACTCTCACAAACACTCACACTACCAGTGACCCCACTACACTACACACTCTCACACACATTCACAGCACAGGTGACCACACTACATTGTACACTCTCACATGCACTCACAACACTAGTGACCCACTACACTATACACTCTCCCACACACTCACACATGTGACCCCACTACACTGTACACTCACACACACTCACACACAGGTGACCCCACGACACTGTACACTCTCACACACACTCACACCACAGGTGACCACACTACACTACACACTCACACAGAGGTGACCACACTACACTATACACTCTCACACACACTCACACACAGGTGACCACACTACACTGTACATTCTCACATACACACTCACACCACAGGTGTCCCCACTACACTATACACTCTCACATACACACTCACACCACAGGTGACCCCACTACACTATACACTCTCACACACACTCACACCACAGGTGACCACTCTACACTATACACTCTCTCACACACACACAGGTGACCGTACTACACTGTACACTCTCACAAACACTCACACTACCAGTGACCCCACTACACTACACACTCTCACACACATTCACAGCACAGGTGACCACACTACATTGTACACTCTCACATGCACTCACAACACTAGTGACCCACTACACTATACACTCTCCCACACACTCACACATGTGACCCCACTACACTGTACACTCACACACACTCACACACAGGTGACCCCACGACACTGTACACTCTCACACACACTCACACCACAGGTGACCACACTACACTACACACTCACACACACTCACACAGAGGTGACCACACTACACTATACACTCTCACACACACTCACACACAGGTGACCACACTACACTGTACATTCTCACATACACACTCACACCACAGGTGTCCCCACTACACTATACACTCTCACATACACACTCACACCACAGGTGACCCCACTACACTATACACTCTCACATACACACTCACACCACCGGTGACCCAACTACACTGTACAATCTCCCACACACTCATACACAGGTGACCCCACTACACTAAACACTCTCACACACACTCACACCACAGGTGTCCCCACTACACTGTACACTCACATACACTCACACACAGGTGACCGCACTACATTGTACACTCTCCCACACACTCAAACACAGGTGACCCCAATACACTGTACATCTTCACACACACTCGCAGCACAGGTGACCCCACTACTCAACACACACACACACACACACACACACACTCACACACAGGTGACCACACTACATTGCACACTCTCACACACACTCACACACAGGTGACCACACTACACTATACACTCTCACATACACACACACAGGTGACCCCACTACACTATACACTCTCACAACACTCACACCACAGGTGACCCCACTACACTACACACACACACACACACACACACACACTCACACACAGGTGACCCCACTACACTATACACTCTCACAACACTCACACCACAGGTGACCCCACTACACTACACACACACACACACACAAACACACACACACAGGTGACCCCACTACACTATACATTCTCACAAACACACACTGGTGACCCCACTACACTGTACACTCTCACAAACACACATACACAGGTGACCCCACTACACTAAACACTCTCACACACACTCACACCACAGGTGACCCCACTACACTGTACACTCTCACATACACACTCACACCACAGGTGACCCCACTACACTGTACAATCTCCCACGCACTCACACCACAGGTGACCCCACTACACTACACACTCACACACACTCACACACAGGTGACCACACTACACTATACACTCTCACATACACACTCACACCACAGGTGACCCCACTACACTATACACTATCCCACACACTCACACACAGGTGACCACACTACACTATACACTCTCACATACAAAAGGTGACCGCACTACATTGTACATTCTCCCACACACTCAAACACAGGTGACCCCAATACACTGTACATCTTCACACACACTCGCAGCACAGGTGACCCCACTACAATATACACTCTCACACACACTCACACACAGGTGACCCCACTACACTACACACACACACACACACACTCACACCACAGGTGACCCCACTACACTGCACACACACACACACACACACACTCACACACAGGTGACCCCACTACACTATACACTCTCACAACACTCACACCACAGGTGACCCCACTACACTACACACACACACACACACACTCACAAACAGGTGACCCCACTACACTATACATTCTCACAAACACACACCACAGGTGACCCCACTACACTGTACACTCTCACAAACACACATACACAGGTGACCCCACTACACTAAACACTCTCACACACACTCACACCACAGGTGACCCCACTACACTGTACACTCTCACATACACACTCACACCACAGGTGACCCCACTACACTGTACAATCTCCCACACACTCACACCACAGGTGACCACACTACACTATACACTATCCCACACACTCACACACAGGTGACCACACTACACTATACACTCTCACATACAAAAGGTGACCGCACTACATTGTACATTCTCCCACACACTCAAACACAGGTGACCCCAATACACTGTACATCTTCACACACACTCGCAGCACAGGTGACCCCACTACAATATACACTCTCACACACACTCACACACAGGTGACCACACTACATTGCACACTCTCACACACACTCACACACAGGTGACCCCACTACACTGTACACTCTCACACACACTCACACCAGAGGTGACCACACTATGCTATACACTCTCACATACACTAACACGCAGGTGACCACACTACACTGTACACTCTCACACACAATCACACCACAATGTCCCCACTACACTATATTGTACACTCTCACACACTCACATGAAAGGTGACCTTGCTTCACGATACACTCTTGCACACACAGACAAGCACACATAGACACACATACACTCTTACACACTCACACACTCCTACACTCACACAGACCCTCGCTCATACACATGTTTTCTCTCTCACACACACTCCATCACACTCATGTACACACTGTATCAAGCATGCACAGACACACACTCTCACATGCGCCCGCGCATACACACACACACACACACACACACACAATCTCTCCGTCTCTCCCACACAGATGCACCGACACACACATATTTGCTTTCTCCCTCCCTTTCTCTCTCTCTCTCCCTCTGTCTCACACACACACACACACACACACACACACATCTTAGTCTATGGGGTGAATTTGCATTTGCAGATTTGTATTTGTAGATATGTTCTGTTTTGTTCAAAAAACACACAATCTGTAGGTAGTCAGTCCATGTGGCATTTTATACATTCCTACTTTGAAAATAGAACCAGTCTGACTCAAGGTTGGGATACAGACAGCTCAGAAGATACCTGAGAGCATTAACATTTCAGTGCACTGAGAGAGTGGGCATTGAAAAATCCCATATCATAACAGGACTGGATGTGGGGTGGGACAAAGCCATTCAAGGATGGAATCAACCATTCAAGTTATTGAAATCAACGTTAAGTCTTAGATGTTGCAGGGTGTCAAAGCGAAAAAATAAGAAATTGTTCTTTGAGCTTGCACTGAGCTCTACTGGAATATGACAGCAAGCCTGAGATAGTAATGCTGGCTAGGGAACATGGTGATGTGTTAACGAGGAAAGCAACTGGGAGGTCAGTATCAATGTGCAGAATCCTCAGTTCTTTGATTTATTTTAGGGATCAGTAACCTTTATTTGTAAAGAGTGGATTTGCTGAGAGAATGAAACCACATGATTCCATGCATTTGAACAAACACAACATTTTACAATACAAGGTGAATTCAATCAACAGTCCACGTACAACTCATTTCTAACATCCATAATTAACAGATGGTACACACGGGTAACATACTGTCATTGAACATGCCACAGAGCTCATCACATTGGAAATGCCTATAAGACAGATCCTTTGGATATCACAACAACTCCACTCAGATGTGAATAGCATGGTGGGTCATCGTATATCATTAAACTTCAAAAGTCCTCACAGTTTATTTTATTTTTGCTGAAGCTTGTTCTCAAGAGCCTTTCTGTCATGGACTATCACAATGACTGCTCCTGTCATTGACCATTCATCCTTCTGTCCTGGGTTCACATTCTTCTTGTCTCTGAATCTACGTTCCGTCCTTACTCACAGGGACAGGTCCAGCTTTTTACCCGCAGCTCTCTGCATCAAATGCATGGCTTCTCACTGAGCTTTAACCTTCTCCATTGTATGAAGCAATTACTGCTTATGGGCTTTTTCAAGCCCCACTCTCACTCTGCTGAAATGTTAATGCTCTGAGGCTCAATCTGAGCAATACCACCTCCCCCACACAGCTCCCCACCAACACAATCCAGAAACTCCCCCTCCCACTTCTTCAGCTCCTTTAGACTCCTCCTGAGGCTCGATCTCACAGAGTGAGCCAAGTGCTCTTCACATCATCCCTGCCAGACAACTAAACATCTCTCCTCCAAAGATGGAGTCTGTCCCTCTTTCTGTCCAACAAAACTGTGACCCCCTTCACTGTCCTTAGTGAAAAAATTGAAAGCTTTCTAATTAGCCCCTCCACTATTGCATCACAGGGAGACAGACAGCCAAACCAAACCAACCTTTCTGATTAGGTTACTTACAGCGTGGAAACAGGTCCTTCGGCCCAACAAGTCCACACCGACCCTCTGAAGAGCAACCCACCCACAACCTTTCCCCTACACCTAACACTACAGGCAATTTTGCATGGCCAATTCACCTAACCTGCACACTTTTGGACTGTGGGAAGAAACCAGAGCACCCAGAGGAAACCCATGCAGACACGAGGAGAATGTGCAAACGCCACACAGACAGTTGCGTGAGGCAGGAATTGAACGTGGGTCTCTGGCACTGTGAAGCAGCAGCGCTAATCACTGTGCCAACGTGCTGTTCTACCTCTGCATTCACAACACAGTACAATTAAAGTCTTCAAAGTCCCTCAAAATTGACTGGAATGATTCCTGAACAGACTTTTTGGATAACTAATCCCAGACTCTGCAAATAATCAATTCTTGTCATCATGTCTGCAGCTTAAACAAAATTCTTATCAATTTATTCACCATACTTTAACGTCAGGAAAGCAAAATTAAATAACAAAGTCATCTAATTGCTCTAAGTTAAAGGCTCTAGCATTTTCATGATGACACAAAAAGTCAATCTTCTAGCATTCAGTTCCTTTAACGGTTTCAGTAATTGAGAATATACAACAGAATGGCACCTTAGTCTTGTTTTGGAAATGTCAACACCAGCCTTAGGGAGTGGGTTAGATTACATTACTTACAGTGTAGAAACAGGCCCTTCGGCCCAACAAGTCCTCACCGCCGAAGTGTAGATCACCCAGACCCATACATTTACCCCTTCACCTAACACTACGAGTAATTCAGCATGGCCAATTCACCTAACCTGCACATTTTTGGATTGTGGGAGGAAACCGGAGCAAACCCATGGAGAATGTGCAAAATCCACACAGAGAGGCGCCTGAGGTGGGAATTGAATCCGGGTCTCTGGCAGTGTGAGGCAGCAGTGCTAACCACTGTGCCACCATGCTGCCAGGATGAATGCTTTCACATTATGACCTTTGTTTTCAGCCCCAGTCACACAGAGAACAGACAAACCAATACACACTGTTCAATGATAAATAAAAGAAAGGAATAAAACTGGTCAGATTACTTTAGTGGGTTTCATGAAGCATTGTTTCACAGACATAGATGATGCTTTCTTGGTTGATTTTCTGAAGATGTTGGTCAGGCTTACATTGACAATTTGCTCAGATAAAGGCAATAATACTTGTAAGTTAGCTTTCTATTCTCTGAACTTCCAAGAGATGCTCCTGCGAGGTTAAACAGGGAGCTTTCAAACCTTCTTGCTGTCACATCAACAGCCAGATCTCTTCTTCTACTGAAAACCCAGTCCAAAACCAAGTTACACTCTGACTACTCCCGAAAATAAAACAAAGATGATGTTAACTTTGCACTTCTTCCCAAACAGGCTGCCAGATCTGTCAGGAATCACTATCAATTTCTGTTTTTATTTCTGGCCATTCTCTGGCAGACTGTCTCCTTCATGAGGTCCCAATTGCTATCCAACATCTGCAGATGCCTTTTAAATGTTCTAATTGTTCCAGCCCCCACCACCTCCTCTGGCAGCTCATTCCATACACACACCACACACTGCATAAAAATGTTGCCCCAGGTCCCTTTTATATCCTCCCCCTCTCACATGAATGGTTGGCTAAGGCTGGGTAACATGGTGCCACTATCGAAGCAAGGTGGCAAGGAAAAGCCATGGGACTATAGACCAGTGGCCTGACATGGTGGTGGGCAAATTGTTGGAGGGAATCCTGAGAGATAGAATTTATATGTGTTCGGAAAGGCAAAGACTGATTAAGGTTAGTCAGCACGGCTTTGTGCAAGGGAAGTCACGTATCACAAACTTAATTGAGTTTTTGTGAAGAACTAACAAAGAGATTTGATGAGGGCAGTGTAGTGAACATGATCTATATGGACTTCAGTAAGGCTTTCGACAAGGTTCCTCATGGGAAACTGGTTAGCAAGGTTAGGTCACATAGATTACAGGGCAAACTAGCCATTTGAGTACAGAACTGGCTTGAAGGTAGACGACAGAGGGTGCTAGTGGAGGGTTGGTTTTCAGACTGTGACCAATGGTGTGCTCCAAGGATCGGTGCTGGTTCCACTGCTTTTCGTCATTTATGTGTCACAAAGCTGGTCCTTTTTCTCAAAGTAACTTTGTCCTTGATTTTTTTCAGAGGGCTCATAGAACAGCCCAGGCTCCGAAATGGCTGAGTTAGTGCAGAGATGAATGGTATATTGGGGCCTGTTTTGTTTACCACAAAGTAGATGATACCTTGGGCCAATGGCTTTCATGTTTTAGAAATAACTTGTGTAATGAAAGGGGAGTGACCAGCTCTGGCCAGCTGAGGTTTTTTGGTTCAGGTACAGCAGGAGATGTGTAAAACAAGCTGCTGGACTTCTCTCTCTCCTTGCAAACTGTAAGTTGCCTGTGCCATGCGTTACTGTGTGTGCGAAGGGATGCGTGGGTTTTCGGAACAGCATAATTAAATCGGGTTTGGAGAGGGTACGTTCTCGGGTATTCTATTTTCTGTTCTTTGTGTTTCATTCTGTAATTTTGTAAATAAATATTGTTTATTTAAAACTTGGCAGTTGACCCAACAAATTTACACTGAGAATATCCACTATGTACTAAGCTAAACAAATAGCAAAGTCATGGTCTGGGCTACCTGCTTGAGGAGGTTTTGAGGGGTCTGGCCTAGTCCATAACAGATATAAATGATTTGGATGTGAACATGGGAGGTACAGTTAGTAAGTTTGCAGATGACACCAAAATTGGAGGTATAGAGGTCAGCGAAGAAGGTTACGTCAGATTACAATGGGATCTTGATCAGATGGGCCAATGGGCTGAGAAGTGGCAGATGGAGTTTAATTTAAATAAATGTGAAGTGTTGCTTTTTTGAAAAGCAAATCAGAGCAGGATTATACACTGAATGGTAGGATCTTGGGGAGTGTTGCTGAACAAAGAGACCTTGGTTCATAGCTCTTTGAAAGTAGAGTTGTATGTAGATAGGATCGGGAAGAAGGCATTTAGTATTCTTTCCTTTATTGGTCAGATTACTGAGTATAGGAGTTGGGAGGTCATTTTGCAGTTAGAAGGACATTGGTTAGGCCACTGTTGGAATATTGCATGCAATTCTGGTCTTCTTCCTATCGGAAGGCTGTTGTGAAACTTGAAAGGATTCAGAAAAGATTGACAAGCATGTTGCCTGGGTTGAAGAATTTGAGCTGTAGGGAGAAGTTGACTAGGCGGGGGTTGTTTTCCCTGGAGTGTTGAAGGCTGAGGGGAGATCTTACAGAGATTTATAAAATCATGAGGGGCACGAATAGGGTAAATAGGTCTTTTCCATGGGATGGGGGAGACCAGAACTAGAGGGCATAGATTTAGAGTGAGAGGGGAAAGATATAAAAGGAACCTAAGGGGCAACATTTTCATGCAGAGTGTGGTGCATGTATGGAATGAGCTGCCAGAGGAAATGGTGCAGGCTGGTACAATTACAACATTTAAAAGGCATCTGGATGGGTATATGAATAGGAAGGGTTTAGAGGGATATGGGCCAGGTGCTGGCAGGTGGGACTAGGTTAAGTTACGCTATCTGGTCAATAGACAATAGACAATAGACAATAGGTGCAGGAGTACGCCATTCAGCCCTTCGAGCCTGCACCGCCATTCAATATGATCATGGCTGATCATTCCTAATCAGTATCCGCTTCCTGCCTTATCTCCATAACCCGTCTTTCCACTATCTTTGAGAGCTCTATCCATCTCTTTCTTAAATGAATCCAGAGACTGGGCCTCCACTGCCCTCTGGCCAAAGCATTCCACACAGCCACCACTCTCTGGGTGAAGAAGTTTTTCCTCATCTCTGTCCTAAATGGTCTACCCCGTATTTTTTAGCTGTGTCCTCTGGTTCGGCACTCACCCATCAGCGGAAACATGTTTCCTGCTGCCAGAGTGTCCAATCCTTTCATAATCTTATATGTCTCAATCAGATCCCCTCTCAGTCTTCTAAACTCAAGGGTATACAAGCCCAGTCGCTTCAGTCTCTCAGTGTAAGGTAATCCCTCCATTCCAGGAATTGACCTCGTGAACCTATGCTGCACTTCCTCAATAGCCAGAATGTCTCTCCTCAAATTTGGAGACCAGAACTGCACACAGTACTCCAGGTGTGGTCTCACCAGGGCCCTGTACAGCTGCAGAAGCACCTCTTTGCTTCTATACTCAATCCCTCTTGTTATGAAGGCCAGCATGCTATTAGCCTTCTTCACTATATGCTGTACCTGCATGCTTGCCTTCATTGACTGGTGTACAAGAACACCCAGATCTCTCTGTACTGCCCCCTTACCTAAATTAATTCCATTGAGGTAGTAATCTGCCTTCCTGTTCTTGCCACCAAAGTGGATAACCATACATTTATCCACATTTAATTGCATCTGCCATGCATCTGCCCACTCACCTAACTTGTCCAGGTCACCCTGTAATCTCCTAACATCCTCATCACATTTCACCCTGCCACCCAGCTTTGTATCATCAGCAAATTTGCTAATGCTATTGCTGATACCATCTTCTATATCATTAACATATATTGTAAAAAGCTGTGGTCCCAGCACTGATCCCTGTGGTACCCCACTGGTCACTGGCTGCCATTCCGAAATGGAGCCGTTTATCACTACCCTTTGTTTCCTATCAGCCAACCAATTTTCAATCTAGGTTAGGCAGCATCCAAGGAAGAGGAAATTCGACGTTTCGGGCATAAGCCTGATGAAGGGCTTATGCCCGAAACGTCGAATTTCTTCTTCCTTGGATGCTGCCTGACCTGCTGCGCTTTTCCAGCAACACATTTTCAGCTCTGATCTCCAGCATCTGCAGACCTCACTTTCTCCTCAATTTTCAATCCAATCTAGTACTTTGCCCCCAATACCATGCGCCCTAAGTTTACTCACTAACCTCCTATGTGGAACTTTATCAAAAGCTTTCTGAAAGTCCGGGTACACATGGATGAGTTGGACCGAAGGAACTGGTTCCAAGCTGCACATCTCTATGAATCTATGACTCTAAGCTCTTTTCTAGGTTTGCTGGAACCAGTTCTCAGGTGCTGATCTAACTAATAACCAACGTCTGCTATCTATTTAATCATTATGCTCTTCCCCAGTGATGAAGCATCTGCAGGACCTTTTGATCAGGAGCCAACATGCAATTAACCTCCAGACCTGACCTCACAAATAAATTAAGTTGATTGGTACATTTCCTTTGAACACAAACTGGTGCTCATAATCCAAAAGTCAAGTTTACTTCACAATTTCCAGCTCATAGCCTCAAACCACAATTGATGGAGTAAATATTTTAAAAATCAGCAAGAACTTTAGCACTTTCAAAATGATACAAAAAGGCAATTTTCTGGCGTTCAGTACGTTTAACTGTTTTAGTAGTTAAGTCAAAGAGAATGGCAACTTAGTCTTCTTCGGGAAGTATCAGCAACACCTATAGGGAATAGGTGCGTCATAACCAGGGTTTCTTGTAGAGAGACAATGCTGAAAGGTTTATGTGAAATGTCAGCTACATGTGCAAATGACATTTTAATGAAAAAGAGGCCAAGGTTGCAATGTTCGATAAAAAAAAAGATCAGTTTTCCCTTTAACTTCAGATCATTCTCTCCGATCTGCGAGTGAATATATGGAGGTCTCGGATGGCGGGAACCAGTAAGACTTACGAGAAATGAAATTGCACCAAATCACTGGTTTATTTCAAAATGATCCTCCACTTTAACTGAGTACATTCATTCACAATTTTGATGCTTTTTCCCTCTGGAGGGCAGATTACTCAAGAAGATGGACTTTCACATCTGAGAGCATTTTCGGGAGAAACATGGAGCTCGGAATTCACAATGTTTATGAGAAATGGAAATCACACATTAGGACGTCTCATTAGAATAAGATGAGTTATTCTTATTAATAAGAAGGTTTTCACTTAGAAACCACAAATACAGATCAAATATAGACACACACCTCTGGATTGTTTGAGAAGTCAATTTAAAATGGCCAAAGGAGGAAAGTTCAGCCTCAGCAAAGTGGGAGCTGAAAAAGAATTCTAGTCTCTCAAACAAAGTCTGGATTGATTTTGTTCATTTCTCAACAATCTTTCAATCAGTGCCCAGGGAAATTTCAGCACCTTCTTAAACTCTTCCCTGAAATTCCTCTGGGTAGCTGCATAAATACATGTGTTTGTGCAGGAATTCAGATATTTTATCATCGCTCCGCACTCAGTAGCAATATAAGCTGGGGATGTACGGTCTCCTCGATAGTAAATTGTGTTTGTTAATTTTGTCGTAATGAAGCTCACATTTGCTGTCAGCCACAACAATATAAAACTGCCCGATATCGTGAAGAGTAAAATGATGGATTTCCTTCGGTTCTCCATCTCTGAATCTCTCTCATTCTCACGTGTGTGACCTCGGAGAGCTCTACGGGCTCTAGTGGCCACTACAACACATCTCACTGTCAAAGAATTTAATAAAATGATTAAGGTGAATGGGAGCCAAACACGCCAAATGCTATGAAACCAGACAGACACTACACCAAATGTTGAGGAAAAAAATGTAAAACTTCCTCCACAGCCCCACCGTATTTTATTAATTATGTGTTCATGTTCGTATGCAAACCAAACAGTAATGTTCTTTATTAAGATCAGGACAGAGAACATTGTTATAACCACAGATGCTGATCCTTTGGTGCAATATTTTGCTTTCAACTTCTGGTGGCAGATAATTATGAAACGGTCAAATGTAAAAGAGACAGTGAACCAAATGGTCAAATCAAGGCTGACAACGGTCATGTATAAAATGAAGGTGCACACAGGAGTGTGAGACAGGAATGAAAGTGGAAAATGATAACTCAAAATATAATACACCATTATATTTATGAACAAGACTAGTAGATTTGCTGTTGCCATGGCCATCATGTAGAGAGAGATACATTTGGAAAGACCACACTTTCCTTGGGAGAGAATTACAATTGTTATTAGGTTCACTGTAAGAAATAGAAAAGGAGAGATTATTAGTACCACAATCTAAAACAATGATAATAATAATAAAACAATAATAAACAACTAAAAAAAAAATTCAAGATGTTCAACAGAATGTATTCCATTGAAAATCAGAAACTCATTCAGTAAGATCCATCCAGGTTTATTCAGAGAGCTAAGGGCAGTTCATTCATTCATTCATTAGATGAGGGTATTTCTAACTCGGTCAGCAAGTATTCCCCATTTCAAATTGACCAGAGAACATTTCACAGTTGACAATTTTGCAGGCAGTCAAATATGGGCCAGACCCAATAGCAGTGTCAGATTTGTTTTTCTAAGGGAGAATAGTAAAATTGATGCTTTTATTTCTCTAAAAGAATGACATTGTTTGTATGGTGACTATTATGTTCACTTTAGAAAATTTCCGACATTTATTGAAGTCAAATTTCCGCCACCCTTCCACCACCACCACCCCCTCCCCCTCCATGGTGTGATCGAGACCTATTTTCCCAGAACAGTGGTCTGAGGTTTCAGATTTCTAATTAATGATATTGCTGTCACTACCATGACCACTGCTAACTGTAGCATGAAGCTATGTTAATTTTGCAATGAATTAAAGCACAATGGAAGTCTGGGAATCTTTCTGAGTGCAGCACAAGCCATGAAAAGTTGATAAAAATAGAAGAAACAAAATATGAGATCAAACTGGCCATTAATAAAGTGACAAATGGTCATGGCATTCAAAGGCCTACCAAAAAGAGTAGTTAAACTAAATGTTAGCCCCTTAGCTAAAACAAAATCATACTATGACCAAATTGTAGAGATATTGAACAAACATTTTGTGTCTGCCTTGACAGTCAATGTCTCATACCAAAATAAGCAGTAACCTCTCCCCTATTAAGAATAAGGATATTAAACAAATTAGTATCAGCTAGACAATGACAAGGAAGTAAAATTAGTGCTTACTCAGTGAAGGGTAATAATTTAACATGGATAGCAGATTGAGTATGTACAGGTTCAATATCGGGTTAGCTTATTTTAATTCCAGATATTTATTGAATTCACATGGAATTGAAGGGAAAGTAGGAATAAATGTATTATTTTTAACTGGGCAGACCATGACAAGATAAGTGCTACAAGAATCAGTGCCTTGGCTTCAGTGATTTCGAGAAAAAAAAAGTCAGCGAGGAATGTATCTAAGTCTGTTGACAATGCAAAACTGGGTGGAAATGTAAGTTGCAAGGAGAACCCAGAGAAGCTGCATAGAGACTAAGACAAGTTAATTGAGTAGACAACAATATATCTGTTCGAGTATTAAGCACAGGAGTTTTCAAAGAGACCTGTGGGCACTTGTACAAGGAACACAGAGAGTGAGGAAAAGTGATACCCTGTGAATGGAAAGGCAGAGTAAATTTGGCCAATATTCCCTAAAGTTTTGAAGAATGAGAGGTTGTTGCATGAAACATTCAAGATTAGGAAGGGGCTTGATAGATCGATACTGAAAGATATTCCCACTGATTTGGCAATCTAGAATATATGAACACAGTTTGAGATTTAGGGGCAATAATTTAAGAAGCAGAAGAAAAAAATTCTTCATTAAAGGATTGATAAACTATGGAAATTTTTATTCCACAAGATTGTGGATATTCTATTACTGGCTGAGGGGGATAGATCTTTGGTTTCTCAGGCAATCCATGGATGAACGGAATGGATGAGAAAGTCGAGTTGAATCACAAGATTAGTCATGATTGTTTTGAATGGCTGAACATGCTCAAAGGTGTATTCCGGGGAATTTCCAGACTAGGAGGTACATTTTAAGGTGAGAAAAGAGAGATTTCAAGAAGACACGAGGGGCAATGTTTTACACAGAGGGTGGCTTGCATGTGGAATGATCTTCCTGAGGAAGTGATGGGTGTGGGCACTATTACAAAATGAAAAAGTCTTTTGGATAAGTCCATGAGTCGGAAAGATTGGGCAGGGTATGGCCCAGAAGCAGGCAGGTAGGACTGGCCTAGTTTGGGATTATGTTCGGCAGAGACTGGTTTGCCCTAAGGGTGTGTTTCTGTGCTGTGTGACTCTAGACAGAAACACAGTTTGAAAGAATTTTACCCGATTCCATGCAAATTTCAGCATAGCAATGTGAGAAAAATTATTATTGAAGCCATCATGTGGGAAATCTATCCACATGTTTACATTACATCCCAGTGTTGGCACTAAATGATAGGTTGGTACAAACATCTTAGCATTCACTGAACTGAACTAAACTCCTTGCAAACAAATTTGCACATCCCAAAATCTATAAGATTATCAGATTAAAGAAACTTTGAAAATGAGAGCAAGAGGTTCATGAGTTAGTTTGAACAACTAACAACAGTCACACAGAAAATGAATTACATTATTGAACAAGCAGGCAGAACAGGGTGAATGTTTATACTGATTTATGACAAATAGATTACAGCAACTTACCAGGGATACCAATAACTGAGAGAATCGAGTAATAATTCTCTTTTACAAGCAGAATAATTTGTTGCTCCATTCTGAATAGTGTCCAAGCTGAAAGAATTTGACTAGTGCATGGCTGATACATGAGCAGGGAATTCTCTATTTATTCACACATCAGTCCTCCAGTGAGTCAGATACATTACATCATTCCTGACATTAGCTACAATGATTTAACAAATAAGCTCAAATCCTTTTATTGTTTGTCTAACATTTCCACAGGAAAAAATTGTTTGAAAATACTGTTTATCAATTTTGTCAAATACCTACAATGAAACAACTTTTCACAAATATAATTGTAATCTGTCAATATTGTGATGGTTCCGTCTCTTCATGCAGGATTGCTGGAGACCGATCTCCCAGTAGTTGTTACCCTGACTCTGCTCATAAGTCATCTGTAATGTCACTTTCCTCCACCACACCAGTTGAGTGTATTCTACCAGTATTAGTGGTATTAGATATTTTCAATTGAGTTTACTATGTTATTGCAATACTGAATATACCTTATTTTGTCAGTAACATCCACTGTGTTACTCCCAACAAATTGATCTTGCATTGGCATGACCATGTTACTCTGGTACTAGTTATAACCTACTGGACACTTAAGTTAACTGTTTTCTAGTGATGTCCCACATTGATACTAGAGCTGTGTTACTTCCAGTACTAATGATATAATGCAGCGACATGAGAGTTAACTGCATTGCACCAACACAAATGGCGTCTTTCATTAACACTAAAATTAATTGTGTTATTACATATTCTGGATTCAATCAAAGAATAGGCTAAATTAGACATGCTATTGTACAACAAATTAGGGTTAATTAATAACTTCATAGGAGGGATGGCCTGAAGCAGCTGTGACCATAATATGATTGAACCTTAGGTTAATTTGAGAGAAAAAAAAAGAGTGGCACTTTAAACTTAAATGAGGATATCCAAAGTTTGTACCCAAACCTTTGAGTACAGGACTTGAGATGTATTGTCGAGGTTATACAGAATGTTGGTGAAGCCGCTTCTGGAGTACTGTGTCCAGGTCTGGTCACCCTGTTATAGGAAGGATATTATTAAGATGAAGAGGGTTCAGAACAGATTTAAAGCATGTTGCCAGGCATGGAAGATTTGAGTTATAATATGGACAAGCTGGATAGACTGGGAGGTTTCTCACTAGAGCATAAGAAGTTGAGGAGTGATCTCATAGAAGTTTATAAATTCCAAAGGAGTATAGATAAGATGAATGGCAAGTGCTTTTTCCCTCCATTTCAAGAATAGGAAGCATATTTTTTAAGGTGAAAAGAGAAAGATTTAAAAAAGACATGAGGGGTAACATATTTTAAACAGAAAGTGGCTTGTGTCCAGAATGAACTTCCACAGGAGGTGATGGATATGGGTACAGTTACAAAGTTTACAAGATATTTGGAAAAGGACATGAATGAGAAATGTTTGGAAAATGGGATATGGGCCAAGTGCAGGCAAGTGGGATCATTTTTGTTTGGGAAACTTGGTCAGCATGGACTGGTTGTCCCAAAGGATCTGTTCCATGCTGGATGTCTTAATGACTCCATCATTCTTGTTTATAAAGATCAAAATAGCGAATACAGGTATTGTTATAACCACAGATGCTGATCTCTTAGTGCATTGGTTTGTTTTAAACCTCTAGTGGCAGATAATTATAAAATGGTCAAATGTGAAAGAGACAATGAACCAAACAGTCAAATCATGGCTAACAACAGTCATATACAAATTGAAACTACATACAGGAGCGTGAGACAGGAATATATATGGAAAGTGATCAGTGAAAATGTAATACGCCTTTTTATTGATTATCAAGACCAGTAGATTTGCAGTTGCCATGGCCACCATGTAGAGAGGGATACATTTGGAAAGACCACACTTTCCTTGGAGGAGAATTACAATTGTTATTAGGTTCAATGCAGGAAAGAGAAAGGAGAGGTTATAAATAACACTATCTAAAAGTTATTGTTGTAAATATACAACAAGAAACATTTAAAGAATTGATTCAAAATGTTCAACAAGAATACATTCCACTGAATATCAAAGATCCATCCACGGTTTACCCAGGAAGTTAAGGACAGTGATTTTATTCATTCATCAGATGTGGGTATTTCTAACTTGGTCAACAAGTATTCCAATTTCAAAATGACCAGAAAACATGTCAGCATTCAGCATTTTGCTTTGGTGTAGAGTCAAATGTATACCAGACCCAATAATGATGGAAGATTTCCTTTTCAAAGGACAACTCATGAAAGAGATGCGCTATTTTCAATATATAAAAAAGACAATAGTTACATGGTTGTTATTAGGTTAGATTTTTAAAATTTCGTATATTTATTGAATTAGAATTTCCCCACTTGCCATGGCAGGATCCTTACCAACATTCCTAGAACAGTAGACTGAGGTTTTAGAATTGTCATCCAATGACATCGCCAACATACCAACACTTCTGCTCAGCATAGCAAGAGATTATTTTAATGTTACAATAAATTAAGGCACAATGGAGGATTGGGTATCTTTTAGAATTCAGCAAAGGCCATCAAAAGTTGGTAAAAATGGAAAAAATGAAATATGAGAGTAAACAGGTCATGCATGTAAAAACAGATGGTCATGGCTGTCAACCGGATGTGAAAAGGAAGTCCTTTAGTAAAAAACACAGTTTAAATTATAATGGACAGAATAAGTGGCAGAGGTATTGAACAAACATTTTGTGTCTGTCCTTCCCTTAAATGTTTCATACCAAAAGTAAAATGTCCCAGTGCCTAATAGTACGAAGGAAATTAAACAAATTAATATCATCTGGAGAACCTTGAGGAAGTAAAATTAGGGTGAATTAATTGCAACGAATTAAAATTAGTTAACTATGTTACTCCAGTTCTAGTGATAGCCTGCATTGACACTAGAGCTGACCATGTTACTTCCAGTTCTAACGCTACCTTATATTTTATTAGAATTACTTGTGTTATTACGATACTAATTTTGCTTGCGCATTCTGGTTTCAACCAAAAAACAGGCTAAACCAGGTATAGTATTGTTCAACAAATCAGGATTAATTAATGACTTCAAAGGAGGAATGACCTGGAGCAGAAGTGGCCATCCTATGATTGAAATTCACATCAGCTTGAGAGAGAGAATATTGGGTCCAAATAGAGTCATGGAATCATAGAGAGGTACAGCACAGAAGCAGACCCTTCGGTCCAACTCGTCCATGACGACCAGATATCCAAACCCAATCTAATCCCACCTGCCAGCACCTGGCCCATATCCCTCCAAACCCTTCCTATTCATGTACCCATCCAGATGCCTTTTAAAAGTTGCAATTGTACTAGCCTCCACCACTTCCTCTGTCAGTTTATTCTATATACTTACCACACTCTGCGTGAAAAAGTTGCCATGTAGGTCTCTTTTATATCTTTCCCCTCTCACCCTAAACCTATGCCCTCTCGTTCTGGACTCCCCCAGACCAGGGAAAAGACTTTGTCTATGTATCCTATCCATGCTCCTTATGATTTTATAAACCTCTATAAGTTAACCCCTCAGCCTCCAACACTCCAGGGAAAACAGCCCCAGCCTACTCAACCTCTCCCTATAGCTCAAATCCTCCAACCCTGGCAACATGCTTGTAAATCTTTTCTGAACCCTTTCACGTTTCACAGCATCCTTCCAATAGGAAGAAGACCAGAATTGCACATAATATTGCACACAATAGTGGCCTAACCAATGTCCTGTACAGCCGCAATTTGACCTCCCAACGTCTGTACTCAATACTCTGACCAATAAAGGAAAGCATACCAAACATCTTCTTCACTATTCTATCTATGTGCAGCTCTACTTTCAAGGGGCTATGAAACCGCACTCCAAGGTCTCTTTGTTCAGCAACACTCCCCAGGACCTTACCATTAAATGTATAAGTCCTGCTAAGATTTGCTTTCCCAAAATGCAGCACCTCGCATTTATCTAAATTAAACTCCATCTGCCACTTCTCAGCTCATTGGTCCATCTGGTCAAGATACCATTGTAATCTGAGGTAACCTTCTTCGCTGTCCACTACACCTCCAATTTTGGTGACATCTGCAATCTTACTGACTATACCTCTTGAGCTCACATCCAAATCATTTATATAAATGATGAAAAGTAGAGGACCCAGCACCGATCCTTGTGGCACACCCCTGGTGACAGGCCTCCAGTCTGAAAAACATCCTTCCACCACCACCACCCTCTGTCTTCTATCGTTGAGCCAGTTCTGTATCCAAACGGCTAGTTCTTCCTGTATTCCATGAGATCTAACCTTGCTAACCAGTCTCCACTGGGGAACATTGTTGCATGCCTTACTGAAGTCCATATAGATCATATCTACTGCTCTGCCCTCATCAATTCTCTTTGTTACTTCATCAAAAAACTCAATCAAGTTTGTGAGACATGATTTCCCATGCACTAAGCCATGTTGATTATCCCTAATCAGTCCTTGCCTTTCCAAATACATGTACATCCTGTCCCTCAGGATTCCTCTAACAACATGCCCACCACCGAATCAGGCTCTCTGGTCTATCGTTCCCTGGCTTGTCCTTACCACCTTTCCTAAACAGTGGCGCCACGTTAGCCAATCTCCAGTCTTCTGGCACCTCACCTGTGACTATCGATGATACAAGTATCACAGTAAGAGGTCCAGCAAGCACTTCCCCAGCTTCCCACAGAGTTCTAGGGCATTTTACAATTAAATTGTGATAACTACAGATTATGTTCAGACCTTTGAGAATAGGAGTTTGGACATTATGTTGAGGTTGTGCAGAGTATTGGTCAGGCCTCTTCTGAGTACTGTGTTCAGTTCTGGTTGCTTTGCCATTTGAAGGTTTTTACTAAGCTGGAGCTGGTTCACAAGAAATATACAGGATGTTGCCAGAATTGGATGGTTTGAGTTATAAGAAGATGCTGGATAGGCTGGGACTATTTTCACTGGGGAGTAGGAGGTTGAGGGGTGAACTTATAGAGGTGTATAAAATCATAAGGGGTATAGATAAGGTGAACAACAGCTGTCTTTTCCCTTGGGCAGGGGATTTCAAGGCTAGTGAACATACATTTAAAGGAAGAGGCAAATTATTTAAAAATAACATGAGGTGCAATTTAATTACTCAGCGAATGGTTTGTGTGTGGAATGAGCTTCCAGAGAAGTGGTGGATGTCAGGACAATTGCAACGTTTAAAAGACATTTGGATAACTAATGAATAAGAAATGTTTGGAGGATATGGGCCAAGCACTGGACCATTTTAGTTTGGGAAACTTGGTCAGAATCAACTGATTGGCTGTGTTTCTGTGCTGTACGAGTGTATGACTCTATGATTCTTGGTAGATTTGAACTATAGCCAGCTCAGCACGCTTGGGGACGCAACCATGGCTGGTGTCTCAGCCTCCATTGCAATACAGGCCACAAAAATTCTAATTCCTGTCATCCTGGCTGTGGATACCAGAGTGCAGAGGTGTTTCTAGATGCATAAAATGTGAGAGCAAACATGACAAGTGATGTTATTCATCTATTCTTTATTTTCCCCTCTTTAACACTGCAGGCGATTCTGTTTGCTTTAATTAAATGGTATGGCTCTGAATTAAATTTAACTTCTACGTTTTGCAACCTGGTAAGTCATGAGAATTGAAATTTCACTGGGGCCACAGTGTTGTTCTATTAAGGAGCAGGGATTCTTTAATTTTTTAATTAAGTGAGGTTTATCTGCAATCAATATTTATTCATGTGCGAAGATGTAATTTTTCACATGTGAAACAGTTCACATGTTATGCCTGAGCTGCCCACCAACATGATGTTACCCAGGAAGAGATCACCAAGTTGTATTCCAATCCGATTAGGGACCAGCAACAAAACCAGAAATTGCTGGCGAGACTCAGCAGGTCTGGCAGCGTGTGTCGGATGAAAGCTGAGTTAACATTTTGAGTTCAGTGACATTTCATCAGATCTGTTAGTACCTTGGAGAAAGTTGTGTTTTTACTGGAGCTGAAGAGGGAGAGGAGGTGTAGGGGCGGTGCATGCGAATACATGGAGACAGAGAAATGTAAACAGAGCAGGTAACCAAGGCGATAATGAATAACAGGCCAGAGCAGGAGAACAACTATGTACATGGTTATAAAAGCTGAGAATGAGAAAATGGGTTAGCTGTGTAGAATGCATATAATGTGATAATGGGCCAAGGAGTGTGTGGGAATGGGTGACTGTGCTAAAAGCAGCCCATGTCATAACAGGACCAGTTGAGGGGTAGGAATAAACTGTGGTTGGATGGAATCAAACACTAAAGTTATTGAACTCGATGTTAAATCCGAGAGGCTCCTACAGGGTTTCAAATTGAAAATTAGAGATTGTTCTTTGAGCTTGTGCTGAACCTTACAACAGCAAGCCCAAGACAGAATCACTGGCCAGCACAATCACCTGATGAAGGAGCAGCGCTCCGAAAGCTAGTGTGCTTCCAATTGGACTATAACCTGGTGTTGGACTATAACCTGGTGTTGTGTGGTTTTAACTTTGGCCAGGGAACACAGTGGTGTGTTGGAGGAGCAGGCAACTGGAAGCTCAGGGTCAGTATCCAGCATCCTCAGTTCTTTGTTTCATTTTAGTGACAAGTAATTTTTACTTGGAAAATAAACAGTGGACTTGCTGAGAGAACAAAGCCACAAGATTCCATGGTTTTTAACAAACAGAACACTTGATTTGATTTGATTTGATTCTTTCGATTTGATTTATTATTGTTACATGTACCAAGGTAGGGTGAAAGATTTTGTTTTGTGTGCAGTACAGACAGATAATATAATACAAAGATCATGGAGTGGTAGAACAGAGCGAGGAATATGTAACTACGGCTGAAAAGGAAAGCACAAAAAGGAAGATCAACATTAGATTTGAAATTTGAGAGATCCATTCAGAAGGCTAATATCAGAGGAGAAGAAGCTGTTCTTGAATCTGTTGGTAAGTGCGTTTAAGCCTTTGTATCTTCTGCCTGATGGAAGAGATTGGAAGAGATTATAAACAGGGTGGGAGGTGTCTTTGATGATGTTGGCCTTTCCGAGGCAGGGAGAAGTGTTGGTAGAGTCAATGGATGGAAGGTTGGTTTGTGTGATGGACTGTGCTGTCTTCACAACTCTCTGTAGTTTCTTACATTCCTGGGCTGAACAGTAGCCATACTGAGCTGTGATGCATTCAGATAGAATGCTTTTCTGTGGTGCATGTATAAAAGTTGCTGAGAGTCCTTGTGGACATTCTGAATTTCCTTAGCCTCCTGAGGAAGAGGTGGTGTCGTGCCTTCTTGAATGTTACATCAATGTGGATGGGTCCAGGACAGAGTGACGGTGATCCTCACTCCTAGGAACTTGAAAATCTCAACCATCTCCACCTCAAATACTACACTATACACTCTCACACACACTCACACACAGGTGACCACACTACACTGTACACTGTCACACACACTCACACCACAGGTGACCCCATTACACTATACATTCTTACACACAGATGAGCACACTACACTGTACACCCTCACACACACTCACACCAGAGGTGAGCACACGACACTGTACACTCTTCCACACACTCACACACAGGTGACCCCACTACATGATATACTCTCACACAGAGGTGACCCCACTACACTTACACTCTCACACACAGGTGAGCACACTACACTGTACACACTCACACATACTCACACCACAGGTGACCCCACTACAGTATACACTCTCACACACACTCACACAGAGGTGACCACATTACACTGTATACACTCACACATACACCACAGGTGACCCCACTACACTGTACACTCACACACACTCACACACAGGTGACCTCACTAAACATACACTCATACACACTCACACACAGGTGACCCCACTACACTATACACTCTCACACACACTCACACCACCGGTGACCCCACTACACTGTACAGTCTCACACACACTCACACCACAGGTGACCACTCTACACTATACACTCTCTCACACACACACAGGTGACCGTACTACACTGTACACTCTCACAAACACTCACACTACCAGTGACCCCACTACACTACACACTCTCACACACATTCACAGCACAGGTGACCACACTACATTGTACACTCTCACATGCACTCACAACACCAGTGACCCACTACACTATACACTCTCCCACACACTCACACATGTGACCCCACTACACTGTACACTCACACACACTCACACACAGGTGACCCCACGACACTGTACACTCTCACACACACTCACACCACAGGTGACCACACTACACTACACACTCACACAGAGGTGACCACACTACACTATACACTCTCACACACACTCACACACAGGTGACCACACTACACTGTACATTCTCACATACACACTCACACCACAGGTGTCCCCACTACACTATACACTCTCACATACACACTCACACCACAGGTGACCCCACTACACTATACACTCTCACATACACACTCACACCACCGGTGACCCAACTACACTGTACAATCTCCCATTCACTCATACACAGGTGACCCCACTACACTAAACACTCTCACACACACTCACACCACAGGTGTCCCCACTACACTGTACACTCACATACACTCACACACAGGTGACCGCACTACATTGTACACTCTCCCACACACTCAAACACAGGTGACCCCAATACACTGTACATCTTCACACACACTCGCAGCACAGGTGACCCCACTACACTACACACACACACACACACACACGCACTCACACACAGGTGACCACACTACATTGCACACTCTCACACACACTCACACACAGGTGACCACACTACACTATACACTCTCACA